>NC_090923.1:682501134-683893325 GCF_040938575.1 Ambystoma mexicanum
CAACAACAACAATTAACACAACAACAGCCCCAAACACTGCCACAACAACAGGTAGCGATGACACAACAACCACAAATACCACAAACACAACTGGGTAGGGTGACGGTTTTGGGACACAACACCTATACCAGAAATGGCCAGTCGTTGTACCCCCAATAGGACAGCCCACAGACGGCCTTGGTGTGTCCCATCCTGTCAGTAACACCTAATAGTGCGGAGGAACCACGCATAGAGGTAACGATAGGTGACAAAAAAGTATCATTCCTTGTTGACACCGGGGCGACCCGGTCTTGCATAAGGGAAGGTAAATTTAAGAGTTCAGGCAAGACCATGAACACCCAAGGATTCTCTGGGGCTAGAGGGTTGGTTCCCTTTACTGATAACATTCCCTTATCTATTGGAGATTACGATCTGTCAGTTCCACTTTTATATTATAGTGCCTCACCAGTAAATATACTGGGGAGAGATATAATGAACAGGTTGAATATGACGATCTCCTTTACTGAGGACGGCATAATTTGCTCTACTCCGGGGATTAACATGTTCACAGCACGACAAATTATGCAGGCATACTGTAGACAGACAGCGATTAGGGCGGAGCCAGTAGATGGTGAACTCTTCCAGTATGGAACGGACATGGCAATTGCATGGATGCCAGGGATAGAAGGGAAAATATGGAGAAGGCCAGCAGCCTATCTGTTCAGACCAGAAACACCTGTTAATGAACCAGAAGGGAAGGTGGTTTCAATGGATATTGAGAGCATTATTGCAACAGCTGATTATATTGCTGTACATGCCCAAGACAGAGAAGGAAGAGCATGGAGGGCAGTGATAGCATTAGCAGAGGGATGTAGGCTCACCCAGGTGTCAGATGAGGAGCTGTTTTCAGATGAAAAGGAGGAAGGTGAAATGGTGTTTATGATGAATGTGGAAATATGGCTAAGAGTGGCCTACAAACAAGTAGCACAGAAAATTGCAATGGCACTTGAGGCACCCGCATGCACCCCGGTCCCTTTCTTTAAGGACGATATGTCAAAAGTACCCAAATCATTGTGGACTACTGGCCCCTATGACGTGGGCTGCATAAAAAGTATAGGGGGAGTAAAAATAAAATTGAAAAAAGGTGCAATACTCCCCAGAGTAAAACAGTACCCACTATCAAAAGAGGCAGATGAGGGGATATATGAAACCATAACGGCCCTTATAAATAATGGTATATTGGTCCCCTCAGAATCACCATGTAATACGGCTGTGTACCCAGTGCGCAAGGCTAAAGGGGGGTCTTGGCGCTTTATACAGGATCTCAGGCCCTTGAACAACATAGTAGAAGCGGAATATCCCGTAGCTGCAAACCCGGCCACAATATTGTGTGGCATTCCAGCAGAAGCATCACGATTTACAGTGATCAACCTTAAAAATGCTTTTTTCTCAATACCATTACACCCAGACTCACAAGATCTGACGAGCTTCACTTACAGAAACGCTAAGTGGAAGCACACCAGATTACCACAAGGGTATTGTGAATCACCTTCAATTTTCAACAGAGTGATACAGATGGATTTGGGTAACATTGAAGTAGAAAGCACGGTGTTGCAGTATGTGGATGACATAATAATTTGCAGTAAAAACGAAAAAACATGCAGAGAGGACTCGTTAAAAATGTTGACAATATTGGCTGACAAAGGTTACAAGGTAGACATGGAAAAGATACAGTACTGTCAAGAACAGGTACTTTACATTGGTCAGCTTATATCCCAACATGGAAGAAAGATCGCACCACAAAGAGCACAAGCTATTTCGACCACTCCAATGCCACAAACTGTAAGGGAACTGCAGCAGTTCCTGGGGCTCTGCAACTACTGTAGAGCTTGGGTATTTGATTACAGTTCATACATAGGACCCCTGCTTGAGGCGTTACGGGAAGCTAATAAAGGGGAGAAAAAACTGGGGTGGACGATGGAAATGAAAGAAGCTTTTGATGAATTAAAAGATGCGATATCAACTGCTCCGGTACTGGCATCCCCAGACTTTGAGCGGCAATTTTTTATATTTTCACATTGCGACTCAGCAGTAATGAAAGCAGTGTTGGCTCAAAAAACAAGCATGGGCTACAAACCCGTAGCATTTTACAGTGGCCACTTAGATCCTGTAATGTTACAGGCCACTTCTCCTGCGAACAAAGTCTCGCCGCAGCTGCTTTTGCGGTGGAAAAAGCATCAGCAATCACTATGGGGTGCCCGACTACACTATTTGTGGAGCATGCACTTTTTGCGATATTAAATAAACCAAAATCCACCCTAACCACGCAAAGAGCATCAGGTTATGAGATCATTCTATCCAGAGCCGAACTATCAATTGTTAGATGTAGCACGGTCAACCCTGCAAGGTTCCTAGCAGAAGTAATTGAGGAGGGAGATTAAGCCCATGACTGTACACAAATAACTGAAATGTACTCATGTACTAGAAAAGTTGAGGAAAACGCACTAGAGGGGGGTGAGCTCTTATTTATTGATGGGTCATCAACTATCGATCAGAGGGATGGTGTGAGGAGAACTGGGGCTGCAGTGGTGAAAATGATGGAGGTACCGGTGTGTGTGGCAGTGAAATGTGTACAATTACCACAGCATTACTCCGCTCAAGCAGCTGAACTGGTCGCACTGATCTTGGCGTTGAAGGAAAGCTTTGACAAACGGGTGACCATATATTCCGACTGCGCATATGATACATCCACTGTCCACTCAGGGTTGTCGAAATGGAGAAGAAGAGGGTTTAGGAGAGCTGATGGCACTCCAGTGCAACATGCCCTCTTATTGGCTGAACTAATTGAAGTAATTAATGACCCCCAAGAATTAGCTTTAGTGAAATGCACCGCACACACCAATGGTGAGGACCACGTGTCGAAGGGAAACGCAGCAGCGGACGCACATGCGAAGTATGCTGCATACTTTGGTGAGATATGGAACCCCCCAGAGTCACAGAGAGGGAGAGGGAGGAGAATGGCTATGGAGATGTTGATAAGAGAAGGGTACACCCATCTCCCAGCCACACAGATTATGGAGTTACAAGCGGCTGCACCAATGGCCGAAAAAGAAATATGGGTAAAAAGAGGGTGTACAATGTCACCAACCGACGCACTATGGCGCCAGGGTGGCACTGGAAAGGTTGTAATACCATTGGCACTTTTGAACACCGCCCTGAACCAACTACATTATCCAGCCCACACAGGCAAGGAAGTAATTGCAGCACGAATTAGGGAAGACTGGTTCTGCCCCGAGTTAAATTCGCATGTGTCAAATTTTATCAGTAATTGTCTCACATGTCAACAGTTTACGGCCGGCCACACCCTAAAGGTGATAAGAGGTACTATACCCCGGCCAGAGGGACCTTTCCGGCATCTCCATATTGACTATGTTGATATGATCAATATATGTCAAGGAAATAGGTATATGGTTGTAGTAGTATGCCCATTCTCTAGATGGATTGAGGCAGGGCCCTGTTCACACCCAGATGCATTTAGAGCAGCCAAGTTCCTAGTGAGGGAGGTCTTCCCCAGGTGGGGAGTGTGCAAGGTGTTAAGGTCAGACAATGGCCCACATTTCGCAAACGAGATGTTTCAGCACATTACATCACTGCTGAACATTCAACATAAATTTGCATGTGCATACCACCCACAGGCCAACGGTGTATGTGAACGCCTGAATGGCCTATTAAAGGAGGCAATTGCAAAGATACAGCAAACAACAAAGAGGAGTTGGTTATATTGTCTTCCATTAGCCTTATTTGAGCTAAGGAATAGGCCAGGGTCCGACCACCACCTCACTCCCCATGAGGTGGTTACCGGACGTCAAATGCGCCTTCCCCTAACGCCAACGTCAAGAGCATTTACCGACCACGAAAGCACTGCAAGTGTTCTGGGTGATGAAATGTACCAATATGTGTCTTCTTTGATTACTAGTGTAGTGTTTGTGTCTCAACAGCTCGAGCGCACACGGGGCGGGTCTAATAGAAGCCAACAAGAAGACACGGATAAAGAACTGGAAAACGAAGGACTGTGTAAGATTGCTAAAGGTGACCACGTACTACTTCGCAACTTCAATAGGAAATGGAATGACCCACGCTTTACTGGTCCCCATCTGGTAGAGGAGGTATCAACAAGAGCAGTAAAATTACAGGACAAGCGTGCCTGGAACCACCTACACGACGTAAAGATCTACAGACAACAGACCCGCCCCAGCGCCATCGACAGGCCCATTGAGAGAACAGCAACAACATCGACAACAGAAGAAGAAAGTTCTACCACAGCCAGCGGCCCAAGTATTCCCATACCTTGTCACTCCCCAGACTCCCCAGAGACAATAACTGAAGAAGAAAGGGGTGATCACCATACAGCCCACCCCATGATCACATGCTCAAGAGTAAAAGCCACGCCCACCAGTTGAACCCAAAAACCCCCTGCCCACCATCCACTGACCCCTGTCCCCATTACAGTAGTAACTGAACTGAAGGACATTGTCTTGCACAAATACACATGTAAACACGTGACTGCTCTCTTTTCTTTTCTCTCGCACATGCAGGAACCGCGTATTATTGTATTGCTAAGAAAGTAGATAACTAACAAATTCACTGCCCAGGAGTAGAGGGTACCCTCAGACGATAATTACCCAGAAGAATTGTCACACCAATTTGTATATGAGATAAAAAGGCCAACGTACCTGAAAAGGAAAAGGGTACGTGTCTATTACACAGCGTTCCTTTTGGCCATAGAATATTCGATGCCCCACCTCCACCCATACTTGCCTGCCCTAAGAGATAGATCGCTTAGAGTAGCGTGGGAACAGCTCTTCGCCTGGGCACTGAATGACTATTTGATAGGGAGAGCTTAAAAAACAACAACTAACATTTAATAACCAGCATATTGAGAATTTTCAGGCGGGCAACTGTAACGTCGCAAGAATACGCTGCCGGACTGCGCAAGGTAAGAGCAAAATGCCGGTGAAATTAGCATATGTAATAGAAGTAATAGGGATTTTGGTAATCACCGGGTTCGTAGCTGGCTCTGTATGGCAGTACAGCTGTGCTATCAATATTATTGCTGTACCCAAACCTAACACACCCCCATCCTCAGCTGCAACAGGTGTTACGTCAGGTGATATTAGTAAAATTGCACACAAGCAAAATAGAGTTAAACGCAGCACATACTCAGATAATAAAGGTATTGACAATTATATACAAGATTCAGCACACGTCTCAAGCAACATATGGTATCAACACATGACCCGCATTGGTAAGCAGACAACAGAAGACAGCTGCTACGTTTGCTCATTAATACCATACGCCATGAGCGCTTCTCGAACATTTGTTGCCACAGAAATAGACGAAAAAACAGCACGATGCATAATATACTTGGCACTGTTCCAAACGAAAGGAAGATTTCAAGGGACAGTGGTGCATATGACGTGGAAAACACGAGACTCATACCCATACGAAAACAACTTCCTCAAGACTTATTTGAGTTACCACAAGAGCAGTTTACATGCTCAAGCATTCAGATACATAACAAGTGGTCCTGCAAAAGGAGAAACAAAGAAAGTAACACTGCAGTATTTATCATGTGATTGGTACGCCACTGAAGTTCCTGGTAAACTAGGATGCTGGGAGAGGCCACTGGTGACGATAACGGGGAAAGTATACTTAGACAACAAATGTGAGATAGGAGTGTTTGGCAGCAACATGGTAACAAAAGAAACTATTTCAACTATCGATGCACACAACCACAGATGTTGGACGACTTGGATCAAATACGTGCCTATGCTCACATGGATAGAAACGGATGAAGACCCGATAACAATACTGCCGCTGACTGCGCCTAAAGTATGCTACCAACATAAAGGAGAGGTGGACGTAGGATACAACACCAATTGTGGAAGCGTGATGGAGTTACCTGAGGGGGGAGCAGGAACAGCAGTGATAATGGATCATTACTGGGCCTGTGAAGAAAAGGCATATCACACACTGCCCCCTCTGTGGAATGGTGTATGTACGATGGTGCATGTCAATGTACCATCATTAGTGGTACCCCAGAAGCATGTGAATGTGGCGAACTTTCCCAAGATGGATGAAGGGGACAAGAGAAATAAGAGATCTGCACCACCTCAGGAGGAGCCAGGGAACAGGACCAGCGGCAATGATACTGTCCTAAATAGACGGAAAAGACAAGGAGAACCTCTGACAGGAAATTACCTATGGGGAAGGTCGGAAACAGCACTGACTTCAATCCCGCCAGAACACAGACTATTCAGCAGAGCAGCGATGTTCTTCTCCTCAATAATCCATCCGGGACTACAGGCTTACGCAAACGCAAAATGGCTCCAGATAACTAGATGGGAACTTATGATGACCATCAATTCTACAGTAAACGGATTCAACGCAATAAAAGAAGAGCTGCGAGCAATAAGGATGGTAGCACTGCAGAACAGATATGTATTGGACCTCCTCACTGCCATGGAAGGAGGAGTTTGCGCAAAGATAGGACAATCATGCTGCACATTCATTCCTGCCAACGATGCTGACAACGGTACACTGACAGAAGCAGTTTCACAATTGGCCCAGTTGCACTCCAAAATGGTGGATGAAAGTAAAGGTGTAAAAAAGGATGAGAGCTGGTTTTCGCTATTATGGTCATGGATGCCATCTTGGCTGTCAGATGGACTGAAAATTATAGTTGGTTGTATTATTTTGGCTGGAGCTACACTGATCATAATAAGATTTTGGAAAGCCCGGAAGGCACGCACCACTGACGAGTTGCTTGAAATGGTCGGTATGCACCCACTGATGCCAGCAGATGACGGCCAACACACAGGCATAATAATACAAGAGAGAGAGAAATTGCGCAACCAGATCATCACCAACCACCTGGACCCACCATCGGTGAAGGTCGAGAACCCAAGAAACCCCAGGAGTTACATAGGGAAATGGGTATACTGTACTCCTGGAGGAACTTGTGAATATATGTATTGGTCCTTTGAAGATCATGTTAACCATTATGGACATTTAGGAGGAATAACTAAAGTGTGGAGAGTAAGAGGAGATAATGAAAAGGATATGTTTGTGGTCGACAAGTTGACCAGAGGGGGGACTGAAGTGGGAAAATGGAAAAACAGGCTCCCATCTTCCCCCTCTCGCGCCTGGCCTAAAGGTACACGGCCCAAGCACCCGCCACGAGAAGAGTTTGCCCATCTACCAGACGACCAGATACCCTGGTACAGGAACATAAGGATGTGTCCATCTGCCTGCCCAGCAGCCCGCCCTGCCCATGCCGATGCCTGCGGCATGGATCAACTGGACTAAAACTATACGTCGTTAGAGATGCCATGACGACCTAGCCAACGGGTAGCACACCTGTGCCAACATACACACTGGACACTCCCGCACCAATCTACACGAAGAATATACTCAGTGCTATGACGTAGGCGACAGGCATACTCACAGACGTGCATCTTTATTATTTTCCACATAGGCTCTCAAAATGCAGAAACGCAAGACGCACCATGAACTCATCTAAAGAGCTTGCTTACGCTTCCTCTAAACCTAGGTGCCATAATGAGAATTATAACGAAGACACGATACTGGTCATAAGACAGTATGAGACTATAACCTAAAGCGCCTGTGCACCAAACGGTTCCACCAATACACCAGGCCTAAGTAGGCCGCAAGCAAGAGCTCCCGTGGACATTAACAGAACAAGAGTCAGGTTGCTGATCCTGCAGAATGAGCCTGGCGAAAGCAGACAGCCAAGGTCGTAATGTTGCAAACCCACATTCCAAAAGCAGACCATCAAGGGCACGATGTTGCAACCTCGCACGCCGTGCACCAACATCAAAGTCGCACCTGCAATTAAATCAAGCACACAGTGGAAAAACAATATTAATTGTGCAGAATTCTGCCTCAAACACAGTCCCACCTCACGTGACCAAGCCGAACCTGACGAGATGCCAAGCCCAGGAGGAAAGAGGCGTCTGGATCCCTCGTTACGAGACACAGGCAGATACACTTGAAAGGATCAATGGACATCTGCGACAGTAGGAGTAGTCGGCCATCCAGCTCATGAATAAGTCTTCACATTGTCTGCATGTACCCATAGTGAAACATTGTTGCAAATTACAGGTACACCGAGAGCTGGGAACAGCGATGGTCCCAGGCTGGGAAGCTCACGGGCGCACCAATCAGAACATGGGGCTCTTATCACTGACGCCAGTAACATTAACCAATCATTAGGAGTCTTCATGTAACAATTCTCATGTATCTAATTGTAGGGACAACCCAGATATATCACCTGACTAAACCTCGTCCACTCATATTATCCTCTATACGTATGCTATACTAACCCTACCACTCGAGCAACCAATTAAGAGTGGCAATAGGTTTTTTGTTAACTTTCTAAAGTGACGCAAATAGCGCATCATACTACAGTAAAAAGGGCCTGCGAGCCCCATGATTGTGTGTGTGTCAGGTCAGACGCGTATGATCCTTGACCCATCCCTGCCGTTTGTGTTTAATAAACAGCAGAGTCACCTTGCTTCTTGTGTGTGTCTCATACTCTATCTCTTTTGGGATATACGGGAGGAGTTGGGGCCTCCCTGCCCGGAGGTCTGCGGACGGCCCGGCCGACCCCGGCAGAATTTCCCCCCGACAATATACAATTCTAAAGTGGTACCACCAATGTTATCAAATCTCATTGAAGTGCATCAACTGTACGGTTAAAATGTCACACAGATCAATAACGAGGAAACCAGCAATAGAGATAGGCAGGAACGTAAGATGGTTGAAACAACAGGCAGAATGCTGACCCCTACCGCTAGGCACAGTTCTGTGTGGAGATCCCCCCACCTGGGCAACCTGTAAATAAAGATATATAGCACAAGCCCAGTCCATATATTGTCCGATAGTCTTACTTCCTCCTATTAAGGTTTTACCCCCCAATGTACCTGGTGGAGTAGAGTTCTCCGACGATGCTTCGACCGATCCTTCTTGAGTGGCTCCCTTTAAGGCAGGAGTCACGGATCGTCGAGAGGTGTCGACGAACTCAGCGTTCGGTGTCGGGGAATCGACGGCCCTTCTTGAGTGCCCTCTCTTTAAGGCGGGAGTCACGGGTCGTTGAACGTCCGACGACGAACATGGTGAACTACGGCAGAGAAGTGGCAGCTTCATTCCTAGCGGTGCTCGTCGACGACAGAGCGTTGGCGTCCTGCAAGGAAGAGGAATGCTGGGCACCTCGGTGACGATAGTTCTGGACCGCAAAGAGATGATGAAGAACTGTGGCCCAGCAAGGGCGTTGAGACGTCGGTGTCTCTGTGGTCTTTATGTGGCGGGAAACCCATCGGTGGATGCTCCTCGGTGCGTCGACGGTTGGGCCTTCTCCAGCGGGAGACAAGCGGATGACGATGCAGGCGAGAGCGTCCGATGATCAATGGAAGTTCTTAGGCAAACGGGAGCACGGCGGCGCCGGTCGGCGATGGCGGTTGTCGCCATGGTGGACAACAGTCCAAGTGCTTCTCCTTGGAGTTCCGTAGCAGTCCCTGTATCGGGTCGGCAGCCTGTCGAAGGTCTGTCTACCAGGGAGCGTTGGCAAAGATCAGCTGTGCACGATGGTCCCTCGTAGCTCGGGAAGAGGTCGCCTTACCAGGTCCTCTCTGGGTCAGTCCTTGGAGGCACAGCAGCTTTCAGATTGTGAAGAAGAGCCACAGCACTTCTTCTCGTCCAGCAGGGCTTCAAGGTCAAGCATCAGTTACTCCAGTTACTCGTCGTAGTGGACTTCAGCTTCTGAACACGATTCCTAGCAGTGAGAGGTCCCCAGATATACTGTTGATCTCCCATTCATTCCGCTTGGTCACAGTCAAGCATCCAATCACGACTACGGGCATTCATGCAGGCAGACAGCCAATTAGGCACACGAGGTATTCAGGCCATTCACTTCTCCCTAGACACTCACAACAACAAGTTATGTGTATTGGGACAAGTACCGAGCCATTCAAGACTCCAAGCTGCATTCATACCGGTTTCGGGCAGGGCTGTCTCAGTCATTGTGTCAACCACCAGATACTAGACAGCCACAACACAGAATGCATATTCGTCACACACTCTATTCACCCAGGTCCCACCCACAGGCGGTACCCACAACATGCATCACCAGGAAGGCTCCAGCCAGTCTGGCCGGGCCTTCACAACAACACCATATATGGCACTTCCACCCAACAGCCAGTCAGGGGGAAGGGACAGAGTCAGGGCTTCCCAGGACTTTGGGAAAACAAGGTAATGCGTAATAGAAAGCAAGAGGCCACCGGGTCCATCTTGTTTTCCATGAGGAATCAACTGATTCCAATGGCAGGGCCGGGGTATCCCAAAATGGAGGATACTCCGTGCACCGTCAAATTCATCATGGAGCTGCCACCAGCCCATACCCTGCTCTGCGGGCCACCCACTGGTGCCCATACACTAGGGGCACAGGGTTGTACCCCCACCCATGGGTGCCATAAGGGTATCCCACGTGTCCGTTCACCAAACCAAAAGAAAGAGAGCTGCACCGCCAGGAGTCCCACATGAACTCCTGCGCGGAAAACACGACAGAACACATTCAAAAGCAGTAAAGGACAAGGATACGGAGGCCCTGTCCCTCCGATGCTTTTCCAGCATCACACTCGCGTGGCCAGCCAGAAACAGAGTTACTCTTCACGTGCAGAAACAGTGCATTAGCATGGATTTAGAGGAAAGGGTCTACGCTCGTATGTTACGTGATACGTTGGGCCTTAGCGTACAGTAGCGGGATAAATCAGTGCGTAGGAGACCATCACATGCTTGTGCTAGCACTAGCGGACAGACATGTGGACTTCTGAGAACTAGCATTTCCATGCCATCTCTACCCTACAGCAAGGGTGTGAGAGATTCTAGCGTTTCCACGTGATCTCTACCCAACAGCAAGAGTGCAAGCTTTTTGTTTTGGTGGGGAATTTGCCTCTGTGCACACGTGCGTGCATTCTGATTTTTGTTTTTGAGGCTGACGGTGAGTCGCATATGCATTTTGCATACTGTGGGTTCCCCCGTGTCTCTCATACCCCCATTTTCAAGGTCCTACTACCCTACGTGCCCCTCACATACTTAATTCTTTGTGTTTGTGGGTGCCACAGTGTACTGCATTAGGTTTTTACTTACACGTGGGGTAACGAGGGGTCGCGTACACATACTTTTCATTTTCGGGGTGCCGGTGCATTATGCAGCCTGTTTATTTTTCCACAGGCTTACATTGGGCCTTGCAGGAGCACACTGGTACGTTTAACATCACGTACACTGCCCCCTCACTGAAGTTGCCCAGGACAATTGATATCTTCACCTCCCATTGCACAATTCCATCAGTGCCATGAGTGGGAGGGCAACCAGTGGGAAGGGTGGCCAAGGTGGACATGGCAGAGTTGGCGGACGTGGCCGACGTGGCCATGGACATGCAGGGAGAGTTGCGTTCACCCACCCAACAGGGTCAGGGAGATGCAGCTGATGCTGACATCTCCAGCGCTTAGGGTCCCAGGGCAGCTGTGTCATCTGCTGTCCCTTCAAACCAGGGTCAGGAAGCTGCAGGGGCAGCTGCAACCCGCCTCCCGGATTCAGGGTCACACAACCGGCCTTGGTGTGGTCTAGGCACAGGTCCACAGGGACCCATGTGCAATAGTCCCTGTCTCCAGGGGAAGGTACGTTTTGGGAAAGTGGTGGCGACCAGCACCAGGGGTACCACAGCAGCTATTCCATCTGCTGTACCTACCAGCCAGGGTCAGGAAGCTGCAAGGGCAGCTGCAGCATCCGCCTCCCTGTCTCAGGGTCACACAGCCAGCCCTGTTGTGGTCCAGGCACAGGTCCACAGGGACCCAGGTGCAGTAGTCCCTATCTCCAAGGGGAATGGATGTGTTGGGAAAGTGGTGGCCACCAGCACCAGGAGCACCAAAGAAGCTATTTCATCTGCTGTCCCTACCAGGCAGGGTCAGGAAGCTGCAGAGGCAGCTGCAGCACCTGCCACCCAGGCTCAGGGTCACACAGCCAGCCCTGTTGTGGTCCAGGCACAGGTCAACAGGGACCCTGGTGCAGTAGTGCCTGTCTCCAAGGGGAAGGGACGTGTTGAGAAAGTGGCGGACACCAGCACACAAGTACAGATACCTGCAAGGCAACCTCCTGTCCAGACATCGGTAGGTGATGCCATGGCCCAGTCCACCAGTGCTCCAGTGCCTACTGACCCAAGTGGTTGCAGTAGGGGGACAGGCTCCAACCCAAGGCACAGCACAGGAGACCCAAACAACGTCACTGATCTAATCAACACCTTGGGCAATGAGAGGCGCACAGCTATTGAGGCATTGAAGCATTGGTATGACCTCCGACACCGAGCCAAAGAGAAGCTGGGTAGCGCCTATGCCTCTACTCTGGTGACTGGAGGTAGGCCACCAGAAGAGGATGATGAGCTCACTCAACATGAAGAACAAGTCAGTGACATGATTGATGTGGAGCAGATCCAACGCATGGGAGACCTCCCTAATTATGGGGACATGTCCGGTGAGTGGTGATGCGTGTGCGTCCATGACATGTGTATGTTGCTTGGATGGATTTTTGTGATTCTCCGGCCATTCTGCCTGTGTTTACATGACTGTCATGGTGGACTGACATATGCTTGTTGTCCTGTAGACTGCATGCATAAGATGTGGTTCATACCGTGACACTCATCCTCATCACACATTATCATTCCTTTCATGTTACTCTGTGTGCAGCCTCTCGTGTCCCTCTTCCTGCTACAACCTGTGATGCCGGGCAGCCTGTGTTAATCTTCCACTCCACACTCTCCTTCTCTACTCACATCTGTGATGTCTCTGACAGCTCACCTTGCTAGATGCACCTCCTCTGGTACAGCCTCCCTGCCTCAATGGAACTGGAGGTGAACCTTCTCCAGGTCAGTAGGCACATCTGATGCTTCCTCATGTGTGGGACTTACTCTCGTCATCTCCCCTGCTGTAGTCCAGGATGACTGAGATGATGCAGTAGTGACCTGGCAACAATCTGATCTATGACACGGTCCTGTGGGCCAACATTTTCATCCAAGCAGTGCATCCCAGGCATCCCCCGCACTTGATGTGTGTTTACTGTATCCCTACAACCCACTACCGCCACTTCGCAGCTGATGTGTGCATTTGCACTTCCACTGCCAACAGGCCACACCATTTGCATTACTGGTGACATATTTATGTTTGCAATTGAGGTCGTTCACATGTTCTGCTATGCCCTCTATCACTTCGAAACCCAGGTATCCCCTTCAACAGGCCTACTGACTGGCATGACGTCAATGAGACCTTGCATCATGGTATCAGCGTGCTTGTCTTCACTCGATTCCGACACCCTAACATTGTTGGGCATTGTGACACTTGTGTATTTTTGTTTTGCAAGTACAATGTAATGTATGCTCACAACTATTGTAAATGGCTCTCACACTGAAGTCATCAGGTACCATCTCACGTCGTTTGGCAGTTCTTGAATGGCTATGCAGTATCTTGTATTGTACGTCAGGTGTGTGTGTATGCACCATTATCTACTTGTGTTGTTGAGCCCTTGATCAGACATCCATTGCTGCATTCATAGTTCCCTTCCCTTGCATTTATACTGCATACTTGCGTGTGTTTGGTGCCATGACTGATATGGCAGGTAAATGTGTTGCATGTGAACATTGTGGTAGCTGTGTGTGTGGGCATTGCAATTGACATGGGTCTTCAAATCCTTTTCTGTCCATGTGCAGGTGATGAGGCACTTGATGCAGAGGATGAGTGGGAGGTGGTACAAGATACTGAGCGGCTACCAACAACCAGTGGGGCTTTTTCTTTTCTTTTTTTGTCTATTGTGCATTTATGTGACAGTGTGTTGCTGTGTGTGGCATGCGAGGGCATCCACTGTAGGTTCCAGCTGGACCCATTGAGGTTTGTCTCCTGTTGGTGTTTCTGCCTTGGGTCCAGACACATATGCCACTCCTGCTTCCCCCTTCCATGGGTTGCAAGGAGGGCAGCGTGTGAAAGTAACTTACACAGATGGATTGGGCTTCCTTGCTATCTGTGGACAGTCTCAGGTCCGGCCTGTGTATACACCCCTAGTGGGAATCATGATTGTATGTCCAGTGCATGGTTGCCATCCCTTTTTGTTTGTACATTGGGATCCATCCTTTGATCATGTTCCATCTTCATGTATTGGCTTTCCTATCTGTATTATTGTTGGCCTTCAGTCTGTATGTGCTTCCCTGACCACTTTAGTTATCAGGGCCACCCAAAATTAAGGAAGGTTGGCATGTGCAAGTTTTGACATGTTGAGGCACTTGTGCAATTATGATTGGTCACTGTCAGACCTATTCACTATTCTGACCTGTGTATCTGGTATGTTGTACTGCCCTGTAAGTGACTTCAATTCAGCACTCCAACTAAGTCAATGCTTAGTATGGGATGCCCAATGGAAGCCCTTATTTATATATTGTATGTCAAAGTTCTTTAAATCTGGATGATGAACCCTTATATAACACCCCTCTCTTTGAATCCCCCTGACCTCACTGAGCCAAGAAGTAGGTTTGTTTTGCAAATTAAAAGGTTTATTTGAAGAATTAAACAATATATATATCACACTTTTATAACAAAATAATATCTGAATAGCACACTTATGAATATGGACGGTAATCAACAAGGGGTAATATTACAACATTGACAACCTCTTTAAACACTTACGAGTATGAATATGAAGGATAGTGTAGCAGAGAATACCTTATGTGATTCAAGGAAATGCAATAATGGGAAAGAATGCAACACAGAAATAGACTCGGTATGATTTCAATCAAAAGATAATATGGTCACTTTTTCCCCCGTAACTACTCACTCCCCCCCCCCGTATGCAATATGAAGAGATGGAAATGAGGGCACACAGATTTCAGGAATACAATCAAGAAGGCAGTTCAATTCCAGTTCCCCCATCAAGCTTAGAGAAACAGGTATGATTTTAAAACAGGCAAAAATACTTTTGAAAGTGATTGCAGTGAAAGTGAAAATATGCTAAATGATTTTAATTCACAAAAGGATATTCAGATGAAGTGATAGTTACTTTGGATTGGTACAGGTCAACACTAGCAATGATTCATGAATGATTATCAAATTGAAAATGAATTTCAGCAATTGAGAACAAGAAACAGCTATTTTGACAGAAAATATTGAGCCAAATTGCAATTTGCGGCAATTTTTCCGCATGCGTAAATCGCGATTACCGAAAAACTATAATGGGTTTTATTAGAAGGCTTATGAAGTTAGCTTTAAAATGACAGTTAAATTGCACTTCTAGGACGTGTGGTTCAAAAGTTACAGAGGTTTTTGTGAAGGTAGGTTTTGCAGAAAGAACGTCAAGATTTCCAAAATGACAGATCGTGCTTTACAGATTTGGAATCAACAGGATGGACACAAGATTCTATAATGCAGTTCTGAACAGGTTGAAATGGATGGAAGAGGATTACTTTAAACTAAGAGCTTGGTTATGGACAGTTCTAGACTAGATACACACTCCAAGGCTTTGGAATGGAATGGAATGACTACCTTCAAGATCTGGTCAAAGGTTTGGACTTCACTCGCCACCGGACGGTCTCAGGCTCTGGGTTCTGCGTTCAGCACTGCACGGCGGTCTAGAGTCTCCTGAACTGAATCTGACGGGTCTTGGATTACAGCACTGCTTTCTGGGTCTGGACCTCGGTTATAGCACAGGGTTCTTAGCTAGAAGCAGACAGCTCGGCCCGGCTGTTGAATGTGAGAATCAGGCTTGCAAAAGATTCTGAAGCCTGCTGAAAAGGATTCAGCTTTTGGTTTATGCCTCTCTGCTTCAAGGTTTTAGAGTTTGGGTTCTAGAGTTCTTTCTCTGGAGTCTGGAGTCTGGAGTCTCTGTCTGGATATTGTCTGGATCTGGTCTTGCAGAGTGCTTTGCAGGAATCTGTGAGTAGTGGAAAACAGGGTGTTCCTTATCTGTCCTAAGCAGTCTCTATGTATGTGTTTCCAAAGTTGGTGGGTAGGCTGATTCTCTATGCCCAACCCTCTAAGGATTTGATAGGTTAGAGGATTCCCTGTCCCCTGACTGGAGAAAGGATCAGCGTGTCATGAGGTGTCATTATGATCCTGCCATTTAGCATCTAGTGAAGAAACTCCCCTTTGCTTTTACTTAGAAAATCGATTTTTCATAACAAACATATTTCCAAGATGCACAACTTGTTCATAATACATATACACATCACAGATTATTTAAGGTACATTCTTGTCCAACTCTGATCCCCCTAAGAGCTTGGGTTCAGAAAAGACAACTTATTTGCGCTTTTGCTGGGTTTCCCAATATTGGTTCTGCACCAAATTTTACACATGCATGCAGCTCTTCTCTGGGCATATTACTGTAAGTTCTTATGTTCATAGCAACAACACTGCAGCTACAATATGAATACATTCTGGGGTTTGGTCTCAGAACATCACACAGCGTCCAGCTTAGTCTTAAATTGTGAGTGAATTTTTCATTTTAAGAATCCCAAAGTTTCATATTTTTGGCAGCTTGGTACACTTTGTTATATGCAATTTTATAAAACATATATATGTTGGGCTACGTAAATACACAATGGTTTCTCCGCCCCCAGAGCTGGCTGACTCAGAGGGTCACTTGTCTTGTTTCTCCCAGAGCAGTTGTTGACCAGTCACACCCAAATCAGCATATTCCTATTCATCCCAAATAATCCATTGTCTTGACTAAGAGCAACATGCCAGGGTGCCTTGGCTAGTTCCTGTTCACACCAGTCTGTCAATCTCTTGGCCAAGGGCAGAAAAAAGCTTCTTTTGTCGAGGGAAAAGGTGTGGAATCTGTTTGACCCCAATGTGGGAAACCTTTAACTCTGCAACCAGTGTCTACAAATTGTCTTTTCTTATAATATAACCCACATTTTTAATACATACATTAAACAATTTCTTGCTTCAAGCCTTTTCAGAATATAGTTTTAAATTGTCTCCACCCCTTAGGCTTCTGACAGCAAGTATTTCTTTGGCATAGTTTGGGGTTCCATGTTCAACTTTACAAGGAAAATGGTTTAAAACACTGGCTTTCTGGTAGAGGTGAGTAACGGTATTGCACCCATTTTTGACAGCTGTCTTTCCATCAGTATCTTTAAAAGAGGATTTTGCTTGATAGCATATGATTCTTGCTGATATTGTATTGATGTGGATTCTTGCAGTAGAGTAATGTGGAACACCCAACAAAGAGGTTGGATCTTTTAGGTGCTTTGTGAGCCATGATTTTAGCACATTTTTGACAATCAAGAAAACGGATTCCCAAAAAGCTCTGTGTTTCTTTTGGCAATCATTGTTGCTATTTCAAAGTGGTTTCAGGCTACTTTGTGGGTAGCCCAATGGTGGTTTTTGGCAGTGGTCTCCTGTGCTCACTAAGATAGGCAAAAGTGGATGGTGGCCTATTTTTTAGGTTTTCACTGTGCAATTTCTGGTAATTTCTGGCGAGCAGCATGCTTTCCAGTGGCCATTATGATGTTTCTGCTGCCAGCAATGCACAGTGATGTTGCAGGGCTTGGATGAGTGGGTTGGTACATCCCACAGCCCAATTGGTGTCCCTGTGTACATTGCTAGGTTGGTGTGTGAGAGTGACTTGTTATGAACTGGTTCCGTTGATTGTTGAGCACTTTGTGACAGTGGGTTTCAGTGATGGCCTTTGATTTGCACCTCTTACATTGCATGCCATGGCAAGGTGTGGCGACAAGGTGACATGAAGTGTGGGATGGTTTAGGGGACATACCAGCATTTAGAGGTGTAATTTGCCATGTTGTTAGTGACATCTTACCTCTTCCATGTGCTACTTTTTTGCACACCAGATTGAGTTGATTTAAGTTCTAAGGGATGCACACAATGTGGCACTTCCAAGGACAGGTTCTCAGGGTGGTAAGGTTGGGACAGATGATTGTCCCTTTATCATTATTGATTGTCATCTGGAATGTGGCAGGGCTGTGTGCACTCTGCAGGGTATGGATTTTAGTTGAAAAATAGTGCCACAAGCTTGGTACAGGCAGCCTCGTCACGTGCCCTTTCCCCTCCCATACGCAGCTGCCGTGCATGTGGTTGGGATTGTGGGGGCACCACCATGTCCACTTGTAGGCTACGCTGTGTTCCATCGTTGTGCAGGACACATGCTGCCACGATGATCCTGCAACTACTGGTGGTGCATATAGTAGCTCACCACCAGATCGTTCAAGGGAGCGGAAGCGTAACTTTAGCACTCCAATGTACGCTCCACTATGGTCCTGATAGCAGGATGGGCTGCGTTTTATCTGGGGTGGTGTGGTGGGGTTCCATATTGGCATCATCATGTAGGTGCTCAGAGGGTAGGCACTGTTCCCTGTGGAGATGAGATGTGTTGTCAGTGGTGTGGTTTGGTCTGTGTGAGTCATGTATGCGTTCAATGGGCCATTTGTACTCACCCATGTGTCCATGTCCCTCCTGCCCCCTGCCAGGTTGTCCATGTTCCCCTTACCCCCACCAGTGTGTCCAGGCCCCCTGCCCCGACCAGTGTGTCTATGTCCCCCTACCCCCCACCAGTGTGTCCATGCCCCTCTACCCCCACCAGTGTGTCCATGTCCCCCCTACCCCCACCAATGTGTCTATGTCCCCCTGCCATATCTAGTCTCACCCCCCCATGATGATCTACTGCCTTCCTCTCTCCCCTTTCTTGCTTTATGCCCTGTGCCCCCTCCTTTTTCTCCTCCTCTCCCTCATCCTTCCTCCCCTCCTTCCCTTCTTTCCCTCCTTCTGGCAATTTCCGGCACTACCACAATTGCCATTAGGCATAGTAATTTGTAGCCGCCTGTCTTTGCAGCCTTCTGCCCCCCTCAACATTGAAACCATATCTCAGCACTTACTCTTATCGTCGTTCCCTGGACCACTGATAACAGCTTGTCTGTCCCTCCTTTTCCCTTCTTGTCTTATCCTCCCACTCCCTCCCTTGCACTATCTTGAACAGTCGTCAACCTTTAATGGATAGTCACTTGTTTGTTCCTCTCCTTACCCCTTCTATTCCGCTCCCTCCTCTTGTCACTCTTGCACTGCAACAATTGTCATCAGGCATAGTAATGTTACTGCTAGTTTTGTCTCCTTTTTTCCCCCTTACCTCTCCCTTAATGTTCAATGCACTTGTACTATCTGTTATGATTTGATAGTTATTTTTCACATTCTGATCTGTTTCAAGGACTTGTAAGAATGTAAATTGTATTCTCCCATGTTCACTCCCTCCTTGAAGTGCTTTGAAACACATTGGGCCTCATTATGACCCAGGCGGTAAGGGGTTAATGGCGCCATAAAAGGTGTTGGCGCCGTTAAACACTTACTGCCTAATTACGAGATCCCTTTGCGCAATTTGCAGTACTGTAATTACCACCTTCCCCATTCCCATTGAGCCCTATGGGGCAAAAATGGAAATTGGGAAGGGCCAATGGTGAATGGGGAATTACCGCCCCGCCAACCTTGGAATGGGGCGGTAATTCCGCCATTCACCATGGCGGAGTTGGTAAAATACCGGCGTCAACCATGGCGCTAATAGCGCCATGGTTAACGCCAGGGTCGTAATGAGAACCATTGTGTAAAGGAGCTATACAAATAAACAAACGAATCAAATCAAATCAGACCAATGAGCCATGTGTTGCCATGCCTCCCAGCTTCCAGGGCCCGCTGTAGGGGTGACATTCTGAATATGAAACTGTCATGGGTGGACCCTGGATAGTTTACATATACAGAGGTAATGATTCCCTTGGGATCACATACAACCTGCACATTGATGGAATGCCAGTGCTTGCGATTGTGATAGATGTGCTCTCTGGCCCTAGGTGGACGTAAGGCCACATGGGTGCAATCAATGGAATCAAGCACTTTGGGGAAGTGCGCCACCCCGTAAAAGTCCTGGACCATGTCCTGCCTTTCTGCAGGTGTTCTGGGCATGTATATGTGCCTGCGGACAGAGGGGTGTGCAGTCATGATCGCCAACACCTGGTGTAGGCAGCGTGACTGTGTGGCCTGTGAGATGCCCCTGACAATTGTAGTTGTCTGCTGAAATGACCCAGTGGCCAAAAAATGCAGTACGTTGAGCACCTTCTCCAAGGGGCTCAGTGCTTGAGAGCACAGGGTGGGGGATGTGAGGTCATCTTCCCACTCCGTGACCAGGTGTAATATGATATGAGGTGGAAACCTATACCTGGCAGAGACCTGGTCATCAGGCATCCCAAACAGGCTGGTCCTGTGCAAATAAAATGTGTCCTGTGGCTATCCTCCTGCTCCTGCGGTGTCCCACGATCACGGCTGCGAAAAATGGTACATTCATCGTAGCTGTATAGACGCGTTGGCTTTTGCGCGCACTTTTAATGCATTCTTTTTTGTGCACGATGACGCTTACGGCAGCTTTTGCGTGGCGGACGTTTTTCCGGATTAGCGTGTCTTTTTCCACTCGCCGGAGAGCCCTGTTCGATTCCATGAATACGTGTTGTTAGCGTGCATGTGGGCATTGCAAGTATTTTACTGTGGTACTTCCCACGTAACGCCCACATTTATGCTTGTTGTTCCCCATTCCACGTGTTCTGCCTCCTTTTTAGGTGACAGTGCTAAACGGTATGTGCCTTCACTGGGCGTTTCGCGCAAGGAGTTAGTGGTGGACCCATGCAGATTCGGCGCAAGTTTCCGGTAAGCCATGCGCAATGTGTTCCATGAATCAACAAACGGGCTCTTGTGCGCATTTTGTATGCAAGTGCTTGTTTTTCAGTTCTATTTTATTCCATGAATCAGGCTCTTTCTGTCTCCATCAATCCACATTACTGTACCTTCTGAATGTGGTCCCTCTGTGGGGGTTGCCTACTTTAAACACATAGTTCCAGACATGACAGTTCACAGCACTTGATACTGAGATGCGTGAGAAAGCTTCAGGTTCACATAGTGCATATCAAAGGTTGTTTGGGTTTCTTGTCTCCTTTGTTAACCTCTGAAGCCAGGCCCCATGTGAGCATGCTTGAAGTGTACTCTATTAGTACGTTAATTGTATTAATTGCTAACACAAGCTGAAGAGGGTAAACAAACGGACTGGGCAGATCCATGGAGCCTTTGTTAGTTAATTAGACTGGCCATGGCAGGGGGTAGGTTTATCCATCCCCCTACTGTAGATGTATCATTTACTCCTCCTGTCAGATCCCATCTAAATATGACAGGGAGGACTGTGTCCACCCAGAGTACACATGTCTATGAGTACACATGTCTATGTGTATGTTTGTGCAGTGAGCATAGGCAAATGTGTGCGGGTTAACCCCACACATTTTAGCCCCACACATTTTCCAGCGATTGATCTACCATCAGTCAAATTCATATATCATATTTAAAAAGCCTATATGAGTACACACCCACCGTGCGGATGGTCAAATTCTTCACAGGGAGGCACAGGAGCACCCACTCGCACATACAAACATGCAGTTCGCCAGCCTGCATCCTGAAAGGGAACTATAAAGTGGGGGAAGCAAAACACCCCCAACCTTTTATATCCCCTTCGGCAAGTGCGCTGGGGAAATAAAACTTTGAAAGAGAAACAATATTTCCCTTTGACCATTTAAGCCAGTCCAGGAGTATTCCTCATCTGCAGAAAGCTGACCCAGGGAGTCCTGGTTTGCCCATTGCCTTCTGCTCGGCATATGTTCAGATTACCGGTCACATAGCGGTTTCTTGTTTTATTTAAATGTGTGTGTCTAGTGCAGCACACATGCTTGCCAGGGACGCCATTTCACCAAAATGCCTGGGGTAGCGGAAGTGACATCACAGTGCCACGCCCCCAAGAGTGACATCACAGGAAGTGATGTCATTTAACCCCACCCTGAAGTGACATCACAGGAAGTGATGCGGAACACAACCTTTCACCCCTTGAAAAAACAGGAAAGCGCATCACATAGCATTGTTCCTAAGTACACTACTAAATATATGGTTGTGATATCACTGTAATGTGATACACATTTCATACAAGAATGGATTTCCATGTGTAGTATTAATATCAGTGTTTATAGGCCCATATTACCAAATTACTATGAATGCAAGCAGACGTCCAACGCCAAATGATAATGATGTGTTATTATATAGCACTGACGCTTAAGCACTTTATTTAGAGCAAATATACATACTACATCATCAAACCTGTGTTGGTACTCATTCATCAACCACAGAAGGATGTAAAGTTGAGCTGGCATTTCTGGGATTTTAACCTGTAACCTGCAGATCACACCCACATTGCAGCAGCAAGTGCTCAACCCACTGAGCTATTTTACGAGCTATAGTAAAATGAGCAAATACATGTCTGAATGTTCTCAAAGTCAGAAAGCAAATTACATCTGTAGTGGACACCATTACACTGGTAACTGAGATTGAACAGCAGGCCAGTTCATCTGCAGGTCTAGAGCAAAGTTGGCCACATGTCAAGCTTGCTCAAGCTTGTGTGTGTCTACTTTTCAGGCTTCAGATGTTGCAAAATACATACCATTGGGAGGGTTCATAACTGCATATTAAAGCATTTAGAGTAGAAAGCAAAGCACTCATACAGCATCCCGTACTCTGGGCAACCATTACCTCCTACATGCAAACAGACATCCTGAACAGCATACCATCTCTGACTGTTCCCATGGGTGATGCCACGATCACCCTGTGTCCACCATGCACATACACACAGAGCAGCCCAACTTGCCAGGCCAATGCAAAATCTTGGCTCCTGAGCAATGCCACTGTTGATCTATGTCTGCCTTGCACACACAGAGCCACCCCGCATGCCAGGCCAATGAAGACTCGGGACAGGCTCCTGAGCGAATCCATGATCGGCCTGTGCTTAGCTGGCACAGACCTGTCCTCTCAGCATACCAATCCAATGCCGAGGTCTGCATTCCTGGGTGATACCATGATTGGCCTTTGTTTGCCAATGTTCAGATCTGTGAAAACCATGAGTAAGCACAATAAGACGTAATACAAAGTCTGGGTATTTCTGGGAATGTACCCCCCATAATTCTGTAAAAGAACATGTGGCGACACTGCTGTAATAAACACCATGGGCCTCATTACGACCCAGGCGGTAAGTTACCGCCTGGGCCGTGACTTTACCACCATGGCGTAAACTACGTTTACGCCATGGTGGTTGGCGGACTTACCGCCCCATTCCGAGGTCGGCGGGGCGGTAAGTCCCCAATCCCCATTTACCCTTCCCCATTCCCATTTTTGCCCCATAGGGCATAATGGGAGTGGGGAAGGCGTTATTTACGCCACCGTAAATTACGGTGGCGTAATTAACTCCATGGTCCCTTAGCGCCATGGATTTTAACACCCGCTAAAAGCAGGTGTTAAAAGCGCCATGGCGCTAAGGGACCCCGTAATTGGCGGTAAGGGGTCGGCGCAGCTAACGCTGGCGCTAACCCCTTACCGCCAGGGTCGTAATGAGGCCCCATGTCTATTCTGTAACAGCTGCGTGCAAAGTCCTGCAAATAAAAAGGGGATGGAACGCTTCGAAACATGCACGAACATTTCTGTGAACATGTTGCCTTTTTATAATAAGTGCACAAGTGAATTACACTACACACAGGAACTTGTAAACCGTTTGCCCAACTATGGAAAAAGTAGGTAATGCTTTGAAAACAAGGATAACTGTTTCTAAAACATGCCCATAATCTTTTGCGAAAAGCATAGAATTTGGTAAGCAGGAGTAGACATCAGCCAAAGCACCACGTAATGGCAGAAATCAAGAGCATGCAGCTGTATTAACAGTGCTTGTGGGAAATGGTAAACAGGACACACCCAGGTTTCAGTAATTCCAAAGACTTGTGTTTAAAGTGCACCAACAATTTCTGTAATCTGGGTTCCAGGGATGGCACCACTTTGCACATTACAAGAGGAGCTTGCTAGGGTCAGGCAGTTTTTCTATGAGAGGAAATAACTAGTTATTTGCCAAACAGTTCTGTGCATGGGCCAGCTCTCAAGCATACGCGAGTACAGGTCAACAACAGAGCCCTTTACAAAAAATCAACACAAAATCAACATTGAGAATGTCCTGCCCCTCCTAGGTGCATGCCACTCTACACGTTAGCCTACACCACCATTTCAGATTCTCGTACTCTGAAGCAAAGGTCAACCAAGCACATAACACCAACTGAAATGGTTCTGTGACATGCGGATCGATGGACACCATTAAGGACATAGCTGTCAAGCAACTAGTTATTCTCTCCTGCGAGATGATCTCCAGAGAGCCTGACTGTTGAGCAGAATGCCAAGCAGCACCCAAATGGAGAGGACATTGTTAAGTAAATGATTCATTGCTCAAGGAGTTTCAACAACACAACATAAGTGCCATAGGTTGATGAATCTTTTTGCAAAAAGAAAATCCTACCTTTCTGTGATTTAACAGTCTCCGTCCCCTGCGCGCACCCGAGCTGCTGCTGTCTGCTCTCAGAGCTCTGCCCCTCAGCCCCGCCCGATCTCCGGATGGGCTCATCTCAAGATTAAGAAGGATACATTCATGATCACAGACACTGTTACGCCATTGCAGCTCCCCGCTCCTGCTGCAGCCCAGGCATGGCAGCAGGCAATCTGGAGCTTGCACGCTTTTAAAAATAGTTTGTTGAAACAACAAACTATTTTTAAAAGCGCAACCTCCTGTCCAGGACCACTGGAAAAACAGAGGTCACAAAAAAATTTCAGAGGTCGCTCGGGAGATAGCACCGGTCCCTCTCGCGAACTCTGGTGACCCCAAATGACGTCCCTGATGCTTGCCCCCAGGTGTCTAAGCTACCAAAGCATGTTAATCAGCAGTGTTGATGCACCCCATGTATATTAGTCCTTCCTGGATGCAGAACAGTTTCCTGAATTCTTTTGAACTTAGTGCCCACTCTCTCCTCTGCCAGTAAATATCTAATGGATATGCAAGTGTGCATGAGCTGAGTGAGTCTGTAGCTGTGCGTATGCGCTTCTTAGTGTCATAGTGTGTGGCTATCTGGGTTTGAGTGTGAGCGTGTGAGCAATGCATGTTTGTTTGTATGATGTGTTTGTATGGTGAGGCAGTAGAAATTCATATTTCTCTTGTGGACTCAGGTCAGTGAGCCTGATCCAAGTGAATTATAGTGATCATATTACTGACATGTAGTGGCCTGACAGATTGTATCTGCAGCCTCATAACATGAATTAAAGTATCCATAATTTCTGCCATAGACAGATTTTGGCACCAACCTCAAGCAAGTGATTTACAGTGACCACTTGTATTGTCATGGATACATTGCAGCATTACTGGTATTGACACATGTGAAATGCATTTACTCTACATCTTCATGTGTTACTCTAGAGAACCATTTGTAAATCCTACGGCTTTTTACCCAGTTTTCATTATGCTGTAATATGCACCATTTCAACACATTTTTTAAAATATTTCTTGAGGGGAGGACTCCCACTTCGGCAACTCTTCCAATTGTTTATGCCCCTCCACTGACACATATTTATCATCTGTGACTAACCGTGAAATAATGCTGGTGCCCTCTCAGACTCAGCCAGCTCCCAGGCACCGAAAGCTGCCTTCTCCACTCTCCATAGTTTCCACCCTCTCCACACATTCTCAACGTACTGGATGATAACAGCCAGCCAGAAGGAAGGTAAAATGTGAAAAGAGCATTTAAAAACACCTTTATGAATAGGATCACCTGGATACTGTTGACCCCAACACATATTTACTTAATGTAAAAATATTGTAAGGGTTAAAAAAAAAAAGGTTCGGCAGTAGGTAAGAGCAGTGCCAGCACCCCCAGGAGAAAGATGGGGGAAAAAAATATCCGACCATATTCATAAAGGCATTTTTTATACGGAGCATCGCGAGCTGCATCTGGATTACTGCACCAGTACAGGGATGTTATCCACTTTAGCTAGAATCATTTCAAAAGAGCGTGCATTTAAACTCATTTATAACTATGGACCAACGTGGGAAATGCAATGATTGAAGGACACTGTTGCTTTCTTATTTAGTATTGCAGTGAACCAGCGAATTATTAACTTTACATCAAAAAAAGAATGGTGGTTGCCTGAAATGGTGGCTGCAATTACAGATACTAATAGCACGCTCATTACTTTACTGCCATTAGGGGCCATTAGCGTATTGACGTGCCTGTTTCAAATGCACACTTTAAGGGAGTAGGTTCACAAATTATAGTTATTCCTCACAGAGGGCTGTCGGAATAGACATTGCAGGAACATTTCTCACCTAAACTGCACATGGATTCATAGGAATAACCTCACTTGCCTAAAGGTATGTGTGTTGATCCTTGGTCTGCAGATTTAAATGCACGATCCTAAAGGCAGAATGGCTCATTCTGAGCCTAGCAAAAGCAAAGATTTTCTAAGCGGAACTGTTGTGTCCAGGGAGTCCATCATGCACATTCCATACTTCGGAATATGCTGCCATCCATTGATCAAGGCTGGGCATAATTGCAAATCCCAACGTAACCCATGTCGAGTGTTGTGCGATCGACTTAAGTGCCTGAGGCCTTACTGCATGTATGGGGTGGAAAGATTGTTCACCCTGGAGTTACTGAGGAGACAGAATGGGGTGGCCAGGAAGCACTGTGGAAGACCCCAACAGACGGTGGGCCTGATTCGTGGATGTTTTAGCACGGTGCAAAGTGACTTTGCACTGCCAACAATCACCCTGCTTCACAGAGCGGTGCAAAGTGCATTTATGCAGTACAAGGTGACTTTGCACTGACTTTTCACTGTTGCAAAGTCACTTTGCACTACAAAAATACACTTTGCACTGCTCTGTGAATTAGGGTGCTTGTTGGCAGTGCAAAGTCACTTTGCACTGTGCTAAAAGTTCCATGAATGGGGCTATACAGGTGGTATTACAGAAACTTTAACCAATGCAAGTGCAATTACCACTAGGGCAACGTTTGCACTCGTGCAAAAGGCATAATTGCTGTGCATTTCTGCATCTGAGCAGTGTTTGTCCTTGCCCTAGCATGTTGCCCTGGTGGAAAGATGTATTGAAAGAACATGTTTTTGACAGTAGAGCAATGTTTGCCCTAATGTTAATTGCACTTGTACCAGAACTAACTTTCTGTAATATCACCCCAGATAAGGTATAATTTTGTCTCTTCCTGCTTGACATTACACATTTGTACTTCATGTGGAAAGTCATGCCTCATCACAGCCTGTCACCTGATGAGCTATTTTCACGGATATATTGTGCTATTTTCAGGCTAGTCCCTAATGTAGGGTGGAATGCGAGGCAGCTACATTTTCTGGCACCCTAGATCCTGGCAGTGCACCTTGGGATAGTTTGAGCACACCTCTCCCCACAATTCAGAACTGGAACTGAGACTGGAGCGAGGCAACACATGGGCTGGGAGGTGATGCTGGGAAACAGTGGAATAGAAGGAAGGTGTGACAGGACTTGGTTGAAACCTGTTTTCTGAGAATGATGTTGCTGGTGTCACGTGCTGCATTAATCCTGAATAGAAAACAATGACCCAAAGCGAGTCTTGCATGCATGGGTTTTTGCAAGGTGTACTACCATGGCTTCTCAGCAGCAGGTGCATTAATTCTGAACTGAAAACCAGAATCCAATTTGTGTTTGGTGTGAATGAAGTTCGCCAGGAGAACTAGAATGTGAGAATATGTGCAAGTTTATTAAATGTCATTGATGTGCCTTCAGTTATATAACACACAATGGGAAGACATGTCACAAGCTTTAACCACTATTGCCGGGGCATGGGGCTTCAGCAGCATCTTCATGTGTTTTTATTTTATTTTTATTTATTTTATTCATTTGTTCCACACCCAGACCCTGGGATATCACAGCGTGGTTACAGACAGTTTCGACATTGGTCATACATTAGTAGCAGGTTCAGTAAATATTTACAAGCAGAGGAAAAATACAAAACATTTGTACACAGACATTTACAAATTGCAAAAGTGGGCATTATACGAGACTAAGTTAGAAAACCCAGATGCTAATATTGGTTAAATAACCAAGTTTTTAGTCATTTGTTTTTTAATCCAGGGAGGGATGTCTCTTGTTTGATGTTGATGGGGAGGGAGTTCCAGTGTTTGGGGGCCAGGACAAGCAAGCTACTGCCCCCCCCCGCTCTGGTCGTTTTGTAGCAGTGTGTAACTAGGAATTGATTGTCGTTGGATCGCAGTGTTCTGGTGGGTTCTTTTTTCTGTAAGGCATTGTTGAGGTAGATAGGGGCTTTCTTAGCAAAACATTTGTGTGCAATGCAGAGTGTTTTAAAGATAATTCTGGCTTTGATGGGAAGCCAGTAGGCATCCTTCCTGATCTTCGAGATGTGATTAAATTTGTTCTCCCTAAGGCTACTCTTAAGGCTTTGTTTTGCAAGTGTTGCAGTTTACTGAGACTAGTATTGGAAATCCCAAGCAGTAGTACATTGCAATAGTCTAACTTGGATAATATCAGAGCCCTAGCCAGGGTGATACAATTGGTAGGAGTCAGGAACTGTCAGTTTAGCGCGATAAGTTTGGATGTATAGGCTGTGGATGATGCGAGTGTACTGATGTGTTTGGTCATAGTGAGGTTGGCATCTAAGTATACACTGTTAGGAAAGATTTCATATTTGAATGCAATTTTCCCTCTATGTGTTTTACACCCTGATCTAACCTTTGCCAGGGAAGCGCAGCCCTCCGCCGCATTCCTCTGGGCTTTTCGCTCAGTTCTTATGGGGAAACTGACATGCCCTTAAGACAGTCAGTACTGGGAGACTTTGTTTCCTTTAGTCCTTTCCTCATGTTGTGGCTTTTTTGCAACATGTAACAAGAGTGCAATGTAACTTACTTTACCACACTCTTGGGTCTCTAGTCATTCCAAAGGCCCTAGAAACTCTCGCTGGACTTATTATGAACTGTGCAGGTGTGTCACGGACAGGACTGGTGGCAGCTATCGTTTATCTTATGTTTTGAACCCTTTATTGCCATATTATCCGTGCTTACCGCGTTTGGCACAAATAGGTGGCCTGGCTCCAAAATGGCCATGCCACACAGTTCTTTGTCCTGTCCTTTGGCCATCTTGCCCCTTCACCTTTCCCAGGTCAAGCCGACCTAGGTCAGTCCTTATTTGGTCATGCACTTTGCCGCAAAACCCAAAGCTTTCGCGGGCTTCAGCATGCCTTCTGTGTGTGCCTCCAGGATGTGGGCTGGGATGTCTGTTCCCAATACACATCCTGTGTGCCATAGAGTCTGGTGGCACCTGAATGCCTGAGACTACCGTGGTCCGTGATTGGTCCACGTATGGAGTGAGTGTTTGTGAGCAGATCTCCCATTGGGTCCTCTCCCTTTTGGCGCAAAGGGAACTTTGGATAAGAGGAGGCCGAAAACACCACTACCATGTCGATCTCCTGATTTCACATCGAACAAGGGATAAGGAGCCAAGTATCCTGCAACAAGAAGCCCAGTTGAGGAACCGCTGGTGACCCGCTGGAAGGGTTGGTACCCTGAGCCTGCTGTCGTCCTGCGAGACCCCTCTGTATCTGATCGTCCTAGAAGGTCTGCGAAGGCGCTTCGACCGATTGGAATAGTGGGACCAACTATTCTCGGCACCTTCATCAAACCCTGCAAGTAAGCCTCTTCAGAAGTGTCCCTGGGCCAACCACTGGGCTGACCAGCTTGCACATGATGTTTGCTCTATCACTTCCGCCGTTTCAGGGAAGCCCTCGAAACTTGGCGTACTGCTAGCTCTGTGTCCATGGCACCCTCACACCGAATTTCGTACACTTGCCATTCCCAGCTCTGAAGTGAGACAAGTGTGCCCGGACCAGAGTAAACGCGATTGCCGTGTTGCCCTGCTGTGGTAACGACCTGTGCACGTTTGCTGCATTTGTGACCCCCTCGACCCTGAATCCTGCTACCGCGGAATCTACCCGGTGTCAAGGCGTCCCGATTGTCGCATCCGAACCTGCCAGCAACGTGAACTGAACTAGTAAAGTCTGGGTCTGCCTGCATCGGGGACCGGTGAGTAGTCCATACCCCAACCGGTGGCCTCTAGTGCAGGAACCCATTTCTTTTCTACCGCTGTTGCGAAATAGCAGATCCATCCCACATTCTCACCCTGCATCTCCCCGCAAGTAGAGGTCTTGCTTGAGTAGTGGGGACTTGTTCTTCATCGCTTCATCCACCTTCCTGAAATGTCAGAGACCCTTGAACAGACCCTATTTTGTCCATTGGCACAAGCACGTGCATGTACTATTGAGCATAAGGCTCCTCTCTTCGTAGGGCTGGAATGCCTCTGAGTTAGGTGTATTTCTGATGTCGAACTGGGTCTAACGATTACTTGCACTGCCTGTTTTCCTCCCCATCTAGGTGGTCTACATATTTCGTGCTTCTAACTCCTTAGACCCCTCGGTCTTGTATATATATTGTATTGATTGTGATGTGTTGGTTTACTTAGGATTATTGTGATTCTTTGCTATGGTCGATGTTACAAAGGCCTTGTAATGAATGTGTCTATATTTTTAATATAACACCTGTCTGGAGTAATTTGTAAGTGTCCTTGCTTTGTGTGCTCATTGAGGTCTTTCAGTCACCCTCACCCCTCTTGAGACTTAGGGCCTCATTACACGGATGGCGTTAAGGATTTACCGGTACCGGTAAAATAGGCATAGTCTAAAATATCTTGGAAGTCACCAGCAACAGACACCTGCTGTGGGGGATTTCTCTTGTTTTTTCCTTGGTTGTAATTGGCTTTTTCTTGGATTGTTGGTTTCTTTGGGCACCCTTGAGGCATCTGGGATGGCGAATGCCGTCGTGAGGGAATTCTGCTTACCTGGTCAATGTAGATGCTGAAAAGCCTGTCCCCATGTTTCTCGAGACGTCTGTTGACGGGTGACAATGAGAGAACTGTAGGTTACTAATCATGGCGTCAGGAAGTTTTATATTTCAGGAATTTCAACGCTTATTGAATGGAAAGTTCCACCTCTTAGGCACTAAAGAAATAATATCTGCATACACTAGTTGGTGGCAGGACATATTTTAACCACACCAACATGGAATTTCTCTTTATCCAGAAAGGTACCTCTAGATGGGGAGAGTTGTCCTGTCAGCTAAAGCTCAACAAACAACCTCAATTGCCATTTTCACACATTTTGAAACGTGTACAGTGCAAGTGGGATTAGCAAAACAAATGAATCTCTGTTTCTCTCCTCTCTGAAATCCAAAAGCAAAGCTATATTTTTCTGTTTATCTATTCTGGAATATTGTTAGATAATGTCACTCTGGCCTGATATGTTTCCCTATGGAGGCCAGTGTGCAATGCGTGTTTCGTATGCTAATGTAATGAATGGAATCCTGCCATTAGATCATGATTTTCTTTTCCTCTTCCCTCTCTCTCTCTTCACATGACCATGTTTTGTTGAACTGTTGTACTGCTTGAAATTGGCTTATTCTTGTCTTGTTGGTTTCTTTGCACGCTCTCGAGGCATCTGAGATGGGTTGGTGAGACCTCTGCTTATCTGCTGAAAGGTTTCATGAATACCTTTGCTTTGTTCATACTTTTTACAGGGTAAAAACCTTTTGGGGTAAATTTAAAAGAAATGCTAATGGCATGCAGGGACCACCAAGGTTAGCACTTTCGTGCAGTTGGGAAACCTTTATGCAAAGCAGAGCTTAATTGTAAAGAGTAAATCAAGACAAACACGCCTTTACTCTTCACTTTAACACTCCATTTTGTAAAAAGTTAAACGCTGCCTGCAAATTACGCTTTGCAAGTGGCATTTTATAGGTGAAAATGTGAGGCGTATTATATCGGAATCAACTGGTTTTACGCCTGCATGACAATCTCATGTAGGTATAAAACCGGGTGCTCTTCCAAGACGGAGAAGGAAATCCAAGCAAAGATGAAAGCTTTGTGCCTGTCCTATGCACGAAAATTCCCTGGTGTGATAAAGTAGCACATACAGAACAGTGTCTGAGGGGGGCAAGTTAGAGACAGAGAAAAAGAGAGAGGGAGAGAGAGAAACAGAATAATCAACAAGAAAGAGAGCAAGAAAGAGAGAGAGAAACGCAGAGAGAGCGAGCGAGAAAGACAGGGGGCCACAATGAGTACATCTTAATAGAATAGTAGGGAATCGCTCCAGGTTTTGTTGGCTTGATCTTCACCAATTCGGCCATTCTACCGTTCTGTATTTTTTGAACATTTCAATGGCTGGCCCTTTCACATTTTTTGATCTGACTAGAGACAGGTTCTGCTCTCTCATAGAGCTGTAGAAATGTTTCTTGAAGGTCTCTCGCGAGTCAGGCTGCTGCTCAGAAAAGCATACATGGCTTCAGATAGCTCCATTTCCTAACGGCGCGACCCCCTTCATTGCCAGCTTCAGTTAGCCTGGTAGCAGCTTCCTAAAGCTTATCCATGTCTCTGACCTCTGAACCAACGCCTGCGTACAATGAAGCTGCTAAAATAAAAATGCTCTTTCTCCTTCACCTGATTAACTCATTCAGTCAGTGGCGTAACACAAAATGTGGGAGCCTCCCTGCGAGCCATGCTGAGACCCCCCTTTCCCCACAACTCGTCAACAAATCACGAGTTGTGCCACACTCTGGGCCAGCCTAGATTATCACGCTTACACAATAGGCACAAAAGTGCTGCTGAAGGGGCATGCCGCACACTGTTCTAGGAGAAAGATATAAATATGTGTTTTAATGAAATATACCGCACACTTTCTGAGAAAAAATGGCTAGAAAGACAGAGTGTTTGCAATTGTTTTGTAGGGTAACACCAATCCAATAAATGCAAGTCACCAACAGTGCACATGAACATTAACGCTTTGCTATAATAAATGCCATACCACATTGAAAACATGTCCCACTGGCTGCATAATGTAGACCAGTGTAGACGCATAAAAACATTACAGTAAAGCATGCCAGGCCACATTTAGACATACCTAGACTGGTTGCACCAAAATGCCAGATGAAGCAATAACACTCATCAAGAAGTGTGCACACATTCAAGCCCGGGTCTCTACGGCCTCTAACAACATCTTTAAAATCTGCAAGGAACTGGTCAATCATGTTGAGGTCTCTACCTCTCCTGTCCCCTCCCAGGCCTTCTGTATGGCTCTGACCACTCACTTCTCTGCTAAAACTGAGGACATCCTGTCCTCCATCTCCTCTTCCTCTCCCTCTTCCTCTCTCTGACCTCCTTTGGCCATCTCTACCTCTCCTCCTCCTTGCTCCTCTTTCTCTCTGACAACACCTGACATGGTTTCAAGACAAGTCCGATCTGTGAAAGTGTCATCCAAACAGGTGCTCCCCTGCTCCTCCAGAACCATCAAGGACCATATTGACACCCTTGCCCTAGCCTTGGCCGATTTCTGTTGTCACTCTTTCACCACTGGAATGTTCCTCTCCCCCTTAAGCACTGCTTTGTGCACCCACTCCTCATGAAGTCATCTACCAATCCTACCTGCCTGGTAAACTATTGCCCAAATTCCATCACCCCTTTCCTGGGCAAACTCTTGGAAAGGCTGGCCATCTCCCAGCTTACTCTCCACACTGAATCTGCTGGTTGTCTCCATGACCATCCGTCTGGCTTCAGAGCTGCCAGAGGCACGGAAACTGCTCTCCTGAACACCCATGAAGATCTGCTCTCTAACCTTGATTCCTTCTTTCCTTCTGTCCTAATCCTCCTTGATCTTTCCTCTACTTTTAACACAGTCAACCACGCCATTCTGATCAATCGACTGTGTGAGAACCTGGGTATCACGGATGAGGTCCTGGAGTGGCTGACCTCCTTCCTCTTGGACTGCCACTCCCAAGTCCATCTTGGTCCCTTTCTCTCTGCCACCTCTCTCTCTACCTGTGGCATTCCCCAGGGCTCTATTCTCTCACCCTGGTTTTTCAACCTCTACTTGGCCCCTGTTAGGCAGAATTATATTCAGTACCCTTTGGGAACACCGCACACAATTAAGACAACAAGTGACAGTACAAATTCACCTTTGGTACAAGTCTGTACTACACAGTAAAGTGGTAGCGATGGTTGAGCAGCCAGACTTATCTCAAGAGTAAGTGAGCAGTATCATTAGTTACACAAAGGACAGCAATTACTATGATTCAAACAAACACTGACTCAAGGTTTCTGAGTAAAAGAATATGTATTTATTTACATATCAGTTGTAACACATTTCACTAAAGTAAAACAGTTGAAAAATCACACTCTTAATACAATACACCACACCCAATAGATTCTGGACAAGTCAAACTCATAATGAAACGTAAGCAAAATGGCCCTCCAGGAATTTAAAAGGGAGGGAAAGACAAAGTTAGGCCAGAATTGAACAACACCAACAAGTAAGTAAGAAGGGCAATCTAGAAAGAGGAACTACAGTGAGGAAATCAAATTCAAGGGAGCCTGGCCCAAGGTCAATGGACCAAAGTCTTTGCTCAAGATCACACAGTTCAGGGTAGTTCGCGGTTACGTCTTTGCCAAGAGTTAAAGACGAATTTGGTTGGCAGAAAAGTTAGTTTAAAGAATGGAGAAGGACAAGCCCTCGGATTGGCAAAAGGTTTCACACACTTTCACCATGGCTGAACGAAATAGACAACCGGATTTCAACAGTACTTTAAATGGAGAAGAAGGCTGTAGCTGAGGCGGACGTTCCTGGCAGGTCCTGCAGGCTCACGGTTCCTGAAGCGACTGTCGGACTGACATGAAGTAGGTAGACTGGAGGGTCCTGCACTGCCCAGGGAAGAAACCAGCAGCCAAGCAAAGCAACAAATAAAAGGTGTGCTCCTTAAAACGCAAGCAGGGTCCATTCCTCCTGGCTATCCGGTTCACTGTAGCTCTGTACAGCAAATTCAACCAGAGACGGGAGACCTGGCTAGCAGTTTGGTAAACTGGTTGTTCTCACCAGCTCAAGGGGAGAAGATTCCTTGAAGATCTTCCCTGTCGTTGGAGTATGAAGATTCAGACCTACAGCAGGGCTTCACCAGGTGGTTCAGTCGTTGTAGGGGTCCTCTTCTGTCAGCTCCTCTTTGGTTCTTTTGTTCCAGTGGCGACTCTGCCTTTCCAGCCCCAGAGACCTGCTATTAATGCAGTTTTCCCCCATTCACACAGCCTGGCTGCCAATCACAGAGCAGGGTGGCTGTCCCGCCGGGAAAGTCACCACAACCAATCAGATCAGAGTTTGACATAGCTCTCCAAGGAGACCCTGTGCAGGGAGTCCTAAACCCTTCCCTCAAATCCTGTCCCACCCCAGACATACAGGTACCTAAGGAGGGCTTCTGTGTAGAAGCAAGCGATAGGACGGTGAACAAAGGAACCAAACCTGGTTTGGCACGCAGAGAAAAACCAGAAAAAGGCTTTAAAAAAAAAGGCAAATAAACCCAGCCGGAACCATATAAAAACATATATGGTCTAGCGGGTTTTTAAGTTTGAGGCTACCAAGATAGCATAAAACAATACCAGGGCTATTTCAGATAACCACGGCACAAAAATAGGGTAGTTACCCCTGCCACGTGCCAAGTCTTAATGAAAAGGGAGCTAAACAATGCTCCAAGAGAAACAGACAAAAAGGGATAAGTATTAACCCTTTCCAGAACTCTATTTAAGATAGTTTGTACTGGACCTGTGAGTTTTAAAAGAGACTTATAAAGTCAATGGCAACTTTACATGTTCTGGGAAACAGTAGTCAGCCCCAGAAAATGGAGTCTGAGTTGGGAAGCCAAAAATACAACCGTGTGTCACTGCACTGAATGTGCTGTGTAATACACAGTACAAAGATGATGCCTATGGAGTAGGTGAGGCTCCACAGTCTATGAACACAAGAAAATGTTACACACAGCAAAACATATGTAAGAGTGGGAAAAAAGGTTCATACTCCTACCAGGTGAGAAAAATAAATCCTAGAAATCCAGCAAAGCTGCTGAGGGACTCAGTAGGTAAGGGAAATTAGCCATTCTGGATGATTCTCCCTAACAGCCCCTTTGGCCCACCTGATCTCTTCCTTCTCCTCTAACTTTCAGTGTTATGTGCATGACACTCAGCTTTCCTTCAGGTTCCTCTCTCGGTCATTCTTGATTGTCTATCCGTGATTCAGGATTGGTGCACCTCCAACGATCTCTGCCTTAATGCCATTAAGACAGACATCCTTCTCATTGGGACCTCTGCCCCTGCTTTCCCTCTCTAACTCTGGCCGCCCACCTTAGGCTCTCTTCCTTCGCCTTCTTGCAAGGCAAAAATCCTTGATGTCATTTTTGATTCCACTCTTTCTTTCTCTCCTCACATCTCGGATGTCACCAAGACAAGAAGTCCCACTACCAGCAGCTCCTCCTCAAAGGGACTCTTCCCTTTATCACTTTCCCCAGAAGTCCACTGTCTCCAGACCCCTGTTTCTTTTTAGGCTGGACTACTGCAACCGCCTCTTTCTCAATCTGCCTTCCACTACTCTCTGCCCTCTGTTACTAATCCAGAACAGGACTGCAAGACTTATCCTTGGCCTCAAGCTCAGGGATCTTATCTCTTCAGCCCTGAAATCTCTCCACTGGCTCCCGGTAGCTGCAAGGATCAAGTTCAAGACCCTTTGCATGGTCCACAGGGCTTTCTGGCATCGGGGCCCACACTACATCCAATGCTCTCTACCAAATGACCTTCCTACTCGACGCCTTGCCCCAGCTACCTCCAACTCTCTAAGGATTAGATGCTTCTCCAGGCAGAGAGTGGTGAGTAGATATCTCTCCTCCACAGGTGCCTCCCTCTGGAATGCCCTCCCTGACCCCCAAACTTGAGCGCACCGCCTGAAGTTCTGGAAGCCGCTCAAAACCTCCCTCTTCTCCTCTACTTTCTCTCACTCCCACCCCTGCTGACCTACCTGACCTACCTGTCTGCTGTACTGACTGGTTGCTTGGCTACACTCAGAGTCTCACTGAGTCCTGGCTCTTTATTGATCAGTCACCGTTGCACTGCCTCTGGGCCTACGACACACTTAAGGGCTGTAACTGTAACCATACAGTCCCTTGTTCTCCTTGCACTACCCAGAGCCACGCTGCCCCGGCTGCACTTATTCAGAACATTACTGCCCTATTTTCTTCTCCTCTTTCCTTGCACTTCGCCCACCCTTTCCGCTTGGATTTCTCATTCCCACACTTGCATGATCCGAATGACACAAGGCCTAGTAAGATTATTTGTGTTGTCCTCCCTCTATCTTCCCTCCCTTGTCTTGTTGCACCTAGAAACACTTGTATACCGGCGTGTTATAAATGAATTATATCTTATCATATCATTTTATCACAGATGCACAAAAAATATACAATGCTGCAGTAAGAAACGCGGCTAGACTGGCAGCACCCAAATGCCAGTCTAGTCAGGTAATTAGCAGGACTGCTTTATCAGAAATGCACAGTTAAAAAAAGTTATACCAAACTGAGGAATTACTGACTGGCTGCACCAAAATGCTTCTCTAGCCACTAATACCACATATCGTGCCTGCTCAGTCTGGACGTGGACAACCATTATAATTTATAGCACACTTCGGCACCCCACACATCCCCTGTCCCTCCCACACTCTACCCTAACCTCCAAAATCAGCTCCTTGGCCCATAATTACCTTCACATCCCTCTACCTTGTCCCAGAGCTTACCTTTTAGGCTGCTTGCATCATAGGTAACTACTGAGATGAGGAAGAGTGGGACTAGGAGCAATGAAGATTACAGGTAGCTAAGTTGGCATTAGCTCCATATACCTCTACCTTATCCCAGTACTTAGGTATGAGGCAGAGTGCCTCATACACAAGTACTGCCTCATATATAAGTACAGAGACGAGGAAGAATAGGGCTAGGAGTAATGATGATTATCAATAAGTAATCAAGGAATTAAACACAAGCAGTGGCATAACACCATTGAGTTGACTGGGCTTTAGCACTCCCCACCTGAAATTTTGGGCTATGTTGACTCAACCTGGCTGACCTTAAGAGCAGTTGCCGGACAGAACAGGACACAGATGTTAAACGGCACGTGGGTTTCACTGTTAACAAGGGCCCAGCAATTACTAACGTAAAGCGTTTCACTGTTAGTACCTGCATTCAAATGGCTAATTCTTTAGGCAATTGAAATCGTGATGTAGGTTTAGTACTTTCATGCCAGGCTAGTGACTGGAAGGGTAGAGAACGGAACAGGAGACCGCTCATTCTCACAGCAGTCCATAAATGGGTGCTTTCAGACTGAAAGGAGAGAGTTAACTGCTTGTAACATTGAAGCTGCACTAGAATAGTCTCATTAAAATGCGTAAAGAAGTCAGATGCCCCCACACAAATAAGTTTGCCCCTCCCCCACCGCCTTTGAAGTTGCACCTCTCCCAACATTTGAAGGATTAGCCCCCCCGAAATGTAGGTTTTGTTGCACCCCTGAACACGAGCACACGCACCATTCACCATATACACACAGGCACACAAAGCCATCCATACAATTAAGTGTGCACTCTTTCACCATACAGGCACACCCAAGCAGCCATCCATACATTTAAGTGTGCACCCTTTCATCATAGAGGCACAAACACCCAAGCAGCCACCCGTACAATTAAGTGTGCACCCTTTCACCATGCAGGCACACGCAGGCAGCCACCCATACATTGATGTGTGCACCCTTTCACTGTACACGCACATCCAGCCCCCCATACATTTGTGTGCACCCTTTCACCATATACTCACACACATCATGGGGTTGAGGGGAGCCCTATTACTTCAACAATAAATAGTTTCTTTTTAAAGTCACTCTGACTTCATAAAGAATTCAAAAAGAATTCAGTAAAAAAAAAAATTAAAAACATTAAAAAATAAAATTAATTCTCCAAGTGGGGCCTCCTCCCAGGACATGTGCTAGCGGGGGCCCCACACAGCAGGGGCTGCGGGGGACTCTGTTACGCCAGTGCATTCAGTGCACCAGTGTTTTCAGCATGCATGAGAGAACTGCCTGCACATGAGAGATGTGGGTATGCAGGAACATTATACATGTGGTAACAATCAATATCTCTGCATTACCTATGTGTTTTCAGAAGTGCAACGGAAAACACTGAGATGAACATTTATTAATCAACGTATGGCTGGGTCTGTGGCTCAGTGGACTAATTTATACACCATGGGGGCCTGTAATTCACCTCATGGCCACAGGGTCAAATTCTGGCAGGTCCATTTAGCTCTTCCATAAAATTAGACCATTGAGTTGGGTAACAATTAACATCTGTTATCTGTCAATAGCATCAAGATAACATTCACGGGTGAACATGTACTCTACAAATAAACATGTTATGTTATAGTGCCCTGTGATGTCCCCTTGGCTAACATGGTCAATCAAAGATATTGTGAAAGCCTCCAGAACTATCTCATATGTAGTTATTGTTATGTAAAAGACACTCCATCGGTCCATCCAAATGGTGATTCTGCACACCCATCCATGCTTTATATCATATCAGTCTTTGCACACCAATCCCTTTCTGTATTACAATCACACCAGCACCTCACACCGCAAAATAGGCCTACCCATCCTGTCCCAAACTGTCAGTGTTATGTTATGTTATGTTGACTTACACAGTGCACTGCTACCACCCAGGGGGAGTCTTCAGGTGCCCATGTGGCTCTGCAAGAAAGAGGACAAGGTTGGTTAATGAGGGTAGATGGATGGGATATGTTCAGAACCAGGAGAAACTGGTGTCAATGTGTGTTGGGCTGCAATTTTTTTTTTTCGTGCACTGGCTTATTGTGTCCATAAAGGTAAGCCCCAATACCTGGGTGAATGTTATGTTGGGTGTGTGTTTGTGTGTTTTATGCGTACATTGGCTGTTGTTTAAGTTTATGGTAATGCATAATGTCTTGTTGTGTCTGTAGGTGTGTGGTCCAGTTCCTGGGATTGTTGTAGTATGCGAGTGTTAGTTATGTTGGGAGTATGTTTGTGTGTAGTTTGGCTAGCCCGAGGGTGTGTATAGTACAAGAGTACAAGGGATGTGTGTAGGAGGGTAGCAAAAGGGGGGGGTTAGTACTTTGGGTACTCTCAAAGTTTTTCTCGGTTGCTAATCTACACAATTCTATCTAAATGTGACGCATGGCTAATCTATACAAATCTAGCAAGATATGATGCATAGCTAATCTTCACAAATCTATCTAAATGTAATGAATGGCTATTCTTCACAATTCTATCTAAATATGACACATGTCTAGTCATGACACATCTTTCTAAATGTGACATATGGCTAATCTTTGCTAATCTAACTGGTCACATGGCTAATCTTCACAATTCTACCTAAATGTGACACATGGATATTCTTCACAAATCTATATAAATGTGACGCATGGCTAACCTTCACAAATCTTTCTAGATGTGATGCATGACTAATCTTCCCAATATGTCTACTGTAACACATGTCCTGACCAGAAACACAATTGGACACAGCACATTTTGTTTCCTGAAAAATAAATCTAAATCCTGCATGACGTCTGCCCTATACATGTAGGTGCAGCACATTTCATTCCACAATTCAGTACAATGGCTAACTATGAAGCGTAGCACAATGGTTGACGATGGAGGGTAGCACACTCAACTGAGAGGCTAGCTATGTTAGCACTGTTTACATAATAGTAGTAGTGTAATAGTCGCTGGGTATCTGGAGCACAGTAATGGTTCTGCTTCCCCCCTTATCGCCTTACGATGGCTAACTATAGGGCACGGCAAAATTCAATACAAATTAGCTATGGTGTGGAACACAATGGCTAACTATGGGACACAGTGCATGTTTATTTTAGAACGCAGCAGGGGAATATAACACGGCTATACCAATAGTTTGGGTGTGATTTATGGTTATCGTACGTAATTAAGGTCCTATCTAGAGTATAGCTGTCTCAGGCACTTAAACTGAGTACAAAATGGCTAGATGATAATAGGTAATGTACCAATTAATGATCCCTGCATCAGGTCATACAAGCCCATCCACTCATAAACTCTGCATACCCATTGGCGCCTCCCATAATTAACTGTACACCCATCCACATGTCCCTGCTCTAAACTCAGATTTCTGCCCACCTACAAGCCCTGCACAACTGCCCATGTAAACCCGTCCTCTGGAAAAACCCTTCTCCCCAGTGGCAGCTAGTGAATTTTCAAGTGGAGCGGCATAAATATTTTCCCCGAAATGGCTTAAGTAAGTGTAGAAAGCAAAACTGAATGATTTTGGGAGGGTCATTGTGGGTAGTGGGGGAGTTACCACCAACACTTTGAATTTGTTTTATATAATCAGTTTAAATGGGGCACTTTACAGGGAACAATTTCAGAATTATTTTGTAAATTAAGCCATGCAATTTATAGTCTGTTCAACGCAAGAAAACCTCCAATAGATGACAGTTCACCAACAGGAACCAATGCCTGCCAACCAACGTGATAAAGGTCAATGGTGGTTCAGTGGGTGCAGTCTGTGAAAGAGCCAGAGTTCTTTGGTTGGTGGCTGCGGCATATGGGGGAACTCAAGAACCTTTGACAAGTGGTGTAATAATGAGGCAATACAAGGATTTGAAACCATTACTCAATGGCATGAATAAGACAATTCCAGCTAAGAGCCTCTGACTAGAACTATCCATTTCCCAACCACATCCATCATGAAATAACCCTGCTTCACCTTTCTATGCTTTGCGTACTGGGTAACAAATCATCATTATCTGAGCTGTTGTATTGCAATGCGGAGATGCCAATCTATATTCTTCTGCAATGCAGCGACTGTTCATGTTTATGAATGCCAATTGTTCAACATGCAGCACTACCAAGATTATTTTGCAGTTAGAGAAAATAGTCCTGGATGCCCTAAATAGTCTCTCAGACTGTACACTGGTAAGGGGAAGCTTAGCGGTTCTATAGTAACTCGCTCAAGTGCCAGCGGCCAGATGCCCGTGTGCTGTACCAATGCCACAGGCAAAGTGTCAGTAGAAAGCTGTCTGTCCTCTATGTGGTTAATGGCCCCTGTCTTTTTGTGTTGATGACTTGTCTGTTTTCAAGATGCCAACGTTACTGAAGAGGGTTAACACAGATTGTCATTCCCTTAGGCTGCAATTGCATCACTAAAATGTGTTTAAATCAGTGATGTGCTGCCCGTTGAGGCTGTGATATCTGAGTTTGACATGCCCGGTGTAGTTGGCAAAATGTGAGCCGACTGCCGTTCTTCCTGCTGCCTTTAATCTATCGCCAATGGTTGTTGCCAGCACTGCAGAAAAGGCATCCTTGAACATGGGCACAGTGCATACTCCATGGGATGCTTGCTGCAGGTCCTCCTCCACTGAGACATGCAGGTGAAAAACTGCCACTTTTACTTTGAAATGTAGATCTGCATTGGAATCCATAAGCTATTCAATACTTTAATTAAATCCAACTACCTTTGGATTTCACAGAAGGTCCATCACCAGCTCTGCCTCATTGGCATCACCTGCCAAGGTACAGACTCTTGACCTGTTAGTCAGGCTGAGCTAAAGCAGGTGCATCTAAGAAGTAACTTTCATTGTGATGGCAGACCCATTTGGTGGCCTTGTGGAAAGTTCATTGCACAGGGAAGACATTAGACACCAACTGACACTGACATTGTGTTAAAAATATCTAATCAAGTATTCTAAGTGTTGTAGTAATATGTGATCAGATTGCACTGCTCATGTAACCTGCCCAACTGGTGCAAAGCAGAGTTCCAACAGGTTTCCACTGAGATCTTCAGTTTGTGCAGTTGGCACAGTGCTTTTTTCCATGAAATGGGAGCTGATCTTCTGAGCCACAGTGACCATTTATTTCACGTGCTTATTATTACTGATGCAGATTATGACCACATGTTGTAGACAATGTACAGAGCAGGGGTGTGCCTTGATTACACCTGTTGCCTACAATGGCTGATGACTTAACAGCAGTGATAAACCTTTTTCCTAGGCTGCTTAAATCAAGGGTTTTGCTGAGAGGCAGATGTACACGTCATCTGTAGCGCTCACCCCTCACCTCTGTCATATTGGAAGAACAGCATGAAAGCACTGCGCATGACACCTGAAATCATCCCAATATCACATTGAAGGTATGAGAGACGTTATGCGCTCAGACAACAGTACCGAATGTACCCTCAAACTGAGATGGTAGACATGAGTCTGCAGACACCACTGGAAATAACAGAACTATAAGTAAAGTCATACACAAGAGAAGGGATGTCACAAAGAAAGAAGATACATATACACATTGAATCTGATTAATGGATGTCCAGAGAATGAAGGATGTAACTGAAGCAACAAAGTAAACATATATGTCCATATGAACATAGTAGATGTATATACACAGAACTGCAAGGTAGATAAGGCAACATAAAAGCCTGGTAAAGTAGGAAGTATAGCACAAGTAAAGCAGCCATGTTGAGAAAATGGATGTTGGCATTGTATAATAGTAAACAAGATATCTAGAGGAGAGATACCAAGGCTGCAGAGCTGACAAGCGCTGGAATACAGCTTTGTACGAGAACAAAGGGTTTGCTTGGCTAAGGATCAAGGAGGTCACAGCAAGAAGCAACTGTGAGGAACGAAAGGAATAGGATAAGACATTTACATAAGACATATTTCTCTCAGATGAAATGAAGGAGTGAATAATTATGAGCGCCAGGTATTGAACAATAAAAGATGCAGAAAGTACATTCAAGAAGTAGCAACCAAGTCTCCAGAGGCCAAGAGGAGTTATAGCACACAATATAATTGAATTAAATAGCACTAAATAGAAGGAAATAACGGACAAAATTATTGGGCCTCATTATCACCCTGCCGGTGCAGAAAAAAAAGTGGCGGTAAATCCGCCGCCACCGATTTCTCCGGACCGGCTGATTCCAACTTCTGCAGGCGGGAGGTGTCACTCCTGCCAGGTCTGACCTGGCGAGGGTAATGCCACCCGCCTGCCGGTGGAAATGGAAACACTGGCTCTGTCAAATACGGAACCAGTGTTTCCATTGTCCCCATCCGATGGGAATGGGGATTTATGGAATTCTGCCTGCGGAATTACTGGGTCACTGGGGTTGTAATGCCCCAGTGATTCCGGCAATCACAGGGGCGGAATGGTATTTTGGGTCCGCCGGCAGCCTGCAGGTTATTCCGGCACGGCTACCGCTGGACTCGTAATGAGACCCATTGTCTTTTTCACACGGTGTGATACCAGAAAACAAGGCCTATTCATAAAGCTCCAGATGAATGTCCCAAAGAATTGAACAACCAGCAAGGTGAACTACAATCAAGAAGCCTTGGTTTAGGGCCTAACTGATGAGAGATGGTAGGCTAATTAGCTAAGAAAGGCAATTGTCTGACGTTGTTCCCCTGCCCCTGGGTTTCGATACTTACGTGCTGCTAATGAGTCAAATGTCCAAGGTTAGAAGAGAGTGCCAACCAATCATGAGGGTCTAAGTAATAGTGTATCATACATTGTTGCAGAAGCATATCCACTGCTGGTAATATGTTATTATCTGTATTTTACGTAGCTAGAGGGTGTTTAAGGCATGCTTGCCAGATAAGGGGCAGTCAATGATGATATTAACACTTATATGAACTATAGTTATATATGTTTCCATAACCAATACCTCCACCCAATAGGTTTTAATGTTTGCCACATCGGAGGACATCATAGATGGTGTACTTCGAGATATAAAGACTTTTGTGAATGGAAATGTGATCAGAGTGTGTGAGCTACAATCTATTTGTTCGCCAGGTTTCCCTCATTTATTGAAATGATAAAAAAGTACTATTTTGCCATATGTTTTTAGTCTGTCTGGTTATTTGGGCCTGAGATCATGTATTTGGTAATCCCATTTGGCACTTGGAATGCTCCAGGTGCTATTGCACACTTTAGTAGCGATGATGATGGTTCAGATCCAGACTCTCTGATTTTTTATGACTTCCACCATTGGCCAGAAGGAAACAGGAGTAACAGGATTTTATTTAAGAGAGAGAGTTTACCTCAATTCCTGTCTCAAGGAGATAGAAGGGCACAAATTACACTCCCAAGGGGGTATTTTTAGCGAGGTTTGCTGAGGCAAGGCTGACAAAAAATGCATGTCACACTCCAAGATGGGGTAAAATGGAGATGAGATACATTTACTAGAGAAAGTAAAGGAAGACGATCATAGACATTATTGTGCACATTTGTTTGCGGTTATGAATAGGTTACGTGTAAGAAGCTGATTTGTTTGATTAGAAACAAAGACAATAGTAATAATGTAGCTTTTTATTGACGTCAATCATAGGAGGGTAACAGTTGAGAAAAATATAAGCAAAATAAGATTCTAAGATTGTCAATAATAAAACAGCAGGATAGCGAGAATCAATAGAATTATTAACTATGGAATAAAGAGAATATTATAGTATAGATTTGAAAATTGGTTGAGGAATTGTTTTTGGGAAATGGGCAGCAATTGATGGTGTTTGGCCAAATTGATTGTTGTGATATAATTAATTAAAATTAATAACAGAATAAAAGGTCCGGTAATTATTGACATTTAAAAATTACTTGTTATTATGGAGGACACTCCTCTTATACATTTTTGTAAAACACTACCGAGGTATACACCTAAGATTAGGACATATCATGCTGAATGGGTAAGAGGCACGGCTGACAAAATGTAATGCCTTGCCCCCAAAGAGTTCCCTATCAAGAACAGTATTACAAAACATGACAACATATTTACATACTATGGACACAGGGAAGAAGTTACAAAAAAGGTAACCTATTTTAGAGATAAGGAAAATGTATCAGAGCAGGAGAGAAGACCAAGTTGAGAGAGAGTGGATGCTTAATCAGCATAAATGGGAGGGCATAGTGTCCTCGGGTTCTTGTTTCTCCTTCTGAAAACAATGGTAGAGATTCTGAGAAACAGGTATTTTATCTTTTAAAGTAGTTAAAAGAAGCAGCAGGGTAAATTAATCTGATATATGCACCCAGTAGTTATAGCAGTGAAGATAGTACAGAAGAAAGTAAGATTAAAGAGCACAAATACATGTCCAGACGTAGTAAAAGTGAAGAGCGTAACAAGAGAAGGGTTGATTTGATAGAGGTTGAAGAAAAGACCACAGACAAAAAGAAAAGAAAGACAGTGAAGTGATAAGTGTATGGAATGTGTGGATTGAAGGACAAATATTACTCAAATTAGATGGGAAGGGTATCGACAAAGCTAAAAAAAGAGGAAAAAGAGAGGCACGGGAAAGAAAGGAAAAAGATTGAGAACGTGCATATAAAGATGAGAAGGAAAAAGAGAGGAAAAGCAAGAAGGAATGAAGACGGTATAAATAGCAGGTACAAGAGAAAGAGAGAAAAGATGGGAGAAAAATAAACGTGAGGAAATAGAAACACAGCGATTGAAAGAAATAAGATTGCAAAGAAGGTGAGAAGAAGAAGAAAAGAGAAAGATGAGAAGACGGGCAGAGGACAGACAAAAGGAAATAAGAAGAAGTAGAGGATAAAGGGAAGATGAAATAGATAACATCATTAATAGGTGTGTAATGCCAGTTGAAGTACAAGATGATGGGAGGAAGAGAGAGGGTCACAACAACCCCACAGGGAGCTTCTCGACATACCTAGAGCACCAACATGCACTGATGAGCATGAGGCAGAAGGTATAGGGAAAAGGATTGGGGAATTATGTAGAAAGATGAGGAAAAAAGATGGTTATGAGATCAGATGGAATATTGAATGATCTCCACCCAAAGAAACAAGGGATAGAACGGATGACGTTATGATGGAAAAGCATAGAAATCTGTACATAAGCAGATAAGGGGCCGGATTAATGGAATTTTTTGCACACTTCAAAGTGACTTTGCACTGCCGATACAAACCCTGATTCATGGAACTGTGCAAAGTGTATTTTTGCAGGGCAAAGTCCATGCACAGTCAGTACATAATCATTTTTGGGTTACAAAATTACTTTGCACTGACTTTGCACTGCAGAAATAGACTTTGCACAGTTCCATGAATCAGGGTTTGTGTCAGCAGTACAATGTCACTGTTCAGCAGCGCAAGTCACTTTTTTAAAAAATGTGTTTATTTTAAATCAAGGCAGGTTGACAATTACATACCATATTGAGCAATAATTTAGGCTCGGTGATCCCAAACATTCCCTTCAAATCTCCTCCCTGTTCCCGAGACAGGAACCATAGTCTATGTGTCCCTTTCAGGGTTTTCTTGGTCCCTCAGGGTCCACCGGGCATTGGTGGGTTTATAGGTCAGGGCGGGGAATCGCTGGTCATATTCTAGTACTGGGGCCCAGATGTTCTGGAAACGGTGGAGGACTCCTGCTTTTGCTGCTGTCACCTTCTCCACGATCAGTATGTGCCATAACTTTGTCCACCACTGGGCCATGAGGGGGCCGTCTTGGGATTTCCAGAAACAGGCCAGGACCGTTTTCCCAGCTAGCCGACATTGGGTCAGTAGTTTTGCTCTGTTCCCGGAGCGTGGGTAGATCGCAGGGATCAGGACTCCCAACAGGACGGGCTCCGGTTCCAGCGGGATCGCTGTCCCGGTGATTTGTGCGATGGTTCCCAGACATAATTTGCAGAATTGCTGGATCTTTGGACATGTCCACCACATGTGGAAGAAGGAGCCTGGATGGCCACAGCCTCTCCAGCGGAAATAGTGATGGAGTCTAAGGGGCAGGTAATACCATTGTAGCATGATTTTATATGCACATTCCCTGTTGGTAATGCAGGTGGATGAGGCGTGTGTTTGGGTCCAGGTCTGATCTTCTATCGGGTGTCCCAAATCGCCTCCCATTGGGCCATGCAGCGGGTTCTCGTTACCAGGAAGTCACCCAAAAAGCACCTATATAGGGTAGATACCCTCGCTCGAGTCGGAGGGTCCTTGAGTGTTAGTTCCAGGGAGTTTGGGGGTGCGAACACCAGTGGCACAGTTGGATATAAGAGAATCTGTCCCTTTCCTGGAGTTGCTTTACATTGTTCAAATGTGAGGGGTACATCTCCCACATACAGCTGGTCTATGGTCTCTAGGCTGCCGTTTATCCACTTTAGGAAGTCACGGGGGTTCGCTCCGGGCGAAAAAGCAAGATTATGGAAGATCGGGACTCCCTTTCATTTCAGTGTCCTGTCCCAGGAACCTAGGGTGTGTTTGGTTGCTAGGAGTAGGTCTCCCCAGTGAGATCTGAAGGGGGGTGGGATGTGTGGCAGGAATCGTAGGGGTAGGGGCACTCGTGATTGCTTCAGTTCTACCCATCTAGGGCGGTGTGTGATTGTTTGCCACACGTGGACGTGTGCTAATTGTGCCACCACTCTCTAAGCCTGAAGGTGTGGGACTCCCAGCCCTCCCAGTTTGGAGCCCCCTAGTAGTGTCCTGTGGGGGATTCTCACCTTCTTACCTCTCCAGATGAATTTCAGCATCTTCCTCTGTAGTTCTCGAAGGGTTGGCACAGGGATTGCCACTGGGAGGGAGGAGCAGGCGTAAAGAAACCTCGGGAGGAGGTTCATTTTACAAGCTATTATGCGTCCCATTAGTGAGATCTCTTGGGTCTCCCAAAATTTCAGGTCTCCTTCTAGTTCTTTGAGAAACCAGGGGAAGTTAGCTTTGTATGTGTCTTTTGGGTTCGCCGGGATGTAAACCCCCAGGTAGGGGATAGCCCTTTTTTTCCACGTAATTGGGCACATCTTGGCCAGTGCCTCCCATTCCTCTGGGGCAAGGCCGATGCTTAGGGCTGTTAACTTAGTGAAGTTTACTGAAAAGCCAGACACCTCTCCGTAGCTGGCTATTTCTATTAGAGCATGCTTCAAAGACGAGCGAGCCTCCGACATCATGAGCAGAACATCATCGGCATATAGGGCGATTTTGTGTTGCGAAGGGCTGACCTGTGGGCCTTTGATCTTGTTTTTTCGCCTAATTCTCTGGGCGAAGGGCTCCATAGTAAGTGCGAAAAGCAGAGGCGACAGCGGGCAACCATCTCTAGTTCCATAGGACAGAGGGATTGGGGCTGAGCTGTATCCATTGATCCTAAAGAGTGTCTTTGGTCCTTTATAGTTGGCCAGGACCATTGTCTGGAATGCTGTCCCAAAGCCAAAGGCCCCCAGAGTGTGTTTCATGAATGACCAATCCACCCTGTCAAATGCCTTGCTAGCATCCAGGGCCATTAAAACTAGTTTCTGGGAGTTTCGGGAAGCAAGGTCAACCAGGTTCAAGGTTCTCCGGATGTTATCTCCTGCCACCCGGTGTAGGATGAAACCTGCATGATCTGGCTGGGTGATCTCCGGTAGGACGCGACCCAGGCGATTTGCCAGGATTTTAGAGCATAGGTTTGCGTCTATATTCAGTAGTGCTACCGGTCTGTATGAGGCCAGGTCTCTCAGATCTTTCCCTGGTTTGGGCAGGAGGATGGTGGTCGATTCCTGCATCAAGGCGGATACCGATCCTGTTTCCCTGAAGGAGTTGAAAATTGTTACCAGGCGGCGAACGAGCTGGGGTCTAAATAATTTATAGGACCTGGCCGAGAATCCGTCTGTGCCCGGAGCTCGTGTTTTAAGTGACTTAATAGCTTCCTCAACCTCTTCCTCCGTGATGGGCGCCTCCAGCTTCTCTCTTGCCGTGTCGGGGAGTCGGGCAGCACTGCATTTTGCAGGTATTCCGTTTGTTGCGGTTGGTCTCGTGGAGTAGCTGTCATGACCTGGGTCAGATGGTCCACCGCCAGTTGCTGTTTTTTGAGTTCTGAGCATTGAATGACTCCTTTGGGGTCGCGCAAGCCAGAGATTATGTTAGTTCATCTTAATCTGGCCAGTTTAGCTACCAGGATTTTTTTTTGCCTTATTGTTCTTCGCATAATATGATTGTTTGGCCTTAGCCATAACTAGTGCGGTTTGTTCCGCGTAGTGGGCTTCTAATTTCTTCCCGGCTGTGCGTATGGCTCGCTGTGTCCTGGGGGACCAGCCTTTTTTCTTATGAGCTTCCTCTGCCGCCCCCAGTTCTTCCTCCAAGGCTATCCGGGTCTGCCGCCTGTTCCGGTGGTAGGCTGCTCCTTGTGCTATCAAGACGCCTCTAATCACTGCCCTCATGACATCCCAGTTGTTTGCCACAGAGGTGTCTGAGGTTGGGTTTTCGTCAAAGAAGTTCTTGATCGCATTTGCGATCCTGTCCCTTGTTGTCATGTCATTGAGGATTGGGTCATATAGAGACCATCCACGTTGGTTGTTGGGTTTGGGGTTCTGTGGGAGGGAGGAGCCTAGTGAGTCATAGAAGTTTGGTTGTCCAGCGTTGGGGGCATATACCGAGACAAAGGTGTATAGATCTCCTAGCAGAAGGCATTTGACTGCTACTATTCGGCCTTCTGGGCATGTTTTCGTTTCCAGGACCTGGGGGTTTAGGTCCTTCCTAAAGAGGATCGCAGTGCATCCTTTTTTAGTTCCTCCTGAGGTGAAAAATTGGAGTGGATATAGTCGGGAGCGGAGCCGGCCAACATCCGCCAGTAGTAGGTGGGTCTCCTGGAGCATGGCTACCGCTGCCTCTTCATCCTGGAGTTTTAGCAGGATTGCCTTTCGTTTGCTGGGAGAGTTCAGCCCATTAACGTTCAGGGAGAGGAGTTTTAAGGTTTGGTGATCTGGTGCTAAGTCCCTCTCCGTCGGTTGGTTTGGGGGGGTTGAAAGAGAGTGGGTCATCCACCATTTCTGGTGTGTGCTAAGAGTGTGTCATCCTGCACTTGGGGTTTTAACACGCTCCCCCAACCGGAGGCCGTAACTTTAACCAGCGGGTGGGCCGACATTGTATGTGCGGACGCACCCTTGGCCAACTGGGCCAACTAACAAATTGAAGAGTTGTGTACTGTGGGTTTCCAAGGATTTAGAGTTGGAATTTTCCTTGGAATGGGTATGAGCCGTGGGTATGGTCCGCTGCCACCGTTGCTGGGGTACGTTTATTTAGAAGTGAGATGATGGTTCCTTGTGGAGCAAGGCCAGGCGATCGGAAAGCAGATGTGATATGGGTCCATGGGGCGCGGATCCGCCCCTGATTACCTTCTCCTATTTTTCTGCTGTATCTTTGACCATGATGACCGCCTAGGCTTCGGGGAGGGGGGTGGCTCAGGGTCCTCAGCCGCCTCCGGATTCGGCGAGGAGGTCTCCCTGGGTGAGATTGGATGCATGATTTTATTTGCGTCTTCCAGGTGACTAATTCGTCACACAGTGCCTTTGTATGAGAATTGCAGGGCTGTTGGGAATAGCCATCTGTATTGCACCTGTTGGTCTTGGAGAAAGAGTGCCAGGGGTCAGAGTGCTCTTCTTTTCTGGAGGGTCAGTATTGAGAAATCTTGATAAATCTGAAGTGAGGTGCTCTGGAAAGAGAGTTTGTCTCTAGTAAGGCTAATAGCTGAGATGGCCTCTTTGGTTGTGAACAAGTGGACCCTGGTGATAACATATGGGGGGAGGTCGGAGTCCACTCCCCGGCGTGGGCACAGTCTGTGGGTCCAGTCCAATAAAAGCTGGGGTTTGTCCAGTTCTGGGAGCAAGGCCTGGAAGACGTTCCCTACGTATTACAATAGATTTTTATCGGGGACGGAGGATGGGACACCTCGGATCCGGAGATTATTGTGGCGCGCTTTATTTTCAAGGTCCTCTTGTTTAAACTCCAGGATCTCATATTTATCTTGCAGGGCTCTGATAGAGCGCTGGACTCCCCCTAGTGTGGCTGTGTGGTTTTGTGAACGATCGTCAATCTCCCCTAGCCTCTGCTCCACCTCCGTTACCCTTTGGTCTGTCTGTTCTACTTTGGTGGTGAGTTCTGGCAGGCAGGAGTGGAATTCAGACTTGATGTCAGCCATGAAGGCCACTAGGTCCCCTTTGGTAGCAAGGGCTTCTCTCTCCTCTTGATGTTTCTGCAGAGTAAGTTTAGGAGAGTTCTGCTTCTTACCTTTGTCTGATGTTGTGAACATAGTGGCTATATCTGAGCCTTTACTGGCCTTCGTTTGTTTAGACATGGTGGCTGTGTGAGGGTGCCATGTCCAAGGGGGTTAAGGTCTCCCCCTGGGGGCTCTAGGATTGTGGAGGAAGACCTGTGGGGGAGCTACCACTGTGAGTTCTCCAAAGAGTTGTGTTCTGCGGGTTCCTGCGTGTTGTTGGGCTGGTCAGTTGTGTACTTCCAGTGTTAGATACCGTAGCGCTCTTTTTGTGCTGAGGGAAGAGCCAGAGGCCAGTTCTGTTGCCCTGAGATGGAAAAGACCGCTGAGTGGGTATGTGAGCTGGGGCGCCCCAGGAATCTTGTGGGGGGTGAGAGTTTGTGTTGCGTTGGGCCTCAGTTGGTAGAATCCTTCATGTGCTGTGTTAGTTAGAGCGAGCATGGACTTGTTACGGGTGTGATTTGTCTCTCTGATGGAGAGGGGGACACCACCTGGGCCTCAGCTATGTCGGGCATCAGGAGGGGCCCTTGGTATCCTCCACCTGGGAGGGCCTGAGCCTGTTATGGAGGGCATGCGTTTTTTGCGTTCTTCTGGGTGGTTCCCCAGAGTCGCCAGTGGGCCGGAGGAGTCCTTTTCTTTTGGCACTGGGGCTGGTCTCAAGCCAATTACTGGTAATCCTCTGCAATGGGGAAGGTCTTTGTGGAAATGCTGGTGGTCTGCAATAATGGGGCTGGTTTCTGGGCTGTTATTTGCAATCCCCAGAAGTGAGGAAGGTTCTTATGCGTAGCTGGCGGTCTGTGGTAATGGAGCCAGTTTTTGGGGCCCTTGATAGGAATGCTTGGCGGTGTGGAGGGACCTTGGGCCGTTGCTGGTGATTCCTGCTAATTAGGCTGGTCTGGTTTGGAGCACCCTGCTGTTACTTTATTGGGGCTGCCTCCACCTTATGGATCTCTCGGGGCCCAGGCCCACTTGCGTGTTGGGAGCGGGCAGGGGACCTCCACCCCACACCCCATGCCCCTGATGCTGTTTCACCTGCGGGGGGTCCGGGTCACAGTCCCAGCACGGCTCTCCCGTGTGGCTGACGTTTCCTTTGTCCGGAGCCGGGAGTTGCTCTCGTGCTTTTCCTTGGAGCGGGTTCGGGGGAGGGCCCCCACCCGCGTCATCCATCGCAGCTGTTCCTCGGCTATGTGGCCACCCTCACCAGGGCTCCGGTTCAATCAGCCTCACGGTGCTGCTGTCTCCGGGGTTCGGGTGAGTTCGGGGGAGGGAGAGGGAGGTGTTGAGCCATCCCCACCATGCCACCTGCTCCAGATGGTGATCTGAGCATGGGAGGACTCTGGCTGTCCCCTCACCGCGGATGCGGCTGCCGTGTGTTCCGTTCGGGCGCTGAGGCTGGATCTCCCATTTAGGGCACTGCTTGCATCTTCCTCGTTCTGGGCAGCCTTCTGCAGTTGGGTCCGAGGACGTTTATAAATCGAGGGGTACTAGTCCGCCTCTCCTCTCTGGACCCTCAGCTCTCAGTATGCTTGTCACCACGGGGTCCACCTTATTCTCCTGGGCTCTTTTGCGGCAACCATCTTGGTTTTACTGGATGGCGCTGGGTGCTGGATTCAGCTGATAAATTCGGGCACAAAGCTCCTGCGTTAGCCGTTCATCTTTGGCACAGTTGTGCTCTGGTGGTTCTGATCACATTGGATGGTGTCGGTGGCCTGATTGCATCATGGGAACCGCATGATTTTAGCCACGGCGGCGGGCATCCCATGGACGGCTTTAGAGGAGCGACCACATCGATGGCGCTCCAAGCCACACCCCTCCAGTGCAAGTCACTTTTAACCATGCAAAAAATTCCATAAATCAGGCCATTTATCTTGAGGATGAGGAAAGGGATAACAGCCATACCAGTTGGGGCATAATGATTTCAGACAAAGAAAGAGAAGAAAAAACATCAGATCCTATATCAAATCCCGAACAACCATAAGGATGGTTGCATAGTGTAAGGGAATTGTCCCCACCTTATGTAAGTAGATTGAGGTCCTTACCAGGATGAAGACGAATGGAGAAACTAGCCCCACCTGGAAGACGAGCAGCATGGGCGAATATGATTGTTGAACAGGGTTCACACAATTCCCATTATTAGAGAAAGGGGGAGGATGCCCACAATATATACCATGGCCACAGATGGATAAAGATCATTTAAAATGTAAATTACTTAGTTTGACCACAGGAGTGGATAAATGGATGTATGAGCTAGAGAGAATGGCAGCAGGAATTACATTGGTAATGGGTGATTTAAATGGCCTACTGGCAGCTATTCTAAGGGAGAGATCTGACAACATTTGGAGACACGCGGGATATGCGAGTGTGACAGAACCTCATATGGCACGTGGAGGAGCATAATTTAAAAATTGCAGAGCAGATGTATGGAGGCCACTCAGGATGCAGGATCCTGAAACTTCCAATATAGAAGCGATTATGACAAGAAAAAGGGAGAGAGAATGAAGATCCTGTTGCTTACATTCAGGAGATTCAGGAACTTTGGTGTCTCGAGATGAGGGAACAGTGGGATAAGACTGTAGCATTATTTTATCATATGTTACGTCAGGGACTGCCCGAGCCAATGCAAAGTCAGATGAGGAAACAAGTAGGGATGGAAGTGAAGCCATGGCCAGAATTACAGTTGACTACTGTATATCATTGTCATTTGTTACAATAGAAGATAAGAAAAAAAGCTGAGAATAGGAAGCTTAAGGAAGCAAAGCTAGTTCGGAAAAAGTTGTCGAAATTCACCATAGAAGGAGCAGGATTGACAAGCAGTGAAAGAGTGGTTACACAAGAGTTACTGCCTAAACAGCCAATCAATGCAGGGTAAACAGTAGAACAGGGTGGGTAACACGTTTGGCCAGGAGGTAGAAGGAATGGACCTAGAGGACGAGGAGGTGTATTTCAAAACCCTCAAGTGGGAGGAGTATTCAATGGAGGACAGCCGTTACAATGCTGGAATTGTGGGAGAATGGGACATTTGGTCTGCACATGTAGAAGTAGTGGAGGCATGCAGCAGAACTAGGAAGCTCCAAGCCGGGTTTGGGGGGTCTATTTCCCACAGTATAGTACAGAACCAACAGAATATTACCCCCAAGATCACACACAGTATCAGATGTGTGTGCCACAAATGCATCAAACACAGCAGATTCTGCTGCAATCACAGTCATCACCAGGGCAACAACAGCAAGGGCTGAAACAAACACAACAAGTGCAGACACAACAGGCAACAATGTCACAATGGAATGCGAATACTGGAGCCCCACAAACACCTACACCCAGGATAGGTAGTGTGTCAGTGGGGTGAAGAAATCCTTTTACGGGTAAAGGGATTAATTTATATCCACAATAGGAAAGCCCATAGAGCGACCTGATGTGTTCAGTACTATCAGTGACACCACCTCCCAAAAGGAACTCATGGTCAGGGTGACAAATGGAGACAAGACATTTGTTTTTTTTCTTATAGAGACAGGAGCGACTTGTTCCTATGTCCGAGAGGGAAAGTACCTAATGTCTGGCATTGCCATTAATGCACAATGATTCTCTGGGGCTATGAGTTTTAGTTCCTTTTACTGACATATTGCCAATTTCAATAGGAGAACACAATGGGCCTCATTAAGACCCTGGCGTTAACCATGGCGCTATTAGCGCCATGGTTGATGCTGGTATTTTAACGATTGTGCCATGGTGGATGGCGGAATTACCACCCCATTCCAAGGTTGGCAGGGCGGTAATTCCCCATTCACCATTGGCCCTTCCCCATTCCCATTTTTGCCCCCATAGGGCTCAGTTAACATATTAGGAAGTTACTTAATGACCAACACTTAACATGACAATATCATTTACTGAGAAAATATGTTCCACTCCAGGAATACATTACATGCATGTCAGGGAGTTTATATGAGCATGTACAGGCCAAACAGCATTAAAAGGTGTCCCTTTAGACCCAGAAGTATTTTTGTATGGAGTAAATATTTTTTTGACATGGCTTCCTGAATTGATAGGTAAATTGTTGAGGATATCTGACAAATACCTATGGACGACAAGTAAGGACAGGTTATTCCCATAGAACTAGAGGAAGTGATAGTAAAAGAGGAAAGGGTGGTTGTTCATGGTATAGATGATGAAGGAAGAGCATGGGCAACAGTAATAGCTCTTGATGAAGGTTATAGACTAACAAACTTGATAAAGAGTTATTCACAGACTAGGATTCAGATGTTTAACTTTTTTTTATTTTTTATGAACCTTACCCATTGGATAAGAGTTGAAAATAGAGAAATACCACAGAGAATGGCAGTGGGAAAAAAGAAGCCATCATTTCTCCAAGAAGATTTAAAAAAAGGTGCCAAGCATTTTATGGACCAACAGCCCATATTGCATGGGTCTATTGAGTGGAGCGGGAGCAGACCAAATTAATCTTAAAACAGGAGCAATTTTACCACAACAAAACAGTACTGCATATCCAGAGACGCAGATGAAGGTATATTTGAGACAATTACCGCTTTAGTACAGCAGGGAATGCTAGTACCATCAGACTGCACATGTAGTGCGACTGTGAGCCCAGTTAAGAAATCGACAGGGAGTTGTGGAGATGTATTCAGGATCTACGCCCCTAAACAATATTGTCGATGCAGCCTTTCCTCTGGTTCCGAATTCAGCTATGATATTATATAACATCCCAGCTACTACCAAACATTTTACAGTAGTAGATTTAAAGAACACTTTCTTTTCAATTGTCCTTCATGAGGATTCCGATGTGTTGACCTCATTTCCGTATACAAATCAGCAGTGGAAACAGAAAAAATGACCACAGTAGTACCCATCAATCTTTAATAGGGTTCTACATATGGATCTAGGATATGGACAATTTGAGAGCACAATAATTCAGTACGTAGATGTCATATTAGTGCACAGCGAGACAAAAGAAAAATGCATAGATGATTCAGTCCAGGTACAGCATGGTAACAGAGTAACTACAGTATTTCCAGTGAGAAGTCCTGTTCCAATTCTCTCTCAAGAGGGGAAAAAAGTGACACCTGGGAGAGCATAAGCAATCATGGAAACGTTAAGATGTAAGACAGTGAGGGAAATTCAGCAATTTTTAGGGATATGTAATTATTGTAGGCCATGGGTCTTTGAATACAGCAGATGTATAAAACCACTTTGAAGGGACATAAGGAAGCACAGATAGGTCAGATAGTTAAATACGACATAACATGGACATATGAGATGACAGAAGGATTTGAAGATTTGAAAAGGGCGATTTGTACAGCCCCTGTGTAAGGGATTCTAGATTATAATGAAGAGTTTCATTTATTCTCATATTAATATGAAGAAGTAATGACAGCAGTCCTCACACAGAAAACACCATTTGTACATGGACATAAACCATTGGCTTATTACAGTGAGATTTGAGACAGCATTAACCTTGCAAGTAAGCATGAGCTGCTGCAGCTTTTGCAATTGAAAAAGCTGCAATTTTTACAATGGGATGCTCAATGACGTTATTCGTTGGGTAGTCCGTATTTGCCATTTTGGAGAAACATAAAAGCACGTTGCCTACACAAAGTGAGTCAGGTTGTAAGGTGATGATTTCAAACCCAGCGATCAAAATGTTAGATGCCGAGCAGTGAACCCAGCAACATTCATAGTCGAACCAGTAGGGAAGGAGAAATATGTACACAATTGCACAACGTATACTGAGTTATACTTATTTATTTATTTATTTACATTTGTAAAGCGCACAACAGCCCTTAGGCCACGTGGCACTGTTGCAGAATGTTTACTTAGTTGCATGAGTAATATAGTGAATTGACATTAAGACATTAAGATATAGTGATGATACATAAAAACAGTAGAAATGCAATGTTGATGGGAGAGGTTGGCAGAGTGTTCCTCGGTTACAGTGGAACAATGTTGAGGTGTAAGAATGCTATGTACATTAACAGATTAATTAAACAGTTTAGTTTTAAGGGCTTTGTGGAAAATTGTGAGTGATGCTTCATTTCTGAGGTCAGTGGGCGGGGCATCTCAATGTTTGGGCGCTAATTGTTGGAAACTGGATCCTCCAGCTTTTGTTCTTTTGAATGTGAAGACATACATCTTGTTAGAGAGGTGTAATCGAATGGGTCTGGTGGATGAGAGCGAGTTAATCCTTTCTGATAGGTAGAGTGGGGCTGTGCGGGAAATGCTCTTGTGAGTGATGGCTATGGATTTAAAAAGAATGCGCTCTTTGACTGGTATATATGATGATATTCCCTATGTTAAAGATACGCGTTAGGAAGGGGAAATTATATTTATTTATGACTCTTCAAAAATCGACCAAATGACAGGAAAAAGGCATACGGGATCGGCAGTAGTGAAGTTAAAAAAGAATTGTGTATTTTAAGTGGTGACACGTGCAAGATTTCCTGCACATTTTTTGGCACATGTTTTGGCGCAGGGTGCAGGGTGCAGAATTAGAGGTGCTTAGCGCTGCACTTCAGAGATATGAGGATGAGGAAGTGACAGTGTACTCTGACTCCACCTTTGTGACATCAGCCGTACATGCAGGATTGTCACGCTGGAAAAGGATGGGCTTCCTCTGCGCAGACAGCACACCAGTGCAACATGCACCACTATTGGACAAACCTATTAAGGTACTAAAGCTCCCATTTGCTATTGCTGTGTTGAAGTACACAGCCCATACTAAGAGGGCAGACATAATTTCTTGCAGTAACAAAGCCTCAGATGTTGAAGCTAAAAGAACAGAATATTTTCCAAATATTTCCACTTTTGAAGAAGAAAGTATTAAGCAAAAGTCAGAACGTTGCATGATGATGAAAGAATGCTTTAACATGTTGTCCAGTCTACAGTTAATTGAGATGCAAGGTGGAGCTCTACAGGAAGAGCAGGATTTATGGATGAGATGGGGGTGTTCTTTTTCCCCCACAGAGTCTATATGGAGATAAGATAATACTGGAAAGACCATTATGCCTTTATCATTTTTGAGAGTTGCGCTGGATCAGCTTCACCCACCTGCACATATAACCCGAGAAAATGGTGCTGCCACAATTGCAGAAGACTGGTTTTTGCCAAATATATAAAGTCTTACAAAGGAGAGAACCTTATCCCCCAGGCACCTGTTGACAGTGAAGCAAGAGAAGGAGTTCTGCGAATGAAGACCAGATCGGCTACCAAGAGCCAACAAGAAGAGATTAAACAAAGACAATTTGAACTTCTGATTGTTACCAAGTTTAAAGGGAAACAAACCAACTTTGCAGCATTTACAGAATTATTCCTAATAGGTTAAAGAGACATTTTTTTGAAAGTAGAAAAAGATACAAAACACTTTCGGGGTAATTCATAGATTTCAGCGCAGAGGCAGTGCACACGAGCAGCGCAGAGAGGGAGCGTGCGCCATCCATGTGCGCTCAACATTGGGTAGTCCGTATTTGCCATTTTGGAGAAACATAAAAGCACGTTGCCTACACAAAGTGAGTCAGGTTGTGAGGTGATTATTTCAAACCCAGCGATCAAAATGTTAGATGCCGAGCAGTGAACCCAGCAACATTCATAGTCGAACCAGTAGGGAAGGAGAAATATGTACACAATTGCACAACGTATACTGAGTTATACTTATTTATTTATTTATTTACATTTGTAAAGCGCACAACAGCCCTTAGGCCACGTGGCACTGTTGCAGAATGTTTACTTAGTTGCATGAGTAATATAGTGAATTGACATTAAGACATTAAGATATAGTGATGATACATAAAAACAGTAGAAATGCAATGTTGATGGGAGAGGTTGGCAGAGTGTTCCTCGGTTACAGTGGAACAATGTTGAGGTGTAAGAATGCTATGTACATTAACAGATTAATTAAACAGTTTAGTTTTAAGGGCTTTGTGGAAAATTGTGAGTGATGCTTCATTTCTGAGGTCAGTGGGCGGGGCATCTCAATGTTTGGGCGCTAGTTGTTGGAAACTGGATCCTCCAGCTTTTGTTCTTTTGAATGTGAAGACATACATCTTGTTAGAGAGGTGTAATCGAATGGGTCTGGTGGATGAGAGCGAGTTAATCCTTTCTGATAGGTAGAGTGGGGCTGTGCGGGAAATGCTCTTGTGAGTGATGGCTATGGATTTAAAAAGAATGCGCTCTTTGACTGGTATATATGATGATATTCCCTATGTTAAAGATACGCGTTAGGAAGGGGAAATTATATTTATTTATGACTCTTCAAAAATCGACCAAATGACAGGAAAAAGGCATACGGGATCGGCAGTAGTGAAGTTAAAAAAGAATTGTGTATTTTAAGTGGTGACACGTGCAAGATTTCCTGCACATTTTTTGGCACATGTTTTGGCGCAGGGTGCAGAGTGCAGAATTAGAGGTGCTTAGCGCTGCACTTCAGAGATATGAGGATGAGGAAGTGACAGTGTACTCTGACTCCACCTTTGTGACATCAGCCGTACATGCAGGATTGTCACGCTGGAAAAGGATGGGCTTCCTCTGCTCAGACAGCACACCAGTGCAACATGCACCACTATTGGACAAACCTATTAAGGTACTAAAGCTCCCATTTGCTATTGCTGTGTTGAAGTACACAGCCCATACTAAGAGGGCAGACATAATTTCTTGCAGTAACAAAGCCTCAGATGTTGAAGCTAAAAGAACAGAATATTTTCCAAATATTTCCACTTTTGAAGAAGAAAGTATTAAGCAAAAGTCAGAACGTTGCATGATGATGAAAGAATGCTTTAACATGTTGTCCAGTCTACAGTTAATTGAGATGCAAGGTGGAGCTCTACAGGAAGAGCAGGATTTATGGATGAGATGGGGGTGTTCTTTTTCCCCCACAGAGTCTATATGGAGATAAGATAATACTGGAAAGACCATTATGCCTTTATCATTTTTGAGAGTTGCGCTGGATCAGCTTCACCCACCTGCACATATAACCCGAGAAAATGGTGCTGCCACAATTGCAGAAGACTGGTTTTTGCCAAATATATTAGAACAGGTTCCATAGTTTATTGTGAACTGCATTTTCTGCCATAAATTCTCAGCAGGGCATACCTTGTAAACAGTGAGAGCGGCAATAACCTGCCTCAATGGTCCTTTTCAGCATCTTGCAAACATGCAATTGTTACAGTTGTATTCTCAGAGTAGTGTGTCCTTTTTCCCAATGGATTGAGGCAGGTCCATGCATGCACCCCAATGCCACATGTGCTGCCAAGTTTCTCGTACATGAGGTGTTTCCTAGATGGGATGTATGTGAAGTCTTGCGGTCTGATAATGTGATGTTTGAACACATTACTCTTCTATTAGGCATAAAGCATACATTTTCATCTGGTTATCAGCCACAGGCAACCTGTATTTGTGAGCGTTAAATAGACTGCTTAAAGAACGAATTGCTCAAATAAAGATTACTTCGAAGAAGGGATATCTACATTGCCTAACCCTGGCTCTATATGAATTAAGAAATCAGCCAGGCTCAGATCAACACCTTACCCCATATGAGATGGTGATTGGATGCTGCAAGAGTGTGCCACTTGCTCCTCCCACTTGAATAGAAACTGATGCTATAGTGTTGCAAAAACATTAGAGGATGAGATGCATGATTATTTGACAAATATGAATGCTAGTGTTTCTTTTGTTTCGCAACAGATCAAAAATCAGAGGGGAGGGTCGAAGAAGATTGAAGTGGACAACCAAATGAGCAATCCAACAGCACTGTTGAAAGCCAGCTAGTTTGTACCCAGGAGATCAAGTGCTTGTAAAGAGTTTTGTCCACATGTGGAATAAGTGCTGCTTTGAAGGACTGTACCTAGTATACAGGGTCATCCCCACTGCTGTGAAAATCCATGGAAGACGAGTTTGGCTGCATCTGAATGGCGCGACATACATAGTATGCCTTGGAATGCATGGAACCTTTGAAAGAAGATACTTCATATCACACCCCACGCTTACTCTCTCCTTACACCACCACTCAACTAGAACACAGAGATACTATGACACCATTCGGTATAACTGTTCTCATATCAACATCTGCTGCTCACTCCCCATCACTCTAAGTAAACATTGCTGGTCTCACACCCCCAGCCAGGCGTTCTCCTCAGGCCTAACGCTGCCACACTCGGTCTGGATAATTCCGGCCAGAGCGAACACATACTCCTGATCTCCCAACCAGCACACCTACCGCTGAGACGCAGCTACCACATGAATTCCGCACCAGCTGCACACATACCCGGTGCGCACACACACCTTTGGACTCTCTCTAATCTCTCTACTGACCCGAACTTCGGTTCCCAAGGGCGTTCAACCTACCAGCACCTTCAGACCATACCAATGGTATATAAGGCGCTATATAAATGCAAAATAACATGACAATAACATAACATAAAGTCTTACAAATGAGAGAACTTTATCCCCCAGGCACCTGTTGACAGTGAAGCAAGAGAAGGAGTTCTGCGAATGAAGACCAGATCGGCTACCAAGAGCCAACAAGAAGAGATTAAACAAAGACAATTTGAACTTCTGATTGTTCCCAAGTTTAAAGGGAAACAAACCAACTTTGCAGCATTTACAGAATTATTCCTGATAGGTTAAAGAGACAATTTTTTGAAAGTAGAAAAAGATACAAAACACTTTGGGGGTAATTCATAGATTTCAGCGCAGAGGCAGCGCACACGAGCAGCGCAGAGAGGGAGCGTGCGCCATCCATGTGCGCTCAACAGCATTCTGGCGCACCTCGTATTCATGGAATTTCAAAGCCATTTTGAACGCTGGCACAGAGAACATCCCGCAGCAGCAGTTACGCCCCCAAGAATGCCCCTTGTGCAAGGAAAAGGCATTGAAATCCCCAATGCAGCGCAAAGGGCCGTGCTAACCCTGCACCAGTTTACAGGGCCGGTACAGTGTAATTCGGGTGTGTGCGGGAAGTTTTACACGTGATAGGGCTTGTGCGAGCGTGGTACATGTATTTAGGGGGTGCGCGGGAAGTATCACACGCGATAGGCCTAGTGTAAGTGGGGTATGTGTATTTTGGGGGTGCGTGGGAAGTTTTAAATGCGATAGGGCTTGTGCGAGCAGGGTACGTGTATTTCGGGGGTGCACGGGAAGTTTTACACGCGATAGGCCTTGTGCGAGCAGGGTATGTGTATATCGGGGGTGCGCAGGAAGTATCACACGCGATAGGCCTTGTGCGAGTGGGGTACGTGTATTCTGGGGGTGGGCGGGAAGTTGTACACGCGATGGGGCTTGTGCGAAAGGGATACATGTATTTCGAGGGTGTGCGGGAAGTATCTCACACAATAGGCCTTGTGCCAGTGGGGTACGTGTATTTCGGGGGTGCGCTGGAAGTTTTACACATGATAGTGCTTGTGCGAGCGGGGTGCATGTATTTTGGGGGTGCACGGGAATTATCACACGCGATAGGCCTTATGCGAGCGGGGTACGTGTATTTTGGGGGTGTGTGGGAAGTTTTACACGCGATAGGCCTTGTGCGAGCGGGGTACGTGTATTCTGGCGGTGCGCAGGGAGTTTCACATGCTTTTTCGCTAGCGCGAGAGGGGTACGTGTATTCTGAGGGTTGCGCCGGGAGTTACACACGTGATTTGGCAGTGTGGTCCCTCCCTGGTGTGTCCCTAACCCCCCTCCCCATGCCCCACAGGCAGACCATCACCCCTGGGCATGCCCCGCAGGCAGGCCACATGGCACCATGCACCTGGGAGACTTCACACATATCCCCCACCCACCATTGACGGGTACCTGCCAGCAGGCCCCGACTCATGTCCCCCTGCACCCCAACCCACCCAGCAGTGACAGGCACCCCCCAGCAGGCCCCAATTCATGTCCCCTTGCACCCCCACCCACCCACAGTGACAGGCACCTGCCAGCAGGCCCCAAATCATGTCCCCCCCACCCGCACAGCCACCCAGCCAGCAGTGACAGGCACCTGCCAGCAGGCCCCGAATCATATCCCCCTGCGCACCCACCCACCCAGCAGTGACAGGCACCTGCCAGCAGGCCCCGACTCATGTCCCCATCAACACGTCATCACGATCCACAATCATGGCCCTTATGGCCACCCAAATCCCACCCCAGTCCAAACACACAACCAAGTATTACATCCACCCCACATTGAAATCCCCATCACATTATACATCCCAAATGGCAAGTATGCACATCAATACATGTCCGTCACACACACACAATGGGTGCAAGTGAATGGGAAAACCCACATCGTGACATGCATGAAATCAATCAGCGAATACTACACATTGAAGTATGAAATAAAAATGTATAAACACAAAAGCAAGGAATGAAAAGAAATCACACAATAATGGAAATAATAAACAAAATGCTGCATGTCCAAAGTAATAGAAAAAAATGTATGAAAGCAGAATCCAAATAAATCCAGATGAAAATGGGTCCAAAGTGTCCATCCCTCAAACCAAATCCAAAGGTAAAAAATAAGACAACCCCATTGATCCATGATAAAATCAAAAAATACTGAAGTGAAATCCAGTCTTCAACTACATACAAAGCACAAATCCAGGGTCCATGAGCCCAACTATTCAAATGAAACATACAAAAAACCCTCCCTAAAAATCAACTACATACAAAAAGGTGGGGCATTGTCCAAGCGCCCCAAATGAAAGAAAAACAGAAAGGAAACCTAACACTAATTAACTATATACAATGGCGACGGGCAAGTCCTACGGCTCACTTGTTGATTTCCCGGGCCAGGTGTTAGGGAGAATTCTCATTCTATGGCTAATTTCCCTTACCTATAAAGTCCCCCAGCAGCTTTGCTGGATTTGAAGGGTTTGTTTCTTTTTTCCTGCTAAGAGTGAGACTCTTTTTCACACTCTTAGGTATTTTTTGCTATGTGTGTTCTATGTTTAATGTCTATGGGATTTTCTCAACCCCATAGGAACCATCTTTATTCACATGTGTTACGCAGCACCCGCCTTGCAGTGGCACAGGGGTGTGGTAGCGACCCCCAAACATAAACTCCATACCTCAGGACTGACTACTGTCTCCCAGGGCATGTAAAATCCCCATCGACTTTACTAGTCAATTTCTGTGAACAAAACCAGTACAACCCATCTTACTATTGAGGTACTGGAAAGGGTTAATAGTGTTTCCCTTATGTTCATTTTCAAGAGGGTACCATACAGTCCCTCTCTCAAAAGTTTCTGGCTGGTGGCAGTGGTTACGAACCGAAAATATTCAACCGCAAATATTTTCCTATGGGATTTTCCCATTGTTCGAGGCTACCACTTTTTCTCACAGCCTCTAACATACCGCTGGTGTATTTTAATATTAACTTTACTCCGGTAGGTTTTATTTGCCAGAACTTTAATATAACTTCTTTCTCGTGTCTTTCCCTAAACTCCTAACCCAGGTCGGGGATCCTTTGTTCGTCCGTTTGGTGGGCTTCTGCCAAGAAGCCCTCCTTTCGGCGCCACTGAGTCTGGAGTGGGTCCATTGTGTGGGAGGGGGGGTAGGACCCCTGGACAGAGTTGCCTCAGCAACCCATGTCGCACTCTATCCTGATAGGCTGGAGGGTCTCCCGTCAAGATGCCCACTCCACTGTGTGAGTGACAGCTAGGCTGTATGAATGGGGATCTTTTTGCATAAAAGCAGGGTCCTGAGGACTGGAAGACAAGATGTCGCCCCTGGAACTAAGAAGCCGAAGAGGAGAGAAGCCAAAGACATTTGCAATGACTGAACCACTGGTGAAGCCCTGCTGCAGCGTCTCACAACTTTTCTCCACACAACGAGAGAAGATCTTCACCTGCAAGAGCTTTCTTCCCTTGAGCTGGTGGGGCCCACCAGTTTGCCAATCGCCTTCCCGGACCTGCCTTGGTCAAATCTCCCGTACTCTGTACTCGGAGGCTGGATAGCCAGGCACCAGTCCACCTGGACTGCGATTTAAAGGAGCGTACCTTTTATTCATCGGGCAGCACCGCGGCTGTTTTCATCCCTGGGTAGTGGAGAAACTCGAATCTTCCTCCACGATGAGAGCCTCTCTTCCTCTGCTGGATCACCCGAACTGCAGGAACTACCGGGAACAACCACCACTGCAGGAGCCACTTCTTCATTTTAAAGGTACATTGTTCCGCCAGGCCGCCCTTTCTTCGCGGTAGCACTAAAGGTGTTTTAAATCCTTTAGCGACCTGTTGGGTTGGCCGCCCCTCTCTCTTAAACATTGGGCCTCATTACACGGATGGCGGAGAACCATGGCGCTATTAGCACCATGGTTCATGCCGGTAAAATACTGGCACCGCCTTGGAGGAAAGGGGAATTGCCGCCCCATTCCAAGGTTGGCGGGGCGGTAATTCCCCCTTCCACCATTGCCCTTCCCCATTCCCATTTTTGCCCCATAGGGCTCAATGGAATGGGGAAGGCGCTAATTACGGTACCGCAAATTGCGGTACGGTAATTAGCTCCCTGGGTCCCTTTGCGGATTGGTTTTTAACGCCTGCAAAAAGCAGGCGTTAAATCCCACAACCCGCAAAGGGACCTCGTAGTAAGGCGGTATGGATTTACGGTACCGGTATTTTACCGGTACCGGTAAATCCTTACCGCCATCCGTGTAATGAGGCCCATTGTCTTTCAACTTTTGCATCCACCTTTTCAAAATCGTTAACCAAGGACTTGACTGCAGCTACAAGAACATTTTGCTCGTGGTCCCTTGTCCTGTACCACTGACACTGGCACAGGCCTACTGACTCCGGCTACATTTGTTAGACCTGCCTTCTTTAGATTAATTCTCAACTAGAACTGTGTTGATTCACCTATTTCTTATAACCACCCTTTTCTTCCCCTTGCTAAACCTTGTGAAATGCCATTTTGTTCAGTTTTCATTTAAGTATTGTCTATACTGATGCACTGACTTGCTTAATCTGGTTCACAAACCTATGGGAAGTGTTGGTAGGGTGTGTAAGAAGCTATTTCTATATAACTTGTACTTTCCCTCCCTTGTGAGAAATTGCTAGATCATCCCTTGTGTGTAGTTTTCAGGGTGCCATTTTGCTCAGTTTTCACTCTGGTTCACTTGGTCTACGATTTAACTAGGGAGTGTGTATATTTTTCCTCAGACTTATTTAACTTGCTTTAAGAACTTTGATAGATGTGTTTAACTAGAAGTGTATAAAATAAATATATATCTACTTTTTAATACAAAGCTTTGGTCAGTGTTTCCTTGTGCCATAGTACTGTAGGCCTATTGTGTAAACCCTGAATACTGCTCATCTCCCTCTTGAGATAAGTCTGACTGCTCATCCACAGCTACCAACTAAATGTTTGTGGCACAGACTGATACCAAAGGGGATTTATTGCTCTCACTTGTATTCCTAATCTTGTGTAGTGCTCCCTAAGAGAACTGCACAGGATTCTGCCCAACACTGGTGTAGAGTGGTGAGGATAAAAGTATTGTATTTACATTTTAGAGTTCTGCTAGTACCTTGGTTCAAATAACCACAAGGCTAACTATCACAAAAAGTTTCTTTTAAACAAAAGTCAGAAATATGGAAAGTTACAGCCAGGAGACCCTCCTTACTAATACTGCTAATTATTTAAGGGATCTGTGTAGACAGAAAGGTTTTCCTGTCAAAGGCAAGAAATTAGAAATGATTGATAGACTGTTAGAGAAACAAAGTCTGGACAGTGGTGCTGTAGTGCCCACTACCCCAGAAAATGTAGCAAACCTTGAGGAAAATAATGTTGAAGATGTTATTGTTGAAACAGATGTGTTAGAGGAGGATAACAATGTCACCCCCTCTGGTCCTCTACCTGCTCAAAGGCCTCAACCTGTGGCTACTGGACCCTTACCAGGTCCCACATTAAGTCCTGAATTTATCTCACTAGAAAAAATGAGACTTGAACTAGAATTCAAAAGAATTAGTGCCCAAACTGAACGGAGACATCAAGAACTAAGACTCAAAGAAATGGAGCTCATTCATGAGCTTGAGATGAAGAAATTGTCTTTGGAAAATGCTTCTCTCCCCGAATCCTCTAGATCTTCTAGTGCAAAAATACCCCGGATGCATAAAGAGATTGTGGGTATGTATGAACCTAAGTTGGATGTATTAGATTGGCTTGCTATGTTTGAATACAATCATGAGCTCCAGGATATCACAGGGATTCAGTTGATCCCCTGGTTATTCTCTAGGCTCCCCCCTGTTGCATCTGATGTGGTAATGGAGTTGGGGGAGGTGGATAGGATGGATTATGAATGTGTAAAGCTAGCTTTGATAGCTAGATTTGGGAAGACTCCTTCCCAGTACCTTAAGAGGTTTAGTACCTTCAAAAAACATGATAGTACCCCTTGGGCTACTTGGGTGAATGAGTGTTTGAAGAATTTAGAGGGACGGATTAAGGGTTATAGAGTTAACACTTATGAAGGAATGATACATCTTGTAATGATGGAGACTATCTATGATGCCTGCTCTCCGGAGCTCAGACAGCACTTGGCTGATTCAAAAGAACTGGATTCTAAGAAAGTAGCTAAGGCTGCAGACTTGCGGGTTGCCAACAGAGCTACTCACAAAGATTCAGGGGTAACTCAGAAAAAGGATGAGGGAAAGCAGCCTAAGAAAGACACCAAAGAGAATTCAAATAAGTTCAATTGCAAAGAGGGCCCCAAACAAAATTCTAAGGGTAAGCCACAAGGGAAACCTAATCAGGCTAGTGCACCTTCTGGTCCCAGACCAGAAGGAGGTCAGAACAAGCCACTATTCATAAAGACATTTGGAAAATGTTATGTTTGTGGCTCTACTGACCATGTGAAAGGGGATCCGAGATGTATGGGTAAACCTTCAGGGGTCCACACTGTTTCCTTAGCCTTCGCTCCAGAGGAGGAAGTACATATGGCCAGTGCAAACGTTCAATTACTATCTGAAGACCCCACTGGAGTCTCAGCTAGTGTATCTTTAGTCTCTCTAGGATTGTGGAAACAACATAATTTAGATGTGTATAATTCTATCCCTCATAATACTAAAGAGTATTATAATGACAGTGCCCTAGTCAATGGTCAGGAGACCCCTGCCATTAGAGACACTGGGGCCAGCATAACTGTGCTGGACAAATCTTTTTTCAAGGTGGAGGATGTTGCTAAGGTACCCAAATGCCTCACCAAGATAGCTGGAGGGCCTGTGCTGATGCTTCCCCAATTACCAGCTCTCATTCAGTGCAATGAAATGACTGTCAGGATACCAGTGAGTGTACAATCTGAAGTACCAGGAAGGGTGCTGTTGTGCAATGATCTGAAAGACCTGGGAGTAGTGTCAAGTACTCCCAGACCTCCTAGTAAGAGATTACAGGAGCTTACCAGACCTGCAAGGGAGAGGACCTTGAGGGGCTCTCCTGAGAAGATAATAGAAAAAGAAATCACTCCTACTCCACTGGAGTTACTAACTGCTATTTCAAAGCAACCAGAAGCAAAGGGGAAACCCAAGACATCAAAAGAAGAAACCACCAGAAGGCACTCCAGTGCTGCCAACCAGGAGATCTCCTAGGTTGTCAAAAATGACACCTGAGATTCCTCCTCCAGCTGAGGCTGAGATTGAGGTACAAACCTGTGTGGTTGAACTAGAGCCCGAGGACTCAGGTCTAGTAGGAGGCCATGAACTCATTGGAGATCTTGATCCTGTGGACCATCCTGAGCTGCAGTCTTTACTGGCAGAAGGTGGCCCCAACAGGGCAGACTTCAGTAAGGGACAGAGAGAATGTCCAACTCCGGAAGGTCTTCACCACCAGGCAGCTTCTCAGCTTGAAGGGCAAGAGACTGTGAAGTATAGGTTACACTGGGAAGATGGCCTCTTCTATAGTGAACCAACAGAGTCAATCCCTTGGGACTACAAAAGACTTGTAGTGCCTCAAGCAAACAACTCCAATTCTTGCTACTAGCCCATGAGATACCTTTGATGGTCACTTGAGTTTCAAGAAGACCAAGGAAAGGCTCTTTCTCTACTTTTATTGGCCTAAAATGGGGGCTGCGGTAGATAGGTATTGCAAGAGTTGCCACACTTGCCAAACTTCTGGTAAAAGTGGTTCCAAGAACGAGGCACCTTTAGTGCCTCTCCCTGTGGTGGGATTACCATTTGAGATGGTAGGAATCGACATTGTTGGTCCCCTTGATCCTCCAACTTCTTCAGGCAACAGGTTTATCCTTGTTGTAGTAGACCATGCTACTAGATATCCTGAAGCAATTCCTATGAGGACTGTTACAGCTCAGGCTGTGGCTAAGGCCCTCCTTGGTATTTATACCAGGGTTGGATTTCCTAAGGAGGTAATATTGACAGGGGATCAAATTTTATGTCCCACTACATGAAGGCCATGTGGAAAAACTGTGGAGTTACCTACAAGCTCTCAACAGCATACCGCCCTCAGACAAATGGATTGTAGAAAGGTTTAATAGAACCATGGAGAGCATGATAGCAGCTTTAGAGGACCCCCTTAAGAAAAACGGGGATCTTCTACTGCCATGCCCTCTCTTTGCATATAGAGAAGTCCCTCAGGAGGGAGTGGGTTACAGTCCCTTTGAACTTCTCTATGACCATCCGGTCAGAGGTCCATTGGCCCTGATCAAGGAGGGGTTGGAGAGTGCTCCTTCCCCCACGCCAGTCAGAATCACTGACTATGTGTTAGGACTCCGGAGGAGAATGTCACACATGATGCCTGAGGCAAGTGATAACTCGAAAGCAGGTCATGCTCTGGTCAAGCATTGTCACGACCAGAAGACCAACATGATTGAGTTCGCTCAAGACCAGCTAGTTCGTGTTATGGTCCCAACAAGGCAGAGGCCCTTGCAGGACAAATGGATGGGACCCTTCAAGGTTGTGGGGAAACTTGGAGAGGTGAACTATCTGGTGGACTTAGGCAATCCTAAGGAGGCTCCTAGAGTCTTTCACACCAACAGTCTAAAAGCTTATGTCTCAAGACCAGAACTGGGAGCTTTGCTTCTAGCTTCAGCTCAAGAGGAAGAGGAGAGTGAACCTTTACCTGACCTCCATAGAGGCAAACCTTTAGATGAGAAAATAGAAGGAGTTAATCTCTCTTCTAATCTGACCCCTGAGCAACAGGAGGAGTGCAAAGTGTTGTTAAATCAATTTTCCCCTTTGTTTTCTCTAGCACCAGTCTTGACCCCTTGGGGCCAGCATGATATCAATACTGGTGACTGTTTACCTGTCAAAAGCAGAGGCTACAGGATGTCAGAAAATGTCAGAACGCACATCAAAGCAGAGGTCAACAAGATGCTTGATCTCGGGGTAATAGAGCCCTCTACTAGTCCATGGTCTAGCCCAGTTGTGTTAGTACCAAAGGCAGGATCCAACGAGTTGAGATTCTGTGTGGACTATAGAGCTCTAAATGCAGTCACTAAGACTGATGACCATCCTTTGCCAAGGACAGATGAGCTGGTGGATAGACTTGGCTCAGCCAAGTTCCTCAGCACATTTGACCTCACGTCAGGCTATTGGCAAATAGCCCTGACTGACCATGCCAAGGATAAAACTGCATTCTCCACACCAGTTGGCTTATACCAGTTTACGGTTATGCCTTTGGATTAAAGAATGCACCTGCTACATTCCAAAGGATGGTTAATCAGGTTCTGAATGGGATGGAGGACTTCTGCATGGCATACTTGGATGACATTGCAGTGTTCAGCCCTACTTGGAAAGAACATGTTGACCATCTAGGATATGTTTTGCAGGCTCTGGAACAGGCCCATCTGAGCATCAAGGCAAGTAAATGCCAAATTGGTCAGAGTAAAGTGGTCTATCTTGGGCATGAGGTAGGAGGTGGTGAAATACGGCTTTTGCTCAGCAAGATTGAAGCTGTGCAAAATTGGACAACCTCTTCTTCTCAAACCCAGGTGAGAGCCTTCCTAGGCCTCACTGGGTATTACAGGAATTTCATTGAGAACTACGGATCCATAGCTTCTCCACTGAATGTAATCTCTTCTCCTAAATTCCCTAAAAAGATCAAATGGAATGAGGAGTGCAAATAGGCCTTTGAAAGCCTGAAGAAAGCCCTTTGTCAAGCTCCAGTTCTCAGAGCTCCTGACTACCACCAACCCTTCATTGTACAAACAGATGCTTCCAATATAGGTATAGGTGCAATACTCAGTCAACTGGATGAGAAAGGTAGGGAGCACCCCATTTGCTTCATCAGTAGGAAACTGAAGGAACCTGAGACAAGGTGGGCAACTACTGAGAAAGAATGTTTTGCCATCGTGTGGGCTTTGAAGAAGTTTAGACCATACTTGTATGGATCTACTTTCATCATTCAAACAGACCACCAACCCTTGAGATGGTTGATGCAAATGAAAGGGGAAAACCCAAAACTGCTAAGATGGTCAATCTGCCTGCAAGGGTTTGATTTTACAATTGAGCACAGGTCAGGATGTCACCAACAAAATGCTGATGGTCTCTCTAGGATGTTTTTCACCAACTAGAGGTATGAGACTCATCCAGGAGTGGATTAGATCCTCCTGTCCCTTAGTCTGGGGTGGGGGGCGAGTGTTAGGTAGAATTCTCATTCTATGGCTAATTTCCCTTACCTATAGAGTCCCCAGGCAGCTTTGCTGGATTTGAAGCGGTTGTTTCTTTTTTCCTGTTAAGAATTAGACTCTTTTTCCCACTGTTAGGCATTTTTTGCTATGTGTGGTCTAGGCTATTTTTGTGTTTAATGTCTATGGGATTTTCTCAACGCCATAGGAACCATCTTTATTCACATGTGTTACACAGCACCCTCCGTGCAGTGACACAGGGGTGTCGTAGCGACCCCCAAACATAGACTCCATACCATGGGACTGAATACTGTCTTCCAGGGCATGTAAAGTCTCCATTGACTTTACCAGTCAATTTCTGTGAACAAAACCAGTACAACCCATCTTACTATGGAGGTACTGGAATGGGTTAATAGTTGTTCCCTTAGGTTCATTTTCAAGAGGGAACCGTACAGTCCCTCTCTCAAATGTTTCTGGCTGGTGGCAGTGGTTACTACCAAAAATATTCAACCGCAAATATTTTCCTATGGGATTTTCCCATTGTTCGAGGCTACCACTTTTTCTCACAGCCTCTAACATACCGCCGGTGTATTTTAATATTAACTTTACTCCAGTAGGTTTTATTTGCCAGAACTTTAATATAACTTCTTTCTCGTGTCTTTCCCTGAACTCCTAACCCAGGTCGGGGATCCATTGTTCGTCCGTTTGGTGGGCTTCTGCCAAGAAGCCCTCCTTTCGGCGCCACTGAGTCTGGGGTGGGTCCATTGTGTGGGAGGGGGAGTAGGACCCCTTGACAGAGTTGCCTCAGCAACCCATGTCGCACTCTATCCTGATAGGCTGGAGGGTCTCCCGCCAAGATGCCCACTCCACTGTGTGAGTGACAGCTGGGCTGTATGAATGGGGATCTTTTTGCATAAAAGCAGGGTCCTGAGGACTGGAAGACAAGATGTCGCCCCTGGAACTAAGAAGCCGAAGAGGAGAGAAGCCAAAGACATTTGCAACGACTGAACCACTGGTGAAGCCCTGCTGCAGCGTCTCACAACTTTTCTCCACACAACGAGAGAAGATCTTCACCTGCAAGAGCTTTCTTCCCTTGAGCTGGTGGGGCCCACCAGTTTGCCAATCGCCTTCCCGGACCTGCCTTGGTCAAATCTCCCGTACTCTGTACTCGGAGGCCGGATAGCCAGGCACCAGTCCACCTGGTCTGCGATTTAAAGGAGCGTACCTTTTATTCGTCGGGCAGCACCGCGGCTGTTTTCATCCCTGGGTAGTGGAGTAACTCGAACCTTCCTCCACGATGAGAGCCTCTCTTCCTCTGCTGGATTACCCGAACTGCAGGAACTACCAGGAACAACCGCCACCGCAGGAGCCACTTCTTCATTTTAAAGGTACATTGTTCCGCCAGGCCGCCCTTTCTTCACGGTAGCACTAAAGGTGTTTTTAATCCTTTAGCGACCTGTTGGGTTGGCCGCCCCTCTCTCTTAAACATTGGGCCTCATTACACGGATGGCGGAGAACCATGGCGCTATTAGCGGCATGGTTCATGACGGTAAAATACCGGCACCGCCTTGGCGGAACGGGGAATTACCGCCCCATTCCAAGGTTGGCGGGGCGGCAATTCCCCCTTCCACCATTGCCCTTCCCCATTCCCATTTTTGCCCAATAGGGCTCAATGGGAATGGGGAAGGTGCTAATTACGGTACCGCAAATTGCGGTACCGTAATTAGCTCCCTGGGTCCCTTTGCGGGTTGGTTTTTAACGCCTGCAAAAAGCAGGCGTTAAATCCCCCAACCCGCAAAGGGACCTCTTAGTAAGGCGGTAAGGATTTACGGTACCGGTATTTTACCGGTACCGGTAAATCCTTACCGCCATCCGTGTAATGAGGCCCATTGTCTTTCAACTTTTGCATCCACCTTTTCAAAATCGTTAACCAAGGACTTGACTGCAGCTACAAGAACATTTTGCTTGTGGTCCCTTGTCCTGTACCACTGACACTGGCACAGGCCTACTGACTCTGGCTACATTTGTTAGACCTGCCTTCTTTAGATTGATTCTCAACTAGAACTGTGTTGATTCACCTATTTCTTATAACCACCCTTTTCTTCCCCTTGCTAAACCTTGTGAAATGCCATTTTGCTCAGTTTTCATTTAATTATTGTCTATACTGATGCACTGTCTTGCTTAATCTGGTTCACAAACCTATGGGAAGTGTTGCTAGGGTGTGTAAGAAGCTATTTCTATATAACTTGTACTTTCCCTCCCTTGTGAGAAATTGCTAGATCATCCCTTGTGTGTAGTTTTCACTATGCCATTTTGCTCAGTTTTCACTCTGGTTCACTTGGTCTACAATTTAACTAGGGAGTGTGTATATTTTTCCTCTGACTTATTTAACTTGCTTTAAGAACTTTGATAGATGTGTTTAACTAGAAGTGTATAAAATAAATATATATCTACTTTTTAATACAAAGCTTTGGTCAGTGTTTCCTTGCGCCATAGTACTCTAGGCCTATTGTGTAAACCCTGAATACTGCTCATCTCCCTCTTGAGATAAGTCTGATTGCTCATCCACAGCTACCAACTAAATGTTTGTGGTACAGACTGATACCAAAGGGGATTCATTGCTCTCACCTGTATTCCTAATCTTGTGTAGTGCTCCCTAAGGGAACTGCACAGGATTCTGCCCAACACTGGTGTACAGTGGTGGGGATAAAAGTATTGTATTTACATTTTAGAGTTCTGCTAGTACCTTGGTTCAAATAACCACAAGGCTAACTATCACAAAAAGTTTCTTTTAAACAAAAGTCAAAAATATGGAAAGTTACAGCCAGGAGACCCTCCTTACTAATACTGCTAATTATTTAAGGGATCTGTGTAGACAGAAAGGTTTTCCTGTCAAAGGCAAGAAATTAGAAATGATTGATAGACTGTTAGAGAAACAAAGTCTGGACAGTGGTGCTGTAGTGCCCACTACCCCAGAAAATGTAGCAAACCTTGAGGAAAATAATGTTGAAGATGTTATTGTTGAAACAGATGTGTTAGAGGAGGATAACAATGTCACCCCCTCTGGTCCTCTACCTGCTCAAAGGCCTCAACCTGTGGCTATTGGACCCTTACCAGGTCCCACATTAAGTCCTGAATTTATCTCACTAGAAAAAATGAGACTTGAACTAGAATTCAAAAGAATTAGTGCCCAAACTGAACAGAGACATCAAGAACTGAGACTCAAAGAAATGGAGCTCATTCATGAGCTTGAGATGAAGAAATTGTCTTTGGAAAATGCTTCTCTCCCTGAATCCTCTAGATCTTCTAGTGCAAAAAGACCCCGGATGCCTAAAGAGATTGTGGGTATGTATGAACCTAAGTTGGATGTATTAGATTGGCTTGCTATGTTTGAATACAATCATGAGCTCCAGGATATCACAGGGATTCAGTTGATCCCCTGGTTATTCTCTAGGCTCCCCCCTGTTGCATCTGATGTGGTAATGGAGTTGGGGGAGGTGGATAGGATGGATTATGAATGTGTAAAGCTAGCTTTGATAACTAGATTTGGGAAGACTCCTTCCCATTACCTTAAGAGGTTTAGGACCTTCAAAAAGCATGATAGTACCCCTTGGGCTACTTGGGTGAATGAGTGTTTGAAGAACTTAGAGGGACGGATTAAGGGTTATACAGTTAACACTTATGAAGGAATGATACATCTTGTAATGATGGAGACTATCTATGATGCCTGCTCTCCGGAGCTCAGACAGCACTTGGCTGATTCAAAAGAACTGGATTCTAAGAAAGTAGCTAAGGCTGCTGACTTGCGGGTTGCCAACAGAGCTACTCACAAAGATTCAGGGGTAACTCAGAAAAAGGATGAGGGAAAGCAGCCTAAGAAAGACACCAAAGAGAATTCAAATAAGTTCAATTCCAAAGAGGGCCCCAAACAAAATTCTAAGGGTAAGCCACAAGGGAAACCTAATCAGGCTAGTGCACCTTCTGGTCCCAGACCAGAAGGAGGTCAGAACAAGCCACTATTCATAAAGACATTTGGAAAATGTTATGTTTGTGGCTCTACTGACCATGTGAAAGGGGATCCCAGATGTAAGGGTAAACCTTCAGGGGTCCACACTGTCTCCCTAGCCTTCGCTCCAGAGGAGGAAGTACATATGGCCAGTGCAAACTTTCAACTACTAGCTGAAGACCCCATTGGAGTCTCAGCTAGTGTATCTTTAGTCTCTCTAGGATTGTGGAAACAACATAATTTAGATGTGTATAATTCTATCCCTCATAATACTAAAGAGTATTATAATGACAGGGCCCTAGTCAATGGTCAGGAGACCCCTGCCATTAGAGACACTGGGGCCAGCATAACTGTGCTGGACACATCTTTTTTCAAGGTGGAGGATGTTGCTAAGGTACCCAAATGCCTCACCAAGTTAGCTGGAGGGCCTGTGCAGATGCTTCCCCAATTACCAGCTCTCATCCAGTGCAATGAAATGACTGTCAGGATACCTGTGAGTGTACAATCTGAAGTACCAGGAAGGGTGCTGTTGTGCAATGATCTGAAAGACCTAGGAGTAGTGTCAAGTACTCCCAGACCTCCTAGTAAGAGATTACAGGAGCTTACCAGACCTGCAAGGGAGAGGACCTTGAGGGGCTCTCCTGAGAAGATGATAGAAAAAGAAATCACTCCTACTCCACTGGAGTTACTAACTGCTATTTCAAAGCAACCAGAGGCAAAGGGGAAACCCAAGACATCAAAAGAGGAAACCAACAGAAGGCACTCCAGTGCTGCCAACCAGGAGATCTCCTAGGTTGTCAAAAATGACACCTGAGATTCCTCCTCCAGCTGAGGCTGAGATTGAGGTACAAATCAGTGTGGTTGAACTAGAGCCTGAGGACTCAGGTCTAGTAGGAGGCCATGTACTCATTGGAGATCTTGATCCTGAGACCATCCTGAGCTGCAGTCTTTACTGGCAGAAGGTGGTCCCAACAGGGCAGACTTCAGTAAGGGACAAAGAGAATGTCCAACTCCGGAAGGTCTTCACCACGAGGCAGCTTCTCAGCTTGAAGCGCAAGAGACTGTGAAGTATAGGTTACACTGGGAAGATGGCCTCTTCTATAGTGAACCAACAGAGTCAATCCCTGGGGACTACAAAAGACTTGTAGTGCCTCAAGCAAACAACTCCAATTCTTGCTACTAGCCCATGAGATACCTTTGATGGTCACTTGAGTTTCAAGAAGACCAAGGAAAGGCTATTTCTCTACTTTTATTGGCCTAAAATGGGGGCTGCGGTAGATAGGTATTGCAAGAGTTGCCACACTTGCCAAACCTCTGGTAAAAGTGGTTCCAAGAACGAGGCACCTTTAGTGCCTCTCCCTGTGGTGGGATTACCATTTGAGATGGTAGGAATCGACATTGTTGGTCCCCTTGATCCTCCAACTTCTTCAGGCAACAGGTTTATCCTTGTTGTAGTAGACCATGCTACTAGATATCCTGAAGCAATTCCTATGAGGACTGTTACAGCTCAGGCTGTGGCTAAGGCCCTCCTTGGTATTTATACCAGGGTTGGATTTCCTAAGGAGGTAATATTGACAGGGGATCACATTTTATGTCGCACTACATGAAGGCCATGTGGAAAAACTGTGGAGTTACCTACAAGCTCTCAACAGCATACCACCCTCAGACAAATGCTTTTGTAGAAAGGTTTAATAGAACCATGGAGAGCATGATAGCAGTTTTAGAGGGCCCCCTTCAGAAAAAGTGGGATCTTCTACTGCCATGCCCTCTCTTTGCATATAGGGAAGTCCCTCTGGAGGGAGTGGGTTACAGTCCCTTTGAACTTCTCTATGACCATCCGGTCAGAGGTCCATTGGCCCTGATCAAGGAGGAGTTGGAGAGTGCTCCTTCCCCCACGCCAGTCAGAATCACTGACTATGTGTTAGGACTCCGGAGGAGAATGTCACACATGATGCCTGAGGCAAGTGATAACTTGAAAGCAGGTCAGGCTCTGGTCAAGCATTGGCACAACCAGAAGGCCAACATGGTTGAGTTCGCTCAAGACCAGCCAGTTCGTGTTATGGTCCCAACAAGGCAGATGCCCTTGCAGGACAAATGGATGGGACCCTTCAAGGTTGTGGGAAAACTTGGAGAGGTGAACTATCTGGTGGACTTAGGAAATCCTAAGGAGGCTCCTAGAGTCTTTCACACCAACAGTTTAAAAGCTTATGTCTCAAGACCAGAACTGGGAGCTTTACTTCTAGCTTCAGCTCAAGAGGAAGAGGAGAGTGAACCTTTACCTGACCTCCATAGAGGCAAACCTTTAGATGAGAAAATAGAAGGAGTTAATCTCTCTTCTAATCTGACCCCTGAGCAACAGGAGGAGTGCAAAGTGTTGTTAAATCAATTTTCCCCTTTGTTTTCTCTAGCACCAGTCTTGACCCCTTGGGGCCAGCATGATATCAATACTGGTGACTGTTTACCTGTCAAAAGCAGAGGCTACAGGATGTCAGAAAATGTCAGAACGCACATCAAAGCAGAGGTCAACAAGATGCTTGATCTCGGGGTAATAGAGCCCTCTACTAGTCCATGGTCTAGCCCAGTTGTGTTAGTACCAAAGGCAGGATCCAAGGAGTTGAGATTCTGTGTGGACTATAGAGCTCTAAATGCAGTCACTAAGACTGATGACCATCCTTTGCCAAGGACAGATGAGCTGGTGGATAGACTTGGCTCAGCCAAGTTCCTCAGCACATTTGACCTCACGTCAGGCTATTGGCAAATAGCCCTGACTGACCATGCCAAGGATAAAACTGCATTCTCCACACCAGTTGGCTTATACCAGTTTACGGTTATGCCTTTGGATTAAAGAATGCACCTGCTACATTCCAAAGGATGGTTAATCAGGTTCTGAATGGGATGGAGGACATCTGCATGGCATACTTGGATGACATTGCAGTGTTCAGCTCTACTTGGAAAGAACATGTTGACCACCTAGGATCTGTTTTGCAGGCTCTGTAACAGGCCCATCTGAGCATCAAGGCAAGTAAATGCCAAATTGGTCAGAGTAAAGTGGTCTACCTTGGGCATGAGGTAGGAGGTGGTGAAATAAGGCTTTTGCTCAGCAAGATTGAAGCTGTGCAAAATTGGACAACCTCTTCTTCTCAAACCCAGGCGAGAGCCTTCCTAGGCCTCACTGGGTATTACAGGAATTTCATTGAGAACTACGGATCCATAGCTTCTCCACTGAATGTAATCTCTTCTCCTAAGTTCCCTAAAAAGATCAAATGGAATGAGGAGTGCAATTAGGCCTTTGAAAGCCTGAAGAAAGCCCTTTGTCAAGCTCCAGTTCTCAGAGCTCCTGACTACCACTAACCCTTCATTGTACAAACAGATGCTTCCAATATAGGTATAGGTGCAATACGCAGTCAACTGGATGAGAAAGGTAGGGAGCACCCCATTTGCTTCATCAGTAGGAAACTGAAGGAACCTGAGACAAGGTGGGCAACTACTGAGAAAGAATGTTTTGCCATTGTGTGGGCTTTGAAGAAGTTTAGACCATACTTGTATGGATCTACTTTCATCATTCAAACAGACCACCAACCCTTGAGATGGTTGATGCAAATGAAAGGGGAAAACCCAAAACTGCTAAGATGGTCAATCTGCCTGCAAGGGTTTGATTTTACAATTGAGCACAGGTCAGGATGTCACCAACAAAATGCTGATGGTCTCTCTAGGATGTTTTTAACCAACTAGAGGTAAGAGACTCATCCAGGAGTGGATTAGATCCACCTGTCCCTTAGTCTAGGGTGGGGGGCGAGTGTTAGGGAGAATTCTCATTCTATGGCTAATTTCCCTTACCTATAGAGTCCCCAGGCAGCTTTGCTGGATTTGAAGCGGTTGTTTCTTTTTTCCTGTTAAGAATTAGACTCTTTTTCCCACTCTTAGGCATTTTTTGCTATGTGTGGTCTAGGCTATTTTTGTGTTTAATGTCTATGGGATTTTCTCAACGCCATAGGAACCATCTTTATTCACATGTGTTACACAGCACCCTCCGTGCAGTGACACAGGGGTGTCGTAGTGACCCCCAAACATAGACTCCATACCATGGGACTGAATACTGTCTTCCAGGGCATGTAAAGTCTCCATTGACTTTACCAGTCAATTTCTGTGAACAAAACCAGTACAACCCATTTTACTATGGAGGTACTGGAAAGGGTTAATAGTTTTTCCCTTAGGTTCATTTTCAAGAGGGTACCGTGCAGTCCCTCTCTCAAATGTTTCTGGCTGGTGGCAGTGGTTACTACTGAAAATATTCAAACGCAAATATTTTCCTAAGGGATTATCCCATTGTTCAAGGCTGCCACTTTTTCTGACAGCCTCTAACATACCGCCAGTGTATTTTAATATTAACTTTACTCCGGTAGGTTTTATTTGTCAGAACTTTAATATAACTTCTTTCTCGTGTCTTTCTCTAAACTCCTAACCCAGGTCGGGGATCCTTTGTTCGTCCGTTTGACGGGCTTCTGCCTAGAAGCCCTCCTTTCGGCGCCACTGAGTCTGGGGTGGGTCCATTGTGTGGGAGGGGGAGTAAGACCCCTGGACAGGGTTGCCTCAGCAACCCATGTCGCACTCTATCCTGATAGGCTGGAGGGTCTCCCGCCAAGATAACCACTCCACTGTGTGAGTGACAGCTGGGCTGTATGAATGGGGATCTTTTTGCATAAAAGCAGGGTCCTGAGGACTGGAAGACAAGATGTCGCCCCTGGAACTAAGAAGCCGAAGAGGAGAGAAGCCAAAGACATTTGCAACGACTGAACCACTGGTGAAGCCCTGCTGCAGCGTCTCACAACTTTTCTCCACACAACGAGAGAAGATCTTCACCTGCAAGAGCTTTCTTCCCTTGAGCTGGTGGGGCCCACCAGTTTGCCAATCGCCTTCCCGGACCTGCCTTGGTCAAATCTCCCGTACTCTGTACTCGGAGGCCGGATAGCCAGGCACCAGTCCACCTGGTCTGCGATTTAAAGGAGCGTACCTTTTATTCGTCGGGCAGCACCGCGGCTGTTTTCATCCCTGGGTAGTGGAGTAACTCGAACCTTCCTCCACGATGAGAGCCTCTCTTCCTCTGCTGGATTACCCGAACTGCAGGAACTACCAGGAACAACCGCCACCGCAGGAGCCACTTCTTCATTTTAAAGGTACATTGTTCCGCCAGGCCGCCCTTTCTTCGCAGTAGCACTAAAGGTGTTATAAATCCTTACCTACCTGTTGGTTTGGCCCCCCCCACTCTCTTACATTGTCTTTCAACTTCTGCATCCACCTTTACAAAATCGTTAACCAAAGACTTGACTGCAGCTACAAGAACATAATGCTAGGCCCTTGCCCTGTACCACTGACACTGGTACAGGCCTACTGACTCTGGATACATTTTTTAGACCTGCCTTCTTTAGATTGATTCTCAACTAGAACTGTGTTGATGCACCTATTTCATATAACCATCCTTTTCTTCCCCCTGCTAAACCTTGTGAAATACCATTTTGCTCAGTTTTCATTTATGTATTGTCTATACTGATGCACTGTCTCGCTTAATTTGGTACACAAACTTATGGGAAGTGTTGCTAGGGTGTGCAAGAAGCTATTTCTATATAACTTGTACTTTCCCTCCCTTGTGAGAAATTGCTAGAGCATCCCTTGTGTGTAGTTTTCACTGTGCCATTTTGCTCAGTTTTCACTCTGGTTCACTTGGTCTACAATTTAACTAGGGAGTGTGTATATTTTTCCTCTGACTTATTTAACTTGCTTTACGGAACTGTGATATATGTGTTTAACTAGAAGCGTATAACATAAATATATATCTACTTTTTAATACAAAGCTTTGGTCAGTGTTTCCTTGTGCCATAGAACTGTAGGCCTATTGTGTAAACCCTGAATACTGCTCATCTCCTTCTTGAGATAAGTCTGACTGCTCGGCCACAGCTACCAACTAAATCTTTGTGTTACGGACTGATACCAAAGGGGATTTATTGTTCTCACCTGTATTCCTAATCTTGTGTAGTGCTCCCTAAGCGAACTGCACCAGGGCATCATCAAACTCCTGTTCTACGTCCTGGAGGTGGGCCTGCTCCATGGCCTGAGGTTTTGCAGGGATAAAGCCATTTCCACCTCCAACTCCCTGCGAATTGCCTCGAGGCACTCAGCACACCTCAGTGACCTGCACATGGAGTTATCCGCCCTGACCATAGTGAGACATGCCTCTTCCACCTGCCGCCGCTCCGCATCTATTTGCTGGCCCAACTGCTGCCACATGGGAGATACTCCCAATCCAGGGTCCTCCTGCCCTCCGGCCGATGCCTGCCCCTCTGATGTCGATGGCACTGAGCCATCATCACTCCCACCTTGAGCCTGCTGCTACCGTGCATGTGCCCTGCCTCTTGATGCCTGCATGTCCTCCTCCTGCTGGGGTCCAGTTGTTGGGGTGGCCACCCCTGCTGGACCTCTGACTCCTGACTGTGGCAGGGATGGGTCCTCCAACACTACTACTAACCTACTGAGGTATACACCTGGTCACTCCAATGGGGACCTAAGTCCCTTCCAATACTGCACAAAAGAATAAGTGAAAGGTATTGCAAAAAAATATTTTTTTATAAAAGCACTTGTAACAATCACAATTTTTAGAAAATGTTAACAATAGATAAATCAAGCTGTTAAGACACAACTGAAAGTCACCATGCCTATTCAAAAATAAGGCTAATACATTTGGTACATATTATTACATAATTCATAGGTAACCAAGCATGTATTTGATAAATAAATGCAAAAATGTAGAATAAACCATACATAGAGTGTCCCTCAAAGGAAAAAATGTGTGGTAATCACAGATTCAAAAGACACCTCTGTACATGGCAGGAGTAACTGTCCTCAATTAGATATAAGTCTAATTTAAATACAATCATATCAAAACACTACGCGTTTCGGGGATCCTGCCCCTTCTTCAGGTGTAAATGTGAATTGATTTTCTTCAATTTCTGTGAACAAAACAGAGGGAAAAAACAATTGTATAATGTAAATAAATAATTAAACAAGAGTCCACCTGAGCAAACATGGCCAACCAGCGGCAACAATATTAACGTGCATAACCGCACTGACCTTCTAACTAAGACAAGAAATATTGTCTCCAAATTTAGCAGCCAGCCACAGAACAACGAACCCCCATAGAAACTTATGGTTTATAGGCGACACCACTAGGGCACCGGAATCCCATCTGGAAACCTGGTCGTCAACAAACGTCAAGAATGCAGAGTCAAGTCTGAAATGTAAAAACACAAAAGCCAGGAAGGGCTATGAGCCACAACACAAGCATAATAAAACATAAGTGTGTATGCTAAGAAAGCACAACGGCGACACGGAGTGGTGCCGGCGAAAGCCGACATCTACCGAAAAAAGATCTTACCTGAATTACAGATAGTATTGAATGCAATGCGGTAACAGAAAAGCGGCTGCCATCACAGCTTCCCGTCCCGCATTGCATTAAAATATTCACTGCCGGTATCACGTGATTGTAGTTCGATCACGTGATACGGAAAAGTCGTTGCCAAATCAACAGAGAGATGTTGTGCTGCTCATAATGTTGCGTAGTCCCGTAATAGTAAAATATAATGTTGTGAAAACCAGAGATAAATGGTAAGCGAGCGTGATGAAAAAATACTTCACCAGAGACAGCGCTCCTAAATACTCCTTAACATCAAATGGAACAAAGTCCAAAAGATCCTACACCAACAGCGGTAAAAACCAAGGAAACAATACAACACGACAAAAACTGCCAAGAAACACATACAGTAATGGTAAGTTGCAAGTCGGTGAGTAAGACATTAACCAAAATCACGGTAAATGCACAAGTCCGAAAAATAACAAAAACTATCTGGAGGTTGAAAAAAGAGAAAAGAAGGGACTCGAAATTGTCAGACAATACGTGAACCAAATTTGTATGTCTGATTTAGATTCGGTAGATTTAGAGCAACAAAAAAAACAGAATGTATATGCCCAATGGCCATAATGTGTACTCAATAGCTTCAAAACAACAAGCAGACTACATTTATATGTCAGATGACTATAGAAAAAAATAGGTTGCACATGAAAAATAGGCTATGCCGCAGATTATCCCAAAAAAAAAACATCTGTAAACCACAGGCGTGAACTAAAGTGTTTGTGTGGTAGGGATGCCGCTGGTGTTTCCATCGATGCTCAAGGTGGATGTGTCTCAAGGACACTGAGAAAGACCGAAACAATCATTATAACAAAAATTCTGATATACATTGAGGATACACACACCTTAACTGATAAAACACGATTACATAGGTCAAAAAAGAGTATTGTTGCACACTTCATGTTGAAAAAAAAAAGGTAAAGAAACAGAGAGGAAACCAAGCGAGGAAAGGTCATTAAACATTCAAATGTAACACGATAGATCAAACCCGTTGTTCATGCCTCTGGGTTCAAGAGAATCAAGCCTGTCAATCCATTCAATTTCTTTTTGGCGAAGCAACAGATTTATATCACCCCCCTCCTGGGGTGTTGAATGCGTTCAAGAACAAGGGATGGGTCCTCCACCAGCCTGGCCGCCAGGTCATAGGCAGCTCCAAAGGGTACCCAGGTGATACTTGGTCCGGAAGATGGCACGGAGGACAACTGGTGCGTAGGGGGTCCAGTTGAGGAGGGGGTCCGTACAAGGTCCAGCACACGGAGGAATCCAGCACTGGTGACCCGTCCTAGTAAATCGACGAAAACCCTGCAGGTCATCTCGGATGCCCCGTTGACGCAATGCCATCCCAGCCAGGACAGCCTCAACACGGTCCCGGATTGCCATGTCTGCAGGGAGAGGAAGGCCAGTTGTTGTGCGCTCATCCCCTCCCTGAAAAGGGTCTGGACGAAGGCATCCCTGCTGGTGTGGGATGATGCAGTCACAGGATCGGGGACAGGATTACAGACAGGCACCTCTGCGGCGGCCTGTGCTGCCTCCTGTCCCTGCCCCTGGACTGCACCACTAGCACCAGTGGAATGCCCCACTCCAGACCCTGTGTGTGTCCCTTCCACGGCCTCCTCCTCAACCAAATCCCCCACCAACCTGGATGACTCCGTGCCATCTTCCTTCATCGGACCCTGTTGGGTCTCAGCTGCCCCTTCTGCTGCCGAGGAGTCCACCTCTGACCTCCACCTCTTGGACCTACCCTTGGCAGCTGCGGCCACGGACACGGCACCAGACTCCTCACTCCCCGACAAGATGACAACATGGGAGGGGAGTCGGGCCTTGCGTCTCCGGCTGGTGGTGCAATCCCTGCCGCTTTGCTCCACAGCACCGTCTCCGCCCTCTTCATCAGTTGATGCTGCAGACAGGGAGAGGTAGAACACAGGCATCAGGGCACTGTACAATGGTCACACATGACAATTGCACATGAGTGGCAGTGTCAAACTTCACACATGGCATCACACTCCACAACACATCATTTCAACTCACACACATGAGCAAATCAACTGGAATGTTGCACCAGGCAGCACCATCCATACACATACAACAGCATGAGCAGCCGAAGGTTAGCCTGACGTCACATGCAACATGGGGAGTGCAGAACACATGCACACACGCCACCAGACATACATGCATCTGTACATCTCCACCACCTGTCGCAGTGATATCATCGCCATCCATGTCACATCTGCCAATCAGCCTCCAACTTGTCAGTGTCACATGCATCCATGGTGTATCACAGTTGCACACTTGTCAAATACAGACACATGCACATGTACATAGTGCAGATACATGCAGGTGGAACCAGCATACATGTTTGACACCACAACCATGCCACAGTACATACACAGAAATTTAAACATGTGTGCACCCACACATGCATTCGGCCAGCATGCATTTCAACACATACACCATTGATGTGTATCACACATGACAGGACTCACATGCGGCAGGCTCATGTCCCTGTACATACACATCCATACATGGGCCTAAAAAGACATATGTGCAACCTGCACACTCCTGGCACACCTCAACATGCACAGCGTCCAATCAGTACGCATGTACACTTACCGCTCGACTCCGGATGGGTCTGCTTCTCAAGGACCTGGAGTTGGCGCACTGGACGTATACGTTCCAGGACCCTCATCTGGTTGTTGGTTAGGTGGACCCGGCACCCCTCAGCATCCACTGCCTTCAAGTGGTGCCGGGCCTTGTTGCGGGTCCTGGACCTGAAGTCCTCCCAGCGCTTCCGGATGTGTTGAATGTCGCAGGGCTGCCACCCCCTCCACGTTGATGGCAGCCACAATGTCCATCAAGATCCTCTTCTGTCCTTCATTGTCGGCGCGTGAACTTCCAAAGAGGGCATCATATTGCCCCAGGACTCGCTCCACCAGGATACCAACTTCATTGGCACTGATGCTGGTAGCCCTCTGCCTCTCTGCTAGGGGGTTGCCACTGGTACCAGATGGTGTTGTGTCTGGCATGGCAAGGTGTGGGTGGGCAACTGGGTCCTGGGGCTGGGCTGTGGAGGGATGGAATCCCAGTCAGGAGTCTTCTGTTCCAGCAGGGGTGGTCACAGCAACTGGACCCCTGCAGATGGCTGACGTGCAGGCATCAAACAGCAGGGCACGTGGCCAGCAGGCAGGCAGCAGCAGATGGCAGGTGGTAGCGCGCTTGGGGCTCTGGGGGGCAGGAAAATGGCCTTCAGGGCAGGAGCGTGGTCTTCCGTGTGTTGTCGCGTGGCCAGCTTGATACGGAGTGATTTGGCACGTGAAAAAACTGCATGTCAGCATGTATTTCAAGGAAAGGCCCTTAGCGCGTAAGCGCGTCTGTGACGTTACGGGCGCGGGTGTTTCCCTTGTGACGGGTGCATAGTGGTTCAGCATGTGAAAAACCAGCACGTCCGCATGTGAATGCGCGTAATTCAAGTAAAGGGCCCAAGTGCGTAAGCGTGTATGTGATGTTACGTGCACAGGTGTTGTTCTCTGCACGGGTTAAAGGTGAGCGCGGGCCAGCAAAACACTGTATGTGCAGTTCGTGGAGACCGACGTGTGTCTTTACTCTGCTGGAATCACACGCGATTACTTCACAGCGTCTGAAGTCCGTACCTTTTCTTTTGGTGGGGTGTTGCCTACGCGCACAAGAGCGTGTGTTTTTTTTTTTTTACACGCAAGGCAGGTGATGAGTCGCATATGTTTTTTTCCCACTATGGTTCCCCTTGTGCATGCGCACCGTTTAGAGGTCATTGTAGCCCGCGTGTTCCATGCATATGTGTTTTTTGTGTTCCTGAGTGCTACACTGTACTGCTGGAGGTAATATTCACGCACGAGGGCTACCGGGGTTGCATGCACAATTTTTTTTTTATTCTTCTTTGATTTTTTTTCATTTTTTTTTCGGCGGGTACCTAAGCGTTGCGTGACCCGTCATTTCTCCCCAGGGGTCACAGACAGCCTTGCAGGGGCACTTGGGTACCTTTACCATCAAGTACCCTGCCCCCTTCTAGCCAATTTCTCCAGGACAATTGTTGAGTGAACCTCCCATAGCCCATTTTCCATCGGTGCAATGGTTGAGAGGCTACCAAAGGCTAAGGGTCGCAAAGCTGGCCACCCCCAAGGGCTGGACGTGGTCGGTCACATGGGCATTGAGACCAGGGAGTACGGGGAGTCCAGGGTGGCCAGGTTGGCTACAGGGGTGGAAAAGGCAGGGGTGCCCCTCTGGGACGGGATGCACAGCCATGTGCTGGTGCAGACATGCCACTACCCCCTGTGGTTCCTGGTGATGCAGCTGTTGCATCACAAACTGGCGCTCACATCACCCAAAAGCAATTTACATCTGCTGTCACAGGCCCACCGGTGGTGGTAGCTGCAGGTGCAGCAGTGGACACCTCCACTCGGGCTCTGGGTCAGGCAGCGCATGTTTCATTGTGTGAGGAGGACTCCAGGACGATGTCCATCCTGTCTGGAAGGTGGGCTCATGTGTGTCCACTGTGGCTGTGACTGTGGCACACATATCTGGGGCAGTACTGACATCTGCTGCCCCATGCAGCCGGCTGGTGGTAACTGCATGTGAAGATGCAGCCAACACTACCCCGGCAGTAACTGAGACCCAAGCAAGACCTTCTGTCCTCATACCAACACCCACTGCTTTGGTCCAGTCCACCAGCGCCACTGCCCCCACTGATCAGGGCCACATTGCCCCCTCATGGTCAGTACCACCGTCCAAAAGGATGAAGCGTGCGCCTGCACAAGAGTCTGGGACCCCAAAAACGGCTCCGGCCTCTGGCACGTCAAGGAAGAAGCCTTTCTGCAATCAGGAACTGGACTTCCTTGTGGGCTACGTCTCGGAACACCAACGTGATATGCTTGTGGGCCCACAGTGCCATACAACACATCACCAGCGTTGGGTCCACTGGCAGCAGGTTGCGGATGGTGTGACATCCATGGGATTCCAGGTGTGCACAGCTCAGGACTGCTACAAGCACTGGAATGACCTCAAACGCAGTGCTAAGCAAAAGTGTGTCTCCAATTACTCCATGTCTCTGGTGACTGGTGGTGGGCTACCATCAGAGGAGGATGAACTCACTCAGCATGAGGAGATCGCTTCAGAGTTCATCCCGGAAGAACAAATCTGTGGAATGGGAGAGAGGATGGACTATGATGCATCATCTGGTGAGTATTGATGTGTGCAACTCAATGACAAGTGTGTTTGGCATGTGTGACCCGCCCAGCTACAACTTGGCTCTTACCTATCTTCAATCTCCCTCTCCACCTGTATTGTTCACCAGGGGTCTGAACTTTCAGCCTCAATTCACAAAGACCACCTGGCAGCTCTTAACTACTGCATTATCATTTTTTTGTACGCGTTCTGTTGCTATGCTGATGACAACCAACTCATTTCCTGGCTGCCCTTGGCCACCTCTTGTCTCTCCCTTATTTCAGATAGCCTCATTGCCATTTGCATTTGGTGTACTACTGACATCCTCCTCATTGATGCACCGTTTCCATCCTTTGCAATTAATCTCTGGTCAGCCCCACTTGGCCCCCCTCCTGCCTCCACCTGCAAGGCCATGAACCTCTGGGTCACCATTGACTCAACATGGAATCGATTAACTTATTGCTCCACCACCTCAAGGGTACTGTGGCCTCCCTAACATTCTCCTACATGTTCACAGTCTGTCTCTGGTGCATTCAAGGTTGGGGTACTGTGACAATCTCATTCAATAATCTACCGGCCTGCACCCTCCACCACTAATCCGGTACAGGATTGCAAGACTTGTCCTTGGACACAAGCCCTGGGATCCGATAATTCCAGCTATGTGACCCCTTCACTGGCTACTAGTGGATGCAAGGATGCAAGGATGTTACTTCAGACCGTCTGCATTGTGCATAAGGTTTCTTTGGGACTGGGTAGAAAATACCTTCGACAATCCCTCCACCAATTCCTCTCCCCTTGAGTCCTTTCATCCTCTACCCCACACAAGCTCAGTCGTTAAATTTAATGAATGAGGTAGGAGCAGACCTGTGTGTACCGCTGGGAGCTCGCTATTGAACTGCCAACTGGCCACATTGAATCTTGAGGGGAGATATATCTGCTTCTGGTAGCACCTCAACACCTTTCGTCTTGCTCCTGCATTAGCCCCTCTTCTACCCAGCTGAACAGTTTCCTCTGTTGGCATTGTGCCCCTGCACACACTCTGTCCATCGGATCAGGTACCTGCTCACCCTGCCTCCCTGCTGCACTGCCTACAGGCCTCCGATATCAATGGGTCAAGTACTTGTCCCCATACAGTCCACCACTCTTTGTCTGCACTCTTGCCCTGTCCAAATCATCTTGCACTCTGCCGCTTACTGGCTGCACTACCACTATTTGAATGCACATTCTATAATTGCACTTCATTTGCCTTCTTTGGTCTGTTCTGTTTGGCACGTTCCCCTTCTCCCCCTGCCTGGGTCTTCAACCCTTTATCCCTTCTCCATGCACTAGCGTGTTCTGTATGTCACTGTGCCAGTTTGATAGTTGTTTTGATTTCCTTTTCTCCTTTGTCCCCCTCCCTTTGCTTGTTTGCGCTCTGAGCCACTTGTGTACGTGTGCAATAATGATGGTGCTGTGTGATGTTGACCTGACATGTATGTAACCATGTCCCTCCAATCACAGTTTGGAAATGCACTAGTGTAGATGCCTCCTATGACACATGTACTGTGCATAGTTGATTGTAGTTGAGTGCTACACATGAACATGCATGCTACATGTATCATGGTGTGTTCGGTTACATTTCTAGCTGTGTCTATCTGTGTGGTAACACATGCTTATACTAGGTGCCGACTATTTGTTACCATCTCTCATTTTTGATTTGTATGTATGCCCTCTAGAAGTTGTATGTGATGCAGGTGATGTGCAACATGCAATACATGTGTTGCATTCACACATCCTTTACTGCTTTTGGAATGGCCCTGCATTGCAATGCTACTGGATGTATGTTGGGGTTTGATTTGCCTGTGACATGGCTGTTTCATTATTTGTCTGTCAATGTTGTGAACTGTATGTGTCTGGTATGTGCTACTGACGTGCGTGTTCTTGTTTTTCTTTTTATGTTGCAGGTGATGATGCTGTGGCGGCGGAGGATGAAGATGTCATACCAGACACGGTGGTCAGTTCACATGACCAACCAGGCACCAGTGGTGGTCGTGGGGTGGAAGTCCAGGACCACGGCCTGCCTTTCTGCGGGTGTTCTGGACATATATATGTGCCTGCGGACTGAGGGGCACGCAGTGATGATTGCTAACACCTGGTGTAGGCAGCGTGACTGCATAGCCTGTGAGACCCCCCACTATGGCAGTTGTCCGCTGAAATGACCCAGTGGCCAAAAAATGCAGTGCATTGAGCACCTTCTCCAAGGGGCTCAATGCTTGGGAGCACAGGGTGGGCGATGTGAGGTCATCCTCCCACTCCCTGACCAGCTCTAGGATGATATGAGGTGGAAACCTATACCTACCATCGACCTGGTCATCAGGCATCCCAAAAAGGCTTGTTCTGGGGAAAAAATGCGGGGCCTGACGATTCTCCTCCTCCTGCAGTGTCCCACGATCACTGCTGAGAGGAACGGGACATTCAACGTAGCTGTATATGCTTGTTTGTTGTTTCGGCGCACTTTTATGCTGCATGAGGGTGCTTCCGCCTGCTTTCATGTGGCGGACGTAATTGTGCGTGTGCAAGTGTTTCGATGTGTGCAGGTTTTCCCTATTCGATTCCATGAATACGTGTAGTTTGCGTGCGTGTGGGCGTTCCGTGTACTTCCCAGTGGTACTTCCCCTGTTACGCCCTAATTTCCACACGTTGTTCCCCATTCCTCATGTTCCGCCCCTTGTTCCGCCCCCTTTTTGATGTGTGCGCTGACGTTGTGCGCTTTTGCACAGCGTTCGGGATGTGGAAATGCACGTACGCCGGTGTGCGCCACGCGCGGATTTGGCGCACATCCCGGAAATTACACACGCAGGTCCTTCCACGAATCGCATGCGTGTGATTCACACATCTGCGCTGGGTTTTCACGCTTGTGCCTGCTTGCGCCACTGATCTCGGCGTACATTTATTCCATGAATTACCCCCTTTATGTTGCCTATAATGTTACATACATTTTTGTATGCTGTTTTCACTTACATACTTCAATCTTATCCAGCTCTAGTGAGAAAAAAACATTGACATTATCACCTTTTTTGGAAATCCTAACACAGTCCATATTATTCAAAGGTTCATCATTGCAATATTATTAGAATTTCTGTTATAAAAAAGTGTGATCATTATAAAAAGGTAACAGGAATTACAGATTGATAAAAGAGAATGGAAATGTTCCAGTTTGTGAAAGACACATTGCTTGTAAGAAGACCTATTGAAACACAAAATGCAGTGAGACGTACACATTTGTTTGCAATCTTTCTTGTGGCTTCGTTTTGTACAAGGTGCAGTTTTTATTTCCTTATTCTTATAGCATTTTGCCAAATGATGTTTTACAATATAGATGAAGTGTTTAGCAATTAGACATCTATTTCTATCCTTACAAAATCACAAGTGATATTTTTCATGATATTTCCAGACAAAATAGTCGATTTAAGAGGGATGCTGAAGAAGATCATGAGGATATAAATACACATCTTGAATACTCAGCACATTTAAAGAATAACATGTGGTATTAGCACATGAAGGAAGTGTGGAATAGAACGTCAGATGAGAGCTGCTATGAGTATTCTCGCATCCCTTATGCCAGGAGCACAGCCAAAAAAATGTATAGCAAGAGAAATACCTAAACATGATGCAAAATGCCTCAGTCATTTAGCAGAAAGTATAACAAGAGGACAATTAGAATGAAAATTGGCAGCCCTATGATGCAAGTCAAAGAAAGCGTTCCCATGTAAAGATGCTTACAAAAAAACGAAGAAAATGATAACAGAACTGAGTTGAAAACGCAGAATCATTCTGTACTCATTCAGTCGTATGACCGGAGGACAGATGAGGATTGTTGAAAAAAAGAGACTGGATTGTGCAGACTCATGGGAACAACCAGGTTTGCCAGGATGCTGGGAGGGCCTCAGCAATTGGTATATGTACAAGTAGCCACCAGTACAGATGGGAAGAAGGAATGTTAGGATGCAGTCATACTTATTAATGACAGTACCAGTACAGATGTAAATAGTGAATGATGAATGCCATAAGGAATGGCCCAAGTATTCAAAATTATTAACATAGGTTGAAAATGAAGCAGGACCTGTGTCCATACTAAGAATAAAGAATGAGACACTGTGTTTCAGAAACAGTAGTTGACCAAAGTTGGAGAAAATAAAAGATGCAAACAAATAATTGATGTGCCAGGAATGAATGGAGGAACTGCTATGCTGAAAGACCACTATGGAGCCCTTGGATCCTAAACGGATATGAAGTTGCCTAAATATTGGGGAGGAATATGTTCTATGGTGATAATGCATGTTCCTGCTTTGGTGATTCCCCAAAGTGATCTCCATATCGACAATTTTCCGAAAATGGAAGCACTTCAAAGGAAGAAGAGGTCGCTCAACCTCATCCGACAGAAGAGATAAAACTTTTTTTCTCCAGAAACCATAGAAGCTTATCACGACATTCCGGATGAGCACACATTGTTCAGTAGAATGGCAGTGATATGTACAGCTATATTCATGCCAGGAATTCAAGCTGCAATGAACGGAAAGTGGTTGCAAATCACCAGGTGGGAATTGCTACAAAAAATGAACATAACCATAAAAGGATTTAATGCGATGAGAGAATAATTGAGGGCCATTAGACTCATGACACTCCGGAACAGGTATGTCCTGGACTTAATTACAGCAGTGAAAGCAGGCTTGTCCGCCAAGATCGGGCCGTCTTGCTGAACATACACAGCTGCCCATGATGGAGAAACTGAAACCTTGACAGAAGCAATAATTATGCTGTCAACTCAGCATACAAAGATGGTGGAAGAAGTAGATGAGACCGAGGATGAAGATTGTTTTTCATCTCTAGTCTCATGGGTTCCAACCTGGATGGCAAATGTCATCAAATTATTGGAAGCAATGCTAGTTTTAGTATTGCTGGGATTCTGTTTTATACGAATATTCATAGGACAATGCAAAAAGACAGCAAAGAAAGCTATTGGGATTAAGAAAATGATAGATATAAATGCTGCAACTGAAAGGAATACCCTGGCACCCCCTGGAACAATGTTTTGTTAACGCAAGGATCATCAGCACTATGTGAGACATTGGGTGTTCTGTCAACCGACTGGGGAGTGTTGCCATATGACCTGGAGTGCGGAGAGACGTTATGCGCTCAGACAACAGTACCAAATGTACTCTCGAACTGAGATGGTAGACATGAGTCTACAGACACTACTGGACATAGAAGAACTATAAGTAAAGTTGTACAGAAGAGAAGGGACTTTACAAAGAAAGAAGATACATAGATGCATTGAATCTGATGAATGGATGTCCAAAGAATGAAGGATGTAAATGTAGCAATGAAGTAAACATATATGCAAATATGAAGAAAACCATATAAATGAAGAAGATAAGCGATAAGAGATGCAGTAAATGTATATAAGCAGAAACGCAAGATAGATAAGACAATGTAGATGCCTGCTAAAGCAGAAAATATAACATGAGTAAAGCAGCCATGTTGAGAAAATGGACATTGGCATGTATGATAGTAAGCAATCTCAAGGAGAGAGCCCATGGCTGCAGGGCTGACAGGAGCTGGAATACAGTTTTGTGCGAGAACAAAGCGTATTTGCTTGGCTTAGGATCAAGGATGCCACAGCAAGAAGCAACTGTGAGGAATGAAAGGAGTTGAAGAGGATAATCCATGTACGTAAGACATATTGCTCTCAGATAAAGTAAAGCGTGAATAATTAGGAGTGTCAAGTAGTGAACAATTAAAGATGCAGAAAGTGCATGCAAGATGGAGCAACCATGTCTCCGGAGGCCGAGAGGAGTAATAGCACCCAATGTAATTGAATTAAATTGCGCTAAATAGAAGGACAGAATGGACAAATCATGCTCTCTTCATGTGTGGTGTAAGACCAGTTTACAAGGCCTTTTCATAAAGCTCCAGGCGAAGATAGCAATGTACCTTCACTTCCTTGAAAGTTCTTAAGTAGAAAATAGCCAGCAAGGTCTACTACAAACGAGAAGCCTTGGCTTAGGGCCTAATTGATGTGAGATGGTAGGATAGTAAGCTAAGAAAGGCAGTTGTCTTACATTGTTCCCCTGTACCTGTGTTTTGTTGCTTAAATGCTGCTAGCGAGTCAAATGTTCAAGGTTGGAAGAGAATGCCAACCAATCATGAGGGTCTAAGTAATAGTGTACCATACATTGTTACAGAAGCCTATCCACTGCTGGCATCATGTTATTATCTGTATTTTACATAGTTAGAGGGTGTTTAAGGCGTGCCTACCAGATAAGGGGCAGCCGATGATATGTCGCTTAACCAATCCCTTCACCGATAGGTTTTATTATTTGCCATGTAGGATGACATCATAGCTGATGTACATCGAGCTATAACGCCTTTTGTGTAATGGAAATGCGATGAGAGTGTGTGAGCTATAATCTCTTTGTTCACCAGGTTTCCCTAGTTCAATGAATTGATAAAGTCATATTTTACCCTATTCTTTGACTCTGCCCATTTATTTGGGCTTGAGATAATTTATTTGGTAATCCTGTTCGGCACTTGGAATGCTACAGGTGCTATTGCACAGTTGTCTACAAAAGAATATGCCAAGCGATCGTTTGCTAACATAACAGCCAGGTTAGCATCTAGCAGGCACTGTCTGTAATGGGACTTGTGATATTTATGGATGCTCTGAAATGATTCTATATCTCTGCCCAGATGGAATGGAGGATCACAGCTCAGCACCACTTGGGTGCAAGGGCTAAATCTTGTTTTCCCCCTTCCAAGCACTGCTTCTGTGATTGTATGGTCTGGGATGACCAGATCTTTTGTTTCCTTCCCATGTTGTTGCATGGTATCGCAGCAAAGGAGATCACATGCATGCGGATCCCAAGCTGTTCCCTGCTTTCCCTCGTCACACTGTTTTCCAGCACAGTGTGCAAGTGGCCAGATGTGGTTGCACCTTATTCCTGGTAAATTACTGCAACATTTTAGAGTTCACAGTGAGCAGCACACATGCTGTGCTCATGTGGTGTGAGAGTTCTGGTGGTCGTTCGGGTGCCAGAAAATTATGTGATGTGCTTTTTGATCCGTGAAAAGTGGGTTGTCAATTACACAGACTGTAGACAGAGTGACGCTGTCTCCTAAAACAACAGATTCTGTCTCTATGTTGTCATTATCCTCTTCCTACTCAGCATTACTGTTTTCCAGCATCAATTGCCATTCCCACCAGTACACTAATGGTTCATAAACTTGGGCGTCCTCATTAATGTCTGACCTATCTTTGGGTGGGGGTGGAGAGGAAAGGGACCTGGGATTCTAAATCCCCTAACTCTATAAAGTGTTCTGAGTGTTGTTCTTCCCTAATGTTCTGTACATAGGTTCTTCATACCCCCCCTTCTGCTTCAGAGATAGTAAAGGGAACTCTTCTGTCTGTCTTGGTTGATGATCATTGTTGTAGTACAATACCTATGCATTATTTTACAATTAGGCTGGTGACTTGAGATGTTGGGGTATGGAACATTCCAGTGCACACAGCATGTGCTACTGACAAAGTGAAACGACCATGACCAGGATATTCCCTCCCGCCTATGGCTCATTTGGTTGTTGACAAGTTGTTCCAAGTGTGTCAAATGTATGTCTCCTAAGGTAAGCATGAATCTCCCATAAACTGCCCACAAAAATACCCAGATTCTCACACTCCTCCTCTAAGGTGTCAACCAAGGGCATGCATCTCTTGCACTCACTTTAAGAGATAGACACTGACTTGTGTGCCAACCACCAACCCAGAATCTCTGCTGATTCCTCCGATCAAAATCAGACAAGCATGACTCTCCCACAAGCTCCCAACATGGAGTCCCAGCCCTTTCCAGTTCTTTCCTCAGGTGTTAATCAATGAAATCTGCCTTTTGATAGACTTCAGAAGATGCCCCCCTTAATCTCTGCTGTTTACTCCCAGCAAATGCAGGTGGAGATGACTCACCATGAGTTACTCTCTGCAATTCCCCACTCCTCGTTTGAGGTGGCACCATTTGGCATGCATCTAATCCAGGAGCTGACTGTTGCATCATCCACCTCCCTGAATCTCTATTGCTGACTCCCAGCACAATCAAAAAAGTGTGACTAGATCACCTGCTTACAATAGGCATGCCCAGCCTCGATTCTCTTCCCAGGCACCACCCCAATGAAACATGTCTTGTCCACTCACTTCAAAATATGCCTCCTTGAATTTCTGCTGTTCATTCAGAGAAAAATCAGGAGAGAGTGAATCTCCCACAATGTGCTCATTAACCGAAAAATCAGGAGCAAGTGACTTTCCCACAAGCCGCCTTAAGGGATAACTAGCTCCTTCGACTCCTCATTTGAAGTCTCACTCAATGGCATGTGTCTTGGCCACTCACATCAAGACAGGGACACTGACTGGTGTGTCACCCTCCTTTTAAAATATATGTGTTTCTGTAATGCTTACCTTGACTCTGCGGAAGCGCCAGAACCCTCTGGCGTCTAGGGGTCTGGTGTAGGTTGCTGGTATGGCCTGCGATAAGCTGCTGGATGGGAGTCTGCTGTGGAACTCCTTCTTAGAATGAGAACACGTTTGTCAATATATGTACCTTGATATATTTACCCCTGCACTCCCTCCTCTTAATTCCCTCCCGTGGTGACTGGACTAGTGCTGGTTCACACTGTGGCACTCTCCTTCTTGCTTCTCTTGCAAGGGCGCTTTCTTTGCTTTGGAATGTTTAATGTTCACTTCCTTAGCTTGTTCTTCCTTCAATACTGATGGTTGTGCTAACTCTTGAGTATTCACCAGTTACTTCTCTGGCAGTTTTGAGCCCAGACCTGCTGTGGCTGAATGTCTCTTTGGCACGATGGGCGCTGCTGTTGTCTGATGCCTGCTGTAACTGAATGTCTCTTTGGGTTGATGAGCACTGCTGCGGTTTGATGCCGGCTGTGGCTGAATGTCCCCTGGCACAATTTTCGCTGTGGCTGAATATTTCTTAGCACGGTGAGCGCTGATAAAATGGTGCACGGTTTGCGGAACTTAGCTGGCGGCATGTGCGCTGCTGAAACTGCTGCTGCATGACTTAACTTTCCTTTCTTCTTATTCCCTTTCTAGGTGCCGGCTCGAAATGTGCAGTGTAGCGGGCTGCTGAGGACTGGAACCACCAAGGGCTGGTAGGAGGAGGAACTGAGAGGACCGGAGGATACGTGCTGTGCTGGGAACGAGCAAGAAAAAGAGGCGGTCTAATGGGTAAGTGTTCTGACGTGCATACCCCCCCTTTCGTGTTGTATTAGTTCGGACCGGAGAACCTGCAGTGAGTGTTAAGCTGCAGAGCAGGATAATGCGAAGCAAGGGAAACACGCACAGGTGTGGTTTAAATAGCAACCCACTCATGTGCACTAGGCTGCTACTTGCCACAAGGTCCACTGGCCCAGTGTTATGATGTAGAGTGTTATGTACTTAGTTCCATTTATGAGTGTTCTTCTTGTATGGTTCTGGAATCTGCTCTCTGAACCATACAAGAAGATGCCTGTATGAAGGAAAGAGGTTGGCTGTTGGGGACTTCCTCCCAATAAACTATGTTTAATTATAATAAACTATGTCTGATCCTCTTTACAACAATTGGCGACGAGGAGCTGTCCCTGAGAGAATTCCCAAGATGCGTGCCGGTACAAGCTCTTGATAGATGCGGTTATCGAGAAATGAAATAAGGACAGCTAGAACGCATGAACACTAAAGAAGTAAGGAAACGAATTGAATGAAGTAGCAGTGACTTTTCTTGGAGGAGATTATAAATTATTCACCTCATATTGGTGTGGAAGCGAATAGCATCATACGAGTGGTGCGCAAGCCGAGAAGCCAACCGAAAGAAGCATCCGAACAATGCACCCGGTATGTAAGCATGTTGCTCCGTCATAGCGTAGGAAGTGCCACAGAACTAAATTCGAGTACAGCACCTACATGCATGCATTACGTGCCGCCATCTTGGTGGACTGTAGTTGGCATGGTTATGTATAAACAGCAACGTTAGGAATAGCGCGTATCTTAAGGGCAATACAAACGGATACATAGAACGTATGCACGCTGACACGTTACAAGTGCGACCACTTGCCGTGATCAGTTTATAATCTTGCTGGTAACGCATATGATTAACTACAATGTTGCAAGAATTGCACCGTACGTAACAGACATAAAAGGCACGGCATATTGTTTCACAGTGATATTGGATCATGTCAAATCTAAACAAGAAAGGAAAACATGGACAATTTGACAAAACAGTTAAAATAACATAACGGCATTATGGCAATATGTACCTCAATGCAGTAGCAGTCTAGCAAGGACTATTTTGGACAGTTAAAGATTGCAATTGCCTGCACCTAAAAAAAAAAAAATAGCTTACAGAGATACATATTTTTTTTTTTTGGAAGATTGTTGCGTGCAACTGTGCTCATCGAACAACAATCATTCTGACCATGCAGAACATTGTGGCCCCAATGAAATTCTTGGCACAGCCTGGACATCCTGTTTTCCCATGGGAACAATGGCTAGACAACTTCCAAGTTTACTTTACAGCAATTGGAGGGGCTAAGTACAATGACGATCTGAAAGAAGCCACCTTGCTCAATTGCGAGGGTGCAGAGGCATTGAGGATATTTAGAACTTTACCAGATTCCAATGACACGGAGGAGGGGTCTGGAGATTCTGCAGCTAGTGTAAGAAAGTATGAGACTGCACTGTCAAAACTGTGCAAACATTTTGGTAATAAAACAAACATTGTCCTAGAACGGTACAGATTCTTCTCTAGGAAACAAAACAAAAATGAGTCTGTAGACACTTATGTTGCTGCTTTAAGAGGCCTTATATCAACGTGTGAATTTACAGGAGTAGCAGATGAGTATTTGAGGGTTCTACACGTGGCAGATACCCGGATTCAACAGCGACTATGGCAAGCGAAAAACCCAACATTGGAACAGGCAATTGAGATAGCTAGATCGTTTGAACTGGGAGAGAAATGCAAGAAGGAAGTTCAAAGTAAGCCAGAAAGTGTTGAGATAAAGTCAGCACAGGACATAAGCAATGGAGGATTCAATAAAGATGAAGAAGCTTTAGTTGCCATTGTAAATAGAATAGTGAAATCTGATTTTGGTATGAGCCCTAGACAGAGTAGAGAAACACTCCAAAGGTCACAAAACAGGTGTTTTAAGTGTGGATGGTATAGACATGCAAATACAGAGAAAGATTGTCCAGCCCAATCAGCTGAATGTTATAAATGTGCACAGGTGGGCCATTTTGGTAAGGTCTGTCGCAACATCAGGGGAAGGGGCAGTTTAAATTCACGCTATAATGCAACAAGGAATAACAGCCATTTTTGAAGAGGAGCCACAACAAGTGTAAGAGCGTTGGAAGAGGTTGGTGGGTCAAATGACTTGGTTGGGATCATGAGTGTTTTCGAGGAGGAAGTACAGATATGGACCCTTACACCATCTGAAAGCACGGTTGGCCCATGGGTGGCCATGGCCATCAATGGCATAACATTACAGGTAATGGTCGATACAGGGTCGCCATATACAATGGTGGATATGAAGACGTATCTGAATGTATTAAGAAAGAAGATGAAAGACTTGCATATAACTAAAGTTAGAGCGACCGGCTATGGTAAGACACCAATCGATATTGTACAATATACCTGGGTGCACTTGGACTTTGAAGGAAGGAAAACATATTGCAAGTTGTATGTGTCTGAAGATGGTTTTTCAATAGCTGGCTGGTGGGAACAGGCATCATTGAAGATTAGAATACACCCTGGCGAGAATGTACCAATCTTGAGTATAATGAACAAAAGTTGTGATTCTGCTGAGAATTTGGCAACAAGTTTTCCCAAGGTTTTCAATGATAACATTGGTGTCCTTAAATGATTCAAGCACTGCATAATACTTAAGAGGGGTGCAAAACCTGTGGTGCATAAAGTAAGGAACATTCCAATTGGCACTCGCAAAGCATTGCAGAGAGAATTGGACAAGTTATGTTCACAAGATATCATTGAACCAATAGAGAGCTCTGAATGGCTATCACCTATTGTTATAGTAAGAAAACCGTAAGGGTCGATTAGAATGTGTGTTGACCTGAGAGATCTTAACAATAATATTTGGGTAGATCACCATCCCCTATCCAATATTGGAGAAATGCTCACCACCATGGAACCAGCAGTTTTTCACCACGTTAGACGTATCTTCTGCATATCATCAGGTTGTATTAGAATAAGAGTCCAGACTCCTTACATCGTTTATAACGCCCTGGGGAGCATTTCGATACAAAAGAAAGCCATTCGGCTTGGCATCAGCAGCCGCCGTTTTCCAGAGACTGATGCAACATATTTTTAGTGGCCTAAAAGGTAAACACTATTTTCAGGATGATATATTAGTGTCTGCCATGTCAGAAGAAGATCATGACACTAAGTTATTGGGGGTGTTGCAAGTTATACAGCAGAAAAGTTTTACCCTTAAGATTGAAAAATGTAAGATAAAAAACAAAGAAGTGACATATCTGGGTCATCGAATCAATGCAAAAGGAATAAAACCTAAGGAAGCTCTTGTGAATACCATTCTCAAACTTCCTGATCCTGTCAACAAAGAACAGCTTTGGAGCTTGCTGGGCCTCACAGAACATTATTCTAAATGTGTGGACCATTGTGCAGATAGGACAAGTCAGATGAGAAGATTGATGACTAAAGGCACGCAATTTGAGTGGTCTGAAGAGTGCATGAAGGAATTGGATACAATCAAAGTGTTGATCAACAAAGCGCCTGCCCTTAAAATGTTTAATTGTAGTGCCAAGACTATGGTATCGGTGGATGCAAGCAGCATGTGGTTAAGAGGTGTTTTGGAACAAGTGCAAAATGGATTTGTAGTCCCAATTGCTTTCGCTTCCAGGACTTTAAGAGGGGCAGAAAGAAATGATTCAACTATTGAGAAGGAGGCTTTGGCAGTCAAATGGATTTTAGAACATTTCAAAGGGCTTATTTGGGGAGTTCCCATTGAACGTAAGATGGATCACAAGCCACTTATACATTTATTAAATCCAAAGAACCGTCATTTGACATCCCCACGCATTAGGAGGTGGACTTTGATTATTATGCAATATAATGTAATTATAAAGTACACTCCAGGAAGAACAAACATAGTGGCTGATTGTTTTTCTTGCATGGCATGCGACAATGAGGGAAAAGACCACTGTAGTAGTGATGAAGTGATAGAAGATCAGGACATGGATTGTATTATTGCGCAAGTACATCCCAGTTCTAGGAGAGATGAATGGATTGAGGCTATGAAACTGGATTCAGAACAAGGGTATTTAAGGAGAGCGGTGGAAAGTGGCTGGAAAGATGTTAATGTGGACATTGGATTCTGGGAAAAGATAAAAGATGAAATTTCATGTGATGATGCATGTATTTATCGAGAAGATCGGATTGCTCCTCCCGCAACATTAAGAGAGAGAATCATGGAAATTGCCCATGAGGAGCATGTGGGGAGGAGCTTGACAAAGAGAAGGGTCAGAGAAACTTATTGGTGACCCAACATGTGGAGTGAATTAGAAACATTGGTCAAAGAATGTTCCGCATGCACAGTGAGTGATAAAGGAAAATTAACCTAGATCACACCGTTACAACCAATGGCCATACCAGACGCAGTTTGGACAAAGTTGGCTATTGACATAGCTGGTCCAAATGCGATACTAGAACCGTCAAAAATATCTTTATCATGTTGGTTGACTATACATCCAAATGGGTGGAGTGTGGAATTATTGAAGAATCTGTCTCTGCCATGAAAGTTACAAAATGTTTAGAAGAAATTTTCAGTAGAGAGGGTGACCCACAGGAGTTGATATCTGACAATGGAGCTCAATTTATGTCGCAAGACGTTCAGTGTTTTCTGAAAGAACGAGCCATCAAACACAGCACAACAGCGTTATACCACCCTATGGGAAACAGCTTAGTGGAAAGAATGAATCGTTTTATACAAAGTGTAATTCAACGAGCCGATGCCAATAGCTTGCCATGGAAAGAAACACTCAAAGAAGCGCTGAACACATACAAAGTCACTCCACACTCAGTGACGGAAGCGGAACCTTTCACCTTGATGAGAGGGAGAATTGCCACTAACAGACTTAGACCTGCTTGGATGACTTTAAAGAAGAGCAAATATTTTGATATGGATGAAATAGTAAGGAAAGTAAAGAGGAGGCAAGATCAATACAAGAAATACTACGATAGGCAGAAGCATGTAAAAGAAAGTAAGATCAAAAGTGGAGACTGGATTAGGGTAAGAGAACCCAAGAGATTTATGAAAGGGGAATCTAAATTCCGATCTCCTCAGAGAGTGGTTAAATGTTTCAAGAAGTCAGTAATTTTGTAAGATGGCAACAAGTGGTCATGCAATGATATCATATTGGCGAAGAAAGAAGATCAGATGATGAACGGTACTGATCGGTCTTCCACACAAGGAATATGGAGGGACAGATCCAGACAAGCAAGTGATATCAATGAAAATATTACATTTGCAAGTGATGGTGGTATGGTGGAGAAGTATGTCAATGGGAAGAGCTCTAGAAATCCATGTGAAAACAATAACTTTTCTTCCAGAGCTAGGAGAATTGTACACAATTTCAAGAAGGATTTTATTTACTACTGAAACTGTTAGCACTTCCATACATAATCACAAACCCTGGACTACATCCTCCTGGGGCCTTGCTATGGAGCCACAGCATGTATCCTTTTATTAAGAATTAATGTATAGTAGAAAGAAAGTTTAAAGCCATGTTGTGTTACATATTAGTATTTTCGGTATATAGTTATTTTCCTAGTTAATAGCCATGTTAGGTTGCATATTAGTATTTTCTGTATTTAGTTCCTCACAATCACATCCTTCATAAATAATGTGGAGTAGGAGATGTTATGATGTAGAGTGTTATATACTTAGTTCCATTTAGGAGTGTTTTTCTTGTATGGTTCTGGAATCTGCTCTCAGAACCATACAAGAAGATGCCTGTATGAAGGAGGTTGGCTGTTGGGGACTTCCTCCCAATAAACTACGTTTAATTATAATAAACTACGTCTGATCTTCTTTACAACACCCGGTTGTCGGCCATCTTGGTAGAACTTGGAATGGCCTTCCAAAGCGACCATCTTGGAGGGTCCATGACATTAGCTGCAGTTTGAAGGATTTAAATAGCACCATGCAGGCCAAGATGAAGTCCAGCCTTTACTTTTCCTTGAGCACCTAGTGCCAAATATGTTTTGTGTGTCAATGTATCGATGGTTCCTGCTGTGTGTGTCAATGTATGAATGGCCCCTGTTGGTGGTCATGACAGTTTTGCTTCCAGGAAAAAGTCAGGTAAGAAGCAACCTTCAGGGTTTCCTGATTCCTCCGTCTTTTCCTCAGAGGTTTTCCCCGGATGGCACATGTCTTCTCCACTCACTTCAAGGGATAGAACTTATCTTTAGTGGTAACCACCACCCCCAATCTCTTCTGCTCTCTCCCAATTAAATATGGCATTCATGGCTCTCCCTTAAGCTCCCCTTAAGGATTCACATTAAAAACTATTCCCACCGTATATATTTCCTGATGGCAAATGATGGCAAATGTGTGGCTCACTTCAAGAGACCACACTTACTGGTATGTCATCCTCCTCTCCAAATCTATGTGGTTCCGTCCCAGTAATAAATCAGGTGAGGGAGACTCTCCCATGAGGTGCCTGCAGGACTTTCGAGCTCCTTCTCCCAGGTGTCATCTTATAGAACATGTCTTGATAACTCACTTCAAGAGATGGACATGGTCTGGTGTGCCATCCACCTCCCCGATTCTTGGCTGCTCCTCAGCAAAACCAGGTGAGCATGAGACCTCCCTCAGCTGCCCTAATACAATTCTACTTCGACCCCCCCCAATTATCATCTGATGATTTGTGTTTCATCCATTCACTTCAAGAGGATGCACATTGACTAGTGTGTTACCTGCCTCCTGAATCTCTGTTGCTTCCACAAAGCACACTTAGGCAAGAGTGGCTTTCCCACAGCTGCCATAAGGGATACCCAGCTCCTTCCACTACTCCCAAGTGATGCTTAATTGGACGTGTCCCATGTATTCATGTTGAGAGACAACACTAACCTTTGTGTTTCCATCCTCCCATTATCCCTGCTGCTCCCTCCCAACAAATGTGGTTGGGCATTATTTTCCAGCCCTCAGGTTTACCAACTCATTCTGCTCCTCCTCAAATTTATAGATACATGTCTTGTCCACTCACTTCAAGAGACAGACACTGATTATGTGTCATGCACCTCTCAAGATCCCTGGTGATGGCATGTGTTTTGTTCACTAACTACAAATCCCTGCACGTGTCACAGATCAGTGCATAAGCAAGCAAATACTATCACTCTCTGATTGGGTCCCAGTACATCACTACTTTATCAACCATCCCTAAATATCATAAGCCTTCCTTCAGCAACAACCTCCTGTGTCTCTGAAAGCTATATAAGGCTGAATAGAAGCACCAAACAGTTGTCCCCTTTAAGGCATGTGGCAAATTTCAGATGTAATTTTCAAAAGGTTAATCCCAAGTTTTTACTTGATGAATCACCTACATTGTGGGTGATTCAAGTTTGTGCACAGAGATTAATCGAGGTCTAGTAAGATGTAATAACCTTGATACAATGTATGCCAATATTGTCATTGTATGAACCCATTTCCATGCTGCTGGTGCCCAATATATGTCAGCATGGCAGTGCCACAGTAAAAATGCATTGCCATGCAAGCTTTGCAGATATATATCAGCAATGACACAGTTAGATATGATTGTCATGATGCACATGCACAATATATGGTAGTATAATCAATGTAATTTAATTCAGGCTCTTCCCAAATATATGTCAACATGCCACTTTAGAAACATTGTCATACTGGCTGTGCCCAAAACATTCATGCTTTGCCATGGTAAGAATGCATATTCATGCTATTTGTGCCCAATATATACAAGAATCTCCCCAATAAAACATTTTAATTCTGGGTATACCCACTACATGGTAGAATGCCAATGTAACAATTGCTGGATATGCCCAATATCTGCTAGTATTTTCATTGTAAGAAACAATTTCAAGGTGCATATGTCTAATATATATATGCCAGAATTGCCAATGTAAAGCATTTTAATTATGGTTGTTCCCAATTTATGCTAGCACACCACTGTACAAACACAGTTATGTGCTGGCAATGCCTAATATATGCTAGCATGCCAAAAACAAATCAGTTTCATGCTGTGCCCAATGTTTGACAACATGGAACTGTAAGAACAAATTGTTATGCTGGCTGTGTGTAGAATATGCCAGTATTACACATGTCCTGGGATATTTTAATGCAACTTGTGTCTGGTCTGTACCAGAATGCCACACTAGGGAGACGTGTTTATGTTAGTGGTATATAACATATGATAGCATGGGCAATGTAACAAGACATGTTCATGCTAACTGTGCACATTATATTCCACTACTGTAAAACTATAATACCATATAAAACCATTTTACATGGAATTACACTAGAATAGCATATATGCCAGTGTTTCCACTTTAAGAACACATTTTAATGCTGCATTATCGAAATATATATCATCAAGTAATTGCTACTGTAAGAACACCTTTACATGCTGTTCCAGCTACAAATATACCAGCATGTCATTAGAGAATGTCCTTTAAAGCTGGTTGTTCCCAATGTATGCCAGTATTGTCACTGTTAGGACATATTTTCATATTGCTATTTCCACTGACCAATATATGCCATGTCACGTAGCCAAGTGAGGTCTACAAATCATCTGAACACTTCAAATTTCATAAGCTTTGGCATGCTTCCTTTTTACTGAGAGCCTCCTGGGTATTTCCTCTCTCTGGGATTTTTCCTGGTTTTCTCTGCTTGTTGGTGGGATGTGACCACATCTAGATGTCCTTGTAGTTCCTGTAATCATCACTGTGCCTCCAGTACAAGCTGCAGGAAATAGTAGAGTTTTTCTTCCACTGTAAAACAGGAATGTGGATTTGTCTTCCCCAGTTTCCACAGAAGAATTTCAAGAGGGATCCATTATCATCCTCTACCAGAGTACTGACCTATTTTTCATTACATCTCTACTCCTGATCGGGTCCTGGATCTTCTCAACTTCATAGCACATATTCCCATGGGCTTGAACCCCTCAGATTGGTATTTCACTCCTAACTCCTGGTCTGGGCCAAATGTTCTCTCTCAAACTTTCTTGATCTTGCTAACTAAGGCTTTACTATTCTCCTTTACTTGTACCTTACAGTTTCCGCCTACCTCCTCCTGATGTTTCAAACTACCTTTCTTCTGATGTTTCAAACTAACTTCCTCCTTGCGGCTCCAACCGTCTTCTTCTGATGTCTCAAACCAATCTTTTTCTCCTGATGACTAGGCCCAAACTCTTGATATTATAACCCAACCTCTTGTTGATCTCTAAAGCCAACCTTCTCCTGACTTAGCCCACACTCTTGTGTTCAACCTCTTCCCCTCTCCATTCTCTCCCCAAATGCCTTACTCTCCAGCAGGCTTCACACTCCTGCCACCAGCTCATTCTACAAACACCAATAATGCCTGAATGAAACTCTGGGCCCTGTGACCCCCTCCCATGGGGTGAGACTTCCAACTAGGATATGCACCTGTGGATGTGAATACGTGATAGGCTGTGACTTTTAATTGCTTAGCCCGGTTTTTACTTCAGTTTGTGGGCTAGAGCAATCTTCTGAAAGGATTTCACTACTGTCCTACAGATTTTATTGTGTTCTTTGATATTAATAGGCTAGGGATTGGGCAGACAAGCTCTGTAGTCATGTTATCAATACAGTACATCTTTATTTTGGAAAAGAAATGCCATACATACATTGTGCATAATACATAATGCAAGTTAAATTATGCAAAATACAACAATTGTAAAAATAGTGCTTCACACGCCTATTATCCCACACCATACCAAAAACTACACAGAATATGCATTTAGCACGTGCAGTGTCTTAGCATTATGTGCCAATCCAAAGTTACATAAACAGATAGTCATATTATAAATATACAACCCTCATGATAAAAAACAATACACTGTTAAAAAGCTTCCTCCTTGGGGTGACTTATACAACGTAGTGCTATCACTCGTGCATGGCCTCTAGTGCAATTAGAATAAATCTTGTATGCATATCACTCAATGTAATTCTAAAGTTCCAATGCTTCTCTCGGGGGGATTATGGCATCCTTGCAGGCCTCTTTCTCCAGGCTTTAAGTAGTTACTTGCCTGTCGAATGAGCTGCAAGACTCTCCTAGCCGCACGGCAGAGTATCATAGCCTCTGCAGCAGTTCTAAAAGATGGAGCCCTGAGAAGTAGTCTCAAGAAAGTTCTTCTTAAATCCAGGTATTGGGGGCAGATAAATACAAAATGGACAGTACGCTCAATGTCATTGGGGAAAAATTGTCATATCGGTATGGTATGGTAATGTTTATTTGTAAAGCACCTATTCACAAAAGAAGTGTTTCAAAGTGCTCAAGGAGGGAGGGAACAAGGGGAAAAAACAACAGTCATTCAGAGCACTTGAATTTCTGAACAATACAAATCTGCACAGGCAGAGTAAGTGCACATAACACAATTAACAGTGTAGACAACAGCAAATAGGTCTGACGATGAGTCTGCAGTTTTTCCAAGTGCATTGAGGCACCACCATGCAGGGAGGGGGACAGGAAGGCAGAATAGATGAGTTTTCAAGGCATGGTACGTCCAGATCATGCAAGTGCACAGGCAGTACAGGAGTGGGTTGGTGACAAGTTCAAGGAGGAGGGAGTCCAAGTGCACCCAGTCAGTAAGAAGCTGGGGTAAGTGCTGAGAGATGATACGCTCATGGGTCATTGACCAAGTGCAGGAATGATGAGGCAAGTGCAATGCCCGGAGGCAAGCGCAATAGGACTGGTGAGTGAGTGCCAGGGACCTGTGAGACTCTGAGGTACACCTGACGGCCAGTCAGCAAGCTGTGTGGAAAAGGAGGTAAAGAGGGGTTGAGCCGATAGAGATGTTAGCAGGGTAGAGGGAGAGAGAAGGAAGAGGAGAAGAGGAATGGCTTAAGGAGTTTCCAGAAATTAAGTAGATCAGGCTCAAGAAAGAGGGCGGCAGAGAGCCTCATCCATAGGGAGGCCTGATACATTTCTGTTCCATTTATTTCTTAAGCTTGCCACCGGTAAAATCCATATGCACAACTTAACATAAAGTGATCTCATCTGTTTTGGACAGATACAATCCAAATAATCGTCATATCTGAAGGTCTGTTTCAGCACCAAAAAACGGATACATTAACGAGATTGGGCTAAATTTGTCAAGGCGTCTGCAACATAGGCATTTTTTATAAGAGTTTTGGAATTACCATTGAAGCTACTAGGGTTTGACCAATAACCACTGAATCCTATGCTGTAAAGCTCCATCTTTAAATGTAAAAATCAGGGCAGCAGATATAATATTCAAAAGTGCCTCCCTGTATTTACAGAGATTTTCGTTCAACCAAACTTTTGCCCAGTAATACACAGGCTTTTTCTTAGAAATCATGTTGATACTTTGTAAGTCTGTTTCAAACTGAACTGGCGGTTTGGCGGATTGATGGGTAACCCAGTCCCTCCCCAGAGCTGGGCTCCATATTGTGCTGCTTGCCTAGCCTGACTTTTACATGCCTCAAGGGAAACCCCAAATGCTACATTCCCATGCTCTCTCGTTAATCTGGCTATTGCCCCACTACATCTAGCCAGTGTAATGCCTGCCTTGGCTATTTGCCCTCTCCAACTGCAGTCCTCGTAGTCATGTTATATGAAGGTGAGAAAAAAACACATTTTTGAATTTGGCATTTTTTGTCCACTCACACTTTTTGCATGTGTGCTGCTAGGAAACATATGGTGTATCCATTTCTCAAATTGACTCCTTGTGTGAGTGACGGAGGAGGAACTGGTGCCCCCCCTTAAGTTTGTGAAAGCTGTCTGCGTGAACATCTATGCAAGTTATCTGTGTGAACGTCACAAGAACATATGTTGTGCCTCTGATGTCTGTACAGACTCACATTGTGTTTTCCCTGAACGAATTTGGGTTGCCTCTGATATCTAAGCAGGCATTGGTAATGGAGGTCAAGGGATTTCTAAATCCTTCTGTGCATGGTTTTATTAACTCGGTGTATTAAAAAAATAATCTACTACATGATTGTATAAAGGTCTGGGATTCACACAAGGGGAGACAATGTAGCCATGGGTCCTTTATTGTTCAAGTCCCCAGTGTAAAAACATATATTCATACTGGCTTTGCCCAATATATGCAAGTCCTGCTACGCTAAGAAAATGCTTTCATACCGCCTATGCCCATGCCTGTATATGGTAGCATGCAGCATGCCACTATAAAAACACACTTCCATGCTTGCTGTGCCCGATATACTGGCAAAAAGACTGTCTGTACAAATTGCACAGATTTGTTATACAATATCCCTTTGAATTCCAGAGTATGCACGAATGATACTGTTGTCACGCTTCCGTCTCGCACCCACCTCACTTCCACACCTGTCTCTCCTACATCTAGGTGTCTGTCCCATAGCGCCCTCAGACCCAGTATTTCCCTTCTCTCATACTCACGTAGGGCGGGGGTCACGCGAGCGGCTGGATCCCCATTTTCCTCCGGGCCGTGTCACCCATTTGGGATGCAGCGGGCGCAGTGTCCGGCCCCGCTTGTCTCCCTTCCTTCATTGGCGGTTGCCATGGCACATGGGGGAAAAGATACCAGGACGATCGCGTCCGCGTCACGTGACACTTGGGTCCCAGTCACGAGTCACGATGGGGCGTCACGTGACACGGAAGCGTTCGATATTTAAACAGTGATTCGCCCACGACTCCTTGCTTCACAGCTGTTCCTTGGAGCTCTGTACGGCGGTTATTGTGTATTCATGCATCACGGACCTCTCGACCTCGGAACTTTCTCACGGACTTGATTTGGATTTGTGCTTCTGTTGTGACTTTGTGCTCAGACCTCACGGAATACTTGACCTCGGATTTGCAACACGGACTTCTTTTGGATTTCCCTTTTGTCTTGGCATCCTGCATCTGTTCTTCTTTGAATACCTGACAACTCTCCACGCTCCAGCTGCAGGTCGGCCAGTCAGTGTTTGGGTACACACGACTGTGAGTCATCACTAGTCACCCTACTTCCATCTGGGTTCCTGCTCACGTGCCCCCTCAGAATCAATCCCTAAGTCACCTGGGGTTAGGAGCTACATCTCTACCCCTGTTAGGTAAGCCTATTAGTTATTTATGTACTCTGGTATTATCACTGTGATCGTTTGGTGCTAACTGGCATTTTGCTTTACAGTGGCCTTGGGGTTCCAGTGTTCCCCTGTTCCGGGCTTCGAGCATCTCCCACCTGTGGACTCAAGGATCGCACAGAGAGTGTATTTATGTTCTCTCTGTGGGGTACTTGTGGACGGAGGTCTCTCTAATCTTCACGACAATCAAGACCTGACAACTGTGAAGGCACGTTTTTAAGATGCTTGAGAACCATTATACTCGCCATGAGACCACCAAAGAAACAGAGCTGGGCAATAGAATTCAATTTTACATTACTATACAATATGTTCCAGTATATCCACTCTAGGTACACCTTTGCAACCTGCTTGCAATCAGTATATGCCAGGATGCCACTGTAAGATCAAATCCATGCTTCCTGGGCCCAAAACATTCTAGCATGGCATTGCATAAACATGTGTGTGCTGGTTGCACCAAAAATGTGCCATTATTAGCAAATGTGAAAACATTGTCATGCTGTAAAAACATTGTCATGCCATGTAAGATCAAACCCATGCTGCCTGGGTCCAAAACATTCCAGCATTGCACTGCAAAAACATGTATGTGCCGGCTGCACCAAATATGTGCCAGTATTAGCACATGTAAAAGCATTGTCAAGAACACAATCTTTCTAAAGGTATTTATTTGTATTTAAATTGCATTTGGTTAACAAGAGACCTAAGGCACAATGTACTATTAAAGTTCAATGTAAAATACAATTTAAGATCTCTAGACTCAATAATACAATAATATCCAAAATTCATAAAATCAATGGATTTACTTATAAATAAAGTGCATATCGCACACGGCACAGAGTACCGGACACAGTTCTAAAAACGTTGTATTTAGATGGGCATTGATATCGGAATTACTAAAACCAAATGATAGAGCCCTAGATATAAATGCAATTGATTATCATTATCATTAAACTAAAGACCCTAGGAGCAACGTCTCAGTCTTTTTCCATACATAGAATCCCGCCCCTGTAATAACCAATGAAGTAGCTCTGCACAATGTACTCCAGATTTCATCTGCCTGTATGTTCTCAGGACGGCTTTCAAAAGCTTGGTAGGTCTTCAGATATTGCTCGGCTAAACTCTCCACCACACAATGGCACAACCTACAGTCCAGTTTCATAGGGTATTCAGGACCAGCTGCCAATGTGTTCATAAACAGGTAAAGTGTTTAGACGAAGATAGGAGATAAACGTCCTCATTTTCTCATCACAGATTTTAAGTACATAGGAACAAGGACCGCCAATATTAAAGCCTTGCTGACTGTATTAATAATATCTCCTTTTATTGCTTAGCTTATGAATACTATCTGCCTGGTCCCATGCCCCGGTCTTCTTTTTAAGTTGATTTAAGAAGTCTGGCATCTCTAGTATCTTATCCACTGGAAAATCGATGTTACGAAAGTGCTGAAGGGCAGTCTTTATAAGTGCCAATAAGAAAGGATTGGGATATTCTCCGCCTAACTCAGACTCAATGAGTCCCAATAAGGTATTGCAATCTGGTGTACAAATCAATAATGATAGATATGGCTTAAACCCTTTCATGAGCCAGTTGGATCATAGAGAATAAAGGCCTGATTCACTTCTAAGTTCCTCCGCCGGGGTTGCACTCAGCATACCCAGAACAGATCTTAAAACATTACCTTCAATTTTGTCCAACAAGCCTACAAACGGTTCAGAGAGGATAGTAAGTGCATAGGTCAGCCCTGGGATGACGCTAATTCTTGGGATTTGTATTAGGCCTTCCAAATTGGAGGACACAATTTCATGCTGGCGCTGCCTGACATAAGCCAATAGCTGTGCCCAATATGTTCTAGCATCATACTTTATGAACAGATTTTCATGGTGGATTTGTCCTATACATGCCAGTATTGCCACTTTAAAGCATTTTAATGCAGGATATGCCCAATATGTGTCACATTCAACTGTAAGAACACATGTTCATGCTGGCAGTATCCCACATACTCACAACAAGACATTTCATGGTGGCTGTGTGCAGTAAATACCACAATGCTGCCATAAAAACACATGGATGCTGGCAGTGCTCACTATAGGTCAATATTGTCCATGTCAGCATACATCTTGATGCTGACTATGCCCAATCTGTTACAGTATTGCCTGTATATTCCTGCATGATCATGATGCTTGTGCCTAAGCATATCTTCATGCTCGCTGTGACCCGGATATACCAGCATTCCACTGTATGAACACATTATCATACGGGTTGAGCACAATATATACCAGCATTGTCACTGTCAGAGCACATGTCGTGCTTTCATGCTTTCTGCTACAGGTTCATACTGTCTGTCACAAGAACATGCTGCACCATCTAAGCCAGTTTTGCAACTGTGGAATATGTTATTGCTGGTTGTGCCACACATATCGAAACATGATACTGCCTGAACACACTGTAATGCTAGATGTGTGTGACAAATCAACTTCTGGGGCACCAGTGGACCAGGGATGAATATCTGTTACTAAACCATCAAGTAACCCCAAACCTCTAGTACACCAGAAGGGATCTGAATAGATTGGAAACACAAGTAAATTATAAACGTCCTTGTCCAATTTTGGCAATGTGGACAGAACGGCAGGCTTATCTCTGTAAGGTCGTGGATTGTTGGTTAGTTGCAACACAGCAAAGATACAATTACCCAATGATAAAAGGGACTGTTCAGTCAAAGTTGTATAAAAATATGTACTTTATTATTACAAAGACAGTTCTAGCACACTACAAAACACGAACCGACACTGTAAAGGAACACAGAGGTCAGAAAGTTTCACAAAGAAAAGGGAATCACTCTGGATACTGACACAAGGGTAGTCGGTAAAGCAATCAGTCTTAACTGTTCAAGGGTATTTGGATTCAGCACCAAGGGAGAAAGGGGTCATAAATGTCACTAGGGGCCTTCGGAGAAGGTCCAGGGGACAGACTACAATGTACCTTGTGCTTGAGATGATCTTGATGCGCAACAGTGTCGAGTCGGTTCCAGGACATTTTACAGCTCCTGCGACAGAGTTCAAGACCAGAGACAGCTATGGGTATCAGGGGGCAATCAAGGCTAGACAGATGGCTGCAGGCTGCTCTACATGGTGGCATGGGGTCCAGAATTGTCTCTGTGCTGGTTGATGGATCTGGAACGCTGGTCGAGGCGTCTCGGATGGCTTTAGTGACTACAGCATGACAACAGTCAGTGGTGCAGTCGATCACGGTTCGAGGGCTCGACTGCCTCCAAAATGTCCTTAAAAGTTGGACACTGGTTGCTGCTTGTGCGCAGCACTCCTTCTAGCTTCTTTGCAGGGCTTGTGGCGTCCTTTCAAGGCAGACTGTGCAAATCTGAGGAGAGTGTTTGCAGGCAGATGCCTTCTCCTTTGTTCAAAGACTCTCTGGCACTTCCCACATAGGAAGCTTGCTGGCAGAACCTAGCAGGGCATGCAGAGTACCGGTTCTGGAGCTGATGGATGGGTCCTCTGAGTCCAGTATCTCTGTTGAATCCCTCAGAGATGCTTAAGGGAGGGATTTTGCTTCCCACTTGGAAATCCTGGACTTCCGTCGCTGGCGGAAGACGTAAGTTAGACTATACCTTCATCCAGGGTCCAAATGTAAAACCTCTTATTACTCCTTTCAAAGTCATCAGATGATCTGCTAAGTGAGAAGTTCATTCCTCTTTTAAAGCCAAATGGGCCCCAGTGATTGGTGCAGGCTAAGCCTACCTTAATGAACCAATCCTCAGTCCCCACCAACAATCTACTGTTATGTGCGAAGTCAGAAGGAGAGAGCTCTGCAACAGGAAAGGTAAGGAGTGACAACATATACTCCTAAGTCCCTCCCGTCTTCCTGTCTGTTGTAGATCAAAGTGTCTCTCTGGTTAACTGAGCCCTCTGTGACTGTTGAAGTTTGTGATGAGAGCAGACTTCCAGTCTACCTTAAATCACATATTTCTCTCTCTCAAAGAGGTCTGTTCTGCAGGGGTTGCCTACAGTAATTAGTCGACCCAGACATGCCATTCACTGCCTTTCATACAGAGGGTAGGGAACTAGCTTCAAGTTGACACATTGCATACCAAAGAGGTGTTAGTTTTGCCGTCCTTTTTTCCCTCCTGCGACCATGCCCCTTCACAGACTTGCCTTCATTATTTCTCATTAGTATGCACTGCCTCCAGCTGAACTAGACAATAGGGAGGCTGATCCATGGGGCCTTTGATATATTAATTAGGATTCCCATGGCCGGAGGAAGGAGTGCCTTCCCCCTTTTTTAGATGCTTTGATGTACCAATGGCTGTCACATTCCAGCTGAACGGCGCCTGTAGGCTGTGTCCTCCCAGAGTACATGAGACTATGCATTTTGTGCGGTGAGCAGGGAAAATGTGTGTGGAATGGCCTCACTCAGTTTCGGAGGTTGATCTCCCATCATTCATTTTTATTGCCAAAAATTCAAAAAAAGCCCAGGCGAACACACACTCCCCGTGCAGATAGTCAAATTCCACACAATGTGCCCATATATAAATGCATGCCAATGTGAAACACATATTCATACTGACAGTTCTCTCACTATCCCCTCTCAGAATGGAGTAAGGTCCAAGAGTGTGGTTTAGTGAAAGCACAGGCAGGCTTCAACTTTCCAAACACACATACACACACAGGTCAGGATCTAACAGCACAAGGAGGCATAATTTAACCAACAGGGGGATTGTGGGTGAAACAGCCTATCCATCACCAGTATCCTGAGGAGCACCCTATCACTCCATCATCTTATTGGCACCTTTCAGATTGAGAATCTCACTGAATTAACCTTGGTCTCCCATATATAGGTGCATATGTTTGGCCATACCCACCAATCCATAGCCCTTAACTTTTAAAGGCTTTTGGTGGCCCCCATATCAAGATTGGCCAGCCAAACGCCAATCTCTCAGGCACACACACAGAAGTAGACAGGGATATCTAGGAATTCCACAACCATTTTAAACCAGATATCAATTACATCCAAGCGTCTTTGTGGGCTCTGCAAAGAGCATGTGTGTGCAGAATTGACATTTTGGCTGTTCCTCATAGTCCCCACCAACAATGTAATACAACAAAACAAAATGGCCATGATATAGGACTTTTTAAATCGTTCATAGATATTTGACACCAAGTACAACTAACGGCTTCCATTTCAGTAAAAAGGCTACTGATTGGTGTATCCAAAAATAAAAATTACAACTGCCACCACCTTACTCCCCAAGACACTTTATCAGTGAGAGAACTCGACCAGGGACACAATGGGGTGATCTGGGTTCACTATTAAGAGCAGCCCAATCAAAACGTGTTGCAGCTGCATTGGCACTTCAGATGCTGTCTCCCTGACAGCAAAATGAAAGCATAGAAACAAAAATAAAAATCTGCAAATGTTTTAGGGGCCGACGCAAGTTGTCAAAAGGAGCCTGAAAAATGAAATTCGAAACTAACAGCGTACATTTTTCGCATCTTCCAAATGGCAGCGAGTGTGAATTCCATGCCTGCAATTGCTCTCAAACAGATTCGTGTGAGAAGTTGATGGTTTCGATTTGATCCCAGCGTTGATACAAGTGTTTGCTATATAGGCAGTGCTGGAAATTAGATGCTTAAATTAAGCTGCCGTGAATGCCTTGTTGAGTTGAGTTGAGAAGAAGCTGGACTAAAGGGGTGAGTCCAGGTTGTTGTATTATGAAACCAGAAAGATATGTAGCCCTGTAAATAAGATAACACCAAATCTAAATATGTTTTAAGGAAATGTATATATCATATTACAGATTTTCAGATAGTACAAACACAGAAAGAAGACATAGAACAAGTTTACCTTCCCAAGGAATACATCGAATCCCTTTGTCAATATTCTAAAAATCCAAATTGTACACACATGGTGAACGTGTGCCATTAGATAGCAATCCTGGTAGGCTGAATTGGTCGGTAAATCACTGCTTAGCAATTTAAAAAAAGGCACGAGTAGTGAATTACTTAAATAACAATTCAAAAGTGCTAGCACAGGCAACACCTGTTTCAAACGAATGCACACTTTCAATATACTGCTTTTATCATGTGCTTCTTCCGGCCCTAATAATACGTTTCAATACTTAGAGAACAATTAATTCCGGGAAGTTCTAGAGTCTTGTTCTCAAGAAGCTCGAGTTTCAGAACTTCCAACAAAATACCAGAACTACCCATAACTTCAAAAGTTGATACATTCTTAAAGAATAAAACACGATCTGAATAAGCTTGAGAGAAAAGCTATGGCAAACACGATGTGCTTCACATTTCACTATTAACAGTGAAGTTTCCCTCTATCCAGCAACGGGATAGCACAGATAGCACAGAGGTGTGTAGGCCGCATGTCCAATGGCGTCCCTTTATTAGATGATGGCTGTGCAGATGTTGGGAATTGGCATGGCTCTTCTGGTGGCATTGCTGGATTGCTTGCAGTAACTATAGTGGTGAATTATTGCATTACAAATCAGCACAAGTCACCGAGTTACTGTGTTCCTGATCTGGTTTAGGCTCTTCGACATTGTTGTTTGGACTTTCTTATTTTGGTAATATCGAAGCTGTCGACTGTTCTAGTCCAGGGTTATCCAACTCCAGGCCTCGGGGACTGGAATCCTGATGGGTTTTCAGGATAACCCTCATTAATATTCATGGAAAAAATGTGCATACATTGGGAATCATTATATGCATATTTATCTCATGAATATTAATAAGGGGTATCCTGAAAATTCAACATATCACCAGCCACAGAGGGCTGAAGTTGAACCACCCTTTTCTAGTCGAAGTGTGCTGAGATAGAGTCACATAGTTGCAGGGTAGGGGCCAGGGCGGTGCATCTGGCTGAAGTGTTTACATGTATTGATAATCTTGAACATCTATTTCTGGTCCTGTTGGGTAGACGCTATGTATTGTGCATAGTAAGCTTTCTTTATGTGTTATCTGTTCTGCTCTTTACATCCACAGTTGTCAGTAGTACTGCATTTTGTAATTTGGTATCTCCCTCTGCCTGCTCCTCCTTTCGTCTTATGCTTGGTCTGTACGGGAGTGAATCCTTTACGTGCTTGGTTCTTTTATGAGCATTTGAAAAGCTTTTTGAGGGCTGGTGTGTCATGAGTTTTTGATCTCCATGTGTGACTTTTGTGGGGTGCTTTATTTGGTTTATAATTCTGGTTGTTGTCCTGATGGGTGGGGTTTGGAGGAACCTAGTTTCTCCGAGAGCAGGTCTAATTGAAGTACTTACATGGCATTATGGACTTCAGGGCATTGATGCTTTTTGATGGTAGTGTAGCTTTGATGAATATTGTGAGGGGGGACGCTAAGGTGGTCACGCTAGGGGACGAGTAGTAGGTGTGAGAGAGTGGTGATATTTTCATTGTCTGCATATAGTTGACTATAGAAAATAAGAATAGTTTCGCTCCTTCCCAACTGGACTGGACAGTCTAAATCCAGAGGCAGAGCAGGAAAAGCTGATTAAAGGAGACTGTCACTTTAAAATGCATTTGGTTGACTGCTAGATACAACACATACATGTGTACCTCCATATGCCAGAACTGCGCAATAAAAGCATGAGTTATTAACTGCCACACAGAGTTCCTTTTTGCACTGCCCAAGAAGAAGGTCGGATTGAGCCTCCACCTCATGAATGCACCTCTTTTGAGGCAGACCTATATTGTCACTATGTTTTGGAGTTGGTTAACCTACAGGGGGTGCCGCCCTTTTCCCGCAGACCTTATATTACTATTATAAAGCAATGCATCCTGTTCAGGATGGATTTCTCGATGACAGACCCCCATCATGCCTATGTTTGGTGCCTTGGAACAGGGGCGTAGGAGACACTCGAAATCTGGGGGAGACAGGGGATACCTTGGGGACTTTGCTACAGACGCAATCCAAACTGCCATAGGGCTAAGTGCTGAAGCGTAAAACATTTGAAATCTAACAACAGGGATTTCAAGGAAACACAGTTCTTGAAATCTTCTTTAAGATCTAAATGTAGTTGTAGTGAGGGGTTTTGATATTGTTATGTTGTTCAACTGATGTTTTGGACTTGAAGAATGTTTTATAGAGGGTCACAATAATTGATTGTCTTTTATGAAAAAAAGGTAAACATCAATATTTGAATGAGGTCCCTCCAAATGAGGAAAAAAGTACAGAGATATGTTTCTGCACTGCTGTACTGCTGTACAATTGGGAAAATCAATTTTAGATTCAACAATCAAATAATCCAGAATCATTTATTTTTTAAATGTACCTTTGGAACTATTGCTACAAAAACTACTTTGGAGCCTTATATCACTGACAATAGATTGGTGGAACAAGCCACACGGCCGGTGTCTTATAGCACTAGGGTGGGAACGTTGTAAGGAACCCACATAGTTTGATTTTTGTTGCATGGCATGCCACTTCTGGGGCATGTTCAGAGTCCTATGATCCCAAAGCACTAACAAGATACTACTGATGGAAGCTCACTCAGCAGGCTGGAAATAACACATGAGTGAGAGGAGCTCAAAGCAAACCCATCCTCACACCATGCACATGCATACACCACTGATGCTGTCACGAACATTCACAGGCAGCATTAAGACTGTGATGTGTGCTGATCTGCTTATTAATTACACATCTCACCTATCCGTAAACAATAACCTGAACCACAAACTAGTCTGTGTTTTTGCAATATATATGTTGGCCTTGCTCACTATCCATTTTTCAACAGTACCAGACCAATAGCCATGGCCTTTGGCCATGTCCGGCAGGCACGGCCTTCAGCCATGTCCACTGTCCATTTTTGGAACACTAGCAGACCCCTTGACCAGTTTTGACAGTGGTATTGTTATGTATAAAATATTGAGAACTTTAATCGCGATAATAAACCATAGCCTCAGGCTGCAACAGATGTGACATGCTGCCCACACACAATACTCGTTATCTGTCAATCGACTTAACATGACTATCTTACCTTATTGTGACCCTGAACTGTGCATCTGAGCCACCTGCGCTGTACTTGGATGTTGCTTTAATCAAGCACAGCGTGTGTACCCTGCTGACCACCCCTTCTCTACCCTCTCAGCCTCGTGAGCAATGTTGCATACTAACCCATCCACAACCACCATCTGTGACTTATCATCCAGCCCTGTGCTCTTTTGTATTTTGCCTAACTGTAACTACCGTTTTCGACTTATCATCCATTGCTGCACTGCTTTTGTATTTTGCCTAACTTTAACTACCGTTTTCGACTTATCCAGCCCTGTGCTGCTTTTGTATTTTACCATAACAGTAACTATCATTCATACCTATTTGCAGACTATGCTGATCTTGTATTGCACCTAACTGTGACTATACCTGTATATTTGATGTAGCCTCCTGTACCACGAGGTGTGGTTTTGACAGACTATGCCCATAACTGATTTACCTTGTATATTTGATGTAGCCCCCGTACCATGAGGCGTGGCTTTGCCAGACTATGCACATATCTGATCGAATCTGTATATCCGTTGCTGCCCCCATACCATGAGGCACAGACTATACATATACCTGATTGACCCTGTGGCACAAATCCTGCAATGACTTTCTACTTGCACCCCCATCTTGGTCCAATAGACGTGCATGGTTCTCTTGATCCCAGGGTGACCAGCAAGGGGTACTTAATGCACCAGTTGCAGGATGAAGGGTGTTACTTGAAGAGGACTCCTTCAGTAGACTCTGGGCTCACTGTACAGGAGCCCACCTTCCCAATAAATCCTATACTTCCAAAGGATTCACCTTCAAGCTGGGATCAGACCTGTCTCCTAAGGTCTTCCAAAGATGGGCACTCACGTTGGTACTTACTAAACTCTTCCCTATCAGGACCACCTTCAACCAATAAACTTTGGAGTTCATTATGGTCATGCAGGTTGAGGATTTCAGGCAGCACCTCTGCCTTGCCAGGTTCAGGTGCTTGGCCAACTACTTCCACCTCAGTGGTAGGTAAGTTTTGTGGGAATATTCTCTTTCCATCTTTATGATTTTCTGACTCCCTTAGCCTTGGGTTTCCCTTTCGGTTATAACACACAGTGGATCATTTACAAGGGTATAAAGACACATAAGTCTGAAATACAATTATATAAAATACATACAATAGGTTAAACATGAAATTACAGCTTGACCTATCAGCCCCATCTCCTTGACTGTTGTTTGCCTTCTCCTTCAACATCTCTCTTTGGAAGAATAGACACATAGTAAAAAGGGCCTATTATTTCATATTTAGTGAGGATCATGAAAATGTGTCACTTTTTTAGTGGCATTCAGTAAGCATGACAAATTATTTTGCTATTGCTCATATTTCTTCAAGATCCATATTTTCTTTATGTATATTGCACACAGCAACATGAGTCATTGTTTGCTGAGACATTAGTGAATGTAACAAGGTTTGCAGTCATTAGAAAGCACTGAAGTTTCTATCATCCTCGCAGGAAAAAGCTGGAACATTTAGGATCTGGAGTGGATTCACCTGTGCAAAGACAACTCTTTCAATGGGAAGGATCCTTCCAAACAATGTCTACCAGTTCTGACCTTGATGAACACTTGATGCTGGATAAGGTTATTAATTGTCCATAGAAAAGGAAATATTTAATTTATGGGTATTTAAGAATACTTTTAGAAGCCTCTCAAAGGTTGGTGGAAGATTGGAATGGAAGAGAATGGAAGGTGGGGGTAGGGGAGAGTGAAAGAAGGGAGTAGACAGGAGGAGAGTTGTTAACAAATTAGAGTGAGAGTGGTGGTAAAAGAAGAGGATTTGGTAGAGGAGCATTTGAGAGAGTGAGAAGAGTCGTAGATAGCGAAGGGGCAACATGCTGTTTTGGTAGGAAGACAACACAGAACAGCACAGGTTCAAAACCTGGTCCTGTGTTTAAAGGCTAACGCACTGACATGAAGCATGAAAGAAGAACCCAATGTTTTATAATGAACACAATAAAGGTTGTCAGATCCAATTACTCATTTGCCTATGACTATGCCAGTTGTAACACTTTAGACACCACTTAGAACAGGTTTTGATGAAGCCAACAGTTTTGGATAATCTTTAAGCACTTTATAGGCATTGACATCATACATCTAGGCACTGATGCTAATTACCAGATATTTCCGTCATGAGCCCATAGAGTACCACACTTTGTCAGGTATTGTCTTGACTTGCTCTGGTACTCACACCATGCACCATATCTTGCTACCCTATAGCAGGTAACAACATCGAAATCCCTGGCACTCACCATTTCAAGGTTTTTTTTTATCGAAGTTCAAGATATTCATGCCATTACCAGGTACTGCCTTCAATAAACCAGGTTCTGACACCATTACTATTCAATACCCAGGTCCCCACACCATTGTCAAGGATATACACAATTAGTATAACAGTGCTAATCTCAATGACTGCAATTAGGAGGCAGTGTCAGGTTCCCTGATGCCTAATGTCTAGATAGCATAGTAGTGAAAGATTCCATTACACCCAACTTGGACATCAATGGCAGCTTCCATTATGCCCACCTTGCACCAAAAGGCCAGATACTAATATGCCAAGTTGTCAAAAGCCATGGTGGCTTTAAATGTACTAAAGTAGCACGGTGAGGCCAAATTCCATTATTTGCAAAATACCATTATGACAACCAGCACTGTTAGCACAGACTTCAGTTTGTCTGTTAGCCCTTAATGACATATCATGTAGGGTGGTGAGGGGATTTGGGTGTGTGTGTGCATGTGCAGTGCTGGGCTGGTGGTGTATGCTTGCCAGTTAGTGCAGAGGCCATGTTGAAGGAGTGCTGTGTGTGCAATCAATGCTGGGAGCGTTTGTGTGTGCAGTGTTGGGGCAGTATGTGTGTGAAGTGATGGGGCAGTGTGTGCACAGTGCTGGGATTAGTGTGTCTTTGTACACTACAATAAAGTGCTGGGACAATGTGTGGTGTTGAGGTTGATTTGTGTGTACAGTGCAATAATGTGGGCAGTTTGAGCATGTGTGCAGTGAAAGAGCCTGTATGTGAGTGCCGGATCAGTGTGTCAGTGCATACAGAGATGTTTTGGGGCTGTAGGACTGCATGCAGTTTGTGGATGGTGTAAGTGAAGGGCGGAGGAAGTGTGTGAAGAGCAGGTTTGGGGCTGTGTACACTCATGCATTGTTTGGATGATGCGAGTGTAGAGCAGTGTTGGTGCTGGATGCATGTGTGCAGTGCAGTTGGATGGTGTGCATGAACTGTGCTTTGCAGTAGAGTGTGCAGTGCAGTGAAGAGGAGTGTATGAACAGTGCTAGGTGGTGCAGGTGTGCCATGGAGTAGGGTGTATTTGCAGCACAGTGAGTTGGTGTATGCACAGAGCTGGGCAGGTGTTTTTGTGTACGTGGCTAGGGGCTTGTGTTAGCTGGTGTTGGTGTTTGTGAATGTGCAATGCTATGATCTCCCTGGTCAGTTCTGGCATGTTTATTGACAAAGCACACTTGGGCAAATGTACCTGCTCATGCTTTGTAATTAAAGGAAGTCCTTCATGGTGAACACATCTCAGAACACCATGCCTTTCAATGTACCTAATAAATCGAAAAGAAAAGTCTTTCTCACACTTTTGAAGAAGTTTTGTTGTGCCAACTTTTAGCAAAAATTCAAAATAAAAGTATGTATATTCAAAACATTGTGTTGTTTTTTTTGTTTCCTGACACAAACAGATTCTTAACACTCTTGTAATCAAACATTTTTTCTAAGACCCAGGCAAAGACAGTTTCAGTAGGATGAAAGTCTTAGTTGCCTCTGATGGGATGAGATGCAGTCAGTGTATCAAAGCACTAAGCTACTTAACCACCTACGTCATGTAAATGTAGTAAATGTCCAGCAGAATTGCACAAGCACAGCTTGAGCAAAGTAGCACAGCAGGGTTTTGTAGAATTTGGTTCAGTCTGGCAGGTGGCACTGGGGCAGGGCCGGCTGAAGATGTATAAAGGCTGGTGGAGATGATGTTTGGGAGCCCCTTTGTTTTACAACTGGTAAATCCAGAGGCATAAGTGGGGTTTTCAAATTATAATAAAGTTAAAAGAATGCAGTGAGGTGGGTAATATTTGTATATGATCATGGTAAAGGCAGCCAGCAGGGGGCTGGAACAGTAAATACCCCATGAAAAGCTATTAATTGCTCTTTGGCAGCAGGATTCTAATGATGGGAAATTCTCAATAAAAAGGCAGCAAGATGCTAAGAACATTCATTTGATGTCCCAAATTAAATGGTTCTGTTTCTGTTTCATAAGACGTTGAACCAGGGGAACTGCTCCTGGCCCTCAAAGCGGTATCAGGTAATATTATCCCCATATTTATGGTTGCCGTAAATAATATCGCCAGAAAAAAGTCGTAGCGATATTATTTGGGTGACCAGATATATGGGGACAGGGGCAGCTGGGGTTGCGGGGGTGTCCCCCGCTCCCCATGAAGAAAAAAAAAGGTTTTGGGGTTGTGGGGGTGTCCCCCGCATGTTCCATGTAATACTGTGCCCACACAAAATGGCCATTTTTCAGCGATTTTTTTGCATGCAATATTTTTGCGGGACATTATTACATGGAACCCCCAAAGCTCCATAGCACATTTCAACTGAAATAATGTAAGGGCTCTGACACCATCCCTGCTTTGGGGTGAGTGGCAAAGTCAACAGGCACTAGCTTTTCTCCAGGGGCAAGCACGTAGTTCCAGTCTGAAATGGGACCATGAAATATCGTTTTGAGGGCTGGGGACTGAAGAGCTATTTCGGGTCCTGGTTTGGCAACTGCAGCTCAGCCAAGACTCTTCTTGTTCAGGTGGTGAATGATGTTTTACTCAAGCATCTGTCTTTTATCTCTTCTTTCATTTTGTACCTTGGTTGTGATTTGCAGAGGAATTGGGGGCTGGTCAATCTGAAATCATTTGCACACACCTGTGCTTTTATCACAGATCAGTGGATGCGATAGGAGTGAGGAGGGATTAAATGTCTTTTATTTGCTTTTAATACATTACTAAATTACAGCCATTCTATTTGAATATTAACTTCTTTTAAACTCGAATCATCCAAAGAAGATATTCGTTAGTGACTCTGTGGGCTTAACATTAAAAACTTTTCTCTATCTTTGAAAACATGCTCTGAAGACTGCTTTTCTCAGATTTGCCCTCCAGCCTTTGACACGAAGATAGGAGAGGGTGTGACAGCATCCAGCTATGCGCCCACTCACCCACTTCTCCACAGAGCAGTGACCTTAATGGGAAATTTTAAGGAAGGAAAGATGGGTCTGTTTACATTGCTAGCACTTAAGAAAAAAGGGCAGGTTTCTAAACAGAAGGCCATGCTTACCCAATTGGAAAAATAAACAGCCTTTCTTTTAATTTGGTCCAGATTCTGGGGGGGATACATCATATTGCTTAGAATTGTGGCGGGGTCTATCCCCCCTTCCGCCACCCCCCCATTTCCTACATCCATGCCTTGTAATACACTATTCTGGGAATTTATGTGCCCTGTGCCAGGGATTATCTTACAGTGATAAAGAAACAGCCTATTTTCCAGGTCCATGGGGGCGCTAGGTAGCAAAAGCATCACTGGAATTTGCAAAAGCAATGTAAGTCTGCTGATGTGGGCATCAGGGGAGCCATGTCTCACAATGTGCATGCTTCATCATCGCCTGTCAGTAATGGGGTGAAGGCTGCACCCCTAGTTTTGTGGTCTCCATTCGTCCGTTCAGGATGGGGTTCCATCAGCTGACTTCATTCGTAAGCATCCTTTGTTCAGAAAGGGCTAGGAGGTCCGGGTGTTAAAATTCAAGAAAACCCTGTGGGAAAGGGACCAGAATCACCTGTACCTGGATACTGGATGGCCTATTTATACATGGCATGGGGAAGAAGCTCTAGAGCTTTGTTTCTGTAACATACAGGCTGACTTGAGGCCCGGGTTGTAGTCTTACACCAAATCTGCCCAAAAGAAGAATGCTATCTTGGTACCGCGAGGACCCTCTCGAACAGAGGTTAAGCCTGGCTCCCTTCAAGGTCCTGCTACTTCTGCTTATGTACCAGCAGTTCACTGAGTGGTGCACGAGGTACTGTCCACACCTAAAAACTATTTAAAGAGGAATGAAAAGACAGACAGGCATTCTTTGGTATGAATATCACCGGAGACAATAAGGAGATTCACAGGAGATATCGTTCAAGAAATATGATACTCTGATTCAATTATCTGAGGACTTTGACCCAAGTCCTATTTCCACTGTACCTCCAGAGGGGCATTTCAGTATTGCTGATATTACTACCACTCCTCTCTTCTGTTTTGAGTGTTCATCTAAGGTCCAGGAATTATAAATTGCCAAGAAACGCAAGCTCCAGAAAATTATTTCTAACCAAGGTTCAGTTTCATGGGCCTGTCATGTTTTAAGGTTCAGAATAATGCTTTTGACCGTATAGAGATTTTCCAAAGGACAATGTATTCAACTTCACCCTAACAAAGCAAGACGAAGTACCTCCCACAGAACCATTAGATATGGCTAAACACATCACAGACTCTGTCTTAAATACTATATCATTAGACCTGTTCCTAAACATCTTAGTCTTGCAAATTAAGGAACTGTTGAACCCTCGCAGCAGATTGTTTAACAGGACAATTTCTAAAGCAATGCAAGGTTTAGTGCTTGCATTAGCTCTCTGGAGAAAGGTGAACTGCAGGGTATGCTAGTTTCACTTTCAGAAAACAGAACACCTGCTTCATACAGAAAGCTCTCTGATGAAAGAGGCTCCAGATTGTAGAGAAAACATAAGTAAACTTTCAGGCATTTGCAAGACTGGTGAGGTGGACCTGTGGGTTATAGTGGAGTGGGGGCATTGGTCTAGGTGGGGGCTAGGATGTCAAGAGGACTCGGTTCTGCCATTTTATAATGCATGCGAGGAGAGACGAAGATAGCTAAGGAGGCGGGATTGTGGTGTTGGGCATGCCAATGAAGGGGCACAGGGAAACCGATGAGGAGCTGCTGTCAATGAGTGGGAGTGGAGCAACATCAAGTAATTCCCACTCATCCTACCCACATGGAACCGGGGGCCCAGTCTCAACTTTATCACGGTGCCGGTCGGCCCAAATTAGACTGCCCTTTCACACATATACTGCATAACCTTACATGCACTTAAGGCACCTCATGTATCTATGTTCTGTAGAAACGCATAGTTTCCTAAAGTCTTCTCTGGTATGCAACCCCTAATGTAACATCATTTCTACAGCTAATCCGATTTATAATGCATAATCTTGCTACATAGCTGCACATATAACCAAGGCCCCCTCTGTATGATACAATTTTACAAGCATCAAAACGTTTAACAAGTAATGTTATCAAGGTTAACTTGCGTTGTTATATACCATTAAGAATGTAATAATTGTCATATATACATGTAATGCACTGTACTGTCTAGCAAGTAGTGGCATAGGTCTCACCTGCAATCATTTAGTATAGGGATACACGTGCATATATACAAGCTGATCCCTCCATCTTCTAGCACAGTGTCCAAATAGTAGTTTAATCAGCCATACAACAAATTTGGTTCTCATGTCAATAACCGCATGTCCATTGACATAGCAAACCGCATATCATCCCACATCCAACACAAACACTTCTAACATATAACAATGCAGTACTAGTCATCTCTGCCAGAAGTTAGTTGCCTGTAATTGCAAATGTCATACACTGCCCTTCTCCTGGGTTCTATGTCTTTTCACTGCATATGTTTTTATTGCAGCTTTTTTTGCCGCCAATTGTGTTTTACTGCAAAATGCAAGGGTAGACCCAATGCAACCCCCCCCCTTCTCCGTAACTCCCACCCGCTCCACCACCAACCCCACACATATTCCTTAAACTATATTTCTCCATCCAACCGCTTTAAGCAGTGTGTGCTGAGCCAGGGAAATTGGTGTAGCAATGGGTAATACATATATTGTTTTTCTTTTTTAATAGATTATCCACCCATTTCAGTCGCAGAATATCTTCTCCCTTTTGGGAGGTGGCACCAAACACACATGCATTCTATGCACGCCTCCATTGACGTTGTTAAGGGCAGCAATTGCAGGTAACCCTGGCATCACCCTTAGTTATTCCACAGATGCGTGTAGAAATGGATTGATGCGTGCGTTGCAACATACCATTGAGTACAGCATTAGCTAATTCAGAAAACGCTGTCTGGGCAAGACTGGCTGCCATTACTGATGGCCCTTAAAAGGAATCTGCCGTGCAAATATACAGAAACGATACAATCATCACCAATTGTGGAGCCGCTGCACTGATGTTACTGTTTGAGTGCAGATCTGCCATTAAGAGGTCCGGCAGATAAACTATTGAGTCTGTATTGAGCCTGTACAGCTTGATGATCTCATCCTCTGCTCCTATTATACACTATTGCGTCTGTATTGAGCCTGCACAGCTTGATTATCTCATCCTTTGCCTGTATTATACAGTATTGAGTCTGTATTGAGCCTGCAGCTTGATGATCTCATGCTCTGCCCGTATTATACACTATTGAGTCTGTATTGAGTCTGAGCAACTTGATGATCTCTGAGTCTTTATTGAGCATGCACAGCTTGATGATCTGATCCTCTTCCCGTATTATAAACTATTGAGTCTGTATTGAGTCTGAGCAGCTTGATGATCTCTGAGTCTGTATTGAGCCTGCAGCTTGATGATCTCATGCTCTGCCCGTATTATAGACTATTGAGTCTGTATTGAGTCTGAGCAGTTTGATGATCTCTGAGTTTTTATTGAGCATGCACAGCTTGATCATCTCATCCTCTTCCCGTATTATACACTATTGAGTCTGTATTGAGCCTGTGCAGCTTGATGATCTCATGCTCTGCCCGTATTATACACTATTGAGTCTGTATTGAGCCTCAGCAGCTTGATGATCTCTGAGTCTTTATTGAGCATGCACAGCTTGATGATCTCATGCTCTGCCTGTATTATACAATATTGAGTCTGTATTGAGCCTGTGCAGCTTGATGATCTCATGCTTTGCCCATATTATACACTATTGAGACTCCACCGAGCTGGCGTGGTAGGGGGTTAATGGTGCCCTGGGCTCTGCATGGCGCACCGGGCGATCGCCCGGCCCGCCCTGCCCTAAGGACAGCCCTGCATGCAAGCAGCAGCTGATGGTCCACGGGGTTGCCAGTCATTTGGTCGAAAACAATTGGTCGACTGGACAACTGGTCGAATCAATTTGGTCGAAAACCAAATGGTCGAATTTTTTTTTTTTTTACCCCTTTTTTTTTTTTTTTTTTTTTGGGGGGATCCCCCGGGGTCCCCCCTCCAACCCACTTTTTTTCTTTCTTTTTTTTTTTAAAAACGAAAACCCACAAAACACATATATAAATAAAAAAAAAAAATTCGACCATTTGGTTTTCGACCAAATGACGTCGACCAAATTGCAGTCGACCAGTTTGTAGTCGACCAAATGACTGGACACCGGTCCACGGCAGTTACTTTTGGTCGCTTTGTTATTTTGGGCATTATCAGGAATTACAGGGCTGTATTGGACAGATGCTTGCCACCGCTGTGCTATGATAAACAACTATCCACAGGAAATGCCACCTTTGGTGATATGGCAAGTACACTTGCGTCCCAGGTTAAAGCATATCTGCTTCGAACGAATTACCCTATATGTTTTGGACGCTAGAGGCAACTTCTAATCAACTGTTCGCAGACAATGGCAGGCCCCGTGTGATTGCAACAGCTGTGCCCTGGAAAGTAGCGGATGTGCTCTTAGCCCCTAATTATCAATTTACACACCGGCCCTTCAGGCATGAACGTCCTCATTTGGAGGAAATGCACCTTGTCCTTGTTTCACCTACTGGCACATCTTTAACAAGGGAAGCAGGCTTTGTCTTTTGCATTTCCTCTGCAGCGAGCCTCCACCCCTCAGCGCCGTTTTCACGAGTGTTCGCTACCCTATAGGGTGCCACACTTCCCAACAGTGTCTCCTTGAGCACAATATGCGAGACCATACTGCACCGTGAACTGAATTGAGCTATAAGTAAGGCAGCTCTTGTTCTTCGGTTGCCATGGCCGCCCGCAAGAAAGGATGGCTCCGATCTCGTGCATGTAAAGGGCAGCGTGACTGGCAGACAATTTCATTAAAGTTCAAAATGACCCGCATTTTGGAAAAGAGTCACATTGTTCGATAGTGACATTTCCCCTCAGAATCAGGCGCGGAATTGGAAGGACACGTGGCCAGTTTGTGTTTCTGCTTGTGTTTCCTATTGGAAAGAAAGGAACAGAACCGTGCCAGGAGGCTGCAGCGACCTGGTCCAGCAAGCCAAAGCGCTCATCAACGGTGCATAGTCCCCCATGTTAAAGGCCTTTGAGTGATTCAACAGTATTATAACAATAAGACCCGATCTGGTGGGCCGGATCGTTTGGTAGCACCTGGGGGCTGCACTTGGGCCATAACGATGGGCTCCAATACCGTTACTACCGATCCAGCCTGCCGGATCGCGTGTTATTGCTATTAGCACTTGGGATTTTCATTTCATTTAAATAAATGGGATGGCATTTTTGGTGGCCCACTCTCGGGTCATGGAGTGGGCCATCCAGTTGTCGGGATGACCCTACCAAGACATCAGTCAGGGCTGCGTTTACGCAGCATAAACATCACAGGGATCTCCCTGCTTTCCCCAGATCACCAGATCGCACCACGTGGGCTGGGGGCGCCCAGCTCACTGCAGCCCCGGCTCTGGGGGCAGCCAGGCTGGGGTTGCCCAGCCAACCATGGATCACCTGGCCAGCAGAACCAAGGGGGGTGGTGTTGCCCGGCAGGGGCACCATCCTTGTGCTGGGCCCCGTCCTTGGGCCTTGAGCACGCAGTGTTGCAACAGCATGGTGCTAAGAAGAAACAACACCAGAGTCAGGATCTGATCGACTGACGAGCCGGAAGCAGCTGGTCTATTTTATTAATCTGGTCACATGGTTACGACCATGTGACCATGATGCAGTTCCTGGGAGCTACCATGCTCTCCAGGAGGGGTGACATGCAACCCTCCTACCTTTTCATAACAACAAAACAACTACAACACCACAACATAATACACACACTAATACTAGAACTGTAGATCCCCCCTAGCCTTCACACACTTAGAGACCCAGCTCGCCCCATGGTGACAGCCGGGCTGGTGAGCACACAGGTGAAACATTAGAAACCTCCCCCGCACGTGCACCCTTAATTAACCTGGTAGAGTGGTTCTTGCACCACCGACACAACACCCTTGCTCCTAGCTAGCACCCCTTACCCCACAACCACCATAACACAGCTTCGCACAGTCCGTTGGCTGGGCAAGTTCAGGTCCGTGGGGTACCAGTCCGGCTTCCTTTGATGCCTCTTGAGGACAGTTCGCGTTCAAAGGCTGGTAAAGCCGCACCTGGGGGTACCAGGGGCCACCTTGGCCTAGTCTATAACTGATGGGGGAGAGAACCCTCGGAGGGTGCTGGGTCGATGGCAGGACAATGAGCCACTCCTTTCTCTTCCCCTTTCGCCCTTGGGAGCTGCTGGATACTTTTACCCCTTCCTCCTTCCTTCCCGTCGCCGGCAGCCAGCACACCTTCCGTTGGGCCCAATGTGGTATTGGGGCCACGTGCACCCAGGCCTGGATGTTGGAGCCCTTTTCAAACAGCCCAGAAAGTTGGGGCCATTCGCCTGCATTTTCCTTTTTGTCTCCATGCGGGTAAGTGCTCCGACAGGGAGCAATTGCTTCCTGCGCTCCCACCCATGCAGCCCCGGATCTTGGGAGGGCCACTTCCCTCCACCGCCTTGCTCGCACATCTCTATGGGTCTGGAGCCCTGGCCAACACTGCCCTATGGTGGAGCGCATACTTTATTCACCGTGCGGCCTGGGTGTTGGATGGCCACTCCCCCTTTGACTTTCCAAGGCCACCGCGGCCCCTTACTTCCTCCGATTTATTTTCCCACCTATTATCTTTCACCGCTCCAGACTGGGCTCATAACAGGCTGCTGCGAATTCCATGACTCGGGGCGAGCAAAGCAGGACCCACCGGCTACCTCTCCCTGCTGCTGAGACCCGCAAGGAGCTCTTCGCCACCTTTTATTCCCCACACAGGCGCACGGGGACACACTGGTCTCTCACCTCCATTGCTCTTCTCAGGGCTGCGACGGAGCTCTGGTTCCTTCATTTTTTTTTCTTTTCCTCACCGCCTCGGGCTCTGATTACTTAAGCCACACCCACCTCCTTTGTTCGTTCAGGGCTGTACGGGCTGCGGGCTTCCCGTTCCATTTCCTAACTATACTGCAGGCCCAGGTGGTGATGGGCTCGCCTCCCTTGGGGGCCACCTCAGTTGTTTGGCAGCCCTTGCACTTCTTCAGTACTGCAGCCGATGCCGCTGGTAGTCAGGGCCTCCTCAGCTGTCTGGTGGCCCCCTTGGCACCTTCCTCCATCGCCCCCTCGTCAGAGCGTGTTCCCCTATGTGGTGCGGGCCTCATGGTCTTGCGGCCATGCCCCCTCTCACCGCGGCCGCTCCCACCTTTCACAGTTCCTTTGTTGAGGTGGCCGCCACCACTGCACACACCCAACCGCAGGTGTCCTGGAAGACAGTAATTCGCTGCCACTGCGGCCGACACAGCTTCCTCCATGCGACAGGCCCAAACAGTCCTGGCCACGCCACACACCCACAACATGGCACCCCCGCTGCCACCTCTCCACCAGCGGTGGACGCCACGCATCTTCCTGCAGGCACCAGGCGGTCTGTGCCCATGGGCAGCATAGAGCCCTGGGCCACCTGCAGAGCCGCCTACTCAAACGCACAGCTTCTTCGTGAAGTGCTTCCCGGATGGGCTTCCAGCAGCCCGCACGTTTGCACGCACGGGGCCCAGACCGCCCTCATCGCCATTATGGTGGCCTGCTCTCGAATCACCGGAACAAACCATCCAGGAGTCGGGATCACCCGACCAAGACATCAGGGCTGCGTTCACGCAGCATACACATCGCAGGGATCACCCTGCTTTCTCCGGATCAACGGATCACACCATCCTCGTGCTGGGTCCCGTCCTTGGGCCTTCAGCACGCAGTGTTGCACCAGCATAGTGCTAAGAAGAAATGACACCGGAATCAGGATCTGATCGACTGACGAGCTGGATGCGGCATGTCTATTTTATTAACCTGGTCACATGGTTAGCACCATGTGACCATGTTGCAGTTCCTGGGAGCTACCATGCTCTCCAGGAGGGGTGACATGGAATACCATTCACAAAAATACTTCTGATGTCCACCACGCAGAGTCCCTCTTCAATTTCCATGGTGGCCAGCAGGCGTGTGCGCTGCTGCCGAAGGAATCAAATAGGTCGTGTAGGGAGGTAGGAAGGAACCAGAGCCCCGAGGGAAAGGGAGGGCAGGTGAGGGGTAAGATGAGAGGACTGGGGAGCAGCCATTGCTTGGAAAGTGGGCTTGGATCATGGGTCGTCATCCCAAAACCCTAAAAACCTGATTGTCTCGCTCCCCCGCCGTAGGTGTCTATAATTTATATAAGTTACGTAACAGACATACAAGGTTGCTTCAGGGAACATCCAGTTAACATAGCACAGAGGAATTTAATTAAGTTTACTCAAGACCAGTGCCTACACTTGCTCAGGCTTTATAGTTTACCTCTAAGAAGCGTAGTATATCTTTGAGGTTGTACATTCCAATTGGAAATTGATTTGTGTAAAAGAGACTGCCTAGTGTAATTTCATTCCCACCTGAGGTTGATCCCTGAAGTTTTGCCCCCAACGTTTTTTTGACAATTTAAAAGGACCACTGCGGTGGGGTTGCTGATTAGATTCAAGATTATGTATGTTCCTGCATTTAAACAGAATACATTTATGACATCCAACCCTGGACAGCCACCAGCACCTTGTGAGGGTGTGAATCTAGTTGCTGTTGATGAAAACGTTTGGGTGTTGTGAGTGTAGATCTAGAACAGTCAGGAGCCCCTATCATCACGGGACAGCTGATCACTCCAGACAGCCACAAATAAGTCAAAGGAGCAGACCTGAAAAGATGCCTGTTAGAGATCTGTATGTGCTATGCGCTCATTTGTATATAGCACCAGCCTAGCTGTGAAGCAAAGGAGTTCTTTACAAGGGGATGCAGTGAGACAGTGAAATAATATGGATGCACTTGGATTCTAAGAATAGAATATTAAGGAAGATGTGGAAGGACAAGGAGAGAGGTGAAACAGGCAGAGGATGCAACTTAGGGAGGCATAGGCAAAGACATGTCATATTTAGCCTGTTTTCATATGTCTGGGACCAATTGTATTCCAATTACCCCAAAAAAAGAAGGAGCAAGCAACAGCCCAAAAACGCCATCATAATATGAGAAGGCAAAACGTTTCACCAAAGACAACATGGTACCGTATAGTGGGATAAAATGACCTCTGCAAAATCACAGTATTGTCCAGTGGCAAAGCCTTGACACACTGGACTTGATTACAGGAACAGTGGTACAGTAAGTAATACCAGTAACAGAGTGATAATTCTGTTACTGTTGCATTACCGCACTGCTGCACTAGCAGGTCAACAAAGAAGTGGAGGACTTACCTCCATCAAAACCCTGGAGGTAAATGTGCCGCTTTACCACAAGTAATTAGCAAAATCTTCTGGTGATAATTCCACCAAAATCCACATGGAGTCCTGGGGACTAATACCACCCTGGCACCACATCGTAGCAGTCTATTATTTGGTCACACGCAAGCAGGGAGTTCCTTTCCACCAAGCAAGGTGGCGCACAATAAAGTAATTTTGATTCCGGTCCATTTTGGTGAGGCCTCCAGCTGTCTCACACTCATCCCCAACACATACCCTGTGTCGCCAATGGACTAGGAACCAGCCCTGTGTGTAGTAAGAATATTTATTTATTTATGTATTTATTTATTTAAGATTTGACAAAATGCTAACAGCCAACACCAGCCACCAATACTGTGGCAACACCCAATATCCCAACAATAACTCAACACAGTTGGAATTTTGAACCATGCAATAACACAACAGATTTAATTTCGATTTAACCAATGGAAAACATTCACAATACAATACCAGAGAAATGACTCCAATTGAAACAATAGTTTTCTCCCAGCAACCCCCACCTTCAAGGCCTCAATTAAATATCACCACTTTGATTTAAGGCAGGGTGTAGGGAGTGAGAGCACGATGGGAAAATCGTTTTGGTTACTGATTTAAAAAGATTTCGTTTTGGAAGGGCATTCAATCGTTTTTAAATCCTGTTGTGCTTGTTACAAGAAATGCAATATTAGAGAAAGGAATACAATGGGAAAAATCATTTTTTTCAACTTTGATTTAAAAGGCAAGGTTGGGAAAAGGGGACTCAATTGGAAATCGTTTTTCAACACGCATGAAAATTAAAAAGCAGGACTTGGTAATTTGGGGTCAGGGAAAAATTGGACCAAAAGGTTTGTAACACACATACACATGAGATGCAAAACATGTTAATTCCGATTTGAAATGAAGGGGGAATCTCATTTTTCAACACACATATAGATGAAATGCATGCTTTGCAATGCTGATTTAAAATTAATGGAGATTAATTTGTTTTTTGCACCCTCCACACTGACCTGAAAGGTGGTGTTTTGTGGATTACTTCTTTTTGGGATTATGGACACCCTCCTTTCTATGTGGAAGTCAAGGATTTCAGAAACAGTCAAACAATGTTTTATGGTCTATATTGGCTCTAACACACTCGGCATGGGCTTTGTTAGTTTTGAATTCTAACAACACTCATCCCGTGATTTTCTATATGGGATTTAATTGATTTAGTTTAATCAAATGGGCTAAGGGTCTACACAGGGTCTCCTCTCCCCCCACACTATTTGATGGAAAGTATTAAGGCAGGCAGTTTCCAACACAATGTGATTCCAACAGAGGGGTGGTTTTCTATGGGGAAATAATTTGAATGAGATTTAATAAATTGTATGAAGGGCCTATCCAGTTTCACTCCCACTTGACCAATTAATGGAAAGGGATAAAGGCAGGTGGCTACGCACACAATTGATGGCTTTTGGATATTTACTTACATGGGAGCTCTATGATCTTTGCTCAGGAAGCACACCACATTTTTAAGACCGTCTTTTGGTAGGCAGCTCACACCACGCCTCTCCAACAGGACGGTCCCTCCAGACAGGCCTCTTTCAGATAGGGCTACCAGGCAAGGTTTCCCTGATGGGCTTTGTGGCTCTCCCTGCCTCTCTGCTAGTGGTTCCTCGCTATAGTCCAGCAGCAGGCTCTCTCCCATAATAAAGTCCAAAAAGCCCTGTTCTTATGCAAACCAGCCCTATTATGGTGTGGTTGACACTGCAACCTGGTCATAATTGCTGTGGTTAAGCGTTTGGCTAACTTTCTCGTTTCACCTCCTACCAAGACGCCCACTGGCTACTGATAGGGCCAGATGTTGGGAGATATGTATGATGTAGGCTGAGGGAGAATAGATACATCATTTCAAAATGACAGGGAGTTTCAAATCTTTTGTTCTGAAAAATCTCATAATGTAACAGCTCACTTGTTCTTTCAAATAACCCCTTGATGATCTATACATCTAGGTTCTATATTTTACATTTAATCAGACCATACACATTTTATCTCGGCACATCTTTCCTAAGCAGAGCTATCATTCTTTGTGGTTTTCTGCTGTGCTGGAATAGCTACAAATTGGGCCATTTCCCATTTAACCTTATTTTCATGATCTACCCCCTTGCCAACTTTCCTATTTCTCAGATGTGTAAAAATGGCAGAATCATGATTTTTGCAATAACTTTCATTATGTAAATCACAAATATTTCATTTTAACAGGGTCCCAATGAGCATTTTCTTCTGTTTAATATGAATCCGGGGTGGGCTCGATAGGACACACACTGCTCATTTTATTTAGGAAACACTATATTCAATGTTTAATCAATGGCAATGCATTACATGTTTCAGTAAGTTTCATTTCTCTCAAGTTTCCATTCTGTTACAACATGTGACCAGCCATCTGGTTTACCCGTGTTTATCTTAACATTTTCTTCTGCTTGTCTTCAAAGGCTTGCTCTGTGCTTAATGTACAGTTTATGGAAAGCTTGGCCTTAAGGGTACTTCTGCAGGACCTGTAATTAGTAACTCCAATAATTCAATCTTACTTCTTTGCATATCTTAGCTTTTAAATTGATAACCACACATTCTCATTGGTGGGCCCAGCCCCAAAAAGGTCTAGAGTTCAGATTTCAAAGGCTCTTTGTTCAGAGCTAAATGCACTTTTTTATGGGGGACCTGACCTTAAAGGCTGTTTATTTTGGTTGTGTTATCAGCAATTCACCACAAATGTGATGTCTTTCTTTGTATATTCAAGTATATATTTGAAACCAGTCCTTCATCCCTAGTATTAATCAAACAAAAGGTCTGTGAGGTCAGAATCCAGACTCCCTTATTCAGTTCACAGTTCAATTGTGGATTTCAGCTCAGAGAGAACAACATGTTGCAGTTTACCATTCTGCAAGGAGACCATATTACATTTAACCACCGTGTACCAGCAACTTTCAATGCTGCACCAGTGCCTGTTGTTCATAAATACAGTCTTTTCTTCATATAATGTTTACAGAAACGAGTTCACTCTATCCACAAAAACAGGCCATAGTTACATCAAGGAGCATAATTCAAATCTACACCAAACGAAATAGGCCTTTCTCTGTCCATGCTGTCATTTTAAATGATGAAAATAAGTCGCTTATCTCCTGATTAATGTCATCTGTCCTTCACTTTATTTCTGGATTCCAAACGCATTGTTCCTCTGTTTTAGCTTTGAAATGCACAACTATTTATTTTCATCCCATATGGATGGCTACAGTTTTTAGATCTGTCCATGTGTATTGCATTTCAATGTCAGGTTATTTGTGAAAAGTAAGTGTTTTTCTCCACTTGCGCATTTGTCCATTGCAGTAGAATTTAAGTACGCCCATTTATTTACATGTCCCTAGCCCTTACGTCAGAGAAGCAGTGTTTTAGACTGGCCTGCATTTTCCAATGGATATTACCAGCCAGCTTAACTACTGTCCTGGCCTGGCCTAATTATTTCTGACATTCAGGGGCTATATTTTACCCCGCAGATCCTCTCTTGCTCTTTGATTCAGGTGACTCAGAGAAAAGAGCAAATAGACAGTGTTTTTTCTTTTCTTTTTTTTCTTTTCCTTATGGCCTCTGGGATCATTCCCTGAATTTCCTTGTTGGAGCACGTCTGCTCTTTTCCCATCCTGGGTGGTGGCATTGTGGTCTGCAATCCACTCTTTTTGAATTTTGTGGTTTTGGTTTTCGAACACTCCCTTTCTGGTAGCTCCACCTCAGGGCTGTAGGGGCAAGGAGTTGTTTAATCTGCCGAGAGTAAAAGAGAGGTTAAGTATTTTATGCAGTGTTAATTTCCACGGTATTATCGACATACACATTGAGAACAAAACAACAAGTTATACCTTACTTTTCCCTTGACATATACAATTCATAACATGCTTTTCACTTTTGGTACATTCCTTATAAGTATAAGTTGTTTTACTCCCTGTAAATGTGTGACTTTTTTCGATCCGGGTTTCCATTCTTTCCTTTTATTCTTCAGATGGTGCTTGGGCTCTATGCTCACAAAGTCTGTCTGGGGTGACAGCTTTTCAACTGATTGATATGGACTAATTTCTCTTCCATCTGTTCTCCTTTAGGGATGTGGATCTTATAGGCGACAGGTGAGATTTTATCAACAATTTCAAAAGCACGAAGCCAAGAGGGGAGGGACTTCTGCTCTTTGGTCTGGTTCCTCTGGATATTGTACATGTATACCCCATACTCCTTCTTGGTAGTCTTCAAGTCATAGTGGGTTTTTATCCCCTCTGCCGACTTTTCTAAATTTCGCTGAGTTTATGCAAAAGCGTGCTGAAGGTGTTTTTGTAAATTTTCAATGTACTCATGGGTTGTGGATGCGTTGATCAGGGTCTGCTCTTGGGTTCTGTGGATCAGATGCCGAGGTAGTACAATTTTTTGTCCAGTCATGAGCTCAAATGGAGATATTTTTGTTGCAGAAGATGGCGTAGACCTAATGACCATCAGGACAAGCTGTAATCAGATGTCCCAAGTAGGTCCAGAGTCTGCCGAGAACTTCTTTAAGATGCCCACAATTGTTTTATTGTACCTCTGAACTCCCCTGCTTGAGGCTGGGTGGTAGGCAATGTGGAGAGTTATATTTACTCCTAGTATCTCCCACATCTTTGTCATCACCTCACTGGTAAAATGACTTCCTCAGTCTGACTGAATCCTTTGGGGAAGACCGAAATGAAAATGTGATTGATCATTAGTGCAGCAGCTGTCTCCGCCTTACAATTTGGGGCTGTAAAACATTCTACCCACTTGGTAAAGATTCATGTCACAGTCACATGTACTTGTTTCCTCTAGAGAAGCGAATCACTGGCCCGATGAAATTGGCTTGCGAATCTGACCAAGGCAGTGTCATTCCCTGGCTGAAACTGAGCACACACAAGACACTCCATCAAATAGATGTCGAGGTCCTGGCCCAGGTGTGGCCAAAATGTGACCTCGTGCAAGGTACTAATGTGGTATGAATCCCTTTAGGATCGGCAGTGGCCATGTCATGGGCGTGACATGACATGAGGCTTTGGAATGAGGTACGTACCACCAACTGGTCACATACAGATATGGATCTCTGTACCAACAAACCGTCTTGGATTCAGAACATTTTGGAAAAGGTCATACACACCCGGAGATCCTCCTTTCCAATATAATCGGATTCTGTCGGAGGAAAATTCAAAGGGTCTTCAATATGTTCATAGAAATTCCCAATAATTGGGTCCTCTTTTTTCAAAGTAATCAAATCTACATCCGCGGTTTCTTTGCTCCACTTGGCAGTTGAGAGTTCATTTTTGGCATGGGTTTGAGACCTGGTGAGAACAGCGAAATGGATTTCCCCCAACAGGGATTCGGTTTCTAGGAAATCCCTGTGAATGGCTCTGGTGTTGGCCAACTGGTCAGCCAAGTCATTACGAGTTTTGTCTGGTCCCTCTATTTTGGAGTGACCTCTAATCATTTTCCAATAGATGGTCATCACCTCAGAGGTGTCCTGATAATCAATTGATTGGATTAGTCTCCCGTGCTTGAGCGGTTTGTTATTTGCACACAGCATGACTCGATTTTTCCAATTAATCAGGTGCGCCACAAACACTTTCCTGACATAATCTGAATCAGTGATTGTGAGCAGTTCTTTGAGTGGTGTTGTACGGCAGTGAGGATAACTTGATGTACTGCCATCAACTCTGCCACCTGACCACTTCAGGGACCTATTTTGTACCCAGCAGAGGGTTACGGGGCATAATTCACCAAAGCATTCCCAATGCCAGCCACTAGTTATTTTTCCCCATGGATGTCAATATGGTAGGTGCACCCATCCACATAACCTTTGGGTATCCCCGACACATGTCTTCCTCATAGACCTTCTGTGGGGAAGTAAGGTACGCCTCCATATTGTACTTGGTCCTTACACTTTCATCCTCGTCATACAGAGTCATGCAAGTCAGAAAATCTTTGCGCTAGAGGACTCTTCTTGTTTTGGCCATATCTGACCTCCACAAGTAAGGCTGGCATGGACGGAATCCAGGAAGTAATTCTGGAATTACTCTTGTGGCCTGTTCGGATTTGGTCACTTTGTAGATATTGCAAGTGTTGGTGAAGAGTCTCCATGATGATGTGCTCCCCCTGGATGAATGTGCACTAATTCCTCAATGCCAACACTGTTGCCAGGCGTGCCTTTTCTCAATCGTTGAATTTTTCCTCCACAGAGGAAAAAGTATTTCTTGCTTACGAGATTACTTTGTTGGCCTTGTCATGCTTTTGGTATAATACTGCTGTTAAGCAAGTATCTGAGAAACCTGTCTCCAAGAAAAAAATATTGTTATTTATGGGTAATCCAAACAAGGTGCTGGGGAAAGGCTTCTCTTTAGTTGTTTTACTGCCTTTATTTATTTTCTTTTTATTTATTTATTTATTTGCATTTTTAAAGCGCAGCAGCTGCCCTCGGGCATCATGGCGCTGTTACAAGAAGGTTTACTTGGCATGTTGATTCGGTTACAGGAATGGCTGTGGTTCCAAGGTTAAATGGGAACCGTAATCATGATACAGTTGTAATTTACAGACATTGTTGCATGCGATAAAATTGGAAACTTGGGTTACTTAAATAGGGTGGTTTTCAGAGATTGTTCTGGACCCCACTCCCACTGGACCCTGGCCTTTAGTAAATGGAACAAAGGGCTGTGTAACCTCAGCATAGTCTTCAATGAACTTCCAACTATAATTAGTGAGTCAAAGAAGGCTTCTTAGTTCTCACAGAGTAGTAGGGTTTTTCAATTTCAATAATGCTTCCACCTTTTTTGTCTGGGGCTGAGACCCTCTGGGGTGATTTCATGCCCTAGAAAATTCACACGGGTTTTACACCACTGTGCCTTCAGAAAGGACCGTTTTTTTCAGCTTTCTGCAACTGTGTGAGAACATAGCATATTTCAGCTATGTGTTCCTCCACAGTTGAGCTCTTGATTAAGACATTGGGCCTCATTACGAGTCTGGGGGTAGCCGTGCCGGAAAAACCGTCAAGCTGCCACCGGGCCCGAAATACCATTCCGCCTCTGTGATTGCCGGAATCACCGGGGCATTACAACCCCGGTGACCCGGTTATTTTTCCAGAGGCGGAATTCCGTAAATCCCAATTCCCATGGAGTACCATAGAACTCCATGGGGATGAGGACAGTGGAAACACTGGTTCCGTCTATGACAGAGCCCGTGTTTCCATGGCGTTGCTCCCACCAGGTCAGACCTGGCGGGAGTGACACCTCCCGCCTGCAGAATTCAGAATCATCCGGTCCGGAAACAACAGTGGCGGCAGATTTACTGCCACCGTTGTTTCCGGACCAGCAGGGTCATAATGAGGCCTATTGTCTGTATAGGCCAGGTTCCCCTTTCGCCCAAATCAGGCATGGCCTTATGAAGGAAGATATTAAACTCATTGCCATTGTTTATGTATCCAAAGGGGGTTTGGGTCCACATGTACTGCTGCCCCTGAAGGTAAAGGCAAGCTTTTACTGGCCTTCCCTACTCTTGGGCACTGTCCAGTAACCGTTGGTCAGGTCAATGGTGGTATAAACCTTTGACCCTTGCATCTGGGCCAGTCCCTGATGTGGACCTGTCTTTTAAACTCCCTAAGGTCTACACAAAGTCTCCATTGGCCATTGGGTTTGAGTATCACCAGTACCGGGTTGTTAAAGGTACTGTGGATTGGACAAATCATCCCCTGGGATTCTCCGTTTTTAAAAATCTCTATGAGTAACTCCATAGATGCGAGAGGTAACCGGTATTGCTTCACAAATACTGGAGCCATCTCAGAGTCCATAGGGATGGAGGTTGAATGTATCTCTATGCATCCACAATCATAAGAATCCACTGCAAAGATATTCTGAATTTCCAAAAACACTGGTTTCAGCATATGATTTTGCTCCTCGGTCTCACAGGCATTGGCGAGATTGATTAATTCTTCGACCATCTGCTTAAGGCCTGGAAAGACCTTGGGCTTGGCAATTTCAGCCGTTTCCTCCAGTTGGGTGAAGATATCTCGTGTTATGGTGTTGGCCTGGACATGAGGTTTCAAGGATGGGAGGTAGTCAGTGTTGACTCAATCCTTCCCAATGTCACAGGTCACCTCTTCCCCCCATAAGGGCAGGAAGAGTACAGGAAGAAATTACCCCCTTGTCTGGTGAAAATCTTTTCCAGAGGGATACTGTTGTTAAAATTATAGCAGTATTTTGGATTGTTTCCAATGATCTCATACCTTAATCAATAAAATAATGTTGGGCATCAATCGCCATTCCAATAAAGGTGTCTGCACCCAAAGTGATAGTTCAAGGGTCGCTGTTATCCACCAATATTCAAATGGTGTCATGTTCTAGGTCAACTAGGGGCATCGGATGTAAATACAAGCCTTGCTGTTGGAGGTGATTATTGAAATGTATATATGCGTCCTTGTATTTGAGGATCTGTCCTCGCTTAATCTTTAGAGGAATTGTATATTGTTTCACCTGTCCTGGGATGGTATCCTCTTCCCTCATTTGAACTTTAACGGCATACGGTAACAATTGAGCTGACCAAAATGCTTTTTCAATGTTCTCAAAGCCCATGGGGTTTCCCCCAATCAGGACCAGGCTTTGTGAATAATTAGGTACACATTAATTGTGAATCGATTGAGAATGTCACTGCTTAGGTAAAAGGCAGAGGGGACATTTCTCACAACCCAAAAATGATGTTCTATACTTTTGTTGCCAATTGACATTTTTAGCATGCACCTGCTAGGAAGGAGATGTTTCGAATTTGGAGGTTCCAGGCCCATTTCCCACTTATCAATAATTTTAATTGTGGGCATAGTCTAATCGTTTGGGGGCTTCCTGAATAATGCTTCACTGATGAAGCTTCTTCTGTTTTTCAGGCATACTCTGGTGAGAACAAGCTCCTCCCCCTCATTTACCTGAATAGGTAAAAATAGATGTTCACCCTTTATCTGGATGTCGGTCAAACTTTGAGCTGGATTTTCATCATCGTTTGTCATGGAATTTGGTGTTTCTTCTGATTTTGGATTGGTATAATGTTTCAGAGTATTTCCTTCCAGGGTGGTATGCCACTTAAAACTGGGAGGGAGGCTGATTTTCAAAATGGACCATTGTTCAATCATGTGGCATGTGCCATTCAAGCTCACATAGTAGGTGCTTTGTTTTAATTGTATTGGCCTGTTAGTCTGAGTCCAGAGGAGCTTGTTCACGTAGTCAATCAGGTGTGATAACCTCTTAAGGAGGTCATTCTCCAGTAGACAAGTTGTGCCCTCTGTAGTGACGATGATCACCGGGTGTTTCATCCGGATCGGCAGTCCCTTCAATGGAAATATCATTCCCATAGAAGTTTTGGAGTTGTCCATGAAGAGCTATAAGGGGAATTTGGTGACTCTCCCCCTTCCTGAATTTAGTTGATCAAAGACCTTTTTGGACAGGAGGGTGGCTTGGCATCCAGTATCCACCAGCGCTGATAATGCACAATGACCCTGTAACCTGATGGAGGCATACAATATGCCTTCGCTCTCCTCAAGTGGGCAAATAAAATATGCATTCTGTGCCAGCTTGGCAGTTAACTTTATATTGAACTCCGACACTGTGGGATTTTCGACAGTTTTCTGGGTCAGAGTCTGAGAATCTGTAAAGAAGATTTTGCACCCAGAAACAAGTGGGATTGGGAAGTCCCCCTTTTCCCCTGATTCTTTACTGCCCCCCTTTTCCTGGTGACAGTCACCGCAGCTGTTTGGAGGGAGGATACCTCAGTGTTTTCTGGGTCATCTGGGTGACATTGTGGGGGTTTGAGAATGTGTTGCTCTGGGTCATTCTCCATACTTACCAAGTCTAAATCAGCATCTTTTGGGACCCATTTCTCCTTGGGAGAGATCCCTTCATTACTGAAAGAGAAGATTGTCTTTGCTGAATCCTCCAGGGATTCTTCTCCTTTGAATGGGAAGATGCAGACTTCCTCCACAAAGTGGGTCATTTTTTGCTTTCTATTTGTCCTACTTAACCTCTGTTAAGCTTTTCGGGGGTAGAACATTTATGTTCAGGTTCAGAGGTTTCCTGGGGTTTTGTTCTAGTAGAAAAGGAATCTTCCTCTATGGCTTTGCATCTCCCTTTCACCTGCCCCCCCACCTCTGGAACCTGTTGGTTGTCAGACATTTCTTCCCATCATTGATCTGGGGCACCAAACACAGATGTTGAATTATTCTCTGCAGCCGTTTCCAGTGGAGTGTTCCGCTGAGCCCTCAACATGTGACCCAGGTCTTCCGTTAAGTGTTGGACTTGTCGCTCCAGTTGGGACATCCTTTCTGGTTGGTTGGGGGGGTCTGGGTTGATACCTTTGCTTCTACCGGAAAGGTTAGCTGGCCCTTCTCCCAGTGTAGCATGGGTATTGGGAGTTTCCCTGATAACCTTCCATCCTAGGTCTCCCTTCTCTCTGGTTTGAGAATCTATTGTCCTGAAAGTGGGGAGAAAGATGGGATTGTTCTGGAAATTGGGGTTTGGAGGGTATCTGGGAAAGAAACTTATGTTATGGGTGGAGTATTTCTTCCCTCCTCAGGGAAGTTCTGAGGGAAGATTTGAGGGAGGTTCCCTGGAGCAGTACTTACTTGATTGGGGCCCCCACTTGTGCCGCGTGAGTTCATACATACCCCAGGATGGGTCTGTTACCCTTGTATCTAGGGTTGATATAGGTGGCAGGGTCAGAAAGAGTGTTGGTCTGATACCCTGCCTGGCTACCACCAGATTGGGTTGGCTCTGAGGGTCTTGTCTGCCACTCATTCTGCTTGTTGGTGTTAGTGAGAGGAGTACTTTTAGCACCCCCTCCACTTCCAAGTCCAATATGGGAGTATTTCACACCTCTGCTACCTTGGCAGTGGCAGGTGTGTTTGACGGTTTGGGGTTTTTAGGGTTGTTTTTGTTTTCAGAGGGCTTTTGGACTTCATACATCTGGGTGGCCTGTTCTATCACCCAATCCGGGGTCCTACGCTCATGCAAGTGCTTTACTAGTTGGATCATAATGCATTTCAGGAGCACATGGAAGTATGTGTTGATGAACTCCCGGCTATTGGTCTTCACCCACCTACAGGTCTGTGCAAACGCTTGTTCCAGCTCTTGCACAAACTGTCTAGGTGCTTGGTCTCCCCCACTCTGTGGGCTTTCTGAGGGCTCCTGTGAATGGAGAAGTGCTTTAAGATGTCTGTCTTGTAGGTGGACCATTTTTGATGATCTTGGTCATCCAGCCCTGCAAAGAAGCTGGAGCTTTCCGGGGAGAATGTCCACTTGACAAACTCCATGGAATTGTTATCATTATTATTTCCAAATGAAGTCATCATTTGGTCATAAAGCTCTAGATGCTCCCATACTGAATATTTGAAGTTCCTATGATAGGGAGTCATAAAGCTCTTTATGGCCTTTATCTGCCGAATTGGGTCTTTTACAAGACCTCTCTTCTGTTTGGCAGAATTTCTTTTCTGCTGCACCTGAGTCTACTTGCCCTCTGACTCAGAGCTGCTGCTATTTGTGGTCCACTCCCTGTCCTCTAGGCAGTTCCTATCTCTATGAGACTGGGAAAACCTCCCAGAATTATAGGGTCTGGTCTCTTCTCCCCTGTGGTGCTTTGGCCTATCAGGGTCATTTCCCTTGTACTCCCCTTTTCTCACAGTGAAGTATTCATCCTCCTCATCCCTCATTCTGGGTATGGTAGGGAATTCCACCCACCTCCCTGAATGTGTGGAGGTTTTTTAAAATACTGTTTTGAGGCCTGGGCTCTGGTTCTTCTCTGTCTGCAAAGCGGACCAGGTGATCTTGTTGTAACTTCAGTTTCTGCCAGTCTAAGTCCCTGATCTTTTCAACATAGGAGCTCTCCTCATCAGAAGTACATGCTAGGATATTTTTAAATTTGCAGAACCCACTGGTCCAGCCACCTTCCCTTCTACTGGGTAAAGGTGAATATTCATCAATATCTTATAATGACTAGCCTTCTAGATCAGTTGGGCTAGGCCTGGTTCAGGCCAGCTGCCTCATCTTTCCCTGTTCTTGAAAACTGGCAGGTATGAAGTTAGCTGCACCCTGTACATATGAGGTGGTGAGTTGGCTTGAGGTCCCCTGGAGAAAGATCATCACTCTATGGTTGCATGGTGCCTTTCCATACCCTGACTGGTCCAGGTGCCCCAAAGCCTGTTTGTATTTGGTAATTTCATGTTCCAACCTCTCACATTTGTTTTGCAAAGCCCCTATCCCTTTGTGATATACAGAGGCCTGAGTTTTCAATTATGACACCAGGGCTTGGGTAGCTTCTAGCACTTTATTGTGTGCCATCAATGGGTCTCTCAGTCCCTTGATATCATCACAAAGGGACTTATTTTCCTTCTGTGAGGCTCGTATTTTCTGGGCATATTCAGACCTCTTCTTTTTCAGGAGACTGACATCCCCTTGTGCAATTTTAGCCTGTGTTGCCTGCTCTATGTCAACCTCTACTTGCCTCACATGGTCCCTTAATTTTCCTGAAAACATAACTCAATTTTCTCCATGTCCGTCCTTAACTGATGAAGTTCCTGAAACAGGGTACTATTCTCTTGACATAATTTGCTATTTTATTCTCTCAACTGCTCTCTCTGCTGTTTCAAAGTGTACAACTCTTGGTGCATTTAATCAAATTCTCCCTGAAAAGGAACATCCCTAATGACCAATTGGCTATTTTCAGCTTTCAGTTGTTTAATCTGTGCCAGAAATGTGAAAATGTCCACTAAAAAGGCGAAACATCTGCTCACTTAATGTGTGTTGACTTGCACTCAGGTTTTCAACACATTCTTGAAAACCTTGAAGAATAGAAAATTGAAGCTCTCACTCTGCATTTGCTTGCTGTTGTTTTGCTTACTCATCTTTTAGCTGCTGAATAATATTTTCAAATTTTTACTCTGAATTTTGGCTCTTTTGCACTTATCCTTCTAATTGTTCCAACCCTCTCTGGGGTTGATTCAAAAGCTCAGACTGGTTTTGCCCAGAGTCTACACTATCCTGGTATCTTTCTTCCATGATCATCATATGGAAGCACATATATGCTGTGAGCTGAGAGCGGAACCATTTTAATGTGCTTATTTTTGCTGGTCTGTGTCATGTAAAAGTTTGTCAGGGCCTGATGTAACAGGCCATATTCCTGCAACATATCAACATTTGCAGAGGTAAGCTCCTGCATCATTCTAGCTTGCGACATTTCATGTTCTTGTTTTACCCATTAATACAAAATTTGGATAGGGGGTGCTTCCTGGCCATATTGATTTATATGGTGCTCATTCTTAAATGTGTTCTGCACCTGGTATACTCTCTATGCAAGGGAAAACATCTCAACCCTTTCCTGCTTAGTTTTCATTTACAATGACAACTCAAAATCAACACTGTTTTATCTATTCACCACCCTGGAACCCAGGGTACAGGTCTGAATGGCACCTTCACAATGCAACACAACTTTCCACCACTGCAATGCAATTACACCCAAATTAGTAGTCTGCTGCTGCTGCACTGTCACAAGTGAATACTCTCTACCAATCCTGGCACAAGCCCCCAGTTTTGTTGTCGTCTATTATGCGGTCACACGCAACCATGGGAGTTCCTTTCCCCCCAAGCAAGGTGACACATGATAATGCACTTTTGAATCATGTTAATTTTGGTGAGGCCTCCAACCCGTCCTGCACCCACCCCAACAAATACCCTTTGTCACCAATGGACTAGGAACCAGGCTGATGTGTACTAAGAATATATACATTCATTTATTTAAGATTTGACAAAATGCTAACAGCCAACATCAGCCACCAATGCTGTGGCAACATCCAATATCCCAACAATAACTCTATTATTCAAACAACACAGATGGAATTTTGAAACATGCGATAACACAACAAATTTCATTTCGATTTAACAAATGGGAAACATTCACAATACAATACAGGATCCCCAGAAATGACTTAATTTGAAACACTTTTCTCCCAGCAACCTGCACCCTCCAGGCCTCAATTAAATATGACCCCTTTGATTTAAAGGCAAGGTGCATGGAGTGAGAGCACAGTGGAAAAATCTTGTTGGTAACTGAATTGAAAAGGTGCTGTTTGGGAAGGGAATTCAATGGGAAAAATCATGTTGTGCTTGTTACTAGAAATGCAATATTAGGGCAAGGTGATTCAATGGGAAAATCATGTTATGCTTGCTACTGAAAATGCAATGTAAGGGAAACAAATACAATGGTATTTTTTTTTTTATTTCAACTTTGATTTAAAAGGCAATGTTGGGATATTGGGATAAACGGACTCAAATGGAAATCGATTTTCAACACACATGAAAATAAAAGCCAGGACTTGGTAATTTGGGGTCAGGGAAAAATGGGAACTAAAGCAAATTTTGTTTTGTAACACACTCACAGATGAGATGCAATACTTTGTCATTCTGATTTAACATGAATGGGGAATTTCATTTTAACAAGACACATACAGATTAAATGCAATGCTTTGTAATTCTGATTTAAAATGAATGGAGAGTAAAACAAATGTTTGCACCCTACACACTGGGCCTCATTACGACCCAGGCGTTAAGGGTTAACGCCGTTGTTAACCCTTAACGCCTGATTCTGATTTTAACGGCTGCTTTTAGCAGCCGTTAAAATCCATGGCGCTAACCTGCCATGATGCTAATTACGCCACCGTAATTTACGGTGGCATAATTAGCGCCTTCCCCACTCCCATTATGCCCTATGGGGCAAAAATGGGAATGGGGAAGGGAAAATGGGAAATGGGGATTTACCGCCACACTCACCTTGGAATGGGGCGGTAAACCCGCCATCCACCATGGTGTAAACATAGTTTACACCATGGTGGTAATGTTGGCGCAATTAGCGCCTGGGTCGTAATGACCCCCACTGACTTGAAAGGTGGTGTTTTGTGGATTACTTGTTTTTCGGGTTATGGACACCCCCGACCCCCTTTATATGTGGAAGTCAAGGATTTCAGAAACAGTCAACCACGTCTTCCTGGGCTACACCGGCTCTAACAAACTGGACATGGGCTTTGTTAGTTTCAAATTTAACCAAAACTCATCCTGTGATTTTCTATATGGGAATTAATTGATTTTCTTTTATCAAATGTGCTAAGTGTCTACAGAGGTTCTCCTCCTCCCCACAATTTAATGGAAAGGATTAAGGCAGGCAGTTCCCAACACAATGCACTGTCAACAGAGTGGTGGTTTTCTAAGGGGAAACAATTTGAAAGAGAACTATGAAATTGTGCGATGGACCAATCCAGTTTCACCCCCCCCTTGACCCACTAATGGAAAGGGATAAAAGCAGGTGGCTCCCCACACAATTGATGGCTTTGGGGTTTCTACTTTCATGGGAGCTCTATGCTCTTTGCTCAGGAAGCCCGCCAGATTGTTAGGTCCCTCTTTTGCTAGGCAGCTCACACCAGGCTTTTCCCACAGCAAGGTCCCCCCATACAGGCCTCTTTAAGATAGGGTTACCAGGTTTCCATGCAAGGTTTCCCTGATGGGCTTGGTGGCTCTCATTGCCTCTCTGCCAGTGGTGCCTGCTATAGGCCAGCAGCAGGTTGTCTCCCAGAATAAAGTCCAAAAAGCCCTGTTCTGATTTAAACCAGCCCTCTTATAGTGTGGTTTACAATGCAACCTTGTCATAATTCCTGCATTCAAGATTGGCTAACTTGCTCCCTTCATCTCCCACCAAGACGCCCACTGGCTGCTGATAGGACAAGATGTTGGGAGATATGTATGATGTAGGCTGAGGGAGGAGAATCGATGCAACATTTCAAAATATCAGGGAGTTTCTAAATATTTTGTTCTGAAAAATCTCATAATGTAATAACTCCCTTGGTCTTTCAAATAACCCCATGATATATATATATATATTTACTTATATATATATATATATGGTTTCTATATTTTACGGTGAATCAGACCATTCTACTTTTATTTTGGCCACCTTCCTGAGCAGAGCTATTGTTCTTCACAGTTTTCTGCTGTGTACAAATAGCTACAAATGGGGCAATGTCCCATTAAACCTTATTTTCATGATCTACGCCTTTGCCAACTATCCCATTTATCAGGTGTATAAAAATGGCAGAATCATAATTTTCCACATAACTTAAATTATGTACATCATAAAGATTTTGTTTTTACAGGGTCGCCAAGTGCTTTTTCTTCTGTTTATATCGAACCGGGTGGGCTCGAAATGACACACACTGATCATTTTATTTAGGAAAAACTGTATTCAATGTTTAATCAATGCAATGCATTAGAAGTGTCAGTAAGTTTCATTTCTCTCAAGTTTCCATTCTGTTACAACATGTGACCAGCCACCTGGTTTATCCATGTTTATCTTAACAACTTTTTTCTGCTTGACTTCAAAGGCTTGCTCTATGCTTAATGTACAGTTTATGGGACGCTTGACCTTAAGGTCACTTCTGTTGACCTGTTATCAGTAACGCCAATAATCCAATCTTACTTCTTTGTCCACCAAGAACATTCTCCTTGGTGGGTGCAGCCCCAAACAGTTCTGGAGTTCAGATTTCAAAGGGTCTTTGTTCAGAGCTAAATGCACTTTTTATGGGGTCCTGACCTTAAAGGCTGTTTATTTTGGTTGTGTTATCAGCAATTCACCACAAATGTGATGTCTTTCTTTGTATATTCAAGTATATATTTGAAACCAGTCCTTCATCCCTAGTATTAATCAAACGAAAGGTCTGTGAGGTCAGAATCCAGACACCCTTATTCAGTTCACAGTTCAATGGGGGATTTCAGCTCAGAGAGACCAACATGTTGCAGTTTACCATTCTGCATGGCTGGCATATTCCAAGGCATGTTGTTGAAAAAAACAGTATTTTCTTTTTATATAATGTTAACAGAAATGAGTTCACCCTATCCACACAGCCAGTCCATATTTAAATCAGAGAGCATTATTCAAATCTACACCAAACGAAATAGGCCTTTTTCTGTCCATACTGTCATTTTATATGATGAAAATAAGTCTCTTCCCTTATGATGAATGTAATCTGTCCTTCACTTTGTTTCTGGAATGGCAAAGGCACTGTTCCTTTTTTTTTGAGCTTCCAAATGCACAACTATTTGTTTTCTTCCGATGTGCATTGCCGCAGTGTTTAGTTTTGTCCATATATTTCAATGTCAGGTTATTTGTGAAAAGTAAGTGTCTTTCTCCTCTTGTGCACTTATCCATTGCAGTAGAATTTAACTAGGCCCATTTCTTTCTATGTCACTAGGCCGTAAGTCGGAGAAAGAAGTGTTTTGGACTGGCCTGCATTTTCCAATGGATAGCACGAGCTAGCATCACTCTTAAATACTGGCCTGGCCTCTTTATTTTGGACATTCAGGGCTATATTTTACCTCACACCTTGTAATCTGTCAGTAATTCCACCAGACCAAGTGGTGGTAACGGTAAATATGTTTGCTGATATTTTGGCACTAAACTTGTCTTTACTGATTTGAATTTGGCTTCTTAACAACTTCTCCCAACTAACACATTCTGCCTCCTTACGAGTTAGGCGAAACAAGAAAAAAGTATACTAAAATGGCAGTAATGGAGATTGCAAGATAGGAGTTGAAGTGGAGGCATCACCGCTATTCCACCAACTTACTTTAAAACATCAGTGGATTTACTGTAGCAATATTACCACCCATGTTAAATCTGCCAAAAATCCTCATGGAGTCCTAATGACACCGAAAATGTGGACTAAGGGCCTCATTACACGGAAGGCGGTAAGGGTTAACGGTCTTACTACGGTCTTAACCCTTACCGCCTTACTACGAGGTCCCTTTGCCGTTAGGTACTTTAACGCCTGCTGTTTAGCAGTTGTTAAAAACCAACCTGCAAAGGGACCCGGGTGCTAATTACGGTACCGCAATTTGCGGTACCGTAATTAGCACCTTCCCCATTCCCATTATGCCCTATGGGGCAAAAATGGGAATGGGGAAGGCCCATGGGGGAAGGGGGAATTACCGTCCCGCCAACCTTGGGATAGGGTGGTAATTCCCCTTTCCACCAAGGCGGTGCCGGTATCTTACTGGCATGGACCAAGGTGCTAATAGCCTACCGTGTAACGAGGCCCTAACTGTTACATGGCACGTAATTCGATGGTAAATCTGCAGGACTAAGTGGTGGTAATGGTAAATGAGTTTGGTGGTAATAATAATGAAACTGTTCTTTAATGGAGGTGGCTGCTCAATTTCTACAACCATTGTTTGGGGGGAAAGAGCTCCAAACGTACACAATACTGATGCTGTGCTATTGTTTATAATGAGTGCTTTCTGGAACAATTATGGTGTTTTGCAGCACAGTAATTGTTATGTAAACCAAAGTTTGCATACAAGAGTCTATTCATCTCATGGAGAGTATAGGTAACATCTGCCTAACCAAGGATCGGAACTGTGACCTGCCATCTGAATGCAGATGTATACAACATGTGATTAACACAACCTGCGATCTTATGTACCATTGTGACATTCTCGCTCAGAAGTATTGAAACTGTGGGGTGCGTCCCTCAGTGGGGTGTGGCCACATTCCCATGGGGGTGCGGATCTCCTGCCTGAAACATGTAAAGAATTATTTATTTATTTTCTTCTGTTTTCCATATTTCAGGCTGGGGATCTGCGCAATGAGAGGTGCCATGCGATTCCTGTGAATCGACCTCACCCTATGTTGTCATTCACTACCAACAAAAGGTTTCAACAAAATCAAACCCACCCCTCAAAAAAAAAAACGTTTTACTGAAAAGGAACATGAGCTCTCTACTTCACGAGGAGTGAAACTGCACTCAAGAGTCCACCACTCTCAACATTAATCTAGATGTGTTGGAGCCCAAGCCGGGGAACCAGCATATGGATCTCCAAGGTTTTCCCGTTAAGTTTGTACATTTCCTGTTTGTTTCATACAGGTTGAAACCATGGCCTTTTGACCACTTCTAAGTTTTTCTTATTTTTTACAGCTAAATAAATGCATGAGGGTGACACAATGATTTGCCCATGCTCACACCATACGTGTAAAATGGGAGGCCTAGCTTCGAATTCAGTTCTTGTCCTTCAACAGCTGATAACCTAACCACAAAACCATATCTGTTTGCATGCACTGGCACCCGAAGTCCCCACTGACTGAATCCACAGACTTTACTGCAAACTAAGAGTATTATATGTTTTATTTAAAAACATGAGGATCGCTTTGCCTGTTTTCAGTACATTTTTGTTTCAATGTGTTGATTTCAATTGACAGAACATTGATTGTATTTACAGCAACGCTCTTCTATTCACTCTAGTTGATTTTGTTATTTTGGGGTATTTTTATCGTGTTGGGCAGAGATCGTGAAATAGCATGCTCCAAGCCCCATTTACATGAGGGTGCTTCCAGATGGAAATGTAGTGCCACCATTACTTTTGCCTCTGTGTGGCACCTTAGCGCCACCTAGCAAGGCTACATATTATTTGCTCAAAGTTGGTGGTTTGTCGTCACCATTGGTTTTGCTGCATAAGTGGAGCTTTGGTCCTACCGTTACTCTCCCAGCTTGGTGGCCACCCATTCCTGCCACTGTCCGCCCAAAACACCTCCTCATGGGAACTCTTTGAGCTTGCTTTATTCAAGCCTTACCTTAAAACTTTGGACTCACTGTTCCTGCCAGTGTTTGTTCAAATCAGTCTTCTGAGAGTTAATGACTTAATTGGAGTTGTAAACCCACTACAGATGTATTAAAAATGTCTTGCCAGGCCTCCTTCAGCCACTCGATTTATAAGCACACTGCATGTCCTTCACTGAAGTGCTGTTAAAAACAAGCAATGGTAAAGCCACTGAAGTCCTTATTTAAAACAACCATTGGTGAAGCTTACATTGTTGGCTTCTGCATATGTTTTAAGCTTTTGCCAGGCACTCTGTTAAATGGCCAGGTACTTGCATGGCTGCATTCCAGTGGGGAGGGGGTGCAGATCCCCAGCCTGAAATGTGAAAGACTTTTTTAATGGGAGGAAAGAAAAATCAGGGCATGGGGGAACCCTTGGCAGGTGCGGCTTGTCCATAATGGGCGAGGGGCATCGACCGAGTGGCCCGGTCACCCATTATGGAGGAGTCATCTCAGTGAAAAATTAAACGATCCCTCAGCTGCTTTTTCCAGCTGTGGGAGTGCTGCTGGGCTGGCTGAACTGTCAAAGGGGAACACTGTTTCCCTTTGCAGTTCAGTTCCCAGCAGAACATGCTCAATGAGTCATGCAAGGCTGGGAGTGCTTTGCTTCACCAGCCTTAGATAGCTCATTGAACATTCTTGCTGGGAATCTGCATGTCTGTATGTGCAAGGGGGAGCTCTGGTGCCTCCCTGCACATAGATATAGAGGAGTAGAGTCAGCGGCTACCCAGGCCTAAGGCGTGACAGGGGGTCGCAATACTCCTTGCTGGAGAGCTAGGAGAATACTAGCTGGAAAAAGAGGTCACCGTGGAGTTCAAAAAACAGGAAGATTTATTTTGACAGGAAGACATATTTACAGAATTCTTTATGTGCCGTGGCACATAGTATATGCATACTTGAAGTACATTTACAGTTTGCATATCGGTGAGTTAGTAATCTAGTAGTAATGTCTTCAGGACATCAAGTTGTGGTCGGACTTGGTTAAGTAAGAAGAGCGTCATCCATGTGCAAGTGAGTTGACGCCATGGCTGTTTGTGCCTGCAGTGATACAGCTCTTTCTCAGTTCGGCACAGATTTGGGCATCTGACTTTCGCAGACTGCCCCCCCCCCAGCCGTATTAATCGACAGCTGGGAAAACAAGACCACCGCCATTGCGTCAACTCACTTGCACATGGATGACGCTCTTCTTACTTAACCAAGTCCGACCACGACTTGATGTCCTGAAGACAGTTTGGTACTACTTTGCAGCGCTACTTCATTTCATCCAGCCACTGCCCTTTGTAACCTACCGAACCAGAAACACCAACTAATGTGTCGACAATGTTAAATGTATTGTGAATGTAAACAATACATGGAATATCTTGTCACTACTTTAAGATTACTAACTCACCGATATGCAAACTGTAAATGTACTTCAAGTATGCCACGGCACATAAAGAATTCTGTAAATATGTCTTCCTGTCAAAATAAATTTTCCTGTTTTTTTAACTCCACGGTGACCTCTTTTTCCAGCTAGTATTCTCCTAGCTCTCCTGCAAGGAGTATTGCGACCCCTTGTCACGCCTTAGGCCTGGGTAGCCGCTGACTCTACTCCTCTATATCTCTGTACCTCCCAACCCTCTAGAGTCAGGCCCCGAACAAAAAAGAGGGTTCCGCCCATTTTTTCTTCCTTCCCTGGACATAGAGACAGAGCAGCTGGAGCAGGGTGTTTAAGCACCCACACTCAGGCCCCTGCATGCAGGAACCAGGAAGCTCTTTGTTGCACAATCCCCCTATCCATCGGCCAGAAACAGCTCTCCTGAGGCACTGTGGAACCCTGGGGACAGGGATTGTATTTTTTGACTGACCATATGTCATAGATACCATGCTTCCCCCATGCACCCCCCCCCCTCCCCCAGCGCTATGCATACACACATAATCGCATTGATTGTGTGTGTTCGGCACTGTGAGTACCAAGGGACAAGGATGACATCTTTTTACTGGACATCTATCATAGATGTCCAGTAAGAAATACCATGCCTGCACCCTGAGCCCCCCAGCACCAATTGCAAACTGGCTTTGTGCCCAATATTTTTATAAACTATGCACTAAAACACAACATTCTAACCCATTGTTTAAAAAAATATCCCAGGGGAAGAACCCCCCGAACCTCCCTTGATTGGCTCGTGCTCCCACGCTATGCTCAGTTGCTATCGCATATATTTGAAATATTTATGCATCTCCACTTAAAACATTCACCAGTCGCCACTGGCCCTAGGACTGTGCTGGGAGTGGGGTGGAGGGAACCCAGGGATTGTGGTGGAGCAGGATGGGGGGCATAGGATAGTTGTGGGAGCAGGGTGGGTAGAGCCCAGTGACATTGGTGGGAGAAGGGTGGGGAGAGCCCAGGGTTTGTAATGGGGTGGGGAGAGCCCAGAGACTGGGCTAGGAGTGCGATGAGGGAGCCCAGAGACTGTGATGGGAGCAGGTGGGGGAGCCCAGGCACTATACTGGGAGTCGGATGTGGTTAACGCGCATAATAGTTCATAGCCATTTGGACTTACTGTCCATTTGACATTTTTGGGAGGGCCTGGTGTGCCCACATCTTTCTCAGGGGGAGGCCAGGCCTAAAATGTTTGAAGACCACTGAGAGGCCTTTATAGGACACGAGGACATGAGCTCCAGTTCACTCACCTGACTGCCTGGTGTAAAGAGGGCAGTGGACTTATTTCACAAAATATAAATAACGCATGTCTTGATATTCTGTTTTAATAACCAAGTTCTGATGTATCTACTTAATCCTGTAATGTGTTCTGTGTTCGTAGTAGTACTTATGTGTTTACTATCGCACAACTAATGTTTTTGATAATAATAATATTAATAATAATAATACTGCTAATAATAATAATAATAATGTTTGTATCTTTCTTTGAATAATGTATTAATCACATGTTTAACTAAAGTTGAAATGCATATTTATATGGTAGAGTCTAGCCTCTCTGCAGTGCAACTGTTTGCTGCCCCAGTGATTGGATTTTGGATTAATCATAAAGATTGACGTGCTCACATCGGTGTCCAACTGCAAATAAATGTTCCCTGCTTGCCTGCATCTCAGCTGATTCATCTTGAAAACGCTGCTGGTGTGTTTTTTGGAGGTATTCTGCTGTGCCAAGTGCTTGAGTGGTGACTCTCATTATAGTGCCTGTATACATGATGATAACACTTGTATGTGATCTTAGTACCCTGCCACCTGATACTAATTCATGGTGTATAGTGGGAGCACACCTGTGCATGGCACATACCTAACGGAGCAATGTCATGCCAACCCCACAGGATATGCGTGACACGCCAGTCTCTTCCTGCACCCAACATCAATACAACTGTGCGAGCACCACTGCTCAAACCTTGGCCCAGCTGATCTGACTCTTCCTTTGTTTGCTCCACCAGGCATGAGGGAAGCTGGCATGTTGTGCTACTGTTCACAAGTCCAGCATGCTCAGCAATTCGGGGTTGTTTATCTGCGTGCATGGATTTCTCTGTCTATATGTAATAGATGTGTGCATGTAAGGGCATAGTTGCGTGCGTAGGCCAATGAGTGCCTGCTGTGCATGTGAGTTCACGCATGTCTCTTTGTGTGCAAGTGCATGTTCACGTGTAGTTTTCGGAGTCCTGGGTGAGTGTGTGGGTATGCAGTTATTTGAGTGAATGTGAGTGCTTGCGTAAGGATGCATGTTTCAGTATGTGTGCATGTGGTTCAGAGTCTGCGTGTTTGTGTATGACTACTCGCATGTGTTTGACGGTATGTGTAGGGACGTGTGAGCACCTGATCGTGTGTGGGGTCGGGGGGGCGGCTACCTGAGCATGTGGTGTGAAATGCCTGACCCTCTGATGGCAACACCTGGCACATAAGGGGAGTAACAGGGCATATGAAGGTATAGAACATGTTATTAGTACCTGGACAAGTAGATGCAGTGACTTGCGCCTGTACACCTGATCATAGAAATCATACAAATGTGTTGACTTCGCATCGAAGAAGCTCCATATGTAAGGAACGGCTGGACATATTATGGCACTATCTGGACAAATGACGCCAATACCAGCTATACACATGTATGAGTGGCGCGATCTGAATGACACAAGACCGAGTACGATCGTTATTGTGTCCTTCCTTTGTTTCCCCCTCCTTGTCTTGTCACGCCTAGCAACACTTTTGTACAGGCACGTTATAAATACCATATCATATCATATGTGGCCATTTGATGGCAATACAAGGCCTAGTATTGCATTACCTCGCCATATGTTGCCAAAATATGGCAGCATTTGCACAACATGCACATGTTATTTCATTATCTTGCGGGACTAGCTGGACATTTGGTCCCATTACTGCAGTGCCTTTTACACACCCTTTATAGCACACTCCAGCCCTTCATACATCTACTGCTAGATCCCTTATACATAAATCATGCACCTAAAAGCTGGCACATACACCGACACACAAAATCTCATTACAAACACGTTGTCCATACAGCCATTCAGAAACTACACAACAAACATTTAGAGAAGTCAAACTGATTGGCCTTGGCACTGCTTGTTGAATTACGGCTCGCCTCAATAGAGGCTGAGAGCATTTCTTTTCGAGGGATGGGGTGTGGGGTTGCTTGGTCTCGTCAATGGTAGCTTCTGGCTCTGGATAGAACCCAGCAGAACCCCTAGAAGTTTGGTGAAGAGCCTTTGTAAGCCATCTGTCTCATGGATCAGGTTCCGGGCACAAGCCTCATCGGCAGCACCCCGTTCACCCCCTCCTTCCTCACTTCTCACAAACACTCCCACTGCTCCGTGTTCTCTTTTCTCATGCACCAGAGTCGATTTTGACATATGTCACCGCTAATGCGCGCGCTTTCCCCAGGGAGCCGTTCGAGAAGAATCCCCATGTCCAACCGCACTTAATGAGCCCTGTGCCACGCGTCACCACAAGAGGGCCGCCTGCGGTTGTCAGCAATGACAGGCCTTTGAATGCTGAGTAACAACATAGCTCAGAACGTTCAGCACCTGCTGCACAGATCTGTCCGTGTTACCTGTAGGTCAAAAATAGGAATATAGGAAGGGATGAGAGGCGTGTGTATGTTGCCATGGGTAATAATTAGGGGTACCAGATGACACCATGCCACTGAGACCCCACGTTTCGAGTCCTCTGAGTGTTCTTTCTGCAAATAATTAGTAGAAGGTGCGTAGGTCGAATTCGATCAATGAAAAAATAGAAATGTGCGCTAGAGTTAGGCATTAGTTTGTTAAGCGAAAGGCAATAACTGGCGGTTAAAAAGTGACTTGGTGACACAGTCATAAGTCCACCTAAGTAATAAATAAAACAATGATGTAATCACCAAGAGCGGGACGGTTGTGTGATTATGCAGAACTAAGCTGCTGCTTAGGAAGCCAACAGCAGGGTGCGCATATTGACCCTCAACTAATCAAACGTGCTATTAGTACGTGGCCTGGGTCTGTTTTGAGGACTCCCAGCCACTCAGGAGGATCAGAACGGCAGTGCAGTTTTAACATATGGTAAAACCTCAGCTCCAGCCTCCTCGGAGCTGGAGGATGCCATGTTGCCCCATTGGTACTGAGGTAAGTACTCCCTTGAGCCTGCACGTCCATTCCCCCACCCTCACTCCCCTTTTCCACATGTTTGACCACCCCAAACCTGCCACACTTACCTGGTTCTCCCTTGTTGTCAGTGCTGCAAGTGGGATTGGAAATCAAGCGGGCCCTAGTTAGTTGGTGTGGCCTAAGGACACGCCCCCTATGGAGAACCCCCTCTCCATTAAGAGCAGGGGGGGGGGCGGCTGGTAAAGACTGGAGCTGGAGCACACTGGAATTATTATATTTGATGTGCCCAGCCCCTCCTTTTAAACAAAAGGGGCTGGACCCACAAAAAGGTGTGACACTAGTGTGCCCCAGCTCGCACGCAACAGGCAGCCCCCTTTCATTCAAGGAGCCTGCTTTAGCCACGGGCACCTTGAGCAAAAGGTCTGTACTTGAAACAGGAGGAGGGCTGGAGGGCCCACCCCAGGTTCTCCTTTTGTTTTCGAGTAACTAGATGATAAGTTGGTTACTTGAACCAAAAGGAGAGCTGTACAGCCCTCCTTCTGTTCTCGGTACATAGACATCAGGCAGTCCGCACTGCATGATTACGCCTGCTGCTCGGAAGGTGTCTGCACTTCGGTTTAGTGCTGACACCTGCAGGCAGCTCGTGTAAAAGTGCAGCCTCTACACGGGCTGCCTGAGGTGTCGGCTGGTTGGGGATAGTTGGGGGTGGGCCCCAGCAGGGCCCCGGCTCGGGAGCCCTTTCTGGAGACTGCCGGAGCCTGGCCCCGGCTGGCCCCGTCCACTTAAAGCCCTGCTTTTTGTCCTTCGCTGGGTTCGCAGCGCATCCCTGACATGGCAATGGCCTCCATGGAAAGGGAGAAGGGACTACGTGTAGTTCACTTCCCCCTGATCCATGGTGGCAATACTGATTTGTATTTATTTACGTTGAGAAACGGCGTGCTTGCCGTTTCGCAACTTAACAAACAAATAAAATACACGATTAGTATAAAGGTACTACGTTCCAGGATACTACATTAAACCTCATTGAACCTCTCTGGGCGGGGGAATTAGCTGGGCAGGTAATGCCCCAGGCAAAAGTTAAAGCCGTCTCTTCACTCGGGCTTCTGAATGGCCCTGTGCCAGGGCATTAACCCCTGCAGCCGTCCATTTGCCTTTGCTCCCACTTATCTTTGCGCATGCACACAATGTTCTTATCCCCCATGAATTGGCATGACACAAGATTTCAATTGGCAAAAATTGGCCGCAGTTTTATTTCCATGACAACAGAAGTATTTGTACACACTATTGACCCCATTCTGTACGTGTGGCGCTTGCTTTCCGGATTTCCTTTGTTTCCCCCTGTACTTGGTATAGTAGGCCCCCAACTCCCCCAACCCATTGTACCTGTTCCTATCCTGCCCGTGCAGGGGTCCGTGGGTGGGGAGAGCGCCGTTTGTTTTGGGGGGGAAGCTGAGCCTTATTTGTTCCTACCAGACCCCCCCGCCGTTTATGCCCCCAAGAGGCGCTGGTCCAGAAGAGCGAAGACCCATTCCGTTTCCTTCTGGCTCGTCCGGAGTCTACCATTTGTGCTTGGTTGCCCAAACACCGCCAACTTGTCATCCTCCGACCTGGCCGCCCTGCGACAGCGACGCCCAGGTGTCTTCTTCCGTGTGATTCGTGGGTGGGTGGGTGGAAAACGAAATTCCTTGCACTTCAGGTGACGGCAACCGGGTCCCAGAGCAAGAGCGAGCTGCCTGGTCCCCGGTCCCGCCTGCTTATATCCTGCAAGCCTTGCCCCTTTCCTTTTGTTTCCCCTTCGCGGGCTTTTGGGCCATTCGGCTTTTTGGCGCCGTCCCGCCCTTTCGTCTTTTGCCCTTCCGGGTGAGGGCCCCGGCTCCCGGCGGCATGACCCCGCAGGGGTTACCCTGCTGCCTCCTTCATTTTTCGGACGTTTTCCGTCGTCAGCTCCATAACCCCTGCAGCCGTCCATTTGCCTTTGCTCCCACTTATCTTTGCGCATGCACACAATGTTCTTATCCCCCATGAATTGGCATGACACAAGATTTCAATTGGCAAAAATTGGCCGCAGTTTTATTTCCATGACAACAGAAGTATTTGTACACACTATTGACCCCATTCTGTACGTGTGGCGCTTGCTTGCCGGATTTCCTTTGCTTCCCCCTGTACTTGGTATAGTAGGCCCCCAACTCCCCCGACCCATTGTACCTGTTCCTATCCTGCCCGTGCAGGGGTCCGTGGGTGGGGAGAGCGCCGTTTGTTTTGGGGGGGAAGCTGAGCCTTATTTGTTCCTACCAGACGCCCTCGCCGTTTAGGCCCCCAAGAGGCGCTGGTCCAGAAGAGCGAAGACCCATTCCGTTTCCTTCTGGCTCGTCCGGAGTCTACCATTTGTGCTTGGTTGCCCAAACACCGCCACGCCAACTGGTGGGTTCCCGCACACCATTGGCTCCCCCCTTTCCTCAATCCTTCTCACAACTCCAGCAATTTGGTGCAAATGTTCCAGAAAAAGAGCTCCATTCCCTTTGGGGACAAGTGCACCCCATCGGCTAAGAAATACTCGGGGGTCTTCCCGTCAATCAGGCCATGCCTGATCTGATGGAAACCTCTGCCCCTGCAGAATTTGGCAACTGCCCCGTTCAGCTTCCTCCTCGATTTCTCTACCGCCGAATGGTTCTCAGCCCCTCTCCATTGTGCCCGAGAAATCACCTCGGACCAGACAATCTCTGTCTCTTCCACCAGTGCCGCTATTTCCTGCAATGAGTTTGTGATGTCTCTCAGCAAGACCCCCCTCCCTAGGCTGGTCAGGTCATTCCCTCCCAAGTGTATCACCAATACATCCGGCTTCCGCCGCTTATTTAGCAGTTTATGCAAATGCACTTTCAGCTGGTCCCATTTCATCCCAGGCACCCCGTGCCACTCGATCTTGAATTCTCCTGCTGTCAAGATCTCTTGCTGCTGGTTCCAGCTCGCCTTTGCCCTTGAGATGAATGAGTGCCCCACCACCCATACTGTGCGTAGTTTCCTTTGGTACACTGCTGATAAACGACATGGGGGGAATGGCATGGTTATCTTTACACTTTCTCTGGCCTGACATAACGTTTATAACATCCTGACGACCATCTCCCCAATCTCTTAATGTCATCCGCCCCCAGTCCCCCGACTGATGCTGAGGTGGCGGCCCCAATCCGGAAAGAATGTGTCCCAAACTGGCCCCCTGCCAGACCCATTTTATCCAGACCCAGTGCCATCACTTTCTTGAACTGAAAGCGGCTTAGTGCGGACCCATCCTTGTGCGTGAGCCAGGGCGCCTCTGCCCCTGATGGCCGCCTCTGTCGCATAAAGTTTGCTGTTGCCGCCACCGGGCAAACCCTGCTCGCCTGAATGGCATGTACGGTCAGCGCCGCCCCTTTTCTTTTCTGATCCGTCTTTGACCTCCTCACAAAAATGGTGACCTGAGCGCTCCCCACTTGGATGTCCCTGACGCGCAAGAACCCATTCCCTTTGCCGTTCTTGTTTTCCGGCACGAGTTCGCCGATTCTGAGCGCCCCAAAAGATGCCACCGTAAAAGCAGCCGAGAAGAGCACACGCTCTGATTCCTCCGTACATACTTCCCCTAGACTTTTAATTAATCCGTGCAATTTCCCAATATCGATCGGCCGCCTTTCATCTGGTTTTGTTATGCTTTGCCTCGCCCAGCCTTTCATTGCGAGCATGACGTAGTGCTTCTTAGTGGGGTCCTTCTCCCGTGCACTTTCGCATGATGTGCTATGGCCGCCAGGTGATAGCTTACCCACGCCCGGGTCTTCCCCGTTTTCCAGCACCAGCCTATGAATGCTCTCACCGGGTTCACCCCGGGGTCCCCTGCTAGTACCTCCTCCTGGAACTGTGAAAACCGGCTCCAACAAGCCCTGTACCTCTTGGTTGTACCGGGTGCCAGGGCAGTTTCTACCAATGCGGTCAGATCGCCCCAATCATCCCCCACCATTGTACCTTGAATGGGGTCATCTCCTCCCTTGCTTCGGGACAACTCTCCCGGAACCGGTCCCACTGTAAACGAGACAAAGAATCAGCGGCCGTGTTTTTTACCCCTGGAATGTGCCGAGCTCTAACCTTGATGTTCAACTCTAACAAACTTCTGGTGAGTTCTCTGAGGAGCCTCAGCACCCTCGGGTTACTGGACGACCCTGTGTTAATGATCTGTACCACCGCCAAGTTGTCTGACCATAGCGCGACCTTAGAATTTTGCAGCTGCCCGCCCCACAACTTAAATGCCACCACTATGGGGAACAGCTCTAGTAGCGTGATATCTCTCGTGACCCCTTCCTTATGCCATTCCTCCGGCCACGCCATGCCGCACCATCTGTCACCCAGGATAGCCCCGAAACCCAGGGACCCCGATGAATCCGTGAACAATTTGAGCCTCTGACTGCTTGCCCAGTCCGCCCTCCATATTGCCACCCCGTTGGATCTTGTCAGGAAGCTATCCCACATCCTGAGATCCTCCTTTACCTCTGCACCCAATCGGACGTGCTGTGCGTCATGCTGCAAGCCCACAGTTTTAAGCTCCACACTTCTGGCAAATGCCCTCCCCGCTGGTATCACTCTGCCTGCAAAATTGAGGTTTCCAGCCAGTGCTTGCAACTCCCGCAAGGTCGCTTTGTTTTTTCCCATCAGTTCCTGAATCAAGCCCCTCATTTTTTGTACCTTGTCCTGCGCGAGCCTGCATTCCCCTTTAACTGAATCGATCTCGATCCCCAGAAATGTCAATGTTGTTGCTGGACCCACGGTCTTTCCTGGTGCTAGGGGGACCCCAAGCTGCTCCATTCTAAGTTGAAATACCTCCATCAGGGATCTGCACTCATCCGTCCCCTCCCTCCCCACGAAGAGAAAATCGTCTAAGTAGCGCAACATTCCCCCACCTTTTTTCTCCCGTTTTACCGTAAACTCCAGAAAAGAGCTGAATGCCTCAAAATATGAGCAGGCAATGGCGCACCCCATGGGGAGGCATTTGTCATAGTAGTATTTGTCCCCTAACTTAAAACCCAGCAAGTGGTGACTATCCTCGTGGATTGGTAATAGACGGAAGGCGGACTCTATGTCTGCTTTCCCCAACAACGCCCCTTCTCTTGCCGCTTTTACCATTAGTATCGCATCCTCCAGGGAGGCGTACTGCACCCTGCACTGCTCCTCTGGGATGCCATCGTTCACTGATTGACCCTCGGGGAAGGATAGGTGGTGTATCAGGCGGAATTGGCCCTCTTCCTTCTTTGGCACCAATCCCAGTGGAGATACCACCAGATTGCTCATAGGGGGCTTAGTAAATGGGCCGGCCACTCTCCCCAGTCCCACCTCCTTGTCGACCTTCCTTTCCACTACCTCGGGTTTCCCAGAGCAGATCGCATGTTGGCTGTCTCCCTTCCCCTTTGAGTCCCCGCCCCCGGGATTCTAAAGCCCCACCTGAACCCTTGCCATAGCAATTTCGCGTCAGCCTTGTTGTGGTACTCATTTAGATAGGGGGTCATGGCAAGCAGGCTAACCGGTGTGGGCAATGCCCCTTTACCCATACCTCTGTCATTCATTGGTTCCCCAGCATTGCCCTGATTTGTCGGCGCATCATTCAACGTTTCCTTTATTCTTTTGGTTCCCACCCTCCCTGGGTTTTGCCTCTCCCGGAGTGGCCTTGCGGGGGCCCGTACCCCCGCCCCTCTGGTGCTTGTACCTGCATGTCTTCCCGTATGAGCAATACCCTTCTGCAAACCTCCAGCAGACTTCTTGCTCCCCCTGGTGGGCTGCTGCCCGGTACACCCAGGAGGAGGGCCCGCGAAAGGACCCTCTCCCCGTTGCGGGAACCCGCCTCTGCCTCTCCCACCCCAAGACTTCTCTCCTAGTGGCTCGCATTGGGGTTCCCTGCAGGGGACCACTTTGTCCATGTATCCCCCGACATCCATCTCGTCCCATGACATTGCTGGCCATATCTGCATCTTTAATCTAAAGCCCCGGTCATACTCCAGCCACCCCTCACCGCCATACTTCTGATATAAATCATGCACGTATTGCTCATAAGCTATCATTGCCAGTGCATCCTGCGGGTACCTCTCCAACATTACTGACATATACATCCTATAAGCTTTCAGCCAGTTGTTAATGGAACGCTCCACCTTGGTGGCCTCCCTGTCCCTTTTCTCCTTTTCCTTTTCTGATAGTTCCTTCAGACCTCCCCCCGTGGGGACGATCCCCAACAAGTCAAAGATGTCAATGAATTCCTTCCTCCACAACCTCTCCTTGACCCCCCATGGAATGTGCCACACCAAAGAATTCACCGTAGCCCGCATAGGTGCGAACCCTGGCATTGGCCTCCCATACTGGGTTGTCTGGCCCCACAATCCCCCTGTTTCCCCGCTGACCGGGCCTGCTGCTGACGGCTGGGCCGAGCTCAGCCCCCCTGTCAAAGCCGCTCCAAGCCCTGTCTCATTCTACACCCCCTGAGCCCCTGCAGGTAACCCCGAGGCCAACTGCTGCCCCCCCCCCATGTTTACTGCCGCTCCTGGCCCTTGGTTTGTCCATTCATGACCCCAAGGGACCCCCGCCATCTGCACTTGATGCCCGCCTACCATAGGTGGACCCGCACTAGGCAGCCCGACCGATAAGAAACCCCCGGGCGGTATCCCCCTCTTCTGAGGTAATTGACTCAGTCCCCCCGACTGTGCCCAGCCTTGCGTGCTACCGCTGCACCAAGGCCCTCCCAGCCCTTGTGACGCCACCAGATGCATGGCTATACCTCCTTGAGACACCCCCCCTACCACAATACCAGTACTGGACACAACATTCGGCATTTGCCCCATTTTTCCCCATGCTTGCATGCATTCCATCACCATACCTTTTACCGCCTCCAGGGATGTTGTTCCTCCACCCGCGACCTCCACCGTTCTGGTCGCAGGAGTGTTGGGTGGGCTGACTCGATTCCCTGGAGCCTCAGCAGGTGTAGGAGCCGTTAAGGCCGCATCCTCCTGCGCCCTCCCCTTCAGCCGTGGTCTCTTGGTGTTGCTGGCCTGCTCCTTGCTTGCTTTAGCCCTGGCCGTCATTGTTCTTTTCCTTTTGCTCCCCCGGGTCTCTTCGTCTTCTTCTTCCTCCCCCAGGCTGTGGATCTTGGCCTCGACTATGGTGGCCTCGCTGCCACTGTCCTGAAACATCAGAGGGGAGCTTTCAACCCTCTGGCTGCGCCCTTCCTGGCAAGGTTGGGCCACCATCTTGGACATCCAGTCTGGGCCATGGGTTGCTGCTGCCACCCTGGCCATTTCCATAAATGACGCCAGATCCATTGTTTGGCGGCCTTTCACTGGGTCAGCCGCCTGCTTCCTGCTCCCCGTAGGCCGCTCGTTGCTGTTGCCCATGTTCTGCTCCTTCCCCGCGGCGGCCTCACCGCGTCCCGCCGTCTGATTTCTCTCCTTCGAAGGAAGAGCGTTGATTGTCCGCGTGCCCTGGCACTGGTCCCTCTGCCGGGGATGCTCCCGGTCTTTTCGAGAGGGGGGGGCGTGGTCGGGTGGGCTCTAGCTGGCCGGATGCGTCTCCGGCCGGTGTTCCTCCTGCTCCGGCTGGGCCACCGCCCCGTGCGCCCTTCCTTACCCCTTGGCCCCTTGTCCTCCCGCCGGCGCTGCACGCATGTCCTTCGGCTGTTGGGCGGGCCCCCACCCGCAGCTCCGCTCCGCCTTCGTCGTTCACTCCTGGCCCCGGGCCGAGCGCGCCTTCTCTCGCTGCGGCTCCCAACCGGCTGGGCCGTTCCTCCACGCCCCTCCGGCTGTCCTCCACCGGCTGCGCGATCCTGCCTGCTGTGCCGCTGATCTTCTTTCCTTCTGCTGGGCGGGCGATCCAGCTGCCTTCGCCTTTTCTTCCAGCCGCCGCTTTGTGCTTCTCCTTCTCCCGACCCTCCGAGGTCCGATCAGCTGGGCTTCCAACGAAAACGAGGTGACGGCGACCGGGTCCCAGAGCAAGAGCGAGCCAAAACGAAATTCCTTGCACTTCAGGTGACGGCGACCGGGTCCCAGAGCAAGAGCGAGCTGCCTGGTCCCCGGTCCCGCCTGCTTATATCCTGCAAGCCCCGCCCCTTTCCTTTTGTTTCCCCTTCGCGGGCTTTTGGGCCATTCGGCTTTTTGGCGTAGTCCCGCCCTTTCGTCTTTTGCCCTTCCGGGTGAGGGCCCCGGCTCCCGGCGGCATGACCCCGCAGGGGTTACCCTTCTGCCTCCTTCATTTTTCGGATGTTTTCCGTCGTCAGCTCCATACCTGTTCCGATAATGCCCTTTCTTGTATGGGTTTATTGTTTAATTATAGAAACTTTCCACCGGCTCATATGCAATTAGCACACTAGTAAAAAGGCCCCTATTGCACAAAATACATTATTTCAGTGAACGTGTAGATAAGTGACATGTTTTCCCTAGTTCTATGAGTAGTGTATAGAAAGAATATGTTTTTTCCACTAAGGCTAATTGCACTTGCACAGGTGAATTGTATCTGCAATGTGGCCCCTTAGCAAGAGAGGATGTTGCTAAAATCACACTACCTGAAGGGGCATGCAACCCTCCACCATACCCGTGTAAGTGGTGCTACAGCAATGGTCATGTTTTTCGTGCATTCACCCCAGGGAACGGATGGGTTAATAATGTTGTAGGTGCCTGGATCATGCTGCATTGACATTTACAGGGAGGGAGGCGGCGAATGAGGGCACAGCAGGCGCCAGCAAGTCTCTTGATTTCTCCACCCAGGACAGCTGCCCATTGTGCGCCTTCAAAGCAAGGCCATTTCTGATAAATGAGAACTGCCCAGTGTCCAACTACCCAAGTAATTGGTATGGATGATCTGCGCTGGAGAGCGCACCACTCCGCCAGATAGCGAGCTCCGTGGCAGCCTGGAGCATTTATACAGCATGGAGTGCCGGGAGCCTAAGCCCCATAATTTGTCTATTTAATCATATTTGGAAAAGACTTAACCAGGGAGGACTGTCGGAGAGGATCTGTTTCAGAACATTACCCCGCTTAGATAGCTGGTAAAAAGCAGAAGACAGAGCTTTGCTGCCTGCTGCTTCTGTGAATTCCCTGCTTATGTGGCAGCGGAGCGGCTCCTTCCGCTCACAGTTAGGCTTTTTGGAATAGAGCCCAAAGGATGTTCATGGCCGTGATGGCGTCAGGGCCTTTCAACTTTTTTATTTGAAACAGGCCACAGGCTCTGGGGCGACACGAGCTGATGCCCTATGTTGGCACTCTTATGACCCAGAAACATACTCCTTTAATTTGGCATATGAAATGTCAGTTGATTTTACAGGTTATCTTTGATGGCTCCCTCAGGTTGCCACCTACCACTTGCAGTATCCAGCAATGTTCTGCTTCTTCTTCATATGGTATTTATAGAGCAAAGACCGGCTTCAAGCTTTACAGAGGTATACACCAATACAGATACATAACAGAGTGCTTTATACAGTTGTACAGCATTACAGATGCATAATGGAGCGCTTTTCAGTGGTAACAACATAACAGATATACAGTGGGAGATAGGATACAGAGGAAGGGTAGAGCTGTACCAGGTGACAGAGAGGAGAGGGGAAAACTGATGGCCTAGTTGTTGAGAAGCAGAGACTCCTTGAAGAGGTGGGTCTTGAGTTCTTTTCTGAATTGTAGGAGCGTGGGGCGAGTGTGATGCCGATCGGGAGGAGGTTCCATAGTCTTGGGGCGTAGGCAGAGGAGGCTTGTATTCTGGTCCTTTCTTATCACCTCATTGACCTTTTAATTCCATTTCCCCAACATTAGCACCCTGCTGTCAAAGAGCAATTAGATATCTTTTCAACTGACATTTAGTGTATCAGATCCATGCTGGCTGGCTCTCCTGTGATAACATGCAGTTATTAATCAGCTAGCTGTATTCTTTTGACTTCATTATAGTCACCTCACAGGTGCCTCAGACTTTTCTTTCTCAATGGTAAGGCAAGGTGGCTGTGAGGAATTCACCATCCACAAGGTGGGTGTGTGCTCACCTGTGCTTTTTTGAAATCTTTCATTAAATAGAGTGATTTTGGACCAACCTGAGGAAAATGTGTAGGGCTAATCCAAACACATTTTCTGATGCTCACACCATGACAAACCCATCGACCGGTGTACTTTGGTTGGACACAGCCTACAAACACAGCCCGCCCTGTCATATTTTGTTGGGATATGACAGCAAGGAGTACAACATATCATCGCCAGAAAGGGGGTGGAGCAACCTTCCCCCTGGCTCGGCCAGCCTGATTAACTTACAAAGGCTCCATGGCTCTGCCCTGCTCTTTTGTTGGGCCCTGCAGCTGGTGGCAGTGATTATCATACTAATAGAGTGCACTTCAAACAAGCCTACATGGCGCTTGGCTGCAGAGGTTAACAAAAGAGACAAGAATCCCCAACAAACTTTGATATCTAACTGTGTCAACCTAAAGCCAGCTCCCACCCTCATTGTCGACAACAGTGAACTGTCATGTCTACGACTGCATGTTTACCGTAGTCCACCCTTGTAGCGGCGAGCCCATTCATAAGGTATGAGAAAGTGATTTGCAGGAGCCAGAGAGTATGGTCTCACTGCAGCTTCAAGGGAGACCTGCCGCTTTAATCAGGAACCACAGAGAGGTCCATTCACCAGAGAGACTCTTTGATCGACAACAGACAGGAAGGAAGATGGGAGGGACTTAGTATTACATGTTTTCACCCATTTACCTTTCCTACTGTAAAGCTCTCTGTTTATGACCTCATGTATACAGATTTTTTTGTTTGTTTTTTTTGTTTTATTGGTTAATCTCAGTTAAACCTTAAACATTAATTCCATAATCTATTCCTAAAATCCTTCTCCCTTAAAATCCCCTTCAGACGCTACAATCCAGTCCAGTAGCGTATGCCCTTAGTTGCCATTCCCGTCGTTACAACTTTCCGTTCCCTAAACATCATCTACTTCTTGATTCAGTTTCAATGCTTCGACAAATTTTAATGCATCGAGAGTTTTTCCAGTCTTATCAACAGTTAGGAGACGCTCCCAATAAACTTCTTCCATCTTCCAGTTGATATTTTTTACATAACTGCCCATATAGTTCTCTCTTTTTGGCTTTAGTGCAGGGCAGTTTAACATGACGTGCCTGATCGTTTCTAGTTGATCCTTAGATTTACAGAATCTGCAATATGCTGCTGATTTTTCAATTTGTCTTCTTAACCATTTTAGTTCTCGGCAGTGCCAGATGTCTAATCTGCAGCGCAGCAGCAAGCCCCGATAGTGCTGAGATGGGAACTTCATCAGATACGGAGGTAATTTATTTAGGCCTTTTTTTCCCAGGCTATGTTGTAGCATAATCTTCTTTTCAATCTTAATTCCTGGGTTTCCTCCCAATCCTTATCCCGGATAGATCTTTTTGCCTTATCAGGGTTGTTCTTTAGAGTATCATCCGAGATGTTTATTTGGTCCATGGAAGCTTTACATCTTCCTTTCCAGTTTTTGAGGATCTCATCTTCATTTACTGTATCCCTCTGTATTAAGATTTCAAATGGTTTTGGTGGTTTGTCCAGTATGCACTTTCTGTACAGTGATAGAGATTTCCAGAGTGCAACTAAGGCCACCGATTGGAGTCTAAGCTCTGTTCTAATGAGTTCCACAGGTAATGAGGTAGATAAGCGCAAAATCTTACGCCAAAAGTACGTCTCACACAGATTCCAGACCTCCCATTTTAGGGATAATAGGGCCTCTGCACCGTAAGTAATGACCGCCACAACTTTCTGCTTAAAGAAGGTTACAATTGGGGTTAAGGAGTACTTCCCATATTTACGGTGTATACAAATCCCTTGGTCTGTCAGAGCCACTTATTTTTCCCGAATTAGGGTATACTGTGCCTGTTCATTGCTGTTTTTATTGATCATTATCCCCAAGTATAGTGCCGATTCCACTTTTTACAGTTTTTCATTATCTAATGACCATGTCGCAGTTTTTCCAGCCAATTTTCTTCCCTTACTTGATTTCATGGTTAAGATCATAGATTTCTTCACGTTCATCTTCATGCTATTTTCTTTTAGATATTTATTGAAGGCCGCAATTCGTCTTTGTAGTCCTATTGGTGTTTGATCTAGAAATGCCGCGTCATCTGCATATAGCATCCACGGTATTTCTTTCCCATTTATCCTCGGTGGGAATGCTCAAATCTTTTCTTGGGCTGTCTGCATATCGGCCATGTATAGCACAAAAAGGAAGGGAGCTGGTATTGATCCTCCTAGAAAGTCCCCCATTCTTTGTAATTTGGACTTTGATTGAGGTGCCAGTATATAATGTTCTAACAGCTTCCAACAGGTCTTTTGGACATCCCCAGTTCCTCATTTTTGACCACAGATGTTCTCTATTGATTCCATCAAACGCTTGTTCGAGGTCAATAAATGCTAGGTAAAGTTTTTTTTTTCCCAGCCAAAGTATTTGTCTTCAGCAGATTGATCAAAAATAAATTCAGGGCGGTGCCAACTCCACTCACAAAGGCTGTCTGTCTTTCGTCCAAGAATTCTGCCTCGGATGCCCATTTGTTTAGATCTCTTAATAAGAGGGATGCGAATAACTTGCCAATCGAATCTAGAAGCGCTATAGGCCTGTAGTTTCTCAGGTTTCCCCGGTCCCCCTTTTTATATACTGGCACAATATAAGCCTCCGTCCAAGTGGCTGGAATTTGTTTTGTTTTCATGATTTGTTGGAATAGGTCGTATATTAGCTCAGTCCAGTTCTCACAATTTTCTTTCAATAGTTTATTTGAGATTCCATCTGGACCTGCCGCTCTGGAAGTACTGAGTTTGTTTATCAGCATTCGAATATCATCTGTATCAAATTCCAGAGCCCAAGGTGTAGAATCAGGACTATCTTCTATAGTATTTTCGTGGGTTTCGCCTTCATATAAAGCAGTGTAGTGCTGAAACCATTTTTCTTCTCAGACTTGATTCACATCTATGGCCGATAGATTAAGATCCCTGGCATTTATTAAGTCCCACGTATTTCTAGCATTGTTAATAGTTATTGCGGCTAACATTTTTTCAGCATCTCTTTGGGTTCTTAAGTAGCGAGTTTGTCTCAACCAGTTTTTATAGGTTTGTTGACTTTTCTTCAAAAGATCTTCTCTCTGTGTGCTGGTGTTCTTTTTTAAGAGTCTCTGTTCTGATCTATATTGTTTCCTCCTTGCCACTAGTTGTTCATCATAGGCATGTTTTTTTTTAATATGGATGCTTTGGGGACCCTTGTACTTGCTCTCGTAGGCTTCTAGCAGCCATTTATATTCCACCAGATCTTCATTTTCGGTTGTAGCATCTTTATATCTTTGCACCAGTTTTGGTATGGCCTGTGTTTTTATATGCAAACGATTTCTTCCCCATGAGACCTCAGTTTCCATCGTTCTTTTAGTCTCTCTATTAGTTTGTATTTTCCACACAAGTTCTATTGTTAACAAACAATGATCACTGTTAGTTTGTTTTGCTATTGTAAATGACTTTATTCTCTCCAGCGTATTCCCTCCAACAAAGCATTAATCAAGACAGGCTCCAACTTTCCCACTGTGCCAGGTAATGGCCCCCTGCAGATCTCCCTTTGTCTGGCCATTTAGCATCTTCATCTCACGGATTCTCATTTCCTTCATCCATGTTTTTTCTTTTCCTAATAGATGTTCTATAGCTTTTATTTTTCCATTTTTATCCAACAGTTTGATGTTTAAATCGCCATTTAGTAAGATCAATTGGTAATTTTCTTCCATCATGGATTTATCAATTACATCCATGATAGATTTCAGAAAGAGCGCCTGTCCCGATATGTTCTCACTCCAGTAGATGTTAATCAAAATCATTTGTTTTGGTCCTTTCAAGTCATCCGCTTCAGATCTTACTTTCAGAATTTGCACATATGGATTCGGTGTCAGATGTTCTACTACTTTTAGTGGGCATTCCAATTTCTTCAGTATCATGAGCCCTCCAAATGGTCCCCCCATGGGCCCCTTTCTAGCTGGATTGATGTAAATTTCATAGCCCTCACATACTGGTGGTTCACGTAACCATATCTCCTGTATTGAGATAAGATCATATTTTGCCAAGAAGCAGCTATCCTTGGAGAGCAAATGTTTAAAACCTCTTGTGTTCCATGAGGCACAGAGGATCAAATTTTGCTCAATCTCCTTACTCTATTGCTTCTTCTTTGAGTCTAGGGGTTTTGCCATCCATGACCAATCCTCTGCCTGGATGTCTGCTTTAATTGGGTTGTTCTTTGTCATTTTTGGATTTTCCGAATTGTCTACCGTGAACCTCAGGGCTTTCAGCGTACTTTTCTTTTTTGATCGGGAAAGGGCTTTCTTTTTGTTTTTCTTCCTCTTTTTTACTTTTTTCATTCTTTTTCTTCCATATTACAGCGTCTGATTTATTTTTTTCATACCTTTTTCCAGCATCTGTATCTCTTGTTCTATCTGAAGGATCATCTTTTATATCCTTTCTTTCCTCCATTGGGGCTTTTTCTTTTTTTTGCCTGGTATCATCATCCAGGTCCACCAGTAGGAAACCCCTTTTTTTAGAGTGTCCGTCACCTCCAAGAGTTTCCGCTTTATCTTCTTTGAAGTCAAATGTAAAATAACTTGGTCCATCCCCTGTTCCTTTGGAAATTCAACTATTTTTATATCCTCAGTTGATATCATCCTTGGTGGTAGGACTTGGTTGCAGAGCTCCATAACATAACTCATATTTAATATCACCCTTCTTGGGCCATTTACTGCTGTTTCTAGTTTTAGATAGCAACCTTTAAATAGAATGGATTTCTTTGGGGGTGATGGTGACAGTGACGGTGACAAATCCCTTTTTCTTTGCTTCTTTGGCGATGATGGCGCCAATTTCGGTTCCCTTTTCTTAACTCTGTTCTGATCTTTCTTTCCTCTTTCGTTTAATTGTGTCGCTCGGGGGCTATCCTGCGTTTTTCGATACTTAACCCCTTTGATCTCCAATTCTTTTCTTCTTTGTTCCAGCGTTTTAAATTTAGTGTGCTCAAGATTTGAATTCCATTTCTTTTTCGAGCGTTCCGTTCGCCTTCCAGTCGCAACGCTCTTTTCTTGATTGATTTTTCTATCAGGCTTTAAATTCTTGTCTTCCTTAGAGTTTTCATTTGGATCAATTGTTTCCCAGTTATCAATAGTTTTCCATTCTGATACGCTGATGCTATCCCAATCTTCATCCTTACTGTCGTTTTCTACCAGCTCAATCAGATCACTGAGATCACCATTTTGTTCCTGATCTTCTTCTGTTGCTGCATTTTCTGAATCCTTTGTCCCCCTGGTCTCTATACAAGCTAGATCTTTCATATTCAATTCTCTTCTCGATTTCTTAGCACACTGAGGGTTTTCTCTTCTAGGAGGAGTTCCTAAATTTCTCAGAAATGCTCTTGAGCCATTTACTTTACGTTTAAGGGGTTAATTTTTGGTTTTTTTCCCCTATCATTTGTCATTTGTGTGCCCTCCTTTCCCTTTTGCTGTATCGAATCTTTCGATGTAATCCCTGAAAAGATTGCAAAGGGGGATGGTTCCGAATGAGCTGATGTCAATTGATTAGGTGGATTACCTTTATCCTCTTCCTTCCCTCCCAATGGGATCAGTATCACATCGTCCAGTTGTTGTTCCTTTTGTTTAGAAGGGGCAATTATGCCCTGTTTTAGTTTCATAGGGCCATTTCCTTCTTTGGGTTTAGTAACGGTATCAATACTCTCTTTCCTTTGACTCTTTTCTTTGTGGAAGCTTCTCATCCATTTACAATCCTCTATGACAGCTTCCATCAACAATGATTTATCAGTCGCATCTCGCCTAGCTAAATCACTCAATCGTGTTTGCCAAGTTTGGGTTAATTCTGCTTCCTTATTTGTTTGTTGGGTTAGGCTCTGCAAAGACGAAGTCATTTGAGCATATGACTCTTTTATTTGTACGTTATTAAAGCCCACCTCTTGGACAGAGTCTTTAATTGCCTCATAGAGTTTTAAGAAGGGGGCCATTGTAATGGAAAGTGAGGCCATGATCACTTTTTCAATGTGCTCCATGTCTTTTTCTCTTTCTAACTTACAGGCCTCGGTTATTATGCCTGAGATTTGGTTTATCCATCCCTCTCCTGGGAGTTCATTTGCGTCCTTCAAAATTAGATCGCTGATTCCGATCTTTTCTATTTGTTCCTTTCTTACTGGTGATTTTGTCAATGGATCTTCCAATACATCTCCCGACAGAATTAGGTTTTCTTTCACTGAGACTGGCATTATGCTCTCCTTCCTTAATGCCTTGGGTCCCCCATATTTAAATGGCGATTCAAACGGGTCATCAACTAAGAAAGAAGAGCTTTCCTTCGCTCGATCTTTGTCCAGAGCGGCCATTTTCTCTTTTATCAAACAGAAGCTCCTTCTTTTTTCTCTTTCGATTTTATCAGTCAATATGGAGATGTCATGCATGATTTTGTTTGCAAGACATAAGTTACTGAAACTTGGTGATGCAATATCTGAAGTTTCATTGGTATTTATTTTCCCTAAGGGACTGGCCCGCTCCCTGTGTGGTCGAGTATGCTCAACTTCATACTTATTATTTATTTCGGTGAGGCAGTATTCTGATTGACTTCCTTTTTCCTTTATGGCGTTTTCAGTCAGTGGACTTCTCTTCTTTAGGAGACTGTTCTTCTCTTCCCGATATCGTTGGAAAATATCTGTATTATCTTGGATTAGCTTTGATGGTACCTCATTCTCCAGTAGTCTATGCTTTTTCCGTGGGTTTGTCTCATCTTCCCGATATGGTAGAAAAATATCTATAGTATCTTGTACTATCTTTGTTGGTATTTCATCATCGAGTCTCTCTTTCAGGCCAAGGGACCCCATTAGGTCTTCTTCCATTTGACCCAATTCAATTACGTCCCATAGGTCTCCTTGTTCACATGATACGTCCGCTAATTGATTTTCCTTTGTAGTGCTGTCCATAGCATAGCTGGATTCTCTTATCGATGAATTTAATTATTCGTTTAGGCTCATAGATGGTCTTTCCTCCGATAACAGTTGGCTAGGGTCACCCCCCCACCTCATAGGGTGGTGAAGTCAAATGTGGAATTTCCACTTTTTCCCTTTTATTCTTATTTGGTGAATGTTGTTCGTCTCTAGGGATATCTATAGAAAAGTCTTGTCTATGCAATTCATCTGACACCCCCATTACAGGGCATGAAGAAATGTCCTTATTCTCAGATTGCAGATTTCTTCGGGTATTATAAGGCTCCTCAGGTGTGTTCCCCGACACTAGGCTGGGCATTTTCAAACGTACACCTGTTTTCAGCACTAGGGTAGGATCCTCCCTTTGGGGCATTTCATTAGGATCAGTAGTGGGTTGTTCTGATACTTTTTCCTTGCATCCATCCTCTAGTGCCATTTTAGCTAATACAGTTGGTACCGGAGCTGTGGACAATTTTAAACTTTCTCTTGCAGTCGTTATAGTACAAGCCATTGGTAGCTCAAGAGAATTTGGCGCCAACCATAAGTTATCCACTCCTTCTGATAACTGTGGTTCATTAGTTGTTACCAACTCCAGCTGACTAGCTCCCATTGATAAGCTTTTCCGTTTTTTCATACAAAATGGGAAGCGACTTTGTTTTAAGGTAGTAGTTCTCAAGGTTTGCTCCGGACTCCCATTCACCTCCGGGAGTGAAGCAAATCTTTGTCTTACCTGCAGGCGTGTTCTTAATCCGGTCCCTTGTGGATCTCTTGATGTTGGAGTTGACTTCATGGTATCCAGGATCTCTCCGTTGTACTCCGTCACCGTGGCTTCCTGGACTTTCGCCCAGACTAGTTAGTAATCTCTGCAGAGGCAGAGCAAGCAGCCAAACAGCTCAACCTCCGTATCGATGCCCTTTGCGCGCCGGCTTAGCGCCGCAAGGGTGGCTGGGAAGTAAAGTTATAGTACTTCCTGTGGGCGTGGTGAGAGGCGGGCAGGGGGCGGGGCCAAACAGCGCTACGTCGCACGCTCCTGGACCGCTTCCTTCTCCTTCTCTACTGCAGGCAGGTAACAGGCAGAAGACCGCGTAACCCTCAGCACCTCAAATCCTCCCGGGACCAACAGTTTGTCAGAGGGCAGGTGAGTGGGGTCACAGCCACAGCTCAACAGCTGTCGTAATCCTCCGTATCGATGCCCTTTGTGCGCCGGGCTTAGTGCCGCAAGGGTGGTTGGGAAGTAAAGTTATAGTACTTCCTGTGGGCGTGGTGAGAGGCGGGCAGGGGGCGGGGCCAAACAGCGCTACGGCGCACGCTCCTGGACCGCTTCCTTCTCCTTCTCTACTGCAGGCAGGTAACAGGCAGCAGACCGCGTACCCCTCAGCACCTCAAATCCTCCCGGGACCAACAGTTTGTCAGAGGGCAGGTGAGTGGGGTCGCAGCCACAGCTCAACAGCTGTCGTAATCCTCTGTATCGATGCCCTATGTGCGCCGGGCTTAGCGCCGCAAGGGTGGCTGGGAAGTAAAGTTATAGTACTTCCTGTGGGTGTGGTGAGAGGCGGGCAGGGGGCGGGGCCAAACAGCGCTACAGCGCCCGCTCCTGGACTGCTTCCTTATCCTTCTCTACTGCAGGCAGGTAACAGGCAGCATACCGTGTACCTCTCAGCACCTCAAATCCTCCCGGGACCAACAGTTTGTCAGAGGGCAGGTGAGTGGGGTCGCAGCCACAGCTCAACAGCTGTCGTAATCCTCCGTATCGATGCCCTTTGCGCGCAGGAGATTTTTGGTAGGGGCCTCAGCAGTGGCTCACTAAGGTGGGCTTTGCCTACACCAATCACTGTGGCCCACTTGGCTTTAAAGGAGGGCTCAGACCCTGTTTTAGCAGATCATCTGAAGACTTTGCAAGGATTAGCAAGAAGAACTTATCCTTAAAACCTGGCTAAAGGTGCAGTCTGCCTTACATCTTCTACCAGTGAAGATAGGCCAGGACCTCCAAAGAGGGAAGCAAGATCCCTCCCCTAAACATCTGCTGGGGAACAGAGGGAAATAAAGACCTCAGAGGACCATCCGGTCACTTAGAAAAGGTACCTAGCCAACAAACAGTGTGCCCTGCTAGGCTCAGCAGCAAGATTCCTAAGTAGGAAGTGCCATAAGGTCTCTAAACTGACTACAAAGGACAAGGCAGATGCCTGCAACACACTCCTCAGATTTGGGCCGTCAACCTTACAGCACACCAAAAGCCCATTGGAGAAGCTGGGAGAAGTGCCTCGACGAGCATCTACCGATGTCCTTCTTAAAGGACATTTTCATGCCAGTCGAGTTCCTCGATCTGCAACAGATGGCATCGCTTTCTGCTGTGACGCCACTATCACTTAAAGACATCTGAGATGTCTCGACCAGTGCGTCAGAACGACCAATCAGCACTGAGACAATGATCCCTGACCCGAGCCGCCTTATAGGGCAGCCTCCAGCCGTTCGTCCAACTTTGCTCGCTGAACCGTCTTGCCCACTGATACCTGCAGATGAATCCCTTCTCAAACTCTGTCACAGAAGAATGCAAAGCGCCCTGAAGCTGACCTGACGCTTTCGAGCATGAAGAACATCTGCAGCACAAGGTACATTGTGGGTCTGTCCCCCTGGTTCTTCCCAGAAGGCCCCTAAGACATATTAGGACCCATTGCTCCGTTTTGGTGAAGCCAAGAAGCCTTAAACCGTAGTGATAATTATCCATACCTACTACCCTCCGGTCAGTGTCCATAGTGCATCCCCTTTCCTTCTTTGAAACTGTCTGCCTCTGCATTCATATAGAGGGTGGGTTGTATTTCGTAGTGTTGCTAGAACTGTTGTTTTGTTTGATATAAATAAAATAGATAATTTTGATACAACTTTGACTGGACATTCCCTATGTCATTGGATATTTGTATTTTCGCTGTGTTGCAACTAACCAACGATTCACGACCTTGCAGAGTTAAGTCTGCCGTTACGTCCACGTTACAAAAATTGGACAAGAAGGTTTATAATTTGCTAGTGTTTCCAATCTGTTTGGATTCCTTGTGGTGTACTAGAGGTGTGGGGCTGAATGGTGGTTAAGAAGCCGATATTCAACCCTGGACCACTGGTGCCCCGGAAGTTGATTAGTCACAGGGGCCCCCCAAAATGCATAATGAAATGGTGCTCACCATCCATGACACATTTTCAACTGGCCCTCATCCAGGACAGCCAATTATGTCTAATTACTTAAATAGGGAAAGTGGAAGTGACATCACATGATCGTGAGAACTCTATGTGCAGGGCCACATTACGAACGATAGAGGCTCAGAGGCTTTCAGCAATTGGGAGGGCATTTAGGCAAAGGGTAAACTCGCTTTTATTTTTCGTCTGATTCCTCCTGCAGCCTCCCCATCCAAAATGGTACCAAAAGGGACACAAGTGGCCTCCTCCTTAATGCTGGTGCGATATGTTGTGGCTAGTTACAGGAACTCTGAAGAGATGAAAGTAAGCAATTACTCTGGTGTTGATGCCAAACTCAATCATGATTGTATTGTTTCTCTACGATTGTCAAACTGTCTAACAAAATACATTGTGAATTCAGTGATACCTGTTCATGTCATCACCCTCGGAGATAAACATTGGGAAATACACATCATACACCGACTTGCTGTTGGCGAATTCCCCCTCTAGGCTGGGGTATGAGTGCCCCAGTTACAACAAAAACCTGCTGTCCGCCTTACCTGTCCCAACATACTTCACCACCAGGTCCATTTCCTTCTTTTCTCCTCCTCTAAGTCTTTTGTGCTTAGCCCCGCCCCGTCTCCACAGATGACAGACCCTTACGACCTGGAAACAGTTTGTCGATGGGTTCCCTTTTAGAAACAACACCCAAAACAAATGTCCCAGTTCACACATTGAGACGCCATTAATCCTCTGCCTTATACACTAATTCACAGTAACAAAGGTGCCCACATGCGACCCTTTTTAGCAACCTGCAACCTATGCCTCCGAAAAGGATATAGCGCTATTACCACCGCATTTAAGGGACGGCCAGATCATGGCCTTGGCGGATTTCACCCCAGCTATTAGCTGGGGTAAAATCTGCGGCAAAATTGCCTATTTTCGGCGCTATTACTGCCGGCGGGAAATCCACCGGCGGTAATAGCGTGAATTTTCCCCATTGGGCCCAATGGGGAATGAGGAATTCCCGAAAGGGCCCATTGGGGAATAGGCACTAACCGTTCTGCCAAACCCGTGATCCAGCGCTAATAGCACCGGGGGGTTTGGCGGTAGGGCTAATAGTGCCGGCGTTACCGCCCAACTCGTGATGAGGCCCTGTAAATCAGATCACCAACCCAGTTCCAGGTGGATGTCACCACAACCTCATTATAAATGAAATAAAAAGAAGTGTTCAAACAAACCATGAGGGAGAACTTTTCTTCTATATGATAAAAGTCCCAAGAGTGCTGATGAGGAGGCTCTGGATCAGCAGAAAGCAGCCCAACATAGAAGAATGGTGAGTGGAATTAAATCAACAGGCTGGTAGAGGTTAAACAGCAGGGGTGACGGTGAGGCACCCCGTGGTACTCCATTGGTGACCGGGCGCAGAGTTGAGGAGAAAGGAGGCATGTGTGTAATTTGCGATCTGTTGGTGTTGAAGTAGGATACACACTTTAAGGCTGCATCCCTGATGCCTAGAGAGTGGAGTATATCTGTGAGGGTCCAGTGGTCAATGGTGTAAAAGGGCACAGAGAAGTCCAGAAGGATCAGTGCAGCACAGCCATCAGAATTTGAGGTTCTTTTGAGATCATTCCAGATGGAGACTAGGGAAGATTCAGTTCCTCTTCGGGGTCTGAAGCTGGACTGGGTGGTATCCAGGAGCAGGTTTGTGTCTATGAAAAGGCATAACTGGGAGTAGGCTGATCAATTAGTTTAGCTATGAAGCAGTTGTGAGAGAGAGGTCTGTAGTTGGCAGGTAGAAGTGGGTCAATGGATGTTTTTTTGAGCAAGGGTTTGATTTGGGATGTTTTGAAAGCTGCTGGGAACATTCCTGAACTGAGCAATGTGTTACTGATAGATCTCACAAAGCTGCCGGCACAGGTTGAGGAAAGGATAGATTTAAGGAGAGGAAGAGGGCATGGATCTCCAGGAGATCCTGAAAGATAGCTTCTGGCTAGTAGCTTAAGGAATTTAGGGTGGGAGATCAGATAGAGGAGAGCAGGTGGGGCAGTGTCTGAGAGCCCGGAGGGGCGTGCAGGGGGGCACAGCAACAGCACTGCTAAGTTAGAGCTGATAGTGCTGTTTCTATCCACAGCAATATTAAGAAGTGGTCACATAGGGCATGGAGTGTTTGGGTGTGGTGTAGGGGGCAAGAAGTGCAGGGAGGGTCCTTGAATTCTGAGATGATCTTGTGGAGTGCCCTGCTGGCATTGCAGATTCTGTTCCAGTAGAAGGATTTGAGGGTAGGAGTGAACCATCTAGGTGCGAAGCCTTGTCTGTTGAAGAAGGATGCAATAGGAGTGAGAGTTCTTAGAGCTTTGGAGAGGCATTGGTTAAAATGGCTGATGGAGAGCTGACCTGACCAGACTGGAAGGGAGAGTAGGGAGGTAAACAGGGTCTTGGTCATGTCCAGAGTTACTTTGACATTGTTACACAGTGGGAGGCTGGTTGACAGTCCTGGGTTAGTCTGTGTGGAAGGAGGGTCTCCTGTCAAGAGTAAAAAAGATGGCGGCGTGATCGTTCAGATAAGTAGTTTAGGGGGTGGTGATCAGTTCGGAAGAACTGCAGAATGTCTCTAAAGTATGGCCCGCAGAATGTGTAGGGCCTAATACCAGTTGAGTCAGCTGGAGGGCTTCTAGGTTCTCCAGGATAGTATGTGTTATGGGGTCGATATGCGGGATATCAGACCATATGTTGAGATCCCCTAGCATGGTGAGTGAGGGGTGAATAACTAGAATGGCCGATAAGGAGTCACTGAGGGATTTAGCAGTGTTTCTGTGGTAGCCTGGCAGTCTGTATATGAGTTAAAAGTTTGGAGAGATTTGCATTCTGCGTCGCAGGCTTATTCCTCAGCGTGTTAAATGGGGAGGTGGGAATTGTAGAGGATGGCAATTCCGCCTGCCATGCTAGTTCTATTGTTCACACTAAGGATGTTGCCTGAGCGAAAGCCCTTCTGTGCAATGGGTTCGAAGTCCTGGGGCCTTCAGAATGTATAACGTCGTACATATTGTCTTGATTTTTGGTGACTGACTTGGCCTTGATTAGGATGAATGAAAGTCTAATGCTAAGATGGACATTTGCTGTGAGGGGGGCTATATGGATGGTGGTGCCACATGTAGGGGGTGGAGAGGTGGGTTGGGCGAGGGTTGCAGCTGAGATCCCCTCTGGGGCCCCCATATGTGAAGAAAATGAGGCTCTGTGGAGAGAGGGTAGCATAGGGAATGGAAGTTGTTGGGAGGAGAGGGGTTACTATGGGTGGGTCTGATGTCTCTTTTCCCGGGGAGTGGTGAGAGATGAGGGGTGTATACTTAGGGTGTGTGTGTGTGTGTGTGCACGGTGTGGAGTCGCTGTTCTGAGGGCTGGAGGCTGTGGAGAGGAGGAGGAAGGGAAGGGGTGTGGGGCGGTGGCAGGGGTGGTAGTGGAGAACTAATGTTGTGGGAGAGAGGTCAGGAAGGTGTCTGCTATGGTCTGATGCAGGGTCATGGTGCTCGTGTCAAAGGTAGCAAGGGTGGAGTGTCTGGAGCCAGTGTCTTCAGTGCTGTAAGATAGGCTGAAGAGCAATATCACTGGGTTTTGTGAGTTGGGGGAGACTGATGGTGTATGCAAGGGGGCATGTCATGGGTCTGGAGCCCAGATAGGGTGAGGTGTGAAGAGATGAGTGGGTCCAGGTAATGCAGTGTCTGTCTTTTAAGAGCATGGCGGAGTGGGGGGTGGTGAGGGTCACACAAAATGCTGATTGAGGGGTAATTGCAAGGGAAGCCTGGGCTGTGTTTAGGGATGCAAAGGCAGGGACATGGCTGGGTGGATGAGATGAGGGGGGTTGTATCTACAGCAGGCCTGTGCAAGCATGTCTTGCTGACACAGTTCCTGGCCCAGCTTCAGGTAAGTGCTCCCCACCTGGCCCCCTCCTTATCCACATAGTGCTTTGCTTTTTTCCCCTAGTTCTCTTTCTTTTCTTTACTCTCATTTAATTTCTGTATTTGGCCTAACTGTGTAAGGTTGCCTTACTCTGCATTTGGCCTAAGTCTGCAAGATAGCCCTATTCTGTATTTTACCTAGGTATGCAAGCTAGTCTTATTCTGCATTTAGCCTACTTGTGTGAGGCAGCCATATTCTGCATTTAGCCTAATTGTGTATGACAGCCTTTTCGTGCATTTGGCCCAATTGTGTAAGGTAGCCTTATTCTGCATTTAGCCTAATTGTGTATGGTAGCCTTACTTTGCATTTGGCCTAGGTGTGTAAGGTAGCTTTATTCTTCATTTAGCCTTGATGTCAAAGGTAACCTTATTCTGCATTTAGCCTAATTGTGTAAGGTACGCTTACTCTGCATTTAACCTAGGTGTGTAAGGTAGTGTTATTCTACATTTATCCTAGTTGTGTGAGGTAGCCTTATCCTGCATTTAGCTCAGTTGTGTAAGGTAGCCATACTCTGCATCTGGCCTAGGTGTGTAAGGTAGACTTATTCTGCATTTAGCCTAATTGTGTAAGGTACGCTTACTCTGCATTTAACCTAGGTGTGTAAGGTAGTGTTATTCTGCATTTATCCTAGTTGTGTGAGGTGGCCTTACCCTGCATTTAGCTCAGTTGTCATAACTGCATCTGCCATACTCTGCATCTGGCCTAGGTGTGTAAGGTAGACATATTCTGCATTTAGCCTAGTTGTGTAAGGTATCCATATTCTGAATTTCGGCTAATTGTGTATCAAAGCCTTATCTAGCATTTGGCCCAATTGTGTAAGGTACCCTTATTCTGCATTTAGCCTAATTGTGTAAGGTAGCCTTATTCAGCATTTAGCCTTGGTGTGTAAGGATCCTTTTTCTGCATTTAGCATAGCTGTGTAAGTGAGCATTATTCTGCATCTAGCCTAATTGTGTAAGGTAGTCTTTGTGACGAATCAACCAGTGGTCCAGAGATGAATTTCTTAACCTTCAATCAGCCCCACACGTCTAGTACACCAGAAGGGATCTGAACAGATTGGAAGCACAAGTAAATTATAAACCTCCTTATCCAATTTTTGTCATGTGGATGGAACAACAGGCTTATCTCTACAAGGTTGTGGTTCGTTGGTTAGTTGCAACACAGCAAAAATACAATTATTACCCAGGGATAAAAGTGACTGTCCAGTCATGGTTGTATACAAATATCTACTTCATTATTTTAACAACAGACAGCTCTAGCACACCACAAAATACAACCCACCCTGTAAAGGAACATGGAGGACAGACAGTTTCACAAAGGAAAGGGATGCACTCTGGATAATGACAGAAGTGTAGTCAGTAAAGCAATCAGTCTTAACTGTTCAATGTTATTTGGTTTCAGCACTAAGGGAGCAAGATGGTCATAAATGTCACCAAGGGCCTTCGGAGAAGGACCAGGGGACAGAACCACCAAATACCTCGTGCCTGAGAAGATCTTTATGCTCGACAGCAGCACGTCATTCTCCAGGATGCTTTGAAGCTCCTGACAGAGTTCAAGACGGGAGACAACAGCAGGTATCAGGCGGAAGGCAGTTCGACAAGTGAGGCTGGATGCACGGCTGCAGGCTGGTCTACACAACGACTCAGGGTAAAGAATCATTATCTCATCGCCTTCTTGGACTTGCTGGCTGTGATCTGCCAAATGCAATCATTTACTCGGCAAAGTGTCGGTATCATTTGGTGAGCGGAATGCAATCCCTGCTGGGGCCGGACCAGAAGCGGCTGTGAATGCTGTGGTCCCGTGGTCCTGCCAAATCCCCTCTCTCCCCCTGTAGGATGTGCGACGTGGTGCTGGAGGGTTGGTGGAACTTTGGCTGCCGGCGCCACAAGGTGGCAAAGCGGCCCTGCTGAATAGTGCTCGGAGCCCACTGAGGGTGTGACTGCAGGAGGTTGCAGAGAAGTGTCTGGTCCAAAGGCAGTGAGTGTAGAGCACCCGAAAAGACGTTACTGCACCCTGGGAGGCCTGTGCTGGGATGGGGAAGCACACTGTATAAAACACATGCCAGGACACGTAGGGCACCACGGCTGGCTTTGGCAATTGAAGGCTAAAACACTCCATGTTTGCACCACAGGGCAGTAAAGTCTTGTGATTTGCTCAACACTATCTTAATTCTTAGAAAACTCCCTCATAAGTACCTGTCTCACTGTTTGTTGTTGATTGCTGTGGTGCCCATGGCAGGGAAGATACACTTGGTATACTGCAGTGGATGCAACTTGAATGCCCTGCTAATTTGAGTGGGCACTGTGCTGAAAGAAAGCAGGAGACCCATACGGGCTGAAGGGCCTGAGTTTACGGATGCAGAGGAGTGTGAACTGGGTTCACGAGGGCATTTGAGCTGGAGGGGGCGCTGGTGGTAACCTGTGAAATGTGCTGAGTACCCCGAGATTATCTGACATTACTGTCCGGTGCTACATGCATAGGCCCCCACCATGTGGACCCTGTGACAGAGACCCCACTGGCTCACCCTGAACTTTCGATGGGTACCTGACGTGGGATACTGGTAGCTCACGGGTTGGCCAACTTGAAGAAATAGTGGAGAATGGCACATCCAGATCCTTAGTGCTGCAGGGTGGTGATCTGCGCCACTCGCCCCAATTGGCTCACCGTCTGACGTGGACCCCCCCATGCCAGTACAAGCAAAGGAATGGGCGCCTATAGGTTTGGCTCTTCTGGGGAGGCACAATATGAGCGGTACATGAAGCAACGTTAGTCCGTGAGCCACGACTGGTCGCTGCAAGAGGCAGGCATACTGGTACCCGGTAGATATCACTGTGAGAAAGGAGCTGTTGAATGAAGGTAGCACATCAAAATACTGATGCTCGAGAGATCATTGAGGCCAGTGCTGACAACCCATGAGAAGTGGGGGGAATCTGGAGGGCTAACAGCAGTAATTGTATGCTTTTAGGGCTAGAGGAGCACACGGATATAGCAAAAGACAAGCCCTGGAAGGGGACTGTGCAGTACAAAATGGATCGCTAAACAATGAGAGTTCCTACACCCTCTACCTTAGCACAGGAGAAGGTGGGAAAAGTACTGGAGAAGGGCAGCTAATATTATTTACAGACATAACGGCCGCCATAGGTGACTCCAGGTCATCGGTTGAAACAAAAATTGATGGGTTGGCCTCAGAGGTCTCCTTCCTATGGCAAGATCTGTGCAACCCATTAAACCCTAGCCTGGTGACTGACAATACTGCTCCAGACACCCTTGGCAGAACAAGGATTTATCATAGGAAAAATGGAAGCAGTTCGTGGAGCAATTAACCTGGGAGACATTATACACTACACACATTTGGGTTGATTCAAATACAAAGTCTGCAAGGGTCACTCTTGTGGTTCTTGCTGGGCCCCACTCTCTGATCTGTGGGGACCCCTCTGAGGAATCCAATTCTTACCTAGTGAAGAGGGAAGAGAAAAGCCTGTACTATCAGACAACAATGGTCACCATAGTCTGCAATGTGGCATCAAGATGGTGGATGAAACAAAGTAGTCTCAGCTGGTGGAGCTGCTTTGCTCTATGCCAGCCAATTAGCACAAGCTACTGATTTTGTGGTCTCAGCACCATTGCACCAAATCTGTATGTTTACATTCTCAGCCTATATGAATCCCCTTAATAAGTCGTACATCCCCTGGCCTGCAGTGATGTAAGACAACATTTGACCCTCTCCCTCCCACTCTGAGGCATGCTGAGGTGGCCCTCCCCACTTCCAAGCTCCTTAACAAAGCACAGGATGTGCCACAATCGAGGTGTACGGATGTGCTGTGATAAAAGCTGGCCTGGACCACCATGCATGCACAATATCAATGATGAGCATGCTGCTGCAGGGGCATGTGCTCACTGTGTTAGTTTAAAGATGCATGATTTCTAATCAGAGCTTTAATATTTCTGGTGCAGAAACAGGGGGGGCAGTGCCTGGCCTCTGGTACCCAAATGCACTAGCCTCCAGATGCGACTGGTTAATTTTTTCAATTAGCGGGGCATAACTATTTGACACTAGTATGCAAGAGCGACCGAGTGTAGCAAGGGAACCCAAACCAAGGAAAAGTTTTTGAGGTGGGGGGGTGTTCTCCTCCTAAGATTGGCTTTTGAATAATGGGTTAATGGGTTAAAACACACACACACACAACACACACATACACACACACACTCCCCCCGTCCCCCCAGACTACTGGCATCATTAACCGTCCCCTCGTTCTGAAACCTATATTGATATAATAAGGCCCTCATACACATGGTCACTGTATATAAGATATAGGATTGGCACCTTAACATTAGCGAAGGTTTTAGCTTTCTAGCAACAAGCCAGCAAGCATTATTGTTAAAAGTATTTACCAAAACGTTTTTTCAGCAGCATTTTAGAAAAATGGTGTTCAGTTTCAAAAGCATGCAGCACAGGGTGCTGTCCTTTTAAAATGTAGAAGTGTGCATATTTACACATTAGATACTTTTATATCTGTGTGGAACTGCATTGGAAATATGTAACCAACTAACAGCTAATAAAAAATGTCTACCACCAACCAATTAACTGTCCCAATTAACTTTATAATGCAGTTCGGAAGGCACAGTTTGAAAGTCATGTCAGTTTGTGTTTTTCCATGGGGAGATGCACAATAGAAAAAAAGGAAAGGTTGTTTGTTTGGTGCAAGGTTTTTATTTTTTTTAAAAAAAATGTGTATGCAGGTTGAAGAGCAGAACTTTCATCGTCCTCGCATGAAATGACTTATTACATGGAATCCCTTGTAATATGATTGGTAGGAACCATATGTAGGGGTATAGTCATGCATGAAATATTTGTGCAAACACATGTGTACAGATTCAAAGGGAAATAAAAGTGGGGGTTTCATTGTATAGTGTGTAGATACAGCTTTTTCGAAATGGGTGCAAGGCACAGCTTTCTAGCAACAAGCCAGCAAGCATTATTGTTAAAAGTATTTAGCAAAACATTTTTTCAGCAGCATGTCAGAAAAATTGGGATAGTTTCAAAAGCATGCAGCACAGGGTGCTGTCATTTTAAAATGTAGAAGCGTGCATATTTACAAATTAGACACTTTTATATCTGTGTGGAACTGCATTGGAAATATGTAACTAACAACTAATAAAAAAGTCCACTAACCAATTAACTGTCCCAATTAACATTATAATGCAGTTCGGTAGGCACAGTTTGAAAGTCATTTCAGTTTGTCTTTTTCCATGGGGAGATGCACAATAGAAAAAAAAAAGGAAAGGCTGTTTGTTTGGTGCAAGGTTGTTTTCTTTTTTTTTATGCAGGCTGAGTCTGAGATTGGTAGGAATCAAGAGGTGGCAATGCTGATGTCAGAGAAGGCTGATCTGAGTTTGATAGACAGCCAGAGTTTTTTTAATCAGCTGAGCTGGGAGAAGTAAGTAGTCCTTCCAGAGATTTGAAAGCTGTCGGTGTCTTTCTGGACGGGGCTCCTGGAATGCAGCTTTGAAGACAGCTGGTAAACCATGCAGAAAGGGATCAGGTCGCTGGCGCCGAAGAAGAAGGAATTCCTAAGGCTGTGTCTGTGAGCTGTGAGATAAAAGTTCTGGCAGCAAGAGATTCATACTTCACCTGCCTTGGTGAGTTAGGTGCTAAGTGAGGGTGCATAAAACAAAATGAATGGGAGGTGATGTAATTGTTGGCAGACAGTGGGCCTCATTACACGGATTGCGGTAAGGGAATAACGATACCGGAAGGGAATACCGGTATCGTTAAAAACCATTCCCAATTATGACCCGGCCAACCGCAATTAGCGGCACCACTAAAAACGATGCCACTAATAGCGGCTACTCCGCGGGCGGGCGACCCCTCATCCCGTAAATAGCAGCATGCCGCTATTAGCGCACCATCACAAGCCATGCAGACATGCTAATAGCGGCATGGAACAGCCCCAAAAAGCCCATACCGGCATGGCATAAATACTGGCATCGGGAACCACCCGCTAAGAGAAATTAGCAGTGTCCCCACCTGCCACAGGTGGACACAATCAGCACAGGTGGAGGAAATGGAGACTGTGGCAGCACAAAAGGAGCACACCACACCCCTTCCCACACCCCTTCCCACACCAAGATGGTTCCAATACTAGCAGCATTACATGGGCTGGAGGACATGATTGCATTGCAGCAACAACAACAGGCAGCACAGAGGAGACGCAGGAGGAGGAGGAGGAGGACGAGACAGGCGCAGCAAGCCCCACCAGTGCACCTAGTAATATCACAGAGGCAGCCTGCAATCCCCAGGATCCGAGCCAGTCCATTCAACCTAACCCCTGAGCAGATACACACCCTGTACCGTCTGGACCGGGATACCATCACCAGCATCGTGGACATGATACATGACGACATTGTGAGCCTCACAGACATCCGAACTGCCATCCCCCCTCTACTGAAGGTGGTAACTGTGCTCCACTTCCTGGCCACAGGCACCTACCAGCATACAGTAGGGCAGATGCATGGCATCTCACAACGTTTATTCTCACGTACCCTGACTCTGGTGCTCGATGCCCTCCTCAAGCACACAAGTGAACACATATCCCTGCCACGGACTGCCCAGGAGATCTCCCACACCAAAGTTGGCTTCTATTCACTGGCAGGTATCCCAAGTTGCATTGGGGCCATTGACTGCACCCATGTGGAATTAGTGGTCCCACATTACAATGAAGCAGTCTACCGAAACAGAAAGCAATTCCACTCCATCAATGTCCAAATGGTATGTGACTCAAACAAGATAATCACACATTGCTGTGCCCGATATCCCGGATCAACCCATGATTCAATGGTCCTGCGGAACTCAACGATACCACGCTACATGGAGCGACAAGTCGGACAACGTTCGTGGCTACTTGGTGAGTAGCAGGGCAAGCACATGGCAGTGTGATGTGGGTTGTGATTGGGGGGAAGAGATGCATACTCCAACTGGGTGTGATTGGCGGGGGGAGAGATGCATACTCCAACTGGGTGTGATTGGGGGGGAAGAGTTGCATACTCTAACTGGGTGTGATTGGGGGGGGAGATGCATACTCCAACTGGGTGTGATTGGGGGCGGGGAGAGATGCATACTCCAACTGGGTGTGATTGAGGGGGGAGATGCCTACTCCAACTGGGTGTGATTGGGGGGAAGAAATGCATACTCCAACTGGGTGTGATTGGGGGGGGGGAAGAGATGCATACTACAACTGAGTGTGGACTGTCGTCTGTACAACAAATGGACATACAAATGTAGGGCAATGTCCACCATGGCAGGCCACAATTGACCGGAAACAAAACAACATGCAATTTGAAGCAGCACAACATTGAAAACAATCCAAGATGCCAAACATGACACATCCATCCACATGCACACTGTACATCATACTACACCCCATATGACACAAATCAGCAACATGGCACCAATATGCGAATAGAAAATTTGCGCTGCACAACATCACTACAGCTATGCGCCCTTGAGTGCATGCAAAGGGATCACCTCTAGACATTGTACTGAACCACACCCCACACCACTACTGAAGTGACGCTTAACAGCATGGCGACATCGATTTCAGAATGGCAGTACACTAGCAGTGTGGTACCAAATTTGCCTGGGCCCAGGAACACCTAAGACCTATCCACACCCAGGACATGGCAATTACTGCCGGAGGTATGCATGGTGCATGTCCACTTGCAGGCACTAGCTCACCTTCTCACATTGCAGTTACACAGATCGTCTCCATGCATGCTGGGATTCGTGGATGCCAATCACAATGCAAACTGGATTAGTGTGATATGTACAGTTTGCACTTGAGGTGAACAGTAACAAGTCCCCATTGTTCCACCCATGCAGGTGATGCTGGCTATCCCCTGAAGAGGTGGCTCCTTACCCCTGTACGGAACCCACAGAACAGGCACGAAGAGGAATACAATTGTGCACATACCCGTACCCGCGTCGTGATTGAGCAGACATTTGGCCTTTTGAAGACACGGTTCCGGTGCCTAAGCAGGTCGGGTGGGGCTCTCCTGTACGGCCATGAGAAGGTGGCCAAGATCACCATGGCATGTGTCATGCTGCACAATATGTGTATCAGACGGAATGTGCCACTGCCCCCTGACGTCGAAATGCAACCACCTGATGAGGATGATGATGGGGATGAGGAGGGAGGGGACGGGGCTGCAGGTCATGCAAGAGGTGATGCCCAGGAGGGACGCGATTTGCATCAGCATCTGATCAACCAAATATTCTGAATCACATGGTTTAACTCTGTTGGATGGATGTGGGTATTAGTGCACTGGTGTTTGTGGTGAAGCGCACAATGGGCTGTGTCCCCCAATAAAGTTCACATACACAATGATGATGTCCAAGCCTGTGTCTTAACTTGTCACCAGTGTATTAAACATATTTTGAGAAGAAAAAGTGCATGGCCCCTAATATGCAAACACCCTTTCCCCCCTCCCCCCACAACACTCCCAAAACACCCTTTCCCCCTCCCCCCACAACACTCCCAAAACACCCTTTCCCACCTCTCGCCACAGCACTCCCAAAACACCCTTTCCTCCCTCCCTCCACAACACCCCCATGTGTGGCTTGCACAACGTTTGTGTCCTGCTGCACATGTGCCAGCTAGATCCTGCTGGCCCTACTTCCCATGCCCACCACCACCATTAGGAGGTTGGGAGGGTGTGCACCTCATGGTTCGCAAGGAGCGGCGGCGGGGGCATGTCTGCCTTGAACTTGCAGAGGAGGAGGTGCCTGGTTGTTCCTGTGGTGGTGGTGGGTACTGTTGGTCCATCGCGTCTGCTATGCGGGTGAGGACCTGCCTCAGTTGTGCCATCTCCTCGCAGAGCCTGTTGGTGCAGGCTTCCATGCCCTCCCTCGACTGCCTTGCATTCTCCCTGTACTCCTCCCTCAGACGGGCTGCCTCATCTATATTGCTGGCCAACCAGCGCTGTAATATCCTCCTGGTGCTGCCTGATGGTGGCCAGGTCATGGCCACTGTGTCCAGCTCATGGGGTGGCTGCTGTACCTTGGTCTATGTCTTGGCCATCAGGTGAGGGCACCTGTGGGCTCCAGCACCCTGCCATGGTCTCGTCGCCAGACTGGCCATGGCTACTGGATCGTGGTGTTGGCCGTGGGCTTGCTTCTCTGGATCCTGGGGGGCTGGAGGTCTGGATTTGCATGGGCAAGTCACTGGTCTCCTCCACGTCAGACAGCGGTGCAGTGGCTGCTGCCTCAGCAGTCGAACTGGTGGCAGCAGAGAGTGGGCCTTCCGTGGGTGTTTCCTGTGTTGGGGGGGATCACAGCAGTGGGTGCGCAATCGTTGCAGCCGTAGCTTCAGGTCTTGGTGCAGTGGCTCTCTTGCTGTGTTTGCCCCTCTGCAGGTGCTCACTCCTCCCTGTGCCCCTTGATGTGGTGGCGGTGTTCCCTGTCTCCTGTGCCCTGGCTTGTTTTTTGGCAGGGGAAGCCTGTATTGCAGTGTCCTGCTCATCGCTGTTGGTCTGTGAGCCTGTGGGGGACAAAGAGGGGGATGGCATTGGTGATGGTTCAACGTGCTTCATGCAGATTTTGTTCATCATGCTGTTCTGTGCATTGGGACTTCATTAGTGGGCATTCAGGTCATGGGGCTGTTGGGTGGGTCATCCATGCATGGGTCTGTGTGGCACGTGTCTGTGGTGATGCCTGCATGTGTGTGTGTTGGGGTGTGACACTCACATGGGCAGGGTTGTGTGCATGTATGTTTGCGGCCGCATCCATGAGGTGATTCTGGGCTCACATTTGGGGGGTGCTTCACCTTTCACAGTGCATTGTTTCATGTGTACACTCACCTCCATCTGATGTTGTGGGCGCACCACGCTCCATGTCCCTGACTCCCTCTATGGATTCTATGCCAATCGTGCTGGCGCAGGTCTCCTCCCACTCCCTGAGTTTGATGGGAGTATCAGCGCCACCTTGTGTGGCCATGGCCAGTTTACGATTTGCAGACAGTATGCTGCGGACCCGGAGGCGGAGATCCTCCCACCGCTTCCTGCAGTCTTTAACGGTGTGGGTGGTGGTGCCCACCGCACTGACTTTCTGGGCCACCTCTGCCCAGATGGCCTTTTTTTTAAATCAGGGTCTCACGCCGCATGTCAATCGCGAAGACAACATCCGCGTTTGCAGCAACCGTCAGCATGATAAGCTCCTCATTTGTGAATTTCTGCTTGCGCTGGCGATCTGTGCCTTCTTGATTGCCTTGGGCATTGTGAGGGGATCCTTGATGCTTTGGTACGACACTGGTGTGGAAACAGGTCCTGTGGGCAGAGGATGGCAATGGATTGTGTTTTTAAAGATGGCCGCCGTGCTCTTTCCCGTTCCTGTGCGATGTCGCTATTTCCGTTTCTGCAATTTTACAGTGACCACTAGGTCACTGCTATTTGCGTGTTGCTGGAGGTCAGAAGTGCTATCAGCGCTTTCGTCGGTGCCGCTAAGGGTCTTTTTGGGGTCTTTAGCGGCATGGCGGTAGGGTCATTACCGGCATGGCGCTGTGCTCATGTCCGCGTACTCGTAATGGTACGCAATTAGCGGCCCCTTGCCAAGGCGGACATGTTAATAGCGCCATGCCGGTAAGGGCAGTATTTTACTGCGTTCCGTGTAATGAGGCCCAGTGTAGTGAGCCAGGGTTATAAAAAAAAGAAATGTTTCATGTTTCATGTTTCTCTCTGCATTTCTACACTGGGTAAGAAAGTGTTGGACGCCAATTTCATTTTTTTTGCGATTTGCCTGTGTTTGCTCCTTTTCTCTTTTTATCTTTTAATGGCTCGAAGCTGTGGCCAATGTGGTAAGAGCAAATAATGTAACATCTTATAATGTAACTTTGTTAATGATGATTGTGTAATGCACAGCATACCAAAATAAGACTGTGATTTTGTTTTTCATTTCATGCGTATGGTGGTCACTGTTTCAAGGAAAAGGGGCAATCATGAGGGTTTGATGTTTACACCAAAGCGGTAAAGCATTTGCCATTCTACCGACCAAGTAAAGTTAGTAAATAAGGAAAAATATATATATGTGTAAGATAGGGGGCTGTGTGTGTGTGGATGCATTTTCTGTGCATGCTGAAATAAAGCACATAGGTTGCTGAATGTAAAGAAGTCAGTAACATGAGGTACATGCAATAAGTTGCATTCTGAATAAACTCACTGGGTTCCCTAAAGGTGTGCTAGGTCCACGGAATACCTGCAGTCAGCCAAAGGTGGGTCACAATTGTAATGAGGAAATGTTTGTTAGATGATGGGGCAGTTGTATAAAAGACATGCTCACCACTATACCACACAAATAAGATAATTCTAAAATACCACCAAAATAGGATCTCACTAAAAATGACTGCCAATATAAGCTAATACTATATTATCCCCAAATTAGGGTAATACTGAACCACCTCTAATGGTACGGCTAGTTTACCGCCAGAATACCATGGTAAGAAAATACAGCCAAATCCAGAATTTTCCCCAAAAGACAAAACCTCTTACACGGTCCAACATGCTTGGCATGAGATGGAATCTGATACGTGTCCGCTCTGTTTTCTAGGCTGAGAAAACATAGCAAATTCTGTATTCTTTTGTCCATTATACAGCGAAATTGGGGAACATTTCTTAAAACCAATATCGAATAAGCAGTCTATATGTCGTCTTACCAAAGCTCTTTCTTTGTGTAGATCCTCCGACAACACGTTTGTGATTTATGCTGTTTCCAAATTCATACACAGAGCATGGACAAAAAGGCAAAGATATGTTGCAGCCCCTAAAACACAGTAGAATCATGAGAGTTTAATGAATTATATTGATTATTTTAATCATATGTTTATTGCAAGTCTGTTTCTGGAACTAACAAAGGTCTTTTAACGTAATTTTTATGAAGATAAACATGTGATTAATCATCTTTTGATATATAATTGGAACTACATTTTTGATAAAAGCATACTATGGGGGTCATTCCGAGGTTGGAGGTAAGGAATTACCGGCACCGGTGCCGATGCCGGTAATCCCTTACCTGCGTATTCCGAGGTCCCTTTGCGGGTCCTTCCTTACCTCCTGCTTTTAGCAGGAGTTAAGTACGGGACCCGCAAAGGTACTTCGGAGGTAATTATGGTACCGTAATTTACGGTGCCGTAATTACCTCCTTCCCCATTCTCATTGAACCCTATGGGGCAGAAATGGGAATGGGGAAGGGCAAAAGGTGAATGGGGAATTACCGGTCCCTCCAACCCTGGAATGGACCGGTAATTACTCCATTCACCATGCCGGATTTGGGACGGTTTCGGAGGCAACCATGGAGCTAATTACTCCATGGTTAGCTCCAAACCTGGAATGAGGCCCATTGAAAATGTATGTGATTGTAATATTGTATGGACATGTTTATTGTATGTCGCGTGTGTTCCATTACTGGGTTTTGGGTGTTGCTTTTATGGGTCTCTATCCGAAAAAAAGTATTAATGATGAAGAAAAAACATTTTCACGCTAGATGTGCCCATACCCCATGTTGCCTGAACCAATATATGCCAGTATTCCCATATAAGAACTTACTTTTTTTTTTTGCTTTGTGCTTAATTCCGTTAATGCTACTATAAGAAAACATGTCCAAGCTTGGTCTGGCAAAATATGCCATCACCCCCAGGTAAGAACACAGTTCTGCTGGCATTGCCAATACAATGCCATAGAAAATGAGAAAACAAGTCCAAACTGAATCCAATGTAGTCCAGTCTAAACATGTATAATGCTTGCATAATCATAGATTGTCTCTAAAACATGTGATGCCACAGTAAGACATAGCAAGGTTGGCTGCACCAAAATGCCAGTTGTGTTCCTTCTCCCCAAAGGGAAGCCCCCCCCGTGAGGCGAGGGAGGTGAGCCTTCTCCACCATACCCTCTCTAGGGGTAGAGGCAAGTGGGACCTCCCCGGGAGAGACTCCCTCTTTTTGGAGAAGGCCTCCCGTTTCCATGTGGAACTCCCATCAAGCCACACATACGGTTTCCTACATGGGGTGTTTCAATATGTCAGAAACTACAAAGTATCAGAACTAGGACAAATAGTTGACATTGATCGCTGGATGACCACAAACGCCCTCCTCCTAAACCCCATTAAAAGCAAAATCATGGTGTGCAGCAACACCAAGCTTCTCCCCCATCCTCTACCATGGCCATCAACCATGGGCAATCCACCCACCACCTCGACCACAGTAAAAAACCTTGCATGCACCCTCAACTCTGATCTAACCCTTTCTCGCCAAATCAATGTCTCTAAGTCCTGCCATTTCCACCTCAAAATTCTTATAAGCATTTTTCCGTATCTCTCCTTTCCCAACAGACTCACCTCTGTCCAATCTATTGTAATGTCGAGACTGAACTATGCCAACTCCCTCTACCTCGGGGTCGAAGCATACCACCTCATTAAACTACAAAGAGCACAAAGTGCTGCAGCCAAATTACTGCTAGCACTTAGCCCAAGAGACCACACCTCTCAAGCTCTCAGACCTCTCCTCTGGCTCCCGGTTAGATGAAGGATGACTTTCAAAATATTATGCCTCTCCCACCGAGCGGTGAATAAAACTGGCCTTCTATACCTACAGGACAAGCTAAAATCCTACCACCCACCGTGCACTCTAAGACTGAGCTCTGCCCTCCTCTTAGTGATACCAAACACCAACTCAGTCAGGTTAGGAGGATCATCATTCTCAGCCCTGGCCCCCAAGCTATGGAACTCACTTCCACCCCACATTCGACACACTGAAGACTACATGTCATTCTGCAGATTACTGAAAACATGGTTCTTCCCTTAAGGAATCGACTCTTAGAGCAAATGGAATGAATAGCCACAACAAAGAAAAACCCAAGGTTATTTGAACAAAGAAAATAAAAGAGCAAAGGGAGTTGATGGAACAGATAGAAAGACTAAAACGGATCGTGTAACTAAAATGGATAGACTCAGTGAAACGGATAGACTAAGTGAAATGGATGGAATAGACTGAACAAATAGAGTAGATGGAATGGATAGAGTGGATGGAACGGGTAGAGTGGATGGAACGGAGAGAGTGGCTGGAACGGATAGAGTGGATGAAACGGATAAAGTGGATGGAACGGATAGAGTAGATGAAACGGATAGACAGGATGAACCAGATAGCGTGGATGGAACAGATGAGGGATGGAACAGATGAGGGATAGAACAGATGGGGGATAAAACAGATGAAGTGAAAGGAACGGATGGAGTAGATGGAATAGATGAAGAGAATGGAATGGATGAAGTGGATGAATCAGACAAAGTGGATAAAAAGGATAGAATAGATGGAACGGATGAAGTAGATGAAACGGATGAAGTTGATGGAACGGATGAAGTGGAAGGAACGGATGTAGAGAATGGAACGGATGAAGTGGATGAATCGGACAAAGTGGATAAAAAGGATAGAGTAGATGGAACGGATGAAGTGGATGGAACGGGCAAAGTGGATGGAACGGACAAAGTGGATGGAATGGACAGAGTGGATGGAACAGATGGAGTGGATGGAATGGAAGAAGTATTTGGAACGGATGAGTGGATGGGACAGATGGAATGGATGGAGTGGATGAAAAGGATGGAGTGGATGAAGTGGATGAAGTGGATGGAATGGATGAAGTGGATGGAATGGATGTAATGGATGGAACGGATGAAGTGGAGGGAACAGATGATATGGATAGAACGGTTAGAGTGGATGGAGCGGATAGAGTGGATGGAGCGGATACAGTGGATGGACCGGATAGAGTGGATAGAACGGATGAAGTGGATGCAACGGATGGAATGGATGGAAAGGATGGAGTGGATGGAACGGGTAGAGTGGACGAACAGATAGAGTGGATGGAGCGGATAGAGTGGATGGAACGGATAGAGGGGATGAAACGGGTAGAGTGGATGGAACGGATAGAGTGGATGGAATGGATAGAATGGATGAAACAGATAGACAGGATGAAACGGACAGAGTGGATGGAACGGATGAGGGATGGAACAGATGAGAGGATAAAACTGATGAAGTGAATGGAATGGATGGAGTAGATGGAATAGATGAGGGATGGAGCAGATGAGGGGATAAAACCGATGAAGTGAATGGAACGGATGGAGTAGATGAAGAGAATGAAACGGATGAAGTGGATGAATCGAACGAATTGGATAAAAAGGATAGAGTAGATGGAACAGATGAAGTAGATGAAATGGATGAAGCGGAAGGAACGGATGAAGTGAATAGAATGGATAAAGTGGATGAATCGGACAAAGAGGATAAAAAGGATAGAGTAGATGGAACCGATGGAATGGATGGAATGGATGAAATGGATGGAACGGATGAAGAAGATGGAACGGATGAAGTGGATGGAACAGATGAAATGGATGGAATGAATGAAGTGGATGAAACAGATGAAGTGGATGGAATGGATGAGATGGATGGAACAGATGAAGCTGATGAAACAGACGGAGTGGATGGAATAGATGAGAGTTGGAACGGATGAGAGATGGAACGGATGCAAGATGGAACAGATGAGAGATGGAACAGATGAGGGGATAGAATGGATGAAGTGAATGAAATAAATAGAGTGGATGGAATAGATGAAAAGAATGGAACGGATGAAGTAGATGGAGCACATTAAGTCAAAGGAAAGGATGGTGTAGATGGAATGGATAGAATTGGACAGAATGGATGCAGTGAATTGAATGGATGGAGAAAATGGAAAGGATGGAGTAGATGGAACAGATTGAATGGACGGAACGGATGAAGTAAATCAAACAGATGGAGTGGATGGAATAGACGAAATGGATGGAATGGACGAAGTGCATGGAACAGATAAAGTGGTTGGATCAGACAAAGTGGTTGGAACAGACAAAGTGGTTGGAACGGACGAAGTGGATGGAACGGATGGAGTGGATGGAACGGACAGAGTGGATGGAACGGATGGAGTGGATGGATCGGATGGAGTGGATGGAATGGAAGGAACGGATGGAGTGGATGGAACGGATGGAGTGGATGGAGTGGATGAAGTGGATGAAGTGGATGGAATGGATGTAGTGGATGGAACGGATGATGTGGAGGGAACGGATGAAGGGGATGGAAAGGATGGAGTTGATGGAACGAGTAGAGTAGACGGAACAGAGAGAGTGGATGGAAGGGATAGAGTGGATGGAACGGATAGAGTGGATGAAATGGGTAGAGTGGATGGAACGGATAGAGTGGATGGAGTGGATAGAATAGATGAAAGGGATAGGCAGGATGAAACGGATAGAGTGGATGGAACGGGTGAGGGATGGAACAGATGAGGGATGGAACAGATGAGGGGATAAAACTGATGAAGTGAATGGAACGGATGGAGTAGATGGAATAGATAAAGATAATGGATGAATCGGACGAAGTGGATAAAAAAGATAGAGTAGATGGAACGGATGAAGTGGATGGAACGGATGAAGTGCATGCAAGGCATGGAATGGATTGAATGGATGGAACAGAGGGAATGGATGGAACGGTGTGAATGGATGGAATGGATGGAATGGATGGAACGGATGGAATGGATGGAACAGATGGAATGGACAGAACGGATGGAGTGAATGGAAATGATGGAGTGGATGGAAAGGATGCTGTGGATGGAACAGATGGAGTGGATGGAGTGGAATGAGTGGATTAAGTGGATGTAACAGATGAAGTGGATGGAACGGATGGAACAGATGGAAAAGGTGGATAGAGAGGATGGAAAGGATGGAAAGGATAGAGTGTACAGAGTGGATGGAAAGGACAGAGTGGATGGAGAGGTCGGAGTGGATATATCTCTGTATATCTCCTATTTATGCTAAGTATATGCTTAGTATATGCTATGTACCTGTTCCCCATGTTATCTGTTTCACATGTTTACACTATCCATCCTGTTGCTTTATATACGTGTGCTGCTATGTACGCCCCCGGTCCTACTCTCATGCTTGGTCTCAGGCACTTTACTGATAACCACCATATCACACTACCACACTTACTCTCTCCTATATACACCATCATTCAACTAGAACACAGCTATACTATGACACATTTGGCCTAGCTGTTCTCATATTAACATGACCCCCGGAACACCTCATCATCCTCATAAAACACAGCTAGCTGAGCACTTTCCGGTTGGCTTAGGCGTCTCCACAGGCCTAACAGAGCCACAACTCTGTCTGGGTGTCCACCCTCCAGACTGAACACATCCAATTGATTTCCTCAGCACCACACCAACCGCTAAGAAGCAGCTATTATGCAGCAACCACACCAGCTGCACATGTATCCAGTGTGCCCACACCCCATACAAAACTCTCTCTCTCTACTGACTTGAACTGCGGTTCTTGAGGGCATTCAAACTACCAGCGCTTTGAGGTCATACCAATGATACATAAGGCGCTAAATAAATGCCAAGTAACATAACATAACATAACATAACAACATAACATTCATACCCATTCACCCATCAGTGACTCAACCATACACCTTCTGTCACATTCACTCACACTTCATTCTTCACAGATGTACACACCCGGAACATTCAGAGTCACAAACTGCCCAATTCACTCATTCATACACCTTTCATATTCCCTCACACTGGATTCTACACACAAGTACCCTACCACAACATACACACACACACACACACACAATCACATTCATACCCATTGACTCACACATACACCTTTGCTTCCATCCACTCACACTGTAGTCTCCAAAAATGCACACACTGACCCAGGAACATTCACAGTCACATTCATACCCATTCTTGCACCTCTCACTCACCCATACACCTTGCATTCTCCACTCAGGCATCCACTCATGCCCACTCTCCCAGAACACTCACAATCACATTCATATCCATTCACTCACCTATCACTTATCCATACACCTTTCACATTCACTCACACTACTTACTACATAGGCAACCACCGATAACATTTACACACATATAGTCACATTCATACTGTCAAGGTTTTTGACCCATGTTGAATCAATAGACTGGTTAGATGTGGGGCTTAAGCTGTCGCTGCCCACATTTGCGCCAGAATCCTGGAGAACCGTGCAGTTTTGCGCACAGCAAAATGGTCCCCTGACCTGCCACCACCAGTACGAACGTGATTGGCCAGGAGTGCCATGAGTGCAATGTGTGCCAAAGGAAAAACAGCAGTGCCGGTGGCTAAAATAAAATTAAAAAAACGCTTTGAAATCACCTTTGTTTCTCTGAAATGCAAGCTGAAAATGCCTATTTTAAGCATTGCAAGATATTCAAAAACCTCAATGAACACCTGCAGACATTTGGTAGAATGTAGTCTTCTGTGCATACAAAATCTGGAAAGAGAAAGAGCCCCAAACAATGTTTATAACAAAACTGGCTGAGCTGTGGATGTCAGCAGCTGAAGTGAAATTGGACTGAAAGACACTAAAATCTAAATGTTTAAAATAAATGAGTGACCTACTGTTGAGTGTCACATAGTTTGCAACTGTTGAAATGTCATAGTTTTGAACTTAGAATCAGCGTTCTAGCTGCATGTGTAAAAATTGTCAGTTTGATTTGAATGTAGAAAACTGGGAACTAAAGTGACATTTAGCTGAAGCCTGGCTTAATGAAACTGGATTCTGCCTGACAACTACCCCCGACAGGAGAGGGAATTCAGCAGCTGTGTTCCCAGGCCTGGCTGCATCCTGCTGCCCCTGCCAAAAGGAGATGACACCTCTCTGATTGAATTAGGGGAGTGGTACCTGCAGACTGCAGGAAATTGAACAAAGCCCTGTCCTGGACTCAGGCAAATGTTATATCGGGGGGGGGGTCGTAAAATGGCTTCCTCTTGGGAGAAACTGGGAGGGGCACTGCATCTGTGAGCAAGCTGAGCTTGGGGGAAGTGGATAAACCAGAAATTCCACCATGTGCTTTGGAAAACCACACCCCTTTGGGGCCAGAGCATAATTTTAAAAAGATGGATAATTCATAGTGCGGACTTGTAAAAATTATATAAATAACATCATCATTCTTGTGATTTTTCTGTGCACATTTTAAGAGGTGTTAGGACCCTGTGGTATGTTCTTGGGGATAGTAGCGGAAAAAAGGTTGTTACTCCAAATGTATGCATGTTAAAAATCTGACACTTTATCATCTGAAACCCATATCCCTGGTGCACATTTGTGTAAAATCTGGAAAGGTTTAGAGGTTGTGATCTGGATGAAAAGGGCAGAAACTATCATAAGTGGACACGACATCTTACAAAGACAGGGATCGGATGGTTTGGTGCTACAGAAAAAATATTAACTGGACGTATAATATTAGAAAAATAGTACATAGATAAATATGTATTTGGATCAGAAATAGATTTGTGTGCAATTTGACAAGGGGAGGATCCTCTGACCATAAACCTACCTCATCACTCTGACTCACAACCCAGTTCCCCCAATCAAGGGAGAGAGGAGGGACTGGCCAATGATAAGTTGAGAGGGTTGGGCATAGAAGATGAGCCAACCCTCCCACTTTCTAAACACATAAAAAGAGCCACTGGAAGCCAGATAGGACTTTCTTTTTCACTTTCTGCGGAGTATTTTGACTTCAGACTTCACATTCAGAGATCCAGACTTCAAATCCATCAATCTCCAGAGACCAGAAATTAACTCCAGAATTTGTAGCAGAGAGGCCTGAATCCACAAGCTGAATCCTTTTCAGCAGGCCCCCAAATCATTTGCAAACTATTCAACAGCCGGGCAAGCTGTTTGAATTTTTGCCAAGAACGTTTGTCAGAACCAGAGACCAGACCGCCGTGCAGTGCCGAGAACTTTTGTCAGAACCAGAGATCCAGACTGCTGTGCAGTGCCGCTAGCAGAGCTGGCCCAGAAGGTAGAATTATCCAGTGAGCAGAACCAGGCAGAGACCGTCCGTGGCGAGGGAACCGCAGTCCAATCCTGACCCGATCCGTGGCGAAGTCGCATTCCTGTCCAAAATATAGTGTAAGTACCGCCAGAACTGTGCAAAACCCAATCTCTTAGGTTAAAATAATCTAATCCAAACTATTTTAACCTATTTAGAACTGCCTCCTAGGCAGTGACTTAGCTGTAGTGTTGAATTGAAGTCGCTTACAAAGTGGGGGCTCGGAGCCGGGATATTCTGGGTTAGATTTACCACTTGTGCAGCTTAATACAGTGTGCCAACTGACCGGTTACACTGTGAAAGCACCCCTCAAAGGAACGCTCTATGGAAATGGTCTGTTTTGCAAAATAAAATACACACTTCTGTAAGTCAGGAAGGAACTCAAATTCCAGAATGACGACACTGGTAGACATCAAAATAGCCAGAGCGCACTTCTTACAAAAGCTATTTGTGAGAGGTGAATGGACTGAGCAGGGCCAGGATGCGTGGTTGCAGGCAATCACACAACAGGTCACTGCAACTGGATTAGATACCTGGAGAGATCAGGGTCCCTTACATGTGGCCCTGAGTGAACTATACATGGCTCCTAAAGCTAAAGATGAACACGACAAGATGGTTAGGATAGCGGCATATTTGTATCTATATATGGGAGCCATGCAGGACAAATGTGCTGAAGGCCAAGATCTGGCAAATAGACAACAGATCGCGTCAGAGAAGGCCCAATCTGACCTGGTCTCTTCTGAGCAGAGGATGCACAGAAGCCAGGAGGCAGAAAATGAGAGCAGACAGTATCTCATTAAAATCAAAGAGGATATGTGTATCCTGCAACAGGAAAAGTCTGACCAGGATACCAGATTTCTGGCCTTGCAGAAGGAGTACCAAGAAGGTTTGGACTCCCTACTGCAGAGCCAGAAAAAGCTGGAGCAACAATTAGATTTCACTAGGGCATGTGCTGAGCAGGTGGTCACCCTGCAAAGCCACCTAGATAGGGAAAAGGCAGAGAGCAATAAAGTGATCCTGAAAGACCTGGATACCCAGGCAGAGTTTGATCGGGAGCGCCAGAAAGCTGGTGCCTTTCAAAGGCAAAGGGATGACCTGGCGGCACAGATGCAGACTCTTAGTCAGGAAAGGGACACCTTAGGCCAGGAAGTCTGCCATTTAAAAAGAAAAACTGAAGAAAATCACTTGGCCCTCCAGGGGCTGGGTGACCTCCAAAAAGAGCATCAGAACTTGTTAGAGCACACCAGGAGGGTGGAAGAGGCTCTGGCAAGAAAGGAGCAGGCCAGTAGGGATGGGACTCAGGAGGTAACCCTCCTGCAGCAAAGACTGGCCCAGTACTCCAGGACCAATCAGGAGGCACAGAGAGAGAATGAGGCTCTCTGCCAGCACAATGATAGGCTCCAGCAACAGGTAGTCATGCAGGAGAGACTGATAGAGTCTAGTAAGGCCTTAACTGACGAACTGAAAGTGCAGGCTCTTGCATTGCAACAGGGAGCAGGGGCTGAAAGAGATGAGGTTCGCTGGGAAAGGGAAATGCCTGAGCATAACCTTAGGAGCCCTAGTACCAGAGGCCTTCATCTCTCCCAGTCCCTGGACTCTGCCACCCAAATGTCCCCTGGCGCACATGAGCACAGGGCCACAGGGATGGCAAATTACTATCCAGCCAAAAGGATGGGGCTCATAAGCCAGTACCACCCAGGAATGGATGGGCGGGCATCCGGGTATGGGCACCTAAGTATAGTGCAATTTAGTGGGGAACCCCAGGAGAGTAGGCCCACTAAGGGCATCCTGAAAACCTCTGCCCAGTTAGGTCAGTAGGGGGGTACCCATCAAATCCTGGTAGCAAGGAGGGATCTGAAGACTCCTCTGAGCGTCACAGGACACAGGAGACCAGGTCCTCACATTCTGCCAGCTATTCCAAGGCTCACAGAATCCGGGAAAACCTGGAAGATCAGACGGGCACCTCTGGGAGCAGTGCTTCTGAATCAGAGGATGAATGGACCAGGGTTACCCGAACCAAAAAGGCCAATAAGGTGAAAAGGGCCTTGCTTAAGGACCCCTTGAAACAGATTAAGGCAATCAGGAGTCTCATCACGCCTTATCATAAGAATGCCAAGTATTCTGTTTGGGAACACTTGGAACTCTATGAGCAAATGATGGAGACTTTCCATTTGAAGGTCAGCAGTAGCTGCATCCAGTACAGCAAATGGACATTCTCCCCTGAGTACTCCAGTTTCTTTGCGGTGCTGGAGGACCAAAACCATTCAAGATGGTCCACATATAGGGCGGCCATCTTGAAACATTTTTCTGTACATAGAAATCCCCAAGAGGCTCGCAAGGCAGCCTACAATTTGCAATGTGGGGAGGATCAGGCCCCACAAGAATTCGTGCAAGAATTGAAGCCTTTGCGCAGACCACCAGAAGGGTGTGCACGGACAGCAGAGAATTCATCAACACATTTTTCCATGCTCCTCCCAAGTACATAATGACCCAGCTTGTGAGAGATTTTCACGAGAAAAGATCTTTAGACTGGGTCATTGAGCAAGCCACCCGGATCTATGAGGTGCAGAAGCCCATAGAAAATAAAAGTAATGCGCCCAAAAACCCCAAAACCAACAGCACCCCTGCTGCTGCCAAGGTGGCAGAGGTAAAGGTTGCCCCCGTTTTAGATTTGGAGATGGGGGGGCCTAAAAACCTGCCTGCGCAGAATAACTCTGACTCCAGAAGGCCCTCGGGCCAGTCACAGACAGGGAGTCAAGGAGGTAGTCCCACAAATGGGGTCCCTCGCTCCCCTGATTATGTAAGTCCCCGCTACAAGGGAAACCGACCCATCCTGGGTTATGTGTGGACCCTCCAGCCCAAGGGGGGGAATCCAGTCATGCACCTAACCCAGAGAACTTCCCTCCAAACTTCCCCCAGGAGGGCAGAAATTCACCAAATCCTGGGCAGAACTTTTTCCCCAGGTATTCACCCAATTTCCAACCCCAAAACCATCCATCCTTCTTTCCCCAATTCCCTGAGCCCAGACAACCTAATCCGGGAGAGGGGAGGCCAAGGGTGGAGGGGTACCCAAATCTTCCCAACCCAGGGTATTATCAGAGAAGGGATAGTTACCCTTCCCGGGATCAGCCCAGGGGAGAAAACCGGACCCCGTATCATCCTGAGCGGGTTTCACAACTTGAGCGCCAGGTCCAAAACATGGCACAGGATCTGGGTCACATGCTGAGGGCGCAACAGAACCCTCAGATAGGCATGCCAGCACAGAACGCCCCAAACTCTGGACCTGGTGCTCCAGAACAATGATGGGGCAGCACCCCGATAACCCACCGGTTCCCAGGGAGGAGGCACAAGGGGAAGAGGGGTGTAAAGCCTTGGAGGAAGCTTCCTTCCCAACTTGTAAACAGCCCCTGGAAAACCAGGAACCGGAAACAAAATCTCCTGCCCCTGAAAGTCTGCCTCCCAAGGAGCAGAGGGGGGGTAGGAGAAACAAAGTACCCAAACAGACCCACTTTGTGGAGGAGGTACAAGTTTTCTAATTTGAGGGAGAGGGATCCTCAGAGGATCCTGGGAAAAGGATCTTCTTCAGAGATGGGGGAACTCCTCCCAAGGAAAAATGGGTCCCAAGAGATTCCAATCCAGACTGGGTAGATGTGGGGATTGAGCTGTCACCACCCATCATCCTATCCCAGAACCAACAAAATCAAACTTCCCTGGTTCAAACCAATCCGGGTGACTGCCTCCGAAGAGTGGGAGGCGGCCCAGAACCGGAACCAGGGGAACCTAAAACCGAATCAATAGACTGGGTAGATATGGGGATTGAGCTGTCGCCGCCCATCATTCTATCCCAGAACCAACAATACCAAAATCCCATGAGTCAAACCCATCCTGATGACTGCCTTCAAAACGAGGGGGGCGGCCCAGAACCCGAAACCATTTCCAGTTGCCAACTTTTTCTTTCAGACTCCCCTGGCTCTCCATAGAATTCTGCCCAAATCTCTTCGCTAGCAATGTCCAAAACCAGAAAATTAGCCCACCAGTTGTCCAAAAATGTGCATTATCTGTGCCCCCTTAAGGAGAAGAAGGGAAGATACTATGCCCCGGTACATGTACAGGGGCAGGATACAATTTTGGCACTGGTGGACACTGGATCCCAAGCTACCCTTCTGTCCAAAAGGGCCTTTGATGAACTAAATGCAGGAAGGGGGGAGAATTACCGCATTCCTCTCACCTCTCTTCCTGGACAACTGCAGAACTTTGACGGGAAGGAAATTCCTGTCGAGGGGACTGCAGATTCGGACATCAAAATTGGGCGACACAAGGTGAAACACCCGGTCATAGTAGTGACTCCAGAGGGCACCCCTTGTTTACTAGGGAATGACCTCCTGAGAAGGTTGTCACCCCTAATAGATTGCATGAACAAGGCCCTCTGGACCCAGACTAGCCGAGCAATAAAATTAAAACAGAGTGTCAACCATGTTAGTTTAAACGGCACCTGCAACATGGTTGAACAAAAATCTGACCAAGTAGAACTTCACTTCCAGAACAACCAAATTCCAGACGTGACAGTAATAGCAGTAGGACAACAGACTGGTGATGGGGGGTCTTCTCTATTTCTGAAAATCAACTTTCCTTCCAGTTTAAGGTGGTATTCCACACTGGAAGGAAATACTCTGAAATTCTTTACCACTCCACAATCAGAGACTCCCACTCCTATAGTCCAGAAAGATGTGAAATCAGCTCAGAGTCTTGCTGATATTCAGCAAATTGGAGAGCAGTTGTTCATCCCTGTTCAGTTAAATGATGGGAAGGACTCTGTTCTCGCTCGAGTATGTGTGAACAACGGTAAGAGCTTCATCACCGAAGCAATGTTCCGCCAACTCACAAAAGATCCAGCCATTCCCACATTCAAACTGATAAACAAATGGGAAATGGATATGGAAACACCCAATTCGAAACATCTCCGGCCAAGCAGGTGTATGCTCAAAATCTCCATTGGCAACAAGAGCATAGTCCATAATTGTTGGGTCGTGCGAGACGTCACTGCCGCCTTTTACTTAGGCAGTGACATTCTCAATCGCTTTGCCATTAGTTTGGACCTAATAAACTTCAAAGCTTGGTCCCGATTAGCGGATAATCCCATGGGCTTTGATGATCCAGAAAAAGCATTTAGGTCAGTTCTATTGCTACCTTATGCAGTTGAAATTCAGATTAAAGAGGAAGTCACCATCCCGGAAAGGACCCGACAATTCTCCCTGGAAGTGAAAGTTAAAAGAGGACAAAAATTGAAAAACCCTGATGCTTATATTCATCTAAATGTTTCTCTCCAACAGCAAGGGTTAGGGGTAAACCCAACACCATTAGTCAACATAGAACATGGCACCATTCCAAAAGAGGTGGATAACAGTGACTTAAATAGTATTACTCTAGCCGCAGGCACCATTATTGGAATGGCTGTTGATGACCGACATTTCTCCATTGATTTAGGAAATGAACTGTTAGGACCAATCCCCAAGGACTGTTTTGACAGTGACAGTGAGAACAATACAATACCAGACAGGATTTTCACCCAGCATGGGGGGAACTTCCTGGTGTACACTTCTTGCCCTTATGGTAAGGAAGACGTGACTTGTGACTTTATAAGGGATGAGGTGATCTTCCAGGTCCATGAGGGCTGCCTTTCCCACCTGAAGCCTCCAGTCCAAATCAGCACTCTGACCAGGGACTTCTCCACCCAGCTGGAGGAGGCTGCTGAGATAGCAAAACCAGAAGTCTTTCCAGGCAACAGGCAGATGGTGGAAGAGAGAGTCAACCTAGCTGATGCCTGTGTGACTCTGGAACAGAAGCAAAAGTTGAAACAAGTTTTCTTGGATTTCCAAGATCTCTTTGCGGTAGACTCATATGACTGTGGTCGCACCGACATCCACACAACAACAATTCCCACGGACCCTGGCATGACTCCAGTGTTTGTGAAGCAATATCGCTTGCCTCTCGCATCCATGGAGTCCCTTACTGAAATAATTAAGAACCTTGAGTCCCGGGGAATAATCCGTCCAGTCCACAGCACTTTCAATAATCCAGTGCTGGGAATATTGAAGCCAAACGGCCAGTGGAGACTCTGCGCCGACCTTAGGGAGCTCAACAAACGGGTCCATACTTCCCGATGGCCTCTGCCCTACATTGACCAAGGGCTAGCCCAGATCCAGGGGTTGCAGGTATTCACTGCAATAGACCTGACCAATGGACACTGGACCGTGCCTGTCAGTAAGGAGGACCAATACAAACTGGCTTTTACCTTTGGGAGCCAGCAGTACACATGGACCCGGACTCCCTTCGGATACCTCAACTCCGGCAATGAATTCAACATTTTCCTACATAAGGCCATGCCCGACCTGGGTGCGAGGGTTAACCTAGCTTATGTAGATGATGTCCTCATCAAAAGTTCATCTGTGGAAGAACACATAGCGGAGATCCGTTATGTTCTGACACAGTTGAGGGCCGCCGGAGCACAACTTTCCTTTCAGAAAGCACAGTGGTGTAGAACCCGTGTTAATTTCTTAGGGCATGAGATTACTTCTCAGGGTCTCTGTCCCCAGGAAAAGAAAGTGGAAGCACTTCAGAAACTGAAAGACCCCACCACTCTGCGGAACTAAGGAGCCTCCTTGGACTGACTAATTACAGCAGAAAGTTCATTGAAGGCTACGCAAAGATCACTAGACCCCTGATTCATCTCTTGAAGGGGGGGTCAAGTGGGAATGGGGTCCAGAACAATCCGAGGCAGTAATACAACTCAAGAGAAGCCTCTCACAAGCGCCTTGCCTTGCCTAACAAGGAGTTCTTCCTGGAGACAGGGTTCTCTAATACGTGCTTGACAGCAGTATTATACCAAAAGCATGACAAGGTCAATAAAGTAATCTCCAATGCGAGCAAAACTTTATCCTCTGTGGAGGAAAAATTAAACGATTGTGAGAAGGCACTCCTGGCAACGGTGTGGGCATTGAAGAATTACCGCCCGTTTAACCAGGGGGAACACATCATAGTGGGGACTCCACACCAGCCTCTGCAATATCTCCTAAGCGACAGAATCCGGCCCGGAAATGTGAGTAATTCCCAAATTACTTCCTGGATTCTGTCAATGCAAGGCTTTCCTGTGGAGGTCAGATATGGCCAAAACAAGAAGAGTCCCCTCGCGCAAGGTCTGGCTGACTTGCATGATTGTGCCAGAGAAAACTGTCTCGAGGACGGAAGTCTAAAAATCAAGGACAACATGGAGGCATACCTTAATTCCCCACACAAAGTCTTTGAAGAAGACAAGTGTGAGGGAATGCCCACTGTCTATGTGGATGGATGCTCTTACCATGTTGACAACAACGGTGAGAAAGAACTGGTGGCCGGCGTAGGGAATGCCTGGGTGAAGGAGTTTCCAGAACCCTCTGCTGGGTACAAAATTGGTCCCCGAAGTAGTCAGGTGGCAGAGTTGATGGCTGTGCATCAGGCCATCCTCACTGCTGTCCAACATCAACTCCACGAACTGGTCATAATCACAGATTCGGATTATGTACGGAACGGGTTCGTGGAGCACCTGGTCAATTGGAAAACCAGAGGCATGTTATGTGCTAATAACAAACCCCTGAAACATGGGAAGTTAATCCAAAATGTTGATGATCTGGTCACATCGAATGGGATGACCATCTACTGGAAAAAGATCAAGGGTCATTCCAAAGTAGAGAGACCAGACAAAACTGGAAATGGCTTAGCTGATCAGCTGGCCAAAACCGGGGCCATCCAAGGGGATCTAATAGAAATAGAGTCCCTGTTGGGGGAAATCCAGGTCACTGCTATCACTAGGTCCCAGACAAATGTTCACAATAATCTTTCAACTGCACAATGGAGTAAGGAGACCCCTGATGCTGATTTAATTACAGCTCAAAAGGGGGATCCAATAATTGTTAAGTTTTACCAACACCCTGAGGACCCTGAGAACTTTCCCCTGACGGATACCGATTACATTGGGAAGGAGGACCTTAGAGTGTTGATGAAATGTCCAAAGATGTTCCGAACCCAAGACGGTTTGTTGGTAAGGAAATCCCAACCTGGCCATGATCAGTGGGTGGTCCCTACCTCATTCCGAAGCCTGATGTTAAGTCACGGCCATGATGCGGCCACAGCCGATCATAGGGGGTTTCACACAACACTTGAGATCTTAAAAGAGGTTGCATACTGGCCACACATGGGGCAGGACCTCGACCAATACTTGAAGGGGTGTCTGGTGTGTGCACAATTTCAGTCATCATCCCTCACACACCGTGCACCTCTCCAAAAGAGGGGGATGACACTGCCATGGTCAGATTTGCAAATCGACTTCGTAGGCCCTGTAATTCACTCGTCTAGAGGAAACAAGTACATGTTGACCGTCACATGCTTGTTTACCAAGTGGGTGGAATGTCTCCCGGCCCCAAATTGCAAGGCAGAAACAGCAGCTTCCCTGATGATTAACCACATCTTTTCCCGCTTTGGTCTACCTCAAAGGATTGAGTCAGACAGAGGTAGCAACTTCACCAGTGAAGTAATGACAAAGATGTGGGAGATACTAGGGGTTAAAAGGAAGCTACACATTGCTTACAGGCCAGCTTCTTCTGGAGCAGTAGAACGCTACAACCGAACCATTGTGAGCATCGTAAAAAAGTTTGTGGAAGATTCAGGGCCAAGTTGGGATATCCGATTACCTCTGGTCCTAATGGCCATCAGATATACCCCTTCATCTGCAACTAAAATGTCACCATTTGAGTTGATGACCGGACGCAAGATGGTGCTTACCCAGCATTTGCTCTACAGGACCCAAGAGCAGACACTGATAAATGCCTCCACAACTCATGAGTATGTGGAGAATTTAAGGAAACACCTTCAGCATGCTTTTGCCTATGCTCAGCGGAATCTAGAAAGATCAGCTGATAGCATGAAAACCCACTACGACCTGAAGACCACCAGGAAGGAATATACTGTGGGAGACCGGGTCTATTTATACAATTTCCAAAGGAACCAGGCCAAACAGCTAAAATGTTTGCCTACATGTAAGGGACTGTTTGAAATTATAGACAAGGTCTCCCCAGTAGCGTATAAGATCCGCATCCCCAAAGGTAGTCTGGAGGAAGGGGAAGACAAGTGGGTACATATTAATCAGCTAAAGTGTTGCCATCCCAGGCACACTCTGCAGCAACTGGAGGAGTCCTCTTCAATACCAGAGGGGACCACTCCAGATTAATTCAGTTCCACCCTAAAATATCCCACATATAGTCTCTAAAATATTATGATTCTTGTATGCAACTGTCTTTGAATTATATCTTGTTTTTCAAAATAAGAATGCTATGTCTCTTGATTTATAAAATGTACATGCGGCCCCACTAGATCAATAGTGGGGGAGAAATGTCTACGAATAGGTATTGCCGCTTTTGCTTTCTCATCCTAGGAGAGATGAAACCATGGAGACTGACCAAGGAGGACGACCGGGGACCGGGAGCAAAGATCCGAGGGGCCCGGGGTACCGCCCAATATTCCCATCAGGACCGGCGAGGAGAACCGATCGATCCAACCGGATGGAGGAAAAGAAGCTGAACTGTGCCATCTACGGAATTGGAAGAAGAGGATGCAGACATACCAGCGTGTGGATCAAAAACATCCTTTGCACCTGACTCCCCCTCAACTCCAAATCAAAGTGCAGTCGGGCGGGGGGGCTTGTCAAGGGTTTTGACCCATGTTAAATCAGTAGACTGGGTAGATGTGGGGATTGAGCTGTCGCCGCTCACATTTGCGCCAGAATCCTGGAGACCCGCGCAGTTTTGCACCCAGCAAAATGGTCCCCTGACCTGCCACCCACCAGTACGAACGTGATAGGCCAGGAGTGTCATGAGTGAAATGTGTGCCAAAGGAAAAACAGCAGTGCCGGTGGCTAAAATAAAAAAAAAAAACGCTTTGAAATCACCTTTGTTTCTCTGAAATGCAAGCTAAAAATGCCTATTTTAAACATTGCAAGATATTCAAAAACCTCAATGAACGCCAGCAGACATTTGCCAGAATGTAGTCTTGTGTGCATACAAAATCTGGAAAGAGAAAGAGCCTAAAACAATGTTTATAACAAAACTGGCTGAGCTGTGGATGTCAGCAGCTGAAGTGAAATTGGACTGAAAGACACTAAAATCTAAATGTTTAAAATAAATGAGTGACCTACTGTTGAGTGTCACATAGTTTGCAACTGTTGAAATTTCATAGTTTTGAACTTAGAATCAGCATTCTAGCTGCATGTGTAAAAATTGTCAGTTTGATTTGAATGTAGAAAACTGGGAACTAAAGTGACATTTAGCTGAAGCCTGGCTTAATGAAACTGGATTCTGCCTGACAACTACCCCCGACAGGAGAGGGAATTCAGCAGCTGTGTTCCCAGGCCTGGCTACATCCTGCTGCCCCTGCCAAAAGGAGATGACACCTCTCTGATTGAATTAGGGGAGTGGTACCTGCAGACTCCAGGAAATTGAACAAAGCCCTGTCCTGGACTCAGGCAAATGTTATATTGGGGGGGTCGTAAAATGGCTTCCTCTTGGTAGAAGCTGGGAGGGGCACTGCATCTGTGAGCAAGCAGAGCTTGGGGGAAGTGGATAAACCAGAAATTCCACCATGTGCTTTGGAAAACCACACCCCTTTGGGGCCAGAGCATAATTTTAAAAAGATGGATAATTCATAGTGCGGACTTGTAAAAATTATATAAATAACATCATCAGTCTTTTGATTTTTCTGTGCACATTTTAAGAGGCGTTAGGACCCTGTGGTATGTTCTTGGGGATAGTAGCGGAAAAAAGGTTGTTACTCCAAATGTACGCATGTTAAAAATCTGACACTTTATCATCTGAAACCCATATCCCTGGTGCACATTTGTGTAAAATCTGGAAAGGTTTAGAGGTCGTGATCTGGATGAAAAGGGCAGAATTCTGTCATAAGTGGACACGACATCTTACAAAGACAGGGATCGGATGGTTTGGTGCTACAGAAAATATGATAACTGGACGTATAATATTAGAAAAATGGTACGTAGATAAATATGTATTTGGATCAGAAATAGATTTGTGTGCAATTTGACAAGGGGAGGATCCTCTGACCATAAACCTACCTCATCACTCTGACTCACAACCCAGTTCCCCAATCAAGGGAGAGAGGAGGATCTGGCCAATGATAATTTGAGAGGGTTGGGCATAGAAGATGAGCTGACCCTCCCACTTTCTAAACACATAAAAAGAGCCACTGGAAGCCAGATAGGACTTTCTTTTTCACTTTCTGCGGAGCATTTTGACTTCAGACTTCACATCCAGAGATCCAGACTTCAAATCCATCAATCTCCAGAGACCAGAAATTAACTCCAGAATTTGTAGCAGAGAGGCCTGAATCCACAAGCTGAATCCTTTTTCAGCAGGCCCCCAAATCATTTGCAAACTATTCAACAGCCGGGCGAGCTGTTTGAATTTTTGCCAAGAACTTTTGTCAGAATCAGAGACCAGACCGCCGTGCAGTGCCAAGAACTTTTGTCAGAACCAGAGATCCAGACCGCTGTGCAGTGCCGCTAGCAGAGCTGACCCAGAAGGTAGAATTATCCAGTGAGCAGAACCAGGCAGAGACTGTCCGTGGTGAGGGAACCGCAGTCCAATCCTGACCCGATCCGTGGCGAAGTCGCATTCCTGTCCAAAATATAGTGTGAGTACCGCCAGAACTGTGCAAAACCCAATCTCTTAGTTTAAAATAATCTAATCCAAACTATTTTAACCTATTTAGAACTGCCTCCCAGAATTCTGTCATTCTGTCATCTTTAAACCTGAAAACTGTCACCTGTCATTCTGAGCTTCCAAATTTCAAATCCGAAAAACTACCTTTACTAAATCGTCCCTATCTCCGGAACCGTTTGTGCTTGCTACCCCTTATACTGACTCCGTAATCGCGCCCGACGCACTCGGAAAGTTTGCCGCAATTTGACATTTTGCTTAATTTCAGCCACGTGTAAAAATATTTGCCCTTGCTTTCCTTTGCTGAAATTCGTTTGCAACCTGACAATCATTCATAGAGCATTGCTAAAGTGATCCTGAACTAATACAAAGTAGTTATCACCTACCCTGAACCTCCTATAGGGAATTAAAAGCAATTTTAGCACATTTCTCACTTCATTGTCATCACATTCAAAGCATTTTGGGCCTGTGTTTAAAACTTCTACCGGTTTTCCTCTAAGCTTGCGAGGGGGGGAACTGAATTATATTTGATTGCATTCCTGAGAACTGTGTGCTTTCCTTCCATCTCTTTACCTTGCATAAGGAGGGGGGGGGGTGAATTGTCAAAGAAAAGTGATTACATTGTCTTTTGTTGAAGTCATATCCAGTTTATTTTCTGTACCGCATTTTCATTCATCATTGCATTGTCCTTGAAGCCATAAAAGCATTCTCAGCCACTTTATCCTCTCTATATCACTTCTAAGCCATCAAAAGAGTGTACCACTGTAACATTATCCATTGTTGACCACTATCATCTTCAAAAGTGTGCTATCAAATATTAATTTACTCTAAAAGTGTGATAAATATATATTGTTTAATTTTCAAATAAACCTTTTAAATTTGCAAAAAAACCTACTTCTTGGCTCAGCGGGGTCAGGGGGATTCTGAGAGAGGGGTGTTATATAAGGGTTGTCATCCAGAGTAAACGGACTGGACATAAAAATACATCAATAAGGGCTTCCATCAGCATCCCAGACTAGGCAGTGACTTAGCTGTAGTGTTGAATTGAAGTCGCTTACAATACCCGTTAACTCACCCCTGCACTGTCTCTGACACCACTCACTGCATTTTCCACACATGCACCCACCCACAACATTCACAGTCACATGCATACCTCATATGCCACTCACCCATATACCTTCTCTTATAGTCCCTCACACTGCATTCTACATACAGTCACATGCACCCAACCACCCAGAACATTCACAGTCACATTCATAACCATTCACTCACCTGTCACTCTTCAATAAACCTTTCACATTCGCCTGCATTCTCCATATGGGTGGCCACCCAGAACTTTCACACACAGCCATAATAACAACACCCCCTCATCAGACCTAAGGTGCGGTGGCCAACATTACACCAGTGCTGGCCCATATAGAGGGGAAAATAAAATTGGACAAGAATTAAGCAATAGGATTCAAATAAGGCATGCTTGCGTTTGAGTTTGAAGCATGGCAGTGTGTCGGGAGGAATGAAAGTGAGAAAGAGATGAAGGGGGAGAGCGAAGCAGAGAGGATGAGTTGATAGGAGGAGTGGAAAGGAGAACATGGGTTGCAGAGTTTTAAGGAGGGAGTAAGTGAAACAGAGTTGCACGGGAGAGTGGAGGAGAGAGTAAGAAGAAGAAAAGTGAGAGGAGCAGCAGAAGTAGGAGATAAAAGAGTGGGTGAAGCAATAAAAGAAAAAAGAAAGTAGTAGAGTGGAGAACTGAGGCTGAGAAACAGCAGGGAAACAAGGCTGCCATATAGATGAAAGAAGGAAGAAGGCAGACAGAGAGATGACAGAAGCAAAAGAGCAAGAAGATAAATGACAGAAAGTAGGATTCAGGTGAGGGGGAGAAATACAAATAGCCCCAGAGTTCTAGGCCTACTCCAAATCATCTAGGGGTGGAAAGAGCTTGGATGTCTGTTGGACCATGACCCTTGGAGTTTGAATTCTTAGAACGGCCAGCTGAGACAGATCTGAACCACTACCAGAGTGAACGTGAAACCTTTCTGTCCCTGAGTCCAACATCTGCAAAAGAGTCGGATTCCCAACCACTGTCAATAGGATCAAACACAAAGGGTGGTGGTGCCAGGTTTCCAAGAGAAGATACGTAATATGCTGACCAGTACGGATCAAGCCAAGAAACATTCTACATAGCTACTAAGAAAGAAATGCTGAGACATTCAAAACCCGGGAGATTGTGAGTGATGGCTGCCAAGAAGGTAGAGTCATCTAGAAGGGGGGGTGAAAGAAGAACAGAGGGCCATTGTTGTAAGACAAGTTTATTCTATTGCACCCATTCCTGATAATTCTAATTGTTCATCCTCCTATGTAACTAATCATCGATTATCTGTTACGATTCTAGTGGGTAAAGACACCTGTACTCCAGAGCAGCTCCGCCCGGAGCACCATTTAAGCCCAATTACAAAGTATGGTTCCTATGACTGAGAGAATGTGATATTTAGTTTGTGCATATATATATGTATTGCGTCTGCAGGATTCAGAAAGCTACCCTTTACAGGATGAGCTCTGAGTAGTTTCAGAATGGTATCTCGTATGTAAACCAAAATACACACCTTGAGGATTGCAGAGGAAAAAACTTCTACAGGTTAAAGTTAGCAGCCCCCACTGAATTATCTTCTCGCTAGAATATTTGAATGAATGCAAACCTGTAATTTGGGTCTTCTTCACTCCCACTCAGAAACCATCACACATGGGAATGGCCCCTGAAGGCATGCCCCTGAACGCTCACACCAGAGAGAATACAACCCACTAGGAAAGAGAGGCCCAAGTCGATCTTGTAAGGAAAACATGTTTTAAGCTTACATGCAGATGAGAGAAACAGCAAAGAACTCTGCTTCTAAGAACGTTCTGCCGAAAAGAGGTACAAGCAGAAACGTTTAAAGGTACACAGCATCATAATGATGCAACAACATACAGTAAAAACCTGCACTGCTGATTGGATAGACCATATCCTTGTCCGACCTTTACCCATAAGGGGTGCCGGTCTATTGGTCCCAGCCCAGTCTGTCCGTCTTCCATCACGTGGGGGCTGCAGGGCTTATCTTCTTCTCACGTCGAAGCTCAGAAAACATGAATTATACTCTTACTATGTAACTTGTTTTATCACTCATACCGTGCACATTGCAGGCCTTAAAACAGACACAAATGAGGTTCTGGGGCACACTAACCTTCACATAATTCACTCACTCCCCTCCGTGCCATCTGGCTCCAAGGTCTCCAGCCTAGTTTTGAACTATAATGTATCTCTCCCAGCACCTCAAAATAAAAATCACACGATTGTCGCTTCAACAATATGTCCTGTCCATCCTCTTTGAACATTTCAGAACTTTATACATTGGGATTGGTGGTCAAAGGGCACCTAGTGCCATGAAATTCAGTGATCTTAAGGTTTAGTCAGTTATATAGACTACAACTCGTAATCACCTGGTAATGGGCTGGGTCATGCTTTGGCCAGTGTGAGATAGCATGCACACCAGGTACCAGCCTCTGATGGCGACCTTGTAGGGCACATTCTTCTTGGGTAAAGAAAAACACATCTGTGCAACACTGTTAGAGCAATGAATAGATGTTGTGGTGGTCAGGGGTGTGAGCTATCCTCCTGGGAGCTCGGGCATGGCAGGGAATTTCTGTGGTCTCATGAATTTGGGTCTTGTGCATGCAATGCCGCATTTAATTAGCAGGCCTTCTCTTCTCCCTATGATTACTACTATCTACGCAAAATAGCAATGTGCCTCATAGCTTGGGTTATATTATGTAGACTATATTTTGTTATATTAGAATCAGGTCCTGTTCAATAGGAAGGCGTCCCCCTCACTATGCCCCATTCTCCTTGGCCCATTATAGTGCCTCAAATGCATCTTGCCTCCTTTTAAAGCACCTAGGGGGGTGGGACGCGGCTGTCCCCTTCCCAACATCTACTCTATTAACTTGAAGAAACCAAAGACAAGTCTTGAAGCATAGATGAATATGCCAACCCAACAAACCGATGTTTAGGAAGCCCTTTTTCTCAATCTGCATCCTACTGATAGCAATCATCTGCTTCTTTAACAGACAGCTTTGCAGGTATAAACTCTATACTATCAAATGTATCATTGCTTGTAGCTCAGTTCCCTTAACTCAAAAGCACCAGTTAGGTGACATGTGATTGTGCTATTGCCCTCATATAGATTTTTCTGCCTATTTCTCGAGGGGACACCAACATGAAGAGGTCAGAGCGCATGGCACAAAGTATTTGAGGCCGGCAGCTACTAAACATAGGGAACTGAATCTAATGCACAATCGAGAAGTGCAAGGCCCTCTTTGCAGGGCTCTCTGTAGCTCATCTGGCCTTCAAAGTGGCTTACCATGCTGTGGCTCGCATCATTACCAGTTCAATGAAATGTGACCACATCACCCCTACCTTGAATGAATGGGAACATCACACATGATTAAGACTACAAGTGACAGTACAAATTCACCTTTGGTACAAGTCTGTACTACACAGTAAAGTGATAGCGATGGCTGAGCAGCCAGACTTATCTCAAGAGCAAGTGGGCAGTATCAATAGTTACACACAGGACGGCAATCACTAAGATTCAAACAAACACTGACTCAAGGTTTCTGTGCAAAAGAATATACATTTATTTACACATAATTTAGATAACATTTCACTAAAGTAAAGCAGTTGAAAAATCACACTCTTAATATACCACACCACTCCCAATAGATTCTGGACAAGTTAAACTCAAAATGAATATGAGGAAAATGCCACTCCAGTAATTTAAAAAGGGAGGGAAAGACAAAGTTAGGTAAAAATTGAGCAGCACCAACAGGTAAGTAAGCAGGGCAATCTAGAAAGAGGAACTATGGTGATAAAATCAAATCAAAAAGGCGTTGGCCAAAGTCAATAGGACACAGGTCTTTTGCTCAAAATCACACAGTTCAGGGTAGTTCATGGTTAAGTCTTTCCCAAGAGTTCCGGACGAAGTTGGTCAGCAGAAAAGTTAGTTTAAAGAGTAGAGAAGGTCAAGCCCTCGGATTGACAAAAGATTTCACACACCTTCACCGCTGCTGGACGAAACGAACAACCAGATTTGCACAGTACCTTTAAATGGAGAAGTAGCTGTTGCTGAGGCGGACGTTCCTGGCAGTTCCTGTAGGCTCATGGTTCCTGAAGCGACTGTCGGACCGACATGAAGTAGGAAGACTGGAGGGTCCTGCACTGCCCAGGGAAAAAACCAGCAGCAGAGCAAAGTAACAAATAAAAGGTGCGCTCCTTAAAACCCAAGCAGGGTCCGACCTTCCTAGCTATCCGGTTCACTGTAGCTCAGTACAGCAAATTCGACCAGAGGAGGGAGTCCTAGCTTGCAGTTTGGGTGAACTGGTTGGTCCCACGAGCTCAGGGAAGAAGATTCCTTGTAGATCTTCTCTGTCGGTGGAGTCTGAAGATTTGGACCTGCCGCAGGGTTTCGCCGGGCAGTTCATTCGTTGTAGGGGGTCCACTTGTATCAGCTCCTCATCGGTTCTTTCGTTCCAGTGGCGACTCTGCCTTCCCAATCCCAGAGACCTGCTTTTTATGCAGTTTTCCCCCATTCACACGGCCCGGCTGTCATTCACTGAGCGGGTTTCACAACTTGAGCGCCAGGTCCAAAACATGGCACGGGATCTGGGTCACATGCTGAGGGCGCAACAGAACCCTCAGATAGGCATGCCAGCACAGAACGCCCCAAACTCTGGACCTGGTGCTCCAGAACAATGACGGGGCAGCACCCCGATAACCCACCGGTTCCCAGGGAGGAGGCACAAGGGGAAGAGGGGTGTAAAGCCTTGGAGGAAGCTTCCTTCCCAACTTGTAAACAGCCCCTGGAAAACCAGGAACCGGAAACAAAATCTCCTGCCCCTGAAAGTCTGCCTCCCAAGGAGCAGAGGGGGGGTAGGAGAAACAAAGTACCCAAACAGACCCACTTTGTGGAGGAGGTACAAGTTTTCTAATTTGAGGGAGAGGGATCCTCAGAGGATCCTGGGAAAAGGATCTTCTTCAGAGATGGGGGAACTCCTCCCAAGGAAAAATGGGTCCCAAGAGATTCCAATCCAGACTGGGTAGATGTGGAAATTGAGCTGTCACCGCCCATCATCCTATCCCAGAACCAACAAAACCAAACTTCCCTGGTTCAAACCAATCCGGGTGACTGCCTCCGAAGAGTGGGAGGCGGCCCAGAACCGGAACCAGGGGAACCTAAAACCGAATCAATAGACTGGGTAGATATGGGGATTGAGCTGTCGCCGCCCATCATTCTATCCCAGAGCCAACAATACCAAAATCCCATGAGTCAAACCCATCCTGATGACTGCCTTCAAAACGAGGGGGGCGGCCCAGAACCCGAAACCATTTCCAGTTGCCAACTTTTTCTTTCAGATTCCCCTGGCTCTCCATAGAATTCTGCCCAAATCTCTTCGCTAGCAATGTCCAAAACCAGAAATTTAGCCCACCAGTTGTCCAAAAATGTGCATTATCTGTGCCCCCTTAAGGAGAAGAAGGGAAGATACTATGCCCCGGTACATGTACAGGGACAGGATACAATTTTGGCACTGGTGGACACTGGATCCCAAGCTACCCTTATGTCCAAAAGGGCCTTTGATGAACTAAATGCAGGAAGGGGGGAGAATTACCGCATTCCTCTCACCTCTCTTCCTGGACAACTGCAGAACTTTGACGGAAAGGAAATTCCTGTCGAGGGAACTGCAGATTTGGACATCAAAATTGGGCGACACAAGGTGAAACACCCGGTCATAGTAGTGACTCCAGAGGGCACCCCTTGTTTACTAGGGAATGACCTCCTGAGAAGGTTGTCACCCCTAATAGATTGCATGAACAAGGCCCTCTGGACCCAGACTAGCCGACCAATAAAATTAAAACAGAGTGTCAACCATTTTAGTTTAAACGGCACCTGCAACATGGTTGAACAAAAATCTGACCAAGTAGAACTTCACTTCCAGAACAACCAAATTCCAGACGTGACAGTAATAGCAGTAGGACAACAGACTGGTGATGGGGGGTCTTCTCTATTTCTGAAAATCAACTTTCCTTCCAGTTTAAGGTGGTATTCCACACTGGAAGGAAATACTCTGAAATTCTTTACCACTCCACAATCAGAGACTCCCACTCCTATAGTCCAGAAAGATGTGAAATCAGCTCAGAGCCTTGCTGATATTCAGCAAATTGGAGAGCAGTTGTTCATCCCTGTTCAGTTAAATGATGGGAAGGACTCTGTTCTCGCTCGAGTATGTGTGAACAACGGTAAGAGCTTCATCACCGAAGCAATGTTCCGCCAACTCACAAAAGATCCAGCCATTCCCACATTCAAACTGATAAACAAATGGGAAATGGATATGGAAACACCCAATTCGAAACATCTCCTGCCAAGCAGGTGTATGCTCAAAATCTCCATTGGCAACAAGAGCATAGTCGATAATTGTTGGGTCGTGCGAGAAGTCACTGCTGCCTTTTACTTAGGCAGTGACATTCTCAATCGCTTTGCCATTAGTTTGGACCTAATAAACTTCAAAGCTTGGTCCCGATTAGCGGATAATCCCATGGGCTTTGATGATCCAGAAAAAGCATTTAGGTCAGTTCTATTGCTACCTCATGCAGTTGAAATTCAGATTAAAGAGGAAGTCACCATCCCGGAAAGGACCCGACAATTCCCCCTGGAAGTGAAAGTTAAAAGAGGACAAAAATTGAAAAACCCTGATGCTTATATTCATCTAAATGTTTCTCTCCAACAGCAAGGGTTAGGGGTAAACCCAACACCATTAGTAAACATAGAACATGGCACCATTCCAATAGAGGTGGATAACAGTGACTTAAATAGTATTACTCTAGCCGCAGGCACCATTATTGGAATGGCTGTTGATGACCGACATTTCTCCATTGATTTAGGAAATGAACTGTTAGGACCAATCCCCAAGGACTGTTTTGACAGTGACAGTGAGAACAATACAATACCAGACAGGATTTTCACCCAGCATGGGGGGAACTTCCTGGTGTACACTTCTTGCCCTTATGGTAAGGAAGACGTGACTTGTGACTTTATAAGGGATGAGGTGATCTTCCAGGTCCATGAGGGCTGCCTTTCCCACCTGAAGCCTCCAGTCCAAATCAGCACTCTGACCAGGGACTTCTCCACCCAGCTGGAGGAGGCTGCTGAGATAGCAAAACCAGAAGTCTTTCCAGGCTTCAGGCAGATGGTGGAAGAGAGAGTCAACCTAGCTGATGCCTGTGTGACTCTGGAACAGAAGCAAAAGTTGAAACAAGTTTTCTTGGATTTCCAAGATATCTTTGCGGTAGACTCATATGACTGTGGTCGCACCGACATCCACACAACAACAATTCCCACGGACCCTGGCATGACTCCAGTGTTTGTGAAGCAATATCGCTTGCCTCTCGCATCCATGGAGTCCCTTACTGAAATAATTAAGAACCTTGAGTCCCGGGGAATAATCCGTCCAGTCCACAGCACTTTCAATAATCCAGTGCTGGGAATATTGAAGCCAAACGGCCAGTGGAGACTCTGCGCCGACCTTAGGGAGCTCAACAAACGGGTCCATACTTCCCGATGGCCTCTGCCGTACATTGACCAAGGGCTAGCCCAGATCCAGGGGTTGCAGGTATTCACTGCAATAGACCTGACCAATGGACACTGGACCGTGCCTGTCAGTAAGGAGGACCAATACAAACTGGCTTTTACCTTTGGGAGCCAGCAGTACACATGGACCCGGACTCCCTTCGGATACCTCAACTCCGGCAATTAATTCAACATTTTCCTACATAAGGCCATGCCCGACCTGGGTGCGAGGGTTAACCTAGCTTATGTAGATGATGTCCTCATCAAAAGTTCATCTGTGGAAGAACACATAGCGGAGATCCGTTATGTTCTGACACAGTTGAGGGCCTCCGGAGCACAACTTTCCTTTCAGAAAGCACAGTGGTGTAGAACCCGTGTTAATTTCTTAGGGCATGAGATTACTTCTCAGGGTCTCTGTCCCCAGGAAAAGAAAGTGGAAGCACTTCAGAAACTGAAAGACCCCACCACTCTGCGGAACTAAGGAGCCTCCTTGGACTGACTAATTACAGCAGAAAGTTCATTGAAGGCTACGCAGAGATCACTAGACCCCTGATTCATCTCTTGAAGGGGGGGTCAAGTGGGAATGGGGTCCAGAACAATCCGAGGCAGTAATACAACTCAAGAGAAGCCTCTCACAAGCGCCTTGCCTTGCCTAACAAGGAGTTCTTCCTGGAGACAGGGTTCTCTAATACGTGCTTGACAGCAGTATTATACCAAAAGCATGACAAGGTCAATAAAGTAATCTCCAATGCGAGCAAAACTTTATCCTCTGTGGAGGAAAAATTAAATGATTGTGAGAAGGCACTCCTGGCAACGGTGTGGGCATTGATGAATTACCGCCCGTTTAACCAGGGGGAACACATCATAGTGGGGACTCCACACCAGCCTCTGCAATATCTCCTAAGCGACAGAATCCGGCCCGGAAATGTGAGTAATTCCCAAATTACTTCCTGGATTCTGTCAATGCAAGGCTTTCCTGTGGAGGTCAGATATGGCCAAAACAAGAAGAGTCCCCTCGCGCAAGGTCTGGCTGACTTGCATGATTGTGCCAGAGAAAACTGTCTCGAGGACGGAAGTCTAAAAATCAAGGACAACATGGAGGCATACCTTAATTCCCCACACAAAGTCTTTGAAGAAGACAAGTGTGAGGGAATGCCCACTGTCTATGTGGATGGATGCTCTTACCATGTTGACAACAACGGGGAGAAAGAACTGGTGGCTGGCGTAGGGAATGCCTGGGTGAAGGAGTTTCCAGAACCCTCCGCTGGGTACAAAATTGGTCCCCGAAGTAGTCAGGTGGCAGAGTTGATGGCTGTGCATCAGGCCATCCTCACTGCTGTCCAACATCAACTCCACGAACTGGTCATAATCACAGATTCGGATTATGTACGGAACGGGTTCGTGGAGCACCTGGTCAATTGGAAAACCAGAGGCATGTTATGTGCTAATAACAAACCCCTGAAACATGGGAAGTTAATCCAAAATGTTGATGATCTGGTCACATCGAATGGGATGACCATCTACTGGAAAAAGATCAAGGGTCATTCCAAAGTAGAGGGACCAGACAAAACTGGAAATGGCTTAGCTGATCAGCTGGCCAAAACCGGGGCCATCCAAGGGGATCTAATAGAAATAGAGTCCCTGTTGGGGGAAATCCAGGTCACTGCTATCACTAGGTCCCAGACAAATGTTCACAATAATCTTTCAACTGCACAATGGAGTAAGGAGACCCCTGATGCTGATTTAATTACAGCTCAAAAGGGGGATCCAATAATTGTTAAGTTTTACCAACACCTTGAGGACCCTGAGAACTTTCCCCTGACGGATACCGATTACATTGGGAAGGAGGACCTTAGAGTGTTGATGAAATGTCCAAAGATGTTCCGAATCCAAGACGGTTTGTTGGTAAGGAAATCCCAAGCTGGCCATGATCAGTGGGTGGTCCCTACCTCATTTCGAAGCCTGATGTTAAGTCAGGGCCATGATGCGGCCACAGCCGATCATAGGGGGTTTCACACAACACTTGAGATCTTAAAAGAGGTTGCATACTGGCCACACATGGGGCAGGACCTCGACCAATACTTGAAGGGGTGTCTGGTGTGTGCACAATTTCAGTCATCATCCCTCACACACCGTGCACCTCTCCAAAAGAGGGGGATGACACTGCCATGGTCAGATTTGCAAATCGACTTCGTAGGCCCTGTAATTCACTTGTCTAGAGGAAACAAGTACATGTTGACCGTCACATGCTTGTTTACCAAGTGGGTGGAATGTCTCCCGGCCCCAAATTGCAAGGCAGAAACAGCAGCTGCCCTGATGATTAACCACATCTTTTCCCGCTTTGGTCTACCTCAAAGGATTGAGTCAGACAGAGGTAGCAACTTCACCAGTGAAGTAATGACAAAGATGTGGGAGATACTAGGGGTTAAAAGGAAGCTACACATTGCTTACAGGCCAGCTTCTTCTGGAGCAGTAGAACGCTACAACCGAACCATTGTGAGCATTGTAAAAAAGTTTGTGGAAGATTCAGGGCCAAGTTGGGATATCCGATTACCTCTGGTCCTAATGGCCATCAGATCTACCCCTTCATCTGCAACTAAAATGTCACCATTTGAGTTGATGACCGGACGCAAGATGGTGCTTACCCAGCATTTGCTCTACAGGACCCAAGAGCAGACACTGATAAATGCCTCCACAACTCATGAGTATGTGGAGAATTTAAGGAAACACCTTCAGCATGCTTTTGCCTATGCTCAGCGGAATCTAGAAAGATCAGCTGATAGCATGAAAACCCACTACGACCTGAAGACCACCAGGAAGGAATATACTGTGGGAGACCGGGTCTATTTATACAATTTCCAAAGGAACCAGGCCAAACAGTTAAAATGTTTGCCTACATGTAAGGGACTGTTTGAAATTATAGACAAGGTCTCCCCAGTAGCGTATAAGATCTGCATCCCCAAAGGTAGTCTGGAGGAAGGAGAAGACAAGTGGGTACATATTAATCAGCTAAAGTGTTGCCATCCCAGGCACACTCTGCAGCAACTGGAGGAGTCCTCTTCAATACCAGAGGGGACCACTCCAGATTAATTCAGTTCACCCTAAAATATCCCACATATAGTCTCTAAAATATTATGATTCTTGTATGCAACTGTCTTTGAATTATATCTTGTTTTTCAAAATAAGAATGCTATGTCTCTTGATTTATAAAATGTACATGCGGCCCCACTAGATCAATAGTGGGGGAGAAATGTCTACGAATAGGTATTGCCGCTTTTGCTTTCTCATCCTAGGAGAGATGAAACCATGGAGACTGACCAAGGAGGACGACCGGGGACCGGGAGCAAAGATCCGAGGGGCCCGGGGTACCGCCCAATATTCCCATCAGGACCGGCGAGGAGAACCGATCGATCCAACCGGATGGAGGAAAAGAAGCTGAACTGTGCCATCTACGGAATTGGAAGAAGAGGATGCGGACATACCAGCGTGTGGAACAAAAACATCCTTTGCACCTGACTCCCCCTCAACTCCAAATCAAAGTGCAGTCGGGCGGGGGGGCTTGTCAAGGGTTTTGACCCATGTTAAATCAGTAGACTGGGTAGATGTGGGGATTGAGCTGTCGCCGCCCACATTTGCGCCAGAATCCTGGAGACCCGCGCAGTTTTGCACACAGCAAAATGGTCCCCTGACCTGCCACCCACCAGTACGAACGTGATAGGCCAGGAGTGTCATGAGTGAAATGTGTGCCAAAGGAAAAACAGCAGTGCCGGTGGCTAAAATAAAAAAAAAAAACGCTTTGAAATCACCTTTGTTTCTCTGAAATGCAAGCTAAAAATGCCTATTTTAAACATTGCAAGATATTCAAAAACCTCAATGAACGCCAGCAGACATTTGCCAGAATGTAGTCTTGTGTGCATACAAAATCTGGAAAGAGAAAGAGCCTAAAACAATGTTTATAACAAAACTGGCTGAGCTGTGGATGTCAGCAGCTGAAGTGAAATTGGACTGAAAGACACTAAAATCTAAATGTTTAAAATAAATGAGTGACCTACTGTTGAGTGTCACATAGTTTGCAACTGTTGAAATTTCATAGTTTTGAACTTAGAATCAGCATTCTAGCTGCATGTGTAAAAATTGTCAGTTTGATTTGAATGTAGAAAACTGGGAACTAAAGTGACATTTAGCTGAAGCCTGGCTTAATGAAACTGGATTCTGCCTGACAACTACCCCCGACAGGAGAGGGAATTCAGCAGCTGTGTTCCCAGGCCTGGCTACATCCTGCTGCCCCTGCCAAAAGGAGATGACACCTCTCTGATTGAATTAGGGGAGTGGTACCTGCAGACTCCAGGAAATTGAACAAAGCCCTGTCCTGGACTCAGGCAAATGTTATATTGGGGGGTCGTAAAATGGCTTCCTCTTGGTAGAAACTGGGAGGGGCACTGCATCTGTGAGCAAGATGAGCTTGGGGGAAGTGGATAAACCAGAAATTCCACCAGGTGCTTTGGAAAACCACACCCCTTTGGGGCCAGAGCATAATTTTAAAAAGATGGATAATTCATAGTGCGGACTTGTAAAAATTATATAAATAAAATCATCAGTCTTTTGATTTTTCTGTGCACATTTTAAGAGGCGTTAGGACCCTGTGGTATGTTCTTGGGGATAGTAGCGGAAAAAAGGTTGTTACTCCAAATGTACGCATGTTAAAAATCTGACACTTTATCATCTGAAACCCATATCCCTGGTGCACATTTGTGTAAAATCTGGAAAGGTTTAGAGGTCGTGATCTGGATGAAAAGGGCAGAATTCTGTCATAAGTGGACACGACATCTTACAAAGACAGGGATCGGATGGTTTGGTGCTACAGAAAATATGTTAACTGGACGTATAATATTAGAAAAATGGTACGTAGATAAATATGTATTTGGACCAGAAATAGATTTGTGTGCAATTTGACAAGGGGAGGATCCTCTGACCATAAACCTACCTCATCACTCTGACTCACAACCCAGTTCCCCAATCAAGGGAGAGAGGAGGATCTGGCCAATGATAATTTGAGAGGGTTGGGCATAGAAGATGAGCTGACCCTCCCACTTTCTAAACACATAAAAAGAGCCACTGGAAGCCAGATAGGACTTTCTTTTTCACTTTCTGCGGAGCATTTTGACTTCAGACTTCACATCCAGAGATCCAGACTTCAAATCCATCAATCTCCAGAGACCAGAAATTAACTCCAGAATTTGTAGCAGAGAGGCCTGAATCCACAAGCTGAATCCTTTTTCAGCAGGCCCCCAAATCATTTGCAAACTATTTAACAGCCGGGCGAGCTGTTTGAATTTTTGCCAAGAACTTTTGTCAGAATCAGAGACCAGACCGCCGTGCAGTGCCAAGAACTTTTGTCAGAACCAGAGATCCAGACCGCTGTGCAGTGCCGCTAGCAGAGCTGACCCAGAAGGTAGAATTATCCAGTGAGCAGAACCAGGCAGAGACTGTCCGTGGTGAGGGAACCGCAGTCCAATCCTGACCCGATCCGTGGCGAAGTCGCATTCCTGTCCAAAATATAGTGTGAGTACCGCCAGAACTGTGCAAAACCCAATCTCTTAGTTTAAAATAATCTAATCCAAACTATTTTAACCTATTTAGAACTGCCTCCCAGAATTCTGTCATTCTGTCATCTTTAAACCTGAAAACTGTCACCTGTCATTCTGAGCTTCCAAATTTCAAATCCGAAAAACTACCTTTACTAAATCGTCCCTATCTCCGGAACCGTTTGTGCTTGCTACCCCTTATACTGACTCCGTAATCGCGCCCGACGCACTCGGAAAGTTTGCCGCAATTTGACATTTTGCTTAATTTCAGCCACGTGTAAAAATATTTGCCCTTGCTTTCCTTTGCTGAAATTCGTTTGCAACCTGACAATCATTCATAGAGCATTGCTAAAGTGTTCCTGAACTAATACAAAGTAGTTATCACCTACCCTGAACCTCCTATAGGGAATTAAAAGCAATTTTAGCACATTTCTCACTTCATTGTCATCACATTCAAAGCATTTTGGGCCTGTGTTTAAAACTTCTACCGGTTTTCCTCTAAGCTTGCGAGGGGGGGAACTGAATTATATTTGATTGCATTCCTGAGAACTGTGTGCTTCCCTTCCATCTCTTTACCTTGCATAAGGAGGGGGGGGGGTGAATTGTCAAAGAAAAGTGATTACATTGGGCCTCATTACGACCCTGGCAGAGTGGGTTTACGCCAGCGTTATTCGCGGCGGACCCGTCCGCCCTACTACGAGTTCCCGTAGCGCCATGGAGCGTTTTCCGCCTGGTTTTTCCGGGCGGAGAAATCCATGGCGCTACGGGACCTTGTTGTTAATTACGCCACCGTATTTTACGGTGGCGTAATTAACGCCTTCCCCACTCCCATTATACCCTATGGGGCAAAAATGGGAATGGGGAAGGGTAAAATGGGGGATGGGGATTTACCGCCCCGCCAAGGTCGGAATGGGGCGGAAAATCCGCCAACCCCCATGGCGCTATCGGCAGCTTTCCGCCGTGCTCCATGGTGCATTTTGCACCGCGATTTCCGCCAGGGTCGTAATGAGGCCCATTGTCTTTTGTTGAAGTCATATCCAGTTTATTTTCTGTACCGCATTTTCATTCATCATTGCATTGTCCTTGAAGCCATAAAAGCATTCTCAGCCACTTTATCCTCTCTATATCACTTCTAAGCCATCAAAAGAGTGTACCACTGTAACATTATCCATTGTTGACCACTATCATCTTCAAAAGTGTGCTATCAAATATTTATTTACTCTAAAAGTGTGATAAATATATATTGTTTAATTTTCAAATAAAGCTTTTAAATTTGCAAAAAAACCTACTTCTTGGCTAAGCGGGGTCAGGGGGATTCTGAGAGAGGGGTGTTATATAAGGGTTGTCATCCCGAGTAAACGGACTGGACATTAAAATACATCAATAAGGGCTTCCATCAGCATCCCAGACTAGGCAGTGACTTAGCTGTAGTGTTGAATTGAAGTCGCTTACAATACCCGTTAACTCACCCATGCACTGTCTCTGACACCACTCACTGCATTTTCCACACATGCACCCACCCACAACATTCACAGTCACATGCATACCTCATATGCCACTCACCCATATACCTTCTCTTATAGTCCCTCACACTGCATTCTACATACAGTCACATGCACCCAACCACCCAGAACATTCACAGTCACATTCATAACCATTCACTCACCTGTCACTCTTCAATAAACCTTTCACATTTGCCTGCATTCTCCATATGGGTGGCCACCCAGAACTTTCACACACAGCCATAATAACAACACCCCCTCATCAGACCTAAGGTGCGGTGGCCAACATTACACCAGTGCTGGCCCATATAGAGGGGAAAATAAAATTGGACAAGAATTAAGCAATAGGATTCAAATAAGGCATGCTTGCGTTTGAGTTTGAAGCATGGCAGTGTGTCGGGAGGAATGAAAGTGAGAAAGAGATGAAGGGGGAGAGCGAAGCAGAGAGGATGAGTTGATAGGAGGAGTGGAAAGGAGAACATGGGTTGCAGAGTTTTAAGGAGGGAGTAAGTGAAACAGAGTTGCACGGGAGAGTGGAGGAGAGAGTAAGAAGAACAAAAGTGAGAGGAGCAGCAGAAGTAGGAGATAAAAGAGTGGGTGAAGCAATAAAAGAAAAAAGAAAGTAGTAGAGTGGAGAACTGAGGCTGAGAAACAGCAGGGAAACAAGGCTGCCATATAGATGAAAGAAGGAAGAAGGCAGACAGAGAGATGACAGAAGCAAAAGAGCAAGAAGATAAATGACAGAAAGTAGAATTCAGGTGAGGGGGAGAAATACAAATAGCCCCAGAGTTCTAGGCCTACTCCAAATCATCTAGGGGTGGAAAGAGCTTGGATGTCTGATGGACCATGACCCATGGAGTTTGAATGCTTAGAACGGCCAGCTGAGACAGATCTGAACCACTACCAGAGTGAACGTGAAACCTTTCTGTCCCTGAGTCCAACATCTGCAAAAGAGTCGGATTCCCAACCACTGTCAATAGGATCAAACACAAAGGGTGGTGGTGCCAGGTTTCCAAGAGAAGATACGTAATATGCTGACCAGTACGGATCAAGCCAAGAAACATTCTACATAGCTACTAAGAAAGAAATGCTGAGACATTCAAAACCCGGGAGATTGTGAGTGATGGCTGCCAAGAAGGTAGAGTCATCTAGAAGGGGGGGGGTGAAAGAAGAACAGAGGGCCATTGTTGTAAGACAAGTTTATTCTATTGCACCCATTCCTGAGAATCCTAATTGTTCATCCTCATATGTAACTAATCATCGATTATCTGTTACGATTCTAGTGGGTAAAGACACCTGTACTCCAGAGCAGCTCCGCCCGGAGCACCATTTAAGCCCAATTACAAAGTATGGTTCCTATGACTGAGAGAATGTGATATTTAGTTTGTGCATATATATATGTATTGCGTCTGCAGGATTCAGAAAGCTACCCTTTACAGGATGAGCTCTGAGTAGTTTCAGAATGGTATCTCATATGTAAACCAAAATACACACCTCGAGGATTGCAGAGGAAAAAACTTCTACAGGTTAAAGTTAGCAGCCCCCACTGAATTATCTTCTCGCTAGAATATTTGAATGAATGCAAACCTGTAATTTGGGTCTTCTTCATTCCCACTCAGAAACCATCACACATGGGAATGGCCCCTGAAGGCATGCCCCTGAACGCTCACACCAGAGAGAATACAACCCACTAGGGAAGAGAGGCCCAAGTCGATCTTGTAAGGATAACATGTTTTAAGCTTACATGCAGATGAGAGAAACAGCAAAGAACTCTGCTTCTAAGAACGTTCTGCCGAAAAGAGGTACAAGCAGAAATGTTTAAAGGTACACAGCATCATAATGATGCAACAAAATACAGTAAAAACCTGCACTGCTGATTGGATAGACCATATCCTTGTCCGACCTTTACCCATAAGGGGTGCCGGTCTATTGGTCCCAGCCCAGTCTGTCCGTCTTCCATCACGTGGGGGCTGCAGGGCTTATCTTCTTCTCACGTCGAAGCTCAGAAAACATGAATTATACTCTTACTATGTAACTTGTTTTATCACTCATACCGTGCACATTGCAGGCCTTAAAACAGACACAAATGAGGTTCTGGGGCACACTAACCTTCACATAATTCACTCACTCCCCTCCGTGCCATCTGGCTCCAAGGTCTCCAGCCTAGTTTTGAACTATAATGTATCTCTCCCAGCACCTCAAAATAAAAATCACACGATTGTCGCTTCAACAATATGTCCTGTCCATCCTCTTTGAACATTTCAGAACTTTATACATTGGGATTGGTGGTCAAAGGGCACCTAGTGCCATGAAATTCAGTGATCTTAAGGTTTAGTCAGTTATATAGGCTACAACTCGTAATCACCTGGGAATGGGCTGGGTCATGCTTTGGCCAGTGTGAGATAGCATGCACACCAGGTACCAGCCTCTGATGGCGACCTTGTAGGGCACATTCTTCTTGGGTAAAGAAAAACACATCTGTGCAACACTGTTAGAGCAATGAATAGACGTTGTGGTGGTCAGGGGTGTGAGCTATCCTCCTGGGAGCTCGGGCATGGCAGGGAATTTCTGTGGTCTCATGAATTTGGGTCTTGTGCATGCAATGCCGCATTTAATGAGCAGGCCTTCTCTTCTCCCTATGATTACTACTATCTACGCAAAATAGCAATGTGCCTCATAGCTTGGGTTATATTATGTAGACTATATTTTGTTATATTAGAATCAGGTCCTGTTCAATAGGAAGGCGTCCCCCTCACTATGCCCCATTCTCCTTGGCCCATTATAGTGCCTCAAATGCATCTTGCCTCCTTTTAAAGCACCTAGGGGGGTGGGACGCGGCTGTCCCCTTCCCAACATCTACTCTATTAACTTGAAGAAACCAAAGACAAGTCTTGAAGCATAGATGAATATGCCAACCCAACAAACCGATGTTTAGGAAGCCCTTTTTCTCAATCTGCATCCTACTGATAGCAATCATCTGCTTCTTTAACAGACAGCTTTGCAGGTATAAACTCTATACTATCAAATGTATCATTGCTTGTAGCTCAGTTCCCTTAACTCAAAAGCACCAGTTAGGTGACATGTCATTGTGCTATTGCCCTCATATAGATTTCTCGAGGGGACACCAACATGAAGAGGTCAGAGCGCATGGCACAAAGTATTTGAGGCCGGCAGCTACTAAACATAGGGAACTGAATCTAATGCACAATCGAGAAGTGCAAGGCCCTCTTTGCAGGGCTCTCTGTAGCTCATCTGGCCTTCAAAGTGGCTTACCATGCTGTGGCTCGCATCATTACCAGTTCAATGAAATGTGACCACATCACCCCTACCTTGAATGAATGGGAACATCACACATGATTAAGACTACAAGTGACAGTACAAATTCACCTTTGGTACAAGTCTGTAGTACACAGTAAAGTGATAGCGATGGCTGAGCAGCCAGACTTATCTCAAGAGCAAGTGGGCAGTATCAATAGTTACACACAGGACAGCAATCACTATGATTCAAACAAACACTGACTCAAGGTTTCTGTGCAAAAGAATATACATTTATTTACACATAATTTAGATAACATTTCACTAAAGTAAAGCAGTTGAAAAATCACACTCTTAATATACCACACCACAACCAATAGATTCTGGACAAGTTAAACTCAAAATGAATATGAGGAAAATGCCACTCCAGTAATTTAAAAAGGGAGGGAAAGACAAAGTTAGGTAAAAATTGAGCAGCACCAACAGGTAAGTAAGCAGGGCAATCTAGAAAGAGGAACTATGGTGATAGAATCAAATCAAAAAGGCGTGGGCCAAAGTCAATAGGACACAGGTCTTTTGCTCAAGATCACACAGTTCAGGGTAGTTCATGGTTAAGTCTTTCCCAAGAGTTCCGGACGAAGTTGGTCAGCAGAAAAGTTAGTTTAAAGTGTAGTGAAGGTCAAGCCCTCGACAAAAGGTTTCACACACCTTCACCGCTGCTGGACGAAACGAACAACCAGATTTGCACAGTACCTTTAAATGGAGAAGTAGCTGTTGCTGAGGCGGACGTTCCTGGCAGTTCCTGTAGGCTCATGGTTCCTGAAGCGACTGTCGGACCGACATGAAATAGGGAGACTGGAGGGTCCTGCACTGCCCAGGGAAAAAACCAGCAGCAGAGCAAAGTAACAAATAAAAGGTGCGCTCCTTAAAACCCAAGCAGGGTCCGACCTTCCTGGCTATCCGGTTCACTGTAGCTCAGTACAGCAAATTCGACCAGAGGAGGGAGTCCTAGCTTGCAGTTTGGGCGAACTGGTTGGTCCCACGAGCTCAGGGAAGAAGATTCCTCGTAGATCTTCTCTGTCGGTGGAGTCTGAAGATTTGGACCTGCCGCAGGGTTTCGCCGGGCAGTTCATTCGTTGTAGGGGGTCCACTTGTATCAGCTCCTCATCGGTTTTTTCGTTCCAGTAGCGACTCTGCCTTCCCAATCCCAGAGACCTGCTTTTTATGCAGTTTTCCCCCATTCACACGGCCCGGCTGTCATTCACACAGCAGGGTGGCTGTCCCGCCGGGACAGTCACCTAGCCAATCAAACAGGAGTGCGACTAGGGTTACCAAGGGAACCCATGGCAGGGGTCCTAAAACCCCTCCCTCACATCCTGCCTACCCAGACTTTCAGGCGCCTAAGGAGGGCTTCTGTGGAGAAGCCCGCAAAAAGACGGTGAACAAAGGAACCAAACCTGGTTTGGCGCACGAAGTAAAACACGAGAAAGACATTTTCAAAAAGAAATGGAGAATAAACCCAGCTGGAACTGTATAAAACGTATATGGTCTAGCGGGTTTAAGTTCAAGGCTACCAAGATAGCCTAAAACAATGCCAAGGTTATTTAAGATAACCACGGTAGGAAAAATAAGGTAGTTACCACTGCCACCAGCCAAGTCTTGATGAAAAGGGAGCGAAACAATGCTCCAAGAGAAACAGACAAAAAGAGATAAGTGTGAACCCTTTCCAGTACTCTATGTAAGATAGGGTGTACTAGGTCTGTGTATTTTAAAAGACTAATAAAGTTAATGGCAACTTTACATGTTCTGAGAGACAGTGGTCAGTCCCAGAAATGGAGTCTGAGTTGGGAAGTCTAAAAGACAACCCTGTGTCACTGCACTTAAGGTGCTGTGTAACACACAATAGAAAGATGATGCCTATGGAGTAGGTGAGGCTCCACAGTCTATGAACACAAGAAAATGTTAAACACACACAGCAAAACACATGTAAGAGTGGGAAAAAAGGCTCACACTCTTACCAGGTGAAAAAAATAAATCCTAGAAATCCAGCAGCTGCTGCGGGACTCAGTAGGTAAGGGAAATTAGCCATTCTTGAGAATTCTCCTTACAGATGCCTTACCTGCAAAGCCACCACTGTCGGTATGTCCGCCAACCTGATGGTCACACTATAAACAAAGATCAGCACACAGTCACTTTGCAGTAAGACCATCATCAGACTGGAAACTAGACTGGGTATAGAATGTCTTTGGCCTATCGCTGGATGGATAGCTCAGGGATAACATGTTTGCTGTGTAACAAGACAGCGCAGAGCAATACATGTCCAAATCCCAGTCCGGAGCTTCACAACTGGTCTTCCGTGTGAGGCACGTTATAAACGATCAATTAATTAATGAATTAGTGCCATTATATTCTGATGTAAAAAGTAGTGGGATGCATGGTATTACAACAGTGACCTCTATACCTCTAGAGTCATAATCTTTACATGTTGGGAGGTTTCTCTTATAATTCCATAATCCTGAAATGGTTAAATCTCTGATTATGTAACCTGTTTCTTCTTTTCTTTGAAAATGATAAACAAAATAAATTACGTTCATACATTGTTATTTTAAATCAGTTATTTAATTACAGTGAACAATTCAATGGTATTAATCACTGTACATATTGTACCCGTTTGATAACTTTTCAAAACAGCCAACATGTCTCTCAGTCATTATGAGCTTCATCAGGACCAAATTAGCTTTAGCACAGGCAGACATGTGTTCCATTCCCTTTGCTTCTTTCAATATGGTACATGGCTCTACTAAAATTATTATTAGGTCTTATATCCTGATCTGGATCTTCTTCCAAAGCATAAGTGAATTCATGCTTTCACTATATATTGTACAATTTCTAATTGGTTCTTTTAATCAATGTCTCCATTTGTTGTTCTGTGTTGAAATGTTACCACATGATTGTAGCAATGTATAAGTTCCTCTCCGCAGCCTACATGGCTGCATTAGAATCACTCATGCCTACACGATGTGGGGTTTCAGAAAGGAACTTACACGTAATATTTTTGAAAGATTCGGTATATATTTTACAAACTCAGATCATGTAATAATACAGTAAACAGATATTGACGAAGGTAATCGTTTTGCATTTTGCAGATCTTCCTTGCATGTTTCATTTAAAGTTATGTATTTATATTAGCCGTTGAGAACGAGCACAGCTCAAACAACATGCAAGCTGAAGCACCAGTCATCACAAGATTGAACCATTGACTTTGCTGGCTGATTAAATGTGTGTAACATTTTAAATCAGGGTGTGAGGCCCAAATCCTGCATCTTTTACGACCTGCTATGAAGGCTCATAAAATGCATTTGATCACTGTACCAACCAGCTTGGCAACATCAATAATGTAAAATAAAAAACAAAAAAAAAACATAAAGTCCCAGTTACCAAAGGACATAGACAATGCCCAACATAATAGTGTAACCGTGAACAATCCATTTACCATAGGGCCAAAAAGTATGACTGTACCAATGTTACAGAATGTCATCTGTGAAAGCGGAAAGCCTGTTTTATTTTATTTTGAACACTAAAATGATGTGGGTAATTATGGTTTGACTACACTTTCATAATGCTCCAATGCTAAAAACCACAATGCCCACATGTACCTTGCTGTGACCGTCTCCTGGCATCACCAGCAGCTGCCCTGCAACATCCGCAGGGTAGGCTCATAAGTCGCATAATCATTCCTGAACACAACTGCTGGAACTCAAAGTTACAACAGGCAGAGGCTGATTTTAACTCTCTGCACCTCAGCTTCAAAATGTTATAATTGTGTGCCCCAGCCTTCTGGAGGACGATTACTATTGGAATGTAAGACATGTCGTGTTATGACATGTGGCTATGTGGATTACACAATGATACAACCACAAGCATTGCATGCCATACAATTGCCAGCTTAGCTTGGTGAGCAGGTGCTCGTTCATGACAGGGGTTGGTGTGTATTAGTCATCTGGCCTTAATTTACCCAGAGCACCCATGTTGGATCCAACTCATGACATCTCTATGAAATGAACACTCCCTGGGAGGTTGGCTGGCAACTGGTGTTTCAAAGACCTGACACAACAATGGCCATCCAGCACCAGAAAGACAATAACAGGATTACATTTGAATTTGGCAGACTGAGAAAGGGAGTACATATAGACTTGCCCAGAGCAGAGCTTCGTTCCATAGAGGGGTCTCACCAGGTTGCATTTTGATAGGGCTCCCAAACTTCCTGTCCTCCCTCCCTACTTCCTGCAGACAATGCACTCTGTGTGTGACATCAGCAGGCAAGGGAAACTTGTTATAGCAGCCTGGCTTAAGCCCTTGACAAGATGTTTTCTCTGGACCAATCGCTGTCGCATTTTGCCAATATAAGGGGGGAGAATGACTCTCCATTATTGGATTGATGTTTGGACACTGGAAGGAGGAGGATGCACCTTGAACCTGGTTGGGAGTACAGTCTGCTCTGAGTCCTCTTGCAGCGAGGTGAAGACCAGAGACTTCCAAGCAAGAGGCAATCTCTCATCTTTGACCATCACAGGGGCAAGTTTGAGGTGAAGAAAATGTTTACTTTCCATTTAATTTTGCTGATTGCCTCCTAAATGTTCTACTATTCAGATAAGACCTTTTTTGTCAAAACTAATATCTTTGGGTGTGCGCAGAACAGGAAATGGTTAGCATTGGTAATTAGGTTAGCAAGCATGTAGAGAGGAAATAGAAAAACAAAGAACCCCACTTTAGCTACACCTATTATCCAGAAGACAATTTATCATTGTCTTTTAGAGATGCACTATTTACTTATTCTAATGGCTCAGATTACTTTGAAGATTGATCAGTGGCAGAACCTAGTTCTCACATACATGAATTTGTACTATTGGGCTTCTAGGGAGAATCGAAATAGCTTAACAATGAACTGCAATACTCAGAGCCATAGCCCAGATGACCTTCTTTCCACACAGCAACAGCATATTGATCTATTAAAATGCACCCCTAGATTCTTTTAAAAAGTCAACTAAAAGAATGATTGAATAATTTCCAAGTCTTGAATGATATCTAGAGTGAATGTAACACCCCATTCCCAAGCAATACGGGAGAATGATTAATGATCTATGTATATGGTTAATCAGCTGGAATTGCTGATATAACGTAATACAGAGATGTAGATATATGTACAAGAGGCAACTCGGGCATTTACATTGGCTCTTTTGATAAGACTAATCAATAACATGCCAACAGAATTACCATCTCTCATTAATACAAGGGGAAAGGCTCTTGGGCTACATCATTAAGTGGAACACTTTCCTAGGGTCTTGAAGATTCTGTGCAATTTTCTGCTGTGTGTATTCTACACCAACATAAATGTCAAAAAGAACATTCTGAAAACGCATGCTCTCCCAGATGGGATGAGCCATAGGCCTCTATATTACATGGCCCACGGTAGTGGCCATGTAGTTATGGTTAAATTGCTAATCCCATAGCAAGAGTACTTTTTGGGTGGCTTATAACTTCGCTCCCCCTGGACGAATCCACACCAAAGTATATGGCCCACTCGGAATTGTTTTGCAAAGTTTAGTGAGAAGTTATAAGGCGGGGTCCAATAATGTCTTTTTTTTCCCATAGAGTGAATGGGGAAAAAAAATTGCTCACGCCTACAGCTCAAACCGCTGGACAGATGTGCACCAAATTTGTGGCAGGAGTAGCGGCTTGGTCCCGAAAGCGTGCTTTTGTTAATTTGGTGGAATTCCATCCAGTATTTTTTTTTAAAACAATCAAAAAGTAGGTCTAAAAAAATGTGTGATATCTATGTCTGCTCCACGGAAACATTTCCTTGTTCACTCAGCGGACAGGACACCGATTGGCTAATCAGCTTGCGTCGTGTCCGCTGACATTGGCTGGGATGAAGTGTGAAGTGCATCACATTGTTTTGATGCGCCCGTCTTCTTGGATCCGTGGACATCCGCGGACAGTGCGGCGAAGAACGGGGAAAAAATAAAATTTTGGGGAGTGTGTTGGTGTGTGAGGGTGCTTGGGGAGGATGTGGAAGTAAGAGATAGGTCAAATGCTGTATTTGTTGAGATGTCAGGTGCCCCTGATGTGTTTGCATGTCTGCCGTCTTCACGACTGTCTGCGGACATAACAAATGCACTACTGGCTATTTTACTTTAGTATGGTATTGGTTTTGGGTCGTAGCAGAGGGTTGACTGTAATTAATAACCTGTATAAGTAGCCCATATACCACAGGTTCAATTTTTTATTGTATGGGTGTGTTATGTTGCGGTGGTTGTGGCCAGGGCCTAGAGTCTTGGGTGCATGGCTGAAGACTCTAGGCCCTGGCCACAACCACCGCAGCATACCACACCCATACAATCAAATATCCATCAAATATCCACAAATCAAAGGTTTGTGTTCTGTTTGATTTGTAGAGTTTGTATGTGAAGTTTTGGCTAAGTCATGCAATTAATATTGTAGAGTTTGGTAACAAGCACTGCAGTATAACATATCCATGGAAGTAAAGATTTTTGGATTGTGATGTATGGTTAGATGTTTGCTTGAATGGTTGTGTTATGCAGCAGTATCTGTGACTTGAATTGTTATATACTTACTGTTTGACTTTGTGATTAGATATATTTTTTTCATGACTTGGGTAACGAGTAGATTTTCTTTTTCAATTTCTGTGATAAAAGAAAAGATCACATGTTAGTGTAGGTAGTTCATAATTGCATTGCATAACAGACATTTCTGCATTATTTCAAACCTCATATTTAGTACTTTAGAAGTACTATATTTCAAACCAGTGTACTGTGCAATTTGCTCAGTTTCTGTGTTTGTTTTCTAAATCCTTGGGTCTGTGTGAAAAAAAAATCCATGCTGGATTTGTTATGGTATAATACATTGATTTCTTTGTTTTCAGTGCTTATTTGTTGTTTCTGGCTAATCTATCTGTTGCCTTGTTGCAGATTTTTGGGGCAGTTTGATACTTGTTGGTGCATTCTAATTCTTTATTTATAAGTTTATGCTGATCTTTTATCTGTTGGCTTGTTGCTGATTTTTTGGGGCAGTTAGATACCTGTTGGCATATTTTTTTTATTTTTTTTATTTATTTATTTTTTTTACATTTATAAAGCGCTCACACAGCCCGCAGGCATCGAGGCGCTGTTACAGGAATTGTTAGTTTTTCTTAGTTGTGATTTTTCTTTGTCTTAGTTACGTATTTATAACGCGCTTAAACACTCGGAGGTTTCTAAGCGCGGACCCGAACCTGTTGTTGTTTTGTGTCGTCTTGCTTCCAAGACGCGCACGCTGCCGCTGTGCTATCCTCCCGGGACATATTGTAACTGTTTATAGTTTTTACTTATACTTTCAAGTTATTCATCTACCTGTTGGGTTGTTGTAGATTTTTGGGGCAGTTAGATACCTGTTGGCATATTCTAACTGTTAATTTTTTGTTATATTTTAGTGGTATTGATTTATCTGTTTGGTTGTTGCAGAATCTTTGGCAGTTAGATACCTGTTGGTGTATTCTAACTGTTTATATTTTTCTAATTGAAGTTTTGTTAATGTGTGTGCAAAATTTAGTTATAAAATTTTGGTTTTAAGAATGTTAAATAAGCGTTTATAAGATTTGCTGGTAATCTCTGCTTTAAGGTAATGGTACTATCATTACATTCGAACCATCCACAATTCTTATTTATGTATGCAGTGTAGTGACCTGCATTGGCTGTGGCTCCAGTGTGGTAGATTATACCTATTGTTGTGAAGGTTTTCTTACCAAGTGATACTTGACCATGTGTGAATCCAGTCAGCTTGCAATTGTTTTTGGTACCATCTGCATTGTAACAAAAAAGCATTAGTATTACGTATTTACTATGTATCTGTATTTGTAAGGTGGAGGGATCATCTGAATTGCAGGTAGTACATAATCTGCCATGGTTTGCATTTTGTACAAGTTGCTGAAATGGAATGGATTCACAGTTAGCTATTGATACATACACAATGCATTCATTTTGGATTTGTTCCTGTGCTACATGGTTGCAGAGAGTGCATGTATATTTCCACATGTATGAAATCTGAAAGATTTCATTTATAGGTATGTTTGTGTTTTCCAGTACTTATAGTAAGTACATCAGACATTCTTGTGGATCTTCTTGTGAGTTTATAGTGAATTTGACCATTCCAGCCAGGTAGTCCAATTATTGTCTTATTCCATGAACACTGTAGGTGTTGTCAGGATTGTTGGTTGCATTTATATGAAGGACTAACATTTGCAAACACAATTGGTCTGTATTGTTTAAGTAAATGTTGCCAATCATTGGTGGCAATTGGAATAGAATATGTATTGCCACATTTGCATAGCAATTTACACCAGATATATTTGAAAATTTGAATGGACCTGATAGTTCTGTGTCCAAGTCATTTTTTTAGAGTGTTTGTTGCTTCTTTGAAGAAGAACTTGAGTCTTTGAGCAGTAGATTCGTGTTTAATTATTGTAATTGATGCAGTATTAGATTCTTTTACTCTCTTTGGAGTATTTGCAGTGAGATCCTGTTGCGTTTTTGTTTGAAGTAGTTTTCTTTTACAATGTTTTGCTTTTTGTTGAACAGGATAGGTTTTTAGATGGGGTGTACAGTGAAAATAGTCTATTGTATTCTAGAATGCAAGGAATATCAGCATTTACTTTACTTGATCAAAGTTGTTTAGAAATAGTCCGTCAAGTGTACGTAAGCGTTATAGTGCTACGTAGGTCTTGCCTTCTTTAAAGACTGTGTTCCCAATATCTATTAATGCTTTATCTAGTGTATGACCTTGTGATTTGTGATTGGTGACTGCATATGCTAGAGTTAGAGAAAATTGTTCTCTGCATACATACTTGTCTTTGAAAAGAAGCAATCGGACTGTTGAACATCCTATCCTTTTAACTTCTGATAGTTTATCAAAGAGAATATTGACAAACGGAATGTTGTTGTCACGTGGGTATGTTTGAAAGCCAACAACTGTACCAAGTGCTCCATTAACTAGTCCTTGCACCACGTCATGTTTACGTTTAAGCATTATTCTACAGTTTAATGATAATTTTAGTATTTTTTCTAAACCAGCTGTGTTGGAGATAGAGCTTTCTAAGGTAATTAGTCTTGTTGTGGCTTGTTGACACATTGGTAGTGTCATACAATGAACGTCCAGTATGTCTGTGGAGCAAATTTCAATTATTGGTTGCATTTCTTTTTTTAATATTGTTTCATTGAATTTGGAACAGCTTGCAAGAGTTGGCATCAAGGACATACAATTACCATTTTTGTGTGCTAATTTTTCCATGACATAAGTAGCACGTGAGTTATGGCCATAGAGTGCAGGGATGTGCTGGGTTTTTAATAGTGATTGTGCTTCTTGAGATAGTACACCAACTCTAATACTTTTTAAAATGTTGGCATATGTGATGTCTGCAGCCTGGCACATGTTTTCTGTTAATTCTCTGTATTGGAACTGTTGCCAAAGGTTGACATTTCCTATGCTGCCAACAGTTTTACGGCAGAGTTTGTGCCCCAAGGTTTTAAAAATAGGTTCACCTTTCACTGGTGTCAATTGAAGAAGATCTCTGAAAACTATAATTTGTTTTCCCTCAAATAGCTCATCTTAGTCTGTTTTGAGTACCTCTTGTAATTTGAGGTGAATCAAAGACAACATTAGTTTGGATCCATGCTCACTTCATCTATTAGTGGCATTTTCATTTGTTTCAAAACTCTGCGTAGTTCCATTGCAGCTTATGTAGAAAGTTTGTAATATTCTAATTTGTTTTGGTAATCTACTGGAAGGAGTAGTAATCAGTGTAAAGTGACACAGCCTATGTTGTAGGCAGTTAAACCTGTGGGTGCAGTTACAATAGCTGACAGTTTGTTGTTTGTCAATTGTTGAAGGAACTTGCTGATGATTTTGATTAAGAATGCTTCCTGAACCAGCTTCACCACTGACGTATAGCAGTATAGGTTTGTTCTTTTGGCAGGTACAGTTTTTATTTTCATGTTGTACACCACGTTCAATTTGTTTTGTTACTTCTTGGAAAATGCTATGCTGCTCATTGTTCAGTTTTGATTTCAGTATAGTGAAGTCTTCTGTATATTCTTCATAGTGAGACATGGGGGCCGATTCATGGAACAAATGTGTGCCGAAAATTCCAGCGCAAGCTGGCGCAAGGTGGCACAAGCGCGAGAAAGCAAGCGTGTGATTCAAGGAAGGCGCTGTGCGTGTTTTCCATTGGTTGTGTGCCAAATCTGTGCGTGGCGCACACAGGCGCACAGGTCATTGCAACAACCCGAAAGCTGTGCGCAACGCGCAAAGGGACAGCACACAACATCCACGCATACACCAAAAAGGGGGCGGGACACGGGGCGTAACGCGCGGAATGGGGAACAATGCGTGAAAAAGAAGGTCTAACCGGGGAAGTACTGTAGGGAAATACACGGAATGCACACACGCACGTGAACAACTCGTATTCATGGATTCGAATACGGGAAACAAGTGCACGCTAAAAGACGCGCACAGGCGTCAACACATCCGCCACAGGAAGGCAGGCGTAAGCGTCCCCGCGCACAGTATAAAAGTGCGCACAAACAACAAACACGTATATACCGCTACGATGAATGCCCCATTTGTGGCAGCACTGATCGTGGGACAGCGCAGGAGGAGGAGAATAGCCAGGGCCCGCATTTTTTCCCCCCAGACTAGCCTTTTTTGGAATGCCTGACGACCAGGTCTACGGCAGGTATAGGGTTCCACCTCGTATCATCCTAGACCTGGTCAGGGAGTGGGAAGACGACCTTACATCCCCCACCCTCTGCACCCAACCATTGAGCCCCTTGGAGAAGGTGCTCAATGTCCTGCATTTTTTGGCCACTGGGTCATTTCAGCGGACTACTGCCATAGTGGGGGGGGTCTCACAGGCCATGCAGTCACACTGCCTACACCAGGTGTTGGCAAACATGACTGCGTGCCCCTCAGTCCGCAGCACATATACATGCCCAGAACACCTACAGAAAGGCAGGACGGCATGTACCAGGACTTTTACAGGGTGGCACACATCCCCAAAGTGCTCGGTGCCATAGATTGCACCCATGTGGCCCTACGTCCACCTAGGGCCACTGAGCAAATCTACCGAAACTGCAAGCACTGGCATTCCATCAACGTGCAGGTGGTATGCGATGCCAAGGGAATCATCACCTCTGTCTATGCAAACTACACTAGCTCCACCCATGATAGTTTCATATACAGAATGTCCGCCCTGAGCCGGGCCCTGGCAGCTGGACAGCATGGTGACACATGGCTCCTAGGTGAGTACAAATGCAAGTGCACATGCATGCATGTCACACACAGACAAATACACAAACCCCAATAATCACAACCATTATCACCTCTCTAGAGGACAGTGCCTACCCTCTGAGCAACCACTTGATGATGCCAATCCGGAACCCTACCACACCACCCCAGGTAAGACACAACGCTGCCCATATTGCAACCAGGGGCATAGTGGAGCGCACATTCGGAGTGCTGAAGGCACGCTTGCACTCCCTTGACCGCTCTGGCGGGCAGCTACTCTATGCATCCCCAGTAGTGTGCAGGATCATTGTGGCAGCACGTGTCCTGCACAATGTTGCAACATGCAGGGCGTACCAGTGGACATGGTGGTGCCCCCACATCCCCAACCACAGGCACAGGCGAGGCCTATGGGAGGGGATAGGGCACGTGGCGAGGCAGCCCGGACACAGCTTGTGGCCACATTTTTCACCTAAACTCCCACCGCTCCGGAGTGCACACAGGCCTGGCACATACCAGGTGACAATCGATGATGACAAGGAGACAGTCAACTGTCACAACCTTACCACCCTGAGAATGTTGCCATGGAAGTTCCACATTGTGTACATCCCTAGCTACTCAAACCTAAGCAATCCTGTGTGACCAAAAGGTACACATGCAAGGTGTGTATTACAATCACTGGAATGTCACCCACAGCCTCCAAAACCACAACATGACATGGCAAGCAATAACAAAACACCAACACAGTACCAATAATGTACACATTGACATGTGAAAAATGTAAAGTGGCGTAAGACAATGATGCCTGACATGGAATCAGATGAAATGACTGACCAATAACCTCCCACACAAAACAAGTCATACCCAAATGCATACCAACGGTTGTAGCTTGAACATAACAATGAATGCCTGTTTACATGCACATTGTGCATGGCAAAATCAACACTGCATAATCGGTGTGCTGTGTCCATCTCCTGCAACACACTGCTCAGCACACAGCATAGTAACCAGCCATTGTGTGTGACGCACACCCTGAGCATCACATGAAAACGACAAACTAAATAAAAAAACAAATCACGCATGTACAGGATCCACAAATGGTCATAGATCATGTGCTCCAGGGACACAGTGGGCCCCAGAAGGCAAACTGAGTGCACATGCGGACATGGAAGGGTGGTTGTAAATGTTGTGGATCATAGTGCGAGTGTGTGTGTCAGTAGGGACATGTACTCAATACATGCATGTGCAATCAAATGACCATCAGTGTCCTCTACACATCACATGTGAACATTGCCCATGTGTAGACCCCAGCATGTCAAACCACAACTATCCCCTCACACCTGAAAGGTAAACACAACACACAAACAGGCATTTATCAGCAGAATACATCATGTACATAGGACACCACAATTACAATGTCAGGGTGCCCATCACACTGTAGGGCAAGGCAACTGTCCAACAACAAAATACCACCCTCATTCACATATCACCATCATGCACTGAACAACTGCGCCTGCGGTATGTAGCCTTCTTCCTTGAAGTCTACCTGGTCACAGGATCACCCTTCCCCTTTGTCTCCATCTTCCACCTTGCGTGTAAAAAGTGTCCAGCACCCTCAGAGGCCACCTTGACTTGCAAAATTACCAAATCAAAGATAACTCAAAGCAAGTAAACACACAAGCCAAGCAAAGGCCTGCAGGCAGCAAAATACACCAGAAGAGTCTCCAGTAGATGACTTGAAGTAGCAGTACATCACAAAGCACAAGTACTAGCACAATGATGGAACAACCAAGGTCACACAGTAAAACAATGTCACAACAGGATGTGTACCATGTTTGGTACATAATATACAATGATGCACCACAAACTGATGTATACTGTCACAGCTCCCGTGTACAGGCACAGGAGTGGCATGAACCAACCACCCCCACCGTGGTCTGGGTGCCTGCAAGGTCAAACTTACACAGGCCTCTGAGACCCTGGTGTGGAAGGATGGTCAGGGATATGTAGTCGGGACAGGCATTGGTATTCTGGTTAACCGGAATGAGGGGCAGGAGAGGGGAGTAGGATTGACAAGGGAAAGTAGGGAATGTACAAAAATATACTAATCACATTAACACATACACAATCAGACCAAATGTGTACATCATGCACATAGCACCAAATTACCTCTGGGGTGAGTGCTGGCCTCCTGTCTGCGCACTCTCAGGTCTGGTAACAGGAGCAGTTCAATGCTGCAAAGAGAGCCAGAGTTACTAATCTGTGCGTGCCCATCACACACACACACACACACCACCATACATACCCCAAAGTAACAAACTACTCTACAAACAAACAATCTGGTGTTGTGCTTCATACCCATACGTAAGATTCCCCCCGTGATGGTTCATACACAGTCAATGCAGTAAGTCAGGTGCCGGTGGGTGCATGGCAAATGGAAGACCAATGTGTCAAGATTCACACAACATCCAATGTTCCCTGGGTACGCAGCCAGACGCATTTAGCAAGGTACGACTTCAGTAAAAGTCATGTTCCAGCATAACCCAAATAAAGTAGGTAGTGCATGTGTCAATTTCAACATGAAAATGAAATGCACTGCACACAAGTCTGTCCCTCGGTGTCTGTCCCTGTGAGCTGCTTCTTTCCCTGTCTTGGAACGCTACATGGCTAATACAACTGCCTCAATGGACCATGGTGGACCAGAGAATATGTGCCACTGCCCCTGCATGTGCCCGTGACAACTTTCCCATCAGCTAGCCATTAGTCCACCAACGCATTATAGCTGTACTGTGTGATTCAACACCAATATCTGTCCAAGCTCACCGTCAGTGGTGCTACTTAGCATTCATGTGCAACTGGCCTGGTGGAAGGTTGGCTGCGGTGTGGCCACCTTGTGCTGCTCACCTTGCCTGGAGTTCCTTGAAACACGTCAGCTTCTTTTGGATGCATGAGCGCAATCCCTGTGGCTCTGATTGCTCACACATGTGCATGTCTGCACCACCGAACGTGTCCAGCTTCCAGACGTCCAATGGGCCATGTCTGCTGGCAAAGGTGGTCTGGAGGCTCATCCCCCTGCAGAAAGGGCAGCAAACACATGATTAATGCTTCAAATTCCCCTGTGTGTGTCTCTTCAGGCATGTCATGACTGGACCATATCAGAGACGCACATCAGAAATCACACCATCAGTGTAACTTTCACAAGCAAAGTGTGGTAGCCACTGTCTACAGCATGAATTGCATCAAGCAGATGTACAGTAAAGATAAGAAACTACACAATGTATAGCAATGAATGTACACATGAATCATGAAACCACCCATCTAGCAAAAGAAGAACTGTGGTCAATATCACCCCTATCATCCCTACTAGGGGTGTTAACACAAGTGGTACAGCAGCAGACATGCCACAGATATGACAGTCCAAAGCCCTTGTGTAATAGGCTGTAACACCAAACCATCCTTGCGAGCTCATGGATAAGGGAAGCAGGAGTGTCATATGTGAGTCAGGACCCCAAGCTGCAAACACATACACGAGACAAGCTTGAAGGGACCAGCTGGAACAGACAGTGGATGCTTTCAAAGCCACAAAGCACCACACCATCACATGAAAGCACAATAGACGGCGCAATTTTAAACTATATTAACTAATTACACTAACTATGAAAAACCTACATTACCTATTTAAACTAACTATCAAATAGAAAGTTAACTAACTAAACTAAAAGAAAAATCAAAAATGGCCACATACGACCCAGGGGGGAGGGACCCAGGAGGGGAGGTACAGGGTGCAGCTCAACACCCACATGCGATGATGTTGACGAAAAAAAAAACTCCATGGGCTCAACGCCTGCACAGCCCGACCTGTGTGGGAGATACATCGTCGTCCGAGTCTGGCTCTTCCTGAAAAGGAGGATGTGGCACAGGAGCCTGACCACACCTAGCCTCAGCTTGCCCCTCGTCAGCAGCAAGTCTGCCAGACGGGTGAGCCTGGTTCTGTGTGGCGATGACACATAGGTCAGCATGCAGAACCTCCTGTGATACGCGTGCTTCCTCTTGCAAGGTAACATGTGTAACACGGAGTTCTTCCTGCAAGGCCTGGCTGGACAACTGATGCACCTCCCGGCAAGCACATAGCTCAGCCAAGATGGTACGCTCAAGCTGCTCAAACCTCTCCTCTGACCTTGTCCTCTGGGACATCAAGAGGACACCCAGAGTGGATCTGAGGGACTCATACTCAGCCCTCAGGGCCTCCATGTGTGTCTCTGCATGAGCAGCAATTGCTTGATGCAGAGACAACATTTCAGCCTGGCGTGCCCTGTCTGAGGCCGCCATGCCCAGCTTGAGCGAGCGGGCCGTGGACCGTGCCGCCCACTGCTGGAGAAGCCCCTGCCTAGGAGGGGGAGCATGGATTGGATCACATGCTCCATGCTCACAGCAACGTTTTCCATTGCTGCCCCTTGGCTGGGCTTGACACCTGCGGGACCCAAGGACCGCCCGCGGCTGCACAAATACATGCCCTCATCGACGTGATGGCCCATGGCCCAGGCACATCAGCGACTGGTGTGGAGGGTGACCCTGCATCCCGATTCATCACAGGCGGAGGTCTCACCACTGTCTGACCCCTCAGAGCAGGTGTCGCGGGCAGAGGAGTGTCCACATCAGACTCACTCACCCCTGACGTTGGACCTGATGCACATCCAACTCGACATGGACGTCAGAGTGGTCATCAGGGCTGGACGTATTGCCAGCCTAAGACAAGATGGTCTGTAGCACATGGGGGTTTTCGTGGCCTACTAACTCACGACCCCCACAACAACCCTGTGCCTGGCATGACAACAACATCCTCTGGCTCCATTGCGTCATCATCTGAAAAGTAGAGAGAAAAAAGGTCACTACACATGTTAGAAGCACACAACACACACACACACATAGACATCACACAGACAGCCAACACATTAAGCAGATATGTCACACACAAAAGAGAACCTGCCATGCATATTGGGTCAACTTGACATTGCTTCTGTGATTAGGCATGTAGAAGGGTGTTATACTGCTCAGAAGTGGGTCGATGCAGTGCAGCAAATTTGTACGTTACTCACTATCTACATGTACAAGTACTTCTTGATGTGTATCAGAAAACGTGACAGCGGTTCAAGGTCAACTTCAGGCATCACGTGCAATGTGCATGCAATAGGTTGCATGGCTACAAGCAAACCACCCCTACCCCTAAGTGGAAATGAAGGGATGCCTTGCATGGTATCAAAAGGATGACCATAGACCTGTGTATTGGCAGACAGTGCTGACTGGCATCAATTGCATCCTCTGAGTCAAGTGACAACACAGCAGATGATTATGGAACAGTAAGCAGAACACATGATGAACCCTCAGGAGTACACCCACATGTGAAGAAGACACTACACCAGTTGGACAGAGTCATTGGGCCTGAAACAGGCTGAGGCCTGTGACCCACACAGACTGTCACACACTAAACATGTGTGGGACGCAGGACTGAGCCACAGTGGCCATGGGAAGGCTGATGAAATGCCATGCAATGTAGGTCACCCTGGACATGTACTACAATGATCATCCAGTCAAGAACACATATGGGCATGCATGGAATGCACATGGAGCATGAATGGGCACTCATGAGCCTGCGGAGCATCTGATATCTGCACAGTCCAAGTGAGACACCCTGCATCAAGTACAAAGGATGTACCCCACAGCATATGTCTGGCAGCTTGGCTGGTGGAAGTTAGCATGTACACAGGACGCATGAACAGGCAAGTGCATTATGGCAAAATTGATGCAGACCAGTGCAAAGGTGAAATTTGGGTGCAGAGAGGGAGTGGAGGGGCAAGGGAGCATGCCTACGTGGAGTACCCACATGCAGGCAGAGGACACATGCACGTCAGTCATGCTATGACATAGTCGCAGGGCTGAGAGGAAGGGCACCCCAGGCTACATGCAGAAGGGCCAGTGAGCTGGAACATGGACCGGAGGGGCATCCTGGTGACCAGCATGTGAGTAGGGTGCAATATTGGTGATGCAGACAATCCCCGTCTGCTCCACATGTCCACCATCCTGCAGAGCAGCCATGCATCAGTGAAGCATTGCATTATTTGCACATCAGAACCATGTACACATGACATGTAGTGGCAGTCATGCACAACACATCACACAAGTAAAACACACATGTCCTCGACAAACACGCAGCAACACTCACTGGACTGAGCATCAAAGTCCGGCATCTCTCCCACTCCTTCGACCGATTCAGGTGGTATGAACTCCGCAACGAGTGACTCGTGCGGAGTGAGGTCTTCCTCCTCAGGTGCCAGCCCACTGCCAGTCACCAGAATCATGTTGTAATTTGAGGCACGCTTAGCCTTAGTGCTGCGCTTGAGGTCATTCCAACGCTTTTTGCACTCTTGCGCCGTGCGCACCTCATGGCCGAATGCACTCGCATGTTCCACAACTTGCTTCCAGTGGGTATCACGGTGGGCAGCCGTAGTTTGACAATTAGTCCCCACTAGCATGTCACAGTTGTGGTCCCGCATGTAGTCCACGAGGACGTCCAGTTCCTGCGCACAGAAAGGCTTCTTCCTCGACGTGCAGGAGGTTGTGGCTGTGTGTGGGGTCCCAGCCTGTGCTGCAGGTGCAACCTTCCTCCTCTTGGATGGTGGCGCAGACCCTGGCTGGCAAATGCCGCCCTGATCAGTATGGCCAGTGGCACGGGTGATTGAGCCTAGGGAGTGGCAGGTGGAAGAACGACAAAAGGCCTGACTTGCGTCAGTGGCAGCTGGGTGCCCTCTAATGGACCCTGCGCAGCAACATCCGCTGTGGCATGGTCATTGACCGCAACTGTCCTAGTTGTTAGACTGACAACCAGGGTATTGTTGGCTGCATCTGCCCCTGCACTTGCTAACACCCGGCTGGTCGGGGCAGCAGATGACATTACTGCCCAGGGACACATGTCAGGGTCAGGGCAGCCCAGCGTGCACCTACGGTTTGCCTCCTGCCCTGTTGGAAATCTTCCACTGACTCTTCAAGTGCCAACGCAGCCTGCGCTGGCAGACCCTGAGCCTGGGTGGTGGTGTCCACAGCTGCACCTGCAGCTACCACTACTCTTGGGACCGTGGCAGTCCATGAAACGGACTGCCGGGTCACATGGGCGCCAGTGTCAGATGCAGAAGCTGCATCTCCCAGAACCACAGGGGGTGGTGGCATGACTGCACTGACACATGGCACAACATCGTGCCCAAGTGGTGCACCCCTGCCTCTTCCCCTCTGCGGCCACCCTGGACACCCTGGAGTCCCTCTAATCCCTGGTCACCCCGGCCACATCCCTGACCATGCCCACCATGAGGAGTACGCCCAGCTGAGGCGCCTCTCACCTTTGGTGGCCTCCCAACCATGGCACAGATGGACTAGTGCCGGCACAGATGGAGGAGTGCCAATGGGAGGTGTACACGACAATTGTCCTGGGCAATTGGGGTGAAGGGGGTGGGATGCAAGATGTTAACAGCACCCCTTCACCTGCAAGGCTGTATGTGACCCCGGTGATGAAGTGACGGGTCACGCAACGCTCAGGTACCCCAAAACTGCAGTAAAACCATGCACACAACCACTGCAGCCTACGTGCGTGGAATTAACCTCCCACAGTACGCGGTGGCAACCAGGAACATGAAAAACGCGTACGCGTGGGACACGCAGGCTACTATGACCTCAAAAACAGGTACGCGATACACAGGGGCACCCGCAGTGTGAAAGATAGTGTGCGCGACTCACCGTCAGACTAGCGTGATGATGAAATACACACGTAGCCAATACCCCCGCCAAAAGAAGAGATACGTCCTTGATCCGCTGTGAAGTTGTGATGGCGCGGGAAACAACACGAAGTAGCAACACACACGTCGGTCTCCACGAAAGGCACGTACAGCAAACTGCTGGCCCCACTCACCTTTAACCCGTGCTGAGGGAAACGCCCACCCGTGTCACGTCACTTACACGCTTAGGCCCTTTCCTCGATTTACACGCATTCACATACGGATGTGTGTTTTTTTCACGTGCTGAACCACTATGCACCCGTGTTGAGGGAAATGCCTGTGCGCAATACGTCACAGACGCGCGTACGCGCTAAGGGCCTTTCCTCGAATTACACGCTGACGTGCACTTTTTTCACGTGCCAAATCACTCTGTATCAAGCTGGCCACGCGAAAACACATGGAAGACCACGCTCCTGCACCAAAAGGCCATTTTTCTGCCCCCAAGAGCCCCGAGCACGCTCCCACCTGCCATCTGCTGCTGCCTGCCTGCTGCCCACATGCCCTGCTATTTGGTGCCTGCAAGTCAGCCATCTGCAGGGGTCCAGTTGCTGTGTCCACCCCTGCTGGAACAGAAGACCCCCGACTGGGATACCATTGCTCCACAGCCCACCCCCAGGATCCAGCTGCCCACCCACACCTGCCTCGGGGGTCACCATGTCGGGGCAAACACCATCCGAGACCACTGGCGACCCCCAGCCAGAGAGGCAGAGGGCCACCAGCTTCAGTGAGAAGGAAGTTGGTGTCCTGGTGGAGCAAGTTCTGGGGCATTATGATGCCCTATTCACACCATTGTGCGCCAACAAGGAAGGACGGGAGAGGATCTGGGAGGATGATGTGGTTGCCATCAATGCAGAGGGGGTGGCAACCCGCGACATCAAGCACGTCCGGAAGCGCTGGGAGGACTTCAGGTCCAGGACCCTCAACAAGGCCCGGTGCCTCATGATGGCAGAGGATGCAGAGGGGTGCCGGGTCAGCCTGACCAACATCCAGATGAGGGTCCTGGAACACATAAGCCCAGCGCTCCACACCCAGATCCTTCGGAGGAAGACCCATCTGGAGTTGAGCGGTGAGTGGCCATGCATTGCTGTGTGAAATAGGGCATGTTGCAGTGTGCTGGTAGTCAGCTACTTGGCTGTATGTGTGACATAGGCCATGTATGTATGTGTGTGTGCAGGGACATCATGGTAATGCATGTGAGACCAGTAATTCCTGAACCACATGGATGGTGCATGTGTTCCAATGCAACATGGGGAGCAGCATGTGGAATGCACACATGAATGCATGCCTGTCCCTGCTCTTGGACATGGATGGGGGGTGAGAGATGGGTGCTGCTCTCATGTACATGTATGGTGTACATGTCTGTGTGTCTGAGAAGCGTGTGTGTGACTTTGAAAAGCCATGGATGCATGACACATGTCCGTGACGATGTGTAGATTCACTTATGCAGTCTGGTCACCCTTGTATCCACTGTGTCTGTGGTGTACGAGCCATGATGCATGACACTCTGGTGATGTGTTTGCATGGGATCGGTATGAGCCATGATGCATGTGAGTTTAAAAGCAACATTTATGTCGATAGAGGCCCTTGTACATGGATGCTGATGTTGATTGCATGCGCCATGCCTGTTTCTGCATGTGTGTTGCCTGCATTGAACCTTGTGTCAGGATGGAAGTGAGGTTTTTCAGTGCCACTCATGTGTTATTGATTCATGTCTAGGGGACTATTATGCAGTACCATGATGCTTTTGTTCTATGTCTCCCTCTACGCAGCGTCAAGTGAAGAAGAGGGCGGAGACGGCGCTGTGGAGCTAAGCGGTGGGGATGCCTCCACCGGGTGACGACGCAAGGTCCATCCACCCTCCCAGGAATTGCCATCATCCGGGAGCGAGGGGACTGGTGCCGCTTCTGCCACTACAGCTGTAACGGAAGGGCCGGGTGAGCCCCCACAGGGGCTTGCAATGGTGGAAGACGGTGTGGAGACATTCAGGTTGGTGGTCTACACAGAGGAGGAGGAGCCCGCTACTGAGCCGCACATGGGGCCTGGTGGGGTAGTACCACTGGTGCAAGTGGTGCAGTCCAGGGCCAGGGTCAGGAGGCAGCACAGGTCAACCCGGAGGGGCCTGTGCATGTCGCTGTCCCTGACCCTGTGATTGCACCACCATGCACCAGCAGGGCTGCCCCATCCCAGGCCCGTCCACAGGTAGGCGGGAGGCCCACGTCATCTGGCTCTGCACTACCTGCGGACAAGGAGTCCCATGACCATATGGGCTCCGTCCTGATTGGTGTCGCGTTGCGCACGTGCATGCTTCCTGGGGGGACCACGCACGCCATCACAAAGAGCTGCGTGGCAACGTGGCACAGTTGAGAGGGGCCATGGTCGGTGGGTTCCTACATTTGTCGAGCACTCTGGCAGACCTTTCCTCCTCTGTGGAGACTATGCACCAGTCGTTCTCCCTGCCGTCTTCCAGCCTAGATTCCACCAGGGCCCCCTGTGGACCTGGCCTGCCCAACACAGCCAGCTTGGTGAAGATGCCATCCCTGCCACAGTCGGGAGTCAGCGGTCCAGCAGGGGTGGACACCCCAACAACTGGAGACCAGTAGATGGAGGATGTGCAGGCATCATCGGACAGGGCACATGGACAGCAGCAGCAGCAGGCTCTAGGTGGGAGCAATGATGGCTCAGGGCCATCAACATCAGAGGGGCAGGCATTGGCCAGAGGGCAGGAGGTCCTGGAATGGGTGTGTCTTCCGTGTGGCTGCGGTTGGGCCAGTGTATAGATGCGGAGCAGCGGCAGGTGGAAGAGGCACCGCTTACCATGGTCAGGGCAGAGTTCTCCATGCGTCGGGCGTTGAGGCGGGCGGAATGCCTCGAGGCAACTCGCAGGGATTTGGAACAGGCCATGGATGCATCCCTGCGAGACCTTGGGGCCAGGGCAGAGGCCCGCTTCCAGGAGATAGACATGGAGTTCGATGATGCCCTGGTCCACAACATCGCAGAGTGAGCCGTAGGACTTGCCCGCCGCCATTATATATAGTTAGTTAGTGTTAGGTTTCCTTTCTCTTTTTTTTTCTTTTGGGACGCTTGGACAATGCCCCATGTTTTTGTATATAGTTCATAGTTTGGTAGGTTTTTTTTATAGGTTTCATTTCATTATTTGGGCTCATGGACCCTGGTTTCAATCTCTGTACATAGTTGGACTGTGGATTTCTGCAAAAATGTTATTTTACTTCGCTATGGCTCAATGGATTTTGAAATTTCTGTTTCCTTTGGACTTCCTTTGGTGGACAAGGAGTTTTCACTGACTTTATTTTGGATGACTTTGGATTGTGACTTCATTATTTTTATTTTATTTTTTGGACATGCATTCTTCTTTTTTTATTAATATTATTTTCATGCTTTGATTCCATTTGCTTAATTTTGTGCACAATACATTTTGATTTCTTACTTCCATTTGTGGTATTCGCTCATTGGTTTAATGCATGTCACAATGTGGGTTTGCACAATCACTGGCACACTGTGTGTGTGACGGACATGTGTTGATGTGCATAGTTGACTTTTGGTTTGTGAGAAGAAATAGGCCTTTCAGTGTGGGGTGGATGAGAAACTTGATTGTGTCTCAGTACTGGGGTGGTGTGCAGTGGGATTTTGGTGGACATGAGGCCCATGAATGTGCATCTTTATGACATGATGGGTGGGGACATGTGTCGGGGCCTGCTGGCAGGTGCCCGTCAATGCAGGGTCGGTGGGGGTGCAGGGGGACATGAGTCGGGGCCTGCTGGCAGGTGCCCGTCAATGCAGGGTGGGTGGGAGTGTAGGGGGACATGAGTCGGTGCCTGCTGGCAGGTGCCCGTCAATGTAGGGTGGGTGGGGGTGCAGGAGGACATGAGTCGGGGCCTGCTGGCAGGTGCCCGTCAATGCAGGGTGGGTGGGGTTGCAGGGGGACATGAGTCAGGGCCTGCTGGCAGGTGCCCGTCAATGCAGGGTGGGTGGGGGTACAGGGGGACATGACTCAGTGCTCACTGGTGCATGGTGACATGTGGGCTGGCTGGGGGGCATGGCCAGGGTGGATGGGCTGCCTATGGGACATGACTAGGGGTGCAGGGTAGTCCCCTGTGGTGTGGGCTGGCTTCAGGGGCTGGGGTACAGGGCACACCTGGGAGGACACACACTGCAAAATCATGTTTGGAACTCACCGTGCACCCCTCAGAATACACATACCCCGCTTGCACACGTACCTTGCTCAAACAAGGCCTGTCGCGTGTGATTCTACATGTGCATCCCCGAAATACACGTACCCCGCTCGCACAAGGCCTGTCGCATGTGATTTTTCACGCGCATCCCCGAAATACACATACCCCGCTCGCACAAGGCCTGTCACGTGTGATTCTCCATGCGCACCCCCGAAAATACACGTACCCTGCTCGCACAAGCCCTGTCGCGTGTGATTCTCCATGCGCATCCCTGAAATACACGTACCCCGCTCACACAAGGCCTGTCGCGTGTGATTCTCCACGCGCACCACCGAATTACATGTACCCCAATCGCAAAAGGCCTGTCGCATGTGATTCTCCACGCACACCCCCGAAATACATGGACCCTGCTTGCACAAGGCCTATCATGTGTGATTTTCCACGCGCACCCTGCTGCGTGCGGGGTTCGTGTATTCAGAGGGGTGAGCAGGGAGTTTTACAGATGTTTTTGTGGTTGGGGGGCTGTATGCTGGTCCACAGGCCTGTGCACCATGTATGGGATTTGTGTGCTGTTCATGGCACATGGGGCGGGGTTGGGGCGTAACTGGCACTGCTGCAGGTTCGCTGCGCCACTCTGCGCCACTGATCGTTATGAATGTTAGAATAAATGAATACGCTGTGCGTGGAAATGGATTTTGGCGCACGCTGCTGGTGCAGACTGCAGCACGCGCACACGGTGCACCAGCCACGTGCACCACTTGTGCGCTGATTTCTATGAATTACCCCCATGGTGTTTTCTACTTGTGTCATAGTGTAACGCTCACCTGATTCCCACAGAGGCGCAGGTCTGTCTTCGAGTGCTGATGCTTCTTCAACGGTGAAGCGCAGGACTCTGAAGATGGACAGGAAGGGCCCCTCTACTCTGGCTTCTCCGGCTCGCAGGAATATTCCCCTGTGCGTGAAAAGGGAGTATTACCTACTGACTGAGTTATGCTCAAGCCTCCCACTCTCTTCCAACCCTCCACGATACCCTTCCACGATTCCCCGTGAAGTCTCACCTTAGGGTCAGGAAGGATGAGCTCTCCATCCTGCTTCTGATGCAGGGGCGCGTTGAAACCCAGTTACTTCACTGGATTGAGGATTGATGGGAGTTCAGGTAAGCTTGACTATTCAGGTAAGGCTCTGTAAAAGTTCTGTTGCAAGTTCAAAAGTCCAAGCTTAATAATAATGTTCATTGTCTTTTTCCCCTTAGGGGCCGGGGTTCGGAATGCCGGAGATATGGCGCCGGACCGAAGTGGAACGTGCCGTTCCAGTAAATGACAAGTAAGTTCTGGATGAGCGCTCGGGTAATGTCTTTGCATTCGCTCATTCAATGTCTTTGTCTTTTTTCCCCATAGGGGCCGGGGTCCGGATGCCTGGAAGCAGCAAGACCCGAAATGAAATGGGAATGACCCAACAGGTAAGTCTTAGAAGGAAACTGAGCTTTTCCTATTCCCTTCCTTCTCTCACCTTGCTCTTGTCTTTCTCTCTAGACTCTGGGAAGTGGCTGTGGATCCGGATGATCGCTGCTGAAGATGGTGGCGTCCAGGAAAGGTGAGTGAAATGCAGCGCTGCAGCGATCGTAGCGAAATGCTTTTAAAATGATGTCTTCCTTTTCAGGATCGTCAGTGTGATGTCTCTGTGGTGCTGATTTAGCAGGTAAGGTCTTTTGTCTCCCTTTGCAGGTGACCCAGGATAGTGACAGGCGTGGCTGAGGTCCAGATGCAGGAGCTGACACGGTGAGCGTCCAGCTGCGAGGAGCAGAACAACGCGAAGCGTGAGTTGCTGATCGGGTGTGGTTTAAATACCTTTGGAAGAAGTTCCAAGTGTGTATCCTTCCTCCGATCAGGAATGTATCCTTCCCCGACCACACCCGGGTGGAAAGTAATCCCACAGGTAAAGTAGTTCCATTCAGGCCTCAAGAGGGCCTGGATGTGGCAGCATGGTCTGCATCAGGTAAGTGCACATTAAAACACTTGAACACATGTCTAGCTTTATGAGCCTGGCGCCTAAGGCGCCAGGACAGAGGTCCAACATAAGCCTGGCGCCTAAGGCGCCAGGACTGCGTCCAAAGGGCCCCAGCTTGGGCCCGCTGGCACTCCCCTGGGGGACATGATGCCTGCCTCTGGGGTTGCTGGGTCGAACCTGGCTCCTTGGAGGTAGGCATCATGACACATAGCTAATTCTGCCTCATTTGCAATTAGTGGTTGTCCCAGTGGTTCTTGGCTTCCTGTTACAGAAGGTTGACTACTGTTGGGAGTGTCCTCATCTAGTTGGGCCTCTTCTTCATATTGCTGTTCATTGTGCAACATTGTTTTGTACTGTGTAAAGTTTACATCTGTTATAGTGTTTTCATTTGCATTGAAAGCGTCCTCACAGGAGTCATAGATATATAGTAACTCTTCTTCTTTTTTCCATGGTTCAAAACGTTGTAGCAGGGACATGTAATATAGTTCTGTATGTTGAGGAGTTTTTAATGACAATTTCATATGATTAATTAAGCTTTGTTTGGTAAGTTTCAGTAGGCTGACTTCACAATTTGTCACTCTGTTTCTACCTTTGTTTTCATCTGGTTTTATATTATTTTTATATGTGAAGTTTTGGGCTATGTGGTATAGACACATGGTTTCCAAAGTGGTACTACTGTTTGAGTAGTATGTATCTAGTAAATTGTTTTTCAAAATGTCTTGGCTGTTGGGATCTTTTTTTTTTTAGAACTCTTTTTCTAGATTTAGCAGGACCAAGACTTAGCCATACTATATTTTCAGATTTTCCATACAAAGCACTACCAGTTAAATGGTCTGCAGCTTCATAGCAACCACATTCTCTATGAGAGAGCATTTTTATGCCTAAACTGTACAATTTCTGTGACAGTGTTTTGTCAAATGATAGGTCATCCCTGAGATCTTGAAGCTCTGTTTTTTCTGCTTTGGTTAACCTCTTAAATGCCACCGACGAGCCGGCTCATCGGTAAAAACTGCTCCAGGTTGCCACCGACGAGCCGGCTCGTCGGTGGCACTTAAGGGGTTAATGACGGGGGAAATGTTGGGCGGGTTTTGCGGTGGGTACCGCGATTTTTAAAAAAAACCTGTGGCACTGGGGGGACACAACAATGGCACTTAAAGGGTTAAGTAGGCTGTAACATATCATGCAACTGTAGTGGAATTGTCTGCAATGTTCTGCACATCTATGTTTGCATTACATAAGAGGTCAATGATTGCATTGTAATCATTGATATATTTTGCTTCTTCTGTTCTTTTTATGTAATATGTGTTCTTAGGTGATTTACCTTTGACACTATGTCTAACTGAAGACATGAAGTTGTTTATTGACCTGTTGCTGTAACTGGTCTAGGGAAATCAAAATGGCATTTGGTAAAGTATTTCCTTTGTTTTTATATTTGCGACAACAATATTTCCCACATCTGTGTCTTTGAAATTGTAAAATTTGTGCATGAAGGTCACTATTTGTTGTTTGTGAAGGAATTTCACAAGTGACATATTTTTCGATAAACTGGAAAACAGGGCATCACTGTCTTGACCAAATTTAGGAGCATCTTTAATCCACAAAAGCATGTGGATGTGTGGTGCTCCTCTGGCTTGGTATTCTTTTCTCCAAAAGGAGTGTATCACTTCTCCGAGGGGAGGAACAGTTTTATTACAAATAAAGTGTAGCATAGCAATGAAGCGATGATGGAAATATCTTGAAACATTAACAGGATCTAAAGAGCAGAGTTCTCCAGGTGTTAGTATATCTTTGTTTGCTTTGTTTTTGTTTGCTATGCTTAGGAAATCATGTAAATCTTCCCATGCATATTCTGCACAACTTAATGTAACAAACCAAGTGGGTGGGCCAAGGTTTCTTATCATACAACATACATCTCTATGATGTCAGAACCAGTATTCTTTTGTACCACGCATGATTGCTAACAAATTTGTGATGCTTGATTGTAGAATCTCATCTTCTTCTTGTACTTTTTGTAGTAATTTTGTGGCTGACATATTTTGAAAATGGGTACCTGATTTCAATGTGTGTGCTACTCTGTAGCATAGAGTTGCTCATTCACTTTCAAAGAGTAGGTGGAATATGTATTCCACATTTTGTCTAAATCTGGTACCTTCCGAATACATTCGTAAAGAGCGGTATTCTGATGCTCTTATCTGAGTGGGTCTATCATCGTACCTTCCTCCTTTCCTGGTAGGAAAGAGTAAAGGAAAAACACGTGCTTCTATACTTTTTTCCCATATGCTGATTGGTGATCCTTTGGTTTGTCACATTTGGTATGTTTCCAGGGCATCATCTATGGAGTCTTTAGAGTGTAATGGATGAATGGTATAATGGTCTAAAATATTGGATACTGTAGCAGGATCTAGAAGTTGAAATTGACCAGTTTTGGTGACTCTTCAATTATTTCAGTGGTTTCCCTCAGATTTTCTACAATATTAATTTCTGTGTAGTATTCATTATTGTCTTTTAGATATTGCAAGGCTTGTTTAACTTTATTTAAGTCCACAACTTGTTGTCAATTGTTTTGTCTTTTGTACGTACACCATTTACTAAGACAATTAAAGATTGATCTATTGGACGTTGCACTCCCAGAGTGTGTACATTTTCTTTCAGAAATAATGGTAAATAAACTACTTTGCCACAAATGCCTTTGACTAATTCAGAGGGAGGTATTTTTGCTGTTTTTGGTTTAAGGTGTACTATTGCTTGAAATGGGTGCACTGTTTGAATTATGATGCTCTCATATAAATGTAGTTGTTGCATGAGTTTTTGGTAGTGGGAATAATTCCAATTTATTTGTGATAGCACGTGAAGGAGTTTGATTGTTGTCAAGTTTTGCAGTGCAGTAACTGCAAAGTATTAAGGGGTCAGTTATTTTGTTTTGGTTTTCGGCTATAAGGTAGAGAGCTAATTCAAACCATTTGGAATCGTCATTGTATTTTATTTTGTAGGTTATGTCTATAGTTTTTGTGCTACTTTTATAATATCTTCTGCGGCAATACACACACACATGGTTTGGTACTTCAGCGGATGTACTTTTACATTTTAGTATTTCATTTTTGTATGTGTGTAGTAGAAGGTTGCCATCCGTACAATTGTTGCTAGTCTGGTGTAAAGCTATTGCATTTTGTAAGTGGCTTTCACTTTCAAAATATTTTCTCTGGATGTGTTCTATTTCTTCGAGTAGGTCTTTGGCTGTACCATGTAGAAGATTGTTATTTAAATTCGCTAGTGCTAAAGCAGGACTTTTAGCATAGTACCGTTTATGGACGAGAATTCTTATAGTTGAATTATGTGTTGATATCATTTTGATATGATGGAAGGTGCTTTTGCAAATAGGTCCTGAAATGCAGGCTACTGAATGCCCTTGTAGTCCTGTGTATTTCTGCACTGGACAGGTATCCATATTTTGTAGTAGTTTCATTTTGAATTTGTCTTTGCCTTTCACATACTGATTGAGGAACTGGCGTAAAGATTTGAAAGATATGTTGGCAATGTTACACATTGACGTGACTTGTTCCATTATGGTATTATTATATTTGTCATACCCACGTCCATTGCTACGCATGGCAATTGTGTTTGTTTGCTTTTGTTTGTATGCTTCTTCATTAAAATATGGTTCTGTGCTCGTGGGGTGACTCCATTCACCTCTACAGATATTTAAGGCATTATTTTTGTTGTCATTTCGTTTATTGAGAAGTCTTTTTTGTAGTTTAGTAGTTAGTTTTGTTAGCGGTTTCATTCTGTTTGAAACTGAAATAAATAACTTCCTTTTGGGAAGGATTGCACTCTCTATGAGAGCTTCTAAGATTAATTTTCTATGGTTTTAAGTGTTGTGCTTCATTTCTCTTCTCTTTTTACAAGATTTTGAAGGACTCTGTGGCGGAACATTTTTGCTAAAATACTTTATTTGGTATGGTTACTTGTCACTACATCAAGATTTTTAGGAGCAGTGTTAGTAGTAGCGGTAGCTGAATTCTTGTTATTCACTTTCTGTTTTGTTTTACATTTTGAAAGAGGAGGCACAGTTTCTGTACAGGAAGCTTGTTTTGTTTTGCTTAATGACTGTATTAGCTGTTTTGTTTGAATTTTCTGTACAAATTCTGCTAGAGATGGATGCTTATTTTGGACACTTTTATTTTGATTTGCCCTACTTCTGTGTTGCTTTCTATGGACTTGTTTTTTGGTAGGCATTCTTTGGGGTCTGTTGGAAAAAAAAGAAGGTATGGGTTTGGCTGTTGTGCAATGTATGTGTGCTGTGTGCATGAATGTCTGAGTATAATGGTATGGATGTATGTGGAGGTGTGTGATTGTGCAATGGCCAGCTACAACAAGTTAGGTAGGCTATTCTTGTATTTGTGTGTTACTATACTGAGGTTCAGATAACAATACAACGTAAGCTAGTGGTGAGGAGAAGCACTCATGCTAAATCTAATGGTATAGTATTAACACAGTTCTTAGTTCTGCAATACTAACATTCTAGGGGCTGATTTATGGAAGTTGTGTGCCAAAAAACGGGGATTTGTGTGCCATTCTGCCTGAAAATCCCTATTTAACAAATGGGGATTTGTGGGCAGAATAGCACACAAATCCCCGTTTTTCGGTGCACAAATTCCATGAATCAGTCCCACAGTGTGTTTGAGCAACAATTAGAACATTATGGTAGTATTGTACTTACTTTTTTGTACGGAACAAGTAGGTTTCTTCTGAGTTGTTTGTAGTTCAGATGCTGCTGCTTTTCAGGAGAGTGGTCTTCAATGCAATTGTAAAAGAAAGAAGTTAGTGAATATGTGTGTTTATAGCACTGTTGTTAATTTAGACGTTGATTTTTATGGTTTTGTAGTAGTAGTGTTTTTTGATAACTGAACATAGAGTGGGCATGCAGTTTCTTTTGCATATGTGCAGTCTGTATATTTTACTTAGAATCTGTTAGTTGAACATGTTTTGCAAATGAGTATAATATTAAGCGTATGGAAATCACTTGTTTTTTATGTCTGTGTTATTGGATGTTAGGAGATAGAAGAAATAATTACATAGGTTTGGAAGTGACAGTTGATTAAAGCAGATGAGAAAAATGACAGTAATTTGATTTTATAGGTTATACAGGGTAAGGGGCAGTTACCCTCTTTATATGCATTTATAAGAGTTGTACATGTACTTTGCAGAAATTATGCATACCTGTATTTTTTATTCATGCATGTGGATATGCATGAAGCTGCAAGAAGAAATCTTGGAGACTTGTACAGTAGTTTTTGTAGTAGGTGCTTTCCAATGGCATGAGACTTGTACTCAGAGTGATCAACAATACATTTGAAGTGGTGAACTATGATGATGGAGTTAGATGTAGAGGTCATGGATGTGATTGGTGGATGGTTGTGTGACTGCTTAGCGGTATCCAATGAAGGAATGGCACAGAGAGCGAAGTGGAAAGGGTAGAAGGGCTGTCTGAGAGTTACACACTCTGCGGCCACCGCGGCTGTCCGCGGACAGGGTGTGCCTCTTCCGGGGTTTTCCAGCAAATCCAGCATGGAAAGGGGACTGTAGGGATTAGCCAATCAGCAGTTGAGGTTGTGGATTTGTGTTGAAAGAGGCTGTGTGTAGTGAAGATTGCAGAGGTAGAGAAAATCAGGGTGTTGGTAGTTGGAGATATGTTTGTGCATGGTTTGGAGGAATATACTAAATGCAGGAATATGGCAAACAATTTTGATGTTAAAGGAGTAGAGGTGGTGTGGAGCACTGTGCCTGATTTCAATGTGCAAGGAATTGTACAAGTTTGTGAAGATATGGGCAGGATTAACAGTCCCCATATGGTGGTTTTGCACTGTGGTGCTTTGCATTTGAACTATGTCAGTGCTCCTACTTTGTTGGCAGATTTGGAACACTTGGTTCAAGCAATAATGAAAGTCCTTCCAAATGCCAAAGTTATTTTTTCTGGTTTAGTACCTAGGGCAATATGGGACAATAGTTCTGTTTTTTGTCCTCAGCAAAACATTGCTAGATGTGCAACCAACCGAAGCATGTTTGCTTTCATGCTTAGAGCTGGTATGTTCTTTTGTGATAATGAGAACATTGATTGTGATAATGCTGTTTATTTTAAAGAAGATGGTATTTATTTTTCTTTTATGGGAAATGCCATGCTGTTTTGGAACATAAGGGTTGCTTTGGCGAAGCTTATGTGAACATTTTAGGAGTGAAATAAGAAAACAAAACCAAACAAAAAATACAAAATAAAAAGGTGTCTCAAACATTTGCAAAACAACAAAAAAACAGCTCTTTTCAGAGCCAAACTCAAAGAGGAATTGGGGTACACTATTTAAATTTAAATTCATCATGCTCAGATTATTCATTATGTCCGCGGACATAGTGGTTGTCCGTGGACAGCGCGCATTATATACAGGGATTTTGGGGTGGAGATGCTTGCAAATGAGAATGAGCAGAGCAACGGATTGGTCAATAAAGTTTACTGGGTGTGTTGTGTAAGGAGAGAGTTTGTCAGAAAGTCTTTTTCCTGGGAGAAGAACAGATAGCTATGGCTGTGTGTTTTAAAAAACAGATTATCTGGATTTTGGGAGACACATGGATACATTAGTTGGAGGTGCATGCAGAACGCTGTGGAGTGACTGCACATCTTGGATTCCCCTCATGTGGAAGTGCACTGGCATGGAGTGCGTGGAATGAAGTCGCTGGATTTGGTACCTCTCTGTGCTACTTTCTACGGTCTTCACTCATTTCATCACGTGGGAAATGTTCTTCAAGCCATTCCAAAGTACTGGACATTTCTGTGTAAAAAAAAATATATATTACTTTTAGTGTATCTAATACAGAAAGTTTACAAATATATAAGAAACATGAAGTTTTACTTACTAGTTTCTGGTAAGTTTTGTTGTTACAGTTGTGTAGGTCTGCTATTGCTTCTTGCTGTACAGTTTCTGTGAGGTAATTATGTTGGAGGCATATCTTTTTTGTTTTGGTATATTCCATTCTAGTACATATGCTATTTAAATGGACGGTTGATGTCTTATATATATAGGTTCCACTTCTTATTTATTATTACATATAATGTGTTCATGTGCTGCTTTTTGATCTTGTTCAGTGTTTATATGGCATGATAGAACAATACAAGATACCCCCTGAGTTTTTGGGTAGTGTTGATGTTGTCAGCTTCCATCCACAGACATACGCACAGTCCGCGGACATCAAAATCACTAGCAGGGGGTTCAGTATATTCTATGTTACATGTATATAAAGTAAAGGAATCCTAGTAAACACCTATGAAATTCACACTATGTATATCTATATTCTGTAAGAAGAAAATTTGGTAAAGGGAGGTCATGGTTAAGTTGCACTATTAAAAACCTATGAAATTCAGTAGAAACATTTTGTTAAAGGGACGTTATGATTAAGTTGCGCTACTAAAAACCTATGAAATTCAGTGAAAAAAAACTTTGTTACAGGGACGTTATGGTTCCAAGTAAAACCAAAAAAAACCTGAAATTCGCCAGTTATGGTAAGTTAAGCAACCATAACTAGACCACCACCACCGTGCACAGCTAAGACTAACACCCAGGACATCAAAGATGACATCACAGAGGCCAGGAAGAAGGTACACGGAGTGAGAGCAGCAGGAGCACAGACATCCATGTAGCCCGGCAAGAAGATGCAAGCACCCAGGAAGAATCGTCCCAGAGTCCAGGAGGCAACAAAGGTAACAGGGATGGCTCGGTGACCGGTAGGTGCTTGGTGGTGCGGGAGAGAGACAAACAGCACAGGGATAATAATAAGAATCATCTTGCTCATAGTAGTGCTTGGGAAGAGAGTCACTCAAGTGGACCTAGTGAGAAGGGAAGAGAACAAAGGGTCTGGGACCTGGCTGATCCACACGCTACCAACCTGTGTAGTGCAGACTTATACCAAAGGTTGGGTTTCTATTGCCAGGAGGTCAGGGTTGTTGTAATGCACCCAAATGCTACTGCATACAATCTTGCCCAACAATGACTAACACAAAAGACAACTTCAGTGTGGGCCTACGATTTATTTGCAAGCTGGCTAATACTGATTTTAAAGAAAATATTTTCAAAAGATTGGTCATCTGAAAATAGTGCAGAGTATTTGCTTTATTTTGATGTCAGATTTTTGGAGCTATGCGGGTTACTTTATTCAATAAGGTGTCCTGCACATTTCCGGGAACTGTGTGCAAATGCAACTGATGCACTGGACCACCCCTTTAAGTACAAGAGTGTCAGGAGACTGGGACAGACTCTCAGCTCCCACGTGGGTGCTGGGAGTGCTTTTAAAGTCACAGATCTAAAAAGTGCCTGTGTTTGTAAAGTGGTTCTATCCATTTGAGGGTAGTAGTGCTGGTGAAGTCAATGTTACTAGGTGCAGGTTGCAATTGTGTTCCAAGCAATACTTTGTTAAATTGCTATGCTATGCTATGCTATGTAGTATTACTTAAAGAGCACCCATTCACCCAAAGTCTCTTGGTGCTGGGTTCAGCTGACATTGAGCAGAGATTAGATGGCACAGGAGAAGAAATGGGGTTTTAGATTGCAGTGAACAGACAGGTAATGCTAAAGGAAATTAAGGTAGAATGGAAGGCTGTTCCATTCTTGGGCACAAAGTACAGAAAACAAAATGTCTGCCAGTTCAAGAATGGCAGAATCTGAAAAAAGCAGACCCGAGAGGTATGGAGGGACTGGGAGGTGTATAGTATTGAAAGAGGGATTTCAAGAGGTCTGGGCCTGTTTAGCAGATGTATCAGTAAGCCATACAAAGAGTCTTAAAAAGAATTCTCAAGTGTTTTGGGTCCAGTCGAGGGAGTAAAGAATTGACATGCCGTGATGTTTTCTGGTGTTGCGGATTAATGCAGGAATGACATTCTGCAATAGATGTATATGATGGATTTTGTAGAAGGGGAGAACAAGATAAAGAGAGTGGCAATAATCTAAATTAGATCGTAATAGTGCAGTGATAGCGGTTGTTCATGCGGGGAGGAGGGTAAGAACCTCAGCAGGTGGGGCCCACAAAAACCATGACCTATCTGTTAGCGGATTTGAGATTTAGGGAGTTGTTGTTATTTATTAAGGAGGGTATATCGGCCATACACTTTTGAAAGCAGGAGGCTGAAAAGTCAGTGGGCCTCATTACGAGAATGGAGCTAAAAATCTCTCATTACCGGCATGCCAGTAATAACATGTCCGTGTAGGCTTGATTCCGCAAACAGCAGTTGATCACGAGTGCGAGAGCACGCGCACCCTGCATGCCGGTAACGGCCGTACCGGCATGCCGGTAATGACCCTCAAATCCTCAGATAGCGGCATCATCGAATGTACACATAACACCTCTGCCATCGGCAACCCCCAAATAGCGGTACCGGTATTAACATAGTGGTAAGAACAGGCCTGTTATTACCGGACCCGGAGGTAACATCATCACGCCAGAATCGAAAATGCATTGGCGGCCATCTTCAAAAACACAATCCATTGCCATCCTCCACAGACTGGACCTTCGAAGGCAAAACTCCAAGTACACCACAGACAAAATGTCAAAGGCTACCCAGAAAGGTACTGCCCGCCTGCGGAAACCACGGTTTAAGGACGAGGAGCTGAACATGCTAGCCAATTCCCTAGTAAAGAAGGCGGATGTGGTTTTCTGCAGTGACCTCAGGCGTCCAGCACAGCTGAGAAAGAAGGCCATCTGGGAGGAAGTGGCAAGGAAAGTAAGTGCATTCGGCACCACCGCACGCACAGTGCGCAATTGTAAAAAGCGCTGGGATGACCTGAGGCTGAGAGTGAGGAACATCCTGTCGGCCAATCGGAGCGAGGGGCTGGCAACAGGTAGCGGACCTCACTCACCTATCAAATTGGCTAGATGGGAGGAAACTTGCAGCTCAGTGATAGATGTGGAGTCCATTGAAGGAGTCGGTGGAGCAGAGTTTTGCGTCTCAACATCGGCAGATGAAGGTGGGTGTCCATACAAACACCTGACAACCAATCATCGCAGTTGACCACCAAATGTGACAGTGATGGCAGCCAAGACATGGCCCATCATACACACCTACTCATATCCATGTACACATGCTGGGTCCACCACTATCACATCCCAATGCATGCTGCATGCCGCTCCCATACACGGATACACACCCGACACACAGATGACCTGCACGTGTCACACAGCACACAAGTCACAACACACCTCAAGGCCCCACAGCAGACACCATTGTGAACATGTGAACACCTGCGTGATTGCAAAACTCACCACCCAACCTTGCACGTACTCAGCCCGCCGCAAAGCCAGCCAGCAACTGATCACATGGTGCCAACTGCACAAAGACCAACGCATGCATGATGCAAGCACCACCATCACTGATGCCCTGCCACTCTCTGCCCCCCACAGGTATGATGCAGACATCGAAGAACCTGATGGAAGTGCACAGGCCACAACACCAGCCAAATGCCCAGGGGCCAAGATGATGGCACCAGGCCATCTACATCGAGGGGACCAAGGATGGGCCAATCGGCATGCAAGACAGCAAACAGTGCCCAACCAGCCACGCTGCCACCTACACAGGACCAGCAGACACCTGCCCCTGCACCCCTGGACACACAACCCACACAGGGCAAGTCCACGATGGATTCAATGCTTTGGGGCAGATCCTCACCAGGATTGCAGATTGCAAGGAACAGCGCCAAACTGCGGCTTTGGAGACACAACCATCTACCTCATCTGCATCTACCATGCAAGCAAGTTCCACACAGTTCCACACAGACCAGCTCCTTGCGCATGTCCCTGCAAAGTGCGCAGCGCTCAGAGATGCAACCCCCACCTCCGAAGGGGGCTCCACAGTAGCAGGGTCACCCTGTACATTCTGTTTTGCACCGCATCCGGACACATGTGCCATTGGTGACTTGGGTGGAGGGAGGGTGTAGTACAGGGGTTGTGTGAGGGGGGTGGGGTGTGTGGGGGGTGGGAGGGTGTGGGGGGTGGGGTGTGTGGGGGGTGGGAGGGTGTGGGGGTGTGTTGGGGAGGTGGGAGGGGTGTTTGGGGCATGGAGTGTTAAATCATGTTGTACAAACCATCACTTAAATACACCCGTTCTGTACAAAACCTCATATGAATGGACATTGCTTCTTAGGTATGTGTCAATTTATTGGTTCATATTGCACTGTGCCCATATACCCCCACACCCCATGCCCAGAGTCCCACATACATGCCACCCTCTGCATCCCAGTACATCAGAATGATTGGTCTATGATTGGCGCACTGCGCGACCCTCAAGTGTATCATATCCTGGCCGTTGACCAACATCTACTCCTTCCTCTCCTTCTACTTCTTCAGGTGGTGGCAGCTCCATGTCAGGTGGCAGGGGTACGTTCCGCTGGATGCACATGTTATGCAGCATTGCACATTCCATGATGATCTTGCCCACCTTCTCAGGCCCGTAAATAAGAGCGCCACCCGACCTGCTGAGGCAGCAAAATCGTGCCTTCAACAGGCCAAAGGTCTGCTCAATGACCACAAGCGTGCGTGTCTGAGCACGATTGAAATCCTCTTCATGCTTGTTCTGCGAATTCCTGACAGGGGTGAGGAGCCACGCCTTCAGGGGATAGCCAGCATCACCTGCATGGGAGCAGAAGGTGGTTAGTGTAAGGATAGTGCTCAGTTACCATATGTGCTCAGCTGTACATCTTTCATGTTCACATGCACTATCCCGTCGACGGCAGCCACATCTACATAACTATCTGCCCCGTACAGTACTTGCCAATCCATGGTGCTAGCCTTGGGTGATATACATAACTTAGGGGTATAGACATTTGAACCACCAGCTACCCGGTTGCATTGGCAAAGTCCAGAATGCACGCACATGTGAGGGCTGTGTGGCAGGGGATTACTCCAGATGCATGTAGGCCCTCCAACCCTCTCCTCCCATGGCCCAGAGGCCATTCCCCTTGCATATGCATGTAGGGCCCCCCAGCCCTCTCCTCCAATGGCCCAGAGGCCATTCCCCTTGCATATGCATGTAGCCCCCCCCAACTCTCTCCTCCCATGGCCCAGAGTGCAGACTCACCCAACAGCCAGCCACGTCGTACGACGTCTCCTTCCATGTAGCGGGGTAATGACGAGTTCCGCAGCACCATGACATCATGCGTGGATCCTGGGTATCTGGCACAGCAATGTGTTATGATCTGGCTGGCATCACACACCATCTGCACATTTATGGAGTGGAATAGCTTCTGATTGCGGTACACCATCTCCATGGCATGAGGGACTACCAACTCTACGTGGGTGCAGTCGAGGGCACCAATTACATTGGACATGCCTGCCAGTGCATGAAATGCTAATTTGCTTCCTGTGGTGTCCGTGGTAGGGATATATAGGCCCTTGCGTGCTTTAGTAGTGCATCCAGCACTTGGTTTAGTATAACAGAGAAACATGGTTGTGACATGCCATGCATTTGGCCCACTGTGTGCAGGTAGGTGGCTGTGACCAGGTAGTGGAGCACAGATGCCACCTTCAGCAGAGGGGGATGGCTGTGCGGATGTTGATCAGGCTGACCAAGTCTTCATGTATTAATTCCACTATGGTGGTGATGGTGTCCCTGGGCAGGTGGTACATGGTGTGGATCTGTGCTGGGGTTAAGTCAAATGGATTGGCCCTTATACGTGGTATTGAAGGCTGTCTGCAGGGTACAACTGCCTGCACTGGTGGAATTTGCAGGCCTGGTCTGAGCCTCCTTCTCCTCCTGCTTCTCCTCTGTGTTGCCTGTTGTACTGCCTGCTCAAGGAATAGCAGTGCAGGCACGTCCTCCAGCTGTTGTATGGTAAGTGCTAGTGGTATAATTTTGGTCTTGGAAGGTGTGTGGTGTGTGGGTGTGCTCCTATTGTGCAGGGCCTGGCTCCATTGCCTCCACCTGTACTGAGTGTGTGCACCTGTGGCAGTTGGGTACACAGCAGATTCTTATTAACGAGTGATCTGCGATTCCGGTATTGGCGGCATCATGGTGGCCCTTCTTACCGGAATCTGTATGCCGGTATGTGCATGTTCGTGTGACTCATGATGTCCTCTTCCTTGCAGCATGCCGGTATTATGGGCACAGCACCCGCATGCCGGTACGGTGGTGCACAGCCACAGCAGGTCCTTGTCGATGACAGTAGGACCGGCGTCTGTGGTCGTAATACTACGGACCAGTAATGGATGCCAGTATTGCCTTACCAGCTCCATTATTACCGGACCGCCAACCTCTTAATGAGGCCCAGTGTCATTGTTGAACGAGCAGTATGTAAGTCATGACAAGACAAGAGTTTCAATGAGTGATGCAAGGGCTTGGACAGAGAGTTTGAACAGGAGGGGGAAAGTGAAGAAACCTGAGGTACACATTAAGTGAGGGATTGGACATAGAACATGACCGTTAAGGTTTTTCGTGTCAGGAGCAGTATCTATATCTACTCTCTATGTTATAGTTGGTACACGTCATACACTGAGTTGCTTGTCTGCCATTCCTGCATGATCATTCATACTTTTCATACAATTAAATGTGGGATTTTTACTAACATTTTAAAGATGGGCATGTGTAAACGAGTAAGGATGCTAGAGAGAGTCGCCTCCTTCCTTTGCCTTTGTAATCAATAAATACATAATAAATCAGCCATTTAAAAGGGCTTCCATTACGCCACCACTGCTTTCTGCACTATAAGGGGACTCCGATTGGATGGGTGACATCAGTCTCATTATTTCATGTTATTTCCCACTCAACCGGCATTCCTATTAACTGTGCCATTGAATCAGTACAGGGAATACATGGAAGGTCTGTGGGACGGGTTGGGCATCCCTTGTCACCGTCATGTAATACCACTGTTACTTCAGCCTCGCTTTTTCAATGCCTACACGAGTTTGAGGACTAGTTGCAGGGACGTCATTTAGGGGTCACCAGAGGTCGCAACTGCGACCTCTGGGGTCTCCCTTGCAACCTCTGGGGTCTCCCTTGCGACCTCTGTCTTAAAAAAGAAAAGGATTTTTTTTTTTTTTTTCGTAATGCAAGCTCCTGTGGCCAGCACCATGTGGCTCTTTACTTCTGGAGTGGCTGGATTTCTTGTTCAGGCCACTTTTTTTAAAAAAAAAGAACAATAAGAACAGGAGTGCCACATGTCTAACACTTTCAGCACTGAACCTAAATAAGAAAGAATAGGAATACCAAATAATGTGTCTTTCTGGAATTCTATACAATAATTGCTAGACTCATCAAAGGTTTATTTCAGGCACACTTCGGGGGCGAGTCACTGATTGTCTGTTCTTAAATGCCTCAAATCAGTCTTTCATCCTTCTGAGGTCGATAAATGAGTACCAACACAGGTCTGGTGATATTGGGTGTACATTTTTTCTATATAAAGCGCTTAAGTGTAAGTGCTATATAATAACACATTATTATCATTTGGTCATGGACGTCTGCTTGCATTCACAGTAATTTAGTAATATGGGCCTATATACACTGATCTTAACAATACATGTGGTGATCCATTCTTGTATGAAATGTACATCACATTATAGTGATATCGTAACCATATTTTTCGTAGTGTACAATGCTATGTGATGCCACTACCTGTTGTCAACAGGTGAAAGGTCATGTTCCTTCGCTTCCCGTGATATCACTTCGGGGCGGGGTCAAATGACATCACCTTTTGTGATGTCATCAGGGGTCAAGGGTCGTGTGATGTCACTTCCGCTACCCCAGGCATTTTGGTTAAATGACGTCCCTGACTAGTTGTCTGTTCATTTTCCAAAACTGAACCCAGAGGAAAACAAGGTTCTGTCACTATCCGATCCTCTTCGTGCGTCAGTCCAAGCGTGGCTATCATAACATTAAATAATGTTTTTAATAGATATTAAACGGCTAGTGTTGGCATCGCATTCAACTCGCCTTGAAGGCTGCACTGTTTCAATTATACTCCCATTAAGGAAGCTTGAAGGATGGATTCCTGAAATGCTTTTCATACATTGGTACACGCACTACTTTTATCCAAGCTTAATTGCTGCCGTGCATCATTGGCAGTCATTACTGGGTTCTGAATGGCTGCTTTAAAAGCCATTCAGAATGCGAATACACGCTTGATCGCGGCGCCGAAGTGTTGTGACCGTATAAAGCCTCCTCTGGAAGGAGTTCATTGGTTCTCCATGGAGGCCAGGGTAACCTTCAAGACATCCAGTCTAACAGGCCGATCTCTCTCAAGGAATTCATCATCCAGTTTCCTTGAAATGAACAAAGTCGAAAAAAGCACAGCCCCGGCAGCAGTCATTTACTGCTGCTGATCAGACGAGCTGAATAGCCCTAGTACAATTATGAGAAGGGACAGGTTTTTACGACATTAGCACACGTTTGAAAATACGTTTTTCTAATTCACTTCAGGTTTTGTACAAAATTGTGCTCCGCTAGCAGCTTGTATTTTTTTCGACCCAGGAAATAGTAAAGTCTTGCCTTGTCGTCAGGATATTCACAGTGCATATGTAGGGGAGAAATGTACATACATAGCGTTTCAGTAGAAATTATTTCCAAATGTGTATTTACGCATGTATGTAGGTTGCATCTACAATGCTAAATGCCGGTATCTGGCAGCTCCAAAGCGTTGCAGGAAAGAGGAGACGAGGAAGGAGAGAGGAAGTGGGACTGCGGAAGGTGGGGAATAGAAGAGCAGGAATGATGGGGTAGTGGCAGAGATGAGGATGGAAGCAGTGCCCAGATCCGATCAGATGTGTGATCCTGCAAAATATGTCCCCCGCATCCGCAAAAATGATTTACACTGTTATGTTTAGAATAGGTCCTTTGACGTATCAGCGAGTGACACCAATAACGACCATTGTAGTAAATTACTGTACACTGTGAAGCTTTATAGATGAGCTTTAATCAAGGGCCCCCGGAGCACAACACTGCCGGGAGATACTCCTCTAAACATTTTAACTAATGCATCAATGGGATCACAGTACGCAGATACATTCTACATGTTTACATTCCACTGACATCATGACAATGATGTCAGTGACTACATAAAATCTACCTTCTTTATATAAAACAAACAATATGAAAATAAGAAAACAGAAGATGGGGAGGGAAAATAAAAGGAGGAAGAAGGGAAGGTGAAAAGAGTATACTTCAAAACCTTGACAAATGGATAAAACAAACATTTCTATAAAGTGCTGAATAACTGAAAAGGATACATGTGGTGATTTAAAATGCTAGTAATAAAAATAGCCATTGCTGAAGTTCCTAATAATTCTTCGGTTCCTTTTACATAGTCCCCCATTTAGAGCTCCACCACTTGCATTACAGGGACTATTGTCAGACTCTTTGTTCGCCTCGTCAGGTACTCCTGCTACTCCTGGATCATCATTCACTCTAGTACCCATATTCATGAAATTGTCTTTATAAACCACACTCGGTGTTCCTGGAATTATGTCCTTGTTCTTACTCGTGCTTGGTCTATTAAAGTCTTCCTCTATTCTCACCAGATCATCACAAGACCATCTTCTCCCATCCTCCAATATCACCGACTTGCCATGACAACTCTTCTCTCTTTGCGGTGATCTAAACCTGGATTCACCTTTGAGAGTCTTTTTTGGTTCTCTAATGTACACCCACTCTCCTTCTTTGATCGCCATTTCTTTCACTCCATTCTTGGAGTCATAATAATCCTTGTAGTTGACTTGCTTTTCCTTTACATTCCTTAATATCTGATCCATATCCAATTTTGCTTCACCTGTGTCCATGAAAATCCATGCAGGTCTCAGTTGATTGGATGCAACTCTGCCACGCATCACAGTGAAAGGTTCAACATTGGTGGTGGAATGCAGAGTTGACCTATATGCACAGAGGGCTTCTTTAAGTATCTCTTTCCATGGGAGGGTATTGGCCATAGCCAATTGGATCACACTCTTAACAAACTTATTCATTCTCTCTACAAAACCATTCGAAATAGGATGGTATGACGAGGTTGTTGTTATATGTTCAATTGCTCTATCCCTAAGGAATCTTTGGAATTCTACCGATTTGAATTGAGACCCATTGTCTGACACCAACTCCTTGGGGTCTCCTTCTCTATTGAAAACTTCTGTTAAAAAGTTTGTGATTTTCTCAGTGGTGATGTTTGCTTCTGCTACTCCCCACTCTGCCCATTTCGAAGTGTAGTCCACTAGTACTATAATATATATTCTAACCATTTCAAGGTTCTTAAATGGCCTCATGATGTCTATCGCCAACTTGGACCACACATTCTTTGGAGGCTTTACTGGTTGTAATGATGTTTTCCTTAAAACTTTTGATTTGTCACTTGCAGCACAAGCAGTGCAATTCTTAACCATTTCCTCTGCCTCCTTCCACATGTTCGGCCACCAATAGTTACTTCTTACTCTGTTTTTTGTTAAACTCCTTCCCAGGTGTCACTCATGTGCCAAGTTGAGTAAGTTCCTTCTAACTTGCACAGGTGGAATTACACGATCACCTCTATAAATGTGTTCCAGGTCCATGGATATTTCTTCCTTGATTTGCACAAAGTCTGCCAGGTCTTGTCCACATTCCTTCCAGTCACTAGCTATGGCTTTTCTGATTTTTTGTTGTTCTGGATCAGAATCAGTCATATTTTTCCATTCATCTTTAGAAATGGCTGGATTTACGGGGGCAATGATGTCTCCATCCATGGATTCAAACTCGGTACCCCGGCTGGTTAATAATCTAGAAAAACAATCAGCCACTTGATTTTGTGCACCTAGTGTATAACACACATGAATTTTGTACTGCATAATGTCAAGCATCCACCGTCTGATCCTCGGCGATATGAGATGAGGTGTTTTAGACTGGAAAACATGCACCAGCGGTTTGTGGTCTGTTTTAAGCAGGACAGGTAAACCCCAAATCAGGTTTCCAAAATGTTATAGGATCCACTTCACTCCTAAAGCTTCCCTTTCTATAGTGGAGTAATTTAATTCCGCTCCTTTCAACACTCTTGATGCGAAAGCAATTGTCACCAAGCTTTTATTCTGTAGCTGTTCTAGTACTCCTCCCAAACCAGTTTTGCTAGCATCCACTGAAATGATTGTTCTAGCTTTGCAATGAAACATTCCCAATGCTGGCGCCTGGTTGATGGCAGCTTTTATTTTTCCAAATTCATCTCTACACTCATCAGACCATACATATTTAACTGCCTTCTTCATGAGGCTTCTCATATTCTTGGTTCTGTTAGCATTATCATCTATAAACTTGGAATAATATTCCGTCATACCAAGTAAACTCCTCAATTGATCCTTATTCTCCGGCTCAGCAATACCCAATATGGTGTCCATTAACTCTTTCTTAGGACTAATTCCCTTATCATCTATTGAGTGACCAAAATATGACACTCTGTCGCATTTGATCTTGCATTTGTCCAATTTTAGAGTAAGACCACTCTTTTGAAACACCTGTAAACCCCATCAGCTTTGCATCATGTTCTTCTTCTGTGACAGCAGAAATCAGGAAATTGGGCCTCATTACAACCCTGGCGTTAAGGGGTTAACGGCACCGTAAAAGGCTGCGGCGCCGTTAAACCCTTAACGCCAGATTCACACTTTAACGCCTGCTTTTTGCAGGTGTTAAAGTCCATCCCGCTAAGGGACCTTGGTGCTAATTACGGCCCCGTAATTTACGGTGCCGTAATTAGCGCCTTCCCCATTCGCATTGAGCCCTATGGGCCAAAAATGGGAATGGGGAAGGGCCAATGGTGAATGGGGATTTACCGCCCCGCCAACCTTGGAATGGGGCGGTAAATCCGCCATCCACCATGGCGGAATCCGGCATGGACCATGATGCTAATAGCACCATGGTCCAACGCCAGGGTTGTAATGAGGCCCATTGTCTTGGAAGCAGTGTACGCCTTCCAGGCCCCAAATAGATGTGACATCAACCTTTGAAACACTGCAGCAGCTGATGCGAGTCCAAACAGCATTCTTTTAAACATAAATGCACCCAAGGGAGTGACAAAGGATGTGAGATTTCTCGAACTTTCTTCCAAGGCAATCTGATGGTAGGCCGAGGATAGATCCAGGGTACTGAAAACCTTCGCCAGCTTCATAGTTGTTAACAATTCGCTTATATTTGGCAGGGGATGCCTGTCAACCCAGATGTTCTTATTCAGGTCCCTTAAATCTACACACATCCTTATAGAGTTGTCAGATTTTTTTACCAGCACTGTTAGGGCAAGCCACTCCGAGCTTTCTATGGGCTCCATGATTTCTTGTTCACATAGGCGCGTAAGTTCTTTTCTCAATGCCTCCTTCGTAACAATTGGAACTCTTCGAACTCTGTGCGCTATGGATACAACACCTTTCTTTAGAGCAATCCTATGTTGAAAACCCACTAAAAGTCCAATCTTTCCGCTAAACACTCTGGGGAATTGTTTCGCTAGCGCAGCTTTAATATCACTGTTGTCCTTGAATACACTCAGTATAGGAATTTCTTCTCCCGGGTACTTTCTGACACGGAGAACGGCTTGTTCCTCCCAACCTAATACAGATGAGCCATCTCTTGATATGTAGAGTTTACAGTATGTCTCTCTATCACGGACCTTAAGCTTGACCTATGTGCATCCAATGATATCTATGGGGGTCTTCCCGTATCCTGTTGCTCTCACTCCAGTACTCTGTATGTCCTGCATTTTGCCAGACAATTCTCCCATGAAAGCCTTGACATCCACCATGGTGTATGAGGATCCGGTATCCACCATGATGGGCAAGGATATGCCATTTATCTGCATGTCAACCCATGGTCCCCTAGATTGCTGCAATGATGAGACCGTGAGTATTTGTACCTGTGTATTCCTTTGGTTGACAGTCAGCATATCATCTCGTCCTTGATTTTCATCGACGATTCTTACGGTGCCTCCAGGCATCCTGTTGAAAGGTTGTCTGTTAAATTTGCCCATTCTGCTGCATGCATTCCTACAAACCTTTGCAAAATGTCCCACATGACCGCATCTGTAACACTCAACAGCTGTTGCAGGGCATTCTTTGTCACTGTCATTATGTTTGTACCAGCCACATTTCTGGCAGCATCCTTGATTTTGGTTTCCATATCCTCTAACTCTACCTCTCCTAGAACTATTTCTAGCACTGTTGGTAGACATTCTCCTCACCATTGCCACCAAAGACTCTTCAATTTCCTCTTTGGGCCTATCTTGAACAATTTTGACCTCCTTACTTTCAATCTGGTCAAATCTTTCTTTCATGCAGCGATCACCTAGTTCCATGCTTCTTGCTATCTCCATAGCCTGCTCTAATGATGGGTTGTTAGTTTGCCATAATCTCTGTTGTATGTGTGGATCAGCTACATTCAACACAAGTTGATCTCTTAAATATTCATCCCCAACTCCAGTGAAATTCCATGTTGACATGAGTCCTCTAAGAGTTGCCATATAGGTGTTAATTGATTAATCTTTTAGTTGTTTCCTAGAGAACAATTTGTACCTTTCCAGTACAACATTGGTCTTGTTGCCAAAATGTTCGGCAAGCTTCCCCAATGTACTCTCAAACTTGCGGTTACCATCACCAGAACAACCTTCCGCATCATCCAATTGAGGGAGTGATCTGAAAATTCTTAGAGCTTCTGCCCCAACACAGTTTAGTAGTGCAGCCTCTTGGAGATCATCATTAAATTAGTTTCCACCAATAGCCCTCAAATACACCTGTAAACCATCAATCCATTTCTCCCAAGGGCACGTGAGGTTCCCAGGACATGGAAGAAATTGTATTGGAGGTGCAACATGCTGCATGGTGCAATTTTAGTTTGTTTCCTTTTTTTATTTAAAAGTTTGTGTTCTTTTTAAGTCTCTTTTCCTTTGTTCTGTAGTGTAGGTGACGTTTTCATCTGCAAATTTTGTGGTTTTTGTTTACAACCTATCTTACTTGGTTTATATATGTGACTTAACTGTACAGTGTACTGGTATTGCAGTTCGCAAATTTCGTTCCCTCTTTACTCTGTTCTGCCTGCTTTTCATTAATTCACTTTGAATTTACACTGCACGTGGTGTTGACTCTCCTATTTTAATGGGCACACACTTCACCGGTTATCACTTTGAGTTTTGTCACGGATTCCGTGTTTAATATTGTTACAGCGTTACGGTTTATACTTTGCAGCTTGTATGTTCACCATATTATGATTGCTAAAATAGCTAGGATGCAGTTCATTAAATGGCCGCACATAGCGTTACATCGTGTTTGATGTTGTTGTAGCGTCACAGTTTATACATCACGGCTTGTACAATCCCCGTAATATGGTTGCTATGGTAACCTAAATCTGGTTTCACAAAATGGCTGCACGTGGCATCACGTCCTAAGGTACTTTCCTCGAACGCATAGTGACTGCCGTTGGCCTGCAGTTCATAAGATGCGCCCACCGTGGTAAGTGTTTCCGTCAAAATGATTTCCCTCTCCTACCTCGTGTTATGTCAAAACACCCCAGGAAAGTCTCTCTCCGTGGCGCCAAACTTGAGATCACCAGCAGGCAGCCCAAATTTCGCTGCAATCGCAGGACTGCTATGGGACTTGTAGTGCCTGGCTTCCTACACACAGAAGCTATCGAGGGAGCTCCGGGGGCCACCGCTAGTCTCGAGTTACCCTCGTTGCCAATTGTAGTAAATTACTGTACACTATGAAGCTTTATAGATGAGCTTTAATCAAGGGCCCCCGGAGCACAACACTACCGGGAGATACTCCTCTAAACATTCTAACTAATACATCATTGGGATCACAGTACGCACATACATTCTACATGTTTACATTCCACTGACATCATGACAATGATGTCAGTGACTACATAACAACCACACACACCGAAAGCCGGTTGTTCTTTATTTCTGCTCCTCACCCTAACCATGTTGCATCCATTTGGACTATGACTCAGGCCAATCACATAAAGACATGGACAAATGCATAATAGAACAATACATTCTCCCCTTAATCAAACAACAACCCAATCTAGCTATCCAATCTCCCCAATCCATCTCATGGGCCTCTTCACCAATCTACGAGGCAGATTTTTCTTCTGTCCCTGAACTCCACTTTCCTCCTCAGCTATCTTCATGATTTGACCATTCTTAGTAAACCAATATACCCTGATTCTACAGGTGCCTCTTCATGTCATGTTTCCTCTTCTTCACTCTGATGGGGGGATCTGGCAGTTTACTCAAGAGCGATGGTCAACATTAATCCTTCAGATTTTTTCTTTCCCGGGCATCATGCCTTCTCATCCTCAAACACGTGCCTTTGTTCATTTTCTTGGGGCAACCGTATGCGCACTTGTCTTCCAAACATTAATACCGCTGGGCATATGCCGGCAGTACTATGAGGCCTGTTGTGTGAGTCTCTCAATAGCTGATATATGGCCTGTTCCAGCACTTCCTCCTGGTAATGGATGTTCACACTGCCCTCTTGAGATTTGCCATAAAGCATTCGACTGTCCTGTTTCTTGGGGCCATAAAGGTGTTATCTTCCTGTGGCAGAATCCCATGTATTAAGCAAACGTCATGCATCTGTGGCTGTTAAATTGAAGCCTATTGTCTGACTTGACTATTTTTGGTATTCCATATGATAAGAATATCCTGTCAGGCGCAGGTATGACAACAGATGCAGCGTGTGCTCGAGATTATGTACTTCGGGTATCTGGAGTGTGCATCCTTTTCCACCAGTATGTAAGGGTCAGAGTCCCAAAGAAGTCAACTGCTATTTCCGCCCACATGTTTTTCAGTACCTGTGTCATGTTGAAGTAAACTTTGACATATGATACGTTCTTTCAATGTTGCTTCAAGCAAATGGTCCATCCTGGGAAACCATACTTTTTGATTCAGTAATATTTTTGTTGACATGGTGCCCCACGATCCTGGTGAGCTATTTCAATGACCTGTTGATGTAGTGTGGATGGAATTATTATCTTGTTTCCTTTGAGGAAAGGCATATGTTAGCAGTAATGTCCATAAGGCGTGGGAATCCACAGAGGCATTTGCCTCTGCCTGTGGTCTTGCATGTCCACATTTCCCTGACTTGATGCAAGTGAGAATGATGTTCAATGTTGGGTCATCAGCAGTTTCTTGTTGCAGTTCTTCTTTCTCATTGGACGTGCATGGTGTGTGACACAATTGACATACTGATCCGCTACAAACACTCTAGTGGTGTGCAAAGGCAAAAGATGGTTTGCCAGTTAATCTGCTGGATTTGCATTATGCACAATGTCGAATTTGTAGTCCTGTAGTCTTAAACCCATTGTGCAATGTGTGGCGGCACGCATGCCAATGGTTTCCCATTTATTTTTGTCAATACTTGATGGTCTGTGATTATAGTGAAAAGCTTTGTGAACAGGAGTAGATGGAAGCGTTTGCATACTCACACCACGGAAAAACTCTCTTTTCTTCCTGAGAGTAGGCCTGTTTTGTGCCAGTAAGACTCCTACTTGTGTTCATAGTAATTCTTTTCCATGATGTTGACTTGTCTGAGTATTGAGCCATGTGGGATGTATTGACCCACTTTGCTGTGCTATGCGGCATCACACTGATAGTTATGGTGCAAGAAGCAGCAACAATGGTGGCAAAACTCTTGGGCATGCCAAAAACCTACAAAAACCACGTCCTGCAACACACAAAAGAATGGCTGCATGACCTGCCACCCATGGTGCATGTGTGGTGGGATAGAGCACACACTGCAGAAAATGTGCCAGTGGGCTCCATGACCAGCAAACAGAGTGCAGAGAGAGAAGCAGAGCTTTGTAAATAAAACACCAAAATGTGCCTGCAAATGACATTTGCTTTGGTGCTAAAAACTCCAAAATGCCTATAACACAACACTTCTCAACATAAAAAATCTTGCTTGGTGCTACAATTCATGCAATCTTATGAAGCATTGCGAACATACAAGTCCTAAATGTGAAGAGAAAAACATTTCTTCAGAAAAAACAGATTGGCCCTCATTACGACCCTGGCGGAATTCAGAAAACGATGGCGGAAATGCAATACCGCCATCGAATAGCGCTCGGTGCGACTATGACCCGTCACCGCAAAGTACGAAGCCATTAGCGACACCGTAGTGAACGCCAACGCTAACTGCACCAAGCACGCGCGCGCGCGCCATGCCAAACTGTAAACACCACCATGGCGCAAGGGTACGCCAATTCCGACCCTAGCGGACATGTACCTAACGCCATCAAGCATGGCGGAATGTACCATTCCGCCATGGTGAGAAGTACGGCATCGCGAATCAACCGTAAACGGCCCCACTGAGTGCCTGTACACCGCTCCCTGCCCACAAAGTACAACTCCCCGTAGGTGCAATGAAGTCACAATGCAACCAGTGAAATGTACAAGTCACCCATGCATGCCAACGAACAAAAGAAACACAAGAGGGGCCAATGGGAGCTGCAGGGCACAGATGGCACGAATACAGAAGCCAATCCAATGGACATGACCACAGTCCCCCCCCCCCGAAACGCACGCAAACACAGGCACCTGTGACCAGCAACATTCCGAAAATCACATCATTCCACCAGTCCACCTGGCTGACCGGCATCTGTTACACAAAACCCAATCCCCCGCCCCTGAGCATGACAACATTCAAACAGTCATATTGGCAGCCCCCATCCCTGACCTCACTGGGCTTCGTAGGCAAACGCGCCCAGTACAGTACCACGCAACTAAACTCCGAAGCTGGAACCCAATGCAGATCTCCTCACAATACATCGCTCCCCAAATAGGAATATGCCACATCACTTGCAAAGAAGAACGCTACACGGGCCAAATCATAATAGAAATTTAATGCACAACAAAATCACCAAGCCCATACAGCCATTAGGCCATGAACTCCAAAACACATTTCACCATCGTGGGCTGCATCCGCAAGAAATGACCAGCCACTACTTGTGTGACGCCCTGTTCCATCATGGTACACAGAGCCACATTCACGTACGAAAAGGCAACATGGAAGCGCACAGAACCGCAGGGCCGTCCCAATGGGGAGGCACTAGTCCAGCTGAAAGGCCGAAATGTTGCTCCGAGCCACTAGTACTGCGTAAGGGCATGTGGTCCATTGGCGATCGTCCCATAAGATCGTAATGCTGCTCCACTGATTAACACGAAGCAGCAGGTGTCGGGAGTAAAAGCCATCTGCAGGAGTGGCATACAGATGGCAGTGGCAAAAGGGGAGGAGATACCTGTCAACCAAAAGAAAAGAAAAAGAATAGAATGGCCATCAGAACTACATTCGAACAACTCACTTCAATGATCACACTAAATCCACAGCCATATGCATGCTAGCCCACTCCAAAGGATCATCACCACCCAAAAACCACTTGCGACTCATAACTATCTATATCGAGGTGTAAACACCATCACAAACGAGTGTACCTGTGCATGCGTCTGTCAAAACAGAATCCATCAGATGGGATTGGTAACGTGCATGGACACAAGTGTCTGAGGGCGCGTCGAGACAGGGAGGGCTCAACAAGGCCAGATAGACGATGGTCCCACTATGGCAGCCCTGCATCACATAGCGCAGGGGAGGCGGATAGATTCCAAGAAGCCCTGTACATGGCAAACTCTGTATCAAATCACCTGCCCATGCATCCATTCATCATTCCCTCATCCCGGGATTAAAACGCCTGAATATTTACTCACATAACATTAGAAATATCCATTGAGTCTGTGCGTTATGCAGCCTGCAAAATCCACAGTGCCCCAGCCCGTAATTCCAGTGTAGTGAAGTAACATGTATTTGGGAACGTCCGGCCTCATCGCCCACGTCGCTATTGCGCATCCCAAACCATTCATATCAATCATTGCATCCTCGCCATGGCCCCTGTCTCAAGGACATTGAACAATAGAACGTTATATTTGCAGTCAGACCTGTGGGCATTTCCTCGCCGCTAGCTGAAAACCGAAAGCGCCGCCCTTCGAATTCCTCATTTGCAACATCACGTCGAAGAGGCATCTGTGGCCGTTTGAAATCACTAATTAATCCATCTAGTGCGGCTGTGTGTGAAAATGGCAACTGCCTTCACCCACAAATGGGACGCCCCGCCCGTCGTTGCAACTCGGTACAGTGATGCATGAGGGCCCACCGTTACTCGAGTACTACGTACCACTGACCCTTCACAAGTCTGTTCGCGACTGCACAGATAGTACGTGAAACAATGGGACCACAGCAGAATGAACATATCAACCAATGTTACACGGCCATCGGGTAAAAATACATGATTGCAATAGCAAGATGCCATTCCTCGAATTGCAGCGATGTGTGCGGGACGTGCTCGGCCAAAGGGGAGAGCAGTTTGCACAGGTGGAATGAATCACCACAGGTGGAGGCCATACAGCCTGAAAACACATAAATTGCACACCCAGTCTCCTCCCACAACCACACCGAAATGCTACCGGCAGGACTCGCGATGTTGGCCCTGGGGGACCTGATAGCACTGCAAGTACTCCAACTCCAAGAAGAAGACGAACACCAACTACAACCGGCCGCACGGAGGAGACGCAGGAGGAGGAGGAGGCCAAGGCAGGGCCAGCAAGGGCTGCCAGCACAGCCACCACCACCACGCAGGCAGCCCGCAATCCCACGCCTCCGAGCACATCCGTTCAACCTCACTGATGAGCAGATCCACACCCTCTACCGTTTGGACCGGGACACCATAGCCGCCATTGTGGACATGACACAGGCTGACCTTGTCAGCATGATAGATAGCCCAACCGCCATCCCACCCCTACTGAAGGTGGTGTCTGTACTCCACTTCCTGGCCACAGGCACCTACCAGCACACAGTCGGACAGTTGCATGGCATTTCTCAGCCACTGTTCTCACGGACACTATTGCAAGTGCTCGATGCCCTCCTGCAGCACGCAGACGACTACATCTCTCTACCACGCTCGGAGCAGGAAATTACCAACACAAAAGTGGGATTCCATGCACTTGCCGGCATACCGGGTTGCATTGGTGCCATCGACTGCACCCATGTGGAATTGGTCGTCCCACATGCCATGGAGGCCCAGTACCGCAACCGAAAACAATTTCATTCCCTGAATGTACAAATGGTGTGTGACTCCAACAGGATCATTACACATTGTTGTGCCCGATTCCCTGGATCAACCCATGATTCTATGGTCTTGAGGAACTCTACAATACCACGCTACATGGAGCGACACGCAGGGAACAGATCCTGGCTACTCGGTGAGTCTCATTACATGCATGATAATGTGGGGTATGTGATTCGGCAATGACCTGGCAGGAAGGGGGGGGGGTGTGCGTACGTAGCAATGGCATTCCACATCATACGTTTATCGTCCACATACAGGTGATGCTGGATATCCACTGAAGAGATGGCTCCTCACACCAGTCCGGAACCCACGGGACCAGCATGAGGAGGACTACAACCATGCCCACTCACGTACCCGTGTAGTCATTGAACAGGCATTCGGCCTACTGAAGGGTCGTTTCCGCTGCCTCAGCAGGTCTGGCGGGGCACTCCTGTACCGCCATGAGAAGGTTGCAAAGATGGTGATGGCATGTGTCATGCTCCACAACATGTGCGTACGTAGAAATGTGCCCATGCCCCCTGACGCAGAACTGCAAGCACCTGATGATGGTCATGATGAGGGTGGGGATGTGGCAGCACCTCAAGGAGTCTGCGAGGCACCGGAGGGCCGTGACATTCGTCAGCATCTCATTGATGTATGCTTCTAGCACTCACGCCTGGTGGCTGATACATGGACACGGGACTCGTGGCACTGTGTGTGTCTGGGACATGCACAATATGGACTGTACGCCTATGATGGCCTAGTACACAAAGATCAATGTCCACACATCTCATTGGTTGATCGTGCACTGTTTATGGCATATGTGATATCATGTTGTACACCCTATCGACACGCCACCCAAGTGAGCCCAACACACCCCCTCCACCCTCCTACCTCCCCCCCGAACACCAGTGTCCAAAGTTGCTCATTGTCAGTGGGCAGTCGCTATTGCAAGCCCCCTCTGCGGGTATCAGGGGCACCCCTGCCTGTGGAGCGCAGGTTCCTCCCAGATCTACGTTGGGGGCTGCCCTGGACGGAACTTGCAACGGATGATGTCTCTGCCTGCTCACGTCCATGCATGTCCCTAAGGGTTTGCGAGAGCTCAGTGAGCACACGGCGCACTGCGGCAAGTTCGGCACATACGTCCTTGGACGTCGCATGCAGTTCCCCCCTCAGGCTCTCGGTGCTTCTCTCCATTTGGACTCTCAGGCTCTCGGTGCTACTCTCCATTTGTGCCCTTAGTGTCTCTGTACCTCTCTCCATTTCTGCCCTAAGTGTCTCAGTTGATGTTTCTATGTCTGCCTTAGTGCCCCCACATTCATCGGCATGGTCCTTGAGGAGCGTGGCCAGTTGCTGCTGTTGCACGATTAACTGGTCGAGGGACTGTTGCCTCTGCTGGGCCATGGCCATTTGCGGGGGTGTCACAGAGGGGCTGTGGACCTCATGTTGCCTTGCCACAGGGCTTGTGGGGGATGGCCAGTCGTCGTTTTGTGGGTGCCCCTGCGTGGCATCCTCATGTTGTACGGGATGGGACAGACAGGGGGATTGGGACAGGTCATGGATGGATCTGACTTCGACATCCCCGTCTTCTGTGTCGGAGCATGCTGCCATCAATGGGGTGTCACCTATGGTGCTGCTGCCACCAGAGGCAGTGTGGTGGAGTAAAGGAGGGCGAGGGTTATTGATGGGTCTGTGGGAATTGGAATGGCATTGTATCACATGCATTGGGGTGGTACCTGAGGGTGATTTGGGTCGGGGCCTTGGAGGTGCTTTCATTTGTGTGTGGAGTGAGGGTGCAGTTGTTTGGCAGCCTGCAGTTAGGGTGTGCCTGCTGCACGTGTAGTGCGTGTTTTAGGGGTTTTTAATTATTTATGTATTTATTGTGGGTTTTAACGTGCGCTATCAGGCCGATGTGTGTGGACGTTCTCCTGGACATGTGTTTCTGTTGCACTATGTGGACACATGGTACTTCACATGGATGGACTTTGTGGATTTGGCATTGTTTTATCTGGCCCACCTACCTGAATCTTCGGATGTCTGCACTCCTTTCTCCATCCCTCCGACTCCCTCTATGCTCTCCATTCCGATGGTGGAGGCACAGATTTCTTCCCAGGGGGTCAACTTGATGGGTGATTCAGGACCTCCCCCGGTGGCTGTGGCAATGTTGCGGTTGGCAGAGAGTATGCTGCGGACGCGTATCCGCAGGTCGTCCCATCGCTTTCGGCATTGCTGTGGGGTGCGGGGTGCGGTCCCCACCGCACTTACCCGCTGTGCCACCAGAGCCCATATGGCCTTCTTGTTTGCAAGTGCCGTCCTGGTCATTTGCGTGGAGAAGACGACGGCAGCATTCTCCTGGAGGGTCTCTGTTAGCACGGTGAGTTCCTCACGGGAGAAGTGGACCTGCCGCTTGCGGTCGCACGCTTTCTTCGCTACTTTTCCCATTTTTCTTGGTTTCGCTAGGGTGGATGACGGGTTGGGGTGTGTCTCAGGGTAGTGTTTTTGGTGGTTGTGTGGTTTTAGTGGTTTTATAGGTGTACGGCGGGATGTTTCCCGTTCCGGGCCCATGTTTTTACTTCCGTTTCCGTATATTTACGGTCACCGTACTTTCCGGTAGGCGCACACTGCGGTGTCCGCTGTGATGGGTGGCGGTATTGCACCTAGGGCGCCGTACGGCGGCGGTGTGGGCCGTTTTGGGGTCATTTCCGCCATCGCGGACTTTGCACTTCCGCCATGCCGTGGTGCTCGTGCCCGATGGGTCGGAATGGGCCGCACTTTGCTCCTTCGTGCAATGGCGGAAACGCTATTTACGCTGTGGCGGTCCGGTCAGTCACTTTCCGCCAGGGTCGTAATGAGGGCCATTGTCTGTAAACTGACAGCCCCTGTCAAAATCTGTGTGCAGTACCTTGGGCTGCCTGTGGATGACAGCTGTCAGAGGAGCCCCTGATGAAACTGCAAAGTATTAAACTAAAATGATGCCGGCTTAGCAAACATAAAAAGGATGGTTGCTAAAAGGAATACATATCTTAGTTGTGTTTTTATCCCACCGATTGAAAACTAACGAAGTAATGCATTTATGTGATTTCATGCAATATGATTTAAAACTTAGGAAGTAATGCATTTATGAGATTTGATGCAATAAGTTTGGTTTTACTGGATTTTAATTAAGAATAAATTAGCCTGCATGAGCTGCAAGAACTGGAAAAGCAGGTTTCTCCCAGGGGGAGCTGAAAATCCTCTCAGCAGAAACTCTCAGCAGAAACTTACTCGGGGATTCTAATTGCGGGTTAGCCCAGACTTTTGTCTACAGTAAGAGAAGGAACAATGGTAGAGCTTCAGCCCAGGAAACAGAGGTGTGAAAGGGGTCGTAAACTGCTCCTAGAAGGGACTCCCAAAGGAGTGGGGTTGTTCTTGGACTGCAGGGAGAGACAAAGGGGCAGAACCATTTGCTGTTAAGCATGAACAAAGAACAATTTTTAAAGACTCATAACTTGTGATTCAAAGTGGTGAAAAATATACCAAGGATATATCCGTTAGTCTAATTTTTGGCTGCACGTTCCGAGAGGCGGCAGAACCGTGTAACATGGTCTGGATAGGAATGGCAATATATGTGGTTTTATGTGAAATGTATTAATACTAGAATTGTTGAACATGCACATTTGTCGTAATTTGCAGACAATTTGGAAAATGTGTTCATGGCGAAAAGGACAAAATTCTGTAGAAAGGCGAAACAAGATCCCACAGCTGCAGGATTTTATGAACAGCTCCTACATAAAATATGGCATCTTTGTGTGTGATTTGATTTGTGTAAAGGTGGTTTCAGCAAGGCTTAAATTCTCAAACTTATTCTTTCAACCCAGTGAAGTGCTGCGGTGTGAGAAGGCCTTTTGAACTAGTATCCTGAAACTCTCTGGCTTGCTACCACAAGACTTGCTTGAGGAATTCGCTATCCAGCTGATTGAAATATCCACAAATAAGAAGGACATATCCTGTGCAAAGACGGTGACCGGCCTAGCTGATCCTATCCAGTGCCTGATGTGCTGTTCTTCCTAGACCAGATCCAATCCATGACCAGAACTGACGGTCCAATTTAATAACTTATTCTGTGAGTATTAATAGGAAGAAAAGTGACCCTAATATATCTGCATTGTCTGATCCCAATTTCAATCCAATCACATTTTTAATTCAGAACCATAGTATTGCTAGAACTATATTTGTGCTGACTCTTTCTCATCTGTGTTCCTAAACCCTAACTTCTTATTGATTGATTAAGAAAAGTAATTCCCAAACCAATCGAAACAAGAGTATCACACATGAATTGTTATGAGTGGCCGTGAATGACCTCCCTGTGTGGCATTCTTCTTTATGTAGTCCTTAATATAGCATAAGAAAACCTATCTGTCATTTCTGAACCCGAATTTCTGTTTTCCATTCTCATGCCTATTTTACAAAACAACCTTTACTAAAACCTCTATAACTTCCTCCGTTTTTATGATAGAAGCAGAATTTCAACTCCTACTTGTACCCAACAGTGCGATTCACCGGTTATAGCAAATATTGCGCAAGGAAAATTTTGCCACAAATTAAAATTCTGAAAGGTTTTTACACTTGTGAATTAGCTTTAAACTGCTTCCAGCTTGGACTTTGAGATTTCAAATGTTTTCTTTTGACTAAATCATTGTGTGTGATTGTGTGCAACTGTTCAAAGCGGCTCCCATAGGAATTTATAATAATTTAAATATTTTTGACCACATTTGATGTTTTTGCTCAGTCAATTCCAACGACAATTTCAAAGCCATGTTGACAGCTGAAAAGGCAATTCTGTTTTTCTCTTGTGTTTGAAGGGGGAAGGTAGGAGTGATATTCTGTTTGATTTGTCCTATTCCTGAATACATGCTCTCTCCTCAGATCTATTTAATTGACTGGGTTGAGGAGTGTTGCAGGGGGAACCGCTAACCATAGTGCCATCTATACCAAACCAACTCAAAGTATTCTTTTCTGTGCTGCAATTGTTTTTGTGCTCATTATTTGATTCCTAGTGCATTAAAGATAGGTCAACTCATTGGTGATTGTTTACCTATTAAAATATATTGTAATTAAATGCTAAATACATAAATACATAAATAAATACTTACCTTTGCAAAGTAGCCTGATCCCTGGTTCAGTGTGACCGGGGGGGTTGCAGGAGAGGGGTGTGATATGAGTGGTATATCGTTCAGAATATTGAACTTATAGATACAAATAAATAAGGGTTTCAATTGTGCACTACACGCTGGGCGTAACTTGGATGTGTGCCAGATTGTAAACACTTACATCTTGTGGGCTCAATGCCGGGATCCTGAATTTAACATACCACTTGTGACAGTCTAACACAGTGTGCTACTCGACAGGGTACATACACCTTGTTGGGTTACCATACTGTGCTACACTGTACAAGCACCCCTCAAAAGAAATACTCAAAGGAATTGGGCCTTTTTGCAAAAGTAAAAGAACCCTGAGAAAATCAGAAGGAAATTAATATTTCACGAATGGCGACCCCAGTGGAAATTAATATTGCTAGGGAACACATCCTGCACAAATTGTTCGTCAGGGGTGAATGGCCAGGACAGGATGAACAGGTATGGCTGCAGGGAATAAAACAGCAAATCACTTAAATCAACCTTGATACCTGGATGGACAAGGGTCCATTACATGAAGCACTTCGCGAATTGTATATGACCCCTATAATAAAAGAGGAGCAATGCAAAATTGCCAAAATAGCGGCCTAGCTGTACCTCCACATAGGAGTCATACAGGAAAAGTATGCAGACCATGTAGATTTCACAAAGAGGCAAGGGGAAGCACTGCAGAAAATCCAGAGCAATCTGGACTCTGCAGAGCAAAGGCTCCAAGATAGCAAAGAATCTGATAGAGAGGCTAGACAATATGCCATCAAGCTCCAAAAAGATGTGGCTCTCTTATTGCAAAAGAATGCAGACCAAGATGCCCAGGTACAGACACTGCAAAACCAGTGTCAATAAAGGTTGGATTCTCTACAACAGAGTCAACAAAAGCTGCAGCAGCAATTACATTTTAACAGAGTCTGTGCAGAACAGATAAGTGTCTTACAAGACCGCATAGACAAATTAAAAGAGGAAAATAATAAATTAATTATTAAAGACCTAGAATCCCAAGCAGAGTTTGATGAGGCACGCCAGAAAGCTGGGGCACTTAAAAAGCAGAGGGACGACCTGCCTGCACAGAGGGCCACTCTAAGTCAGGAGAGGGACTCCTTAGGCCAGGAAGTCAGCCATTTAAAAACAAAGTAGGAGGAAAGTAAGCTGGTCCTTCAGGAGTTTGGGGAAATCAAAACTGATTATGAAAAGCTGTTAGAGCACACCAGGCGGGTGAAGGATGCTTTGGCAAAGGACAATCAGACTAATAAGGACCAAACTCAGGAGGTGAGTCTCCTGCAGCAAAAATTGGCCCAATACTCCCAATGCATACAGGAAGCACAGAGAGAAAGTGAGGCTCTCTGTGAAAAGAATGACAAGTTCCACAAACAGATAGCCATGCAAGAACAAATCATAGAGACCAGTAAGGCCTTAATAGAGGAGCAAAACGGTCAGATTTTGCCATGTTATCACGAACATAGGCTGAAAGAGATGAGGTAATATGGGAAAGAGGAACCCCTGAGCATGACCTCAGGATCCCTGGCATCAGGGACTTTAATCCCTTCAGTTCCATGTACTCTGCCAACCTCATGTCCACTGGCTCATATGAACCAAGGGCCACGGGGGTGGTAGACTTCAACACAATGGGAAATATGGGACTGACAGATCAGCGCCTCCCAGAAATTGATGGGAGGGTATCTATGTACAGGATCCCACATATTAGAGACAGCCTCTCTGATCAGGGAGACTCCAGTGAGGGGAGAATCAGAGAACTGGATCCTCAAATATATCACCTACCAAGAGATCAGTCAGTCAAATTTGGTGGGAAATTCCATGAGAGTAGGCCCACAAAGAGCATTTTAAAAACTTGTGCCCAGCTAGGACAGTGGTGGGGGGGTACTCAGCCAATCCTGGGAGCAAGGGAGAGTCAGAAGACTCTTCTGAGCACCACAGGTTTCAAGAGATTAGGCCCCCACATTCTGCCAGCCATTCCCAAGCCCCCAGAATCAGTGAGAGCCTAGGGGATCAGACTGCCATCTCCGGTAGCAGTGCCTCTGAGTCAGAGGATGAGTGGACCAGGGTGACCAAAACTAAAAAGGCCAACAAAATCAAGAGGGCCCTACTGAAAGATCCCCTGAAGCAAATCAAGGTTATTAGGAGCATCATAACGCCCTACCATAAAAATGCCAAATATTCAGTTTGGGAGCACCTCAAATTGTTTGAGCAAATGATGGAGACTTTCCACCTGAAGGACAGCCAAAGCTGTATTCAATATGTCAAGTGGACATTTTCACCTGAATACTCCAGCTTTTTTGTGGGGCTGGAGGATCAGAACTATTCAAGATGGTCCCCCTACAGGGCAGCCATCTTAAAGCATTTCTCAATACACAGAAACCTTAAAGAGGCCCGCAAGGTGGCCTCCAATCTGCAATGTGGGGAAGACCAGGCCCCACAAGAATTTGTCCAAGAGCTGAAACATGTCTTTGCGCAGACCGCCTGGAGGGTGCATACAGACATTAGGGAATGTATCAATACCTTCTTTCACGCCCTCCCTAAATACATTATGACCCAGCTGGTGAGGGACTTTCATGAGAAAAGATCCCTGGACTGGGTCATTGAACAAGCAACTTGCATCTATTAAGTGCAGAAGCCAGTAGAAAATAAAAGTGCCAATAAGATTCCAAACCAACCAACATCCCTGCTGCTGCTAAGGTGGTGGAGGTGAAGGTTGCCCCCATTTTAGATCTGGAGATGGCGGGCCTAAAAACATTCCTGCACAAAATCCTACCAATCCAAGACCCAGAAGGCCCTCATGCCAATCCCAAACAGGGAGTCAGGGAGGTAACCCCAAAAAAAAAAGAGACCCCTTACTCCCCTGACTACATCAACCCTGTTACAAGGGCAACAGACCCATCCTGGGCTATGTGTGGTCTGCCCCAGTCCAAGGGGGGGGTACAACCAGGCAGTCGCCAACCCAGGAAACTTCCCTCCTCGCTTTCCCCAGGAGGGCAGTAATCCCCAAATGCCGAGTTGAGTTTCTTTCCCCGGTACCAGCCAAACACCAACCCCCAAAACAACCCTTCTTTCTTTCCCCACTTTCCTCAGCCCAGACAGACCAATCCGGGAGAGGGGAGGCCAAGGGTCGAGATGTAGCTAAACTATCCCAACCAAGGGTATTATGGAAGAAGGGACAGTTACCCTTCCTGTGATCAACCAAGGGTAGACCAGAGGACCCCATATCAGGCAGAGTGGGTGTCCCATCTGGAGTGCCAGGTCCAGAACTTGGCACAGCATGTGGGTTGCATGCTGAGGGCTCAACAGAACCCTTAGATGAGCATGGCAACTCAGAACTCTGCAAATCAAGGGTCTGGTGCTCCAGAGCAATGACGGGAAGAGAACCCAGACAACCCACCGGTGTCCCAGGGAGGAGGCAGAGCGGGAGGTGAGGTGTAAAGCCAAATGGGAAGCTTCATTCCCCACTTGTGAAAAGCCCCTGGAAACCCAGGAACCGGAACCAGAATCTCCTGCCCCCGAAAATCTGCAACCTAAGGAACAGAGGGAGGGTAGGAGAAATAAAGAGCCTAAAAAGACCCATTTTGTGGAGGAGATTTGAATATTCCAATTTGAAGGAGAGGGGTCCTCAGAGGATTCTGGGAAAATAATCTTCTCCTTCAGGGATGGGGGAACTCCTCCCAAAGAAAAATGTGTCCCAAGAAATCCTGATCAAGTCTGGGTAGATGTCGGGACCAAGTTTAAACCACCCATTATTGAACCCCAGAATGACCAGCAAGAAAATCACCTTGTTCAAACCAATCCTAGTGACTGCCTCCAAAAAGAGGGGGGCAGCCCAGAATCAGAACCAGGGGAGCCCAAAACTCCCCCCATATCCAACTATCCTGTTTTCTTTGCAGATCCCCAAGCTCACACCCAGGATCATGCCCAAACCTATTCTGGGGACTGCCTCCAAAAAGGGGGGGGTGGGCCAGAGGAAGAAGAGTCCCTAGCTCCCCAAAGCTCTTCTGAGGACTATCTCCAAAAAGGGGGGGACAGCCCCGAATCAGAAAGGGAAGAGCCCGAGAACCCTCAAATCACTGAGTATGAAAATGTGTGCTCAGATACCCAAACCATCCAACTCCATTCTGGGGACTGCTTCCTAGAAGGGGGGAGCAACCCAGAACCAGCCCAAGAGGAACCCCAAACCTCACCAACCACTTCTGTTGACTACCTCCAGAAAGGGGGGGGCAGCCCAGAAACAGAACAAGGGGAGCCCGAGACTCCCCAAATAGCGGTGTGTCAAAATTCTGTGCTATATTCTTCAACTCCGACACCGTCTATTGACCCAACTATCCCAGTATCAGAGTCAGAAATAAGCAAATTGACCATCAAGATTACGTAGAGCACCCATTACCTTTGCCCCTTGGAGGAGAAGGAAGGTAGATTCTACGCCTCCATCCAGGTGCAAGGGCAATGTGCAATTCCAGCACTGGTGGACACCGGATCCCAAGAAACTTTGCTGTCAAAGAGGATCTTTGAGCAGCTGAATCTGGAAGGGGGGAGAAATACCAAACCCCTCTCACACCTCTCCCTGGACAGCTCCAGAACTTTGACGGGAAGGAAATTCCTGTCAAAGTATCTGCAGTGCTGGAAATTAAAATTGGGCGACACAAATGAAGCACCCAGTCGTGGTCGTGGGGCCAGAGGGAACACCCTGTCTATAAGGGAATGATATCCTCTGCAGGCTGTCTCCCCTCATAGATTGTGTAAACAAGGTCCTCTGGACCCAGACTCACAGGCCAATCAAATTAAAACAAAGCGTCAACCATGTGAGACTAAATGGCACATGCCACATGGTTGAACAAAAACCGGACAATTAGGTTCTACTTTGAAAACAATGACAGACCCAACGTCACTGTCATAGCGGTGGGACCACCAAACGGTGATGAGAAATCTTCTCCATTTCTGCAAATCAGCCTCCCTTCCAGGCTCAAATGGCATTCCACCCTGGAAGGAGATATAGTGAAATGTTTTCACTAATGTACAATCGGAAAATCCAAAGTCCATAGCCAAAATTTATATCAAAACTGCACAGAACTTTGCTGGCATTCTGAAAAAGGGTGAACCGCTCTTCCTCCCAATTCAGTTAAACGATGGGAAGGAGTCTGTCCTCACCCGAGTTGTCTTGAATAGCGAAGAAAGCTTCATCAGCGAAGCATTATTCAAAACACTCCCAAAAGACCAGACCCTACCCACCGTAGAGCAATGGGTACAGGACCTGGAAGCGCCCCGCTCCCAACATCCTCTGATTATCAGTTGTATGATGAAAATTTCTAGGGATGACAAAAGCATAATAGATACTTGTTGGGTTGTGCAAGGTGTTCCTTCCACCTTTTGCATGAGCTGTGACCTCCTCAACCAACTTGAAAATTAATTTGGACCCTAGTTATTAATGGAATATCAGAAATGGAGGAGAGGGGACCATTGCAGGACTCACAAACAGAATCCACCTGTTAAGAGCATTAGTGCACATAGATGGGGAGTATTGCCAATTGCAACCAATGCAAGTGTCTTTCCCACTGCTGACATCCCCCGAAAATGCGTGGACACAGTAGTGGGAACATTTCCGTAACCATGCTATGTTTGATTTTCTAGCATTGGATTAAGAATCATCCCAAGAATCACCAAGGAAGACCACTCGGGGACCGATAGGAAAGACCCAAGGAGCCTGAAGTGCTGCTCCATACTCCCAACCAGACCCAGCAAGGAGAGCGGGTTGCCTCCAGCACTGATGGGAGAAGCGACTGAATTTCTCCACATAGACAGAAAACAAAATCCCAATCTCCCGACTTGCCCTTGATGGGAGGTCAAAACCAAGTCAGGTGGAGGGGGCTCTGTGGGATGTATTAACCCACTTTGCTATGTTATGCGGCATTACGCTGATAGTTATGGTGCAAGAAGCAGCAACAATGGCGGCAAAACTCTTGGGCACGCCAAAAACCTACAAAGACTGTGTCCTGCAACACACCAGAAAATGGATGCACAAACTGCCACCCATAGTGCATTTGTGGTGGGATAGAGCACACACTTCAGAAAATGTGGCAGTGGAATCTGTGACCAGCAAACAGAGTGCAGAAAGATAAGCTTTGCAAATAAAACTCCAAAATGTGCCTACAAATGACATTTGCTTTGGTGCTAAAAACTCCAAAATGCCTATAACACAACACTTCTCAACATCCAAAATCTGGCTCAGCACTAAAATGCATGTAATCTTATGAAGCTTTGCAAACATACAAGTCCTAAATGTGAAGAGCAAAACATGTCTTCAGAAAAACCGGATTGAATGTAAACTGACAGCCCCTGTCAAAATTTGTGTGCAGTACCTTGGGCTGCCTGTGGATGACAGCTGTCAGAGGAGCCCCTGATGAAACTGCAAAGTATTAAACTAAAGGTCTGACAGGTTAACAAAGATAGAAAGCATGGTTGCTAAAAGGAATACAGATCTTAGTTGTGTTTTTTATCCCACAGATTGAAAGCTAAGAAAGTCATGTATTTATGTGATTTGATGCAATAAGTTTGGTTTTGCTTGATTTTAATTTAGAATAAATTAGCCTGGCTGAGCTGCAAGAACTCGAAAAGCAGGTTTCTCCCAGGGGGAGCTGAAAATCCTCTCAGCAGAAACTCACTGGGAGATTCTAAATGCGGGTTAGCCCAGACTTTTGTCTACAGAAAGAGAAGGAACAATGGCAGAGCTTCAGCCCAGGAAACGGAGGTGTGAAAGGGGTTGTAAACTGCTCCTGGAAGGGACTCCCAAAGGAGGGGGGTTGTTCTTGGACTGCAGGGAGAGACAAAGGGAAGGACAATTTGCTGTTAAGCACGAAGAAAGAACAATGTTTAAAGACTCATAACTTGTGATTCAAAGTGGTGAAAAATATACCAAGTACATATCTGTTAGTCTAATTTTTGGCTGCACATTTTGAGAGGCGGCAGAACCGTGTAACATGTTCTGGACAAGAAAGGCAATATATGTGGCTTTATGTGAAATGTATTAATACTAGAATTGTGAAAATGTACACACAGATCCCCATGTTGAACGCGCACATTTGTGGTAATTTGCAGAAAATTTGGAAAATGTATTCATGGCGAAAAGGACAAAATTCTGTAGAAAGGTGAACGAAGTTCCCACAGTTGCGGGATTTTGATGAACAGCTCCTATATAAAATATGGCATCTTTGTGTGTGATTTTTGTAAAGATGTAGAAATATGTATTTAGGATGAAATCTGATTTGAGACCAGTAGCTAAAGGGAGGTTTCTAAGAACCTTAAAGCAAACCATAAAATGTGACATCATCTGGCCTTGATCCAATCACTCAGTTGAAAGGCGGTGATGAGGTTTTGATCCAATCCCAGTTTACAGGGGCAGGCTTAGTTAAGCCCGCCCATACACCCATTTTGTTATGTCATTTGAAAGGATAAATAGGGACAGCTGACAACACAAAGGGACTCACTGATTCACCCACTTTCCTGATTCCAGTAAAGCATTCTGATCCAGCCTTCTACATCCAGCCCTAACATCCTTCCAGATCCAAGACTCTTTCAAAGCAGTAGAGAACTATAGGTTTCAGCAAGGCCTAAATCCTCAAACTTATTCTTGCAACCCGGTGAAGCACTGTGGTGTGAGAAGGCCTTTTGAACTAGTGACCTGAAACTCTCTGGCTTGCTACCACAAGGCTTGCCTGAGGAACTCGCTATCCAGCTGATTGAAATATCCACAAATAAGAAGGACAGATCCTGTGCAAATCCGGTGACCGGCCTAGCTTATCCAATCCCATGCCTGATGTGCTGTTCTTCCTAGACCAGATCCAATCCATGACCAGAACTGACGGTCCAATTAAATAACTTATTCTGCAAGTATTAATAGGAAGAAAAGTGACCCTAATATATCTGCATTGTCTGATCCTAATCTCAAACCCATCCCATTTTTAATTTAGAACCATAGTATTGCTAGAACTATCTTTCCGCTGACTCTTTTCTCATCTGTGTTCCTAAACCCTAACTTTGTATTGATTGATTAAGAAAAGTTATTTCCAAACCAGACGGAAACTAGAGTATCCCACATGAATTGATATGTGTGGCATATCTCCCTTTTGTAGTCCTTAATATTGCATAAGAAAACCTCTCTAACTTCCTGAGTTTTTATGATAGAAGCGAAACCCGTACTTGTACCCAACATCCTTAGCTATCCATAGAACCCAAAACCGTTATAGCGAAAATTTTGCCACAAATTGATATTCTGAAAGGTTTATACACATGTGAATTAGCTTTAAATTGCTTCCAGCTTGGACTTTGAGATTTCAAATGTTTTCTTTTGACTAAATCATTGTTTGTGATTGTGTGCAACTGTTCAAAGCAGTTCCCATAGGAATTTATAATAATTTAAATATTTTTGACCATATTTGGTGTTTTTGCTCAGTCAATTCCAAAGACAATTTCAAAGCCATGCTGACAGCTGAAAAGTCAATTCCGTTTTTCTCTTGTGTTTGAAGGGGGAAGGTGGGAGTGATATTCTGTTTGATTTGTGCCATTCCTGAATACCTGCTCTCTCCTCAGATCTATTTAATTGACTATTGGTGGGTAGAGGGTGTTGCAGGGGGAACTCCTAACCATAGTGCCATCTATACCAAACCAACTCAAAGTATTCTTTTCTGTGCTGCAATTGTTTTTGTCTTCATTATTTGATTCCTAGTGCATTAAAGATACTATTCAGTGTTCTGTCACCCCATTGGTGATTGTTGTTTACCTATTAAAATATATTGTGATTAAATTGTAAATACATAAATAAATATTTACCTTTGCAAACTAGCCTCATTCCTGGTTCAGTGTGACCGGGGGGGTTGGGTTCCAGGAGAAGGGTGTGATGTGAGTGGTATATCATTCAGAAATTTGAACTTATAGATAAAAATAAATAAGGGTTTCAATTGCGCACTACACGCTGGGCGTGACTTGGGTGTGTGCCGGATTGAAATCACTTACAGCCAGCACCGCTCCCAGACCCACCGGGCTGGCCTCCTCCGTGTCGTCCGTGTTAAGCATCAGGATGAAATACGACATGCAGACAGTTAATGTCATGTCCCACTGGATTCCATCTAAAGCTACTTGTCATTCAAGAGGACAAACTAATACTTGATCTTTCTTAGTGAGATGTCATAAAGGATCACTGACTGTCACAAAATCAGGGAGATATCACGTGAAACAGCTATCAAAACTCGGGAATGATGTCACTTGTTCAATGTTGAAAGGTTGGGGTGCATCATATGTGCCATTATCATCTCACAGTCAGGTTCAATTCCTTTTGCCGAGAACACGTGCCTGAAGAATTTGAGGGTGGACTTATTGAAATTGCATTTGTACTTTTTGAGAGTAAGGTGGGTATCTTCCAGTGCTTTGAACACTTGGAGTAAAGTGGGTCATGGTTGTCCTATTACTTGTCAAAGACCAGAATATCATTGCTATAATTTAAACAGTTCAGAATATGTCAGATGACTTTAATTATTTCCATTTGAAATATCTTGGCTTGCGATGATATTCCAAAACATAATCCCTTATATAGGAAAAGACGCAGGTGTGTTGTGAACGTGTTCAGTACCTAGCGTCCTTGCTGATTTCCAGTTGGTGATATCCTTTAAGTCTATCCTCAAGAAGACTGCTCTCCTCGTTTTGTAAATAGATCATATTTGTTATGCATGGGGCTTGATGTCTTTCTCTAAGTATTGTTTGGTCATTGCTGGCACTACAGGAGATACCCAGGGAGTTGGGCCGCTCACAAGTTCTATGATGTCAGCCTTGAAAATAGATTGTAGTTCCTTCTCCACTTGATCCTGGATATTAAAGTGAACACCTCTGTAGTGCTGGGCCACTGGTCTTATGTTTGGGTCAAGGTCTAGTTTGACCTGCCATTTTTTTAGCTTCCTAATTGTATTGAACAGTGATGGGAACATGCTTTTGTTCATCATGGAGTGATATAGCACATTGCCCTCCTAATGATTTTAGATCTCTCCGCAGCTTTTGACCTGGTGGACCATTCCATCTTGTCCACCAGGTTAAGGAAGAATGAATTCTTCTCTGAAGTAGCAATCCAATGGATATCCTCTTTCTTGAAAGATAGACAAATTAGAGTGGCCATTGAGTCGGCAGAAGCTGATCCTATGCTTTTACCATATGGGGTTCCACAGGGAGCTTGCGTATCACCATGTTTTTATAATATCTTCATGCTCCCCTTCTTCCAGATGTTGGAAGAGGAGGGGATCATATTCGCCAATTATGCAGATGATATGCAATGTGGTCTACCTATTTCGGGCATACATCAAATAGATGAAGCATTCATCAATAAAATCTATCTGAAAATCCAAAATTGGATGGTCGCTAATGGGCTGGCCCTGAATAGTGCTAAAACTGAATTTCTTCAGGTGGGCTCTGCCAGTAAATTGGATAAACTGGGGGCCGACTATAAGAATTTCAATTTGGATAATTATGTCATCGCGATCTTGAATAAGGTTAAGACTCTAGGGGGCCGATTCATGGAACAAACGTGCGCCGAAAATCGTTGCGCAAGCAGGCGCAAGCAGGCGCAAACAGGCGCAAGTGGAAAAAAACAGGCGCACGCGCACGCGTGCGATTCATGGAAGTCCCTGCGCGTGTTCACCTCGGGATGTGCGCCAAACCCGTGCATGGCGCACAAGTCACTGCAACATCCCGAAAGGCGTGCGCGACGCGCACAGTGAAAGCGCACAACCTCGGCGCATACACCAGAAAGTGGGCGGGACACGGGGCGTAACGCGCGGAATGGGGAACAACGCGCGAAAATAAGGGCGTAACTGGGGATGTACTGCAGGGAAGCAGACGGAACGCCCACACGCACTCGAACCACACGTATTCATGGAATCGAATAGGGCAAAGCCACGCACAGCCAAAGACACGCACAAGCTGAAACACGTCCGCCACACGAAGGCAGGCGGTAGAGTCCCAGCGCATCACAAAAGTGGCAACATACAGCAATTGGGCCTGTGCGAGCAGGGCACGTGTATTGCGGGGGTGCGCGGGAAGCAACACACGCGATCGAGCGGGGTACGTGTATTTCGGGGGCGCGCCGGAAGTGACACACACGATTGAGCGGGGTACGTGTATTTCGGGGGTGCGCGGGAAGTTACACACGCGATTGAGCGGGGTACGTGCATATCGGGGGTGCGCGGGTAGTTACACACGCGATTGAGCGGGGTACGTGTATTTCGGGGGTGCGCGGGAAGTTACACACGCGATTGAGCGGGGTACGTGTATATCGGGGGTGCGCGGGTAGTTACACACACGATTGAGTGGGGTACGTGTATTTCGGGGGTGCGCGGGAAGTTACACATGCGATTGAGCGGGGTACGTGTATTTCTGGGGTGCGCGGGAAGTCACACACGCGATCTCATCAGGGTACGTGTATTTCGGAGTGCGGGGGAAGTATCCCACGCAACATCAGCAGGGTACGTGTATTACAGGGGTGCACGGGGAGCAGCACACGTGAATTGCACGTGTGGGTCCTCCCAGGTGTTCCCTCTACACCCTCCACGGCCCCTGCAGGTGGCTCACACCACAGGGGCCTACCCAGCACATGTCATGCAGGCACCCCATCCACCATGGCCATGCCCAACAGCCAACCCACATGTCAACTTGCACTACTGCCCACCAACGCATGTCCCCCTGCACCCCCAGCCACCAGGGGCACCCTCCACCAGGCCCCAACCCATGTCTCCCACCACCCCCCAGCAGTACAGGGGCACCCTCCACCAGGCCCCCACCCATGTCTCCCACCACCCCCACCCCCCAGCAGTGCAAGGGCAGCCTCCACCAGGCCCCCACCCATGTCTCCCACCACCCCCACCCCCCAGCAGTGCAGGGGCAGCCTCCACCAGGCCCCCACTCATGTCTCCCTGCACCCCCACCCCCGAGGAGTGCAGGGGCAGCCTCCACCAGGCCCCCACCCATGTCTCCCACCACCCCTACCCCCCAGCAGTGCAGGGGCAGCCTCCACCAGGCCCCCACTCATGTCTCCCATCACCCGCACCCCCCAGCCACCAGGGGCATCCTCCACCAGGCCCCCACTCATTTCCCCTATCACTCCCACCCCCCAGCAACCAGGGGCAGCCTCCACCAGGCCTCCACTCATGTCTCCCTGCACCCCCACCCCCCAGCAGTGCAGGGGCAGCCTCCACCAGGCCCCCACTCATGTCCAACTCATGTCTCCCATCACCCCCACCCCCAGCAGTGCAGGGGCAGCCTCTACCAGGCCCCCACTCATGTCCAACTCATGTCTCCCATCACCCCCACACCCAGCAGTGCAGGGGCAGCCTCCACCAGGCCCCCACCCATGTCTCCCACCACCATCACCCCCCAGCCACCTGGGGCAGCCTCCACCAGGCCCCCACTCATGTTTCCCTGCACCCCCACCCCCCAGCAGTGCAGGGGCAGCCTCCACCAGGCCCCCACTCATGTCCATCTCATGTCTCCCATCACCCCCACCCCCAGCAGTGCAGGGGCAGCCTCCACCAGGCCCCCACCCATGTCTCCCACCACCCCCACCCCCCAGCCACCAGGGGCAGCCTCCACCAGGCCCCCACTCATGTCTCCCTGCACCCCCACCCCCCAGCAGTGCAGGGGCAGCCTCCACCAGGACCCCACCCATGTCTCCACCACCCCCACCCCCAGCAGTGCAGGGGCAGCCTCCACCAGGCCCCCACTCATGTCCAACTCATGTCTCCCATCACCCCCACCCCCAGCAGTGCAGGGGCAGCATCCAACAGGCCCCCACTCATGTCTCCCATCACCCCCACCCCCCAGCAGTGCAGGGGCAGCCTCCACCAGGCCCCCACTCATGTCCAACTCATGTCTCCCATCACCCCCACCCCCAGCAGTGCAGGGGCAGCCTCCAACAGGCCCCCACTCATGTCTCCCATCACCCCCACCCCCCAGCAGTGCAGGGGCAGCCTCCCCCAGGCCCCCACCCATGTCTCCCATCACCCCCACCCCCAGCAGTGCAGGGGCAGCCTCCACCAGGCCCCCACCCATGTCTCCCACCACCCCCACCCCCCAGCCACCAGGGGCATCCTCCACCAGGCCCCCACCCATGTCTCCCACCACCCCCACCCCCCAGCAGTGCAGGGGCAGCCTCCACCAGACCCCCACTCATATCTCCCACCACCCCCACCCCCCAGCCACCAGGGGCAGCCTCCACCAGGCCCCCACCCATGTCCCCCACCACCCCCAGCACTGTGGGTCACCTGCCAGCAGGCCCCCACCCATTTCCAAACATGTTCCCCACCACCCCCACCCCCCAGCACTGTGGGGCACCTGCCAGCAGGCCCCACCCATGTCTCCCACCACCCCCAGCCCCCAGCCACCAGGGGCAGCCTCCGCCAGGCCCCCACCAATGTCTCCCACCACCCCCACCCCCCAGCAGTGCAGGGGCAGCCTCCACCAGGCCCCCACCCATGTCTCCCACCACCCCCACCCCCAGCCACCAGGGGCAGCCTCCACCAGGCCCCCACCCATGTCTCACACCACCCATACCCCCCAGCCACCAGGGGCATCCTCCACCAGGCCCCCACCCATGTCTCCCACCACCCCCACCCCCCAGCAGTGCAGGGGCAGCCTCCACCAGGCCCCCATTCATGTCTCCCACCACCCCCACCCCCCAGCAGTGCAGGGGCAGCCTCCACCAGGCCCCCACTCATGTCCAACTCATGTCTCCCATCACCCCCACCCCCAGCAGTGCAGGGGCAGCCTCCAACAGGCCCCCACTCATGTCTCCCATCACCCCCACCCCCAGCAGTGCAGGGGCAGCCTCCACCAGGCCCCCACCCATGTCTCCCACCACCCCCAGCCACCAGGGGCAGCCTCCACCAGGCCCCCACCCATGTCTCCCATCACCCCCACCCCCCAGCAGTGCAGGGGCAGCCTCCACCAGGCCCCCACCCATGTCTCACACCACCCCCACCCCCCAGCACTGTGGGGCACCTGCCAGCAGGCCCCCACCCATGTCCAACCATGTTCCCCACCACCCCCACCCCTCCGCACTGTGGGGCACCTGCCAGCAGGCCCCCACCCATGTGCAACTCATGTTCCCCAGCCAACATGTCATCACAATCTAGATCCCTGGTCCCTATGGTCAGCCTCCAAATGCAAAACACCCACCCGAGTATTGCATCCACCCACTCATAATTTGTAATTACATCACAGAACACCAATTGCAAGTTCCGAAACAAACACATTTCCCTCACATACACCCAATGGGTGTCAGTGAATCTCAAAACACATATCATGAAATGCATGAAACCAATGAGATACCACACATTGAAGTTCACCAAAAATAATATGTATTAAAGGAAACATCAATAGAATAAAAAATGAAGAAACAGAAACGTGAATGTACAAAAATGAAAAGAAGCATGTCTGTCAAAAAAAGCAAAACCAAAAATAAAAATCCAAAGTAATGTCCAAAGTCAATGTCCACAAAACAAAATCCAATGGGAAATAAAAAAGAAAGCCATTGCTTCATGGTCAAAAATAGAATAAAAAATACAATCCAACTGTCAACTATGTACATGGGAACAATCCAGGGTCCATTATCCCAACAAAATAAAGGAAACCTATCTAACTACACTAACTAATAAAATAAACTATATACAAAAATGTGGCCAATGTCCGAAAGGTCCAAATAAAATAAAAACAAAAATGAAACCTAACACTACCTAGAAACTATGTACAAGGGCAGCGGGCTAGTTTCACGGCTCACTTGTGGATGTTCCGGGCCAGGGCATCATCGAACTCCTCCTCAATGTCCCGGAGGCGGTCATCCTCCATGGCCCCGAGGGTCCGCAGGGCCGCCGACGTCTCCACCTCCAAACCCCTGCGGATTGCCTCGAGGCACTTGGCCCCCGTCAGGGCCCTCCGCATGGAGTTCTCCGCCCTGACCATTGTGAGCCGTGCCTCTTCCGCCCGCTGCCGCTCCGCATCTATGGCGTGGCCCAACCGCTGCCACACGGAAGACACTCTCTGTCCTGGGTCCTCCTGCCCTCCGGCCGATGCCTGCCCCTCCGATGTCGAAGGCCCCGAGCCTTCATGGCTCCCACCACGTTGCTGCTGCTGCTGTGCCTCTGCCCGTGCACTGCCTCCTGCTGCCTGCACATCCTCCGCCGGCTGGGGTGCATTCGTTGATGTGGCCACCCCTGTTGGACGTCCGACTCCCGACTGTGGCAGGGATGCCTCCTCCACCAGCCTGGCCGCACCGTCAGAGGCAGCTCCACAGGGCACCCAGGTGACTGATGGGTGGGAAGATGGCACAGAGGACGACTGGCGCGTAGGGGGTCCAGTTGAGGAGGGGGTTGAAGCAAGCCCCATCAGACGGAGGAATCCGGCCTGGGTGACCTGTCCCAGCAGGCTGACGTGGTCAACGAGCCATTCGAGATGACTCGCAGTCTCTTCATGAAAAGACTGCAGGTCACCTCGCATGGCCCGTTGACGCAACGCCACACCAGCCAGGACAGGCTCAACCCGGACCTGGATAGCCACGTCCGCAGGCAGAGGAAGGGCAGTTGACGTGAGCTCATCACCTGCCTGAAAACGGGTCTGGACGTAGGCATCCCTGCTGGTGCAAGATGATGCAGGGACAGGATCGGGGACAGGATTGCACACAGGCACCTCCGCGGCGGCCTGTGCTGCCTCCTGTCCCTGGTCCTGCACTGCACCACTAGCACCAGTGGGATCCCCACCTCCAGACCCCGTCTCTGGTGCTTGCACGGCCTCCTCCTCCACCAAACCCCCCACCAACCTGGATGACTCCGTGCCATCTTCCCCTGTTGGGCCCTGTGGGGTCCCAGCTGCCCCTTCTGCTGCCGAGGAGTCCAACTCCAACCTCCGCCTCTTGGACCTCCCCCCGGCAGTTGCGGCCTGGGATGCGGCACCGGACTCCTCACTCCCCGACGAGAAGACAACCTGGGAGGGAAGCCGGGCCTTGCGTCTCCGGCTGGCGGTGCGATCCCTGCCGCTGTGCTCCACAGCACCTTCTCCGCCCTCTTCATCAGTTGACGCTGCAGACAGGGAGAAACAAAACACAGGCATCAGGGCACTGTACAATGGACACATACACACATGACAGTTGTACATGAGTGGCATTGGCAAACCTCAGACATGTCATCACAATCCCCAACACACATGTCATTACAACTCGCACACATGAGCCATACCACAGCCATATCGCAACTGCCACCACCATCCATACACATACAACAGCATGAGCAGCCAAAGGTGAGCCAGACATCACATGCAACACAGGAAGTGCACCACACATGTACACATACCACCACACTTGCATGCATGTGTACACCTCTGCCAAGTGTCGCACTGTTCAGACGGGCATCCATGTCACATCTGCCAATCAGGCTTCCACATACCGCTGTCACATGCATCCATGTTGCATCACTAATGCACCCTTGTCAAATACACACACATGCACATGTACACAGTGCTGATACATGCAGCCGAAAACAACATACATGCGTGACATCACAGACATGTTTACTTACATACGCATTCATCCAAACATGTGTGCCCACACAACTGCATTTGGAATGCAAGCCTACACACACAAGCACCATCCATGTCTCACACATTACAGCCCTCGCATGTGTCAGCCCCACGGCCCTGTACACCCCCACCCATACTCGACCCCATACAAACAGATGTGCAACCTGCACACTACTGAATAATCACCACATGCACTGCTCACAATCAGGATGCATGTACACTCACCGCTCGACTCCAGACGGGTCTGCTTCTCAAGGACCTGGACGTGGAGCACTGGGGATATGCGTTCCAGGACCCTCATCTGTTCTTCCGACAAGCGGCCCCGGCGCCCCTTGGCATCCGCTGCCTTCAAGAGGCGCCGGGCCTTGTTCAGGGTCCTGGACCTGAAGTCCTCCCAGCGCTTCCTGACATGTTGTAAGTCGCGGACTGCCACCCCCTCCGCGTTGATGGCAGTCACGATGTCAGTCCAGATCCGAGTCCGTCCTTCCTTGTCGGTGCGGGAACTTCCGAAGAGGGCATCATACTGCCCCAGGACTTCCCCACCAGGACACCAACTTCGGTGGCACTGAAGCTGGTGCCCCTCTGCCTCTCTGGCCGGGGGTTGTCAGTGGTCACAGATGGTGTTTGCCCCGACATGACAACCCCAGAGGCAGGAGTGGGTGGGCAACTGGGTCCTGGGGCTGGGCTGTGGAGCGATGGAATCCCAGTCGGGAGTCTTCGGTTCCAGCAGGGTTGGTCACAGCAACAGCACCCCTGGCTGATGTGCAGGCAGCAAATGGCAGGGCACGTAGGCAGCAGGCAGTCAGGCAGCAGCAGATGGCAGGTGGGAGCGTGCTCGGGGCTCTGGGGGGCAGTAGTTCGGCCTTCTGGGCAGGAGCACGGTCTTCCGTGTGCTTACGCGTGGCCAGCTTGATACGGAGTGATTTGGCACGTGAAAAATCTGCACGTCAGCGTGTAATTCGAGGAAAGGCCCTTAGCGCGTAAGCGCGTCTGCACGCATACGCATTTTCATTGGACAGAAGGCCCCTCAAGCGCAATCGCCCCTATGACGTGACGCGTACAGACGTGCATGGGCATTTCAGCGCGCGTGAAAAACTGCACGTCCGCGTGTAATACAAGGAAAGGGCCCATGCGCGTAAACGCGCGTGGAAAACTGCATGTCCGCGTGTAATACGAGGAAAGGCCCTTAGCGCGTATGCACGGCAGCACGCATATGCGATTTCATTGGACCAAAGGCCCTTAGCGCGTGAGCGCGTCTGTGACGTGACACGCGCAGGTGTTTCCCTCATTGCACGTGATGACAGAACACACGTGGATTTCCACCAATCGCGTGTGAAAGTTCCCGGCACCCCGGAACACACGTACCCAGGCTAATCGCGTGTGGAACTTCCCGCGCACCCCCCGAAACACACGTACCCAGGCCAGTTGCGTGTACGCTCACTCCCCTACGATCACACGCGATGACACTCAGACCGTATCCGAATATGGGAAACCCGCGCACGGCAAAAGACGTGCACAGGCGTCAACGCGTCTGCCACACGAAGGCAGGCGGAAGCGTCCCCGCGCACAGCATAAAAGTGCGCGCAAACAACAAACGCGTATATACAGCTACGATGAATGCCCCATTTGTCGCTGCACTGATCGTGGGACACCGCAGGAGGAGGAGAATAGCCAGGGCACGCATTTTCGCACCACGGACAAGCTTTTTTGGGATGCCTGACGACCAGGTCTATGGCAGGTAGAGGTTTCCACCCCATATCATCCTAGACCTGGTCAGGGAGTGGGAAGATGACCTCACATCCCCCACCCTTTGCTCCCAAGCATTGAGCCCCTTGGAGAAGCTGCTCAATGTCCTGCATTTTTTGGCCACTGGGTCATTTCAGCGGGCCACTGCCATAGTGGGGGGGTCTCACAGGCCATGCAGTCACACTGCCTACACCAGGTACTGGCAATCATGACAGCGCGCCCCTCAGTCCGCAGGCACATATACATGCCCAGAACACCCGCAGAAAGGCAGGCCGTTGTCCTGGATTTTTTCAGGGTGGCACACTTCCCCAAAGTGCTCGGTGCCATAGATTGCACCCATGTGGCCCTACTTCTACCTAGGGCCATTGAGCACATCTACTGAAACCCGCAAGCACTGGCATTCCATCAATGTACAGGTGGTATGTGATGCAAAGGGAATCATCACCTCTGTCTATGCAAACTACCCTGGCTCCACCCATGACAGTTTCATATACAGAATGTCCGCCCTGAGCCGGGCCCTGGAAGCTGGGCAGCATGGCGACACATGGCTCCTAGGACAGTACAAATGCCCTTGCACATGCATGCAAGTCACACACAGACAAATATCCAAACCCTAATAATCTCAACTATTATCACCTCCCCAGGGGACAATGCCTACCCTCTGAGCAACCACATGATGACGCCAATCCGGAACCCCACCACACCACCCCAGGTAAGATACAACGCCGCCCATATTGCAACCAGGGGCATAGTGGAGCGTTCATTCGGAGTGCTCAAGTCACGTTTCCGCTCCCTTGACCGCTCTGATGGGCAACTACTCTATGCACCACCAGTAGTGTGCAGGATCATTGTGGCAGCATGTGTCCTGCACAATGTTGCAACAGGGCAGGGCGTCCCGGTGGACATGGTGGTGCCCCCACATCCCCAACCACAGGCACAGGCGCTGCCCATGGGAGGGGACAGGGCACGTGACGAGGAAGCCCGGACCCAGCTTGTGGCCACATTTTTCACCTAAACTCCCACCCCTGCGGAGTGCACACAGGCCTGGCACATACCAGGTGACAATCGATGATGACAAAGAGACAGTTAACTGTCACAACCCTACAACCCTGAGAAAGTTGCCATGGAAGTGCCACATCGTCTGCATCCCTAGCTACTTCAACACAAGCTATCCTGTGTGACCAAAAGGCACACATATGACATATGACATGATATGGGACATACACAAGTATTCCAAGGCGCAATGAGGCAGGGAGGGGGGAACAAGGGAACACAGAGAACGGTACTACTAGGCCAGGTGTCATTGGGATCGTGCAAGTGCAGGGGTAGGGGGAATGGGAAAAGTGCAAGGGGAAGGGTGGGGGGGAGTCCAGTACATGGGAAGTAGCCCAAAAAAATAATACATAGGTCGCCCGGTGGCAACTACAAAGGTAAGTGCAGACAAGTGCTGGGAAGGGAGGGCTGTAGTGATAGAGAGACAGTACTGCAGTGCAGGGGTTGCCAGGGAGGCAGTGCAAGTGGAGAGTGGCTGGGCCAGGGACCGAGGTCGGTGAGAGTGGCCCAGTTGCAGCTCCTGTGCAGTTCCAGTGGAGAATTCTGCAAGGGAGAGGCAGACAGTAAGCAGAAGCAAAGAGGAAGGTCTTGAGGTGCTTCCAGAACTGGAGATGATTCCCCTCAAGTTCAAGTCAGGCCGGAAGTCTGTTCCAGGGGGAGGGCCCTGCTGCGGAGAGAAATCTACCCCCAGCTAGTTGCTCTGAGAAGCGGATGACACGGACATGCAAGGTGTGCATCACACACACCTGCAAACCAGGCCATGGCCATCACTGTCATGTCACTCAAACCCTCCCAAACATCAACATGACATGGCACGCAATACCCATACACCAACGCAGTAACGATAAGGTACACATTGCCATGTCCTAAATGCACAGTGGCATCGGACACTGCTGCCTGACCCAGAATCAGATGAAATGACAGACCAACAACCTCCCACTCAAAATAAGTCATTTCCAAATGCATTACAACAGTCGTAGACGTAACATCACAATGAATGCCTGTCTACATGCACATTATGCATTGAAAAATCAACACTGCAGCTCATGTGTGCAGTGTCCTACTCCTGCATCACACTGCTCAGCGCACAGCACAGTGAACAGCCATTGTGTGTGATGCACACCCTGAGCATCACATCTAAGTGACAGACCACGTCAAACATCAAATTAGGCATGTACTGGATCCATGATCGGTCACAGAACATGTGCTGCCGGGACACAGTGGGCACCAGAAGGCAACCAGTGTACACATGGATATGCAAGGGTGGGAGTACATGTAGTGCATCAGAGTGCAAGTGTGTGGTTCTGCAAGGACATGCACTCCACATATGCATGTGCACTCAAGTGACCATCAGTGTTCCCTACACATCACATGTGAACATCCACCATGTGTACACCCCAGCATGTCAAACCACAACTATCCCCTCGCACCTGAAAGGAAAACACAACACATGAACAGGCATTGATCAGCAGAACACAACATGTACATAGGATACCACCATTACTATGTCAGAGTTCCCATCACACTGCAGGGCAAGGCAACTATCAACAACAACCCCCCCTCCCTCACAAATGACCATGACCCACTGAACAACTGCACCTGGGTCATGGAGCCTCCAAACCTCAATTCCACCTGGCCACAGGATCACATTTACCCTTCGTCACCATCTCCCACCTTGTGTGTAAAAAGATGCCTGAACCCTCAGAATCCACACTCTTTTCCAAAATCACAAAATCAAGGCATAAAAACAAACCCGAACACCCTCCAGTAGATGACTTGACGTAGCAGTACCTCACAAAGGCCAAGTACTACCACAATGATGCAACAACCAAGGTAGCACAGCAAAACAATGTCACGACAGGATGTGAGACATGTGTGGTACATGACATAGGATGATGCACCATGAATGGATGTGTACTGTCACAGGTCCCCTGTACAGGCGCGGGAGTGTCACGAAACAACCACCCCCACCATGTCCCGGGTGCCTGCAAGGTCAAACTCACACAGGCCCCTGAGACCCTGGTGGGGAATGAGGTTCAGGGATATGCAGTCGGGACAGGTGTTGACACACTGGATGACTGGAATGAGCGGCAGGAGAGGGGAGGAGGAATGACACATGAAACTAGGGAATGCACGAAAATGTACAACCTGCATGAACACATACACAATCCAAACAAACTTGGACATCATTGTCATGGCCTTCTGTAGTCCAGGCTCAGGAGTGGTACGAACCAACCACCCCCTCTAGGGTTTTGGCGCCTGCAAGTTCGGGGCTTACACAGGCATCCGCAACCCCAGTGGGGAAAGAGGGTCAGGGAACGTTGCTTGGATAGGCACGGGAAGCAGGAACACCGGGTAGAGGGTACAGGTTTCAAAATTGCATAGGTTCACGGGTGATTAGGGAGAAAAAAACATACCAAATTGAACCACATATACATCCATGCATCAGTACACTCCCCAGCAAGCCTATGCAGAGCAGTTCGTAAGAAAAACAACAAGACACTTAGCTCTGGTTTTGAGTGCTGGCCTCCTGCCTGCGCACTCTCAGGTCCGGTTACAGGAGCACTGCAATGCTGCAAAGAGAGACACAGTCAACAACCTGTACGTGCCAATTGCACAAAAACACAACACCAAACATGCCCCATAGCAACAGACTACTCTACAAACAGACAATCTGTGGTTGATGCTTCGTACCCATATATAACACCACCCCTGTGACGGGTCATACACAGTCAATGCAGTAAGGCAGCAGCTGCTGGGTGCGTGGCAAATGGAACACCAATGTGTCACAATTCACACAACATGCAATGTTCCCTGGGTAAGCAGACAGACCCATATAGCAAGCCATGACTACAGAGCAAATTGCGTACCACCATGAACGAAACAAAGTTGGCAGTGCATTTATCATGAAGTACGTGGAAAAGACATGCACTGCACCCGAGTATGTCCCTTGCTGTATGTCCCTGTGAGCTGCCCCTTTCCATGTCTCGGAAGGATACATGGTTGATACAAGTGGCTCAATGGACCTTGGTGTACCGGAGGGTATGTGCCACTGCCCCTGCATGTGTCCCAGACAACCCTACTATCAGCAGCCATCAGTCCACAAACACATCTGAGCTGCATTGTGTGCTTCAACACCAATATTCGTCTAAGCTCACCCTCAGTGCTGTGACTAAGCCTGCATGTACCACTAGGCCTGGTGCAAGCTTTGCTGTGTCGTGGCCCCCCTGTGATGCTCACCTTGTCTGGAGTTCCTTGGAACATGTCAGCAGTTCTAGGATGTGGGTCTGCAATCACTGTGCCTCTGCTTCTGCACACATGTGCATGTGGGCACCAACAAACGGGTCCAGAATTCCGTCGTCCAATGGGCCATGTCTGCTGGCAAAGGTGCTCTGGAGGCTCATCCCCCTGCAGAAAGGGCATGAAACGCATGATTAATGTTTCAAAGTCATCTGTGTGTGTCTCATCAGGCATCTCATTACTTGACCATGTCAGAGAGTCACATCACAAATCACACCATCAGTCCGTTTTTCACCTCCAAAGTGTGGAACACTATCTACAGCATGAATTGCAACAAGCACATGTACAGGAAAGATATGAAACATACTACACAATGCATAGCAATCAATGTCCACATTAATCATGACACACCCCATCTAGCAAAAGCTGAACAGTGGACAATGACACCTAAATCATCCCCACTAGGGGTGTCAACACAAGTCACACAGCACCAGACATGCCACAGATATGACAGCCCAAAGCCCTTGTGTAAAATGCTGTAACACCGAACCATCCTTGCGAGCCCATGGATAAGGGAGGCAGGAGTGGCATATGTGAGTCAAGGAACCCAAGCAGCAAACACATACACAAGACAACCATGAAGGGCCCAGCTGGAACAGACAGTGGATGCCTTCAAAAGCCACAAAGCACCGCACCGTCACATGAAAGCACAATAGACTAGCAATTTTAAACTAAATCAACTATTAACTAATTACACTAACTATGGAAAACCTACATTACCTATTTAAACTAACTATCAAACAGAAACTTAACTAACTAAACTAAAAGAAAAATCAAAAATGGCCACATACGATCCAGGGGGGAGGGGAGGCACCCAGGAGAGGGGAGGTACAGGGTGCTGCTCAACATCCACATGCGATGATGCCGAGCCAAAAAAAAATCCTCCATGGGCTCAACGCCTGCACAGCACGACCTATGTGGGAGATAGATGGTCGTCCGAGTCTGGCTCATCCTGGAAAGGAGGATGTGGCACAGTAGCCTGGCCACGCCTAGCCGCAGCTTGCCCCTCGTCGGCAGCAAGTCTGCCGGACGTGTGAGCCTGGTTCTGTGTGGCGATGTGACGTAGGTCTGCATGCAGAACCTCCCGTGATACACGTGCTTCCTCTTGCAAGGTAGCACGTGTAACACGGAGTTCCTCCTGCAAGGCCTGGCTGGACAACCGCTGCACCTCCCGGCAAGCCTGTAGCTCAGCCGAGATGGTACGCTCAAGCTGTGCAAACCTCTCCTCTGCCTGCTGCCTCTGGGACATCATAAGGACACCCAGAGTGGATCTGAGGGAAGCATACTCTCCCTCAGGGCATCCATGTGCGCCTCTGCATGAGCAGCAATTGCTTGACCCAGAGACGACATTTCAGCCTGGCGTGCCCTGTCTGAGGCCGCCATGCCCAGCCTGAGCGAGCGGGCCGTGGACCGTGCCGCCTGCTGCTGGAGAAGCACCTGCCTAACAGTGGGGAGCACAGATCGGGCCACACGCTCCATGCTCTCAGCGATGTTCTCCATTGCTGCCCCCTGCCGTTCGGAATTGGCAGTCATGTCTTGCTCCCACTCAGTATACAGCGGTTGCGCGTGGCGACCGCGTTGCCGGGCTTGACCCCTGCGGGACCCAAGGACCGGGGTCCTCGCTGTGTTGGCACCGCCTGCGGCTGCACGACTACATGCCCCCATCGACGTGATGTCCCAGGCACATCAGTGACTGGTGTGGAGGGTGACCCTGCGTCTTGATCCACCAAGGGCGGAGGAACCAAGACTGTCTGATCCCTCAGTGCAGGTGTCGCAGACAGAGGAGTGTCCACATCAGAATCACTCACCCCTGACACATGGACTTGATGCTCATCCAACTCAGCATGGACGTCAGAGTCGTCATCAAGGCTGGACTCATAGGCAGCCAGAGACAAGATGGACTGCAGCACTTGGGGGTTTTCGTGGCCTACCACCCCACGACCCCCACTAGTGCTGGGTTGATGTGGCGTTACCAACCCTGTGTCTGGCATGACAACACCATCCTCTGCCTCCATTGCGTCATCACCTGAAAAATAGAGAGAAAAAGGTCAATACACATGTCAGAAGCACACAACACACACACACACCGACAGCAAAGGCATCCGGCAGACATGTGACACACAACATATGACCTGGCATGCATGCTGGGTATACTTTGAATAGCTTCTGTGATCAGACCTGTTGAAAGGTGGCAGTTTCCATGGAAGTGGGTCTATGCAGTGCAGAAAATGTGTACGCCACTCACTACCTACATGTACAAGCACTACATGGTGTGTGCCAGGAAATGTGAAGGCAATGCAATGTCAAATTCAGACATCACGTGCATTGTGCATTCAATGTGTACCATGTCTAGAAGCCAAGCACCCCTCCACCCTAGTACCAAAGCAGGGATGCCTAGCATGGTATCAAAAGGCTGACCATATACCTGTGTATTGACAGGCAGTGTTGACTGGCATCAACAGCTTAATGTGATTCAAATTACAACACTGCAAATGATGCTGGGACAGTGGGCAGGACACATGATGGAAACTCCGGAGGCCGCCCACGTGTGAAGAAGACACAACAAGAGTTGGACAGAGTTATTGGCCATTGAACAGGCTGAGGCCTGTGAGCCACACAGATTGTCAGAGCCTAAACATGTGTGCAACGCAGGACTGAGCCACAGTTGACATGGGAAGGCTGATGAGATGGCAGGCAATGTATGTAACCAAGGACTTATATTACAGTGATCATCCAGTCAAGGACACATAGGGGCATGCGTGCAATGCACATGAAGCATGAATGGGCACTCATGTCCCTGCGGGACATCTGACCCATGCACAGTACAAGTGAGATACCCTGCATCGAGTACTAAGGCTGTACCACACGGCATATGTCTGGCAGATTCTACACTGGAAGTTAGCATCTACATAGGACACATGAACAAGAAAGTACACATTGGCAAGATTGAAGCAGACCAGTGCAAAGGTGGAACTGGGGTGCAGAGTGGCGGAGGAGGGGCAAGGGAGCATGCCTACATGGAGTCCCGCATGCAGGCAGAGGAGACATGCATGACGGTAGCATTGCATTACTTACACATCAGAACCATGTACACTTCACATGTAGCAGCAATCATGCACAACACATCCCACAAGTTAAACACACACGTCCTCAACAAACACGCATCAACACTCACTGGACTGGGCATCAAAGTCCAGCTTCTCTCCCACTCCTTCGACCAATTCAGGTGGTATGAACTCCGCAACGAGAGCCTCATGCGGAGTGAGTTCTTCCTCCTCTGGTGCAGGCCCACCGCCAGTCACCAGAGTCAAGTTGTAATTTGAGGCACGCTTGGCCTTAGTGCTGCGCTTGATCTCATTCCAACGCTTTTTTCACTCCTGCGCCGTGCGCACCTCATGGCCGAATGAACTGACATGTTCCGCAACATGCTTCCAGTGGGTGTCACGTTGGGCAGCCGTGGTCTGACTATTGGCACCCACTAGCATGTCACGGCTGTGGCCCCGCACGTAGTCCACGAGGAAGTCCAGTTCCTGCTTACAGAAAGGCTTCTTCCTCGACGTGCAGGAGGTCGTGGCTGTGTGTGGGGTCCCAGCCTGTGCTGCAGGTGCAACCTTCCTCCTCTTGGACTGTGGCGCAGACCCTGGCTGGCTAATGCCGCCCTGACCAGTATGGCCAGTGGAATCGGTGGATTGAGCCAAGGGAGTGGCAGGTGGAGGGATGACCAAAGGCCTGACTTGTGTCAGTGGCAGCTGGGTGCCCACTAATGGACCCTGCGCAGCAACATCAGCTGTGGCAGGGTCGTTGGCCACAACGGTCCTGGTTGGCAGACTCACAACCGGGGTGCTGTTGGGTGCATCTGCCCCTGCACTTGTGCCAACACCCGGCTGTTCGGGGCAGCAGATGACATGACTGCCCCAGGGACACGTGTCTTGGTCTGAGCAGCCCGGCCTGCCCCTAAGGTTTCCCCCCTGGCCTGTTGGAGATCTACCAAGGGCTCTTCAAGTGCCAACGCAGCCTGCGCTGGCAGACCCTGAGCCTGGGTGGCGGTGTCCACAGCTGCACCTGCAGCTACCACTACCCTTGGGCCCGTGGCAGTCGATGGAACGGACTGCCGGATCATATGGGTGCCAGTGCCAGATGCAGGAGCTGCATCCCCCGGAACCACAGGGGGTGGTGGCATGGCTGCACCGACACATGGCACCACATTGTGCTCAAGTGGCGCACCCCTGCCTCTTCCCCCTCTGTAGCTGCCCTGGACACCCTGGAGTCCCCCTACTCCCTGGTCACCACGGCCACGTCCCCGACCACGCCCGCCACAAGGAGTACGCCCAGCTGAGGCGCCCCTCACCTTTGTTGGCCTCCCAACCATGGCACAGATGTAGTAGTGCTGGCACAGATGGAGTGGTGCCAATGGGAGGTGTACACCACAATTGACCTGGGCAATTGGGGTGAAGGGGGTGGGAAGCAAGATGTTAACAGCCCCCTGCACCTGCAAGGCTGTATGTGACCCCGGTGATGTGGTGACGGGTCACGCAACGCTCAGGCACCCCAAAACTGCAGTAAAACCGTGCACGCAACCCTGCAGCCTACGTGCGTGGATTCAACCTCCCGCAGTACGCGGTGGCACCCAGTAACACGAATAACGCGTACGTGTGGGACACGCAGGCTACTATGACATCGAAAATGGGTGCGATACACAGGGGCACCCGCAGTGGGAAAAAGAGCGTGTGCGACTCACCGTCTGACTAGCGCGATGCAGAAAAACACGCGTAGTCAATACCCCCGCCAAAAGAAGAGATACGTCCTTGATAGCTGTGAAGTTGTGATGGCGCGCGAAACAACAGGAAGCAGCAACACACGTCGGTCTCCACGAAAGGCACGTACAGCGAACTACTAGGCCCGCTCATCTTTAACCTGTGCTGAGGGAAACGCACGCGCGCGTCACGTCACTTATGCGCATGGGCCCTTTCCTCGTATTACACGCGGACGTGCAGTTTCCACGCGCGCTTACGCGCATGGCCCTTTCCTCGTATTACACGCGGACGTGCAGTTTCCACGCGCGCTTACGCGCATGGCCCTTTCCTCAAATTACACGCGGACGTGCAGTTTTTCACGCGCGCTGAAATGCCCATGCACGTCTGTACGTGTCACGTCACAGGGGCGCTTGCGCTTGAGGGGCCTTCTGTCCAATGAAAATGCATATGCGTGCAGACGCGCTTACGCGCTAAGGGCCTTTCCTTGAATTACACGCTGACGTGCAGATTTTTCACGTGCCAAATCACTCCGTATCAAGCTGGCCACGCGTAAGCACACGGAAGACCACGCTCCTGCCCAGAAGGCCAAACTACTGCCCCAGGAGCCCCGAGCACGCTCCCACCTGCCATCTGCTGCAGCCTGACTGCCTGCTGCCCATGTGCACTGCCATTTGCTGCCTGCACATCAGCCAGGGGTGCTGTTGCTGTGACCACCCCTGCTGGAACCGAAGACTCCCGACTGGGATTCCATCGCTCCACAGCCCAGCCCCAGGACCCAATTGCCCACCCACTCCTGCCTCTGGGGATGTCATGTCGGGGCAAACACCATCTGGGACCACTGACAACCCCCTGACAACCCCCCGGCCAGAGAGGCAGAGGGGCACCAGCTTCAGTCCTGGTGGAGCAAGTCCTGGGGCAGTATGATGCCCTCTTCGGAAGTTCCCGCGCCGACAAGGAAGGACGGACTCGGATCTGGACTGACATCGTGACTGCCATCAACGCGGAGGGGGTGGCAGTCCGCGACTTACAGCATGTCAGGAAGCGCTGGGAGGACTTCAGGTCCAGGACCCTGAACAAGGCCCGGCGCCTCTTGAAGGCAGCGGATGCCAAGGGACCCCGGAGCCACTTGTCGGAAGAACAGATGAGGGTCCTGGAACGCATATCCCCAGCGCTCCACGTCCAGGTCCTTGAGAAGCAGACCCGTCTGGAGTCGAGCGGTGAGTGTACATGCATCTTGATTGTGATCAGTGCGTGTGGTAATTATTCAGTAGTGTGCAGGTTGCACATCTGTTTGTATGGGGTCGAGTATGGGTGGGGGTGTACAGGGCCGTGGGGCTGACACATGCGAGGGCTGTAATGTGTGAGACATGGATGGTGCTTGTGTGTGTAGGCTTGCATGCCAAATGCAGTTGTGTGGGCACACATGTTTGGATGAATGTGTATGTAAGTAGACATGTCCGTGATGTCACACATGTATGTTGTTTTCGGCTGCATGTATCAGCACTGTGTACATGTGCATGTGTGTGTATTTGACAAGGGTGCAACAGTGATGCAACATGGATGCATGTGACAGCGGTATGTGGAAGCCTGATTGGCAGATGTGACATGGATGCCCGTCTGAACAGTGCGACACTTGGCAGAGGTGTACACATGCATGCAAGTGTGGTGGTGTGTGTACATGTGTGGTGCACTTCCTGTGTTGCATGTGATGTCTGGCTCACCTTTGGCTGCTCATGCTGTTGTATGTGTATGGATGGTGGTGGCAGTTGCGATATGGCTGTGGTATGGCTCATGTGTGCGAGTTGTAATGACATGTGTGTTGGGGATTGTGATGACATGTCTGAGGTTTGCCAATGCCACTCATGTACAACTGTCATGTGTGTATGTGTCCATTGTACAGTGCCCTGATGCCTGTGTTTTGTTTCTCCCTGTCTGCAGCGTCAACTGATGAAGAGGGCGGAGAAGGTGCTGTGGAGCACAGCGGCGGGGATCCGACCGCCAGCCGGAGACGCAAGGCCCGGCTCCCCTCCCAGGTTGTCATCTCGTCGGGGAGTGAGGAGTCCGGTGCCGCGTCCCAGGCCGCAGCTGCCGGGGGGAGGTCCAAGAGGTGGAGGTTGGAGTTGTACTCCTCGGCAGCAGAAGGGGCAGCTGGGACCCCACAGGGCCCAACAGGGGAAGATGGCACGGAGTCATCCAGGTTGGTGGGGGGTTTGGTGGAGGAGGAGGCCGTGCAAGCACCAGAGACGGGGTCTGGAGGTGGGGATCCCACTGGTGCTAGTGGTGCAGTGCAGGACCAGGGACAGGAGGCAGCACAGGCCGCCGCGGAGGTGCCTGTGTGCAATCCTGTCCCCGATCCTGTCCCTGCATCATCTTGCACCAGCAGGGATGCCTACGTCCAGACCCGTTTTCAGGCAGGGGATGAGCTCACGTCAACTGGCCTTCCTCTGCCTGCGGACGTGGCTATCCAGTTCCGGGTTGAGCCTGTCCTGGCTGGTGTGGCGTTGCGTCAACGGGCCATGCGAGGTGACCTGCAGTCTTTTCATGAAGAGACTGCGAGTCATCTCGAATGGCTCGTTGACCACGTCAGCCTGCTGGGACAGGTCACCCAGGCCGGATTCCTCCGTCTGATGGGGCTTGCTCTGACCCCCTCCTCAACTGGACCCCCTACGCGCCAGTCGTCCTCTGTGCCATCTTCCCACCCATCAGTCACCTGGGTGCCCTGTGGAGCTGCCTCTGACGGTGCGGCCAGGCTGGTGGAGGAGGCATCCCTGCCACAGTCGGGAGTCGGACGTCCAGCAGGGGTGGCCACATCAACAACTGCACCCCAGCCGGCGGAGGATGTGCAGGCAACAGGAGGCAGTGCACGGGCAGAGGCACAGCAGCAGCAGCAACGTGGTGGGAGCCATGAAGGCTCGGGGCCTTCAACATCGGAGGGGCAGGCATCGGCCGGAGGGAAGGTGGACCCAGGACGGGGTGTGTCTTCTGTGTGGCAGTGGTTGGGCCAGCAGATAGGTGCGGAGCGGCGGCAGGCAGAAGAGGCGCGGCTCACAATGGTCAGGGCGGAGAACTCCATGCGGAGGGCCCTGAGGCGGGCCGAGTGCCTCGAGGCAATCCGCAGGAGGTTGGAGGAGGAGACAGCGTCGTCCCTGCAGACCCTCGGGGCCATGGAACAGGACCGCCTCCGGGACATCGAACAGGAGTTCGATGATGCCCTGGCCCAGAACACCACGGAGTGAGCCGCTGAACTTGCCCGCCGCCTTTGTATATAGTTATATAGTTAGTGTTAGGTTTCCTTTATTTATTTTTTTATTTGGTTGCGATTGGACAATGAGCCACGTTTTTGTATGTAGTTCAGTTTTTAGTTAGTTGTCATAGTTAGGTTTCATTTGGTTGGGCTCATGGACCCGGGATTATCTTGTAAATAGTTCTTCAATGGATTTTTCTTTTTTATGGAGTTTTTTCATCGCCATGGAGCAATGGTTTTTGTTTATCATTTACCCTTGGATTTCTTTTCTGACTGTGACTTTGGACACCATTTATTTTGATTGTGCTGTGTGTTTTTGATTTTTTTCATGGACATTCATCTTCTTTTGGTTGTTTTGCTTTGTAGTTTTTCTCATTTCATTTCCATTCAAGTTGATTTTAAATACATTTATATTTTCATCCTTCAATGTGTCGTATCATCTCATTGCTTTCATGCATGTCATGTTGGGTGTTTTAACATTCACTTGCATCCATTGTGTGTGACAGACATGTGTTCATTTGCATTATTTACATTGGGTGTGTAACATGTAATTGCCTTTGATATGTGGGTGGATGTGATAGTTGGTTGGGCCTTTTGGCAGGGGAGGATGGCCATTACGGACATGATTGGGGATTGGTGGGACTCAGGTGCAGGGGGGCATGGATGGGACATGGGCGAGGGCCTGGTGGAGGGTGCCCCTGCACTGCTAGGGGGTGGGGGTGGTGGGAGACATGGGTGGGGGCCTGGTGGAGGCTGCCCTGGTGGCTGGGGGATGGGGGTGGTGGGGAACATGAGTTGGACATGAGTGGGGGCCTGGTGGAGGCTGCCCCTGGTGGCTGGGGGATGGGGGTGGTGGGGAACATGAGTTGGACATGGGTGGGGGCCTGCTGGCAGGTGCCCCACAGTGCTGGGCGGTGGGGGTGGTGGGGAACATGAGTTGGACATGGGTGGGGGCCTGCTGGCAGGTGCCCCACAGTGCTGGGGGATGGGGGTGGTGGGGAACATGAGTTGGACATAGGTGGGGGCCTGCTGGCAGGTGCCCCACAGTGCTGGGGGGTGGGGGTGGTGGGGAACATGAGTTGGACATGGGTGGGGGCCTGCTGGCAGGTGCCCCACAGTGCTGGGGGGTGGGGGTGCAGGGGTACATGAGTTGGACATGAGTGGGGGCCTGCTGGCAGGTGCCCCACAGTGCTGGGGGGTGGGGGTGGTGGGGAACATGAGTTGGACATGGGTGGGGGCCTGCTGGCAGGTGCCCCACAGTGCTGGGGGGTGGGGGTGCAGGGGTACATGAGTTGCACATGGGTGGGGGCCTGCTGGCAGGTGCCCCACAGTGCTGGGGGGTGGGGGTGGTGGGAGACATGGGTGGGGGCCTGGTGGAGGCTGCCCCTGGTGGCTGGGGGGTGGGGGTGGTGGGAGACATGGGTGGGGGCCTAGTGGTGGGTGCCCCTGCACTGCTGGGGGGTGGGGGTGGTGGGAGACATGGGTGGGGGCCTGGTGGAGCCTGCCCCTGGTGGCTGGGGGGTGGGGGTGGTGGGAGACATGGGTGGGGGCCTGGTGGTGGGTGCCCCTGCACTGCTGGGGGGTGGGGGTGGTGGGAGACATGGGTGGGGGCCTGGTGGAGGCTGCCCCTGGAGGCTGGGGGGTGGGGGTGGTGGGAGACATGGGTGGGGGCCTGGTGGTGGGTGCCCCTGCACTGCTGGGGTGTGGGGGTGGTGGGAGACATGGGTGGGGGCCTGGTGGAGGCTGCCCCTGGTGGCTGGGGGGTAGGGGTGGTGGGAGACATGGGTGGGGGCCTGGTGGTGGGTGCCCCTGCACTGCTGGGGGGTGGGGGTGGTGGGAGACATGGGTGGGGGCCTGGCGGAGGCTGCCCCTGGTGGCTGGGGGGTGGGGGTGGTGGGAGACATGGGTGGGGGCCTGGTGGTGGGTGCCCCTCCACTGCTGGGGGGTGGGGGGGTGGGAGACATGGGTGGGGGCCTGGTGGAGGCTGCCCCTGGTGGCTGGGGGGTGGGGGCGGTGGGAGACATGGGTGGGGGCCTGGTGGAGGCTGCCCCTGGTGGCTGGGGGGTGGGGGTGGTGGGAGACATGGGTGGGGGCCTGGTGGAGGCTGCCCCTGGTGGCTGGGGGATGGGGGTGGTGGGGAACATGAGTTGGACATGGGTGGGGGCCTGCTGGCAGGTGCCCCACAGTGCTGGGGGGTGGGGGTGGTGGGGAACATGAGTTGGACATGGGTGGGGGCCTGCTGGCACGTGCCCCACAGTGCTGGGGGGTGGGGGTGCAGGGGTACATGAGTTGGACATGAGTGGGGGCCTGCTGGCAGGTGCCCCACAGTGCTGGGGGGTGGGGGTGGTGGGGAACATGCGTTGGACATGGGTGGGGGCCTGCTGGCAGGTGCCCCACAGTGCTGGGGGGTGGGGGTGCAGGGGTACATGAGTTGCACATGGGTGGGGGCCTGCTGGCAGGTGCCCCACAGTGCTGGGGGGTGGGGGTGGTGGGAGACATGGGTGGGGGCCTGGTGGAGGCTGCCCCTGGTGGCTGGGGGGTGGGGGTGGTTTGAGACATGGGTGGGGGCCTGGTGGTGGGTGCCCCTGCACTGCTGGGGGGTGGGGGTGGTGGGAGACATGGGTGGGGGCCTGGTGGAGCCTGCCCCTGGTGGCTGGGGGTGGGGGTGGTGGGAGACATGGGTGGGGGCCTGGTGGAGCCTGCCCCTGGTGGCTGGGGGGTGGGGGTGGTGGGAGACATGGGTGGGGCCTGGTGGTGGGTGCCCCTGCACTGCTGGGGGGTGGGGGTGGTGGGAGACATGGGTGGGGGCCTGGTGGAGGCTGCCCCTGGTGGCTGGGGGGTGGGGGTGGTGGGAGACATGGGTGGGGGCCTGGTGGTGGGTGCCCCTGCACTGCTGGGGGGTGGGGGTGGTGGGAGACATGGGTGGGGGCCTGGTGGAGGCTGCCCCTGGTGGCTGGGGGGTGGGGGTGGTGGGAGACATGGGTGGGGGCCTGGTGGTGGGTGCCCCTGCACTGCTGGAGGGTGGGGGGGGGTGGGAGACATGGGTGGGGGCCTGGTGGAGGCTGCCCCTGGTGGCTGGGGGGTGGGGGTGGTGGGAGACATGGGTGGGGGCCTGGTGGAGGCTGCCCCTGGTGGCTGGGGGGTGGGGGTGGTGGGAGACATGGGTGGGGGCCTGGTGGAGGGTGCCCCTGCACTGCTGGGGGGTGGTGGGAGACATGGGTGGGGGGCCTGTGGAGGGTGCCCCTGGTGGCTGGGGGTGCAGGGGGACATGGGTGGGGGGCCTGTGGAGGGTGCCCCTGGTGGCTGGGGGGTGGGGGTGGTGGGAGACATGGGTGGGGGGCCTGTGGAGGGTGCCCCTGGTGGCTGGGGGTGCAGGGGGACATGCGTTGGTGGGCAGTAGTGCAAGTTGACATGTGGGTTGGCTGGGGGGCATGGCCATGGTGGATGGGGTGCCTGCAGGACATGTGCAGGGTAGGCCCCTCTGGTGTGAGCCACCTGCAGGCGCCGTGGAGGGTGTAGAGGGAACACCTGGGAGGGCCCACACGTGCAATTCACGTGTGGTGCTCCCCGCACACCCCTGTAATACACGTACCCTGATGGAATCACGTGTCGAACTTCCCCCGCACCCTGAAATACACGTACCCTGATGGAATCGCGTGTGGAACTTCCCGCGCACCCCTGGAATACACGTACCCTGCTGATTTCGCGTGTGTAACTTCCCCTGCACCCTGAAATACACGTACCCTGCTGATATCGCGTGTGGAACTTCACGCGCACCCCTGAAAAACACGTACCCTGTGGAAGTCACGTGTGTAACTTCCCCTGCACCCTGAAATACACGTACCCTGATGAGATTGCGTGTGTGACTTCCCGCGCACCCCTGAAATACACGTACCCTGCTAAAATCGCGTGTGTAACTTCCCCTGCACCCTGAAATACACGTACCCTGATGGAATCGCGTGTGGAACTTCCCGCGCACCCCTGGAATACACGTACCCTGCTGATTTCGCGTGTGTAACTTCCCCTGCACCCTAAAAAACACACATACCCTGATGGAATCGTGTGTGGAACTTCCCGCGCACCCCTGGAATACACGTACCCTGCTGATTTCGCATGTGAAACTTCCCCCGCACCCCGAAATACATGTACCCTGATGGAATCGCGTGTGGAAATTCCCGCGCACCCCTGAGATACGCGTACCCTGCTCGCACGTGTCCAATCCCGTGTGGAAATTCCCGTGCACCCCTGAAATACACGTACCCTGCTGGAATCGCGTGTGCAACTTCCCCTGCACCCTGAAATACACGTACCCTGCTGATATCGCGTGTGGAACTTCACGCGCACCCCTGAAATACACGTACCCTGCGGAAATCGCGTGTGTAACTTCCCCTGCACCCTGAAATACACGTACCCTGCTGATATCGCGTGTGGAACTTCACGCGCACCCCGAAATACACGTACCCTGATGGAATCGCGTGTGGAACTTCCGGCGCACCCCTGAGATACGCGTACCCTCCTCGCACGGGCCCAATCGCATGTGGAAATTCCCGCGCACCCCTGAAATACACGTACCATGATGAAATCGCGTGTGCAACTTCCCGCGCACCCCTGAAATACGCGTACCCTGCTCGCACGGGGCCAATCGCGTGAGGTACTTCCCGTGCACCCCAGTGATACACGTAGCTCGCTTGCTGTGCTGGTACAGGGTTAGCGCAGCCCTTTGCGCTGGATTGGGTATGTTGATGGCTTTTCCCTGCGCGAGAGGCGTTCTTGGGGGCGTAACTGGCGCTGCTGCAGGGTCGCTGCGCCACTGTGCGCCACGGCTGGTTTTGGTGGCTGGAATCCATGAATACGCTGTGCGAGGAAATGGATTTTGGCTCACGCGTCTGGCGCAGGGATTCGCACGCGCACACTGTGCACCAGCCGCGTGCGCCACTTGTGCGCTGAATTCTATGAATTACCCCCTAGGTGTTTACCTGGATAAACATAAGAATATGAAAGCCCAGGTGAATAGTCTTATTTCCTCATCCTCATCCTCAAACTCTTCCACCACCTACGACCTCTTATCTCTCAAAAAAAACGTGGCAAGGGCCATTATTGGTTCTAAATTGGATTATGGGTGCAGCCTATTGGTGGGAATCCCACAGGCAGAGATTCAACGCCTCCAGGTGGTCCAGAATGGGGTGGTGAGAGTAGTGAAGGGCCTTAGTAAAAGAGATCACGCCTCTGAAGCTATAAGGAGCCTCCATTGGCTACCAAACGGGGCAAGAGTCTTGTTTAGGCTTCTTCTCATTACCCACAAATGTATCATGGGTCAAATGCCATCTCATTTGAAGGAAGCCAGTGTCCTGAAAGTTAATGCCAGAACATTAAGATCAGATAATACCAATATTCTTAAAGTCCCACTTAATAATTCTAACAAGGCAAAACAGGGATCTTTTGAAGTAGCAGTTCCAACCACCTGGAATTCCTTGTCGCCTACGCTAAGAACTCGACAGAATTGTTCAAGAAGCAGCTGAAGACCCTGCTCTTTGCCTAAGAAAGCTCTTGTAGCCACACCTGCTTCTGCCTATCCTATCCTACTCTGAATTCTGTCTTGTCCCCCGTTCGTTCTATGTTTACTGTGCGTCAGTCCGTGCCCATCAGCCGATGGGTAGCAGGTGCGCTTTATAAATGCCTTAACATAGCATAGCATAACATAACATAACATAACATAGCATAGCATAACATAACATAACATAACATGTATCAGACCCATTTGGATGGCTGGTTTGAATCTTAAGGTACATCTCTAATCACTTGCAGCTTTGATGATGTGTATCATTATCCTGTCAGTCTGTTCCTCGTATGAACAGTTGGCCATGCACGCTTGGATCCATATGCGTATATATCCACTTGAGTTCTTTTCAATTTTGAGGTCTTGGCTAGTTTCTGGAACATTTCTTCAGACATGACATTTACGATCAAGAACTGGTTGGACTGACCATTTTTTTCCCCCGACAATATGGGGATGAGTTCTATTGCTATTGGATTTCCAATCGCATATACATATCCTTTCTTCTGTCTCTCCTGACTTAATGCAGAGTCTGAGTCACTTGTGGATGGGGTGTTTGTTCTCAAGTGATGTATACGGCGGTTCTGTTTGGGATGTCTCCTGGGAGACACAGAGTCTCGATGCTGCAAACTCCTGTCAGGGTGCTGGGATCCTCACCAGTCTATGCAAATTCTCTTTTATTCATTCGATCTGTATGCAGAGCATTGTTGCTGAATGGTCATCATGGTCTGGCCCTCTTCAATGGACTCATCACGTTATGTGCACAGCCTTCCCAAGGATCACACAGTGGGACTCTGGGCTTCAACGCTATGTGCTTCATTGTGGAAGACACACCATAGCTAGGTCCTAAGACCTAAGACCTCTCGTTGCCAAAGGTTGTGTTCAGACTAGGCCCCTGCAATTAGCAGCGAGTGACATCAATAACAACCACACACACACACCGAACATTAGTTGTAACTAACGTATCTTTATTTACGGCCCCCACCCTAACAACGTCACATCCGTTTGGACTATGACTCAGGGCATTCACATAAAGACATGGACAAAAAGATAATAGAACATTACATACACCCTTCAAGGGTTTTAATGTTTTTAATTTGCTTTGGTTGCCAAAGTACTTGTGTGTATGCTTATTAGAATTGTACACTGCAGAAGATATTTAAGCAAGCTTTGGAGGTTTGAAGTGTGCACCTGTTACACTTTACTTGCAACATCATACAAAACTCTCTCTTGAATTATTTCCAGGGTGTAAATAATGAATTAATTGCCTGAAATGGAAATATTTACTTATGGGGGCGAGGGCTTCGACAATTCAATTTACCCCAACTTCTTCTGCCGGTGGGATTCCACAGTTAATAATTTCGAATTCCAGCACTGAATGGAAGAGAACGTGGGCACTGATAATGAAAGAAAAGTGTCCAAGTATGAGTTGGAGATTAGTTAGGGAGCACGCTGAAAAGGGGACCAGAACAGAGCAGTCCCAGGCACACAGGCATTTCCATCTTCTAGCACAAGTGTCTGCTGATAGGCACTCTTTGTTCCCTGGCTCTCTGATGGACACATTTACCTGGTAGTCTAAAGCTACTGTAAGATGGAGAAACATCTGGGCAAACATACCTAGGTTGAAAGGGCTCTTGGGGGTTAGAAGGCTAGAACAGGTTTTAGAAGTGTCCTAGAGACGCCTGACATAGCCAGTGGTAGAGACATCTTTTGGAGACGTAGGGCAGTTGGTTCCTGTGGGAGCATTGGCATTCTAAATGAAGGAAAGTTAGTCTGGATGATGCATACATTCATGGGGTGAAAGTACTAACTTCTCCGAATTAGCACAAGGAACGGAGCATAGTGAAGGAGACATAAGTCAATTAGAGGATTTTAGGAGCTTCTCCCCCATGCATTTTCTAAAAATAATTGGTTGAACTGGGAAACTTTACTGCACAATGTTTGAGAAAAATTGGATAAGAAGACATATAGTTAACAATTGGCGTTCTAGGCTAGCTTATGCACAACTACACTAGATACCAGGTAACCAACAGTATGCACAGTACTGTTACAACATTTCCATGGTGACTTTGCCCACAATATATGTCTCAATTGCCACTGTATATCACATTCATGCTGTTTACCCGACAATTAATGCCAATATGGCCACTGGAAACTACTTTTCTGAAGCTGAGACATATGTATGTCAGCATTGCCACTGTATATCACATTTATGAAGATATGCCAGAATTTGAAGTTCCTATCACTTTAATGAAACTGTGCCCACCGTAGTTCACAGTATTCCCACAGTATATCACTTAGGTGATGTCACACACTTAATGTTTACTGGCATTTTGCCACTTCAAATAATGCTCAGATCGTGCTTCATCATGCACACACAGCACAAATACACAAATCCACACACAAACGGATACACATATGTCATTTTCTGTTTTGAAAATCACCTTTATACAAGCTGATCTTCTCTCTGACAAGATTGGTCCATGTGTGCAGCACCACAACCATATTGATGACCAGAAGTGGTGTGCTTGTCGGACATCAGGTTCTGGAGCAGGATCTCAGCTTTATTGTCAAACAAACTTTGGGGTTAACATCTTCCACCACACAGCATACTCCTGCACACATTTCTTTTATTAAAGAGGACATGAGGCAGCCTAGTAGAAGACAGTACATAACCTTTCTACAAGTGGAGATATGGGACAAAATCTGAAAACTCAAGATTGTCCGTTGACATTTTGGATGGGTTGCAACTCTTCTGTCAGGGTTTATTCAGGGAGACCAGGTGTCATTTTTAAAGTGCTGGGGACATTTCCATGGAGCATGTGTGCACCCGGTCACAGTGTCAGAGTGGGCAGTGCAGCAGGAAGTACTGGTTGGAAGCTAAATGATACGGGGTAGAGAACAAGGCAGAGAGGAAAGTTTGGAAGAAAGTTATCAAAAGTTGTCCAAACATGCCGGATCAGAAAATTGCTAGCCTACCAATTTTAACTGCGAACCTGCTCAGGATATGGCCATTCATGTCATCTGCAAGCTTTGCGAATTGCAGAGGACATAGACAGCTGCATCCTTATGGCACCAAGATCATTATGGGTGATGTACTGCCAGGTGGTATTTAACCCTGTTTATGCTGCTGAATGAAAATGCTTCACTTATGTGTTAGTGTACCTCCCAACATTGTATTAAGAACTGCAAATCAATATTGACATCCCAGCCCAAATATTTCAGATTGTGACCAAATGTAAATTGTATAACACAGTGCTGCCTCAGCTATCTCCTCCCTCATGCATTTGAGGAATGGGGGAATCTCCACTCTTAACTCTAAACACGATGTCATCAACATTTTAGATGAGTACCGCCCTCAACACAGGTGTGTAGATTGTTCTGAAACTTTTCCTTGTCATGTTGCTAGTTTCATTCACTTTTGAAAAATGATTATGTTAAGGATAGATAGGATATTGCGTTGTAAAAATCTCATGGTGCTTCTCTGCCTATGAGAAAGGGATAATGAACCCTGCTGTTCAAGTGCATTTTTCAGCAGCAGCTTATTGTTTATAGAAATCAATTTACCATCACCTTCTTGAAACCATAAATGAAGATCATGGGCAGTTGACTATTCATATGCATCTAAAACAGTGGCCATCAAACATTTTTTGCCATGGAACCTCAATGAGTAAAATGTCGACAGGCCAGGCTCCCCTAAAAATGTCAAATAGCCAGAAAGTCTGAATGGCTATGAATTATCACAAGCCGTTTCTGCACCCTGCTCCCAGTGTAGTCCCTGGGCTACCACACCTGCTCCCATCACAGCCTCTGTGCTCCCCCATCCCACCCCTAGCCCAGTCCATGGGTTCTTGCCAACCCACCATAGCTCCTGGACTCTCACCACCCTGCTCCCACCACAGTCAATTGGCTCTCCCGACCTGCTCCCAGCACAGTCCTAGGTCTCCCACCTGCCATGCTCCTCCTACCCCACTCCCTGCATAGTCCATGGGCTCCCCCTACCCCACACCCCACATTATCTCTTTATAAAATAGTCAAGTGGATGAGGACAGTAACTTAAATTAAAGCTGTACCTCTTCTTACAAACAAGCAAGCGCATGTGTATTATTATTCTCCTTTTTTATGTACACCTACCCTAGGATATGCATAAATAATACCACTGAATGGTAGCTAATACACTACAGATTTGATTTGCATTGAATAAGTCGCAATTAGCTCTGACTCCCACAGCCAGGACACCCCTCCCCCATTTGTATACATATATTTATAGCCCCTAGTCCTGGGTCTGTTTAGGGCTTTCCCTCCTGTGAATAGTGGAGCTCACTGTGCTGGCAGAGGAGGTGGTGACCTATGCAGAGGAGCTGTATGGGCCACACAAACCACAAGATGTCCTCTCAGAACAATAATGCTATTTGGACAGAAATAAGGGACAAGGTGACAGTCATGGGTAATGTTCCAATGGACTCTGATGACATACGGAAGCGCTGGAATGATCTAAAAGACAGGGTTCACATGCTTGTCTCCAAACACCATAGGGACACAGCAGCCACAGGTGGAGGTGTGGTGGCCCCACTGCAGATCTCATTGTGTAAGGAAAGGGTGAAAAGCATCCTCCACAAGGTGGGCCTCGTGGTCGTGGGCACATCAGAGGCTGGAGCCAGCAGCTATGAAGACTGGTGAGTACATGAGTGAATTGTGGGCTCTACACACAGCAACTACAATGGAATGGCACCAGACACACTTGCAGTCACCAAGCAGAAATTCACCCAGCCAATGGAGCAGCAACACATGAAACACCTTGGCCAGTACATCAATGGGCATGGTAGTTGTAACCCCCCTAAAAGGGACACCATTCACAATGAGGAGGCCCTCATGTAGGACACACCCAACAACCATGGTACAGCAAGTTTCATGGACAGTCACCCATTCACAAGGTATACCCCACCACCGTGTGCCAGCATGTTCAGCACTCATATAAGAACACATCCCCTGAAGAGCTGCCACACACTGAACACATGGCACAAATGCAACAGCTGTAGATGTCTGCGTCCAACACCCAAAAAATACAACAGAGTAGTAGCAGTAAGGTCTCTCTGAAGGGTGCTCCCTCCTAATCTCACACCAACAATCCTATGGCTAGCAGGACATCCCACATGTGACAGAAGAAGATACAACAACAGGCCAGCCCTAAATTGACACACATTCCCTTGCACAGTCGTCAAGTACATGACACCACAGTCCAGGCAAGGCACACATTCCCAACACTTGAGATTCAGGCTTAATCATGTGGCCACTATTCCATCATGATGCCTGTCACATGAAGAAGGCCACCATGTGTTGGTGTGTCACTTTGACCCCATTGTACATTGCATACACTGCATGAGAGCACCCCCTGCAACCTTCCAACAAAGGTAATGATGCACAGTTTTCTGTCTCCCACCAGGCATACTGGACACCCAGGTCCCCATCGAGGGCAGCAGTGGGTCTGACACACCTAGATCTCTAGGTGCAATGATTGGATCTAGCCATGTCACACCCAGAGAGGACTTTCACCAGAAGGCGACCTCTAGGACCCCCGAGTCCAAGGACCTTGCTGCTGGCACCACTGGGGGCACAGGCACACCTTCCAGAGTCTTGGCCCCAACAGTGCCCACAAGAGAGCCTGCAGGACCCCCCACCACTGTTCCACCTCCCACCATTGTTGGTGAGTCAATTGTGTAAACCACCCACCTGTGTACAGACAACATACAGACAATGAAACTGGATACTACACTGGAAACTGTTAGGGAGAATTCTCTGTTTAGGCTGAATTTCCTAACCTAGTGAGTCCCCCAGCAGCTTTGCTGGATTTCTGGAGTTTGTTTTTTCCATCCTGCCAAGAGTGAGACTCTTTTCCTCCCCCTCTTGGACATGTATGTGTGTAATTCCTTTGAAATGTCAATGTGTTCGATGGGCTATGGGGTCTTTTACTCCATAGGGTCTCATATGTTTTTCTATGTGTGTTACACCGCACCCTATGTGCCGTAACACTGGGGCATCCTAGCGGACCTCCACCATAGACTCCTACCCGGGGACTGACTACTGTCTCCACGGGCATGTAAAGTCACCATTGGCTTTACTAGACCTAAATTTACTAACAGAACTAGTGCAAACCATCTTATTGTGGACGTACTAGTAGGGGTAATTCGATTACTCCTGGATCTGTTACTCGAGGGGGCACTGTCCCGTCCCCCCTCGTCAAGTTTTGGCTGGTGGCAGTGGAAACTACTTGTTATGTTCGACCCCGAACATAACCCTATGGGATTCGTCCCAAGTTGGAGATTGACCCTTTTTCTCGTTAATCTCTAACGTACCACCGGTATCCTTATCTTAAATAAGTTTATCGGATGGTATTTTCTGCCAGAACTCGGTTTTTAAAATGGCGTCTGTGTTCGTCTCTGTGACTCCTAAACCAAAGCTCGAGCCCTTTGTTCCACTCTTGGCGGGCTCTGTACAGAGACCCTCCAAAGTGGTGCCACTCTGTCTGGGTTACCACAGGGACGTGGGAGGGGGTTTAGGCACCCTGGACCGAGTTGCCTTGCCAACTCCGGTCGCACTCTGGAGTGATTGGCCCAGGTGGTGAGCGTTCCCGCTCACCACTTAGCATGTGTTGATTGACAGCTAGGCTGAATGAATGGGGGTTTTCTGCATAAAAGCAGGGCTTTTGGGACTGGATCTTCAGAAGTCGCCACAGGACCTAAGAATCCGACGAGGGTAACGCTGAGCCGAACTGCACGACGACACCTCCGGTGGAGTCCTGCTGAGCCGACTCGCACTTCCCGACGACAGAGGAGATCTCCCTGCCGGAGAGTCTCTTCCCCTGACTGGTGGGAACAACCAGTCCCCTTTGCTTTTTATTCGCCTCAGGACGCAGTGGTCGAATTGCCCGTGCAGAGCACCATGGCAACCGGATAGCCACTACCCCTGTACCGCGACCAAAAGGTGGTGCCTTGTGACGGAGCACTCCGCGGCTGGTCTCTTCCCTGGTGGTGCACCGGACTTCACTTTTCTTCGACGACGAGAACCTCTCTACTCTTGGCAAAGACCCGACGTGCATCCACCACCAGGAACAACTGCCCCCGCCGGAGCTGCCCTCCACAACAAGGTACCGTGTCCGCCTGGCTTCCCTTTCGATCGGATTGAGTGAGGTGTCTTAATCCTCTCCTTTCCGTTGGGTTGCCTCCAAGCTTTTCTCATTCATTGTTCTGAACTGGTTCAATCTGCCGATAACAATTTGCTACAAAGACTTGAATGCATCTCCACTAGAGACTTTTTGGGACATCGAGCCTTGCCTCTCTCCGAGTGGGCCTGGCCTCTGAACTTTATGATCTATTGTGATTCTTGCCTTCCTGCCTTGCATTTTATCCGCGAAGGATTGAACTGTGTTGATTTCATAACCTGCCTATCTTTTTCTCTCCCGTCCTAACTAAGATTCGAGTGTCATCTAGGTTGAGGTATACACCTCTGTCTGAAAATAAGTGGTACCAGTAGAACCTAGAGTTGTCGAGATATTGTTAGGGGGATTGATCGTTTTCTATTTCGTAGAGTAATTGTGTTTGATTTGTTTGCCGTGATAGTGCCATAGTGTTTTTCATAGATGTTCTGTTATAAATAAATACTGTAATATCTTTACACTAAGCCTCGTTGCGTGTTTGCTTGTCTTGCTGTGAAGAATTGCCCTATTTTGTATACTCCACATACTGCTCAACTTTTCTTGAGAGAAGTCTGACTGCTCAGCCACAGCTACCACGTGAATCTGTGTGGTGCAGACTGCTACCAAGTGGGTTCACCGCCAACGCCTGTAGTCCTAAATCTTTTGCAGTGGTCCCAGAGGGAACTGCACAGGTTTCCGCCTAACAGAAACCAGCACCACACCTGCTGTTGCAGCAGCACCTGACTCTGTCACCCCTGACTCCACCTCTACAGCTGCCCCTGTGAGGGAGATGTCTGAGGGATCATCTCCCCTGTCTGGACACTCGCCCATGCAGACGTCTCTCTCCACCCTTGTTTTCTGGCCATATCCTCCAATGGCACCATTCAGAGTACACTGAATCACCACCAGATGATGATGAGGTGCATAGTGAGCAGGCATCTGGCATCCAGAGAATGCACATCCCTCCCTCTCCAAGGCCAGTGCCACAACACACCATGGGTGGCAGTTGGGAGAGGCTCACACAGATGGAGCAGTGGCAGGCCAGGATGAAGCACATGGCTCAGGAGCAATAATGTGACACACAGGCAATGTGTGATGCAGAGCTCGGTGCCTCCAGGCTGGTGTTGTGATGCTTATAAGGGAACTGCTAATTCCAAACTCATGAGCCAAAGGGTGCAGGAGTTGTGTGAGCAAATGTCAGCGAATAATAAGAACATCTCTAGGGCCATAACCCTTACCCATCAGCATGTCTGGGCAGTTAACTGGGAAGTTCCATTTCAGCTACCCCTACTGAGGGATATGTGGTGAGCATGCCACAAGGCACTCTCAGAGCCACACCTATCGTGCTGCTTTTTCCATGACAAAGGGTACCAAGAGAGGAGGTAATGGACACATGTATAGCACAGACTGCAAGGGTATTGTGTTGGGGATGAGGGTGTTGGGAGGGTATTGTTTTGGAGATGAGAGTGTAGGAGGGTATTGTGTTGGGGATGAGGATGTGTGGAGGAAATCGTGTTGGGGATTTTCACACTTGAGTATTAAATCCAAGATTATTTGAAGCAATGCGAGGACATTGCTTTTTGTGAGAATATGATTTTTTCTATACGTGGCTATGCACAAAGTTGAGGAGCATGCAATTACCAATGTGATCAGAAATCATTGTATATTAGTTAGTGCCACACCAGAAGTCTATCCCTTCCCTCTTTACACACACTGGGGGAAGCACTGCAGACAGTGAGTTGGTATCTTCTGAGAGTGGCATGTCCTAATCAGGGGCAGGGGGACATTTCACCTCAGCCAGATGCTGTGCAGCATTGCACAGACAAGAAATATTTATCCAACCTTCTTTGGCCTGTGCACCAAGGCCCCTACAGTCCGGTGTAGACACCAAAAATGACCCTTCAACAGGCCAAAGGCCTGCTCTATGGACAACCTGTTTCTGATGCGTGCCTTTTTTTAGGCCACCTCCTGTGGTATGAGTGAATTGTGCACAGGTGTCATTAGTCATGGCAACTGGGGGTATCCAAAGTCAACTTCAATGGCAATGGTCAAAGATGTCAGGCACAATGCATTGGAAATGAGTTGACGATTCTAAGGGCATGTTGATGGACACTCTGTGAATGCCTGTATCCAGATTTGTCATACAACATGATTTACCATCACAGTACTTGTATGTAGAGTAATTTACTATGGGGGAACATATGCATTGTCATGTTACACCCTGCACACAATTCACGGGCAGCACTCATCACTTTCATGGTCTGTGATTGGCATGGCAGAATGCATGTTGGCTGTGTTGGACCTGTGCGTTACTACCATGCATGTGCCTGGTGGGTGATTAGTTGAAATTGTGCAGGTTTGTGGTGTCTGCATTCCTTCCATTATGGTTACACATATATGGTTGACAGAGTACATGGCATATCTTTCTTCCAGTGTTGCATTGTTTTTGTGCAGTGTTTAAATGTGACATTGTATGAGTAGAGCTGTGTTAAATTGCATAGTAGTCCCTGCAGTCCTGTGTGTGTGTGTGTGTTTGTTTGTGTGTTTGTGTGTGCATGTGTGTGTGTGTGTGTGTGTGTGTGTGTGTAATGGTTTCCTGTTAGACGAATAGCATCACTGACATACTACTGCATTGTCCAGCATGTCCTATTCCATGGGTTGGCAGCTGTCATGTGTAGGGTGAGAGGCCATGTCCTGCATATACAGGGCCTTGGCAGGGCATGCATTGTTCAGGTGGGGTAATGTTTCCCCCTTCAAGTTGCATTTCACCTGTGCTGCGAGATCAGTTTGTGTGATGGCACTTGTACTCACCCAGTATCAATGCCCGTTGCCCTATTTGCCTCTCCAAATATGCGGGCAGTACAGGGTGTTCAGCTGGTTGTCAATTAAGGTCATGGGTATGGGTCTGACCCCCGGTATGGGTACTCGCCTTTCATGGCACCCCCTCCTCTGAGCCCTATGCCGCTGTTCCAACCTGTGCAGCTCAATGCAGAGCAGGAGCAGCTGCATGTCCCAGTTTGCAACTGCTAGTGGCAGCATGGTGTTGGAAAATGTGTTTGGGGACGCTGTGGCCCCTATGTACTCATGTGAGTGGATTGTGTGCACCTGTAACTTGATTTCCATCACCTGCATGCATGGTGGAGGTAACTGCACTGTGTTTTTAGCAGTATTACCGCTCATTCTTGGTGGTATTTTGACAAAATTTCAACTTGGAATATGACGGAAATACTATTTTGTTTCTCAGCAGTAATTCTGTCGGTACGGTTAGCTCTGCAGCTAATTTTGCCATATGTTGGTGGTTATTACACTCGCACTAATTTCTTCGGAAGAGTTACAACAGACACATGATTTGGCGGTATGGTAAAAGTGGCAGTAATTCCATTGCCACCACTTTTACTTTATACCTCCAAACTCATAATGAGCCCAATTACTTACTCAGACTCAATCCGTAGACAACTGTCTTAAATGTGTTAAAGAGTCAATTTCTTATGATAATCTCCTGTTGTCTGCCTCCCTGGTAGGGAACCCATGATGTGCAAAAGACAAACACAAATAACGACTAGCTGGGAGTATGTCATTTTAATCAGCCATCTTACAGGGCTCATTACAAGTATGCCGGTCCAGAACCGCTCTTTCTTGACCAGCAAATTACAGGTTCTGCCTGCTGGAGCCACAGTCCCTGAAAGGTCTGACTCTGCCGGGCACAACGGCCATGGTAGGCAGACCCATCTCGGAAGCACCAGCACTGTTAGCAGTGCTGGTGCTTCTGTGTCCCCTTTCCCATAGAGTTCTATGGGACTCTATGGGAAAGGGGACTTACAATTTACCGGTGCATGACTTTCCGTGCCGCTGGGGTTGCAATCTCCCGGTGGTACTGGGAAGTCAGGTGTAAGTAAATATTTATGGGTCTGGTGGCAACCCGCCGGTAGCACTGGCACGGTTATTGCCAGACCCCTAATGAGCCCCAGAGTGTGGCAAAAATTACACAATCATTTTATGTTAATATGAACCTTCTATTTTGATAGGCCAATTTATTAAAGGTCATATACATCACTTTGCTTCCATTGGGCGCTGTCATGATTCATGCCCCTCATGTACCCAGCCCTCCAAGATGTCAGTCTGGAGCCAAGCCACAATCACCTACATGTCCCTGAAGGGCCTCTCCATCTCTCCAAAGACCCACCTGGAGTCAGACCTGGCACTTGTGGCACCAGACTCACTCACTCCCATAGGATAACATTGGGGATTGGACTTGTAGTGCATTGATGCGGACAAGATATTTCGGTTCCCTGAACTGCATGTGCAGTCTAGTCATTTGGGTGTGGTTCAGCCCAGAGACACCTGGTATACCCAGAGACTATTTAAGCCACACTCAGGCTGAGAAACATGCTTTGCGTTTTCTGCAGCTGCAGCGTGACACTCACCGTGTTCGGATCGGTCTCCAGTAGGCCTGCATCTTTCTTCTGCTCTCAGCTCCTGCAAGAACAAGAATACCGTTAGGAACAGCCTTACCTTGCGGCACTTCTGCCCATCATTCATCACTCCTTCTGTTCTGCGGGCATCTTCGGCGGTGTCATTCCTATCCATGCACGCCGCTTCCTAAGGAAAAGGGAAAAGAACAAAAAAAAGGCATTAGTAAGCATTCAGCAAATCTTCTATTACTTTTAAAGACTGTACGAGCTTCAAACACTTACCTGAGTCCGAGCCGCTCTATGGGAACTCTGTCTCTGGAACTTCTCATCCATCTGCAAGAGGGAAAAGACACTCCAGGTTAGTGTGGAGACATCTAGAGGCACCGCATACCGTGCTTACTCACTGCATTTGTTCTTCATAACCGGCATCCACACTGAAAACGTGTTGGCACCTAAAAAACACAGAAAAAGAACTCAGTTCAATATAAATACAAAAGCGTCGCATCACGCATCACGCTCTCACTCACCTTCAGCGCTACTCCTCTCAGCAGCACGTCGCCATCCCCAGACGCCGGCCATCATCTAAGGAAGGAAAGGAAGGAAGTTAGAGAACTGTTCAAAAGGCTCATTATACTTACCTGTCGGACTCTTGCCAGTGAAGTAACTAGGCAGCAACGAGCCCGCATCAATCAACGCACCCCTGCGCTGAAAGCAGGATGGAGAGCACACTTTCCAAGAAAACATGGTGAGCTGTGGATCAAAGGTAAGGGTTGGACCCCGGGGAAGAAGGGGTTCAAGCACACAAAGACAATAGTGAGTTAAACTCTACCAATCCTGTGTTTCAGGCCCAGTCTCCAGTCGAGTAGACTCCAGGGAAGGGTTCGAGGTCATAAGAGTTCAGAACAGGCTGAGTGACGTCCCTGTGGATACCAGGTGAGCGTTACAGAATGCAAAGACTCACATCAAAATCCACCTGGGTGTCATGGAAACGTCATAAACTGACCAGTTAGCCCACATGTTTGGGCAGCTACATTCCGAAGTACATGCAGCCAGGCAGGAGACCAACACCCTGAGGAGAGAGCTGATAGTAGCCAAAGAAAACACTGATGATTTAAGCTGGCAACTTCTCCAGTCACAAGCAGGGCATGCACCATTGCCAGGAAGCGTGCCCTCATTGCCAGCACCATCAGCCAATCCCGTTCAGATAACCCTTCCTGGGGCAGTTCGCTTGGCCACATCCGAACGATTTATGGGGGATCCCAAGAGGTTTGCAACGTTCATGAACCAGTGCCGCATACACTTCCTTTGTAGACCAGGGGTCTTTCCGAATGACCAATCACGGGTCGCTTTTGTGCTATCCTACCTGAGTGGTAGCACCGCGGACTGGTCTGTACCCTTTGTGGCCCAAAACGATCCTTTGCTGCATGACTTCAGGGGCTTTCAGCAGGTGATGGAAAAGCTGTTCGCCCGTCATACTCATGGGCAGGCATTAGACAACAAACTTCTGTCCCTACGCCAAGGGAATCAAGACCTATTAACATACATAGCCACGTTCAATAGACTCGTAGTTGAAGCAGAATGTCCAGTGGAGAAGAGAACCACATTATTTCATCGGGGGCTGTGGGGGGAGCTCAAGGATGTTCTTGCCCAAGTAGTGAACCCCCCGAAAGACTCAGAATTCATTGACCTTGTTGTTCAACAGGATCATAGGTTGCAGGACCGAAGAGCAGATCGAACCAGACCGGACCCTCCCCCTATGTATGTGCGTTCAAAGCACAATATTGCTCGCACAACGGAAGGTTCAGGAGAACCAATGCAAATCGGGGGGGTCAGATCCCCCTTGAGTAAAGCGGAAAGGGATAAAAGGAGACAGCAGCAGTTATGTCTGTACTGTGGAAGGTCAGGTCATTTCCTTAAAGAGTGCCCTGTGAAGCCACCGAGGAGGGCAGTAGGGGCCACGGACAAGGAAGATACCATCAAGGAACCGGAAAACTCCCCAGCCTGGCAAGTGTAGGGGTCCACTTGTGGAGCAAAGAAAGTGAACTAGAGACCTCCCATTTTGCACTATCTATGCTCTTGAGCAATCACCAACAACCATCTTGGATGCACGCAGTAAGAGCGTACATTGACAGTGGAGCCGTCGGGAATTACATCGACCAGGATCTTGCGGCAAAGATGGGGCTTTCGTTACGCCCTAAATCAACCACAGAAACTGTTACCACTGTCGACGGCACGAAAATAGCTTCTGGTCCAGTATCCCAATGCACTGCAGCTTTAACCCTTCTGTGCCAGGATGGACAACAAGAATCTATCGTTTTAGACCTCATTAAGACACCACAGTTCTGGTTGATTTTGGGAATGCCATGTTTGGTAGCTCACAATCCTCAAATCGATTGGCGAGCAAAAGAATTGGCCTTTCCCAAGACTTGCGCCCACACATGTTATCGCCAAGAAAGACAACCAATAGACACCAGAACCTCCACGCTTGCGACTGGCAATCGGCACCTTACCAAGTGAATACCAGGACTTTCAAGAGGTCTTTCAGAAAGAACAGGCTAATACCCTGCCACCGCATAGACCATACGATTGCCAAATCGACATGATACCCGGCACACAAATCCCTTGTGGGCGAATTTACGCACTCACTTAACCAGAAAACCAGCACCTGAAGTCCTAAATTGACCAATACCTAGCCAACGGGTTCATCCGTCCCTCGAAGTCTCCAGCAGCCAGTCCTCTATTCTTCGTACCGAAAAACGAAGGGGACTTGAGAACATGCATCGACTATCGCACACTGAACCAGATTACTGTAAAAAAACGCTAACCCCTGCCACTGATCCCTGAATTGCTTGATCAAGTCAAAGATGCCCAAATCTACACAAAACTAGACCTGAGGGGGGCATATCACCTTGTTCGCGTAAAACAAGGGGACAAATGGAAAACCGCTTTTCGCACCAAATACGACTTGTACGAATATAAAGTAATGCCCTTTGGCCTTTGCAACGTACCTGCAGCATTTCAATACTTCAAGAACGATGTCCTACGGGAATTGATTGATGTCTGTGCTCCAGTGTACATTGGCGATATTCTAGTATATTCTGCATCAAAGCAGGACCACGTTAAACATGTCCGATCTGTATTGGAGAAACTCCATCAACACCAGCTCTACGCCAAGCTCAAAAAGTGCTTTCCACGTCTCCGAGGTGGAATTCCTGGGCTTTATTCTCAGCCCGAATGGAATCCGAATGGATGTACCCAAGGTAGATGCTATCCTGAACTGTCCATCCCCAAATTCATTCAAGGGGGTTCAAAGTATGCTGGGTTTTGCAAACTTCTACCGCCGGGTCATCCCAGGATTTTCACAAATCGTGCATCCCATCACGTCATTGCTAAGGAAGCAGCAACAAAAAGTTCCAGTGCACAACAGAAGCCGAGGAAGCTTTCCAGGAACTCAAAGCAAGATTCACATCTGCCCCAATCTTACGCCACCCTCGCCCTGAACTCCCATACCTGATGGAAATGGACGCCACAAGCATGGCTATGGGAGCCGTCCTCTCACAAAAGGACCATGAAACGGGCCAGTTACACCCTGTTGACTTCTGGTCGTGTAAATTCACACCCCCTGAACTCAATTACGCTATCACAGACAAATAACTCCTGGCCATTAAGTCAGCCTTTAAGGCATGGCGGCACTACCTTTTGGGCGCCAGACACACAATCACCGTAATAACTGACCACTGGAACCTCCAGTACCTAAAAACGGCAAAGGCCCAATCCTCACGACAACTACGTTGGGCTCTTTTTTTGCTGAATATGACTATGTGATTACATTTCGACCAGGGGTGAAAAACGGGAAGGCCGATGCCCTTTCCCGTATGGGGGTGGAAGAGCAAGGGTATCAGACCCCCGACCCAATAGCAATCATCCCGAGTGACAAGCTCCTAGGAATCACAGAATTACATGAAGAAATCCAAAACCTGATCCGGAGCAATTACAAGCGTGGAGTGCACAAGGAGAACATTACATGATAAAAGATCAGTTGCCCTACTTCAGGAATCGTTTATTTTTACCAAACCAAGAACTACGAGAACAAGTCATGTCCGGTTATCATGATTCCTTGATCGAGGGCCACCCTGGAATCGCTAAAACCCTAGCCAAGGTAAAACAAAATTATTGGTGGCCCGCGTGGCATAAAGACATTATCCAATTCATCCTATCTCGTGGAGTGTGTGCTCAAAACAAGTCATCCAAGCAGAAACCGGCTGGGCTATTACAACCATTGGCAATCCCACCAGCACCCTGGCACACGTTGTCCCTCGATTTTATTACTGACTTACCACCCAGTCAAGGGTTTAACACTATTCTTGTGGTCGTGGACCTATTTTCAAAAATGGCACATTTCATTCCTCTTAAGGGGCTCCCAAATGCTTCAACTCTGGCAAAGGTATTTCTTGAAGGCATCGTATGGCTCCATGGGTTTCCTTCAGTTTTGGTCTCAGACCGAGGTACTCAATTCGTATCTAACTTCTGGAGAAAATGCTGCTCTATGGCCCAAATCGACATCTGGCTATCCATCAGTCACCATCCCCAAACGGATGGTCAAACTGAGAGGACAAATCAGACGCTCGAGCAGTATCTGCGTTGCATGTTACACCAAGCTGAAGGAAGCTGGTTCGACCTATTATGGATAGCTGAATATGCTTATAATAATTCCCTACACACCAGCACTGGGCAGACACCCTTTTATACCATGTATGACAGGCACCCACGTACTTCTGAGTTGGACGTTCCTACAACCCTGGAAATGCCAGCAGTCAAAACCTTGCACACAACCATTTCTCAAACCTTTAAAAGGGCAGCTGGACACCTACTTCAAGCTAAGAATCGCCAAAAGAAGTTTGCTGATCAACACCGAGCAAAGGCCCCCGACTACCAAGTGGGAGACAAAGTCTGGCTGGCGTCTAAACACGTGTCCATTAAAGGAACCCAAACTTTCTGTGTGAGATACCTGGGTCCATTCACCGTCACCTCCCTGATAAATCCTGTGGCGGTCAAACTAGCTTTGCCGTCAAACATGCAGATTCATCCTGTGTTCCACGTGTCTCTCCTTAAACCTGTTCAACCTGGGACCCGGGTAGCAACGCCACCGCAGCCAGTACTAGTCGCCGGGGAGCCAGAATTCAAAGTCAAGGACATCCTGGATTCAAAGTGCGTCAGATACAAATTATACTACTTAGTAGACTGGAAGGGGTATGGTCCACAAGACAGGACATGGGATCCTTGTGAGTAGATCCATGCACCTCACCTGCTTAGACGATTTCATCAAAACCATCCAAACAAACCAGGACCAGACAGAAGAGCCACCGTGAGAGGGATCTTAGGGGGAGTGCTGTCATGATTCCTGCCCCTCATGTCCCCAGCTCTCCAAGATGTCAGGCTGGAGCCAGGCCACGATCACCTGCATGGCCCAGCCTCTCCATCCCTCCAAAGACCCACTTGGAGTCACTCACTCCCATAGGATAACATTGGGGATTGGACTTGTAGTGCATTGATGGGGACAAGATGGATGCCCCCACATATTTCAGTTCCCTGAACTGCATGTGCGTCTAGTCTTTTGGGTGTGGTTTAGCTCAGAGATGGCTGGGATACCCATAGACTATTTAAGCCATGCCCAGGCTGAGAAACATGCTTTGCGTATTCTGCACCTGCAGCGTGACACTCACTGTGTTCGGATTGGTCTCCAGTAGGCCTGCTTCTTACTTCTGTGCTCAGCTCCTGCAAGAACAAGAACACTGTTAGGAACAGCCTTACCTTGCGGCGCTTCTGTCCATCATTCATCGCTCCTTCTGTTCTGCGGGCATCTTCGGCGGTGTCATTCCCATCCCGGCACGCCGCTTCCTAAGGAAAAGGAAAAAGAACAGAAAAAAAGGCATTAGTAAGCATTCAGCAAATCTTTGCTTACTTTTAAAGACTGTACGAGCTTCAAACGCTTACCTGAATCCCAGCCGCTCTGGGGGAACTCTGTCTCCGGAACGTCTCATCCATCTGCAAGAGGGAAAAGACACTCCAGGTTAGCGTGGAGACATCTAGAGGCGCTGCATACCATGCTTACTCACTGCATTTCTTCTTCATAACCGGCATCCACGCTGAAAATGTTGCGGCACCTAAAAGACACAGAAAAAGGACTCAGTTCAATATAAATACGAAAGGGTTGCATCGCGCATCGCGCTCTCACTCACCTTCAGCGCTACTCATCTCAGCAGCACATCGCTATCCCCGGACGCTGGCGATCATCTAAGGAATGAAAGGAAGGAAGTTAGAGAACTGTTCAAAAGACTCATTATACTTACCTGTCGGACTCTTGCCAGTGAAGTAACTAGGCAGCAACGAGCCTGCATCAATCAACGCGCCCCTGCGCTGAAAGCAGGATGGAGAGCACACTTTCCAAGAAAACAAGGTGAGCTGTGGATCAAAGGGAAGGGTTGGACCCCGGGGAAGAAGGGGTTCAAGCACACAGAGACAATAGGGAGTTAAACTCTACCAATCCTGTGTTTCAGGCCCAGTCTCCAGTTCAGTAGACTCCAGGGAAGGGTTCAAGGTCATAAGAGGTCAGAACAGGTTGAGTGACGTCCCCGTGGATACCAGGTGAGCGTTACAGGCATAAACACTTCCTGAAACACATGATAATATTCTGTCACAATAACCTCATTTATGCTAATAATAATGACTAGGTGGTTTCCGAATTTCACTAAACCACGAGATATATTTCCCAACCTTAAAACTGGAAAAAACAGGTTTTAGAAATTATGCATGTTTCCAGACTTCTATCCCTTTCTGTCCAAGGTTAAGACCGCCTTGATTATCTGCTTCAGCCCACTGTCAAATTTTATTTATAAAAAGATTTGAACACCATCATAAGAAACTGTATATTCCTACCATTAAAACTGCTGAATTACTGCATATTGGCTTCTGCCAATGCTCTTCCTTTTTTGCCCACCACACTATATTTTCTGTTTGCTCAACACTTCTAAATCTTCATGCAGCTTTGAGGCCTGTAGCCATCTGTAATGAAATGGCTGTCTTTTGCTGACCTATATTCTATATATGAAATCTATATTCTGTGTTAATTATGTTGTGTGCAATGTCAGAATGGCTTTATGTTTTAAGTTTGTCCTAAATAAATGTGTGTAGTGTCACCTATTTTCTAATGTACCTGCCTATAATAAGGGTAGCCTGGCTGCCTCAATGAACAATGCTTCTGAATGTTACTGTGTTGAACAGGAAGGCAGGACACATGCCCTTGAATGACAGTTTCACCTGTCTATTACCAGAGAGGGGGAGGATTTAGTCCTCTTCACATTGAATTGTGTAAAGGACACCTTGAATGAAGATCATGTGTACTTGGCAGTTTGTTGTGTCTTCCTCTTTGACAGGCCATGATGGGCCTATTGTGCAGACTATGCATTTAAAAAAGAAACACACAGGCTCAGTCAAGTGATACATGACCTCCAGTTTAAATGGTGCTATCCTGAAACCATTAATAAAGATTGCTACTAGTTCATGCAAAGGCAATAGGAAGTAAATGTAGAGAATGTTGCCCTGCTGAGAAAATGTCAGGCCTATTGGTAAAGTAATTTAATGTTATAAATTGGGAGTTGCAAACATATTTTTATGTCTTGTGGCTTTTGTGCCTGTGTGAGAAGGATTATAATGCTCCTACTAACATGTACATTATAATGTAAGCAATCACAAATCCTAATAAGAGCTCTAGAATTCAGGAAGCGACATAGAGATGCCATCTAAGCAGTTAATCAGCTCATTTTCAAATTAAATTAATAATAAATGGGGTCTTGTTGTGAGTATGGTGGTGCAGTACGAAATGGTGGTAATAGAATTATGGTCCTTTTAAACACTTCACCATATGAGGACTTTTGATGTAACTTGGAGGGGAAAAAAACAGCACTTGCATGAGGTTTTTCCTTCAAAGAAATGGAGAATTTAACAAAATTATATTTACCACTTACACTAATTTGGCAAACTCTAGTGGAGTCCAATGGGGCTGCAAAATGGGGACTAATACCACCTCTCTGCCACTTGTAATTTTGCACATTTACAGCCAAAATTATCGGCGGTACTAGTAAGCAAGTTCAATGGTACTTACTAAGGAATGCTGCCAAACTCGTAATGAGACTCTTGGGGAGTCATTCCGAGGTTGGAGGTAAGGTTAAAACAATGCCGGTAATAGATTACCGGCATCGCTTACCGCTACAGGCTATTCTGACCAACCAGACCGCTATTTACGGCATCGTACTTTACGATGCCATAAATAGCGGTCCAGGCGTGCACGCACAACACAACATGCCAGCATTACCGGCATACCGTAAACCGGAGCTGATCGCAAGCCATGCAGACATGCAAATAACGGCCTACTGAAGCCCGAAAAGTACCTTACCGGCATGGAGTAAATACCAGCATCTCCAAGAAGGTGTTAAGAACCCTGAGCAGTTTTACCAAGAGCCACAGGTGCACACAATCAGCACAGGTGGAGGCAATGGAGTCTGGCACAGCACAAAAGGAGCACACCCACACACCACACCCACTCCCACACCAAGATGATACCAATAGTAGTAGCAATACTGGAGCTGGAGGCCCTGCTTGCAAGGCAGCAACAACAACAACAACAACAACCACAGCCCCCACCACAGAGGAGACACAGGAGGAGAAGGAGGGTGAGACAGGCCCAGCATGCCCCACCAGTGCAGCCACCGTTACCACGCCGGTAGCCACCAATCCCCCGCATCAGAGCCACCCCCTTCAACCTAACAGCAGAGCAGATCACACCCTGTACCGACCGGCTTGACCGTGACACCATCACCACCATAGTGGACCTGATACATGACGACATAGTGAGCCTCATTGAAATACACACTGCCATCCCCCCTCTACTGAAGGTAGTGCCGTGCTCCACTTCCTTGACACAGGCACCCACCAGCACATAGTGGCGCACATGCATGTCATATCACAACCCTTATTTTCCCGGATACTGAACCAAGTGCTGGATGCCCTCCTCAAGCTCACAAGGGACTACATATCTCTACCACGGACTCCCCAGGAGATATTCGATACAAAAGTTGCCTTCCATGCACTGGCAGCCATGCCAAATTGTATAGGTGCCCTCGACTGCACCCACGTGGAGTGATGGTCCCGCATGCCATGGAGGTGGCACATCGCAACCGCAAGCAATACCACTCCATCAACGTGCAGATGGTATGCAACGCCAGCAAGATCATCACACATTGCTGTGCCCGATTTCCAGGATCAACTCATGACTCTTTGGTCCTGCGGAACTCCACGCTACCACGCTATATGGAGCGACATGATGGGCGACGTGCCTGGCTGTTTGGTGAGTTGCCTGACTGGGCCATGGCAGTGCATCTGGGTTGTGAGGTGGGTGGCTGCATACCCCACCTGGGTGGGAAGGGGGGATGCATACTCCACCTGGGTGGGAATGGGGGGTAGATGCATACTCCACCAGGGTGGGAAGGGGATAGATGCACACTCCACCTGGGTGGGAAGGGGGGAGATGCATACTCCACCTGGGTGGGAAGGGGGGAGATGCACACTCCACCTGGGTGGAAATGGTGATGCCAGTGCACGATGTGCACCTCACCGAATACTGTGCCCCAAAGCAAGTGAAACGGCACATGACTACCAAATCCCACAGTGATGAAGTAAGGCTGACACCCAACATTACCTGACTAACAGGTAACCAGGCCACATCGCACAACACATGCACCACTCTTTCGCAGCCCTCACACACCGTAAGGGCATCCTGCACTATGCACTGCATATGCACTATGTCGCTGCTTCCAGCATTTCACCACACAGCACAGTCATCCCTGGGAGTGCATTGAAGTGAGCCTAACAGGGATACCACAGCGTGTCACTGGTTCTGCAAACCCATAGGAGTGCTGCAAGTCACCATGGTACTGATCAGTGAAGAATGACGAATATGCTAGTGACTGCAGCCAACACTCCCTATTGCTAAATCTCACAGAACACAACACATCAATGATTTTACTACAACACTGCTGCATGCATATACGATGCACGTGCAACAAGCTGTGAGTGCACACCATAAACCATCTTGCAGATGCTACCCCCTCCATCATTCCATTTCACAGGACACATAGCGCGGCCAGAAATGGGGTCAATGCACCCAGAGACATGTGTATATGGGCAGAAATCACCTGCTGCCATGTAAGACCAGTACAGTTGTCCGCCATGAATGTACGAACACTTACCTTCATTCCCCTCTCATGCAGGTGATGGTGGCTATCCCTTGAAGCCGTGGCTCATGACCCCTGTTGAAACCCACAGAACAGGCACGAAGAGAACTACAATCGTTCCCATTCCAGTACACGTGTGGTGATTGAGCAGACCTTTGGCCTGTTGAAGGCACGATTTTGTTGCCTCAGCCGGTCGAGTGGGGCACTCATCTACAGCCATGAGAAGGTGTCCAAGATCACCATGGCATGTGTAATGTTGCACAATATGTGCATCCGTCAGAACGTGCCCCTGCCCCATGACATGGAACTTCTACCACCTGATGATGAAGAAGGGGAGGAGGAGGAAGAAGTGGCAGGACAGCATCACAGTGCCGATGCACAGGAGGGACGTGCCCCGCGGCTATCATTGATTGGACAATATTTCTGACACAGCAGAGGGTGCGAGGATGTCTGGACTTCGGGCACACTGTGTGGCGATACATGTACACTATGCACTGTGCAATATTAAATGACACATGCGCAATGATGAATGTCCACTCTGTTTTTTTTAGATGAACAACCAGTGTATTTAAAGTGAACATTTCTACATGATAAACAAAACCTCCACCATCCTCACCCCTTCCCCTCCCACCACAACTCCCAAACACACCCTCACCCCCCACCCCCTTCCACGACAACTCCCAAACATACGCTCACCCAACTTCCCCTCCCACCACAACTCCCAAACACAACCTCACCCCCTCCCCCTCCCACCACAACTCCCAAACACACCCTCACCTCCCTCCCCCTCCCACCACAACTCCCAAACACACCCTCACCCCCTCCCCATCCCGCCACAACTCCCAAACACACCCTCGCCCCCCACCCCCTCCCACCACAACAACCCCCCACTAGCCCCATATGGTCAACATAGCCCACATGTGGATGTCAGTATTGTCACTATGCGCTCCCAGAGCCAAGGGGAGGCATGTCCTGGTGGCGCATCGTACGGAGCGCCCGCCGGAGCTGGCTGGTCTGGGTCGTGTTGCTAGTTGAAGGGGTGTCCTCATGCTGGGGCTGTTGTGCAGGATGTGCAGCCTCCAGAGCATCTGCTATCCAGCCAAGTACCTCACAGAGCCGATTGGTGCAGTCTGTTATAACCTGGTGCAGTGCCCTCAAATCATCCTGCCACTCCTCCATGGCCTGCCGATTGTCCTGCATGAAGTCTGTGATCAGGGCTGTGAGCTGCTCAGCCGGCTGTGCATCTACGGCTGATATTGTGGCCCTGCTGCATATTGGGCTCACATGTGTTTCCGGCACTTCCTCAAGGGAACTGGCCACAGGACTGGCATGTCACTGTGTTGCTCCTTAGCCAGATAGCTCATGTGTGTCGGCCTCACCCGAGTCACTATAGGAGACCTGGGGGTTGGGGTGGGCATCAGGGGTGTGGACGACTTCAAATGTGTCCTCCTCAGTCGTTCCACAGATGGAATTGGAGCTGTTGGCAACATCAAGGGGGGCCGTGGCTACCACCTCCCCAGCCACACTGGACTCCTCAGACCGCGGCGTAGGGCATGTGTCTGCTGCCAGTGCAGCGTGGGGTGGGGGTCGGGGTGGTGCACCCTCCACTGGCCTTGCTGGAGCTGGTGGTGTGCGTCCAGGTGTTGTCTTCCTGGCTGAGAGACGGCGGAACCTGCCTTGGCCCCTGGAGGTGCTGGGGCAGTTGCTCTCCTGCTCCTCACTGTCATGCTCACTGCCTGTGTGGGTGGAAGAGAGGGACAGCATGAGTGATGATTTGAGAGGCAGCATTTCTTCATGGCTACAATAGCACATTCAGATACTTGTGGGTTATCGGCATTTCGGTGGGTAACGGCACATAATTCAATACTTGGGTGGTAGATGCATGCATATGTTTGTGTCACTCATGTTGGCCGTTTACTGTGCTGTCTAACATGCACACTGTTTACATTAACTGCCCTGTGTGCCTCATTGAATTTGCCACTTTGTGTGGTATGTTGCATATAGGTTATGGCCTCAAACCTGGCACTAGCCTGGATCTCACTTGCTTCAGCATGATTTACAGGGGGTTGTGGGGTGTGGCTGACCATGCTGTGACTCCTTGGCCAGACCTTAGCAGTGACTTTCATAGCATTGGCGTTGGCAGTATTGACTTTGGACACTCACCTCCATCAGCGGATAACGTTGCCCCACACTCCATTTCTCCAACCCCTTAGATGGATTCGGGGCCTATCATGGCCTCACAAGTCTCCTCCCACGCCATTAGTTTCATGGGCGAGCCTGGCCCTCCTCCAGTCTCCAAGGCCTGGCTTCTATTGGCAGAGAGGATGCTCCGCACCCTCATCCGCGGGTCGACCCACATTTTGCGGCAGTCCTTTGTGGTGCTGGGGCTGTTGCCCACAGCGCTCACCTTCTGCGCCACTAGTGCCCAGATGTCTATTTTTTAGCACCGCCACCCTCCGCATGTCGGTGCTGAAAACGGTGTCAGCATGCTCGTGGAGGGTGTCAACTAGCATTCGCAGTTCGTCAGGGCTGAACCGCTCCTTTCGGAGGCGGCAGCTCCCTTTTTCGGTGCTTTGGGCATTCCCCAGTAGTTGTGGTAACTCTCCGGTATGTCAACAATGTGCTAGGTGTCCTGTCTTGTGAGGATGGCCGTGGATTGTTTTTTTAAAGATGTCCGCCGTGCTCCTTCCAGTTCCTGTGCGATGACGCTATTTCCGGTTCCGCAATTTAACGGTGACCGTAAAAAACGGTGATCGCTATTTACGGTCACCGCTAATGCATGGCGGTAGTGTTTGCTACGGTGAGTTTCATGCCGGTAGTGGGTTTTTCGGCCATTTTTGTGCCATGGCGCTACGTCCATTACCGGCATGCCGCAAAACCTGTGCCCGCAAACTCGTAATAGTGCGCTTTTAGTGGTCTATTGCGAGCTCAGACACGCTATTTGCACCATGCCGGTAATGGACGGAACTTACCTCCAAACTCGGAATGAGGTCTTTATACACCTTCAAATAACCAAATGGGCACATATAATGTGGGCCTGTAGGTTATTTAAAAGTATATAAATAAATCACAAACATATTTCATTTAATCGGCACAAATATGAGTTGCAATATACAGTCACATAAGTTAAAATCACAGCTAACAGTTTGCTACTTTGATTGGAAGCACTCTGTTAAACATGTAACCTTGATATGTTGATAAGTATGAAGAGATACCTTTTTTAAATCAAAAAGAAACGTGCGTTTTAAATACAGTTTAAATAACTAATTTTTTTCCTCATGTTATTTTATTCATATGAATCCACAGGAAGTATGATAAAAGGAATGGGAAATCAAAGCTGATATAAATGAACAGGTATTTTTTTGTAAGGGTTCAGAAACATTGCACATTAAACACTGCAATGCAGGAATTGTCCCTGATACACTGTAGACATATTTACTCTTCTGTAGCTGACTAAGGTCAAGACTTTCCAATTATGGAATTAATTTGTCACATCCCATATTTGAATCAACTTGAAAGAACAGGAATGTGTTTTCATGTTCATGGTGTAAAACAAAACAAAATAGAATATAAAAAAAAGTGTTTTTTCACAACGTCAATGTGCATGGTCACTATATGAAAAGAAGACTGGTTTGTCTGGTGCATTCGCTTTGTGAAATCATATTATAATCCAACTCGATGTTATAGGGATGTTTACATAACCCTAAATATAACATTGTTCGTTGCTGGAATCCGTAACAAAAGAGTAATCAGGAAATACAATTCAGAAACTGTTTCTTAATGCGTACAAAATAAATTGACGTTTAATGTTAGTAACATTAGCAAAATTAACCCACAGGATTGTAGTTGATCCTTTTATAGTAGTAGACCTCAGACCAGAAACCTACAACTCCGACCTACAGAACGTCTAATCACCAAACTCACTGACCTCTCCTGCCCCACTGAGACTTTATTTTATATGTTTGAACTCTTCTTATCACCAATGGCAAGTGTCATTCTGGCATGAATATCATATTATTAATATCTCAAGAGCATATGAACAGCGCTTACTGGCAATAGCAATGCCATACAATGTACTGTTGTTTGCAGACACACGTACAAAACACATGTTTTAAGGACACATTGCATAGTTTGAAGAGCAAGAGCTATTTTATTTTAAGGCCTTTTTAACAAGCAAAGTGAATAGAGTATTCATAGTTAAAATCACTCACACTCAGAAATAGTGTGCCGTAGGCATAATGCTACAATTAAGCTTTGTTTGTGCATCAATTAAATAGAACAAATCAATTATTTCACATCTGAAAATGTGTTTGATGGATGCAGTAATTAATTATTGAAAATTCATTATGAGAACCAGCACAAGGCAAGTCCAATCAATGTTCATATTTAACAAGAGTCCATGTCCTGCATCCACATGTGGTATTAGGTTCGATAATTATTTGCAATACACGATTATAATAACTGAATGTGTTTATTGCTTTCGTTTTTCCAACTCAATAACATATGGAGAAGAGATTTGTATAGGTATAGAAATGCACTATTATAAGAATTACTGGAAGTGTAATTCTGCTTTAGTTTTTGCAAGTCAATATAATAGGAAGTAGAGGTTGTTACATATAAATAGTTAAATGTTGAAATGGAAACAATATTGTTTTCTTTAGGCTCATGCTCAAAAGGTCAGCAAATAATGTTTTATTTTAAATCTTGATCAAAAGGTCAACAATTATTGCTTTATTTTAAATGTATAAATCCTGCTCACACAATCAACAATCATTCTTTACATTATCTATGTTAACTATAGGAGAAAGCAGAATGCTGCTAAATGGAAGACTTACACAATGACACTGCAGGCAGGTATTGCATGTTAAATGTCGAGTGATAATAGATTGGGCATGATTCAGTGCTATATAATTTGCTCTGAAATTAGCTTGGGTACTAAGGACGATTCTGATTTCCTGTTGAGTGGATTGCATCTGGTACACAGCTGAACATGATTACTGGCTACTGAGAAGAGAGACAATATTTCCAAAAGCTTTACACATAGATTTTAAATCTGCATGTTTCAAAATTATTGCCATTTTGTCATGTTTTCCAAATTCTAATGTTATCATTGATTCTATATTTTGTGACTAGCATTAAATGTTTTGAAACAACCTTTTCCACTTCTTTTCATTTCCATTTCTGAAAAACATGGATTCTCATCATGTTTTTTTGTGAGTTTAGCTCCTGACTGTTCATTGCGTTTGGGAAAGCAGTGAGGCGAGGTGTGCCACTAGATTGGACATCACATATTTAAAACATGTGGCTTCTCCGAGTACTTCGGACAGGATAAGTGGATCCATGCATGCATTGGTGTATGGAGGAGAGAAAATCAACAAGCACATAGCTACTGTTTTGCCTGTATTTGTACCCATGCCTTTTGATTTTGTAGGGCATTGCTCTTAGCAAACATAGGCATTTCTTGATGTTTGTGGTCCCTTCTATTTCATGCATTTACAGTGCCAGAAATAACATAACATGACTACTGGCTTACCTAACACACTAGTGCATCTCTTCACCTTTACTGTGCCATGTATTAGATTTCCATGCACATTTGTGATTGGGTGTAGAGTACAGATTCCTAGATTTGCATACAACATGACCATATTCAAGTACTATATTGTTAAAGGTAGGTATTTTTTATTGGTTGGCTATGCTTTTTTGATACACACATAGTATCTCTACAGGATAATAAATATATGTAAATGCTAAATGCTAAATTCAAGCGTGAGAACTGTCTTTATGTGTTTCCATTGCACAAAGAGGAATTTATTTTAAATTGAAATATCTGCTGTTTAAGTGATAAAACTATTTAGTGAAGCTTTGATGACAACTATTGTTAATCATTTAAACATGAGTAACAAGGGAAGTTTCCTAGATGTTCTATAAGAAGACCCAAGACAATTTGGTTGATTCATAGAAAACCTGTCAGGTGTTCAAAGGCAGAGTTTATCCGGCTATGACGCAGATAAATGCAACACTCTCTCAAACTCTTGCTCTGGCTATAAAACTGGTCTCTGTTGCAAAACCTCCCACAGTCATAGAAGGGTATTCTGATAGTCCATTGAGTAGAGACTAGGCTCTGGCCAGGGGGAATGATGGACATCTTGGCATATGATACCTACCATAGGGACCCTATCTCTAGAGCTTAGAATCTAGTATCTGCAAACTCAAAACCATGTGTTTCTATAACAAAATATTGATATTTTGGGGATTTATAAAAAACCTCTCTATTTGGTCACCAAAGAGGCGCTAACATGGTAAAATTAACAATACAAATATACATATAGTATCGGAATACTAGAATGGTCCAACTACATCACATTGATGTTCCCAAACCTGCTGAATGCTATCTAGTAACACATAGATGTTTGACAGATGACTGTGGAGATACAGTTATCATTAATGTTATTGAGTTTGTGGCACAACCAGGTGGTCTGCCTACATAAACATGTCTTACTTACATTAAAACTCAATCTGTTAGGGCAGGAGGGATATTTGAACATCTTTACATAATGAAGAACTTAAACCACTAGCTTGCTTACCATATCAGTAACCTAAATTAGCCTACGCTCTAGCAACTTGAAGTGTCTCTTGTACTAGATGGATTTACCAATAAAGATCTCTGACCAAATAACCAGACAGACTCAAAGAATATGGCAAAGTACTTCTTTCTTCTCAGTTTAATAAAGCAGGGTAAAATGGGAAGCATCATACAGATGCTTGCACACTCACACACACACTTCATTACACAGAGGGTTTATACCACAATATGCATAATCTATGATGTCATCCTACGTGACAAATCAAAAAAGATTGTATTAGTGGGAGGTATTGGTTAGGGGAACATGTCTACTTATTGAATGTATATGGTTTAGCATTTCATTGGCTGTCTCTTATCTGTAAGACACACCTCTAAAATGTATAATACTGATTATAGCAAACAAAATGGCAGCAGATTGGTCTATGCACCATTGTATAGCAGGTTTCCCCATAGACCCACTGATTGGTTGGCATTCTCACCGAACCTTGGCCCCTTGGCTCAGCTAGCAGCACATAAGGAAGCTGAAACACAGGTGCTTGAATCACGTCAGATTATCCATAATTTCCCAATGAGTCAATCATCTCTCATCAGACCGACAATGAGCCAAGGTTTCCCATCTGTAGTTGACCTTGAATCCTGCTCTCTGTTCTAGGACATTCAACTGAGTGAAAGTACATCACTATCTTCATACAAGGCTTAATGAATAGCTCATGTTTTTGACTTCTCTGTCACAAGTGAAGAAACTACAAATGTGTCAAATTCAGTCTCTTGCTCACTCTAACTTGTCTATACTTTATACACTTTTAATTGTCCAATAATTGGCTCTTGCAGATGCTTTCTTCTTCTTTAATCTAAGATAAATATGTCTCATCCATGGCCTATCCATCTACCTCCCTTTGTGCGTTGCAGTTATTCCTTAAAAAATGAATCCTTGATCCCAAGCCAATATAGACTCCTCTTTGTTTTGCACACTAAGCTGTTCTTCCAGCTGAACAGACTCTTCGCCATTTTGGTGGCAATATTATATATGCTCTTGATCATCCACAAGCCCAATAATGGTCCATCAGGACTGCTGTTCCTTCCTTCATGCCTGGTATGATTAAAACTCGGCCATACTGGAGGTTTTTTCCAACTTTCACCATGCCATTATTTCTGAAGCATAACAACGCTCTCTTCAGGGGTAGTATCTGCAATAGTCCTCCCTCATCGAAGACCCATGTCAACAATTTTGCTTAGGACATTTGGTTTTGCATTCATATTCTGCATTTTCCACAACTACTTCCCAGTGCCTGGTTAATGCAGTTGCTTTGCACGCAAATAACCCTTCAGCCCATCCTCCAGGTGTAAGCACTTTTCCTTTAATTTGTAGTTGACCTCTTTCCCAGCATTCTTGTATTTTCTTCCCATTCTACACCTTGCATTGTAATATTTTTTGTATTCAATTTTTATTCCTGCTCCATGTATCCCATGTTGTTTTATTATGTGATGCCTTGTTTCTGGCTTCTCTCTTGACTTCATATCTGGTACATACTTGTCCTCTCTTTGAGATGTCGCTTTATTCATTCACACTATGGATGCTGTTCTGCCTTGTAACTGTCCTCTGGTAAGGCAAAGTGCAAGGTGTGTCAGAAAATGTGCCTTTTTCACTAATAATTCTGTTGCTATGAATATTTTAGAGGTTCCCAAAGCATAAGGTATAAGGAACACACATAGCAGCTTGGGAAAACTTCACGCACAAGCGCACGTGGCATCAGGGTGTGTGCATGGACCTGCCTCGATCCATCTAGAAAAAAGACATACCACACCCAGCATATATCTGTAACTGTTGCATGTCTGCAGATTGTCTACATAGTCTATATTTAAGTGCTGAAATGGGCCATTGGGGCTAGGAATTGCTCCTCTCACCGTTTGCAAAGTGTGCCCTGCAGTACATTTCTGGCATATGATGCAATTAGCAATAAAGTATGCCACATGCTCTAACAGATTTGGCGAAAACCACTCTTCTGCAATTGTAGCAGGTAGACTAAGCCGGGTCGCATTTGCAGGGTAGTTGAGCTGCTCCAGCGCTACCATCAATAATGCTCGAGGCATAACTGGCCTTCCAGTGCTATCATGTCTCCAAATTGCCTCAGTGGGGAATAAAGAACACCCCCTATTTTCCATAAATCATTCTCTTCTTGTGGTGCTCATCCTTGTATCTGAATTAACTGAATAATAGACAGCATGTTTAAGCCCTCCTTTACCAACATGCATTGTCCTGTCATCTGTTTGACACTTTCTATTTTGAAATTAGAAATGGTTGGGAAATGGCCTACCTTTTTGGTTTCTAAATCTGCAGCTTTGTTTCCTTGAGAAATTAAATCTGTCCTTTTAGAATGCTCTGCATATTTTACGACTGCTAAAGTCAATGGGAGTGCTGGTAGGCAATACGTTTATCCAGTAGGGCCGCAGGTTGCACTGGAGTGCCAACTGCATGAAGAAAGCCCCTCCTTTTCCAGCATGACAGACCTGCATGTATGGTTGACATCACATAGGCAGAGTCTTCGAATCTCTGATGCGCTGCGATAATCGCCACTAATTATGCAGTCTGTTCTGATCAATGCAAAGGCAATCTCGAGCTTGTCACTGCTTCAAATTCACCATCTCATTTCAGCTTTACTACCGCTGATCCAGTATGCATTTTGCCAGGCGTCTGGTAAATATTTGAAGAACCATCAATAAAAACAACTTCTCTCAACCCGAGGGCATTTCCTCTAGCTTGGGGAATTTCATTTTAGTGCTCAGTATATGTTGTGCAACCATATACATAGTCATCCTCCCCTACTGGTTCAGCTATGTACATTGCTGAGTTCACTGTCTTACATCTGAAAATTTTAATGGCTGGATTTGATATTATTACTTCATATCCTGATGCTCTTTGTGTGGTCAATGTACTTTTGGGTTTCTTTAAAATCACAAATAGTGCATGCTCAACAAATAATGTTACTGAACACCCCATTGTTACACTTGAAGATTTTTCAATCGCGAATGCAGCAGCAGCTAAAGACTTCTCACAGGGGTGACTGGATCTAAAATCCCACTATAAAAGTCTACGGTTTGTGTCTGTGTCCTAATGTCATTTTCTGTGTGAGGACTGATGTCATGACTTCTCCATTTGAATGGGAAAATACATAAAATACTTCATGATAATCCTTCGGTCATCTCATCTGTCCATAGTATATTACTCCTGCCCACCTGTTCTTCTTTAAGCCCTTTTAAAAGTGGTTGAATATAGGTACTGTAATCTAAAACCCAGGCCCCGCAATAATTACATAGGCCTAAACATGTTTGAATTTCCCTCACGGTTTTAGGTTCTGAGGTCTTCGTGATTGCTTCTGCTCTTTCAGGTGTCACTTTCCTCCCCTCATGAGAAATCAACAGTCCTAAATACAAGACCACTTTCTGACAATATAGAAGCTTGTCTTTATATCCTTTATCTACGAGGATATTCATAAGCTTGATTGAATCATCTCTACATCTTCTGTCTCATTGCACACCAAAATGTTATCCACATTTTGAACTATTGCGGATCATTCTATACGAAAAATAAGTCAAATCCTGTGAGTCTTCGTGGAGGGGAATTAAAAAGAAAGCATTGTTTTAATCTATGACTGTAAAATATTTGGCCTTAGATGGGATTTTTACCATATTGTTGTGGGATTTGGAACTAAAGGAAACTCAGCTACGACTATATTGTTTAGAGGACAAAGGTCCTGAATACATCTCCATGACCCCCCTGTCGATTTTCTCACTGCGTACACAGCCGTGTTACATGGAGAATCAAATGGTACCAATATGTCTTGCGGTAAGAAAGCGGAAATGGTCTTCATTATCCCTTCATCTGCCTTTCTAGACATGGGGTATTGCTTTGCAAGTGTCGAAAGTTCTCCTGGATTAAGCTTAATATGAATTTCTCCTACTCCTTTTAATAGACCCACATCATACTTGTGGTCCATTAAATCTTTGGCACTTTCTCTAAATCTTCCTGGAAAAATAAGATTGTCTTTTTTTTACCAAAGCCATTCTCTGCCGTATTCCTCTATTCTCTACTTTTATCCAATAAGTGAGACTTATAAAAAATACTAATTCATCATCTGAATACTTATCCTAAAATAGCTCCTTGTCCGTCAAATCTGTCAGCCCCTATCCTTCACTGAGGGCTATCACTGTTCTCTATCCTCTTCCCTCATCATCTGTCCCATGAAGAACCAATCTTCCCTCTCTGACCACTGCTGCTTCTAACTCCAAGGAGATAATCGGCCCTTCTTCATCATCCATAGAAATTTCTGGTATGATCAAAAACTCATCAGGTATTCTTAATAGTTTGCCTATTAATCTGGGCAACCACGATAATAAAACATTCACTCCACACAAAAATACTTCTGGGTACAAAGGGACCACTTGTAATTCTTTCTGGCCTGTAAAGGCACATATAAACACTCTCACATTCATATGATATATTCCTGGAGTGGAACACACTATTCCTTCATAAGTAAAAGATACTGTCATGCTATGTTTCATCATTAAGTCATGCCCCAATATGTTAACTGTTGTTTGCCTTCAATATATAGTGGCATAGACATGTCGTGCTCTCCTATTGAGATTGGTTATTCGTCTGTAGAAGAAACTAAACTCATCACCCCAGAGAATCCCTCTGCATTCATTTCAATACCTGACATGAGGTATTTTCCCTCATGGACACAGGGACAAGTTGCTCCAGTGTCCACAAGAAATGAAAATGGCTTCAGTCCTATCGTCACCTTGACCCTTGGTTCCTCTTGGGGGTCTGGCCTCATTAATAGTACTGAAGACATCAGGTCACTCTGTGGGCTGTCCTATTGTGGATATAAATCCATCCCTGTACCTCTGAAAGTTTTCTTCATATGAGACACTCCCTAATTTGGGTGCAGATGCTTCCTGAACTCCTGTAGTCATATGCCAGTGTGGCACCACAGCCTATGGTGTCTGTGCTTGCTGCGTTTGTACCTGTTGTGCTTGCATGGGTACTTGCTGTGATTACCCTTGTGGCGATTGCATTTGTAATGGCACTTGCTGCATTTGCTGTGGTTGCAGCACATATGTCTGAACCTGCATGGGATCTTGGACACACTATTCCTGTGGTTCATCCCCTTTGCTGGATCTTGCCAATTTTTCTGAATGCCTCCTCTTCTTTTACATGTTCTGGATATGTGTCCTATTTGCCCGAAATTCCAGCATTGTTGTGGTTGTCTGCCATTGGATCCTCCTCTTCCCAGAGGGTTTTGAAATCCACCTTGTCCTCCTCCTCCTCCTCTCGCCCAATTTCCTCTTCCTCTTGGCCAAAAATGTTACCCACTCTTATTTGTGGGATACAGTACGTTGTTTTGCTGCACTGATTGCATCTCCAATGTCACCCCGCCTTCATTACTTGTCAATACTACTCCTTCTATAGCAATTTTTATTAACTTCTTCTGAACTTACTTTTCCTCCTCTTACTTTCTACTCTCGGATTTCTTTTTATTGTTCTCCTGTATTAATCGGCAGTAATGCACAATCGTTAATAATATTTCTGGCATGGCTTTGCTTCCATTCTCACCTGTTTCGTCAGTTGCCGTTGCATTGGCTCAGGCAGTCCATGACACAAAATGTGGTAAAATAATGCTACCATTTTATCCTACAGTTCACGTGTAGCAAGGCGGCAGTGTTTTTGAATATCTTGAATGTAAGCAACAGGATCTTCATCCACCCCCATTTTCCCAGTCATAGTCGCACCCATGACTGATGTATCGGGGTATTGCACTCTGAGGACCCGCCGTACATCTACTCTGCAATTATTAAATGGAGCGCCATTGTGTGTTGTATTTTATGCAGTCACACCTGCATATCCTGCTTGTTACCAAATGTAGTCAGCTCTCTCCCCTATGATTGCTTCTAGCAAGCCTTTTATTTCACCTATAGCTAACGTCATTCCTGATGTCATTCTCTCTAGCTCATGAATCCATTTTCCCACACCGGAAGATAAGCCCAGTAATTTAAATCTTAAATTATCTTTATGCATTTGTGGCGATGGTATATATTGTGGTCGTCCTCCATCTTTCTCTAATAATGGGATTGAGAAAATCTTGGTCCATAATCATACCTGCCTACACTTCTCGTCTTCCAGGTGGGGCTAGTCTTGTTCGTTTGTCTTTGGCCCTCATTACGACCCTGGCGGAATTCGGAAAACGATGGCGGAAATGCAATACCGCCATCGAATAGCGCTCGGTGCGACTATGACCCGTCACCGCAAAGTACGAAGCCATTAGCGACACCGTAGTGAACGCCAACGCTAACTGCACCAAGCACGCGCGCGCGCGCCATGCCAAACCGCAAACACCACCATGGCGCAAGGGTACGCCAATTCCGACCCTAGCGGACATGTACCTAACGCCATCAAGCATGGCGGAATGTACCATTCCGCCATGGTGAGAAGTACGGCATCGCGAATCAACCGTAAACGGCCCCACTGAGTGCCTGTACACCGCTCCCTGCCCACAAAGTACAACTCCCCGTAGGTGCAATGAAGTCACAATGCAACCATTGAAATGTACAAGTCACCCATGCATGCCAACGAACAAAAGAAACACAACAGGGGCCAATGGGAGCTGCAGGGCACAGATGGCACGAATACAGAAGCCATCCCAATGGACATGACCACAGTCCCCCACCAAGAAACGCACGCAAACACAGGCACCTGTGACCAGCAATATTCCGAGAATCACATCATTCCACCAGTCCACCTGGCTGACCGGCATCTGTCACACAAAACCCAATCCCCCGCCCCTGAGCATGACAACATTCAAACTGTCATATTGGCAGCCCCCATCCCTGACCTCACGGGCTTCGTAGGCAAACGCGCCCAGCACAGTACCACGCAACTAAACCCCGAAGCTGGAACCCAATGCAGATCTCCCCACAATACATCGCCCCCCAAATAGGCATATGCCACATCACTTGCAAAGAAAAACGCTACACGGGCCAAATCAGAATAGAAATTTAATGCACATCAAAATCACCAAGCCCATACAGCCATCAGGCCATGAACTCCAAAACACTTTTCACCATTGTGGGCTGCATCCGCAAGAAATGACCAGCCACTACTTGTGTGACGCCCTGTTCCCTCATGGTACACAGAGCCACATTCACGTACGAAAAGGCAACATGGAAGCGCACAGAACCGCAGGGCCGTCCCAATGGGGAGGCACTAGTCCAGCTGAAAGGCCGAAATGTTGCTCCGAGCCACCAGTACTGCGTAAGGGCATGTGGGCCATTGGCGATCGTCCCATAAGATCGTAATGCTGCTCCACTGATTAACACGAAGCAGCAGGTGTCGGGAGTAAAAGCCATCTGCAGGAGTGGCATACAGATGGCAGTGGCAAAAGGGGAGGAGATACCTGTCAACCAAAAGAAAAGAAAAAGAACAGAATGGCCATCAGAACTACATTCCAACAACTCACTTCAATGATCACACTAAATCCACAGCCATATGCATGCTAGCCCACTCCAAAGGATCATCACCACCCCAAAACCACTTGCGACTCATAACCATCTATATCGAGGTGCAAACACCATCACAAACGAGTGTACCTGTGCATGCGTCTGTCAAAACAGAAACCATCAGATGGGAATGTTAACGTGCATGGACACAAGTGTCTGAGGGCGCGTCGAGACAGGGAGGGCTCAACAAGGCCAGATAGACGATGGTCCCACTATGGCAGCCCTGCATCACATAGCGTAGGGGAGGCGGATAGATCCCAAGAAGCCCTGTACATGGCAAACTCTGTATCAAATCACCTGCCCATGCATCCATCCATCATTCCCTCATCCCGGGATCAAAACGCCTGAATAATTACTCACATGACATTAGAAACATCCATTGAGTCTGTGCGTTATGCAGCCTGCAAAATCCACAGTGCCCCAGCCCGTAATTCCAGTGTCGTGAAGTAACATGTATTTGGGAACGGCCGGCCTCATCGGCCACGTAGCTATTGCGCATCCCAAACTATTCATATCAATCATTGCTTCCTCGCCATGGCCCCTGTCTCAAGGACATTGAACAATAGAACGTTATATTTGCAGTCAGACCTGTGGGCATCTCCTCGCCGCTAGCTGGAAACCGAAAGCGCCGCCCTTCGAATTCCTCATTTGCAACATCACGTCGAAAAGGCATCTGTGGCCGTTTGAAATCACTAATTATTCCATCGAGTGCGGCTGTGTGTGAAGATGGAAACTGCCTTCACCCACAAATGGGACGCCCCGCCCGTCGTTGCAACTCGGTACAGTGATGCATGAGGGCCCACCGTTACTCGAGTACTACGTTCCACTGACCCTTCACAAGTCTGTTCGCGACTGCACAGATAGTATGGGAAACAATGGGACCACAGCAGAATGAACATATCAACCAATCTTACACGGCCATCGGGTACAAATACATGATTGCAATAGCAAGATGCCATTCCCCGAATTGCAGCGTTGTGCGCGGGACGTGCCCGGCCAAAGGGGAGAGCAGTTTGCACAGGTGGAATTAATCACCACAGGTGGAGGCCATACAGCCTGACAACACATAAATTGCACACCCAGTCTCCTCCCACAACCACACCGAAATGCTACCGGCAGGACTCGCGATGTTGGCCCTGGGGGACCTGATAGCACTGCAAGTACTCCGACTCCAAGAAGAAGACGAACACCAACTACAACCGGCCGCACGGAGGAGACGCAGGAGGAGGAGGAGGCCAAGGCAGGGCCAGCAAGGGCCGCCAGCACAGCCACTACCACCACGCAGGCAGCCCGCAATCCCACGCCTCCGAGCACATCCGTTCAACCTCACTGATGAGCAGATCCACACCCTCTACCGTCTGGACCGGGACACCATAGCTGCCATTGTGGACATGACACAGGCTGACCTTGTCAGCATGATAGATAGCCCAACCGCCATCCCACCCCTACTGAAGGTGGTGCCTGTACTACACTTCCTGGCCACAGGCACCTACCAGCACACAGTCGGACAGTTGCATGGCATTTCTCAGCCACTGTTCTCACGGACACTATTGCAAGTGCTCGATGCCCTCGTGCAGCACGCAGACGACTACATCTCTCTACCACGCTCGGAGCAGGAAATTACCAACACAAAAGTGGGATTCCATGCACTTGCCGGCATACCGGGTTGCATTGGTGCCATCGACTGCACCCATGTTGAATTGGTCGTCCCACATGCCATGGAGGCCCAGTACCGCAACCGAAAACAATTTCATTCCCTGAATGTACAAATGGTGTGTGACTCCAACAGGATCATTACACATTGTTGTGCCCGATTCCCTGGATCAACCCATGATTCTATGGTCTTGAGGAACTCTACAATACCACGCTACATGGAGCGACACGCAGGGAACAGATCGTGGCTACTCGGTGAGTCTCATTACATGCATGATTATGTGGGGTATGTGATTTGGCAATGACCTGGCAGGAAGGGGGGGGGTGTGCGTACGTAGCAATGGCATTCCACATCATGCGTTTCTCGTCCACATACAGGTGATGCTGGATATCCACTGAAGAGATGGCTCCTCACACCAGTCCGGAACCCACGGGACCAGCATGAGGAGGACTACAACCATGCCCACTCACGTACCCGTGTAGTCATCGAACAGGCATTCGGCCTACTGAAGACTCGTTTCCGCTGCCTCAGCAGGTCTGGCGGGGCACTCCTGTACCGCCATGAGAAGGTTGCAAAGATGGTCATGGCATGTGTCATGCTCCACAACATGTGCGTACGTAGAAATGTGCCCATGCCCCCTGACGCAGAACTGCAAGCACCTGATGATGGTCATGATGAGGGTGGGGATGTGGCAGCACCTCATGGAGTCTGCGAGGCACCGGAGGCCCGTGACATTCGTCAGCATCTCATTGATGCATGCTTCTAGCACTCACGCCTGGTGGCTGATACATGGACACGGGACTCGTGGCACTGTGTGTGTCTGGGACATGCACAATATGGACTGTACGCCTATGATGGCCTAGTACACAAAGATCAATGTCCACACATCTCATTGGTTGATCGTGCACTGTTTATGGCATATGTGATATCATGTTGAACACCCTATCGACCCGCCACCCAAGTGAGCCCAACACACCCCCTCCACCCTCCTACCTCCCCCCCGAACACCAGTGTCCAAAGATGCTCATTGTCAGTGGGCAGTCGCTATTGCAAGCCCCCTCTGCGGGTATCAGGGGCACCCCTGCCTGTGGAGCGCAGGTTCCTCCCAGATCTACGTTGGGGGCTGCCCTGGACGGAACTTGCAACGGATGATGTGTCTGCCTGCTCACGTCCATGCATGTCCCTAAGGGTTTGCGAGAGCTCAGTGAGCACACGGCGCACTGCGGCAAGTTCGGCACATACGTCTTTGGACGTCGCATGCAGTTCCCCCCTCAGGCTCTCGGTGCTTCTCTCCATTTGGACTCTCAGGCTCTCGGTGCTACTCTCCATTTGTGTCCTTAGCGTCTCTGTACCTCTCTCCATTTCTGCCCTAAGTGTCTCAGTTGATGTTTCTATGTCTGCCTTAGTGCCCCCACATTCATCGGCATGGTCCTTGAGGAGCGTGGCCATTTGCTGCTGTTGCACGATTAACTGGTCGAGGGACTGTTGCCTCTGCTGGGCCATGGCCATTTGCGGGGGTGTCACAGAGGGGCTGTTGTCCTCATGTTGCCTTGCCACAGGGCTTGTGGGGGATGGCCAGTCGTCGTCTTGTGGGTGCCCCTGCGTGGTATCCTCATGTTGTACGGGATGGGACAGACAGGGGGATTGGGACAGGTCATGGATGGATCTGACTTCGACATCCCCGTCTTCGGTGTCCGAGCATGCTGCCATCAGCACCTATGGTGCTGCTGCCACCAGAGGCAGTGCCTTCTGTGGCATCCATTGGGGGGACCTGTGGTGGTGGTGTTGTGGGCATGCTGGCTGCTGGGGTGCCTGTTGATGTTCCCTCCTCTGTGCTGCCACCTGATTTGTGCTGCTGCCGTGTCTTGATGCGTGCAGCTGAGGTGGAGGGTCTCTGGCCGTTGGTCTTGGCCCTCTTTGCAGGTGTGCTGGTAGGGGTGTCCTGGAGCTCGTCGTTTGGATCGGACCCTGTGGTGGAGTAAAGGAGGGCGAGGGTTATTGATGGGTCTGTGGGAATTGGAATGGCATTGTATCACATGCATTGGAGTTGTACCTGAGGGTGATTTGGGTCGGGGCCTTGGAGGTGCTTTCATTTGTGTGTGGAGTGAGGGTGCAGTTGTTTGGCAGCCTGCAGTTAGGGTGTGCCTGCTGCACGTGTAGTGCGTGTTTTAGGGGTTTTTAATTATTTATGTATTTATTGGGGGTTTTAACGTGCGCTATCAGGCCGATGTGTGTGGACGTTCTCCTGGACATGTGTTTCTGTTGCACTATGTGGACGCATGGTACTTCACATGGATGGACTGTGTGGATTTGGCATTGTTTTATTTGGCCCACCTACCTGAATCTTCGGATGTCTGCACTCCTTTCTCCATCCCTCCGACTCCCTCTATGCTCTCCATTCCGATGGTGGACGCACAGATTTCTTCCCAGGGGGTCAACTTGATGGGTGATTCAGGACCACCCCCGGTGGCTGTGGCAATGTTGCGGTTGGCAGAGAGTATGCTGCGGACGCGTATCCGCAGGTCGTCCCATCGCTTGCGGCATTGCTGTGGGGTGCGGGGTGCGGTCCCCACCGCACTTACCCGCTGTGCCACCAGAGCCCATATGGCCTTCTTGTTTGCAAGTGCCGTTCTGGTCATTTGCGTGGAGAAGACGACGGCAGCATTCTCCTGGAGGGTCTCTGTTAGCACGGTGAGTTCCTCACGGGAGAAGTGGACCTGCCGCTTGCGGTCGCACGCTTTCTTCGCTACTTTTCCCATTTTTCTTGGTTTCGCTAGGGTGGATGACGGGTTGGGGTGTGTTTCAGGGTAGTGATTTTAGTGGTTGTGTGGTTTTAGTGGTTTTATAGGTGTACGGCGGGATGTTTCCCGTTCCGGGGCCATGTTTTAACTTCCGTTTCCGTATATTTCCGGTCACCGTACTTTGTGGTAGGCGCACACTGCGGTGACCGCTAAGAGGGGTGGCGGTATTGCACCTAGGGCGCCGTACGGCGGCGGTGTGGGCCGTTTTGGGGTCATTTCCGCCATCGCGGACTTTGCACTTCCGCCATGGCGTGGTGCTCGTGCCCGATGGGTCGGAATGGGCCGCACTTTGCTCCTTCGTGCAATGGCGGAAACGCTATTTACGCTGTGGCGGTCCGGTCAGTCACTTTCCGCCAGGGTCGTAATGAGGGCCTTTGTCCTGGTAATGCCCTTCATCTGCTTACATAGGCGGGTACACATCCCCTGCAGTGCGTGATTGTGCTTGTGGTCACTCAGTTTATGGTGTTGATTCTGATGTTCTCTCTTTAGGGTCCTGTAAATCTGTCCATTTAACCCCTTTTTCTACACTCATATGTGCTCTCCCTTAACACTCTTTAATGTTCTTCCCTTTCTTCGTCTGACATTATTATTCACCATCTTGTAAGAGCTTTTGTGCTTCATTAAATCTAGTCTACTTAAAGACAGTGTTCTATGCATGTCTGTTATGACGTCACCTGACGTCATCTGACCTACCTCATGTTTCTCTCGAAAAAGAGTGTTCTATGTTCTCTTGAGTTTTATACCCTTCTTTATCCCTCATGTGCCTATAAAAATCCCTAAGGAGTTTTTCTACTCCATTTGCATCTCACACATCAGCCCATGATGGTATTCTTGGTACCCCTTGCAACTCCCTGTTGGGCTGTTGCGCCCCTCTCTCTTCCTCAAGTCGCGCTTGTGCTTCGATCAGCACTATGCTTCTATGACATAGATGATCTATGTCATCATCTTTTAGTCCCCTACTTCTGTTTATTTGTTCTTCCCTTCTCATCTTCCTTAAATCATCTTCCCTTCATCTTGTGTGCAACCTACACTCGTACCTTCTTTGTGCTTGTACCTACTCTTGTCTTTTCTCTTCTAGTCTTTCCTTTACTTGCCTCATACCTTTATCGTTCTTCCCTTTGCTTGCACTCTTTCTTTCTCTTCTTCCTTTTCTTTCTTTTTCCAGCTCTTCTCTCTATTCTCTTTCTCAAACCCCATCAATGCCCTTATCATCCAGCTTGAGTAATATCTGTCCTCCCATCCATTCATTCTGTACTATTGTTATTCCCTTAGCTTTGTCTTTTATTTATTTCTGCTTCTTAGCTTCTTCCTCTATCTCTATCTGTCTATCTTGTCTGTCCTTCCTCTTATCACGCTGTTTACTTTCATCGTGTGTTGAGATATATTTCTGTTCTCTGTTTTTGCTCCCTTCAGCATTGTCCTCACTGTTATAAGCAGGGGGCCCATAAATCAGATTGATGTACCCCGCTGCTGCTTTCAATTCCTTTAAAGGATAAAATCCCTTCACCTCTGTGTCTACACTCTTGTTTTCAGGACGGGAAAGAGGAGCCAAAGGTGTTTTATCCTCCCCTTTGCTGATTAAGCATCCACTCTTTCAAGGCTGTATCTTCTTTCTCACTCTGGTACATCTTCCATAGCTCTAAAACAGCCAACCTTCTCTGTTATTTCTTTCCCTTCTGTATAGTATGCAAATGCATGTCCTTCTACTGTTGTATTTTTGCACACACCTACCCCTCAGCAGTTACCGCCTGTCTGAGTAGGATTGTAAACACTTGTACCATTATTTTTGCCATTGTGTATATTCTGTGTATATTTCTTGTTTCCACATTTGCCCTGTGTTTCTGTAACTAAGCTGTAAGCTGTCTTATGAAATGTGCAAGGTTACCCCTGGTTCTGGTGTGCAATACAAGTAATAAAACAAACAAACAAATACATTGTGATATGTTGCAATACTGTTTTTGACAACAAACCCTCCTGAGGCCACAGCATAAGTGTCTTATTAGTTATGCCTCGGACCCATTCTGAATAATATTTCCTTATTTTAGCTGTATAACTTGGCAATGTCCTGCATAAGTGTAGAACAAGTGTGTCTCCCATGATGACAAGTCAATTTCGGCTGTCTGTACTTACCCGATTTATTATTCTTCTCTTTATGTTATCAAATATACAACACTGTTCAATTTGAGCAGGCACCATCAATTGACACTTAATTATCTAATCAAAATATTGTATCCGCTTTCAAAACTCTACACAGCAATGTTCTTTTGGTTCCTTCGTTTACATTTTCTATACATTTTTAATATCTTGTTCTTCTATTATTGATATTTTAAGAGTCTCTTCTATATTTATTAGTTTCCCTTAATTTGTATCCTTCTGAAATCAAAAATTCACCTTAATGTTTTACCATTGTTTAATATCTATTAGTTTAAACACAACGAAAGCTTTATACTGACATATTCATAACCCCACACATGTGCACTTTAATACATTTCCCCTGTGTATGTCTTCTTTTACTATCTTTAGTAAATGTTTCTCATCTCATTTTTGCCTCATTAAAGAGCATGATATGCACCCTTTTGTTGCCGTTGCCCCAGGAATCCTAAACACACCTGTTTGGAGTCTATTTAGTGCATACCCTTCCGTCCCCTTTGAACTATGAATCAAGGTATATACTTCTCTTCTTTATAATCCCCAAAAATGCTGTTACTTTTATACATACATTATTTACAACACAGTCCCTCCCCCTGTTTTTGCCACTTTCAATGTGCTACTTATGTCTGCGGCTTAGCTCGAGTCCCTCTGCATTGACTCACCCTCAACCAACCAGTGTGCCTTCCGTACACGAGTCACCTGTGGTGACCGGACAGGAATTTCGTCAAAGGGGTACCTGCCAACCGTATCTTTTACACGTGTATTGTTGTGTGCCATTCGCCACAAACATCTCTGCATTCTTCTGGCTAATGGCAGAATCAGCCAAAACATAACAAATCTGGATCTGAACCTAGGTCGACCTGAACCGTTCTCTTCTAACAACATGTGCTGTAGCACCTTCAAGCATCTCTTGTGTTAGATGGAATTACCAATAAAGATCTCAGATCAAATAAATGGACAGACTGAAAGAAAAAGGCAAAGTACTAAAGCAGGGTGAACTGGCAAACATCTATGATGTCATCCTACGCGGAAAACCAAAAAACGTATTAGCAGGAGGGATTGGTTAGGGGAACATGAAATCTTATGCAATGTATTTGGTTGTTACTTCATTGCGTTCTTTTATCCATAAGACACACCTCAAACTACCTCTAAATACATATAATACTGATTATAGCACACAAAATGGTAGCGTATTGGTCTGTGCAAAATAGGGCTTCATTACGACTTTGGAGGCAGCCATGGCACTTTTAGCACCATGGATGCCTCCAAAATTGTGTCCGGGTTCCCTGAATGGGTAATTACTGGGCCATTCTGAGTGTGGAAGGCCCGGTATTTCCTCCTTCAGGGAACATGTGCCCGGTCCTTCCCCATTCCCATTGGAGCCCCCATTAGGCTCAATGGGAATGGGGAGGGAACTAACAACGGGCCCGTTGTTAGCTCCCTGATCCCCTCGCGGGACCCGCTATGGACATCTGGAAAAACCAGACGTCCACAGCGGGTCCCGCGAGGGGACCTCGTAATAGTGCGGAGTGAGTTTAACGGTGCCGGCACCATTACCGGCACCGTTAAACCCATTCCGCACTTCTCGTAATGAGGCCCATAGTGTAGCAGGTTGCCCCATCGATCCACTAATTGGTTGGCATTCTCTTCCAAACTTGGACTCTCTGCTCGGCTAGCAGCACATAAGGAAACCAAACCCAGGTGCTTGAATCACATCAGATTACTCCCTACTTTCCCAATTAGTCCATCATCTCTCATCAGACTGGCCATGAGACAAAGTTTCTAGTCTGTAGTTAACATTGTAGCCAGCACTCTGTTCTAGGACGTTCAAGGGAGTGAAAGCACATCACTATCATCATCCGAGGCTTAATGAATAGCCATTGTTTTTTGTACTTCTTAGTCAAATGTGAAGAGACCATGAATGTGTCCATTTCAGCCTCTTATTTGCTGCTAATTGATTTCATTATACGGAATGCCATTGCTCCTCTTGCCCTCTAGAGAATTAATCACTCTACCTTGTCTAGACATTATACACTTTTAATTGTCCAATACTTGGCTCTTGCAGATGATTTCTTCTTTAATCTAAGATAAATATGTCTCCTGCATGGCTTATCCGTCTGCCTACCTTTGTGTTTTGCAGCTATTCCTTAAAAAAAGCATCCTTGACCCAAAGCCAACATAGACTGTTTTTTTGCACCCAAAGCCATTCTTCCATCGCCTCCTGACACTGTAACCCTGATCTGTTTCTGAGGTAGCTACATTGAATGTTTACACGAGCCGGCCTCCATTTTTCAAATATGTGCGTCCTTGCCATGTTATATATTCCTCTATAGCAAGCTTCTATGTTTCTTTTCTACTTTGCATTACTCCATATTTACACTTACTGGTCAGCAAGTTACTTTGTCTTCTTTTGCATTCATGATTACTTTATAATTTGGTACATTATTCTCTTATTGCTTCAGTTACATCACCACTCTTAAATATTTTCATATTTTCTCAGTATACCATTGTATATCTTCTTTATGACATCATTCTTTCCACATCAGATTTCACTTAGCGCTAAATGATGTCCAATGGTGCGTACTGACATCCTTCCATACGGCATCCTGCCCACACGTTCAGTGCAAGGTTAGATTCAATACAGTTGTCTGAGTGCATATCATCTCTTGTACGCTCGATGCGGTATAGGCATAACACATGGAGTCTCACATAGAGCCCTTCTTCTGCTGTTCCAGTATGACGGTGGTGAGGGTGCGGGAGTTAGGGAAAATGTGTCCATCTGCAAGCCTAACAGAACATAGACTGTGAAAACTGTTTTGGGAATAAATGAACCTATCCCACGTCCATTGCCAGACATGATCCTTTTAATAGAAGTGCTAGCACCTGATCACCTAGCTATGTTTCAACCGAGCAGGGGTGCATAACCCATATGGTAACACACATGAATAGTTCTCCAGGAAATACTTTGTACCAGTCAGAGCACATGCTATCATAATAACTGCTCTAGGAGTTGCACTAGTAACACAGCCAGGTTTTGGAGGAGAGGAATGTGTCACCCTTGCCATGTCATAAAAGCTCTGTTGGGCACTAAACTGAGTCAACTTTAGAATATTGCATGTGAGAGAGACATAGATTAATAGATAAGATCATGACAGCAGGGTGCAGTCCACTTATTGAACTCTGTGGTAGCTGGTTTTCAGCTTACAGTTGGATATATTATAGAGTTATTGGGCACTAATCAAAACATTAACCACCATTTTGGTGGAAACAATGGACACGCAAGGAAAAACAGAGTCAATGAGTTTTGGATTAGCAATATCTGGAGGAAGGGAAAATCATGACACTTGTAAAAGGAGCAACCGACAGACTAAATATGTCTAGGAAAGTGGATTTACTACCCACTGAAAAAGAGAGGAAACTCCATTTTGGGACAATTCAGTCACATATAAGACTGTAAGTAGATTTTACCTGAGTAGACCTCTATGATAAGGGCTAGATAAGACCCAAAATAAAATAAACAGGAACAAGGTGTTAACCATGTTGAAAATCTGACATAGCCTGAACCACCGTCACAGTTCAAGGACAATGCAGAAGGTGGCACAATGCAAATGTGTCAATATAGCATAGGAAGACTATGAGGTTCATGGCTCCAGCCATAATCAAACAACCTTTTCTGAAAAGGAGGTGTCCAGACCTAGGCAAGGAACCAGTTTGAGTAGGGGTTCATGAGGAAAAGGTAAAGGTGGAGTAGGATTACCTATCATCTAAGAGAACACATGCAAGAGAACCACACATGTACATTATTTATTTATTGCATTTGTTGACAGCGCCTAGACCCAGAGGTATCACAGCACTGGTACATGATTGTTAAACACAGACAAAAGTAGTCAGGAAAGTCTCACGGATCCTAGCCATACTTGTTGAAAAACAGAGTTTTCAGCTTTATTCTGAAGGTACTGTAGAAGGTATTTTCTTGTACATGACGCAGTAGAGTGTTCAACAAGGTGTATGCAATGACAGGGAAGCTAGCTCTCAGAATCTCTTCCTTGTAAATATGTTTGTGTTCAGGGCCGGAGTGGCAGAGGATCGTAGGCATTGTGATATTGATTTTTATATATAGGTTGATAGAGGAAGGCGGTTGCAGCGTTGTGAATGCATCTTTGGGCTAGCAACAAGATTGTACACTCAATGCAAACTTTGATGGGCAACCATTGGGCATCTCTCTTTGCTTGAGAGATGTGGTCCATCCACTTCAAGTTGCAGGCCAACCAAAGGGCATTGTTTTGGATCAATTGGAGCTTGTTAAGGTTCTTGGATGATGAGCCAGAGAGGATAGCATTTCAGTTGTCCAGTTTGCTACCAATGATGGCTCTAGCTAAGGTAAGGGGATTGTCAGGGGACAGCAATGTTATGCTGAGGTTGATCAGTTTAGTGGAGTAAGATGCTGAGGAGTCAAGGGCTTTAACATGTTTGTGCATGGATAGCTCAAAGTCAACGTGGACGCCCAAGGTTTTCACATGGCTGGAGATAGCAACAGTGTTGTCATCTATGGAAAATGATACGAATGACGGGACCAGATATTTGATACAAGAAGGGGAGCCCACAATCAGAAGCACTGTTTTATCATCATTTAGGCAAAGATGATGTGGAGCCAACCAAGCCTGAAAGATGCTGTACACACGATTAATGTTGGCAGAGTCAACAGTGTAGTTATCAGTGATCCTCAGCCAGATTTGAGTATCATCTTCAAAGTTTGCGTAGGAGATTTTTAGATTGTCAAGGTGGTGAAACAGGGGCTTAGTATACATATTGTAAAGTATCAGAGAAATGCAGGAGCCTTGTGGGACACCATATTGTACCAGGATGGGGTTTCGTCTTTACAGAGCCGGCAAAGACCATAGAGGAGCGCTGGCTGAGAAAGGGTTTGGCCCAGCTAGCAGCATCTCTGGAGAAGTTGAGTTGGAAGGTAAGGTGTTGACAGAGGATTTTGTGGTCTATGAGGTCAAAGGCCGTGGAGAGTTCCAGAAGGAGGAGGATAGAGAGTTCACTGGTGTCTCATATGTTATCCCTCAGGATCTTAAGGTTAAGGAGGGCTGCCTCAGTAATATGTCTGGGTCTAAATCCAGATTTCCATGAGACATGTAGACTGTGGTCCTTCAGGTAGGTTTGGAGTTGAATGTAGGCAGTACGATCAATTATTTTGAGAAATTAACATATGGTCCTTAATCAGTAACATGGCATGGAATGGATGGGATGCAGAGTAACTCTTACTCCAAATAATAAGAACGACTCAGGAAGTTGGCAAAATTGTGTCCAACTGTTTTTATTATCAATTGTCTAAAACTAGCAGTTACAACGGACATCAACTGATGTACGCTCGTATTCTCTCAGCACAAATCACATAAACACAATCCTTTATACTAAATATTCCTCATACGTGACATCATACTATGTAGCAAATAAGAACAACTGACAGGGAGTTGTGGTTGGCTCAAGGAGAACATCTAAGTATACTTTCTATAAAGGGTAGAGTTGTGATAGGACATCTACTGTCTGGTGGACAACTTAAGCCTGCCTCTATTACAAGTCCTCCTCAATACTTATTAAGTACGCAGAATACTATTGGTTCTTAACCTATAAGGACTTTCATTATATGGCCTTCTTTAATTGGTTGGAATACTCATGAAATGTCTGGAACATCCAGTACACTAGCAGTGCGTAAACACAAACCCAGGTGCCAAGGGGTGAAAATGACTTCACCAGCCCACCCAATTCGTCCCACATCTCTCATCGCCCATGCCTTCTACCATGCTCACTGTCTTTGAACTTGGCCTTGTATTAGTTTCTCTGCTCTGGGAATATAAGGGAGTATGGGTACATGCTTATCATGGTTCTGGCCCGCATGCCCACTTTCTGTTTTCATCCTCGACTCAAGTGACAGGAGACCGCAATTTGGCCCATTTCATAGCCTTTAATTGTCTTGAATTAATAAACATGGCACTAATGGTGTTCTTTCCTCATGCTTAATCAAGGAATGGTCTGGCTTCTCATGTTTGCTGCCTTTGAGAACATTCAACCAGTTCTTGGCTGCTTCCAGTCTTATAATCAGGCAAAACAGCCTTTCTTTCTTCCATCATGCTCTCAGCGAATTCTTTTCTGGGACACAGTTTTCAATCCTTTTCCTCCGTGGGTATTAGTTTACTAAAATTGTGACACCGATGTTCAGTTCCTTTATATGTATAATGGCGGCTTCGCCTGCAGTCTATTCACTTCATCTAGCCAGTTTCTATGATCAGTTAATCTATTTTTGTTATGGCATCTGTACCGTTATTTAACTGGTTTGCATTGTCTTGAGTGTGTCACATATATGCATGCAATATTCTTTCCTGCACAGGAAAATTTACTCAGTTCCTTATTTCAACATATTCGATAGAGTACATACATCTTCTTCAACCGCTTTTCTCAGTGCGTCATGCTTATCTTTGTGACATCATAAACTTTACCTTTTCTTGTTTTCCTATTCCTTCGGGAACCTTTTCTAAGAGATTATAATCTCTTCAGGCATACATCTGGTATGGCTTTCTTAACTGATATCTTTTACTGGTGTCAAACATGGTGCAGGTACAGGCTTCCAACATGCCGGTAACGGGGGGGTGAGACTTCCTGCAGAGGCATTTGGCTACTCCTCTACAGAAGGTATGGTCCTGTTGTGATGTGTTGTTAGTTAGTAGGAAGGGTAGGGTCAAGTGAGTTTTTTTTTAGTAAGGGAGTGACCCAGGCTTCTTTGGTGACTGTGGGGACTGAGCTGGTGGCAAATGAGGTGGTCATGAATTTAGATATGATAGGGGCCAGCGAGTCAGCGCACATTTTGATAACATTGGCGGGGCAGATTTCTCCTTTGCATTTCGATGATGGATAGGATGTCAGAGGGTGACTGGCGAGAAGTGTATTATTATGGTAGTAGAAGAGTCAGATTGGTGAGGGGGATATGGTTTAATGCGTGAGAGCATAGCTTTCTTTAGGATAGTTTTGTTTCTAAACTTGTGGGTTTTCTTGATCAGAGCTGATTGGACAACTGTGCACCAGGCCTTGTCCACAGGGAATCGGGCAGTGGGGGTACTGGAGATATGAGATCTTTAAAGAGTGTTGTAGATACTGGATTTGGTTGAAATGATGGGTGCTTTGTAGGTCTTGGCAGTAGAGAGGAAGGCCTCTTTGTGAGCTGAAGAAGGAATTTTCCTCCAAAGGTGTTCCTGTGCTTTTTTTGTTTCTTCTGAATGTGAGTTGTTCATCTGTGAACCATTTGTGGCTGGTCGACATTTTTGGCGTGTGTTTTTCAGGGGTGCATGGTGTTCCAATGTGTGTAGTAGCGTGTCATTGTAATCTGTACGTAGGCCATTGGCATAAGTGTTGTTGGGCAGTGATGGCCAGTGATGCAAGGATGGTACTGATGGTGGGTTCTAGTTGTTCCATGGTGAGTTTGCGCATATCTCTAGACATTATGGTGGAGCAAATTTTGTCTTTGCGCTCTATAGAGGATTCTTGCACTAGGAGGAAGTGGATTAGTGAGTGGTCTGTCCAGGGGTGGGTGTCGATGGTGGTGATAGTGAGAGGTGTGTTAAGGTTCAGGATACAGTCAAGGATCTGGCCTTTGGTGTGGGTGTGGGCGGAGACGGCTTAGGAGAGGTTCATCTCTTGTAAAGTGGCGGCGAGAGTATACATATATACACACATGTATGCATGGAGGAGGCAATAGATATTGGCCTGGGAGCTGTGAGCTAATGGTAGAAGGTAGATGAAAGTTTTGGGGCTGACTACAAAGGGAGCATACTAGGTTTGTGAAATAGGAGGATTTGGCAGAGTCCAGTGCAGAGGTTAGGGCAGCACAGTAATTTATGTAGGCTAGGAGTAAGGTAGGTTGCCATAATTTGTGCCGGCATCACAGGTCATGGTGCATGTTTGTTTTGAGGAACTGAAAACATACATACATTGATGAAGAATATACATTCTCTTACCACAGAAGACAAGAAAAAGGGCACACCATTCAACAGTGATCAGATACCTGGTAGAACAAAAACAAAAGTTATAGACAAAACAAACAACGGTTCTACACACTACCCATGGAAAACCTCCAGACCCAACAGACAATGTGAGAAATGAAGGAAGCAAGTAACTAAACTGACATTTTCTTTTAGATTTGTTGTTATTTGTAGTTATTTGAGGAGCAGTATGTCAATTTTGATCAAACATAACTTACAATAACACATTTAGAAATGGGAGAGGCATTCCCATGAAGGGTTCCTGTACAGTAGCATAAAACGATGAAAACAAGTGGCAAGCTAGTTTACAAGGGTGCAAAAGAGTCTGACATATACAAGGGACACAACAAAACAAATGGACACATACATATATAAGAAAACAGGTGACTTACAAAGGTAACACAAGGGGACAAGTTCTTCAAATTAAAACAGAGTACTATTTAAATATACAAAATTACATTATTAAGCATTATTGGAGGCATTGGTGGGGTCAGGTAGGGAGGATGGCAGAGAGGGCATTGTGAGCTCCCACTTTAGCAGGGTAGTGAAATATAAGATGTGCTTTGAAGAGATCCACAGTTGTACTGGATTTGATTGTTATGAGCAGTTGGTTCCAGTGGAGCAGGGATGAAGAAAGGAGGCGAAAGGAGGCTCAGGGAGGGCATGGGATGGTGAGGTTGAGTGCTTAGGAGGATCAGAGGGAAAGCGATGGTAATTAAACTGAGATACAATCAGACAGGTACTGAGTTGAAAGACCATTGATAGTTTTGCTGAGCAGGAGAAGGAACTTGAAAAGAGAGCCGATGTGCATGGAAAGCCAACCAGCATGTTTTCAGTAGGTAGAAGTTGGGGAGGATATGGGTAGATTGTAGCAAGTTTGAGTAGAAAAGTTGAAGATTTTATCTAGAGGGAGGAAGGAGTAGAGAGGAAGACCAATAAGTAGGCTTGAGCAATAATCAATATTGCTGAGCATGAGAGTGAAGATTAGAGCTGTTGAAGAGTAGTTAGTAAGAACAGGACACATATTCTGGATATTGAAGAGGTTAATAAAAAAAGCAAAGACAGTGGTAGTGAGGAATTGATGCAATTGTAGGATGATGTCAAAGATTACCCCAACAATGTGAGCCTTGGCTGAAAGAGAAAGAAGGTCAGGCGGAAGGATATAGGAGAGGGTAGGGTAGGAACGGCATTGAAAGTTGGGAGAAAGACTTCAATTGTTGAAGATTTCAGCATGATGTAGCAGGGAGCTATCCAGTGGTGAATTGTAATGAGACAGTTTGTAATGTGTTATGAGGTGGCTGGGGTGAAGAAGTAAAAGGAGGAAAGATATTTAACTGTCATCAGCAAAAGGTGATAATGGAAGCCAAAGAATGAGATAAGCCTTTCTAAGGCTGACATGTGGAGGTGAAGAGCAGAGGTCTGAGGACTGATCCTTGGGGGACACCAGCAAGTCAAGTAGAGGGATGGGGGTCACAAATTTAGGAATTCCAAGAGAGTTTAAAGGATCGACCTTTCAGGTAGGAGGTGTAACGCTCACCTGAATCCCTCGGAGGCGCGGGTCTGGTCTGGGCGTTCTCCGAACCTTCCAAAGTCACTCGCAGGTGTTTGGCACCACCCTGGAAGGGCCAGCTCCTTACTGTGATCTTAATCTGGAGAGTGAGATGTCTGCGGGCAGAGAAGAAACAGGGGTTAACGTCTGCCTGACGGGGTTTCGGCCCTTTCCCCTTCCTGACACTCCTACAACTCTCCTAGGCCGCACGTGCTCACCTTAGGTAGGTAAAAGCGGCGCTCTCCATCCTGCGTCTGTGCAGGGGCGCTGTAGCCAGTTACTTCACTGGACGATAGTTCAGCCTTTTATTGCGGAGGTAGAGTCCAGAAGGCAAGACCGTCGTTAGCTGCACGAACGGTGAGTGCCTTATATGAGTCTTTTTATTGTCCTTTCAGAATCTTGCCTCTTTTGCAGGTCCGGTATGCTGATCCGGTAAGTGGAGAAGTCCGGAGTTTTTGCAGGCAAGCAAAAAGTTCATCTGAAGTTAAATGCACTTTTAAAAGTCTTTTTTCCCTTTCTTTCAGGTCGCGGTGCAATCGGCGATGAAATATGATGCCGAAGGATAGTGCCGGAGGATGGACAGGTATCACCACTTAAGGCGCGTGAGTAGAAATGGAGTCCTGAGCTCTAATAATGTCCTTCTTGTATTTTACAGGTGCGGACAAATGGCGCTGAACGGAGCTCGCGGAGACCGTGGCACAGGTAAGCAGATATCACAGAGTTATCGCTAACCTGTATTCTTTGTAGTTGCAGATGGCTGGAGAACGAAGAATGGCGGCTCGAGGCCTTGGAAGGCGCCGGAAGGTGGTAAGAGCAGCTCTGGTACTTTCTCGTGCTACTCTAATGTTCTCGTTTTCCTTTTCAGATGTCGCGGAAGGCTGGAGCTGGATTCAGGAAGGTAAGTTGAAGATTTTCCTGTTTTCAGGTGCAGAAGAAGAAGAGCAGCTGGAGCCGACACGGTGAGCGTCCTGCTGCTATTGCAGAATAACGCGAAGCATGTGAAACCAATCGGGTGTGGTTTAAATAGCCTTCAGTAGTGCTTAGGCGTCTTCTTCCACAGCTTTCAGAGGTAAGAAAAGAGTTCCAGTATGTAATTCTTGGGAGTGGTGCTGGCCCCACCCAGCAGTTAAAGTAGTCCCAGCAGGATTGGATGAAGAGTTCAACCTGCAGGTAGGAAAGCAGCATGGTCTGCAGGAGGTAAGTCCACCCAAGCACCAATCCTTTTTATATGAGCCCGGCGCTTCCAGTGCCGGGACTGGGTCCCTTTATGAGCATGAGCCTGGCGCCGCTGGCGCCAGGACAAGGTCCAAAAGGCCCCTACGGGGGCCGGCTTGTGCCTGGAATAAGGGTCATGACCCTGCTTCCAAGGATGTTGGGCTAGGTCTGACACCTTGGAGGCAGTGGTCATGACAGGAGGTGATCCAGGCAATAGCAGATTTGTGAAACCCAAGGCACTGGAGAGTGAGGAGAGAGTGCGGTCGACAGTATCAAAAGTGACAGAAAAGTCCAAGAGGCTGAATATAGAAGAGCATTTGGAGTGGTGAGCATTGATGAGCAATAGAGAGAAAATTGGAGACCTGCATGTCGGTTGAGTGTTTACTATGGAAACCAGATTGAAGCAGAACTCCAAGGCCAATATCCTGAAGGTATTTAGTGATCCAGTTGAAGACCATATGCTCAAGGACCTTTGAATAATGAGGAAGGAGGGAAACTGGTCAATAGTTTGCTGGGATGCCTGGGCCAGCCGAGCATTTATTCAATAAAGGTACAACAGTTGCAGATTTGAAGGAGACAGGGAAGTGTCCAGATTTGTGAGAGAGGTTGAAGAGCTCAGATAGATAAGCACAAGTGATTGAGACAAAATATTTGACCAATTGGGGAGCAAAAGATCGAAAGTTGCACAGAATGGGTTGGTGCTTGGTATGGTGGGTGCTAATTCAACAGGAGAGGTAGGGTAGAGGTAGGTTAGAGTAGAAGACTGAGGGAGAGAGGTGGTGATCAGCAGGAGTGCTGCGGTGGGAGATAAAGAGGAAAGACTGTGAGAGTGTCACAAATGTTGAAGATTTTAGATCAAAATTGTGAGAAAAGCCATTAGCAGAAAGGAGGGAGGAGATGGATACTGGCCTGGGAGCTGTGAGATAATATAAAAGGGTAGATGAAAGTTTGAGGGCATATTACAAAGGGAGGATATTAGATTTGTAAATTAGGAGGATTTGGCAGAGTCCAGCGAAGAGGTTATGTCAGCAAGGCAGTTTTTGTAGGCAAGGAGTAAAGTAGATTTTTGTAATTTGTGCCAGCATCGCAAGTCACAGCGATTGTTTGTTTTGAGGAACTGAATTTCAGAGGTGATCCAAGGCACGATATGGTTGGTCAAATGGAGTCTTAAGTGCATTGTCAAAGTCAGAGAACACATAGTGAATGGAACAGGCATGTATAGGGGAAAGATACAGGGAAGAGCAGAGGTTCTCACATTATCAATGTAAGGGACAAGAGAGTCTTGCCTGAATTTCTGCTTATTCATTGAAGAGGGGATATGAGAAGTGGAAGGTGGAGGGACAGAGCCGTTTAAGTGAACAATAGAGTGATCTGAGGGAGCGGGGTCAATGGAGAGGTCAGAAGAGGAAAGTGAAATGAGAAAAAAAAGACAAGTTCAATGAAGTTCCGATCACAGTGGTTAAGTTTTTCATGGCGGGAGTAAAGGGAGCAGTCAGATAGGAGGAGTTGAGTTCAAGGTCGGTGGCAGTAGAGGCCTTTGGAGATTAATGTCCCAACCAAGACAATGGAGATGTTGGTAGGAAGTGACTAAAGGAGAATGGTCAGATCATGGAGAAGGAGTTGAGAGGGCTATGTCGATAGAGAGCCAGAACAGTGCTAGGCGAAGAAGGAAGGAGTTGACCAGTGGCATGTGCAAAAGAGGAAGAGTGTTTTCAGACAGTATAGAGGGTAGTATTGAGGGCCCTGTGGATAGGAAACACCACACCTCCACCCTTCACAACAGGTCACGGAGAGTAGGAGAATTTAGCAGAAACATTGTGGAGAGCTGCTAGTGTAGCAGCTTCATGAAGGGAGATCCAGGTTTCTGTGAAGTTGAGGGCGATGAGAGTCAAAGTGGTCAGTGTTGTATAAAGACTTGTTACAGAGAGATTGTACATTCCAGAGGCCAAATGAAAGAGTGTTGGGACGTGGGGGATTGGAGCAGGTGTTGTGGGGAAGATGAGGGGGATAGAGGATGTTGGAGACTGTGGGAACATCTTATATGAGGGATGCAGGGGCAAGGAGGACGATGGGGGGCTAGAGAAAGAGGCAGAAGTTACTCCAAGTAGAGGCTGAAGGCTATGAGAGGAGGGAAGTAGCAGAGTGAGTAAAAGGAACAATGGGGCAATGTCAAGATGCATGTAGAAGAAATAGGCAAGTGAAAACAATGAAGAAAGGGTACAGGTCCAGAGAGAGAGGGTAGGTGGCTGAGTTGTGGAAGGGGTGGATGGTTGGCTTAGAAGAAGCAGATGTAAGTTCTGAATTCGGCTCATATGGGGCTGTAGGTAACCCAAAGATAGTTAACAAACCCAAAACACCAATGGTTTTTGGTCCCTTGAGGTAACAGTGAATGCATAGGCCATTGGTGAAAGGATCAATTTGAGGAGATTGAGAAGTGAGGTAAAGGGTAAGTTTGGTGAAGTCCAGGCTTGAGCTGGGATTCTGTGCCTATGCTATTTGCATCCCTAATTTGTCCAAAAAGAGAACTCCCCTTTGCTGTCTTTGGTCCTTGGATGCAGACTCCCAGCTGGACACTGTGGGGAGATTGACTCAGAAGTCAAAATGTCACATGCCTCTCTGGGAGCCAGTCACAGTGCTATTAATGGTTTCCACAACAACAGGCAGAGTCCTGAGATTTGTAGGCCATGTGTGTTTGCAGGCATCAGATGATGCACAGGGTCCTTTGCCTGGCTATGCAGTATGTGCCCAAGAAACCTTTTTTCTTTTGTTGAAAACAAACCTTCAAACAATCACAGTGCTCAAGATAACTTCCACGCTGGCAGGCATAGCCCTGGTTGTTGTAGTTCTAGGCACCCTTGTTTTGCTCGTAGGACCCTCAGATGGTGCACAGGGTCATCTAGCAAAGCAAGATGTCATAAAAAAAAGAAAAGGTATTGAAAACCAACCTCCAGTCAAATGTCCATCTGAGAGCCAAACTGTAAGTGACTTCAATTCAGCAATCCAACTAAGTCAATGCCTAGTCTGGGATGCCCAATGGAAGCCCTTATTTATACATTTATATGTCAACAGTGATCAGATCTGGATGATGAACCCTTATATAAAGCCCCTCTCTTTGAATCCCCCTGATCTCACAGAGCCAAGAAGTAGATTTGTTTTGCAAATTAAAAGGTTTATTGGAAAAATTAAACAATATATATATATATATATCACACTTTTATGAATAAATTAATATCTGATAGCACAGTTATGAGTATGAACAGTGATCAACAATGGATAATATTACAGTAGCACAATTCCTTAATTACTTAGGAGATGGTATAGAAAGGATAAGGTAGCAGAGAATACTTTTGTATGGTTTCAAGGAAAATCAATGATGGAAAGAATGGAGCACAGAAATAAACTGGATATGGTTTCAACAAGAGATAATCTGATCACTTTTTCCTTTGTGACAACTCACTCCCCCTCTATGCAATATGAAAAGATGGACATGAGGGCACACAGGTTTTCAGGAATACAATCAGAAGCAGTTCAGTTCCCGTTCCCCTCAGCAAGCTTAGAGAAACAAAGATGATTTTAAAACATAGGCCAAATACTTTTAAATGTGATTGCAATGAAGTGAAAAATATGCCAGTTTGAGATACTCACTCCTAGTTTTGGAAGGGAATGGACCTTGTCCCAGATCTGGTCAGGTTTGGGCTGCGGTTCTCTCGCCACAGGACGGTCTCTGGCACTGGTTCTGCTCACAGCGGGGCCTCTGGTCTGCTATCAGCACTGCACAGCGGTCTGGTCTGGGTCTGGATACAGCTCTGCTTTCTGGGTCTGGATATGGTTCTAACCAGAATCAAACAGCTTGCCTGGCTGTTGAATAGTTTGGTTAGGTTGCTGGATTCTGAGGCCTGCTGCGAAGGATTCAGCTTTTGGTTTCAATCTTGTACCCAGCGAAGGGATCTGGGGTCTCATTCACCCATGCATTCCCTACGCCGGCCACAAGTTTTTTCTCCCCGTTGTTGTCAACATGGTAAGAGCATCCATCCACATAGACAGTGGGCATTCCCTCACACTTATCTTCTTCAAAGACTTTGTGCGGGGGACTGAGGTATGCCTCCATGTTGTCCTTGATTTTTAGACTTTCGTCCTCGAGACAGTTTCCTCTGGCACAATCATGCAAGTCAGCCAGACCTTGCGCGAGGGGACTCTTCTTGTTTTGGCCATATCTGACCTCCACAGGAAAGCCTTACATTGACAGAATCCAGGAAGTAATTCGGGAATTACTCACATTTCCGGCCTGGATTCTGTCACTTTGGAGATATTACAGAGGCTGGTGTGGAGTCTCCACTATGATGTGTTCCCCCTCGATAAACGGGCGGTAATTCTTCAATGCCCACACTGTTGCCAGGAGTGTCTTCTGACAGTCGTTGAATTTTTCCTCCACCGAGGATAAAGCTTTGCTCGCATAGGAGATTACTTTATTAACCTTGTCATGCTTTTGATATAATATTGCAGTCAAGCATGTATTAGAGAACCCTGTCTCCAAGAAAAACTCCTTGTTTCTGACAGGGTAAGCTAGGCAAGGCGCTTGTGAGAGGCTTCTTTTGAGCTGTCTTATTGCCTCGGATTGTTCTGGGCCCCATTCCAACTTGACCCCCCCTTCAAGAGATGAATCAGGGGTCTGGTGATCTCTACGTAGCCCTCAATGACCTTTCTGCTGTAATTGGTCAGTCCACGGAGGTTCCTTAGTTCCTGCAGAGTTGTGGGGTCTTTCAGTTTCTGGAGTGCTTCCACTTTCTTTTCCTGGGGACAGAGACCCTGAGGAGTAATCTTATGCGCGAAGAAATTCACACAGGTTCTACACCACTGTGCTTTCTGAAAGGAAAGTTTTGCGCCGGCGGCCCTCAACTGGGTCAGAACATAACGGATCTCCACTATGTGTTCCTCCACAGATGAACTTTTAATGAGGACATCATCTACATTTGCCAGGTTACCCCTCGCACCCAGGTCGGGCATGGCCTTGTGTAGGAAAATGTTGAATTCATTGCCAGAGTTGAGGTATCCGAAGGGTGTCCGGGTCCATGTGTACTGCTGGCCCCCAAAGGTAAAAGCCAGTTTGTATTGGTCCTCCCTACTGACAAGCACAGTCCAGAATCCATTGGTCAGGTCTATTGCAGTGAATACCTGTGACCCCTGGATCTGGGCCAGCCCTTGGTCAATGTAGGAAAGAGGCCATCGGGAAGTATGGACCCGTTTGTTGAGCTCCCTAAGGTCGGCACAGAGTCTCCACTGGCCGTTTGGCTTCAATATTCCCAGCACCGGATTATTGAAGGTGCTGTGTACTGGATGGATTATCCCCCGGGACTCAAGGTTCTGAATTATTTCAGTAAGGGACTCCATGGATGCGAGAGGCAAGCGATATTGCTTCACAAAAACTGGAGTCATGCAAGGGTCTGTGGGAATTGTTGTGTGGATATCGGTGCGACCACAGTCATATGAGTCCACCGCAAAGAGATCTTGGAAATCCAAGAAAACTTGTTTCAACTTTTGCTTCTGCTCCAGAGTCACACAGGCATCAGCTAGGTTGACTCTCTCTTCAACCATCTGCCTGAAGCCTGGAAAGACGTCTGGTTCTGCTATCTCAGCGGCCTCCTCCAGCTGGCTGGAGAAGTCCCTGGTCAGAGTGCTGATTTGGACTGGAGGCTTCAGGTGGGAAAGGCAGCCCTCATGGACCTGGAAAATCACCTCATCCCTCCTGAAGTCACAAGTCACATCTTCCTTACCATAAGGGCAGGAAGTGTACACCAGGAAGTTCCCCCTATGCCGGGTAAAGATCCTGTCTGGTGTTGTATTGTCATGGTGCCTGCGGCTAGAGTAATACACCTTAAGTCACTGTTATCCACCTCTATTGGAATGGTGTCATGTTCTATGTTGACTAATGGTGTTGGGTTTACCCCCAACCCTTGCTGTTTGAGAGAAGCATTTAGATGAATATATGCATCAGGGTTTTTCAATTTTTGTCCTCTTTTAACTGTCACTTCCAGGGAGAATTGTCAGGTCCTTTTCTGGGATGGTGACTTCCTCTTTAATCTGAATTTCAACTGCATAAGGTAGCAATTGAGCTGACCAAAATGCTTTCTCTGGGTCATCAAAGCCCATGGGATTATCCGCTAATCGGGACCAAGCTTTGAAGTTTATTAGGTCCAAACTAATGGCAAAGCGATTGAGAATGTCACTGCCTAAGTAAAAGGCGGCAGTGACGACTCGCACGACCCAATAATTATGGACTATGCTCTTGTTGCCAATGGAGATTTTGAGTATACACCTGCTTGGCAGGGGATGTTTGGAATTGGGTGTTTCCATATCCATTTCCCATTTGTCTATCAGATTGAATGTGGGAATGGCTGGATCTTTTGGGAGTTGGCGGAACATGGCTTCGCTGGCGAAGCACTTATCGTTGTTCACACACACTCGGGCGAGAACAGAGTCCTTCCCATCATTTAACTGAACAGGTATGAACAACTGCTCTCCAATTTGCTGAATATCAGCCAGGCTCTGAGCTGATTTCACATCTTTCTCGACTATTGGAGTGGGAATGTCTGATGTGGATTGGTAAAGAATTTCAGAGTGTTTCCTTCCAGTGTGGAATACCACCTTAAACTGGAAGGAAGGTTGATTTTCAGAAATAGAGAGGACCCCCCATCACCAGTCTGTTGTCCTACTGCTATTACTGTCACGTCTGGAATTTGGTTGTTCTGGAAGTGAAATTCTACTTGGTTGTTCAACCATGTAGCATGTGCCGTTTAAACTAACATGGTTGACACTCTGTTTTAATTTTATTGGTCGGCTACTCTGGGTCCAGAGGACCTTATTTACACAATCGATTAGGGGTGACAACCTTCTCAGGAGGCCATTCCCTAGTAAACAAGGGGTGCCCTCTGGAGTCGCTACTTTGACCGGGTTTTTCACCTTGTGTGGCCCAATTTCAGATCTGCCGTCCCCTCGACAGGAATTTCCTTCCTGTCAAAGTTCTGAAGTTGTCCAGGGAGGGAGGTGAGAGGAATTTGGTAATTCTCCCCCCTCCCTGAATTCAGTTCATCAAAGGCCTTTCTGGACAGAAGGGTAGCTTGGGATCCAGTGTCCACCAGTGCCAAAATAGTCCCCTGCCCCCGTACATGTACCGGGGCATAGTATCTTCCCTCCTTCTCCTCAAGGGGGCACAGATAATGCACATTTTTGGACAACTGGTGGGCCAATTTTCTGGTTTTGGACATGCAAAGAGAAGAGATTTGGGCAGAATTCTGTGGATAGTCTTTGGAATCTGAAAGAAAAAGTTGGCAACTAGCAATGGGAGAAATTTTGGGTTCCCCTGGTTCTGGTTCTGGGCCGCCCCCCCTTTTTGGAGGCAGTCACCAGAATGGGTTTGAACCAGGGGATTATGATGCTGTTGGTTCTGGGATGAGATGATGGGCAGTGCTAGCTCAGTCCCCACATCTACCCAGTCTGTCTGTGAATCCCTTGGGACCCATTTTCCCTTGGGAGGAGTTCCCCCCTTCTCTGAAGGAGAAGATCCTTTTCCCAGGATCCTCTGAGGATCCCTCTCCCTCAAATTGGAAGATCTGTACCTCCTCCTCAAAGTGAGTCTGTTTGGGTCCTTTGTTTCTCCTACCTCCTCTCTGCTCCTTGGGTGGCAGACTTTCAGGGGTAGGAGATTTTGTTTCCGGGTCCTGGGTTTCTACAGGCTGTCCACAAGTGGGGAAGGAAGCTTCCTCTAAAGCTTTACACCCCCCTTCCCCTTCTGCCTCCACCCTGGGAACCGGTGGGTTATCGGGGTGCTGCACAAGTCATTGTTCTGGAGCACCAGGCCCCGAGTTTGGGGATTCTTCGCCGGCATGCTAATCTGGGGGTTCTGCTGAGCCCTCAGCATGCGACCCAGATCCTGTGCCATATTTTGGACCTGGCGCTCTAACTGTGAAACCCGCTCAGGCTGATACGGTGTCCTGTTTTCTCCCCTGGGCTGATCCCGGGAAGGGTAGCTATCCCTTCTCTGGTAGTACCCCAGGTTGGGAAGATTTCGGGACCCCTCCACCCTTGTTCTCCCCTCTCCCAGATTAGGTTGTCTAGGCTCAGGGAATTGGGGAAAGAAGGATGGATGATTTTGGGGCTGGAAGTTGGGTGGATACCTGGGGAAAAAGTTCTGCCCAGGATTTGGTGAATTTCTGCCCTCCTGGGGGAAGTTAGGAGGGAAGTTCCCCGAGTTAGGCCCTTGGCTGGATCCCTCCCTTGGGCTGGAAGAGTCCACACATAACCCAGGATGGGTCAGTTTCCTTTGCAGCGGGGACTTACATAGTCATGGGAGTGAGGGACCCCATTTGTGGGACTACCTCCTTGACTCCCTGTCTGTGACTGGCCCGAGGGCCTTCTGGGTTTAGAATTATTCTGTGCAGGCAAGTTTTTAGGCCCCCCATCTCTAAATCTAAAACGGTGGCAACCTTTACCTCTGCCACCTTGGCAGCAGCGGGGTGCTGGTCGGTTTGGGGCTTTTCTGAGCATTACTTTTATTTTCTATGGGCTTCTGCACCTCATAGATTCGGGTGGCCTGCTCAATGAACCAGTCTAGTGACCTTTTCTCATGAAAATCTCTTACTAGCTGGGTCATGATGTATTTGGGCAAGGCATAGAAAAAAATGTTAACAAATTCTTTGCTGTCCGTGCGCACCCTTTTGGTAGTCTGCGCAAAGGCACGCTTCAATTCCTGCACACATTCTTGTGTGGCCGATCCTCCCCACATTGCAAATTGTAGGCTGCCTTGCAAGCCTCTTGGGGATTTCTGTGAACAGAAAAGTGCTTTAAGATGGCCGCCCTGTAGGTGGACCATCTTGCATGATTCTGGTCCTCCAGCCCCGCAAAGAAACTCGAGTATTCTGGGGAGAATATCCATTTGACGTACTGCATGCAGCTGTCTTTCAAATGGAAGTCTCCATCATTTGCTCAAAGAGCTCCAAGTGTTCCCAAACAGAATACTTGGTGTTCTTGTGATAAGGCATGATGACACTCCTGATTGCCTTAATCTGTTTTAAGGGGTCTTTAAGCAAGGGCCTTTTTGCCTTATTGGCCTTCTTGGTTCGGGTAATCCTGGTCCATTCATCCGCTGACTCAGAAGCACTTCTCCCAGAGGTGCCCGTCTGATCTTCTAGGTTGTCCCGGATTCTGCGAGCCTGGGAATGGCTGGCAGAATGTGGGGACCTAGTATCTTGTGTTCTGGGATGCACAGAGGAGTCTTCAGATTCCTCCTTGCTGCCCGAATTAGATGGGTACCCCCCCACTGACCTAACTGGGCGGAGGTTTTCAGAATGCCCTTAGAGGGCCTACTCACTCGGGGTTAACCATTAAATTGCACTGTACTTGGGTGCCCATACCCGGATGCCCGCCCATCCATTCCTGGGAGGTACTGGCCTATGAGCCCCATACTTCTGACTGGATAGTAATCTGCCATCCCGTGGGTCTCGGCTAATGTGCGCCAGGGGAAATGGGGGTGGCAGAGTCCAGGGACTGGGAGAGATGGAGGCCTCTGGTACTAGGGCTCCTGAGGTTATGCTCAGGTGTTTCCCTTTCCCAGCGAACCTCATCTCTATCAGCCCCTGCTCCCTGTTGCCCTGCAAGAGCCTGTGCTTTCAGTTCCTCAATTAAGGCCTTACTAGACTCTATCAGTCTCTCCTGCATGGCTATCTGTTGCTGGAGCCTATCATTGTGCTGGCAGAGAGCCTCATTCTCTCTCTGTGCTTCCTGGTTAGTCTTGGAGTACTGGGCCAGTCTTTGCTGCAGGAGGGTTACCTCCTGAGTCCCATCCCTACTGGCCTGCTCCTTTCTTGCCGGAGCATCTTTCACTCTCCTGGTCCGCTCTAACAAGTTCTGATGCTCTTTTTGGAGGTCACCCAGTCCCTGGAGGGCCAGGTGATTTTCTTCCATTTTCTTTTTTAAGTGGCAGACTTCCTGGACCAAGTTATCCCTTTCCTGAGTACGAGCCTGAATCTGTGCCGCCAGGTCGTCCCTCTGCCTCTGAAGGGCACCAGCTCTCTAGCGCTCCTCATCAAACTCTGCCTGGGTATCCAGGTCTATCAAAATCAGTTTGTTGCTCTCTGCCTTCAATCTATCTAGGTGGCTTTGCAGGGTGGCTACCTGCTCTGTGCCTGCCCTGTTGAAGTCCAGTTGTTGCTCCAGCTTTTTCTGGCTCTGCAGTAGGGAGTCCAAACCTTCTTGGTACTCCTTTTGCAAGGCCAGAAATCTGGTATCCTGGTCTGCCTTTTCCTGTTGCAGGATATCCATGTCCTCTGTTATTTTAATGATATACTGTCTACTATCATTTTCTGACTCCTGGCTGCTGTGCAGCGTCTGCTCCGAAGAGTGCAGGTCAGATTGGGCCTTCTCTAATGCCATCAGTTGCCTACTTGCCAGATATTGTCCTTCAGCTCATTTGTCCTTTATGGCTCCCATATATAAATATAAATATGCCGCTATCCTGACAATCTTGTTGTGCTCATCCTTGGCTTTAGGGGCCATGTATAGTTCACTCAGGGTCACATGTAAGGGACCCTGATCTCTCCATGTATCTGACCCTGTTGCAGTGATCTGAGTGTGATTGCCTGCAACCACACCGTCTGATCCTTTTCCGTCCATTCGCCTCTCACAAATAGCTTATGTAAGAGGTTCTCTCTGGCTATTTGATGTCTACCGGTGTCGTCATTCTGGAAATTGATTTCCTTCCTGACTTACAGAAGTTAGTATTTTGTTTTGAAAAACAGACCGTTTCCTTAGAGCGTTCCTTTGAGGAGTGCTTTTACAGGGTAACAGAGCGTGGTGATCCAACAGGATTTTTGTATCCTGTCAGTTAGCACACTGTATTAAGCTGCACAAGTGGTAGCTCTAATCCAGAATCCCCGGCTCCGAGCCCCCACTCTGTAAGTGACTTCAATTCAGCAATCCAACTAAGTCAATGTCTAGTCTGGCCCTTATTTATATATTTATTTGTCAAGTTCTTAAATCTGGATGATGAACCCTTATATAACGCCACTCTCTTTGAATCCCTCTGACCTCACTGAGCCAAGAAGTAGGTTTGATTTGCAAATTAAAAGGTTATTGGAAACACTAAACAATATATATATATCACACTTTTATGAATAAATTAATGTTTGATAGCACAGTTATGAGTATGAACAGTGATCAACAACGGATAATATTACAGTAGCACAATTCGTTAATTACTTAGGAGTTGGTATAGAAAGGATAAGGTAGCAGAGAATACTTTGTATGGTTTCAAGGAAAAGCAATGATGGAAAGAATGCAGCAGAGAAATAAACTGGATAAGGTTTCAATAACAGATAATCTGATCACTTTTTCCTTTGTGACAACTCACTCCCCCCCTCTGAAATATGAAAAGATGGACATGAGGGCACACAGGTTCTCAGGAATACAATCAGAAGCAGTTCAGTTCCCGTTCCCCCCAGCAAGCTTAGAGAAACAGGGATGCTTTTAAAACACAGGCCAAATACTTTTAAATGTGATTGTAATGAAGTGAAAAACATGCCAAAAATGATTTTAATTCCCTATAGGAGATTCAGGGTGGGTGATAGCTACTTTGAATTAGTTCAGGTCAACACTAGCAATGATTCATGAATGATTATCAGAGTGAAAATGAATTTCAGCAATGGAAAGCAAGAAGCAGCTATTTTTACAAGTGGTGAAATTGAGCTAGTTTGCAATATGTGACACTTTTTCTGTGTGCATCGATCGCAATTATGGAATAATTATGAGGTTTGTTGGAAAGCTTAGGTTCTGAGCTTTAAAATGACAGCTAAATCTTGCTTCTAGGACATACGGTTCAAAAGATATGGACGTTTTTATGGAGGTAGATTTTCAGAAATGAAGTCAAGATTTCAGAATGACAGATGACACTTTTGCAGCTTTTAAATCACAGAATGTACACACGATTTCTATGCAGTTCTGGACAGGTTGAAATGGTTTGAATGAGATTACTTTAAACTAAGAGATGGGTTCTGGACAGTTCGAGATACTCACTCCTAGTTTTGGAAGGAAATGGACCTCGTCACAGATCTGGTCAGGTTTGGGCTGCGGTTCTCTTGCCACGGGACGGTCTCTAGCACTGCTTCTGCTCACAGCGGGGCCTCTGGTCTGCTATCGGCACTGCACAGCGGTCTGGGTCTGGATACAGCTCTGCTTTATGGGTCTGGATACAGCTCTGCTTTCTGGGTCTGGATATGGTTCTAGCCAGAATCAAACAGCTCGCCCGGCTGTTGAATAGTTTGGTTAGGTTGCAGGATTCTGAGGCCTGCTGAGAAGGATTCAGCTTTTGGTTCAGGCCTCTCTGCTTCAAGTTCTGGAGTCTATCTGGAGTCTAAGTTCTGGATTTGGTCGGGCAGCGTGCTGCGCAGACATCAATTAAAGAGTGGAAAATGAATGTCCCTATCTGGGTCTCAGTGGTTCTTTTTATGTCTTTTGAAAGTGGGTGGGAAGGATGACTTTCTATGCCCAACCCTCTGAGGATTATGATAGGTTAAAGGATTTACTGTGACCTGACTGGAGAAGGGAATTCTGAGTCAGAATGAGTCAGAGTGATGCTATGTTTATGGCTTGGCTGAAAGAACACTCCCCCTTGCATTTACTTAGAAAACAATTGTTCATAACCAAACATGCTTCCCAGATACACAAGTTGTTGAAATTACATGTACACTTCACAAATTAATTAAGACAGGTCTCTGTTCAACCTTGCTCTTTCTAAGAGCTTGGGTTCAGAAATGACAACATTTTGCGCTTTTAGGGTTTTACCATATTGGTTTTTCATCAAATCTGACACAGAGGTACACACCCTCTCTGGGCATATTACAGTAAGTTTTGAGGTCTCTAGCAAAAACACAGACGTTACAATATTAATAATTACAGGGCTTGGCCTCAGAACATCCCACAACGTCCAGCTTAGTCTCAAATCGTGGGTGAATTTTTCATATTAAGAATCCCCAAATTGTACATTTCTGTCAACTTGATGCAATATTTTATAAGCAATTTAATAAAACATACATTTGCATCCACTGCAGTACACCCATTGGTTTGTCCCCGCCCCTAGAAACTTGGCTTGACTCAGAGATCAGATGTCTTGCCTTCCCCCAGAGCAGTGTTGACAGTTCACACCCAAAATCAGCATACCCTATTCAGCTGAAGGAATCCTGTGTCTGTTTTTTCCTGCTAGCAGGGCATCAGTCCAGGGTGCCACTCTCCATTTGATTAACAGAACTTCGTGATTTCCTGCCTTCTTGCTGAGATGACCAGGTGTGAAGCCTTCTAATGGACAGGCAATCCTTTGAAGTCCCAGCTAACTCAGGTTCACTGTTTAGCTCCTGAAATAGAAGTCTCCTGTCAGAATTTAGATTGCTAGCGCCGGTCAGTGGCGGGCACCGGTATTGCACCCATTTTTGACAGCTGCCTTAAATTAATACATTTCAAAAAGGGGATTTTACTTGATAGCATATGATCCTTGCTAACATTGTATTGCTGTGGATTCTGCAGTAATGTAGAACACCCAACCAGAAGTTGGATTTTTTTGGTGGTTTCATGCCCATGATTTTAGCAATTTTGACAATCAAGAAAATTCATTTTTGAACAGCTCTGTATTCCTTTGTCTGCTTTTGTTATGTGGGCAGCCAAAGGATGCGGCTGGCAATGGTCTCCTGTATTAACACTGATAGAGGCAAAAGAAGATGGCAGCCTGTCTGACAGGTTCTCACTGCACACTTTCTGGTGATTTCTGGCCAGCAGCATGCTTTCCGGCAGCCATTATGATGTTTCCCATGTCAGTAATGCACAATATGTTGTATGGCTTGGATGCGTGGGTTGAAACATCCCACAAAACATAGTAATTCAGATGACCTACACACAGGTTGCAGTGTCCTGTGTGTTGTAGGCCCGGGGAGCTTTGTTTTGTAGACAGGACCCTCAAATGGTGCACACGTTGTGCTCTGGAAAAGCAGTATCTGGCCAAGAAACCCAACTATTGAAAACAAACCTCCAAACAATGAAATGTCCATCTGAGAGCCAATCACAGACCTCCAGACAGCTTCCACACAATGACAGGCAGAGTACTGGGTGTTATAGGGCAGGACCCTCATATGGTGCACAGGGACTTCGGGCAAAGCAGGATGTGACTAAGATATATATATATATATATATATATATATATATATATATATATATATATATATATATATATATTGAAAATTAACCCCAGACAGGTTTTGGGTGAGGTATTTTATATTGAGGGGCTGGGGGGGACATAAACAAAATGTAGTTTGAATACCAATGTAGTTTTTTTCATGTTTCTTGAAGAAACATGAAAAAACATTCTTTTATAACAAAAATTAGTCATACGTGATGTCACACTACGGGGAAAATGAGAAAAACTTCTTGGGGTTGTGATAGTTTTAAGGGGAACATATAACTATGCTTTATAAATAGGGAGGGGTTGTGATTGGGTCTAAGGTCAGGTGGACAGCTATGCCCACCCATAGTACAAGTCAACTTCAGAGTCATAGAAATACACATCATTTCATTGGCTTTTGAAACTATAGGGCTCTCTGCTATGTGGCCATCTACAATTGGTTGGCATGCTTGTACCCTTCTGGAATATTCCACTCGCTAGCAGCACGCAAGCTGGTACCCCAAGTGCTGGAGGGTTGTGGGATATATTGACCCACTCAACGGCATTGCCTTATATCACTGAGCTGCATGTGCGCAAGAAACAGTAACCTGGCTGCACTGGCTCCTGTGTGCACCAGGACCTCAAAACTGCTTTTGACAGCAACAACAGAAAAATGGCTGCACCATTTTTCCTCACACACTTCAGGCAAAATGGAACAAGGGAACAAACTGAAAAATATGCCAGTGTGTTCTGAAACATATACGGAATCAAGTGAAAAGGAAAGCCTGCCATTGCTGCAAAAGCCAAAATCTCCTTCAAAATGAAACCATTTTCACCCTTTCAAAATGCTGATTTGATGCCAATTTCATCTGTCATTCTGAAACCACTGTGAGTAAAAAGGCCCAGTTAAAACCCACTCTCAGAAAAATCAAAAGCAACTTCATTTTCACTTGCACAGGAAATATGTGTTTATTTCTTAACAAAATGTATATAGGATCAGCAGTTCAAAGAGACTTTTTACAATCTGACCCAGGTTAAGGAAAATTGTATCTATACTTTAGATAAGAGTCCTGCTGCAAGGAACATGACTACAGCTGCCAAGACAGTAGCAATCTGAGGAACTGAAAACCGAATTAAAGAAAGAAGTGATTGCAGTTTTTGACACATGTGAAAAAATCGGCTATGCTGACTGAAGAGAAAAAAAATGACCTGTTTAAAACTCAATTGTTAATAAAAGCCTGCTTATTTAGCAATGTAAAGGAGTTATGTTAGTGGTGACAGTCCACACATAGGATGCTTCTGTCAAAGATTGGTTTAATTCAAGACAAAGTAAGACATTTAACAGTTAAAGCACATAGGCTGGAGTTGCAAGCTCTCCGAAACCTGTAATTCCATTTGCCAGCTATGAAACTCTTCCTAGGAGAAGGGAGATACACCCTAAATCCAGGACACTTAGGTGCAAAGTGCCAGCCTTTTCTCCAGGCTAGGACAGTAGCAGTCCCAGAACACTCACCTGCCAAGTGTGAAGGGCAATAAAACCTTCAAAAAAGAGAGAGACCCGCATCCTGCTTGGAAGAAATTGCCTGTTGGTGTTAGCTGGGAAGAGAAAAATGACAATGACTCCCATTTGACTTAAGACTATTTTATAAAGAACTTTAAAAAGACATATCTCAGCTGTCAAAATTGGTAAAAATGTGGAATTTTCACAGAGGAAAAGTGGAATTTTGGGCTGTGTTTGAAAACTGTTGGTAGAATGTTGTGACACACTCTGGGCAGAAACTGTGATATATGTTGTATTACCAGAAAAACATCCTTGTTGCAAATGTCAAATGTTGTACATACATCCCTGGGGACAATTTGCATCTGTGTATACAATGGGGGAATTGTGGGCCAAATCTTTAATGTGTAAAATGACCGAAATGTATCAGAAAGACAAATCAAGGTCGCACAGACTGGAGGTTTAGACTAATCTGTGCTGCACAAAATATGTAACCTGTGTATCTGATTTACTAAGAGGTGGCAACTGCATAAATATCTTTTTTTGGTAAAAATCGGATTTTCAGTAAAGGAAATGTGGGAGTTTCTAGATACAGTAAAAATCAACTCATAAACATCACATCACTTTTTCTGATATCCAACCAATTGCGAGCATGGTATAGAATATGCCCTTGCCCAAATCCTATTGTTAGGGGTGGGGGTAGTGAATCCTGCCCCTGTCATATACTGCAATGATGTCTTCTGGCATTATAAATAAGGGCCTCTGACTAGAACTCAGGACACACACTGATTTCTGATTTCCTACGCCGGCGTGATGTTCCTGTCTGTTCCTGTCTTTATCTTTCATCTATCCATCTAAACTCCAGATCCCAACCACAAGGCCAAGCAATTGCCGATCCTGCTTCAGCTAGGCCTCAATTCTAAAATAATCCCCATAACCAAGGGAAGCGCTGTGGTGTTTTGGGGAAGCATCCTGAATTTACCTGGCTTGCAGCTACTCACTGCTATCCTGTTATCCTGCTACCCTGCTATCCTGCTGCCCTATAGGATTCAGTAACCAGAACTGCCAGTCCAGAACAACTATCCTTTGGTATCCAGTCCCTGCCCAGCTGACTCTGCCCCGCTGAGTTTGTCCGGCTGCCCTGTGTTAGACCAGATCCGTGTGGTGATCCAGAGTGCTGACTGTCCAAAACCCAAACTAAATGTGGACTGTGAGTATCAATAGGAACCATAGAAACATAGTAAAACTTGCCTTGCTTTGTTCCATCCCAATCTCTAAGTCATTCAATCCTTATCCTCATAACTGTAATATTGTCACAATCATTCTTGAAACCGTGCCTTTGATTTCTTGCGCTAGTGCGAACTTCTATAATAATTTTGTCTTGTGAAATTCTAAGCCCTTAGTCCTCCTTCGGGTGATCAGACTGGGTCCGACAGGGCAGGCGCGGAGGTGCTGGGGTTGATTCCGTGGATCAACTCCGAAGCTTACTGTGTCTCAAGCTGGTAGCATGGCCTGAATGCCCTAGCATAAAGTAAAACTTTTGCACCTTTATTTTTCCAAAAACACACCTCATTCTATCTGGCTTAACTCACTCAATTTAACAGCTGGAAACCTCACTACACTTTCATATTGTACCTCAGATCCATAGCTACAACCCAACCCAAAAACGCATCCAGATTTACAATATTTCACCTGTATTTACTAAAAACTGTTTGGTTAATTTCAGGTGGGAATGAGCATTTTTGCAAAGTTTAAAAGTGTTATTTTTACTATCAATTGTTTTAAACCTTCCATTCATTTTTTAACTATATGCTTTTGCTCACACTATTGCTTATGTGTAAATAGTTTGCAACCTGTTTGCAATCTTAAAAGCGAGCTCACTATTGTAAGCTTTCAATAGTTTCTAATAAGGTATCTGTGGCTGCACGATAATAGGGTCATTGAGGTTGCCCAATGCTTGAGAGAAATAAAGAAAAGTGGGTATACTTACTGATCATGTTTATTATTCCACACAGGCCGGTTTATGTTTTCAATTTGGAATTAACAACTTCTTTTGTCCAAAATATGCAAATTTGCTTGTCCTTGTTTTTCATTAGTTAAATTTGTACACCATAATTGAAGAAATTACTATATGCATGCATTAGGTACTAGATACTATTTTCTTAATAGTACTGGATTTATATTCGGTTCAAAAGGGGTTTCAGGCTTACCTTAAATGTACATAGGTAAGGCGAGAGATGCCAGTGCGCTGAAAGTTTGCTTATCCCCGTTTTCGTATTGGTTAAATATTTAAGCCCTAAATAGAAAATGACACTTAGTACTAGGTGCAATTCTGCTTTTAAAAGTGAATTTTAAGTTAGGTTAATGGGGGAGTGTTAATTTTCTAGTCAAGCTTACCTTCAGTTTAAGGAGGAAAGCAGAATGGTGCCAGTGTGATTGCTGCATTCCAATGAGTTTGTTGGCACACCATTTTAGGTCGCGCTAATCATATTTATGTAGCACAATGACGATTTTGAAGCGTGCTGATGTTGCATAGTATATGACAGCGGATTGGTGTAGTGTATGTGAAGTCCGCCATTTTGGATTGGGTTTAATGGTATCACTAGCTTTTTTGTTGGACCTGAAAGCCGTACGCTTTTGGGAATAATGGTAGCAGTTGCCCCATAACTAATTTGTAAAAGTGATGGCATCCATTAGGAGATGTATTGCCCTCAATATGTTGTGAAATGAAAAAAATCCTAGTTCTGTTCAAAAGTAAATGGAAGCATGTGAAGATTAATTAGTATTGGTCCTGTAAAGAATTTGGAACTGATGTTGTTGATTTTTACATGACTTATTTCGCCTGATTTGAGCTACCTGATTGAGGTATAACAGTGTGTTAAATTCAAAGGAAGTTACATAATGTTTAAAGTAAGGCTAATTATTCTGGATGTATCATTATATGGTCAAAGGTATAGGTAAATGTTATTGGATATCAGAAATGCAAGGTAGGATCCTTAAGCAAGTTAAGTGGTTAAAGGAAGTGAGCCATTTCATTGTCCGAATTTAAACCAGAGTGGCAGCAGTCCATTAGGCAAATCCACTTGGCTTCATGTTGTCACAATCGTTGTTCCCAATTGCCCCCTCTTGGAGGTCTGTTCACTTTTTGGACCCCAAAGAATCTTATTGTCTCAATTGGTTCTTTCGGGTGTACAGTATAGAAGTGGAATGCCAGTGGTGATGTCATTTCATGGTTTTTGACATAGCAAATATGTTCTGCTAGTCTATACTTTAGTTTCCTAATTGTACTGCCTATGTAAAGTTTATGACAAGGGCACTGATTCCCTATACTGTAAACTTGGTGTTGTAGTTGATGAAGTCTTGAATGGTGAAATCTCTGCCGTTGGGCATTTTGATTGTTTTGTTGTTGTCTTCTGCGAATTGGCAGATGTTGCAAGTCCCACATTTGTAGTTACCTTGTAGTCTTTCTTGATTCTATAATTGTGGGAGACCTTGTTCTTTGTTATCCAGGTGAAAATGTGAGGGGAAAAGTATGTTCTTAAGAGGTTGTGCTCTTCTGAACGTTAGGTTAGGTGTATCTGTAAGGTGGTCTAATAGGTCTTCATCTGCTTTTAAAATGTTCCAATGTTGGTAAAGAATTTTTCTTAGTTTTTATGCTTCACTGTTGTAGGTGGTTATGAATCATGGTGAGGCTGACTTTGGTTCCTGGGTGGTAATTTTGTTTTGGAGCAGTTCTTGTCTTGATCTGTAGGTAGTTTTGTATCAAGCTTTTTTGAGTAGTTGTTTGTTGTATCCTCTTATTTTGAATTTGTTTTCTGCCTCTGTCACATGCTTGTCAAATTCAGATTCTTGTGTGCAGTTTCTCTTAATTCGTAGGTATTCTCCAAATGTAATATTTTTAATGATGTGCAGAGGATGGTTGCTTTTGGCATTGCCTGCTGTTGGTTTAACGTACAGTGTTGTTTGAATAGTGTTGTTTTCAACATATAGCCTAAGGTCTAGAAATTGTATTTTGTTGGTACTATCCTGCATTGTCAGTTTATGATTGTAGTTGTTGTTGTTGAGATAGCGATGATATTGTTCTAGCTGAGATTTTGTGCCATTCCAAATTACCAGGATGTCATCATGTACTGTCCCCAGTACACTATGCAATTTTGGTCAGTAAAGAGTATGTGTTTCCATGCGTGATAAAGTTTGAAATGACACATATATATATATATATATATATTAGCATAGCAGGGGCAAGTTTAGCACCCATGGCTGTTCCCTGGGTTTGTCTGTAGATCTGGTTGTTGAAAGTAAATATGTTGTTATGGAGTGTAAAGTTAATCATTTTCAATAGCATAGGTTCTGCTGGTAGTATGAAATAAATCTGGTTTTCAAGAAGTGATTTGTGGTTTCCATTCTTTATTTTGAAGTATGCTAGTACAGAGTGACGTGACATCAAAGGTAACAAGATGGAAGTTTGGTTCCCAATTAACTGATGTTAACTGTTGAATCACATGTTTAGTATCTTGGATTATTGATGCCATGCTTTTGGCTAAAGGCTGTAGATGTGTGTCAATAAACTCAGAGATTGGTTCAGTGAGAGAGCCGATTCCATTGATTATGGGTCTGGTGGATGGCAGTTGTTTGAATGGTTTGTGAATTTTGGGGATGAAGTAGATTGTTGCCAGTACTGGGGATGGGATATTCATGAAGGCGTTTTCATCTTCTGAGAGGAGTCCCATTTCCAGCCAATGATTGTTGAGTAGCGCAATTCTTTTCCATGATCTGATAATGGGTTACTGGTCAATTTTTCGTAACATAGTGTGCCTGATAGGTGAATTGATGCAATTTTTAGATAGTCCGCAGTGTTGATAAGAACAATTTTGCCCCCTTTATCTGCTTGTTTGTTGTAATTTCTACGTTGTTTGTCAAATCTCTGATGGCTTGTGTTTCTTTGTAAGATAGATTGAAATTTGTTTTTGATGTGTTCATGCCTTCGAAGTAAAGCTTCATGAGGTCATTTGTAACTAGTTGCTGGAAAATATCAATGGCATTGTCTGCTGCAAAAAAAAGGATTCAATTTAGATTTTGGTTTAAGGGATGTTGTTGGTGTGAGGTAAAGGGAAATATCAATTTCCTCAGCTAAAAATGTTATAGTGTGTTGATCTTCATTGTCTTCTATATTTAATATGTCAATTGTATTTTCTACCAGTTGTCCTGACAATGTCAATGATATATGTCTGGTTGTTCCCGCAGGCTTCAAAATATCTTTACTGACATTTGTAAGCACTCTGCAGAATTTGTAGAGGTTTAAATTAACCTGGAAAAAAACCTGGTGGTTAGTGGGACAGAATGATCATACCTGGTTCAGGGCTGAAATCAATTATTTTGGTAATATGTTGTTGGTAAGATTTACCAATAGGTCCTCCTGGGTTTTGGATTTTTTGAACGAGTGAAGACTCCTTGGAGCCGATTCATGTAACAAATGTGTACCAACATCTGTGGCGCAAGCTGACGCAAGCATGAAAAAGCAAGCGCACGCGTATGCGTGCGATTCATGGAAGGCCATGCGTGTGTTTTCATCGGGATGTGTGCCAAATCCATCCGTGGCGCACACGGGCGCATGCGTCACTGCAACATCCCAAACGCTGTGCGCGACGTCCACAGCAAAAGCGCACAACGTGTAGCACACACACCAAAAGGGGCGGAACATGGGATGGAACAAGCGAAAAGGGGAACAACGCATGAAAATGAGGGCGTAACTGGGGAAGTACTGCTGGGAAATACACGGAATGCCCACACGCACGCAAACTACACATATTCATGGAATCGCACGGCAAAAGACACGCACAGGCCTAAACACGTTCGCCACACAAAGGCAGGCGGAAGCATCCCCATGCAGTATAAAAGGGCGCATAAACAACAAACATGTATATACTGCTATGCTGAATGTTCCATTTCTCACAGCACTGATCATAGGACACCGCAGGATGAGGAGAATAGCCAGGCCCCGCATTTTTTTTGCCCAGGACCAGCCTTTTTGGGATGCCTGATGACCAGATTGATCTTTTTATTAATTATTTTTTTCTTATCTTTTTATTTATTTTTAATTAATTTTTCACCTTGTATAATCCTAGACCTGGTCACTGAGTGGGAGGATGACCTCACATCACCCACCTTGTGCTCCCAAGCACTGAGCTCCTTGGAAAAGGGGCTCAATGTCATGCATTTCTTGGCCACTGGCTCATTTCAGAGGACAACTGCCATAGTTGGGTGTGTCTCACAGCCCACGCAGTCACGCTGCCAACACCAGGTGCCAACACCAGGTGCCTACCCTCTGAGCAACCACATGATGACACCAATACGGAACCCCACCACACCACCCCAGGTAAGATACAACGCAGCCCATATTGCAACCAGGGGCATAGTGGAGCACACATTCAGAGTGCTCAAGTCACGCTTACGCACCATTGACGGCTCTGGCGGCCAGCTACTATATGCACCCCCAGTAGTGTGTGAGATCATTGTGGCAGCATGTGCCCTGCACAATGGCGCAACACGGCGGGGCGTACCGGTGGACATGGTGGTGCCCCCACATCCCCAACCACATGCACAGGTGCTGCTCATGGGAGGGGAAAGGGTACATGGCGAGGCAGCCCAGACCCAGCTTGTGGCCACATTTGTCACCTAAACTCCCACCCCAAACTTACCACCCTGAGAATGTATTCACGGAACTGCTACATTGTGTGCATCCCTAACTACATAAACATAACCAATCTGGTTTGACCAAAAGGAACACATGCAAGGTGCATATCCCACCATCACCCTGCAAAACAGGCCATGTAAATCACTGGTATGTCACCCAAACCCTCCCAACACCCATGACCCCTGTCCACCTTGCCATGCCATGGCATGCACCAGCTGAACAGGCAACCAAATGCACAACACATGACACTATCATCATTAAGTTAATGTTAATGTTAATGTTAATGTTAATGTTAATGTTAATGTTAAAGGACATTTTTACCGTGCACTATCACCACCGGAGGGGTCCCTTGGCGCTCTGGCGGTTCTGAAAGAGGAGGGGAGGTTGTGTTAGTAGGAGGAAGCGGGAAAAGTGCATGAGAGTAGTGATGTACTGTTGGCGGCCTCAGCCCGGTGGGTCCGTTGGCTGGGCCTGGGGTGTTTGCGGCCGGTAGTCATTCTGTACTGTTGTGTAAGGCTATGTGTGTTTTTTGTTTTGTTGTTGCAATGTAGTGAAGTTTGTGTGGTTTGTTGTGCTGTTGGTTTTGGTTTGTCTGGTTTGCAGTTTGAGAGGTGTATGCAGAAAGAGAAATTGTTAGTAGGGTTGGTTAGTTTGCGTCTCTATTCTGAATTTGGAGCGCTCGGCTTGCATGGTCTCCCTGTTGCGGCTCTGTTCTGTACTGGGTCTGACTGGCATACAGGTTCCTTACTCCTCTAGCCCCCGCCTCTAACATGCTCTCTCATAGCTCCCCTTATCCTCCATTCATACTTCTGTGGCCAGTGCCCCTGCCAATGACAACCTCTCAAGTAGTGGGCGATTGCCAATATCTTGATAGTTCCACACCAATGTGGTATCTGTCAGTAATTAAAGGCAGGTGTTGTTGTTGGTGGGATTGTCTGGGGTAGCTGCGTGCAAAGTGAGAAATGTAAACAGGCATGATTAATTCACACCTGACATGGAACCTGACAAACTCACTTGGCAAAAATCTCCCACACATAAAAAGGGGGTCATTATAAGTATGGCCGTACACCATAGACGGTGCTGGTACGTCACTGGCACCGTCCATACCGTACAGCCATATTATGAGTAACCCTGGCGGGTGGCGGGCTGTGTGGTGGTCGCCAAAGCTGCACCTGCAGCTACCACTACCTGTGGGCCTGTGACAGCACATGTTACTTACTGTCAGGTCGCAAGGGTGCCAGGCCCGGATACAACAGCAGCATCACCTGGAGCTGCATGGGGGGCTGGCATGGCTGCACCAGCATGTGGCTGGACATCCTGCCCCTTTGGTGCACCACTGCCTTTTCCTGCTCTATGGCCAGCCTAGCCAAGCTGGACTCCACGTACTCCCTGGTCACCCTGGCCACATGCCCGACCACTCCCATCACTGGCAGGACACCCAGCTGAGCTCCCCATAACCTTTGGTGGCCTTGCAACCATGACACAGATGTAACAATACCAATGGGAGCTGCACTGAACAGTTGTCCTGGTCAATGGGGGTTGGTGGGGGCGCAGGGGGACATGTGTCAGGGCCTGCTGGCAGGTGCCCATCAATGGGAGTGGTTGGGTGTCCAGGGGGACATGAGTCGGGGCCTGCTGGCAGGTGCCCGTCAATGGGGAAGGGGGGGTGGGGGTGCAGGGGGACATTTGTCGGGGCCTGCTGGCAGGTGCCCGTCAATGGGGGTGGGTGGGGGACATGTGTTGGTGCTCCCGAGTGCACGGTGCCATGTGGGCTGCCTGTGGTGCATGCCCAGGGGTGTAGGCTAGTCCCCTGTGGTGTGGGCTGCCTGCAGGGCATGCCCAGGGGTGTAGGGTAGTCCCCTGTGGTGTGGGCTGTCTGCAGGGCATGGGGAGGGGAGAAAGGGCACACCCGGGAGGGCCCACACTGCCAAATCGTATGTAAAAGTCCACACGCACCCCTCAGAATCCACGTACCCTACTCGCACTAGCGAAAATGCGTGTAAAAGTCCACACGCACCCCCGGAATACACGTACCCCACTCACATTAGGTAAAATGCCTGGAAAAAGTCACCCCTGTGGTGTGGGCTGCCTGTGGGGCATGGGGAGGGTGGATGGGCTGCCTGCACGTATTCCGGGGGTGCACATGGACTTTTACATGCATTTTCGCTAGCACGGGTGGGGTATGTGTATTCCGAGGGGTGCGCGTGGACTTTTACACGCGTTTTCACTAGCACAAGCAGGTTATGCGTATTCTGAGTGGTGCTCGTGGACCTTTACACGTGTTTTGACTAGCGTGAGCGGGGTACGCATATTCCGAGGGGTGCGCGTGGACCTTTACACGCGTTTTCGCTAGCGCGATTAGGGTACATGTATTCTGTGGGGTGCGCAGTGAGTTTTCCACAAGTTTTTGTGGTTGGGGGGCTGTATGCTGGTCCACTGGCCTTTGCGCCATGTAGGGGATTTGTGCGATGTATTTGGCGCACAGGGTGGGGTTGGGAGTGTTACTGGCGCTGCTGTAGGGTCACTGCGCCGCTCTGCGCCACGGCTAGTTATGGATGTTGAAATCCATGAATACGCTGTGTGCTGGAATGGGTTTTGGCGCGCGCAGCTGGCGCAGACTTCCACCCGCACACTCTGTGTGCCAGTCGCGTGCGCCACTTGTGCGCCAAATTCTATGAATGACCCCTCTTGTGTATTTCTGTTTCCTCCTGAGGCTCCCACTACCTCTCTTTCCTCTTCTGGCTGGTTTCCATTTTTGGAGGTACCTGGCTGATTTATTGTTTGGGGAAGAAGTGGTTTGAATACGTTCTGGCCAGTCCGTATCTCTGGTATTCTTCTAAAAAAGTTAAGGGATCTGCTTCCCTGATTTGATCGGCTGTAGGTGGTTGAGCTCTTTCTGTTTCGCTTTCACTTTATGATTCCACTTCTGAGGAAACTGGTGTAATTTGTTGTGCTAGCAGAGGTTTAATCAGGGGTTTGCCTAGTGGTTTAGTGTTTTGCTTTACTATTGTTTTTTTAAAGGAATATACCCTTTTGAATTTCTAGTATATTTCATTTTTAATTTTGACTTCATTGGTGAAAATTGTGAGAAAGTTGTCTAAGATTTGATAATTCTTAAAAGTCGCTTCTGGGACATTGAGATCTTCTTTTTATATTTTGGTTATTTCTATTTCTTTGAGGGTTGTTTGGTGAACTTTTTTCCCTTGTTTGATTTTTTCATTTCACAATTTACAGATTGTGAAACATATTGAGGGCAATACATCTCCTAATGGATGCCATCACTTTTGACAAATTAGTCTCGTGGCAACTGCTACCATTATTCCCAAAAACATACGGCTTTCAGGTCCCACAAAAAGCTAGTGTTACCATTAAACCAAATCCAAAATGGTGGCCTTCACGCACACTACGATAATCCGCCGTCATATACTATGCAACGTCATCACGCTACAAAACTGTCATTGCGCTATATAAATATGATTAACGTGGCCTAAAATGGCATTGCAGCAAACTCGTTGGACCGCGGCTATCACAACGGCATCCTTCTGCTTTCCTCCTTAAACTGAAAGTAAGCTTGATTAGGAAATGAACACCCCCCCCATTAACCTAACTTAAAATTCACTTTTAAATTCAGAATTGGACCTAGTACTAAGATGTATGTTACATATCATTTTCCATTTAGGGCTTAAATATTTAGCCAATACGAAAACGGGGATAAGCAAACTTTCAGCACACCGGCACCTCTGCGCCTCACCTATATACATTTAAGGTAAGCCTGACACCCCTTTTGAAACGAATATAAATCCAGTACTATTAAGAAAATAGTATCTAGTACCTAATACATGCATAATGTAATTTCTTCAATTAGGGTGTACAAATTTAAATAATGGAAACGAGGACTAGCAAATTTGTATATTTTGGATGAAAGAAGTTGTTCATTTCAAATTGGAAACATAAACTGGCCTGCGTGAAATAATAAACATTATCAGTAAGTGCCTCTTTTTCAAACTAGATTTGGTTAACCATTGTGAATAATTATTTGGTACCCTCCCAAATGAATATAGAATTCAGCAACCATAGCACGTTTAGTCGTCCAGCCCAAGTACTGCTCTCATCCTTTATATGAGTAACAAGCAGAGCACGCATGACCTATTGAACACATAGATACCATATGACTCACCATTATTTTACTTTCATTTCTTTATCAGTATCCAACAGAACGTAATGCAGTCCATGTGGAACAACAAACATGGCAAAGAACCAACAGAAAAAAAGTACTAAAAAATAAATAGATTAAAAATCGATTACCCTCCTGAAGAACCAATAGAAAACTATTGGGGAAACATGTGTCGAGGGAACAAGTAACTTTAAGGACCTTCTTGTGAAACAACACTAAGGACCCAAATTTTGCTCTAAATTACCAATGTACATTCAACTTAGAGGAAACAAATTGACCTCGAGGACCTTCTTGTGAAGCAGCATTAAGGACTCCAACTTTGATTCAAATCACTAAAGTACATTCAACTGAATTAATGACCAAACTCAGTGAAAGTGACACCTTGAAACAGTTCTCCTTTGTGAAGCAACACTAAGGTCTTCAAAATCTTGGTCTAAAATATCAATACATACCTAACCAACGAGAGACTATTGTGCAAAGATATTGCTTATGATTGCTTGTAACTTCACAGTGTTGCTCCAGTAGAGAATTGTATGGATTTTTGCACACATTTATTGTTTTCTTCAGCCATTTCTGAGTGTCATTTTAGCATTGACAGGGTTTAAATCCATATCCATTTTTCTCTCTTGTTTGGGGAGGGAAGGTTGGCGTTGAATTTGTTTTTTTAATCCTCATTCCTGATTACATGCTGCTTCCTCATATCAATTTAGAATTGCTTATTTGTTGGTTGAGGAATATTGCAGGGGGAAACCCTAACTGGAGTGTTATCTTTCCAAAAATTCAAAAGTATCTCTATTCCCTGGTGTTTTGTAGTTGTGTCAATAGAAGGTTAAACTAAGCGCATTGATTACATTCATATTGTTCTTATCAACCCATTGGTGATTGCTGCCCCATATATTAAAAAGTGTGTGATTTTCTGGAATTTTAAATAAATAAATAAATAAATATTACCTTTACCTACCAGCCTGGTTCCTTGTCCACTGTGACCTGGGGTATTTGAAAAGTGGGTGTGATATGAGTGGTGTATCTCTCAAATATTGAACTTACAAATAACAAAATAAGCGTTTCAGTTGTGCGCTACATACTAGGCTGAGACCAGGCTGTATCGCCTGATTTAAATCCTTAGCAGGGTTGGACTTGACTATGCCTCCCCTCCCAATTAGCCCAACATCTATCATCACTCTGCGGTCTGCCATTCAATTAGTCCTTTGAACTCGGCCTTGCAAGTATCACTGCGCTTGAGAATAGAAGAGTGTGAGCATGGTCTTATCTTCTGGTCTCGGCGTAGCTTGTCCAAAGTCTATTTTCTACTTCGCCATGTGACAGGAGACTGTGCTTTGAACTCCTTCTTCACATTTAGCAGAATTAAATGAATACAACCTGACCCTTCTGGTGTTCTTCCATTACACCTTAACAGAAGCTTGTCTTGCTTCTCATATTCATTGTATCTTTGAGAATAGATAACCAGTTTACTGGCTTCCCCAACCCTTGACACTGGGCCAGACAACCTTTCTCAAATCTTCCATCGCCGTCAGCTGTTTTATTCTACTGCGACACACTTTCAGTCCTTCTGTTCATGGGGTCCTAGTTTTAAATGCTCAGTCCAGTACTACGAATTCCATAAACATTTCTTCATTATTTGATCATAGCTCCGTGACATATAGCCGCCATCAATCTACCAAACAAAAACAGTTGACGCGTTTTGCAGCACCACATGCCGCTTGATCACAACCATATATATATATATTGGCAGCATCGCCTGCAGTCTATTCACTACATATTCACTACGTATAGCCATTCTTCATCATTACTTAGTATACTTCCATGTCTGCATCTGTAAAATTCTAAAATGGCTTGCATTTTCTTTGGTGCTTTCCACATGTTGTTACACTCACCTGGTCTCTGCGGGGGGGTTGGAGCACGGTTGGAGCCCTCCCTCTATGTGGCTCCTCTGGATCACCTCCCTCTCCCGGTTGCTGCAAGCCTGCTGTTCCGGATGCTGGTATTGCCCCTGAGAGAAGATGAGAACTATTGAGAATGGCATGGGGGTGTCGTGACTTCCCTCGACCCTCTCGTGTCAAAATGAAGTGTGCAAGCGTTTTCCCATGCAAGCTCACCTGTTGTGTTGTAATGTTGACCTATCCGTTCTGCTTATCGTAGCAGTGGCACGTAGAGATGGACCGAGTTGCTTCACTGCTCCGTGGAAGTGTTGATCCAGACCGGCTGCGACCAATCCACTTAGAAGGTAAGTCTTCTGGTTGTGATTATAGTTTGTTTATTATAACGTCTTTGTCTTGTTCAATAATAATTCTGGCAATGTCTATTCTTATCCCTATAGGTATGAAGAAGCAGATTGGAGTCTTGGAGTGAATCCTAGGAGTTCCTTGAGCCTGTTGGAACTGGCAAGTTTGCCTTCATATTGGAACTCTAAGCACTGGTGTGGCGGCCAAGCATTCATTTTTGTTATGAATTCTAACCTGTTGTTCTCTCTTTTCTCTTGCAGGAGAAGGCCGATGGTGAAGAAAGAAGTCCGGATGCTTGATGCAGCTCCGTGGTTGCAGGGTGAAGATGTTGCGAAGAAAAGGAACGAAGTGGAGCTCCGTTTAGCTGGACGCCTGGATCAGGTGAGAAGAAGGCCTCAACTCCGCTAGTGATGGGATGCAGGTAAGAGGAGCACACAGCAATGGAGCATCTGGGAGCAGGTAGGAGTGCCTTTTGCGATTGAGTAGCTGGATTTAGGTAAGAGGCGCTCACGCGATGGAGTAGCTGGATTCAGGTAAGAGGCGCACACAGAGATGGAGTAGCTGGAATCAGATAAGAGGCACGTACAGCGATGGAGCGCTGAAAGCAGTTAAGAAGCGCCGTCAGCGGTGGGATGCTGGAATCTGGTAAGATGTCTTCAGAGATGAAGCAGCTGGAATCAAGTGGATGCGCAGGTAAGAACAAAGGTAAGCTTTACGCTGCAAAAGCAGAACAATGCGATGTGAAGGCACGTGGATAGGTTGGCCTTATATAGGCTGGCCTTGGCCCCTCCCTTTACCCCCGCCTAGTGGCTCTGCCTTGCCCCTCCCAGAGACTCTTGCGCGTGTCTTTTAGTGAGGTTCTATGGCCACACCCGGACATGCAGCACGTGCCTTAGGCACAGAGTGTTCAAGGCACTCTCTTTCATGAGCCTGGCGCCAGAGGCGCCAGTACTGGGTCCTTTTGGACCCTGGGGGTGAGGAAGGACTGGACCTTTGTCCAGTGCCCATGACACACGTGCAATCTTCATTTCGCATGTGAAAAGTTGCTCAATTCTTTACATTGCCTTCAGATTCTATAAGGTCTATATACTCTCTTCATTGGCATCTCTTCTGGATGTATCATTTCTGCTTCATGTGACATCACCAGTATTCTCTTTCACTCATCTTCACACTTCTTCCAGAATCTCCTTTCAAAGACTGCTATTTCTCTGCGGGTACATCATATCCGGTTCTCTCAATGGATACCTTGTTTCGAGGACTCTTCGCGGTATAGGGACAATTATAAGCGTCGTGCATGTTGCATTTTCTGGTTTCAAACATATAGGCAAAATTGGGGGCGGGATTTAGGGTACAGGCACTTAGCTCCTCCTCTACACCCCCCCCCCTCTGGTTGATTCATCGACCACTCTCCCATCAGTCTTCACATCTAGACATCCTCGTCTGAAAAAGTGCTTCTTCTGAGTCTATGGGCCTCATTACGAGTCCGGCGGTAACCGAGGTGGTAAAACCGCCTGGGTTCCGCCGGACTCGTATTACCATTCCGCCTCCGTGATTCCCGGAATTACCGGGGCATTACAACCCCGGTTTTCCGGGAATCACGGAGGCGGAATGGTGTTAATCCCCATTCCCACTGAGTCCTATAGGACTCGATGGGAATGGGGATCATGGAAACACCGGCAGCATCTCGTAATGCTGCCGGTGTTTCCTCGTCTGCCTGCAGGCGGGCGGTGTTAAACCCGCCAGGTCAAACCTGGTGGGAACATCACCTCCCGCCTGCAGGGGTCGGACTCAGGCGGTCCGGAAACAACGGTGGCGGCGGGTTTACTCCTTTCAGAGATCCTACTGATTTTACATGTTCATTAACACTTCAGGTCATGAGACCACATTTTCCATTCGGACTGCAATAGATCCATATTCCAACATACTTCTTTTGGTTCTTCGGATACAGGAACTTTGTTCCCTCAGGTGCTAGAATACTTGCTTCTATATTTTTTGATTTCTTCATCTGTCATCGCTTTGGGTCCAAATCCTGACTCGACATCAATCATGGTCTTCATTCCTTCTGCTTTCTTTGCTTTCTACTTGCACTTTGTGATTATTATTCTGATCACACAGAATCCCAACATAATCATCACCAACAAGGCTCCAAGGAACTTGAAGATATTTGCCATTCATTGTGAAACCCATGAGAAGATTGATGCAAACCAGCTGTCATCTGCAATATCTTCCACTTCATCTTCCATCTTAATGTGCAAGTTCGTCAACATCGTTATGGCCTCTGTCAAGGTTCCATTCTCTTCATTATGAGAAGGTATGAATGTGCAACATGATTCTCCGATTTTGGCACAAACACTGCAATCCATAGCTGTAATCATGTGCAGGACATATCAATTCTGAAGAGTCATCAGTCTTATCGCTCTTAGTTCTTCCTTGATAGCATTGAATCCTTTCATGGTAGTGTTGATTGTCTGCAGGAGCTCTGATCTGGTAATCTCTAACCATTTTTCATTCACCATTGTCTGGATCCCTGGCATGAAGATTGTCACAAATACTGACGAAGTGTGACTGAACAACCTGTGTTCATACGGAATAGAATTAAAGGCTTGTGTTGATTTAGCTGAACAGTAGTTCTCCCTCTTTGTTTGATTGAGAAAATCAACTGATCTCCTCTTTCTCAGGGGAGCATCTGCTTTTGGAAATTCTCCAATGTTCAGGTCACTCTTCGGAATCGCCAACACTGAACATGGACAAGTACTATAGACCACAGCCCTCCCTCGTTTTAAGGCAACTTCATGTATGCTCTGGATCCACAGGCCCAGTAGTGGTCCATTATCACTACTGCTCCATCCTTCATTCTTGGTACATCGAAGATTCGACTGCATTGCTGATTCCCTCCAACTTTTCTTGTGTCATTGTTTCTGAAGCATAGTTCTGCACAAGCCAGAGGCACTGCCACGGGACTCCTTTTCATCAACCCATGTCAGCAACTTTGCAAGCTTCATCCAAAGAGGTTTACATCCCATCTCCACACAATTTATAACTGGCTCATTGTTAGGCAGAATCATATGCAGTACCCTTTGGGAACACCACACACATTTAAGACTACAGATGACCGTACAAATTCACCTTTGGTACAAGACTGTACTACATAGTAAAGTGGTAGCGATGGCTGAGCAGCCAGACGTATCTCAAGAGTAAAGTGAGCAGTATCAATAGTTACACAAAGGACAACAATTACTATGATTCAAACAAACACTGACTCAAGGTTTCTGTGCAAAAGAATATACATGTATTTACACATCAGTTATAAAAACAATTCACTAAGTGAAGGAGCAGAAAAATCACACCCTTAATACACTACACAACACCTGATCAATTCTGAACAAGTTGTCGTCAAAATGAAGTGTGAGCAAAAATGGCACTCCAGCAATTTAAAATGGAGGCAAAGACAAGGTTATACAACATTAAGCAGCACCAACAAGTAAGTAAGCAGGGAAATCTAGAAAAGGCTACTATGGTGAGGAAATCCAATCAAGAGGCCTGAGCCGAAGTCAATGGACCAGAGTCTTTGCAGAGGATCACACAGTTCAGAGTAGTTTGCGGTTAAGACTTTGCCACGAGTTCGGCGTGAAGTTGGTCGGAAGAAAAGTTACCTAAAAGAGTAGAGAAGGACAAGCCCTCGGATTGGCGAAAGATTTCAAACACTTTCACTGCAGGCAGACAGAACAAACAACCGTACCTTAAATGAAGAACAGGCTGTAGCTGAGGCAGACGTTCCTGGCAGATCCTCCAGGCTCACGGTTGCTGAAGTGACTGTCGGACTGACACGAAGTAGGAAGACTGGAGGGTCCTGCACTGCCCAGGGAAGAAAGAGTAGAGAAGGACAAGCCCTCGGATTGGCGAAAGATTTCAAACACTTTCACTGCAGGCAGACAGAACAAACAACCGGGTTCGAACAGTACCTTAAATGAAGAACAGGCTGTAGCTGAGGCAGACGTTCCTGGCAGATCCTCCAGGCTCACGGTTGCTGAAGTGACTGTCGGACTGACACGAAGTAGGAAGACTGGAGGGTCCTGCACTGCACAGGGAAGAAAGAGTAGAGAAGGACAAGCCCTCGGATTGGCGAAAGATTTCAAACACTTTCACTGCGGGCAGACAGAACAAACAACCGGGTTTGAACAGTACCTTAAATGAAGAACAGGCTGTAGCTGAGGCAGACGTTCCTGGCAGATCCTCCAGGCTCACGGTTCCTGAAGTGACTGTCAGACTGACACGAAGTAGGAAGACTGGAGGGTCCTGCACTGCCCAGGGAAGAAACCAGCAGCAGAGCAAAGCAACAAATAAAAGGTGCGCTCCTTAAAACCAAAGCAGGGTCTGATCCTCCTGGCTATCCGGTTCACTGTAGCTGTGCACAGAAAATGCGACCAGTGGAGGGAGGCCTGGCTTGCAGTTTGGCAAACTGGTTGACCCACCAGCTCAAGGGGAGAAGATTCCTTGCAGATCTTCCCTGTCATTGAAGTTTGGAGATTTGGACCCACAGCAGGGCTTCACCGGGAAGTTCAGTCATGGTAGTGGTCCTCTTCTTCCATCTTCTCTTCAGTTCTCTCGATCCAGTGGAGACTCTGCCTTCTTAGTCCCAAGAGACCTGCTTTTTATGCAGTTTTCTCCCATTCACACAGCCTGGCTGTCAATCACACAGCAGGATGGCTGTCCTGGCGGGACAGTCACCACAACTGATCATACAGAGTGAGACATGGGTCTCCAAGGAGTCCCTGTGCAGGGAGTCTCAAACCCCTCCCTCATATCCTGTCCCCCTAAGACATTCAGGTGCCTAAGGAGGGCTTCTGTGCAGAAGCCCGCCAAAGGATGTCAAACAAAGCAACCAAACCAGGTTTGGCATGCAGAGTCAAACATGAGAAGACCTTTACAAAAAGAAATGGCGAATAAACCCAGCCGGAACCAAATAAAAGTAAAGGGGGACCAGCGGATTTAAGTTCGAGGCTACTAACTTAGCCTAAAACAGTACCAAGGCTATTTAAATAGACAGTGGTAGGAAAAATAGGGTAGATACGACTGCCACGAGCCAAATCTTAATGAAAGGGGAACGGAATAATGTTCCATGAGAGACAGATGAAAACGATAACTATTAACCCTTTCCAGTACTCTATGTAAGATAGTTTGTACTGGGTCTGTGCTTTTAAACAGACTAATAAAGTAAATGGCAACTTTACATGTTCTGGGAGAAAGTAGTCAGTGCCAGAAAATGGAGTTTAAAGTGAGAAGTCTGAAAAAGACAAACCTGTGTCACTGAACTTAGGTGCTGTGTGACACACAGTAAAAAGATGATGCGTATGCAGTAGTGAAGCTCCACAGTCTGTCTATGAACACAAAAATATAGAACACATAAAGCAAAACACATGTAAGAGTGGGAAAAAAGGCCCACACTCTTACCAGGTGAAAAAAATAAATCCTAGAAATCCAGCAAAGCTGCTGAGAGACTCAGTAAGTGAGGTAAATTAGCCATTCTGTTGAATTCTCCCTAACACTCAACCCCCCCCCCCCCCAGACTAAGGGACAGGTGGATTTAATCCACTCCTGGATGAATCTCTTCACTCTAGTCGGTTATAAACATCCTAGAGAGACCATCAGCATTTTGGTGGTGATATCCTGACCTGTGCTCAATGCTGAAATAAAACCCTTGCAGGCAGATTGACCATCTTAGAAGATTTGGGTTCTCCCCTTTCATTTGCATTAACCATCTCAAGGGCTGGTGGTCTGTCTGAATCACAAAAGTAGATCCAAACAAGTATGTTCTAAACTTCTTCAGAGACCATACAATGGCAAAACACTCATGCTCTATGGTTGCCCACCTTGTTTCTGGTTCCTTCAGTTTCCTACTGATGGAGCAAATGGGGTGATCCCTACCTTTCTCATCCATTTGACAAAGTACTGCACCTATACCTGTATTGGAGGCATCTGTCTGCACAATCCAGGGTTGGTGATAATCAGGAGCTCTTAGGACTGGAGCTTGATAAATGGCTTTCTTCAGGTTTTCAAAGGCTTGAGTGAACTCCTCATTCCATCTAAACTTTTTAGGGAATTTTGGAGAGGAGATTGCATTCAAATGAAAAGCTATGGACCCATAGTTCTCAATGAAATTCCTGTAGTACCCAGGGAGACCCAGAACGTCTCTTACTTGGGTTTATGTAGTAGGGGTGGCCCAGTTAGTACAGCGTGTACAATTTTAGGCAATGGCCTTATTTCACCTCCTCCTACCACATGACCAAGGTAGACTACTTTGCTCTGACCAATTTGACATTTGTGTGCCTTTATGGTCAGATGGGCCTGCTCGAAAGCCTGCAAAAGATATCCTAAGTGATCAATATGTTCTTTTCAAGTAGGGCTGAGCACTGCAATGTCATCCAAGTATGCCATGCAGAAGTCCTCCATCCCATTCAGAACTTGATTGACTATCCTTTGGAATGTAGCAGGTACATTCTTTAATCCAAAAGGCATAACCTTAAACCTGCCAATAGACTGACGTCAGATCAAATGTACTGAGGTACTTGGCTGTACCACGTTTATCCACCAGTTCATCTGTCCTTGGCAAAGGATGGGTATAAGTCTCAGTGACTGCATTAAGAGCTCTATAGTCCACACATAATCACAACTCCTTGGATCCTGCCTTTGGTACTAAAACAACTGGACCATACCATGGACTTGTAGAGGGATCTCTAACCTGAGATCAAGCATCTTGTTGACTTCTCCTTTGATGTGGGATCTCACATGTTCTGACATTCCGTAACCTCTGCTTTTCACAGGTAAAAAGTCACCAGTGAGAATATCATGCTGGCACCAAGGGGCCAAGCCTGGTGAAAGTGAAAACAGTGAGGCAAACTGATTTAACAGAACCTTGCACTCCTCCTGTTGTTCAGATGTCAGATTAGAAGAGGGATTGACTCCTTCTATGTTCTCATCCAAATGTTGGCCTCTAAGTAGGTCAGGTAGAGGTTCACTCTCATCCTCCTCTTGAGCTGAAGCTAGAAGCAAAGCTCCCACCTCTGGTCTCGAGACATATGCCTTCAAACGGTTGGTGGGAAAGACTCTGGGAGCCTCCTTAGGTCTGCCTAAATCCACCAAATAGTTCACCTCTCCAAGTTTGCCCACAGCCTTGAAGGGTCCTATCCATGTGTCCTGAAAGGCCCTCTGCCTTGTTGGCACCATAACTAGTACAAGCTGGTCTTGATTAAACTCAACCATGCTGGCCTTCTGGTCATGCCAATGTTTGACCAGAGCCTGACCTGCTTTAAAGTTATCACTAGCTTCTACCATCATGTGTGACATTCTCCTCTGGAGACCTATCAATAGTCAGTCACTTTGACTGGATTAGGGGAAGGAGCACACCCCTCCTTAATCAGGGCCAATGGACCTCTGACTGGATGTCCATAGAGAAGTTCAAAGGGACTGTACCCAACTCCCTCCTGAGGGACTTCTATATAAGCAAAGAGAAGGCATGGCAGTAGAAGTTCCCACTTTCCTTTAAGGGGTTCCTCTAAAGCACCTATCTTGCTCTTCATAGTATTATTAAACCTCTCTACCAGTCCATTAGTCTGTGTATGGTAGGCTGTAGAGAACTTGTAAGTGACACCACCGTTTTGTTCACATGGCTTGCATGTAGTGGAACATAAAATTGGATTCCCTGTCGGATATCACTTCCTTAGGAAACCCTACTCTGTTAAAAATACCAAGTAGAGCCTTAGCCACAGCCTGAGCCATAACAGTCCTCATAGGTATCGCTTCAGGATACCTAGTAGCATGGTCTACGACAACTAAGATAAACCTTTTTCCTGAAGATGTGGGAGGGTCAAGGGGACCAAAAATGTTGATGACCACCCTCTCAAAAGGAAATCCCACCACTGGGGGAGGCACCAGGGGTGCCACCTTCTTGGCTCCACTCTTGCCAGAGGTTTAGCAAGTGTGACAGCTCCTACAGAATTTGTCAACTTCAGAACCCATGTTGGGCCAGTAGAAGTATAGCGAGAGCCTTTCCTTGGTCTTTTTGAAAGTCAAATGACCAGCCAAAGGTATCTCATCGGCCAACTGTAGGAACTGGAGTCTGTTTTCTAGGGGGACTACAAGTCTTTTGCACTCCCCAGGGATAGACTCAGTCAGTTCACTGTAGAAGAGACCATCTTCCCAGTACAAATTATGCTTCCCAGGCTCTTGCCCATCGAGCTGAGAAGCTGCCAGTTGGCGAAGACCTTCAAGAGTAGGACACTCTCTTTGTCCTCTGCTGAAGTCTGCCCTGTTGGGTCCACCTTCTGTCGGTAAAGACTGCAGCTCAGAATGGTCAACAGGGTCCAGATCTCCAACTAAAACAATGGCCCTCATTACAAGTCTGGCGGTGGACCATGGTGCTATTAGCATCATGGTCCATGCCGGATTCTGCCATGGTGGATGGCGGAATTACCGCCCCATTCCAAGGTGAGTGGGGCGGTAATTCCCCATTCACCATTTGCTCTTCCCCATTCCCATTTTTGCCCCATAGGGCATAATGGGGATGGGGAAGGCGCTAATTACGGCACCGTAAATTACGGTGCCGTAATTAGCACCAAGGCCGCTTAGCGCCTTGGACTTTAACGCCTGCAAAAAGCAGGCGTTAAAGTGTGAATCAGGTGTTAAGGGATAACGGCGCCGACGGCGCCGTTAAACCCTTAACGCCTGACTTGTAATGAGGGCCAATGTCTTCTTTCAGATCTGACTCTTCAGAAACTGGATCAACCACACAGGGTTGTACCTCACACTCTGCCTCAGCAGGTGGAGGAGTCACAGGTGTGACTTTGGGCAATCTTGGGGATGCCCTTCTTGGTAGCACAGGGGTGCTATATGCCTTTTTCTTGGAGGTCTTGGGTTTCCCCTTTGCCTCTTTCTTTCCAGAAATAGCAGTGAGCTACTCCTGTGGACTGGGAGTGATTGTTTCCTCTACCAACTCCTCTGGAGAGTTTATCAAGTTCCTCTCCCTTGCAGGCCTAGTGAGCTCCTGTTTCCTTTTACTTGGAGGCCTGGGGGTGCTTGACCCTACTCCAAGAGTTTTCAGGTCATTACCCAAAAGTACTCTCCCAGGAACTTCACTCTGCACACTAACAGGTATTTTAACAGTAAAAAGATGATGCCTATAGAGTAGGTAAAGCTCCACAGTCTATGAACACAAACATGTTAAACACAAACATCAAAACACATTTAAGAGTGGGAAAAAAGGCTCACACTCTTACCAGGTGAAAAAAAATCCTAGAAATCCAGCAACGCTGCTGAGGGACTCAGTAGGTAAGGGAAATTAGCCATTCTGGAGAATTATCTCTAACACTCTTGATGTCCTCTTATTGCCACTGCTGTGCATAATACTATGCCTTCCTCCCAACCATCTGAAGAAAGCACTGTTACCCTGATTTGCATCTGGACTCTCTACTTGCATCTTTGTATTTCTTCATCATTCTTTCCTTGACAATTGAGCGTTTTATATATTTCCCATCTGATTCCTGCTCCCTTCATTCCAGGCTGTTCATATCTTATCACATGGTCTCTGGTGTGCAGTCTTTCTCTTGTCTTTTAGTTTAGTTTAGTTTAGTTTTTTTATATATATCGCGTGCCGAACCCTGAGGTAACTGGGCGCCAGAGACTTAGAACAAGATAAACAGGTTATATGCATTTACATATTATACAGGTTACATGCATTTACATAATATACAGGTAAGGACAAAAGTGATAAGTGCAGGTGACCCAGGTTACATGATGGTCACGATGCAAGGTGACATACAATACAAGTGAGATGCAGAAATTGGTAAAGCACGTGAGCAGGTCTTGTTGTTTTTGCTCTAAAGGTCCAGAATGATGGTTCCATTCTAAGATTAAGGGGTATAGCATTCCATTGTTTAGCCGCTAGGACTGGCAAGCTGGAGCCACCCGCTTTCTTTAGGTTGTACTTGGGAATGGTGAGCCAGTGCGAATACACTGTTCTGGTTGGTCTGACTGATAGAAGGTTTCTGAATTTGTCAGTCAGGTACTTGGGGGCGGTGTTCGAGAGGCATTTGTGGATGATGACAAGTGATCTAAGGGTGATTTTGTCTCACACTGGGAACCAGTGGGCATCCTCTCTGAAGCTGGAAATGTGGGCATGCCGAGAGATGCTCAGTGCAGCTCAGAGGGAATTATTCTGCAGCACCTGGAGTTTGTTCAGATTTAGCTCTGAGGAGCCTAAGAAGTGAGTCGATTTTTGATAGCACAAGTGCCCTGTCTAGGGCGATACAGCTAGTTTGTGAGAGGAATGATTTACAAGCCTTGATGAGTTTATTTGTGTAGGCCATGGAGCATGCAGATCATTCACTTGTTTTTGACGGAGAGGGTAGAGTCCAGGTATACCCCTAAGGTTTTGATCTCTTTGGCCACTTTGATGGGGTTTCAGTCAATGTTTATGGATGCGAGGTTGAGAACAGACGAGGAGAAGCTCTGTTTTCTCGTCGTTGAGGCATAAGCTACGCTAAGCTAGGCTGTGCACAGCCATCCACACATGGATTTCTAGGTATGAGTCATTGATTAGTTTGGAATCCTTTTCGTAGCAGCCTGACAGGGTGATGAAAACCTGGGCATTGTCAGCATAGTTCGTGTATGTGACACCCAGGTTGTCAAGGCGGTCAAATAGGAGCTTTGAAAAGATGTTGTATATGGCTGGCAATACACACAAACCTTGAGGGACTCCGCAGTAGATGGGGTTGGGGTCAGCTGACGCTGAGGTTGAGAAGACCCTTGTGGTACAGTTGGAGAGGAAGGATTGTACCCAGACGGAGGCCTCACTAGAGAAGGCAGCTGCTGATGCCAGATGTTCTGTGAGGATCCGGTGATCAACAAGGTCGAAAGCTGCCAAGAGGTCGAGCGGCATCAGTATGGCTAGTTTTCCATTGTCCTTTGCCTCGTTCATCTGGATTTTGAGGTCCAGAAGGGCTGGTTCTGTTCCGTGCCTTGGCCTAAAGCCTGATTGTCTAAGGCCTAGGAGGTTGTTATCCTCAAGGTGCTTCTGGCTTTGAAGATAAGCCACTCTGTCTAGGATCTTAAGGATGTATGGAACAGTGGTGTTGGTTCTATAGTTGGTAGGGTTGTTTGGGTCAAGGGTAGTTTTTTTAGGAGGGGCATGACCCAAGCCTCCTTGAGGCTACTGGGTAGTGAGTGAGTTTTGAAGGAGGAATTGATTGAGGCTGTTATGAAGGGGGCCAGTTCGTTGGCACCTTCTTGAATGATGGAGGCTGGCCAAAGATCCCCTTGGCATCTTGACAGTTTAAGGTCTTTGATGATGTTTTCTACTTCTCTGGCCGAGACCGGTGAGAACGTGAAGGGAAGGCAGGTGGGGGTCTTGATGATAAGGGGTGGAGAAGGGTTGGAATTTTGAGCCAGGCAGTTCTTTTTTTGCTCAATTCTAGATTGAAGCAATGTAATGTTGTCTGCAAGAGCTTTTAGGATTTTTGCACACCAATCAGCGTCTTTCGAGCATGTTTCTGCTGGTGTAGATGTCGATTCTAGTTCCTTCAGGATATTGAAAAGCTCTTTCGTTCTAGATTTTGCATTTAGGATTCTGGTGTCATAGGTCTGTTTTGTGGCGGTGAGGATAGCCATTTTAAAGGTGGAAGCAGCTGCAGTGAAGAATGCTTTGTTGGCAGAGTTAGGTGTTTCTCTCCAAGGGGATTCCGCTGTTCGTTTAGAATTCCTAAGGATTTTCCGTTTGGGGGTAAACCATTTGTTGAGATGGGCTATTGGTTTGTCTTCAGTGGCTTTGATGGGAGCGATATTGTTAACTGCTGCCTCCAGTGTTTTGTTGTAGAGGTCGGTTAGTTTGTTTGCATCTAAGTCTGCGTAGATTGCAAGGATGTTATGGATTAGTGGGTGAAGGATTAACATTGCTTTATTGCAGTTATTCCTGGTGAAAGTTTGTGGGAGGGTGCCTGGAATAGTATTGGTATTTACATTTCCTTGGATAGAGAAGGATATGACATGGTGGTAGGACCAGGCAGTTGGTTTATTTTTTAGGATGGTGGTAACACAATTGTGATCCGCAAGCCAACACAAGGTCCTGCCTTTATCATGCATTGGGTCTGTTATACAGTGTTTGAAGCCTAGTTGGGAAATTGTGTTTTCACTGATAGGTCATTTGCGTCATTAGGGTCACTGAGGCCTAGGTTGAGGTCCGCAAGCAGGATGATTTGCGAGCCTGGCTTGATATTGTTAGTTAGGAGGTCGGAGATGTCTTCCTCGAAGGAGGTGAGCTGGCCTGGGGGTCTGTAGATAAAGTGTATGAGGATTGTTTGGGATGCTGAGAGCGGGATTTTATCTGTTAGGAGTACAGCGGACGGTATGCTGGCTGATAGGGTGGCTCTGAGGCCTAGGGATGTTTCAGCAATGAAGGCTACTCCGCCTCCTTTGCCTGATTCCCTGTCATTCCTTATAATTGAGTAGCCATCTGGGATGGCAAAACAGAGAGCTGGGCCTGCTGCTTGGTGCAGCCAAGTTTTGGTGATGGCCAAGAAATGTAGGTTGTTTGCAGAGATAAGGTCTGCAATGTCGAGCACGTGGGCGACCAAGGATCGAGCCTTGATGAGAGCACTTCTGATGGTAGGGCGTTCGGCTATACTATGTGGAGTTTTTGGGGTTATGTCTAAAATAGGTTTTAGGATAGCTGGTGACTGGTTTCGGAATGAGTGGTGGGGGCCTTTTCTTTTGAGTGGTTTATGAAGAAGGAGCCGGGAGCTGAGTCTCAGATTTCTTTCCTTCACTGGGCATGGGTTCCAAGTCGTGGGAGGTGAGGCAAATTGTCGAATCCATTCTGATGGGCTAAGAGGAGAGTTAGGCGAGCAAGGCTGTTTAGGGACATCCTGTACTATAGTCATGGTGTAGGAGTGAGCAAGTTGTGGTGGTGCAGGTGGTTGTAGACTGGGGAGGGAAAACGTTGGGGTACTGGGCCGAAGTAGTGGTAGGATTGTTGCCATGGTTAGAGTGGTTCTGCAGAAGGCTGCCATGAACGGATAGATTTCAGGAGTAAAGGGTGGCTGACGAGGAGGGTGCCTGATCACTAGGATGCACAGTAGATTTAGTAAACTCAGTTGCCAATTAAGAAGCTTAGGTGCAGTGGGCTAATTCATTTCATTGCAATAAACTTCAATACAGTAAAGGCTAGGCAGTATAGTGAGGTAACTTCAATATGGTAAATGCTAAGCTAGGCAATATGGTCGCTAGAGGCAACTTAGGCTCGTTCACTATATGCAAAGTAGGCTAGTTCACTATATGCAAAGTAGGCTAGTTTGCTAAGAGCACAGTGGGCTAGTTTGCTATGGGTATAGTGGGCTATTTCAGTAAAAGCACAGTACGCTAGTTCAGTGAAGGCACAGTATGCTAGTTTGCAATAGGCAAGGTAGGCTAGTTCACTATATGCGTAGTAGGCTAGTTTTCTATAAGCACAGTAGGCTAGTTCAGTGAAGGCACAGTAGGCTAGTTTGCAATAGGCACAGTAGGCTAGTTCACTATATGCACAGTTGGCTAGTTTGCTATATGCACAGTAGGCTAGTTTAGTGAGGCACAAGAGACAGCCATCGGGCGGGACAGTGAACTTGAGCAGGGACCGGGGTGGGTGTACTCAACAAGCAGAGGCTGTGTGCCGGAGGAAGCGGGGGAGCTTCAACCTGTAGAAGTAGGTTCACAGTTACTTACAATTGTACCCACTCCTGAGGCTGGCTGCAGAGGGACAATAAGCCTACTTATGGGTGTGTGTGATCCTTCAGGGACTCTCTGAACTGTTTTCTGCTGGCAGCCAAGGTCATCGCTAGTGAGAGGGGTGCCGTGCTTGTGGCTCACCATGGCGAACAGCCGCAAACAGGGCCATGTGTGTGGGCCTTAGGTTGGAGGCCGGCTACGGCTACTGGCTCCCAATTGGTTCATTTGGTCGCTTGGGTGGCCAATCAGAGTGGCGGTATGCAGGAAAACAGGAAATCGAGCAGGGCTCTGCGCTCAGGCAGGGTGATTGGCCATTTTGGTAGGCCGTGGAGAAAAAGAAGCAGCAAGGCACATCTATGTTCTGAATTGTGCCGTGAAGACTACATCCACGATAGTAGGGCTTATGAATAAAATTGATTGCAGGTAGAATTTTGGAAGCAGTTCTGTGCTGCTTCAGAGCCATAATAGGCGCGGCGAGAGGTTGCATGCAGCACGCTCTTGGTAGCGTGTAAAGCCCTGATGGGCTTACCTCTGGTGTAACGGCAGGTCGGCTTCTTCCTCGATGCTCACTTCAGATGCGGCAGGTCCCGCGCTCAGGGTGGCTCCGCCTGGGGCAAGGGGAGCAAGAGATGGACGTAATCAACTTCTTCTGGAGATGTCCATTCAGTCACCCATACCAAGGATGCTGTTCGACCCTGGAACTGACCTCTTGTATGGCAGAGTGCAAGGTGTGTCAGCTACTTTTATAGCTATGAATATCTTGGAATTCCCCACAGCATAAGGTAGGAGAACACAAACATTGTAACTCTCCTTGGATGTCATTTTCCCACCTCTTTCATGTGCTGATACCACATGCTATTCCCCAAATGTGCTGTACTGTCTAGATAAATATTTAACTCATAATCATCGGCCCTTGTGCTTCACTCATGGCTCCCTCTTGCAAGGAGGGTGCATGCATGATACTCATGAACTTTATCAATAAGAGTCCTTCCTACAGGGGCAATTTTAGGAACACTTGTCAGAGAAATGGGAACTTTACATGTGTCACTGGTGTAGGAATAATCACATGTGGCCTTGGTCCCTTTGCAAAAGGTAATTCTGCATAGGTCACTGGAGTGGGAAGAATCAAATGGACTCCTATCTTTTTGGGACCAAAAATCAGAAAAATAATGATAAATGTTGAGCATGCATATATTATGCACCAATACATTAGTCCCCACCACTTTTGATTCTCCAGACGTCGTTGAGTTTGCTCACTTTCAGGAACTGCTTTATTCTTGACAGTCCACATTGAGCCTATGTACTACTTGAAGGAAGGAAAAAAAACTTTTAAATCAAGCAACCTTGTTAAATGAACAGGCAGCTGCAGAATCTTTTCAACTATCGCCACAAGTATCCTCTTAATTGCCGGAACATTTGTAGGATCTTGCAAAAACACACATATATTAGTACTGCGCCCAACAAGAGCAGGATTGGCTTGGAGTTTGTATACAAAGATAGCGAGAAGTAGTCTATGGGCATCAACATCAGACAGGACCCTGTGGTTAACCAAAGAGGAACTCAGTGAAGAAAGAATTGGGAAACTGCTCCTTCTTCCAGTCGTCATACTCAAATTCTAAGTTTGGCATATTTAGCACTTCAACACTTTCTACAGTCCAATTCAAAGATTCCTGTGGCTCGAGAACTTAGCTTAGCACTCCTGCTATAATATCTGTAAAGAGTGCCGGGGTGTGCCACAGTCCAAATGCACACTTCCATTTATTTAATCAGTAATATTAGCATCCTTCTTCCTTGTCATCGATCAAGTCTGCAAATGCTGACGTCGCCCAGTTGTATCCATGCACGTCTTTCTAGGACTTTTACTGCTGGTGCAGTAATGTTCTCCACTATAAAGCAAATACTAAAATGGGGCTTGTGCCACTTCCTTCTGAAGTTACACACTAGGACTGCATTTCCCACAAACAGTCTAAGGATAGGAAGTAATTCTTGAAGTGTTGTTGCTGAATGGTCTTCAAATTTGATGAAGATTCAGCCTAGGATTCCTCCCGTCCCTGCACACTATCAGTTGTTGGACAAAAGCCAATTACTAGAACATTTTTGCAAAATTCAATCAATTAGTTGTATATGCTGTACATTTTGTACATGGAGTAATAATTTAGTCACAAACAGAAGCGTTTTATGAAGAAAAGATATATTTTCAATTCGAAAAAACGGATTTGCGAATAAGCCAACAATCTAGCATTAGTGCACATGTACAGAAATAGTAGGCAGAAAGCCTGTTTATTTCAGAGGCAACGCGTTCCGAGGAGTATTCCCCTTTTTCAATGGCAACTATGGACTATTGATCATGAAATTCAGACACTTTTTTGCTTTATTTCTACATTTCAACATTGTTCCAATAGAGTAAAGGACTGGTCTTTACCAGTGTTCACCCCGAGCATGGCTCTTAATTTCTAATATGCATAGTTTGTAAGATATAATGATCAAGAGGATGCATCTTGTATATATTTTGTAAGGACTGAATTGTAATACTGTAAATTATCTTTTCACAGAGAATACCAAGAAGCCTTATGGTGTAATTGTAGCGAAAATAAAGCCTTTGTGGCAAGATGGGACCAAATCTTGAATAAATGTTCACTCTATTTGATATTGTTAACCATCGAGGAACTGTCTAAATCTTTATCTAGTATTGACACAGACATCACAACTTTGAAGGAACAGCTATCGAAATTCAAATTGTCAAAATATCTCTCTGACTTATTGGAAGATATTAACTCTAAATTATTGAATTACAAATCTAAAATTGAGCAAAGAAAATTAAGAAAATTTTAAAGATATACATTTGACTATTTGAATGACATATTCTATAATTGGAGGAATATTATTGCCAAAGAAACTTTAATTGCAATAGACCACAACACACGGGCTCATCCAACTCAGGCAATCGTAGCGATAGTAGTATTGGAGAACTGATACACAAATCAGTCCATCAACAACCAGGTGAATGTTATCAACCTGAGGAAACTGTTCCTTCAGGAGACCCAATATCTCTATCAAATAGAGACACTGAAACTGGAACTACCACAAGGGTTTTTTAAGGCATAAGTGAAAAACAAGGGGAGGCAAGAAAGCAGCCCACAAAAAAGAAGAACAAGTAAGGACTAATAACCTAGTGGTCAACATCTGCAATAAGCCCCTTTCGATGGAACAATTTAACATACTTAGTAAGGGACTCTCCTTTGTACCTACATGCAATACCACACTCTTCCAATAAAAAATGTGCCTACAAAGACTATTGAGAAAAGTTAGATTAAAAATATTTTTTGACTCACAGTCTGAGATGGAACCAAAGGTAACTAATGAAGACTCACTGGAAATGCGCCCAAAAAGTGTGTTTGACCCACATTTTCAGAATTCAGTTCTAAATCTATTTGAGAAAAGTGTGTTGGCGGACTTGAACTGAATTAAATACACAAGGAACACACCAATCAACATAAAGAATTGTCAACTTGAACTAGTGGAGAACCTTGCCAAATATGAAGCCCTAACAATTAAACCAGTGGACAATGGGGGTGCTATAGTAGTGATGGATACATCTTTCTACATAGACAAATGTCTAGAGTTACTCAATGATTCCAATACCTACATGATTCTTGACAGAGAACACGTACCAGAAATCAAGTCTTTGATCAACAAGATACTAGACAAGGCTAACAACAAAAAATGGATCAGTGAAAGACCCATCAGTTCCTAAATAATCACCATCCGGTTACACCCATATTCTACGTCCTACCAAAAATCCATAAGGACAGATAAAATCCACCGTTAAGGCCCATTGTGGCAAATACTGAATGTATATTTGATCCTTTAGCAGTATACATTGATAGGCTTGTTCAACCTCTTATCAAAACCACGCCTACCTACTTAAAAGACACCAATGATTTCTTGAACGGTCTGAAAGATTTCAGTGCACTAAGCTCAGATTGTATACCATTTAGTTTGGCTGTGTGCAGTCTGTACATCTCAATCGGCCATAACAAGGGTATCGACTCAATTGAATGGCTTCTCTTGAACTACCCTGGTTTGAAGGTAATGCACAATTTGTACTAGAATTATTGAATCTAATTCTATATAACAGCTACTTTAGATTCCAAGGAAAGTATTACCTGCAGATTTCGGGCACATCGATGGGCTCATCGATGGCTCCTGTTTATGCAAACACATTTATGTTTTGCTTTGAAAGTCAACATGTTCTAGAAAGCCGGGTATGGTCATCATACATCCTCACTTGGAAAAGATTCATTGATGACTTCTTTGGTATTTGGTGCAGTATGAGGGAGGACTTGTAATCATTCTTTGAATACCTTAACTTACTACACCCAAGAATTAAATTTACTATAGAGATTGGCAACCCCTCGTTACATTATCTGGATTTGAGTTTGATGATTGCTGAGGGCAACATCAACACATCAGTATATCATAAACCAACAGACGCAAATAATTTACTTCATTACTCAAGTTTTCATCCAAGGGCAATGCACCAGAGATTGCCATATAGTCAGATCTTGAGGCTGAAGAGAATCACCTCTAATCCAGAAGAACTTGATAAAGAATTCACTGGATTAATTGACAAATTCCAAGACAGAGGATATCCCTCGAACATTTTAGAGGATGCTAAAAATAGAGCCTCCAGTGTTACAAGAACAGACCTTCTAAAAACAAAAACACAAGCGAAGGAAACATCGCTCCTTTTCATATCTAAATTTTCGAGGCAAAGTTTCCAAATTTCCAAAAGTATTAAGAAACATTGGAGTATTCTGCATAATGATTCAACTCTCTCAAGGCTATTTCCTACAGCCCCCATGATGTGCTTCAAAAGGGGCTGGAACATCAGAGATAACTTAGTAAAGGCTGAGAAGATACCTAAAGATAAATAACAGTTCTTAACAACCAGGAAACTTGGAACTTTCCCCTGTCTGATATATACACATTGCAATAATGTTATCAATGGAAACACAGTAAATCACCCAAGAACTGGAAAACAAATTAAACTGAGAAACTACTCAACTTGCTTATCATCGGGAGTAGTCTAAATGATTAAATGCCCATGTGGGAAAGTATATGTTGGTCAAACAGAAAGATCTGTGAAATTGAGATTGACTGAGCACAAATAAAATATACGTTGTAACAATCAACACTCACCGGTGGCAAGACACTTTAACCTGCATCAGCACTCTGTTGCACAATTGAAATTCCGGATCTTAGAGGTGGTGAAACACCCCCCTAGAGGGGGTGACTACCAATGACTTTTGCAACAAAGGGAATATTACTGGATTGACATGATGGACCTGATCCATCCACGAGGTCTGAACGAAGACTTCTCATTGAACTGTTTCCGATAAGGCTGCATAATGACATCTCGTGTAAGGCTGTATAATGCTGCTTCTTATCCATTTAAATATATGCAACTACATAAAAATGCTTTGTTTGTGATTTTGTGCTGACCTTAATGAGCAACATAAGCTATGCTTTGCTCTCTTGTCTCTATACACTCTATGAGAGATTTTAAATTTTGTTAACCACATCTCACTAGAAATGTATATAAATGACAGAATTACATAATTCCCTGAACATTTGTATTATCTGAGGACCACTTGTTCTAATATGTAACCTTTTGTATATTGGATTTTATATACAAACATGTTAAAACCACATAACTGCAAATTTGTGAGTCGTTTGAGTTTTCTCTGACATATGATTCCATCAATACCTATAGGTGTTTATGATTTTGAAGATGTGAACTCATGCTGCTTGGATGTCCAATGTTGGCCTGTATTCTTTATCCACCTCCTTCAATTATATATATATTCCGTAAAAAACTTTGTTAAAGGGACGTTATGGTTCCAAGTAAAACCGAAAACCCCCTGAAATTCGTAAATTATGGTAAGCTAAGCAACCATAACTCGTGCCACCACTGTGCACTGCTAAGACTAACACCCAGGACATCAAAGATGACATCACAAATGTCATTGATGACATCACTGAGGGCATCACATGTTCATTTACTTTTCATAAAAAGTTTGTACAAGGGATTCTTATTATAATGTTGACAAAACAGTGTCAAGGATCATTGGAATAAATATCATGAGCTACTTAGTGCATTAAGCAATGCATTGATATAAATAGCATTCTATTATGAAGTTCTATCCAGTATACTAAGCTACTCATGTAGAAACATAGGCATTGCGTGCAGGAAACATGATGGAGGTGCAATATTCATCATCTTGGCATATTGAATAGTGAAATGATAACTGCTTTCTTATTAGAGTTTTGCGTACTGTGAAACATGTAACAAGTAGCTAATAAAACCCACTTACTACATAATTGCATTACTACAGACAAAACACAAAGAGACAACAACACATACAAATATGAGTATATACAAGGGAAAGTGAAGTAAGCAAAAAAGCAACAGTAGTAGCAGAAAGTGTTCATAAACTAACTGATTACCTTTACGGAGAGAAAGGATTGCTCTGTTTCAAAGCTGCTACTTACCCTATGTATATGTATAACATGATGTGACTGCACCCTAACGAAAGTAGTGTGAGTACAATGTATACAAATATGAGCATATACAGGGAAAGTACAGTCATAAAAAAAACAACAGAACTATCAGAAAGGGCTGATAACTCTACTGATTATCTTAATGCACATAAATGATTGCTGTCTTTCAAGCCTGTGTCTTCCCCTATGTATATGTTTCATATGACATGACTGGACCCTAAGGGAATTACTGTAAGAACATATTTGAAGAATAAGTCTACAAATATAGTACCTTTTCAATTTTTAGTTCCTGACTGTTACTGAAGAAAACCATGTGGCCTAGATATGTCAGTAAATGAAAAAAGGGTGAGGCAGACATGTGATGTCATCAATGATATTTGTGATGTCATCTTTGATGTCCTGGGTGTTAGTCTTAGCAGTGCACAGTGGTGGCGCGAGTTATGGTTGCTTAGCTTACCACAACTTCCGAATTTCAGGGGTTTTCAGTTTTACTTGGAACCATAATGTCCCTTTAAAAAAGTTTTTTTTATTGAATTTCATAGGTTTTTAGGAGTGCAACTTAACCATAACGTCCCTTTAGTTTTTTTACTGAATTGAAATGTAACATAGAACATATTGAACCCCCAGCAAGTGTTTTTGATGTCCGCGGACAGTGCGTATGTCCGCGGATGGACGCGGACAACAGCAACACTACCCACACAGGGGGTATCTTAAATTGTTATATTGTGCAATATGAACAGTGCACAAGTTCAAAAACCAGCACACAGACACATTATAAGTAGTAATAAATAAGAAATGGAACCTATATGTCTAACACATCAACCATCCATTTAAATAGCTTATGCACTAAAATGGAATCTACCAAAATAAAAAAAAGATAGGCTTCCAACATAATTACCTCACAGAAACTGCACAACTAGACCAGTAAGAATACATTTTACCAGAAGCTAGTAAGTGTACTTCATTTTTCTTATATATTTCTAAAATGTCTGTATTACATGCAATAAAAGTAAGATATTTTATTTTTCACAGAAATGTTCAGTTCTTTGGAGTGGCTTGAAGAGACTTTCCCATCTGAGGAAATGTCTGAAGATAGTGATACTAATGGTAGACGCTTCTCTATATAACCAAATTAATAAGCATTACTTTATGTACACTTAACATATATATATATATATATTTTTTTTAACAGACCATACAAACATTGAAAATAGTACACCAAAAGATACATTGGATAAGACTCTCCATGGCATGGAGGAATAAATGGACATGCTCATGGCAAATTTCAACCATTTGAAGAACTTTGTAGAGGACCACATAAAAGGAAAAATTAAATACCATTGTCCCACATGTACCTGTCCCCCTTTCCATATCCCATTCAATTATCCCCAAACCCTCTCCACGAAGAAAAACATTTTGATGAGACTTCCATCCCTTCATCTCCTCCTATCCATCCTCTTGTAACCCCCAATTCCTCTGTGTTTGTGTCAGTTTCTGCTTCCCCGTCTCTTTCATAAATTGTACATCTATATATAATAAAATAAAAATATATGTGTCTGAATTCAGTTCTTTTTTGAGTAAAAAAAAAGGCACTTTGGGTGTCCGTGGACGGTGCGGGTGTCCGTAATTAACCAAAATGGGGGGTCCTAAGGACCCTATACCTGTCCGTACTGTTCGCAGACAAGTTGAAACTGTTCTAAGAACACACTTGTTGTCCGGGATGTCTGTAAAAACCAAAATGGAGGTGTCCTAAGGACACTATACCTGTCCGTACTGTTCGCAAACAAAATGGAATTGTTCTTAGACCACACTCTGTGCCCGGGATGTCCACAATTAAACAAAATGGAGGTGTCCTAAGGACACTATACCTGTCCATACTGTTCGCAGGCAATTTGAAACTGTTCTAAGAACACATACAGTGTCCGGGATGTCCGTAATAAATGAAAATGGAGGTGTCCTAAGGACAATATACCTGGCTGTATTGTTCGTAGGCAAACGGGAAATGTTCTAAGAACACACTCGGTGTCCGGGTTGTCTGCATATATGCAAAATGAGGGTGTTCTAAGGACAATATACCTGTCCGTACTGCCTAAAGAACATCTACGCACATCCGCACCACACCCGTAAGTTTTCCGAACATCGTGCCTGTCCGTTACTGTTCGCGTCACTTGTGTCACACTTTTAATTAATTTCACGACCCAAACACTGTCCGTAGAACACCCGCGCACATGCGCACAACCGTTCCCGCGCATTTGATGTCCTGCGACACCCATTCCCTTTCGCGGACATGATCGCAACGCATCAAATGACTGCACCCATGCTGAGCGTGTGTTCTGAATTGTACGGGTCCCCGAACATTTTAAAAGTGCATTTTCAGGCTATCCACAGTATTTTATAGTAAACATTCACCATAGCACATGTCCCAGACAATCACCCTGACTCTACATACTTTTTGAGCCTTTTTGGGATGTTCGATCTGTCCGCGGACAGGGTGGGTGTCCACGAACTGCGCACCCCCACCCCTATAAAAGACCACACCCCAGAGCTCATCCTCACTGTGTTTCTGGCTATCTTACAGAACACGGTGTACTTTGGCTGCCAATCTTCCAGATTTTTCTGAAACCTGATGGCATCCATGGCTCCACTACTGCCACCTGGTGCTACATCTGCCTCAGCACCACCCCACCCCCTCCACCACCACCACCTCCCCAAGGGCCTGAAGAGGGGAACAGGCGTGAGGATGTAGAGGAGGATGAAGAGGATGATGAGGATGAGGTAGTGGAAGTCCCTACGACCAGCACTCGCCGTGAGTCTTGGGTGTGGCGGTTATTTACCATTCATGGTAACGTACCCAAGGAGCGTGTGAACAAAGCCACTTGCAACCAATGTTAAATGGTGCTGAGTCATGGAAGGCTTGGTTCGTACAGCTTTGGTACGACTACTATGAAGCAACACCTAAGGTCGTTCAATGGTGGGGCCGTTAGCAAGGTTGTACCTTGCAAGGAGCATAGTAGGTTGAGTTCCTCTACTTCATCCTCCGTTTCTGCTCCTCTCACCACAAGAGACACTCCTGTGGGAGAGGGCGTCCCTCCAGCTGCCTCACAGGCCATTCACAATGCTGATGACTCTTACCTATCGATGGTCACTGTTTTGTGTATGTACTGCAACGCAGTATTCTGCAGGGGGGAGAGACTTCAAAGTGCTTTTGAGACTGCGGTCTCAGAGCACAAGAAGACCTGCTACCTACCGACGTAAGGCCCACCCTACATCTTCCTCTCTCCACCTGCCCTTTCTTATCCCTGTGGTTGGTGTCCCCCCTTACCCTCCTTTCCCCTCCTCTCCTAGTGTGTCGCGTGCAAAAAAACCAAAAAAATATAAAACAACAAAAATAAAAAAGGCTCTTTTCAGAGGCACCCTTCATAGTCTAAAATAGAAGTGACTAATAAAAGGAGCAGGGCCCTGTGCATTTTTTGAAGTCTGCGGACAGTTCGCGAATATCAAAATTTTGGGGTGCTGCCCTATCAAAATCATTGTACTTTTCTCTGGGAGGAAGTGGAGGCTCTGAAAAGAGCTTTTTGGTGGTGTTTTTTTGTATTTGAAAAACTTGAAATAGTCAACACCTACTGCAAAAAAGATGGCTGTAATTCCACAAAAGGATGCAATGCATTTTGTACATTTCTCAGAAAAATCTGATTACCAGCATAAGTAAGATGAACTCCATCTCTACGTAAAATGTATGTGCTACGAAGCATAATATTTTCATTGTGAAAAGAGGACATGCCAACATCTCCCAGAAAGGCACAAACAGCCTTATTAACATTCCGCCTTGCTTTCTCCCTTTGTGGACCACGAGATGAAGAACGCAGCCACATTTGTCTCTGCGCAATACGAGAAAATATTACTTGGGAATTTGGAAACATGTCCATGACCTTCCCAAGTCCTTACTTCATCGCAAATTGCAAAGAAATTCCTGACACATGCCCCAAACTATTCCCTCCACAATGAATTATAATTATGTCTGGATGTATCTCTGTCTCCAAACTAGCACAAAGAGGTAGCAAGTCTAGCCACTTCACTCCACGCACTCCATGCCAGTGCACTTCGACATGAGAGAATCCAATATCTGCAGCTACTCCACAGCGTTGTGCATGCATCTCCAAACAATGTATCCATGAGTCTCCAAAAATCCACACAATCTGTTTTCTGAAACACACAGCCATAGCTAACTGTTCTTCTCTCAGGAAAAAGATTTCTGACAAACTCTCTCCTTACACAACATACCCACTAAACTTCACTGACCAATCAATTGCTCTGCTCACTCTCATTTACATGAGTCTCCACCCTAAAATCACTGTATGTAATACGTGATGTCCGCAAACTACTGCCATGTCCGCGGACATATCGTGACTTGGACAGCCCTTCTACCATTTCCACTTCACTCTCTGTGCATTCCCTCATTGGATACAGCTAACCAGTCACAGAACCACCACCAATCATATCCAAGACCTCTACATCTAACTTTATCATCAGAGTTCAGCACTTCAAATGTACTGTTGATCACTCTGAGTACAAGTCTCATATCATTGAAAAGCACCTACCACAAAAACTGCTCTACAAGCTCCAAGATTTCTACTTGCAACTGCATGCATATCCACATGCATGGATACAAACTACAGGTATGCATATTTTCTGCACAGTACATGTACAACTCTTATAAATGCATATAACTGCCGCTTAAACTGTATAACCTATAAAATTTACTTACTGTCATTTTCCCATCTGATATAATCAACTGTCACTTCCAAACCTCTCTGCTATCTAATTTTTATTTACACACAGACACACCTATCTAAAAAATTATAATATTAGAAGATGGGAGAAATACAAATATAATTGTGGAAAAACACTTAGTAGTGTATTATAAAATTATACACAGCCAGTAAAAGGTCATGCATTTTCATACACTCACACAAATAGACACTATAATTGAAAAGCTCCCAGCTGCAATAAGACCAATACCTGTAAATCACATCCTTCTGCTTTATTACCCACATCTTCACAAATGCACACATTCCATGCTTTTCTATACAGTTTCTTCCATTTACCTTATAAAAATCGCAAAATATATCTTTATTTCTTCTTTCTCCTAACATCATGTAACACAGCTTTAAAAAAACAAGTGAGTTTCATACAGTTAATATTCTACTCATTTGCAAAGCATGTTGAACTAAAATATTGTAAATAAAATATAAAGTCTGTACATAGTCAAATGAAACTGCATGCATACACTATGTTCAGAAATCAAACAAGAATACTACTACAAAGACATAAAAATGAACCTCTCAACATCGCTGCTATAAACACACAAAATTACTAACTTCTTTCTTTTACAATTGCAGTGAAGACTACTCTCCTGGAAAACAGCAACATCTGAACTACAAACACCAACTACAAAGAAAGCTGCTCATTCCATAAAAAAAGAGTAAGTACAATATTACCTTACTTTCTCTGCCTAGCCTTTAAATCTCTCCACAATCTTGCTCCCCCTTATCTCTCCTCTCTCCTCTCTTTCTACACTCCCTCCCACTCCCTTCACTCTGCTGACCACTTTCTTCTCACTGTTCTTCCTTCCCCTTGTGCCACACCCCATTTCCACTCCTTTCATCTCCTACCCCCTCCCCTGCACTGGACCGCCTTACCTCTTTCACTCCACTCCATTTCTACCTTTTGCTCATTCTACACTTTCCTCAAATCTCTCCTTCTCCATTCCCCAACATGAAACCCCTCCCACCTTCTTGCCCCCTCCCCCTTGCCTTATCTCCTTAATCATCTCCCTTCCCTCTCCCCCATTCTCACCTTTAACCCCATCTGTTTCCCTCCTCCTCCTCTTCCCCACCCTTCCCTCTCACCTCTACTGCACTACTCACCTTCTTCCCTTCAGTTTATTTGGTCTACTTACTGTTTTGTTGGTCTGATTCTCAATATTAAATTGCTCCCACTGTTACTGTTATAATTTTACTTGTTATATTTATCATCTTGTTATTAAAATATATTACTCAAACACACTATGCGGGTGATTCATGTAATTTGTGCACCAAAAAAACAAAGATGTGTGTACCATTCTACCCACAAATCACCATTTATTAAACAGAGATTAGCACACAGAATGGCACACAAATCGCTGTTTTTCAGAGCACAAATAACATAACTAAGCCCCTAGAATATTAGTATTACAAAACAAAGAATAGTTTCAATTGTATACCATGTAATATACTATTAGTGCTTATCCTCACCACCAGCTCACTTTCTACTGTCATAAGAATCACACACCACCAGATACATCTTTACAATCATACTCAAACACTCATGCATACAGCACACATACATTGCACAACAGCCCATCCCTTACTCTCTATTTTTTTGTTTCAACAGACCTCACAGAATGCCTACCAGAAAGCAAGTCCGTAGAAAAAAATGCAGAAATAGAGCAAATGAAAATAAAAATGGCCAAAATAAGCATCCATCTCTAGCAGAGTTTGTTCAAAAAGTTCGAACACAACAGCTAATACAGTCATTTAGCAAAACTAAACAATCTTCCAGTACAAAAACCTTGCCTGCTGTGTCAAAATGTAAAAGAAAACAGAAAATGATTAACAGAAATGCAGGTAACACTACTGCTAAAACTGCTCCTATAAATCTTGATATAGCAGGAAGTAACCATACCAAAAAAAGTATATTAACAAAAATGTTCCGCCACAGAGTCCTTCAGAATCTTGTAAAATCAGGAGACAAATCATGCACAACTCTTACAACCCTTAAAAACTACCATAGAAAATTAATCTTAGAAGCGTTGATAGACAGTGCAATCCTTCTCAAAAGAAAGTTATTTATTTTAGTGTTAAACAGAATGAAACCACTAACAAAACTAAGTACTAAATTACAATAAAGGTTTTTCAATAAACGGATTGTCAACAAAAATAACTTCTTAAATATCTGTTCAGGTGAATGGAGTCACACCACAAGCACAGAACCATATTTCAATGAAGAAGCATACAAACAAAATCAAACAAATACAATTGCCATCCATAGCAGTGGGCGAGGTTATGAAAAACTTAATAATACCATAATGGAACAAGAAATACTGCTTACAAAAATATCCCAGAGATCTCAGAATCAATTCTCCATTTGACTGAACCAGAACGTCCAGTATACAAATGGTCATGCACGTCAATGTGTAACATTTCCAAAAAATCTTTCAAATCTTTATGTCACTTCCTCATCAATATGTGAAAGGCAAAGACAAAATCAAAATAAAACTGCTACAAAATATGGATACCTGTCCAGAGCGCAAATACACAGGACTGCAAGGACATTCATTGGCCTGCATTTCAGGACCTATTTGCAAAAGCAGCTTCCATCATATCAAAATGATTTCAACACATCATTCAACTATAAGAGCTCTCGTCTATAAACTGTACTATGCTAAAAGTCCTGCTTTAGCACTAGCCAATTTAAATAACATTCATCTACATGGTACAGCAAAAGACCTACTCGAAGAAATCAACCATATCCAGAGTAAATATTTTGGAAGTGATAACCACTTACAAAATGCAATAGCTTTGCAACAGACTAGCAACAATTCTGTACATGGCAACCTTCTACTACACACATAAAGAAAGAAATACTAAAATTCAAAAGAACATCCGCTGAACTACCAAACCATGTGTGTGTGTTGCCGCAGAATTTTTTATAAAAGTAACACAAAAACTATAGACATAACATACAAAATAGAAGACAATGAAGATTCCAAATGGTTTGAATTAGCTCTATACCTTATAGCAGAAAACAAATACGAAATAACTGACTCCTTAACACTTTGCAATTACTGCACTACAAAACTTGACAACAATCAAACTCCTTCACATGCTATCACAAATAATTTGGAATTATTCCCTCTACCAAAACCCCTGCAACAACTCAATTTATATAAGAGCATCATAATTGAACAGTACACCCATTCCAAGCAATAATGCTCCTTCAACCAAAAACAGCAGAATTACTTCCCTCTGAATTGGTGAAAGGCATTCATGGCAACGTAGTATATTTACCATTAGATCTAAAAGAAAATGTGCACACTCTGGGAGTGCAACGTCCAATAGAACAATCTTTAATTGTCTAAGTAAATGGTGTACCTACAAAAGACAAAAAATGTTGGCAACAACTGGTAGATTTACATAAAGTTAGACAAGCCTTGCAATATCTAAAATACAATAATGAATACTACAAAGAAATAACTATTGAAGAAAATTTAAGAGACACAACTGAAATAATACAACAGTCACCAGAAACTGGTCAATATGAACTTCTAGATCCTGCTACAGTATCCAATATTTTAGACCATTATACAATGCATCCATTACACTCTAAAGGCACCAATGATGATGCACTAGAAAGGTACCAAATGTGACAGACAAAAGGATCACCAATCAGCATATGGAGAAAAAGTATAGAAGCATGTGCTTTTCCTTTACTCTTTCCTACTGGCAAAGGAGGAAGGTACGATGATAGACCAACTCAGATAACAGCATCAGAATACTGCTCATTATGAATGTATTCTGAACATTCCAGATTTAGACAAAATGTGGAATACTTATTCCACCTACTCTTTGAAAGTGAACTAGCAACTCTATGTCACAGAGTTGCACACACATTAAATCAGGAACCTACTTTCAAAATATGTCAGCTAGGCAATTAATATAAAAAGTGCAAGAAAAAGATGAAGTTTTACAATCAAGCATTACAAATCTGTTAGCAAACATGCGTGGTACGAAAGAGTACTGGTTCCGACATCACAGAGATATACGTTGCATGATAATAAACCTTGGGCCAACCACTTGGTTTGTTACATTAAGTTGTGCAGAATATGCATGGGAAGGTCTACATGATTTCCTATGCATATCAAACAATAACAAAACAAACATAGATATACTAACACCTGGAGAACTTTGCTTGCTAGATCGTTTTAAGGTTTCAAGTTATTTCCATCACCGCTTCATTGCTATGCTACACTTTATTTGTAATAAAACTGTTCCTCCCCTCGGAGAAGTGCAACACTTCTTTTGGGGAAAATAATACCAAGCCAGAGGAGCACCACATATCCACATGCTTTTATGGATTAAAGATGCTCCTAAATTTGGTCAAGACAGTGATGCCACTGTGTTACAGTTTATCGAATAATATGTCACCTTTGAAATTCCAAGAGAAGCAACAAATGGTGATCTTCATGCACAAATTGTAGAATTTCAAAGACACACATGTGGCAAATATTGTTGTCGCAAATAAAAACAAAAAGGGAAATACTACACCAAATGCCGTTTTGGTTTCCCTAGACCAGCTATAGAAACAGGTGAAGTGAACAACTTCATGTCTTCAGTTAGACATAGTGTTAAAGGTAAATCACCTAAAAATGCATATTACATAAAAAGAACAGAAGAAGCAAAATATATCAATGATTACAATGCAATTGTTGCCCTATTGTGGAATGCAAACATAGATGTGCAGTAAATTGCAGACAATTCCACCGCAGTTGCACGATATTTTACAGCCTACTTAACAAAATCAGAAAAAACAGTGCTTCAAGACCTCTGGAATGAGGAATGGCTGTTATGAAGCTGCAGATCGTTTAACCGTTACTGCTTTGCATGGAAAATCTGAAAATATAGTATGGCTAAGTCTGGTCCTGCTAAATCTAGAAAAAGAGTTCTCAAATCATACGACAACATAGAAACAATAGCCAAAAATTATCAGAACAGCCAAGACATTTTGAAAAACAATTTACTAGACACATACTACCCAAACAGAAGTACCACTTTGGAAACCATGTGTCTATACCACATAGCCCAAAACTTCACATACAAAAATAATATAAAACCTGATGAAAAAAGGGTAGATACAGAGTGAGAAATTGTGAACGGAGCTTAGTAAAACTTACTTTAATTAATCATATCAAATTGTCATAAAAAACTCCTCAACATAAAGAACTATATTACATGTCCCTGCTATAACTCTTTAAACCATGGAGAAAAGAAGAAGAAATACTAAATAACTATGACTCCTATGAAGACGCTTTCAAAGCATATGAAAGCACTATCACCGATGTAAACTTTACACAGTACAAAACAATGTTGCACAATGAACAGCAACACAAAGAAGAACTCCAGGCTCAACTAGATAAGAACACTCTTGACAGTTGTCAACCGTTTGTAAGAGGAAGCCAAGAACCACTGGGACAGCCACTAATAGCAAATGAGGCAGAATTAGTTATGACAGAGGTAGAAAACACCATGTGTCAGTATGAAGATACAGAACACTTAAGCACACTACAATCATTACTAAACAATGAGCAGCGTAACATTTTTCAAGAAGTAACAAAAGAAATTGCACATGGTGTACAACATGAAAATAAAGAATGTACCTGCCAAAATTACAAACCTATACTATTATTCGTCACTGGTGAAGCTGGTTCAGGCAAAACATTCTTAATCAAAATCATCAGCAAGTCAGCTGTTGTAACTGCCCCCACAGGTTTAGCTGCCTACAACATAGGTGGTGTCTCTTTACACTTATTGCTACTCCTACCAGTAGAACAACAAAACAAAATAGAATATTACAAACTTTCTACAGAAGCTGCAATCTAACTACGCAGAGTGTTAAAACAAATGAAAATGCTACTAATAGATGAGGTAAGCATGATCTCCAACCTAATGTTGACTTTGATTCACCTCAGATTACAAGAAGTACTTAAAACAAACTATGAAGAGCTCTTTGGAGGAAAACACATTATTGTTTCTTCAATTGACACCAGTGAAAGGTGAACCAATGTGTAAAACCTTAGGACACACACTTTGCCGGAAAACTGTTGGCAGCATAGGAAATGTCAACCTTTGGCAACATTTCCAATACAGAGAATTAACAGAAAACATGCGACAATCTGCAGACCTCACCTACAGCAACATTTTAAAAAGTATTAGAGTTGGTGTGCTATCTCAAGAAGCACAAGCAATATTAAAAACCCGGCACATCCATGCACTTTATGGGCATAACTTATGTGCTACTGATGTTATGGAACAATTAGCACACAATAATATCAATTGCATGTCCTTATTGCCAAGTCTTGCAAGCTGTTCCAAATTCAATGAAACAATGTTGAAAAAAGAAATGCAACCAATAATTGAAATTTCTGCAACAGACAAACTGGACGTCCATGGTATGACACTACCCATGTGTGAACAAGCAACAACAAGACTAAATACCTTAGGAAATTCTATATCCAACATAGCTGGTTTGGAAAAAATACTAAAATTATCCTTAAACTGTAGAGTAATGCTTAAACATAACCTTGATGTTGAACAAGGGCTAGTTAATGGAGCACTGGGTACAGTTGTTGGCTTTCAAACATACCCATGTGACAATAACATTCAGTTTGACAATATTCTCTTTGACAAACTTTCAGAAATAAAAATGATAGGCCGCTCAACAGCTCGATTCCTTCTCTTCAAAGACATCTATGTACGAGGAGAACAATTTTCTCTAACTCTAGCATACACAGTCACCATTCATAAATCACAAGGTGTTACCCTAGACAAAGCATTAATAAATATTGGTAACACAGTCTTTAAAGAAGGCATGAGCTACATAGCACTATCACGCTTACGTACACTTGACTGTCTATTTCTAATCAACTTTGATGCAAATAAAGTAAACGCTGATATTCCTTGCATTTTAGAATACAATAGACTACGTTGCATTTTGGAATACAATAGACTACGTTCTCTATACACCCCCATCTAAAAACATATCCTGTTCCACAAAAAAGAAAACGGTGTAAAAGAAAACTAATTCAAACAGAAATGCAGCAAGATCTCACTGCAATTCCTCCAAAGAAACAAAAAGAAACAAATACTTCATCAATTACCACAACTAAAGAAAAACCTATTACTCAAAGTAACTCAGGTACTTCTTCAAAGAAGCAACAAACACTCAGAAAAAATGACTTGGATACAGACCTATCTGGACCATTCAAATTTTAAAATATAACCGGTGTAAGGTGCTACGCAAATGTAGCAATGAATACTCTATTTCAATTACCACCAATTGTTGAGAACATTTACTTACACAGTACAGACCAATTGTGTTTTCAAATGTTAGTACTTCATAGAAACGCCACAAACAATCCTGACAACACGTATAGTGTTCATGGAATAAGACAAGAATTGGACTACTGTGCTGGAATTGTGAAATTCACTATAAAATCACAAGAAGATCCACAAGAATTCCTAATGTACTTACTACAGGTACTGGAAACAAAAACATAACTATGAATGAAATCTTCGAGACTTCATACATGTGGAAACATACATGCACTATCTGCAACAATGTGACACAGGAACAAATCCCTAATGAGCGCTTTGTGTATGTATCCATACCTAATTGTGTATCCGTTCCATTTCAGCAACTTGTACAAAATGCAAACCATGGGATAATCGCTCCACCATACTAATACAAACACATAGTAAATACATAATACTAATGCTTCTACATTACAATGCAGATGGTACCAAAAACAACTACAAACTGACAGAATTCACACATGGTCAAGTATCACTTGGTAGGAAATCCTTCACAACAATAGGTATAATCTACCACGCAGGAGCCACAACCAATGCATGTCACTACACTGCATAGATTAATAAGAAATGTGGATGGTTCAAATGTAATGATAGTACCATTACTCTAATGCAAAGATTACCAGTAAATCTTAGAAACGCTTATTTAATCTTCTTAAAGCCAAAATGTAATAACTAATCTGTACTTAAACATTAACAAAACTTCAATTAAAAAACTATAAACTGTTTCAATATGCCAAAAGGTATCTAACTGCCCCAAGATTCTACAACAACCAAACACATAAACGAATACCACTAGATTATAACAAGAAATAAACAAGTAAAAAACACCAACAGGTATCTAACTGCCCCAATATTTTGCAACAACCAAACAAATAAATCAATACCACCAAATTATAACAAAAAATAGACAGTTAGAATACGCCAACAGGTATCTAACTGGTCCAAAAATGTGCACCAAGCCAACAGATAGAACCTTAGTCAAAAACAACAAGTGAATAGTGAAAACAAATAAACAAATACACTGTAGCATAACAAAAAAAGGTTTTTTATCTACCACACAGGAGGCACAACCAATGCAGGTCACTACACTGCATATATTAAAACAAATGTGGATGGTTTGAATGTAATAATAGTACCATTATTATAAAGCAGAGATTACCAGCAAATCTTACAACGCTTCTTTAATCTCCTTAAAACCAACATTTTATAGCTAATCTGTACTTAAACATTAACAAAACTTCAATTAAAAAATGATAAACTTTTAGAATACACCAAAAGGTATCTAACTGCCCCAAGATTCTATAACAACCAAACAGATAAATAAATACCACTAAATTATAACAAGAAACAAACAGTTAGAATACGCCAACAGGTATCTAACTGCCCCAGGTTTTTGCAACAACCAAACAGATAAATCAATACCACTAAATTATAACAAAAAATAAACAGTTACAATATGCCAACAGGTATCTAACTGCTCCAAAAATATGTAACAAACCAACAGATAGAACATTAGCCAGAAACAACAAGTGAACTCTGAAAACAAACAAACAAATAGACTGTTACATAACAAAAAAAGTTTTTTTTTAATCCGACATGGATTTTTTTTCCCCACAGACCCAATGATTTGAAAAACAAACACAGAAACTGAGCAAATAGCACAGAACACTGGTTTATAATCTACTAAATATTAGGGTCAAAATTAATAAACAATGTCTATTATTCAATGCTATAAGTCCTTACAAACTACCAATACTAAAATGATCTTCTATTTTATCACAGAAATTGACAAAGAACATATGTACTGCAGTTACCAAACCAAACAGTAACTATATTACAATACGTACAACTCATAAATACTGCTCCATAACACAACAACTGAAACAAACAGTGCATATAACTTCGATCTTGAATGCATGGCCCATACACCCAAGACTCTAGGACCTGGCCACAACCACCACTGCATATCACACCCATGAAAGCTTATAGCTTTTGTACTTATAACTTTGCGTAGGCCCTGGCCACAACCACCACATACACCCAAGACTCTAGGCCCTGACCACAACCACCAAATGCACCCAAGACTCTAGGCCTTGCCACAACCACCCTAGCATATCACACCCATAGATCACACCCATGTTTGATTCTATGGGTGTGATCTATGGGTGTGATATGCTGCGGTGGTTGTGGCCAAGGCCTAGAGTCTTGGTCTTCGGCCATGCACCCAAGACTCTAGGCCCTGGCCACAACCACCGCAGCATATCACACCCATAGAATACACTCATAGAATCAAACATTTTAACCATTCCATATAGCCTTTTTAAGGTCTGCGGACACCATAGGTATTCTTAGAACAGTTTCAAAATGCCTGCGAACAGTATGGACAGGTGAAGTGTCCTTAGGACACCTCCATATTCTTTTTTTTACGGACATCCCGGACACCATGTGTGTTCTTAGAACAGCTTCAACTTGCCTGCAAACAGTATGGACAGGTATAGTGTCCTTAGGACACCTCCATTTTCATTTAATTACGGACAACCCGGACACCATGTGTGTTCTTAGAACAGTTTCACCTTGCCTGCGAACAGTACGGACAGGTATAGTGTCTTTAGGACACCTCCATTTTCATTTAATTACAGACATCCTGGACACCGTGTGTGTTTGTAGTACAGTATCACCTTGCTTGCGAACAGTAGGGACAGGTATAGTGTCCTTAGGACATCCCCATCTGGGTCAATTACGGACATCAAGGACAGCGCGGCTGTCCGCGGACTCAACAACCACAACAGCGGTGCCTACCACCTAAATATGACCACCAGATACAATATTTGAACCATCTCTTATCCTCCACCATACCCAAACATTCTTACAGACCAACACACTTGCCAAAATTGTATTTCCCCACCATTTGTCACTGCGCTGTCCGCAGACGTCCACGGATACAAGATGGTGGGCGTTTCAAAAATCTGACGCACGCCAAGCTCTCCACCATCCAATTGGCAAACACGCTGAATGTCCGCGGGCATGACGCAAGTCGATTAGCCAATCAGGACACTGGGCCTCATCACGACTTGGGCGGTACCGCCGGCGGTATTACCGCCGGCGCTATTAGCCCTACCGCCGAACTCCCTGGTGCTAATAGCGCCGGATCACGAGTTCGGCAGTAATGTCAATCCCCATTGAGCCCATTCGGGAATGCCCCATTCCCCATTGGGCTCAATGGGGAAATTTCACGCTAATAGCGCGAATTTTCGGCGGATTTCCCCACAGCTCAGAGCTGGGAGAAATCCGCCGAAGCCCTGATTTGGCGGACCCTTAAATCCAGCAGTAATAGCGCTACTGCCGGATTTAAGGGTTACCGCCAAAGTCGTGATAAGGCACACTGTCCGCAGAGAGAACAGGGAAGTGTGTCCGCGGACCAAACATAGATATCACTAATTTTACCTACTTTTTGGTAATTTTTTAAAAAAAACTACTGGATGGATTTTCACCAAATTTACAAAAGCACAATTTCGGGACCAAGCGGCTGCTCCTGCCGCAAATTTGGTGAAAATTTGTCCAGCGTTTTTGGCTGTAGGCATGAGCAAAGTTTTTTCCCCATTCAGTCTATGGGAAAAAAAGACATTTTGGGACCCCCCCCCTATAATTTTGCCCTCCCTGGACCAAACTTCACCAAACTTTGCAAAACAAAAAAATTCAGAGTGGGCCATAAACTTTGTTTGCAAAGTTTGGTGCGTATTCGTCCAGGGAGAGCGAAGTTATAAGCCACCCAAAAGTTGCTCTTCCTATGGAAACAGCAATTTAACCATAACTACACAGCCACTACCATGGCGGTGTAATGAGTAATCGCTTTACCCATGCTATATTCATTCTTGTTTTCTTAATCTAATGGATGTATTATCATAATGGGCGATATAGAGCCTTTGGTGTACTTTTCCGCCATCTTAGCATTGGACTTTGCTCCAGTTGAATCTAATGCAATGACTTAGATTTATATCCACTTCGTCGAAATTATTTCCCCTTTCTTTACACTTGATTTCCATTTCCATGTCTAATGATAATAGTAATCCCCATCTCATTCTACTCCCATTTCAGTGTGCATGAAATGACAACAATACTGGACACTCTTATTATGGAGGTATTCGCATCACCAGTTAACTAGTCCACTCTCTATATCCACTACTTTTGTATTTCGATCATGGAGGACGTTGCAACACCATGCAGATAGTCCATTTTCTATATCTACTGTTCTTACTTCTTAAAACCTTTAACAACATGGCACCTGTTGTTTCCATTATGACGGACACAGACGCCAGTTGCTGTTGCTTGCCATTCACAATGCATCCGCTTTGAGAAAGGTAAGTGCCTAAGCTGTTCACTCTGTAAACACTAGGGACTTTCAACAAATCACCAGTTGTTGACCCACACTCTGTGTTCTTTACTGTAGAATCGGCAAGTCAGAGGAGAGATTCACTTCTAGTTAAGTGCCTCCTAAATCAAGAAACTAGTAGCAGTCGATTTTGTACTCGCCATTGTGCACACAACTGACTATTTTTAGAGGTATGCAAACACTGTTTATTTTTCTAAATGAGCTTTTGATATTTGATGCTCCGGATCCCATTATTTGTACTAAAAATCTTTGCCTGATTATTCTATAGCTCAGTCAAGTATGCATACCGTGACTCAAGGGAAGCAGTCCACGTTGAAATTGATACGCGCACTTTGTGATGCAACTTCTGAACACTATTCACTGAGACTTTTTGCACGCTAGAATTCAGTGGGTATGTGGCTTTAAATTGATTACCAACTTGAGATTGAAGCCTATTCTAGACATGTTTTATATGCTAAGAGATTGATGCATTTTATTTATACCCCTAACATAGACAATAGTGCTCATCTATGCACTAATATACCATTACGTTGCGAGGTTGGTACCATTCCTGCGCCATTCGAATTCCTTGCAACAAAACTGAACTTCGAAACCAACATCTGCCACTTTTGGATACACTAAGCTCCAACCTGGATGACCTGGATGATTGTTCCTTTCACTCTATCCTTTAAGGTATGTCGCCATCCCTTATTCTTTGAATTTTTTTTGTCCAGTTAGGAAATTCTAAAAGGATTTTCCCGCTTTTTAACTATTTCTTCTAACTACTTCTTCAGAATGTATCTATAATACAGTGCCAATGCTGGACTCTCTTCAAGTAGTACCAGTCAATCTGTGATAAACATTTATATAGTGTTGGATAACCATAAAACAGATGCTATGTGAATATATCTTACAAACTATGCATATTAGAAATTAAGAGCCATGTTCGGGATGAACACTGGTAAAGACCAGACCTTTATGCTATTGGAACAATGTTGAAATGTAGAACCAAAGCAAAAAAGTGTCTGAATTTCATGATCAATAGGATGCATCTTGTATATATTTTGTAAGTACTGAATTGTAATACCGTAAATGATCTTTTCTCCAATAATCCATATTGGCCGTTGAAAAAGGGGAATACTCCTCTAAATGTGTCACCTCTGAAAAAACAGACTTTCTCCCTACTATTTCTGTACATGTGCACTAATGCTGGATTGTTGGCTTATTCGCAAATCCTTTTTTTTTCAAATTGAAAATATATCTTTTCTTCATAAAACTCCTCTGTTTGTGACTGAATTATTACTCCGTGTATAAAATGTGCAGAATATACAAGTAATTGATTGAATTTTTCAAAAATGTTCTAGTAATTGGCTTTTGTCCAAAAACTGATAGTGTGCAGGGAACAGGAGGATTCCTAGGCTGAATCTTCATCAATTTCTTGTTTTCTGTCATGGTTTTGTGCTATGACCCCAGTTCCTCCCCCGCACCTAAAAAACACAAGAATGTATCTAAACTGATATTGTAATTATTCATTACCTAAAGGTGTGCACCAGTGTCTCAACCCATTGTCCTGAGACCGACACCCTTTGCGCTTGAGTTGATCTGAAATGACAGAGATACTAGCGGTAATACATGTCAAATATGTACGTAACTCATTTCCTAACGATTCTGCAGTCATTTGGGAATCATTTCTGCTCCTCGATGGAGGAGACAAGGGTGTTCTCATTTGCCTGCCTGTCACTAGCTCATGGGGTGTGAGGTGGTGGTCCGAACCGGGCTGATTCAAAATGCATATAATGCTAGGGGCAGGCATTATAGCATCCCTTCTTCAATGTCAATTTCAATATACCAATTCTCTCTTTGAGAAGACCGTTGAGTCTCTCACAAATCTGTTCGCTTGCAGGTGATTAGCAGATGGAAACCTGTGCTTTATGCTAAGCAATAAGCTAATCTTTTCAAATACTTCCTTAACAAAATGGGGCCATTGTTGGATCTCAGCACTCACATACTCCCCATCTGGGAAATACTTCCCAGACTAAAAACTTTGTCTGTGCAAGTGGCATCAGGATGTGTACAAGGACCAGCTTTGATCCACCTAGAAAGGGGACACCACCAATATCATATACCTCTATCCACTACATACTTGCAGCATATAAACATAGTCAATATGTAAATGCTGAAAAGGACCACTCGGTCGAGGAATCACTCCTCTGATTGTTCACAGTGTGTGCCCAGCCATAAACCTTTGACATACGATGCAATTTACTACATAAAATGCATCGTGTTCTAAGAGGTTCAGTATGAACCAGTCCTCCGCAATAGCTGCTGTGAGGCTTTCCCTTGTTACATGCACAGGGTAGTGCAGCTGTTCAAGCGTTACCCTTAACAATGCTACAGACATCACTGGCTTTCCAGTGCTGTGCTGTCGCCACAATGCCTCAGAGCGGGATGAAAACACCCCCTCTGTTTCCACAATTCTTGCTCTTCCTGTGGAGCACAGCCTTGAACCTCCATCATCTGTGTTCTTGACCAATGATTAAACCAATGATTAAACCCTTCATTTAGAATAATACTTGTGATTACTTTTTCTTTTACATTTGGAGTATCAAAACTTGAAATATCAGGTGAATATGCAACCCTTTAAATGCAGATTCGTTCCCACATGAGATAAAGTCAGTTTGATTAGTATGTACTGCACATTTTACTATTGCAATGGCTACTGGGAGTTCTAGTGCCTTGATAAGCCTGTTACACTGGAGTGCTGTCCACTCGGAGGTAGCCCCTCCTTTTCCAATGCCCTGCATGCACGGTTGATGTCACATAGGCAGAGTCATGGTACACTGTCACTTCCTGCCCTGCATCATTTCGACCTCGACAATAAGCGTAACCAAATATGCTGCTTGTGTCAAAAAGTGTGATGGTAGTCTTGCACTTGCTACAACTTCAAATTCTCCATTAGCTCTGTGCTTTAGCATAGCTGAATCTGAATGTCCTTCCCCATCAGTTTGATACATTTTTAAAGACCCGTCAATAAAAAGAATCCCCCCCTCTAGCGCCTTTTCTTTTACGCACAGGATATCATTGTAGAACTCTATGTAATTAGTGCAATCATACACTAGCTCACTCTCGGCCACAGGCTCGGCTACAAGCATGGCAGGGTTCACTATTTAACACCTGACTACCTTGATATCTGGAATCAATATAACTACCTCATATGTGGAAGTCCTCTGAGATGAAAATGTACCCTTAAATTCTCCAAAATGGAAAACAATGCATGCTCAACAAACAACATCATAGAACACCCCATCACAATGCTGGTAGACTTCTCTATTGTGAACGTGGCTGCTGCCAGCGATTGTTTGCAAGGAAAGTGCCCTCCCATTACTGGATCTAAAATCCCACTGTAATATGCCAGGGGTTTGTACCCCAATGTAGTCCTCTGGGTAAGCAATGCTGTCATGACTGTCCCATTCTTATGGGAGCACAAGAAGAATTCCTCATCATAGTTGGGAATTCTTAAAACTAGAGCCAAATTGTTTTCTTTAATTCATCAAACCCTTCCTCCATTTCATGGGTCCATTCTCTTTTTCCTTATTCACCTTTGATGTCTTGGGAGCCTGCAAAAGGTGTCTTGTGTATGAACTATAATCATATACCCATGTTCTAACATAGTTGCATAATCCCAGAAACCACTGAATTTGTTTTATCGTGTGCAGTTTTGCTGTTTTCATAACCGCCTCAGATCTTTCAGGTGTAAATCTCTTCCCTTCATGTGAGATTAACTGACCTATGTACAACACCTCTTCTTGACAATATTGCTACTTTTCCTTGTCCACTTTATATCCCTTGTCTGCTAGAATCGTCATTAACTGAATTGAATCTTGCCTGCACTCATCTTCTGTCGTGTTTCAAATTAAATGTCATCTACGTACTGCAGCATAACACTTTTCAAATCAATATTGCCTAAATCCATTTGCAGGACCATATTAAAGATCGATGGAGATTCAAAGTACCCTTGGGGCAAATGAGTGCTCTTCAGCTTAGTTTGATGAAACGTAAATGACGTCAAGTCTTGGGAATCCTTATGCAATGGGATTGAGAAAAACACATTTTTCAAGTCAATCACCATGAAATATTGTGCCTCTGTGGGGATACTACATAGTATCATGGCCAGATTCGGAACTAAAGGAAATTCTGCCTCTACAATCTGGTTAATTGGTCTCATGTCCTGAATTAGTCTCCATGACTCCTCATTTTGATTTTTTCACTGGGTACACTGCGGTATTACCAGGTACTCTGATGTAACTATGATACCCTGCTCTATTAATGCTGAAATAGTCTTAAAAATACCCTCATCCTCCTCTCGAGACATGAGGTAAAATTGCTCCTGGCTTCAATGTAATCCTAACCTCCCCTCTCCCCTTCAATAGGCCTGCATCATAGGGGCCTGTAGTCCATAAAAAGGTTGGCACTTTTGCCAAATCGTCATTAAAAAATGCTGGGCGCTACTGCACTATCATCATTCACTGTGAGACCTCTATTTTCTCTATTCTGATCCAATATGTAATACTCATTTCAAATATTACTTCATAATTTGCTAGATCATCTCTAAACATATCTTTGTCAGTGACATCAGTCAATCTATACCCTTCCCAAATGGAAATCACTGTTCTCCATGGCCTGCCCTCGTCATCGGTACCTTCACCAATTTACATTTGCCCACATTCATATAATGTATCCCTGGAGTAGAACACCCTATGCCTTCATCAGTGAAGGAAATTATCATATTTAGCTTTGTCATTAAATCTCTTCCTAGATGTCTACCTTGAGTACAATAATGGAACAGACATGTCACACACACCTATGGAGCCTGGTAATTCATCAGTAAAAGGAACTCTGCCTCTAGTTCCAGAGAAACCTTGCACATTCATGGCATTTCCCGATAATTGATATTTTCCCTCACGTATACGTAAGCGAGTTGCACCCGTTTCTACTAAAAAAGAAAATGATTTGCCTCCTATAATCACATAAACCCTTGGTTCCTCTTGAGGGTCTGGTGTCACTGATAGTACTGAACACATCACATTGCCCTGTGAGCTGTCCTATTGTGGGTACATACTTAAATCTGCAACTGTAAAAGGACTTCCGCCCACTATAGTGACACCCCATATTCCAGGTGTCAATAAGTGTCTCATGTTTGCTTTCTGCTGTATCTGCATGGGTGTGTGCTATGACTGCCCTTGTGGGAGATTCAATTGTGCTTGCTGTGGTTGCAATGCCTGTTGCATTTGCAGGGGTTGTGCTTGATATAATGTCTGATCTTGGGCAAACCCCTCCTGTGAGCGATATGCAGGAGGATAAGCTGTCCCCCCTCTTGGGAATTGCCCATTCCGTACATACCCTTGGCTTCCAGTTGTCCGTGTGATGTGCCCAGCTATACCACATGTCCAACATATAGGAGGAGCTCTTCTGACTAGCCCCCCTTGCACATTATTTTGAAAACTACCCCTTCCTCTGCTTCTCAGCATTAACCCATCCCCCCCTTGGTCCATGAGGCATTGATTATTTGCCTGTGATGCACCCACTGCTTGCTGTATTTCCAATCTTCTATGCTTGTCAATACCGCCCCTTCTATGGCATATTTTGCCAATTTCTTCTGCACTAACTTGGCTTCCTCAGGTTTTCTAGCATCTTCCTTCTTATTATTTTTGACTTGCAACACAATTAAAATCAGCCTGTCTAAGAACAAGGCTCTGTGCTCGAGACTGAATGGGTCTCTTTCCTCACTTCATGACTGGATGGCCAGGGATGGTTTTCCTTTTGCTCGGCTTCCGAATGTACTGCTTTCCCTTAAGTCTTGATAGACTTTATCGATTCTCTCCTTGATGCTCCCTATATCAAAATTCTCCTCTAGGGTTATCCTAGATGATCTTGCCGTTACTCCCTGTGATGGTTGGAGCGTCTCTATATGGCTCCATGGTATTACTGGACTCAGTTACATTGGGCCTCATTACGAGTTTGGAGGTAGCCATGGCGCTATAATTGTCTTTGCCTTCTAGCTTCCTGTCTAATCCTTTACTCTTCCTGTCTTTTCTCTTCCCTTCTCTTACCTTCTTTCATTCTCTCTATGCTCTTCTTCTTCCCTTTCTCTTTCTATCCTTTTATCCCTTAATATCTGTGCCTCCTCCTCTTCTCTCTTCGTTTTTTGCCTATCTCGTTCTTCAATTGCTCTCTGCCTGTTGCCATTCTTTCTTGCTCCTCTGTCCTTTCTTCTTACTTTTGCTGCTTCTCCTGATGCATCTGTTCTTGCCTCTGTCTGCTCTTTCTCTTATGTTCATCCTCCTTCAGTCTCTTTTCTCGTTCCCTGTCATTTCTATCCTGTTCATCTTGATCTTCCCTTTGCCTAAATTCCTCGATACTTTTCTCATCATGCTTGAGCAATATCTCTCCACCCATCCATTCATTCTACACGAGCGTTGCCTCATCAGCTTTATCGTTTTCTTCTTTCCATCTCTTAATCTCTCGTTCTATGTTTAGGGTCACATTTGGTTGTTCAATTTTCTCCTACTTATCTTGTAAGACCTTTAAGATGTCCTCTTTTTTCTTACTTTCCTCTGCACTATCACCACTGCTATACGCAGGGAGTTCATGTATCGGATTACTGTATCCCGTTGTTGCCTTTAGTTCCCCTAACGGATATAATTCTACATCTTCTGTACTATCGCCATTTACTTTGGGCGAGGTAAGGGGAGCAGAAGGCTCAACACCTTCCTTCGTCGTAATCATACAACAATCACACAACAAGCAACAACAGTGTGATCCAGGCAGGCAATGTTGTGCTAGTTACCCAGTTTAATGAATACGAATTAGCTGGAAAGTGGCAGTCCTGGGCACTCGTGATAGTCATGTCAACAAATTGTTCTAGACAACCTAGCTGACTGGCAGAACTGCATCAGCAGGGTGTGAGGCTAAGGTTTGTGGTGTGGGAAGAGGCCAGACAGCCACAGAACCATGTCCAGCTCACTAGTTTAGCAAGCAGAAGGGCGCGCACATCCATATGTGCCAGTGTCACGCTGGCTTTGCTGCACCTCTGCAATCAGGAGCATTCAGCTGAAACATGCAGAACATAAAACATGTTTGGACCCTGGCCCTTATTATTTACATATTATGCACTGATTGAGTTACATTACATTTGGTAAAAATGATTACAGCACCTAGAAATGTGAGGAAGCTGGCATGAAGCCCTGCATTTAAAAAAAACATGATGTTATTGTTTAATGTTATTGTTTAATGGCTGCCCTGTGGGTGCTGGGAGGCTGGTGATTGAATGACATTGGGAACCAAATATTATGGAGCATCACCAGTGCTAGGATGTGTCTGTTGATAGTAACCTAGGCATACCCTTTCCATAATGCTTCCTGCCTGCCTCGCCTCTCGAATCTGCAGCCTTTCCTGTACTCTGTGTTTCTGGGGCTCTTCTTTGGGGCAGGCCATGCATCATGTCGCAATCTTTACATCAATCTCTATCTGCTTGTCATCTTATCTCCCCGCCTTGTAACACAAATGGGGCCTGTATTGATAGACAGGTTTACGGCAGCCTCCCTCTGCACGGATCTGCAGCGCTAAGCAGACTGCGCAGGAGCCGCCGCCTGCCCTGCAGGGGACCCTCACGGCGCTGGATTTAATTGTCCCAGATTCTAACGAAACGCTTTTTGTCTGCACGCCCGATGCAATTATGGATAATCCAGAAATAATTGCCATCCTCCCGTGTTTAGTGCATTATACAACTAATTTTCTAACTGTACGCTCAGGGGAGTCCTTAAATATTTACCAAACTTAAATGCACAAACAAGGTACATTGCAAAGGGTCGGATGTTCCTAGGTTTATATTAAGTGAATGTGTCGCTGCAATCTAATTGCCATATCAATTCACTGCAAAGAGTGTGACCCCACCTGTTCCTGCTGGAGTAGGCAGGCTCACGCAGAGAGGATTAGGGGACATTGAGGCCTGAAAAGATGTTTGAGGCTGAGGGAGGAAGATGAATGCAGCATAATGATACACAAGGGAACACCGTTTTGTTGAGTATAGTGGCTTTAAACTAATATTTTTTTTACATTGGTATACCCAACACTTCTTTATTTCATTCTTCTGATTTTTCCTTTAGTTAGATTCCAGTCAATGAATAACCTATACATGGAACTCACACATTAGCACCAAATAACCTATTTATTGGTATACTTTTCGCTGCAAGAATCTAATCTTGTTTCTGGTTTGGATTCCTCCTTTTACAAACATTATTTTCCTTTTCTGGCACATTGTAATCAGTTATTTTCTTTTCTACACATGAAAATTTTTATAACATCTGTTTATACAGAAAGACAGACATATATTCCAAACAAAACATCATGTACTCAACCTTATTCTGAACAAAATACAGATAACATTTCTCTTAATGGCCTTGTGTTGTGCTACCTGTTTCTCACTAAGCATCAATTTGTGAAATGTACATACACAGCCAGATCATTCACCATCTGGGTACATATATGTAGTTATAAGCTAAGGCGTCTCCTCAGGCCGAACGCAGCCAGAACTCAGTCTGGGTGTCTACCCTCCAGACTGAACACATCCAACTGATTTCCTCAGCACCACCCCTACTGCTAAAAAGCGGCTATCGTGCAACAACCACACCAGCCGCACACATATCCGGTGCGCCCACGCACCATACGACACTCCTCTCTCTCTACTGACTTGAACTGCGGTTCCAGAGGGCGTTCAACCTACCAGCGCTTTGAGGTCATACCAATGATACTTAAGGCGCTATAAAAATGCTAAGTAACATAACATAAATTAACATGTATAACAGGGTCTACGTCACAGAGATAAAGTTATTGCAATTTCTCTTCTTTGATTGATGAGGACTAGCCAAAGAAGCTAGGCATCCACTTCTGTTAGTCTGACGTTTCAGGGGAATTGAAATCGTACCACCTTCTTCAGGACCTCTTGCTACTACTCAAACCCTGAAAAAATATAACATAAAACCATGTGTAACCTAAACTTGTGATTCTCTAGATAGCATTATCATAAGTTCCAATTTGGTTTAAAATGTAAGTGTGAGGAGCACTTGCCTCGCAACCTGTTCGGTCTCTATCCTTCCAATCCTCTTGTTTGTCTCCTCCCTTTGGTAAACCTTCTGTGTTCTCCTTTGCTTACTGTGCAAAGAAAGTTGTAAGATCAGAGGGGGAGGGCAGTGGGAGGGTCTCCAATTCACCCCCCTCCCATCCTGTCAGTTTTTCTCTTCTATACGCGAGTCTTTATTTAATAAGGGCAAATAATTGCCTACCTTTTGAAGGTTTATGGTAAGCTGTGTCTGTGCCATTCCTGGAACACAGTGCGAATTTAGCCCGTTCACTGCGATCAGCTGTTGTGTATCTTGGCGGCGTCTGCATTTCCAGTAATTTGTTTAAAGCCCGAAAGACATATGTTGAAACCTTTTTTGAAGGAAAGGTGGACATATGGACTCTTCGGAGAGCCACAAGTGGCAGCACTTTAAGTCTCCAAATAGGGCTTCAGCAAGGCTTCCAAGGCAGATTGTGGGGAAGTCACGTGATCGCGGAAGCACAGTCTCACAAGATCTCGGCATAATGAGATCCCGTGGACCCACGCTCCGCGAGAGAACGTTAGCGCCAATCTAAAGATTGGTGGAGCGCCAGACAAGCGGTCTGGGGAAGCGCTGCTCCTGATAAGGAGCCATTGTGACTGAGGCTGAGAGGACTCTATGCAGCAAGCTTCCAGGGCATAAATCCAATGCCACAGGAGGCCTCATGGGGGATCTGGAAGCCTACAGCGTGCCATCCATGTGCACACCATGCCTCCTGTGAAGTAACTGGGAGGCTCAGACTGAGACTGTGAGTACCTGCCCTTGCCCCTCACATGGACATTTAACAGCCACCTATTTAACCTTTAAATAAAGGCAGTTACAATCACTCCAGGCGTCCTGTCGTCCTTTGAGGCCACCACACAGATCCCTGCCGGGGCTCACCCTGCACTAGCCCCAGCCACGCCGAGCCCTCAGGCTGGGTTAAAGGCATTTTATCTTCTTTTTTGTAATCCAAAGTGCTGACATCAGCCAAAGGGCTTCCTGTAGCATTTTGGGCAATATATCCCCACTCCTGTTTCTGAGTTAGGAGCCGACACGCAGAAGGTGGCCCTTTCACTCAAGGAGTCAGAGGTTAAAAGGTTGCCTGCGCGGGTCACAACCCCTCCCGGCAACCCTTTACCTAGAAGGCTCCTTGAATGAAAGAGCCTCCTGCTGGGTGTTTGAGGCACAGATGGAGAGTTGGGGTATGCTGGTGCCATGCCTTTGGTGCTCCCTGCCCCTCCTTATGTTTCTTCATCGCAGACTCCGAGCTCGTGATTTGGAACAAAAAGGAGGGGCTGGGTCCACTATCGATAATAAAGCCAGTGTGCTCAGCTCTCCAGCCCTTAACAGCCCCCGCTGCCATTGGCCAAGGGGGGGCTCTCATTAGGGTGCAGGCCTAAGTACTTAGGCCATGCACCCTAACGAGAGCCCCCCTTCAATTAAGCATCCCACTTAAAGCCGTGATTAGTAGAGAATACATAACAAATGGGACCTCTAATGAGGCAGTCTGCAGAGAGGAAATAAGGTAATCTTTAGGATGGGACGAGTGCACAAGACAAACACGCACTTTTCAAACAAATAGTGTTGGGTTTTGGACGGCAAAGGTAGGCAAAAGGCTGACAGTGAGGGTGCATGAGGAATGAATGGTTGGAAATCTGTAGGTGGAAGATGAATGATAGTATTTGATAGAACATTGAAAGAATATGAATATGGATACATTGATTATAATAAAAAGAGATGTGAAAGTGTGAGAATCGTTATACAAATAAATGTATGAGTATGCAGATGAAAATAAATAATTAGCCTGTGGTGTTTGAGTGAATAGACGGTTAAATGTGCGTGTGGGAATGGACAGATGAATGTCTCAATTACATATGGTAGCTGAGTACTAGGTCCGCATCCTTCGCAGCTCTTTCAACGCTGAGGCTTATCTTTTGGATAACCAGTCCAGTGTCCTTTCTTCCTCTGAGCACGAGAATCCATATCGCTGCAAAGGTACAGGGTGCCTCTATCCTGCCCTCATCTGCACAACCATGTTTATTATCTGTCTCTCCCTTTGTACCACTTATTGTCCCTTGCATCCTTCTTTTTTTACATAGCCATGCACAGCAAGGGCAACATTATTGGTAGAAAGGTACTTTGAACTATTACCTATCTTACATTGCTTAGAATTAACGAAAATGACCATGCATAATTGGGACATTACTGCCAATGTCCCTCTCCTCATCACAGGACTGAATATCTGTGAAGCACCTCATTCTCTCAATGAATCCCATGCCCGTCTCCCAAACCTACATTCTTTTAGCCATGTAGGTGCAAATGGTAGCAACATGACTGGTGTCAACCCTGCAAATGTTTGGTAAGGCTACTCCTTGAAATTCCACCGCTGAGACTGCCATAGACATAGATGATCAGCCCTGGAGAGAGGGAGAAATGAAGACACATGTGTTTCTTTAAGTAAGTCAAAGAAATATTATCTCTAATCATTTTTTGAGGCAAGCTGAGTTGAACTCCCAATCCTGCCCATATGGAGTAAAGATCACACACGGATTCCCAAATATGTAAAACAGTCTGCTGTACTCTAGTGATAGAAGAGGACTGCCTTTCTAACATCAAGTGGGTAAATTAGTCACTACTACTCAGATGAGAGAAAAGGGTGGAAGACCAGCGTTTAATGTAGTTTAAATGGTGGAAGTATGAAAAGACCACAGGATGGAACACGTGTTCAGGCCTGAAAATGATGGCTTCACGTTTTAACGTTTTCATATAAAGTAGAGCACCTAATTCCACTATAACATGAGCAGCTGTTATCTCAACAAGGAATAAAGATTTAAAAGACAGAAATCTATTGTCCACTGACTCAAGATGTTCAAAGCAGAAGAATCTAATGTTTTTAGAACCAAAGGACAGTCCCAGGGAACGAGGAAGACCTGCCATGCATGACGAGGAATGGTAAACCTCAGAAGTCTAGCAAATTCACTCATAGGCTTTATTTTCCTCACACCATAGATTCCTGGAAGCTCATTGGCTTGTTAGGGTGGAAACAGAAACCCCAGTAAAATGCATAATAATGGGGTGGAGCATATGAAATGTGGAGTGGTTTGGTGGGTACAGTAGGACTTAATGGAACCCCAATATTTGGTTTAAGCCAACATTGTGGGAGATCCCCTGGAGTGCTGGACAGACAAAGCCACTACCAGAGATGAACTTTGTCCAGTGTGCCCTAAGTGCTCGCTTTCCAGACAGCCACATGCAGTGTATAATATGTGACCTCCAGATGTACCTCTGTTGTGAAGCGATCGAAAGCAAGCAATAGGAAGACCAGTTCCACTGTCAGCCTACATACCAGTGGAAAGCTAGACTGATTCAGCTAGTAAGGTGTAATCAGGATCACATTGTGATACCTCTCTTCAATTTTGCCTCAACCTTATTGATCAGATGAAAGGCGGGCAGGAATGCATAAAGAAACTGGTCTGGCTGGCCAGGTTAGTGACAGTGCATAACTTCCCCAAGCAGGAGGTTTCTGATTCACAGAACAAAATATACTCTATCGAGCATTCTCCCTGGATACATGAATTCAAATAGGTCTAGAAAAAGGGCACATTTACTTGTATGTTTCACTTTGAAGGTAGAGAGACTCTGAAGATTAAGAAGCTGCTGAGGAAATCTTCACTCTGGTTTTCCAGAATCTTGATAGATGCAGAAAGAGAAGGTAGATGTGTCTTGGCCAAAGATCTGTTTTGCCCAGCCAGATGGGCCAGATTCCCAGAACGTATCTCTCCCTGGCAGTTAACAGATACCATTAGCACCCTGAAAGGGGGTGCCAGCCAATCGAGAGGCTCAGAACTGGGTTGCAATGTATGGTTCAAGCCTGCATTCCGAGCTGCCTGAGCAGCCACCACACCCTTCCCTTCCCCGTTCCCACTTCCCACTCACCTTCGCACCTGTGTAGTTTCCTACATGGGTGATAATGGTGTATTTTTCTCAAACCTCCCTCTGTCCCTCTAAAAAAACAAAGGTATCTTTCCTGCAGAGCACCAGGCAGCACAGTGATGCTGTCCCTCAGACTGTTTTCATGTTGATGATGTTACAGTCATCAACATTGAAAACAGACTGATGCTTTCAGTAGCCCGTGTAGTAAACTACACAGGTGCTAAAAGCGATATGCCCCTTGGCCATGGCTCGACCCATTCGGTAATGTCACTGCCTCCCTTGTTAAGGGACCATCGCTGCACTCAGGCCTTTAACTTGGGTGGTGGGCCATTACCTGTCAGGTTTGTCTGCCGCCGTGGGGCATATCGTCCTAAAATGCCTGGTTGTTCAACCTCACTATGACCTCCTTACTCCTGAGTAACAGAAGAACGTTAAAAATTGCTGCTGATCGGCCACAAGGGGGCATGGAAGGAGGATGCATAAGCGTTTCTCTCTGTCACCCAGGCCACAAGAACGTATGTGTACCACCAGTACAAATTAACAAACATAGGGGGATCTGTGACCTCTGGAATTTTTTACCCATTCCGATATGCCCCACTGCATCAATTTACCAATGTTGAAAGAAACAGCCAAAAATGGATGTGCTAACCCCTATACGCGCCAAAATCTGCAAAACTGTGTACGGGTCACAATCACAAAAGGCTGCGCACCCCTGCCACACACAGTCAAAGTGGGGGGAACAGAATTATCACTGCAGGAGCATGCCAGTGGGTGCTGGTACATTTAACATGAAGCAAGGCCACAGAATTGGGCTAAAAACTGAAAAATGCCTTTTAAAATGCAGCTTTGCAACCTTCAAAGTGCTGTTTTGGCACTAGATCCATTCATTTTCAGTGAATCATTGAAATTAAAAGGGGTATGGTCATCCCGTGTGGCCAGAGAAGCTGGGCCTCATTGACTGACAGCAGCTAAGAAATGTTTCTCATGAAAATGCCAGGCCAGCAACATTTCTTTCAGTTCCACGGGAGAAATGCGACTAAAAATGGCAAAACATGTAACAATTTCAGCTGCACAGAGAAAACCCCAAGCAAAGGCTGAATACTTACTTCCAGACTGCAAACAGATCTCAGCACTTAAATGAAGAACTGGTGATGAATACAATGTGTGTGCTGCAGAGGAAACTCTGATGTAAAGGATTTAGTTTAAATGTGCTTTTTCCATGAAGAAGTGCAAAAGCATATTTTTGTGAAAGGTCTAATTCTTTAAATGTCAAAATCCCCTATTAACTGTGTTCATTTATATATTTTAAATAAAATATTTAGGTGAACCTTAAAGTCAAAACCCAGTTTGAAATTAAACATTTAATTCTGACTTGACAGTGCCCAGCCTTGGAAAGATGACACTTAAGGTTGACAATCCACTGCTAGCATGAAGGCTTAATTGCAGCAGCAGGTTCTCACATATTTACAACAATGAACTCATTAGACATTCGTCTGGGGACCAGCCAAGGACAATGGCAGGCTGAACACTGATCCCTTCAGGGGAGGGGCACAAAACTTCCCTCTGGACCCCCACCCTGATCAAAGGAATGTGACAGCTGTTGCCAGTTGAAAGCAGAAAAAAAACTGCTAAAAGACTTTTGTTATTTAAAATGCCTATTTGTGATTAAGCTTTGAAAACCTTTAACTTTGCCCCATGAAGGAGGACTAATCTAAAAATTGGTAGTTATACATCTAATTGTATGCTTTTACTGTGAAGATGTGAGTGAACCCTGTACGACGTAAGGGACAAAAGTTACACAAAAACAATAATTGTGGCAAGACTATTGATGCTGCAAATATGATAATGTACACTTGTGTGCCAGGGGTGAGTGCACAGATATGCATTGAATTAGGAATTGTTAGGCCAAACTGTTATGATTAAAATTGGCAGAATTCCACAGAACGACAAAGCTAGCTCTCACTGAGATGGGAATTAGATGTAAGGATAACCCACAAAATATGTAATGTATGTGTCCGATTTTATTTGAGGGCATAACTATAGAAATGTGCATTTGTAGGAAAGTTAAATTGTGGTCCAAATCATTGTAGGAGTTCTCAAATCAAATCATAAAATATGACAGCTCTACCTGGCTTCCAACCAGAAAAAGGCAAGTGCCTTTGACCTATCACAGCCATGTGGGTGTGGTTTGAAATTCTGCCCCTACCATAAACTTAGTGATGTCACTTGGCATGATAAATATAGGAACTTCACCACATACAGACACACACTGATTCCTGACTACATTCTGATTTCCATGTGACGCTCTGGTCCTGACTTCTTCATCCTGTTCCAGAACTCTTCATCTTGTTCCTGTTGCAGATTGCTTTACCAAGCCAAGGCCAAGCATTTGCTGAACTCTTTTCAACTAGGCCCAAAGCCTGGAACCACCCCAAAAGAACTTCAGGGAAATAATTCTGATCCAGTTTGGCTTGCTACCATTCATGCTTGCCAGCTGAAACTCATCATCACACTAACCTACAGTGTCCAGTAACCAGAAGGGCCAATCCAATCCAGTCCAGCTTGAGGTGCAGTACAATTGACCAGAACCGCCTAGCTGATCCAATTCCGCCTGAGGTGCCCTGCTGCCTGTAGACTGATCCGTAATGACCAGAACTTGATGGCCCAAACTTAAATTACAGTGGACTGTAAGTATCAATAGGAATCCTGGTGACCCATAGTATATTTGCCTTGTCCTATTCCAATCTATAATCTATCCCCTCTTTAACTTAAGAACCTCCAATATTGTCAGAAGCATTCTTGCAACCCTGTTTGTAATCCCTATTGTTAGCAGTGAATTTTTCTCATTTGTTTTACTAGACCATAAGCCATTAGTGATTTGGCTTAAATAAAGTAATTCCCATAAAGAAAACATAGTATCCGCCACATGATGAGTTACAAGCAGCTGTGCATAACTGTGGAGATTCACGGGTGGCATTCTCTTTTTCTTAGTCATTAATTTAGTTTAAATAAAACCAATCTGTCATTTTTAAAAACTGAATTTCTGCTTTTGTCTGTTCTATTTTTTCAAAAACACCTCTCATTCAAACTTGGATAACTTTTTCAATTTTATAGCTAGAGACTTAGGAGTCGATTCATGGAACAAACGTGCGCCGAAAATCCCAGCGCAAGCAGGCGCAAGGTGTCGCAAGCATGTGAAATCAAGCGCACGCGCACGCTTGCGATACAAGGAAGGCGCTACGCTAGTTTCCCGCTGGTCGTGCGCCGAATACATGCATGTCGCACACGGGCACACACGTCATCAAACGGCGTGCGCTATGCGCACAGCAAAAGCGCACATAGCGCGGCGCACACAACAAAAGTGGGTGGAACAGTGGGCGTAACACGCAGAATGGGGAACAACGCGTGAAAAAGAAGGCGTAACTGGGGAAGTACTGCAGGGAACTACACGGAACGCCCACACGCATGCGAACAACCCGTATTCATGGATTCAAATATGGAAAACCTGCGCACAGCAAAAGACGCGCACAGGCGTCAACGCGTCCGCCACACGAAGGCAGGCGGAAGTGTCCCCGCGCACAGTATAAAAGTGCGTGCAAACAACAAACACGTATATACAGCTACGATGAATGCCCCATTTGTCGCAGCACTGATCATGGGACACCGCAGGAGGAGGAGAATAGCCAGGGCACGCATTTTATCACCACGGACAAGCCTTTTTGGGATGCCTAACGACCAGGTCTACGGTAGGTATAGGTTTCCACCCCATATCATCCTAGACCTGGTCAGGGAGTGGGAAGATGACCTTACATCCCCCACCCTTTGCTCCCAAGCATTGAGCCCCCTGGAGAAGGTGCTCAGTGTCCTGCATGTTTTGGCCACTGGGTCATTTCAGCGGACCACTGCCATAGTGGGGGGGGAGTCTCACAGGCCCCCAGTCACGCTGCCTACACCAGGTCTTGGCAATCATGACAGCGCGCCCCTCAGTCCGCAGGCACATATACATGCCCAGAACACCAGCAGAAAGGCAGGCCGTTGTCCTGGATTTTTACAGGGTGGCACACTTCCCCAAAGTGCTCGGTGCCATAGATTGCACCCATGTGGCCCTACATCCACCTAGGGCCACTGAGCACATCTACCGAAACCGCAAGCACTGGCATTCCATCAACGGACAGGTGGTATGCGATGCAAAGGGAATCATCACCTCTGTCTATGCAAACTACCCTGGCTCCACCCATGACAGTTTCATATACAGAATGTCCGCCCTGAGCCGGGCCCTGGAAGCTGGGCAGCATGGCGACACATGGCTCCTAGGTGAGTACAAATGCCCTTGCACGTGCATGCATGTCACACACACACAAATACACAAACCCCAATAATCACAACCATTTTCACCTCCCCAGGGGACAGTGCCTACCCTCTGAGCAACCACATGATGACGCCAATCCGGAACCCCACCACACCACCCCAGGTAAAATACAACGTGGCCTATATTGCAACCAGGGCCATAGTGGAGCACACATTCGGAGTGCTCAAGTCACGCCTCTGCTCCCTTGACCGCTCTGGCCAGCAGCTACTCTATGCACCCCCAGTAGTGTGCAGGATCATTGTGGCAGCATGTGTCCTGCACAATGTTGCAACACGGCAGGGCGTACCGGTGAACATGGTGGTGCCCCCACATCCCCAACCACAGGCACAGGCGCTGCCCATGGGAGGGGATAGGGCACGTGGCGAGGAAGGCCGGACCCAGCTTGTGGCCACATTTTTCACCTAAACTCCCACCCCTGCGGAGTGCACACAGGCCTGGCACATACCAGGTGAAAATCGATGATGACAAAGAGTCAACTGTCACAACCTTACCACCCTGAGATTGTTGCCATGGAAGTGCCACATTGTGTGCATCCCTAGCTACTTAAACACACGCTATCCTGTGTGACCAAAAGGCACACATATGATATATGATATGATATGATATGGCATTTGTAACGCGCCTATACACAAGTGTTTCAAGGCGTGACGAGGCAGGGAGGGGGGAACAAGGGAAGACAGACAACGATCCTACTAGGCCAGGTGTCATTTAGATCGCGCACGTGCAGGGGTAGAGGGAAGGGAAAAGTGCAAGGGGAAGGGGAAGGAGGGAGTGCAGTACAGGTTAAGTAGAATAAAAAATAAATATATAGGCCAGCTGGTGGCAAGTGCAAAGGTGTGAATCACACACACCTGCAAAACAGGCCATGACCATCACTGTTATGTCACTCAAACCCTCCCAAACCACAACATGACATGGCAATAGCCATACACCAACACAGTAACAATAAGGTACACATTTCCATGTGAAAAATGTAAATTGGCATCATGCAATGATGCCTTACATGGAATCAGATGAAATGACTGATCAACAACCTCCCACCCAAAATAAGTCATTCCCAAATGCATCACAAAAGTAGTAGCCGCAACATAACAATGATGCCTGTCTACATGCACATTGTGCATTGCAAAATCAACACTGCAGCTTCTGTGTGCTGTGTCCAACTCCTGCAACACGCTGCTCAGTGCACAGCACAGTGAACAGCCATTGTGTGTGATGCACACCCTGAGCATCACATCTAAGCGACAAACCACATAAAAAGCAAATTAGGCATGTACAGGATCCATAATTGGTCACAGAACATGTGCTGCAGGGACACAGTGAGCATCAGAAGGCAAACAGAGTGTACACGTGGATATCGAAGGGTGGTTGTACATGTAGTGCATCATAGTGAGAGTGTGCGGGTCAGTAAGGACATGCCCTCAACATATGCATGTGCAATCAAGTGGCCATCAGTGTCCTCTACACATCACATGTGAACATTCACCATATGAACTCCCCAGCATTTCAAACCACAACTATCCCCTCACACCTGAAAGGTAAACACAACACATGAACATGCATTGATCAGCACAACACATCATGTACATAGGATACCACAATTACAATGTCAGGGTTCCCATCACACTGCAGGGCAAGGCAACTATCAACAACAAAACACCCCCCCCTCCCTCACAAATGACCATGACCCACTGAACAACTGCACCTGGGTCATGGAGCCTTCAACCCTCAATTTCACCTGGCCACAGGATCACCCTTCCCCTTCGTCACCATCTCCCACCTTGTGTGTAAAAAGTTGCCTGCACCCTCAGAGTCCACCTTCATTTGCAAAGACACAAAAGGCAGAAAAACGAACCAGAACAGCCTCCAGTAGATGACTTGAAGTACCAGTACCTCACAAAGGCCAAGTACTACCACAATGATGTAACAAACAAGGTAGCACAGTAAAACAATGTCACAACAGGATGTGAACCATGTGTGGTACATAACATAGAGTGATGCAGCACGAACGGATGTGTACTGTCACAGCTCCCGTGTACAAGCGCAGGAGTGGCACGAACCAACCACACCCACAGTGGCCTGGGTGCCTGCAAGGTCAAACTCACACGGGCCTCTGATACCCTGATGGGGAAGGAGGGTCAGGGATATGCAGTCGGGACAGGCGTTTGGCATACTGGATAACTGGAATGAGGGGCAGGAGATGGGAGTAGGAATGACACGTGAAAGTAGGGCATGCACTAAAATGTAGTACTTGCATTAACACATACACAATCACAACAAACTTGCACATTATTGTCAGGGCCTTCCGGAGCCCAGGCGCAGGAGTGGCACGAACCAACCACCCCCTCTAGGGCTAGGGGCTTACACAGGCATCCGCAACCCCAGCGGGGAAAGAGGATTAGGGAATGGTGGTTGGATAGGTACGGGAAGCAGGAACACGGGGTAGAGGGTACAGGGTTTAGAATTGGATAGGACTCGGGGTGATTAGGGAAAAAAAACATACCAAATTGAATTACACATGCATCCATGCATCAGTGCACCCCCCAGCAAGCCTATGTAGAGCAGATTGAAAGGAAAACAACAAGACACTCAGCTCTGGTTTTGAGTGCTGGCCTCCTGCCTGCACACTCTCAGGTCCGGTTACAGGAGCACTTCAATGCTGCAAAGAAAGCCACAGTTAATAATCTGTGCGTGCCCATAACACACAAACACACCAACAAATATGCCCCATAGCAAAAAACTACTCCACAAACAGACAATCTGGTGTGGATGCTTCGTACCCATACGTAACATTCCCCCTGTGATGGTTCATACATAGTCAATGCAGTAAATCAGGCGCCGGTGGGTGCGTGGCAAATGGAACACCAATGTGTCACGATTCACACAACATGCAATGCTCCCTGGGTAAGCAGACAGACGCATATAGCAAGGTATGACTTCAGAAAAAGTCGTGTCCCACCATGACCGAAAAAAAATAGGTAGTGCATGTTTCAAAATGTACATGGAAATGAAATGCACTGCACCCGAGTCTGTCCCTTGCTGTATGTCCCTGTGAGCTGCTCCTTTCCATGTCTCGGAAGGAAACATGGGTGATACAAGTGCCTCAATGGCCCATGGTGGACAGGAGGGTATGTGCCACTGCCCCTGCAGGTGCCCCAGACAACCTTACAATCAACTAGCCATCAGTCCACCAACACATCTGAGCTGTATTGTGCGCTTGGACACCAATATTCGTCCAAACTCACTGTCAGTGCTGCTACTAAACCTGCATGTGCAACTGGCCTGGTGGAAGCTTTGCTGTGTTGTGGCCCCCCTGTGCTGCTCACCTTGCCTGGAGTCCCTTGAAACACGTCAGCAGTTCTAGGATGTATGTCTGCAATCCCTGTGCCTCTGCTTGCGCACACATGTGCATGTGGGCACCAACAAACGTGTCCAGAATCCAGACGTCCAATGGGCCATGTCTGCTGGCAAAGGTGGTCTGGAGGCTCATCCCCCTGCAGAAAGGGCATGAAACACATGATTAATGCTTTAGAGTCATCTGTGTGTGTCTCTTCAGGCATCTCATTACTGAACCATGTCAGAGACGTACATCAGAAATCACACCATCAGTCCGTCTTTCATATCCAAAGTGTGGAACACACTATCTACGGCATGAATTGCAACAGCACGTTTACAGTAAAGTTAAGAAACATACTACACAATGCATAGCAATGAATGTACACATTAATCATGAAACACCCCATCTAGCAAAAGCAGAACAGTGGTCAATAACACCAGAATCATCCCCACTAGGGGTGTTAACACAAGTTACACAGCACCAGACATGCCACAGATATGACAGTCCAAAGCCCCTGTGTAATAGGCTGTTACACCGAAACATCCTTGCGAGCCCATGGATAAGGGAAGCAGGAGTGGCATATGTGAGTCAAAGACCCCAAGCAGCAAACACATACACAAGGCAAGCCTGAAGGGCCCAGCTGGAACAGACAGTGGATGCTTTCAAAAGCCACAAAGCACTGCACCGTCACATGAAAGCACAATAGACAAGCAATTTTAAACTATATTAACTAATTACACTAACTATGAAAAAACTACATTACCTAATTAAACTAACTATCAAACAGAAACTTAATAACTAAACTAAAATAAAAATAAAAAATGGCCACATACGACCCAGGGGAGGAGGCACCCAGGAGGGGGGAGGTACAGGGTGCTGCTCAACACCCACATGTGACAATGCTGAGCCAAAAAAAAACCCTCCATGGGCTCAACGCCTGCAGAGACCGACCTATGTGGGAGATAGATGGTCATCCGAGTCTGGCTCATCCTGGAAAGGAGGACATGGCACAGTAGCCTGGCCACGCCTAGCCGCAGCTTGCTCCTCGACGGCATCAAGTCTGCCGGACGGGTGAGCCTGGTTCTGTGTGGCGATGTGACGTAGGTCTGCATGCAGAACCTCACGTGATACACGTGCTTCCTCTTGCCAGGTAGCACGTGTAACACGGAGTTCCTCCTGCAAGGCCTGACTGGATAACCACTGCACCTCCCGGCAAGCCTGTAGCTCAGCCGAGATGGTACGCTCAAGCTGTGCGAACCTCTCCTCTGCCCGCTGCCTCTGGGACATCAGAAAGACACCCAGAGTGGATTTGAAGGAAGCATACTCCTCCCTCAGGGCCTCCATGTGCGCCTCTGCGTGAGCAGCAATTGCTTGACGCAGAGACGACATTTGAGCCTGGTGTGCCCTGTCTGAGGCCACCATGCCCAGCCTGAGCGAGCGGGCCATGGACCGTGCTGCCTGCTGCTTGAGAAGCACCTGCCTAGAAGGGGGAGCACAGATCGGGCCACACGCTCCATGCTCTCAGCGATGTTCTCCATTGCTGCCCCCTGCCGTTCTGAATTGGCAGTCATGTCTTGCTCCTGCTCAGTATACTGTGGTTTCACGCGGTGACCGGGTTGCTGGGCTTGACCCCTGCGGGACCCAAGGACCGGGTGTCTTCGCTGTGTTGGCACCGCCGCGGCTGCACGACTACATGCCCCCGCCGATGTGATGTCCCAGGCACACCAATGACTGGTGTGGAGGGTGACCTTGCGTCCCAATCCACCATAGGTGGAGGTACCAAGACTGTCTGACACCTCAGTGCAGGTGTTGCGGACAGAGGAGTGTCCACATCAGAATCACTCACCCCTGACACATGGACTTGATGCTCATCCAACTCGACATGGACGTCAGAGTCGTCATCAGGGCTGGACTCATAGGCAACCAGAGACAAGATGGCCTGTAGCACTTGGGGGTTTTCATGGCCTACCACCCCACAACCCCCACATGTGCCGGGTTGATGTAGTGGTAACAACCCTGTGTCTGGCATGACAACACCATCCTCCGGCTCCATTTCTTCATCATCTGAAAAATATAGAGAAAAAAGGTCATTACACATGTCAGAAGCACACAGCAAACACACACACACCAACAACAAACATATCAGGCAGACATGTGACACACAAAATAGAACCTGGCATGCATGCTGGGTCAACTTTGAATTGCTTCTGTGATCAGACCTGTTGAAAGGTGGCAGTTTGCATAGAAGTGGGTCTATGCAGTGCAGCAAATGTGTATGTCACTCACTACCTACATGTACAAGGACTTCATGGTGTGTGTCAGGAAATGTGAAGGCAGTGCAAGGTCAAATTCGGGCATCACGTGCAGTGTGCATTCAATGGGTAGCATATCTACAAACAAAGCACTCCTCCACCCAAGTGCAAAAGCAGGGATACCTAGCATGGTATCAAAAGGCTGACCATAGACCTGTGTATTGACAGGCAGTGTTGACTGGCATCAACAGCTTAATGTGATTCAAGTGACAACACTGCAAATGATGATGGGACAGTAAGCAGGACACATGATGAAAACTCTGGAGGGCGCCGACGTGTGAAGAAGACACTACAACAGTCGGACAGAGTCATTGGCCATTAAACAGGCTGAGGCCTGTGACCCACACAGATTGTCAGACCCTAAACATGTGTGCAACGCAGTACTGAGCACAGTTGACATGGGAAGGCTGATGAGATGCCATGCAATGTATGTCACCCAGGACTTGTATTGCAGTGATCATCCAGTCAAGGACACTTAGGGGCATGCATGCAATGCACATGGAGCACGAATGGGCACTCATGTCCCTGCGGGGCATCTGACCTATGCACAGTACAAGTGAGATACCCTGCATCAAGTACTAAGGCTGTACCACACATTATATGTCTGGCAGATTGTACGCTGGAAGTTAGCATCTACACAGGACGCATGAACAGGAAAGTACCCAATGGCAAGATTGAAGCCGACCAGTGCAAAGGTGGAACTGGGGTGCAGAGTGGCAGAGGAGGGGCAAGGTGAGCATGCCTACATGGAGTACCCGTATGCAGGCAGAAGACACATGCATGTCAGTCATGCTATTACATTGTGCCTGGGCTGAGAGGAAGGTCACCCCACGTCACATGCAGAAGGGCCAGTGAGCTGGAACATGGACCGGAGGGGTATACTGGTAACCAGCATGTGAGTAGGGTGCAATAGTGGTGATGCGGACAGTCCCCGTCTGCTCCACATGTCCACCAACCAGCAGAGCAGACATGCATCACGGAAGCATTGCATTACTTGCACATCAGAACCATGTACACGTCACATGTAGTGGCAATCATGCACAACACATCCCACAAGTAAAACACACACGTCCTCAGCAAACACGCATCAACACTCACTGGACTGGGCATCAAAGTCCAGCATCTCTCCCACTCCTTTGACCAATTCAGATGGTATGAACTCCGCAACGAGTGACTCATGCGGAGTGAGCTCTTCCTCCTCTGGTGCAGGCCCACCGCCAGTCACCAGAGTCAACTTGTAATTTGAGGAACGCTTAGCCTTAGCGCTGCGTTTGAGGTCATTCCAACGCTTTTTGCACTCTTGCGCAGTGCGCACCTCATGGCCGAATGAACTGACATGTTCCGCAACTTGCTTCCAGTGGGTGTCACGGTGGGCAGCCGTAGTCTGACTATTGGCACCCACTAGCATGTCACGGCTGTGGCCCCGCATGTAGTCCACGAGGAAGTCCAGTTCCTGCTTGCAGAAAGGCTTATTCCTTGAAGTGCAGGAGGTTGTGCCTGTGTATGGAGTCCCAGCCTGTGCTGCAGGTGCAACCTTCCTCCTCTTGGACTGTGGCGCAGACCCTGGCTGGCTAATGCCGCCATGTCCAGTATGGCCAGTGGGTTCGGTGGATTGAGCCAAGGGAGTGGCAGGTGGAAGGACGACCAAAGGCCTGACTTGTGTCAGTGGCAGCTGGGTGCCCTCTAATGGACCCTGCGCAGCAACATCCACTGTGGCAGGGTCATTGACCGCAACGGTCCTGGTTGGCAGACTCACAACCGGGGTGTTGTTGGGTGCATCTGCCCCTGCACTTGCCAACACCTGGCTGTTCGGGGCAGCAGATGACATAACTGCCCCATGGACACGTGTCTTGGATAGAGCAGCCCTGCATGCCCCTACGGTTTCCCTCCTGGCCTGTCGGAAATCTTCCAAGGGCTCCTCAAGTGCCAACGCAGCCTGCACTGGCAGACCCTGAGCCTGGGTGGCGGTGTCCACAGCTGCACCTGCAGCTACCACTACCCTTGGGCCCGCGGCAGTCGATGGAACGGACTGCCAGGTCACATGGGCACCAGTGCCAGATGCAGAAGCTGCATCTCCCGGAACCACATGGGGTGGTGGTATGACTGCACCGACACATGGCACAACATTGTGCTCAAGTGGTGCACCCCTGTCTCTTCCCCCTCTGTGGCCGCCCTGGGCAACCTGGAGTCCCCCTTCTCCCTGGTCACCACGGCCACATCCCCAACCACGCCCGCCACGAGGAGTACGCCCAGCTGAGGCGCCCCTCACCTTTGCTGGCCTCCCAACCATGTCACAGATGTAGTAGTGCCGGCACAGATGGAGTAATGCCAATGGGAGGTGTACACCACAATTGACCTGGGCAATTGGGGTGAAGGCGGTGGGAAGCAAGATGTTAACAGCCCCCCTGCACCTGCAAGGCTGTATGTGACCCAGGTGATGTAGTGAAGAGTCACGCAATGCTCAGGCACCCCAAAACTGCAGTAAAACCGTGCACGCAACCCTGCAGCCTACATGCGTGGAATCAACCTCCCGCAGTACGCGGTGGCACCCAGTAACACGAATAACGCATACGTGTGGGACACGCAGGCTACTATGACCTCGAAAATGGGTGCGATACACAGGGGCACCCGCAGTGGGAAAAATAGCGTGTGCGACTCACCGTCGGACTAGCGCAATGCAGAAAAACATGCGTAGCCAATACCCCCGCCAAAAGAAGAGATACGTCCTTGATAGCTGTGAAGTTGTGATGGCGCGCAAAACAACAGGAAGCAGCAACACACGTCGGTCTCCACGAAAGGCACGTACAGCGAACTGCTGCCCCCGCTCACCTTTAACCCATGCTGAGGGAAACGCCCGCGTGCGTCACGTCACTTACGCGCGTGGGCCCTTTCCTCGGATTACACGCATTCACACGCGGATGTGCAGTTTTTTCACGCGCACGTACGCCCATGCACGTCACGTCACAGAGGCGCTTATGCTTGAAGGGCCTTTGGTCCAATGAAAGTGTGTAAGAGTGCTGACGCGCTTACGCGCTAGGGGCCTTTCCTCGAATCACATGCTGACGTGCACATTTTTCACGTGCCAAATCACTCCGTATCAAGCTGGCCACGCGAAATCATTCGGAAGACCACGCTCCTGCCCAAAAGGCCGAATCACTGGCCCCCCAGAGCCCCGAGCACGCTCCCACCTGCCATCTGCTGCTGCCTGACTGCCTGCTGCCCACGTGCCCTGCTATTTGCTGACTGCACATCAGCCAGGGGTGCAGTTGCTGTGACCAACCCTGCTGGAACTGAAGACTCCCGACTGGGATACCATCGCTCCACAGCCCAGCCCCAGGACCCAGTTGCCCACCCACACCTGCCTCTGGGATTGCCATGTCAGGCACTACTCCATCTGGCACCACTGGCAACCCGCAGCCACCGAAGTTGGTGTCCTGGTGGAGCAAGTCCTGGGGCAGTATGATGCCCTCTTCGGAACAAGATGCGCCAACAAGGAAGGACGGACTCGGATCTGGATGGACATCGTGACTGCCATCAACGCGGAGGGGGTGGCAGTCCGCGACTTCCAACATGTCAAGAAGCTCTGGGAGGACTTCAGGTCCAGGACCCTCAACAAGGCCCGGTGCCTCTTGAAGGCAGCGGAAGCTAAGGGGTGCCGGGGCCACCTGTCGGAACATCAGATGAGGGTCCTGGAACGCATATGCCCAGCGCTCCACGTCCAGGTCCTTGAGAGGCAGACCCGTCTGGAGTTGAGCGGTAAGTGTACATGCATACTTATTGGAAGCTGTGCGTGTGGTGGTGTGCCAGTTGTGTGCAGGTTGTACATGTGGTTTTCTAGGGCCATGTATGGATGTGTATGTACAGGGCTGTGAGGCTGACACATGCAAGTCCTTTCATGTGTGAGACACATGGATGGTGTATGTGTGGGTAAGCATGCAAGCCAAATGCATATGTGTGAGCACACATGTTTGGATTACTGTGTATGTCAGTTGGCATGGTTTCAAACATGGATGTTGGTTCCAGCTGCATGTATCTGCACCGTGTACATTTGCATGTGTGTGTATTTGACAAGGGTGCAACAGTGATGCAACATGGATGCATGTGACACTGATATGTGGAAGACTGATTGGCAGATGTGACATGGATGCCGATCTCAACACTGCGACAGTTGGCGGAGGTGTACACATGCATGTAAGTGTGGTGGCGTGTGTGCATGTGTAGTGCACTCCCTGTGTTTCATGTGATGTCTGGCTCACCTTTGGCTGCTCATGCTGTTGTATGTGTATGGATGGTGCTGGCTGTTGCGATATGGCTGTGGAATAGCTCATGTGTGTGAGTCGAAATGACATGTGTGTTGGGGATTGTGATGCCATGTCTGAAGTTTGACAACGCCACTCGTGTACAACTGTCATGTGTGTATGAGTCCATTGTACAGTGCCCTGATGCCTGTGTTTTATTTCTCCCTGTCTGCAGCGTCAACTGATGAAGAGGGCGGAGAAGGTGCTGTGGAGCACAGCGGCAGGGATAGCACCGCCAGCCGGAGATGCAAGGCCCGGCTCCCCTCCCAGGTTATCATCTCGTCGGGGAGTGAGGAGTCCGGTGCCGCGTCCCAGGCCGCAGTTGCCGAGGGGAGGTCCAAGAGGCGGAGGTCGGAGTTGGACTCCTCGGCAGCAGAAGGGGCAGCTGAGACCCCACAGGGCCCAACGCAGGAAGATGGCATGGAGTCATCCAAGTTGGTGGGGGGTTTGGTGGAGGAGGTGGCTGTGCAAGGGACAGAGATGGGGTCTGGAGATGGGGATTCCACTGGTGCTAGTGGTGCAGTGCAGGACCAGGGACAGGAGACAGCACAGGCCACCGCTGATGTGCCTGTGTGCAATCTTGTCCCTGATCCTGTCACTGCATCATCTTGCACAAGCAGGGATGCCTATGTCCAGACCCGTTCTCAGGGAGGGGATTGGCTTACACCAACTGGCCTTCCTCTCCCTGCAGATGTGGCTATCCGGCACCGGGTTGAGCCTGTCCTGGGTGGGGTGGCGTTGCGTCAACGTTCCATGCAAGGTGACCTGCAGTCTTTTCATGAGGAGACTACACATCTTCTCGCATGGCTCGTTGTCCATGGTGACCCACTGGGACAGCTCATCAGGGCCGGATTCCTCCATTTCCTGGACCTTGTTCCGACCCCCTCCTCAACTGAACCCCCTATGCCCCAGTCGTCCTCCATGCCATCTTCCCACCCATGTATCAGCTGGGTTCCCTGTGGAGCTGCCTCTGACCCTGCGGCCAGGCTGTTGGACAACAGATCCCTGCCACAGTCAGGGGTCGGACGTCCAGCAGGGGTGGCCACCTCAAAAACTGCACCCCAGCTGGAGGAGGATGTGCAGGCAGCAGGAGCCTGGGCACAGGCAGCGGCACAGCAGCAGCAGCAACAAGGTGGGAGCCATGATGGCTCGGGGCCTTCATCATCGGAGGGGCAGGCATCGGCCGGAGGGCAGGAGGACCCTGGACGGGAAGTGTCTTCCGTGTGGCAGCCGTAGGGCCATGTGATAGATGTGGAGCTGCAGCGGGCGGAAGAGGCACGGCTCACAATGGTCAGGGCGGAGAACTCCATGCGTAGGGCCCTGAGGCGGGCCGAGTGCCTCAAGGCCATTCGCAGGGACCTGGAGATCCAGATGTCATCGTCCCTGCGAACCCTAGGGGCCATGGAAGAGGACCGCCTCCGGGACATTGAGCAGGAGTTCGATGATGCCCTGGCCCGGGACATCAACATGTGAGCCGTTGGACTTGCCCGCTGCCCTTGTAAATAGTTGGATAGTGTTAGGTTTCCTTTGGTTTTTTCTTTATTTTGGACCTTTTGGATAATGGACCACATTTTTGTATATAGTTCTTTTATTAGGTAGGAGTTTTTGATAGGTTTCATTTCTTCAGTTGGGCTCATGGACCCTGGATTGTTCATCTGTATATAGTTGACTGTTGGATTCTACTTTTTTGTTTGGATTTCCCCATGGAGCATTGGTTTTCACTTTTGTTTTTCCCTTGGATTTCATTTTTGGAACTGTGACTTTGGACACCTTTCCTTTGGATTATGATTTGTTGTTTTTCATTATTTTACAGACATGCAGATTTTCTTTTTTAATTTCCATTGTCGTTTGTTGGATTTTAATTCCATTCATGTTGCTTTTAATACATTTTTTTCTTTTAATTTTGATGTGGTATTATCTCATTGGTTTCATGCATGTCATGATATGGGTTTTGAGATTCACTTGCACCCATTGTGTGTGTGCGAGGGACATGTCTTCATTTACATACTTGCCATTGGGGTTGTGTCATGTAATTGGCATTTCTATGTGGGTGGATGCAATACTTGGGTGGGTCTTTGGCATGTGGAGGCTGGCCATAAGGTCCAGGGATCTAGATGGTGATGACGTGTTGGCTGGGGGACATGTGTAAGGGCCTGCTGGCAGGTGCCCTGCACTGCTGGGGGGTGGGAGTGCAGGGGACATGAGTGGGGCCTGTTGGCAGGTGCCCCGCACTGCTGGGGGGTGGGGGTGCAAGGGGACATTAGTGGGACATGAGTGGGTGCCTGCTGACAGGTGCCCCGCACTTCTGGGGGGTGGGTGTGCAAGGGGACATGAGTGGGGGCCTGCTGGCAGGTGCCCCTCAGTGCTGGGGGTGGGGGTGCAAGGGGACATGAGTGGGGCCTCCTGGCAGGTGCCCCTCAGTGCTGGGGGTGCAAGGGGACATGAGTGGGGGCCTGTTGGCAGGTGCCCCACACTGCTGGGGGGTGGGTGTGCAAGGGGACATGAGTAGGGGCCTGCTGGCAGGTGCCCTGCACTGCTGGGGGGTGGGGGCGGAGGGGAACATGAGTGGGGGCCTGATGGCAGGTGCCCCACACTGCTGGGGGGTGGGGGTGCAAGGGGACATGAGTGGGGGCCTGCAGGCAGGTGCCCCTGACTGCTGGGGAGTGGGGGTGGTTGGTGACATGAGTGGTGGCCTGCAGGCAGGTTCCCTGCACAGCTGAGGGGTGGGGGTGCAAGGGGGTAATGCGTTGGTGATCACTAGTGCAAGGTGACATGTGGCTTGGCTGAGGGGCATGCCCATGGTGGATGGGCTGCCTGCGGGACATGCCCAGGGGTGCAGGGTAGTCCCCTGTGCTGTAGTCTGCCTGCAGGGGCTGTTGAAGGTGTAGAGGGAACACCTGGGAGGACCTACTCTGACAATTCACGTGTTGGAATCCCCTGCACCCCCGAAATACACGTACCCCTCTCGCACAGGGCCTATCGCGTGTGGAAGTTCCTCCGCACCCCAGTAATACACGTACCCTGCTGAAATCGCGTGTTGAACTTCCCTGAACCCCAGAAATACACATACCCTGCTGAAATCGCGTGTGGAACTTCCCGCGCACCCCAGAAATACACCTACCCTGCTGAAATTGCGTGTTAAACTTCCCCGCACCCCAGGAATACACGTACCCTGCTGAAATTGCGTGTTAAACTTCTCCGCACCCCAGTAATACAGTACCCTGCTGAAATCGCATGTTAAACTTGCCCGCACCCCAGTAATACACGTACCCTGCTGAAATTGCGTGTGGAGCTTCCCGCGCACCCCAGAAATACACATACCCTGCTGAAATCGCGTGTTAAACTTCCCCGCACCCCAGAAATACACGTACCCTGCTGAAATCGCGTGTTAAACTTCCCCGCACCCTAGGAATACACGTACCCTGCTGAAATCACGTGTTAAACTTCCCCACACCCCAGTATTACACATACACTGCTGAAATCGCGTGTTAAACTTGCCCGCACCTCAGTAATACACGTACCCTGCTGAAATTGCGTGTTAAACTTCCCCGCACCCCGAAATACACGTACCCTGCTGAAATCACGCGTTAAACTTCCCCGCACCCCCGGAATACACGTACCCTGCTGAAATTGTGTGTTAAACTTGCCCGCACCCCAGAAATACACGTACCTTTCTGAAATCGCGTGTGGAACTTCCAGCGCACCCCAGAAATACATGTACCCTGCTGAAATCGCGTGTTAAACTTCCCCGCACCCCAGAAATACACGTACCCTGCTGAAATCGCGTGTTACACTTCCCCGCACCCCAGGAATACACGTACCCTGCTGAAATCGCGGGTGAAACTTCCCGCGAACCCCAGTAATACACGTTCCCCGCTTGCCGTGTGCTGTGTGGTGGCCCTGTATACCTGTCCAGGGTTAGCGCAGCCCTTTGCGCTGGATTGGGGATTTTGATGGCTTTTCCTTGCGTGAGAGGCGTTCTTGGGGGCGTTACTGGCGCTGCTGCAGGGTCGCTGCGCCACTCTGCGCTGCGGCTGCTTTTGGTGGCTAAAATCCATGAATACGCTGTGCGCCGAAATGGATTTTGGCACGTGTGGCTGGTGCAGACTATCGCACGCGCACACTGTGCGCCAGTCGCGTGCGCCACTTGTGCGCTTAATTCTATGAATTACCATATTTATTTCAACGCTCAGTTAAAGTTAAGACCTGTAGCTACATCCATGACTAAAAACAGTGTATTTGACCTGTTTTTATAAAAAAATGCATAGTGAAATTAAGGCGCGAATTCGCATTTTTGCAAAACTTTTACACGTGTCTTTTCCCATTCAAAGTGTTTCTTAACTTCCATTCTGATCTTAAGTGTGTTCTGTTGCTCATCTTGTAGCTCATGTTCGTTAGAATCTGTTTAGTATTGTTCTCATAGGAATTTACATCAATTTAAGCATTTTGCACACTTTTCATTGTTTTTCTAAGCCATGTTCAACTGTCATATTAAAAAGTGTACATTTCCCAAAACGCTTTTCTCTCTTGTTTGGGGAGGTAAGATTATATTCAAACACTGTATTCTGTTCTTACATTCCTGAATACCTGCTGCTTACTTACATCTGTGTAGAATTGTTCATTTGTGCATTAAGAATTTTGCAGGGGGAAACTTTGAACTAAGCGCTATCATTTCACAAGCCAAAACTGTTCTTTTTCCTATGTTTTCTATTCTGTATTGCTATATGTGAATTCGATTTCTTTACTTACTTTCTGAATTGTTTTGTCACCACATTGGTGATTGCTGCCCCATGTATTGATATTAAAAGTTGTGCTTGATTTGAATTTTAAATATATTAATAAATATTTACCTTTACCAAAAAGCCTGATTCCTAGTCCAGTGTGACCTGGGGGGCATTTTGAGAAGGGTGTGATATGAGTGGTATATCACTCCGAATATTGAACCTAAAGACACAATAAATAAGTATTTCATCTGTGCATTACATGTTAGGTGAGACTAGGGTGTATTGCCAGATTGAAATCCTTAACAGACCCACTGGGGCAGATCTAGCCCAAAAACTGAGAAGAATGGTCTGGTACGGTCCAATTTCCAGTGTGTTACCGGAGTGAGTGAAAGCAAAAGTGCTTTCCTCTGAAGTGGTCCGCCGCTGATGGACGCTCTGAGGTGGTGCTCGGAGGCCTGCTGTGCCCTGGACTCTCTTCCCTCCACCCAGTGCAGAGGCTGGGGGAGGGAGCATAGTGCACCCCCCCATGAGGGAGGACACAAGTGGAGACACCATTCCGGTACCCGTGTGGCTGTCAGCTGGAAGCCGGGTGCCGGCACAGCACTCGGTGCTGAGATGGCACCCAACAAGATTGCCCGCTTGGGGCCAGGGGCTGGCATACAGGAGAGCCCTCTATGGGAGTGAGAGATGCCTCTCGCACCAGTTGGTGAATCAAGGGCTCTAGCTCCCTCCCTGTGGCCTGGCGACCACGTGTGCAGGGAACACCATCCTGCCGGAGTGCAACTGATGTGAGGCACGCAGAGCAGAGAAGCCTTCCCATAGGAGTGAGGCCAATAGTTTACGCCCCCTGTGGGCTTAGATACAGGCACCCCAGTAACTGTGTAGACTGGAGAGGAGTAAGAGGGGATAAAGGTGAGGTCAGAGAGGCCTCACTGATATGCCCTCCATGGCTTGGAGAAGGCTGTGCCCCAGCTACTTTGGTGGAAGGACGGGAGGTGTGAGGGCCCTTACAAATGGGTGTGTGCCTACCTACTGGGCGTCTTGGAGGCAGGGTTGAGGTGGCCCTTGGGGCCTGAATGGACTGCTGATGGTGATGAGGATACTTCTGGAGAACCTGTTGGCGCGACAACCAGTAGCCGTGGAGGGAGGCTGGAGTTGCAGATGCACAATCATTTTTTGCATCTCTCTCTCCCTTTGTCCCACTTATAGTCCCTTCCACCCTTCTTTTTTTACATAGCCATGCACAGCAAGGGCAACATTATTGGCAGAAAGGTGCTTTGAAATATCACTTACCTTACATTCCTTAGAATTAACTAAAATTACCATGCATATTTGGTACATTACTCCCAATGGCCTTCTTCCTCATCCCAGAGCTAAATAACTTATCTCTGAAACACATAATTCTCTCACTGAATCCCACGCCTGTCTCTCAAACCTACATTCTTTTAGCCATTTAGGTGCAAATGGTAGCAACATGACTGGTGTCAGCCCTGCAAATGTTCGGTAAGGCTACTCCTTGAAATTCCATCGTTGAGACTGCCATAGACATAGATGATCAGCCCTGGACAGAGGGAGAAAGGAAGACACATGTGTTTCTTGAGTAGGTCAAAGAAATATTATCTCTAATCATTTATTTAGGCAAGCTGAGTTGAACTCCCAATCCTGGCCATATGGACTAAAGATCACATGCGGATTCCCAAATATTTTAAAAATATCTGCTGTCCTCTAGCGATAGAAGAGGACTGCCTTTCGAACCTCAAGTGGGGGAATTAGTCTCTCCTACTCAGACGAGAGAAAAGAGTGGAAGACCAGTGTTTAGTGTAGTTTAAATGGTGAAAGCATGAAAAGACCCCTAGATGTAACATGCAGTCAGGTCTGAAAATCATGGCTTCACGTTTTAACGTTTCCATACAAAGTAGGGCACCTAATTCCACAGTAGCATGAGCAGACGTTATCACAACAAGTAATACAGATTTAAAAGACAGCAGCCTATTGTCCACTGACTCGAGATGTTCAAAGCAGAAGAATGTAATGTTTTTAGAACCAATGGACAGTCCCGGGGATTGGGGGAAGACCTACCATGCATGACAAGCAATGGTAAACCTAAGAAGTCTAGCAATGAACACAGAGGCATTATTAGCCACACACCATAGATTCCAGGAATCGCATTGGCTTCATAGGGCGGAAACAGAAACCCCAGTAAGTTGCATTATAATGGGGAACATGTTGCAAGGCCTTAAAAATCACTGCCGATCGGCCACCAGGGGGCGTGGACGGAGGCTGCTTGAGCGTTTCTCTGTTACCCAGGCCACGGGAACATATGTGTGCCCCCACTTGTGCCCCCCAGTGAAGATTCGCCTATATAGGCAGATCAGTGACCCCCTGGGGTGCATATAGCCCAAAAAACCAAGATGATTGGCCTGATACTGGCCGAGTTCAATCGGGTTGCCGGAGCGATTGAAAGCAAAAATGCTTTCCTCTGAAGCGGTCCACTGGGGACGGATGCTCTGAGGAAGTGCTTTTCTCCCTCCACCCCAGTGCTGAGGCTGGGGCAGGATCATGGACCCCTCGCGAGGGAGGACATGAGTGGACACATTACTCCGGAACTGTGTGGCTGCTGGCTGGGAGATGGGTGCCGGCAGCGCACTGGGTGTTGAGTGTTGAGCAAGATTGCCCGCTTGGGGCTGGAGGCAGGCATACAGGAGGACCCTCTAAGGGAGTGAGAGGAGCCTCGTGCATCAGTTGGCAGATCAAGGGCTCTAGGCCTCCCCCTGTGGCCTGCCGACCACGTATGCAGGGGACACCGTCCTGCCAGACTGCAACTATGTAAAGCAGGCAGGGCAGACGAGCCTTGCCATAGGAGTGAGGCCAGCAGCTGTGCCCTCTGTGAGCTTAGATACAGGTAACCCAGTAACTGTTTAGCCTGGAGGGGAGCAACAAGGGATAAAGGTGAGGTCAGAGAGGCCTCACTGATATTCCCTCCACGGCTTGGAGGAGGCTGTGCCCCAGCCACTTTGATATTGATATTGATATTTTATTTCTATCGCACTCGTACACAAGTGTTTCAGAGCGCAACAAGGCAAGGGACGGGAACAGGAGAGAAGAAAACAGTGATCTTACTAGGCCCAGTGACATTGAGAACGTGCAAGTACATGGGAGAGGGGGAGGGGAAAAGTGCATGGAAGGGGGGAGAAGTGAAAAGTGCAAAGCAGAGGAGAAACAGATAAATAACAATAAATAAATAATAAAGGCAAGAAACAGTGGTAGTGCAGCCAGCAATTTGCAAGTGCTAGGTTTAGGGCAGCAGACAGGGTAGGTCTGATAAGTGCAGGGAGAAAAGGGGGCTGTTTGGGTACAGATACAGACCTCAGTGCAAGGGGTGGCCTGGAGGCAGTGTGGGAGGGTGGCAGGGTGAGCAGGTACCTGGGCCCGGAGGACAGAGGGTGGCCAGGTGCTCGGTGCCAAGAGAGAACAGGTCAGCAGGGGATAGGGGGAGCGAAGGCAGAAGAAAGAGAAAGGTCTTGAGGTGCTTCCGGAACCGGAGATGGTTCACCTCAAGTTTTAGAGTGGCAGGGTGGCTGTTCCAGAGGGAGGCCCCAGCCGAAGACAGAGATCTACCCCCAGCTTGTTTCTTAGAAAAATGACTGACCCTGAGTGAGTTGGAGGTAGAGGAGCGAAGAGCTCGAGACGGAAGGTATTTGCGGAGAGATAGCTGAAGGTATTTTGGACCCAGACCCCAGAAAGCCTTGTGGACAATGCAGAGGGTTTTGAATTTAATCCTTGCATTGACTGGGAGCCAGTGGAGAGATTTCAGAGCTGGAGAGATACGATCCCAGGGCTTGAGGCCAAGGACAAGTCTCGCAGTCCTGTTCTGGATTAGTTGCAGAGGGCGGAGAGTAGAGGCTGGTAGATTTAGAAAGAGGCTGTTACAATAGTCCAAGCTAGAGAGAACCAGAGCTTGGGATACCATGAGCTTCTGGGGGAAGGAGAGGAAAGGCAGAGTACCTCTCAGGAGGTGCAGAAGGAAATTTGACTTTTTAGAGACCCCAGAGATGTGGGCAGAGAAGGAAAGGATGGAGTCAATGACCCCGAGGTTCTTAGCCTCGCAGGTGGGGTTAGGAGGAGGGCCAAGGGGGGCCGGCCAGAGAGTGAGGGAAAAGGATGGTGAAGGTGTGCCGATGAGGAGGATCTCCGTATTGCTGCCATTCAGATAAAGATCATTGGCGGCACACCAATCTTGAATGGCAGTTAGACAATCAGAGAGGAGAGAGGGAGAGGAGGTGGCAGAGGGCAGCCTGAAAATGAGTTGAGTGTCATCAGCGTAGCACTGGAAATCTGAGCAGAAAGTGGCAATGCAGTGGGTGAGAGTTGCCAGGTATTGGTTGACCTAGGGTTGGCCGCACCGGAAATCGTAAATAATGAGGGAACTGCAGGCATTCTCTTCTTGATGGTAAGAGACATTCGTTTGGGCAAGAGTGAAGGCATGGTTTTATAAGGATGCACGGGTAAAAACACTGCAGGCAGGATCACTAGTTATTGAAAGTACGCAGCAATAGGACTGGCTGAAACATTAAAAACAAAAACCAATATCAAGCAATGCAAAAGTCTTAAATTAAGTTGGATGAAATGATTCCAGATGTGCAGGGGCGTGGGTATTAGAGTCTTGCAATAACATGGAATATAATGGAAAACCCTACCGCCAATCTCACCTAATCGAATGAATAGGGATCAAATGGTAATTCATTGGCAGACAGGGGCTCCCCATCCTCTCGCTCCTCTTGCTGCCAGTTGGTAGACTCGTTCCACATACAGTACGGAACCCCTTGACAGCTGTGGGTAATGATCAAACTGCGGGAACAATCACCCGCACCCTTAACCCCCACAGGCTTCACCCTCGTGAGGGATACCAGGGTTTTTTGACTGCCAAATATTGCGGGAAAGCAGGTGGGCGGGGCCTGCTGATGTCGGCTACAGGGCTGCTTCTCTCCTCCTCTCCCCCTGCAGCAAGTATCACCCGCATTCTTCACCCCCACAGGCTACACCCTCACAGGGGATAACAAGGCCTTTTGACTGCAGGAAAATGCAGGAAAGTGCATTAATGTACAGGGCCTGCAACATCGGCTGTCGGACTGCTTCTTTCTTCACCTCCCACCTGTGGGCACTATCACCCACACCCTTAACCACAGAGGGCTCACTCTTGCGGGGGCTACCAGGGCCTTTTTGACTGCAGGAAAATGTGGGAAAGCAGGAGGGTGGGGTCTGGCTACGTCAGCTGCAGGGCTGCTTCTCTCCTCCTCTTTCCCCACAGGAACAATCACCAGCACCATTAACCCCCTCACTGTCATCCATGTCTGCCGGAGTTCAATGACTGAATAATGCATGCTGGGTTTGGTATGCATTTTCTTTTTCTTAATCTTTACACAAAGGTCACCCTAACAATACAGTTTTCTAAATATGAGGCACATATACAAGTTTGGCCAGCAAAATAAAAATAAACGGACAGAATGGAATGACTGCAAACTGCTTGAAATCATTCTTGCATCGTGGATCCCCAGACTCTGAGAAACAAAAATGGCTTTAGATTTCAAAAAATTACCACATTGAAAATACTCTGCTGTAAAAAGCTGATGATGTTGAAATCTGCTGCCCCTAGGCCGGGGCCTAATTGGCCTAATTGTAAATATGTCTCTGGTGAGTATGGCTCACTGGCATACGAAATGCAATGTAATTGCATAGCCATCTTCTTAAAAATGGAAGCCGCAGCATGCTTTTAAATAGTCAAAGGCCTAAAGAATTACAGAGAACTCAAAAAGCAGAATCCACAGACATACAGAGCTGTGCAGACTTCAGATGGTAACTGGCAATTAGTGCCAAGGTTAGAATTAGATATGGAGGATGGGAATGGCAGAACGAAGGCACAAGATAGCAATTCCCAAGAGGCAAGCAAGATACTCCCAGATTAATTAAATGGTTATAAGAATACAACCATTATTTGTTAACCAGGTGCAGTAAAATAGCAAGCCAGTAATCTCCATGAAGAATAACTAGAGAGTGTCCCTGTTGGAAGCAGAAAACACAACACACATGTTAATATGAGCTGAAATCCCAATAAATTGGAGCTAATTCCATTGCAATCTTGGTCCTCCATCACATGTCTTATAGTTGGAGAACATTGGCTATTAATTAGGAGACAGCATGAGACAGGACACCTGCAAGACTCCCTAAAAATACAGGCAGACATATGCCACTCTCCATGGTCAAGTAGAAAGGGAGTGCCCTGTCTAATGGCATGAGGATGAGGGATGGTCTTTTCTTTAAATGAACAAAGACAGTCCATGGGCTTCTCTCCCCCTAGATCGTGTCTGGCTCATATCTTGACGACTTACAAATGTCCAAGGTTGGGTAGGAAGATGCCAAACTATCAAAATATGTAGTGTTGTGCCGCCCATTGAATCATATTCCAACCAACCCTGAAACATAGAGATTATGTATTTTTACTTTATCAAAATAACGGTGGTCTCAGGTGGAGCCATCAGATATATCTAACACAATCAAATGTTTAACCCTCAAAAGATCTATATATAGACATACCTATTAACCAATCGATGATCTCTGATCGCTGTAGGTTTTTTGTAACTGTGAATATGTTATTATGTCATTGCTGACACAGGTGGTGTACATAAACAACTATTTTGTATTTACTCTCTGAGACACACAAGATTGTAATGTTTGCATGCTATACCTGCTTTGTTTGAATGATAATAAAGCTGGGTTTTGCTGTGCACTTTGTCTATTTTGTTATTGAGTCTGGTTCAGATTGACTACAGTTCAACTGGAATATTTGGGACTTGTTGGGCCCTCCATAACATTACCATAACAAAGCATGTCAAAACTGACTGTACACTGTAGGCCAGACACATAATAACACTTATCATGTTTTCTGTAGCCTTTATGATGCACAGAAAAAAATTTGATGCCAGACTAAGACATTCCTAGACTGGGCAGCACCAAAATATCAATCTAACCATGTATTAACACTTATCATGCTTACTTTATCCTAGCTGCCCCGAAAAATATACAATGCCACAGGAAGGACTGGCTTCACTGAAATGCCCGTCTTTCCAGGTAATTACACTTACAATAATTGCTTTATCAGAGATGTTGAGAACAAAATGTCAAGGCACAGTAAGAAATGGCTAGTCCAGATGCAGGAAAATTCTAGTCAGACACGTAATAACACTTATGATGCATACTTTACTATAGATTCCCAGAAGAATATGCCATGATGCAGTAAGAAAGGGTTAGACTGGTTGCACCCAAATGACAGTCTAGACAGGTAATAGCACTTCTCATGCTTACTTTATTATAGATGCCCTGTAAACATGCCATGTCACAGCAAGACATGACTAGACTGGCTGCACCCAATTGCCAATCTAGACAGTTAATAACACTTAAAGTGCTTACATTATTATAGATGCCCAGAAAACTATGCCAATGACGCAGCAAGAAATTACTGGACTGGCTGCACCCAAATGCTAGTCTAGAAAATATATAACCCTTATCATGCTTACATTATTATAGATGCCCTGTAAAAATGTTATGCCACAGCAAGAAATGTCTAGACTGGCTTCACACAAATGCTAGTCGAGACAGCTAATGAAGCGATATTACACAAGACGGTGGGCTGACCGGGTCAGTAATAGCCCGCCGCCCAAGTTAACAGCATGAGCAAAGTGAGGATCCCTTAACGTGGGCGGTAGTGCCGTTATTGACAGGTTCGGCCAGCTGGCTCATGTAATATTGCCATTAGCATTCAGTAGTTACCTATGTGCGTACTAATGTTTTTTATTTAAAACACAAAAAATAAACTTACCTTTATCCTGCAGTACGACACCACACAGTTCTGTCATCCAGGAAGTCCGTTCTTAACATTGAAGAGGGATTGCCTGGATGACAGTACTGTGCAGCACCCAGCCTCTGGATAAAATTATGTTTCCTTTTTCCACCCCCCCAACAAAAATGAAACCCTTAGCAATCATATAGGGAGCTACACAGGTGCTTAGGTGAAGGGGGTGTAGGGAAGGGAAGCGCCTACACTAATGAACATGCTCGGAACAAGGACTTTCCTTAGTGAATACAGCCACGTTCAAGCATTCTCATTGGCAGACGGTGCCACAAAGGATGCTAATAAGACTTATCATGCCTACTTCATTATTTATGCTGTGTTGAATCCTGCAGTCATCACTGAACCCCAGATTATGATCACCTCATATGTGGCCTGGGGAAGGCAGCCACTACATGATCAGAACCCTGGGGGTGGTACCATGAGGGAGGATCACATGGGAGGAGATGGCTGTCAAGGGGAAGTTGTGACTCCTTTGGGAGAAATGCAGTATTCATCTGCTTGTGAGCATGAGAGTCCTATGATTCCCAAAGACATGATGCCATGCTGTCACTGCACAAACCCCCCCACTCAAAACTACCGAAAGAACATGCTAAGAAAAATCATTTAAACAGAATAAAGTTTGTACCTTGGGAGTTCAGGAACTAATTATAATGAAGAGGAGCAGAGTTTCTCTCTCTTCTTCTGGTCACAGGCAGGTGAGATTGTGTGACTGTCATTCAAGGGCATGTGTCCCACCCTCATGCTCAAGCATTGTTTATTGAGGCAGCCAGGTTGCCCTTATTATAGGCAGGTACATTAGAGCATGCGGGACACAGCACCGTTAGGTATGGCAACATAACAAAAGGAATGCTTACATTGTACATAACATAATTAACACAGAATATAGATTTCTTATATAGACTATAGTTCAGCAAAATGCAACCATAGTATTACAGATGGCTACAGGCCTCAAAGCCCCATGAAGATTTAGAAGTGCTGGAAGCACAGACATATAGTGCTGTGTGCAAAACTCAGAAATGGAGTCCTTGGGCAGAAGCCAAGTTACAGTAATGTGCCAGCATCAAATAGCAGAATATATGATTTTAAATGGTGTTGCTCAGAAAACAAAACTGGCATATACTCAGAAATAGATATGAAAGGTGAAGCATCCAATAAGGAACTAGATAGCTTAATATGTGACCTTGGCAATGGCCTGCATGCATCATTTGCAAAGTCTGCTCTGTCCAGTTTCAAGGTTGTGAAAAATATTGCATGGTTTAGTGAAATTTGGAAGGAAAAGTCATGCTGATTAGCATACACAGTGTGTTTTTTCAGGAAGTGTTTATGTCCAATGGAAAACAATTGATGCTTCATCTTAAAGTAAATTGGCCAAGCAAAGTCTATTAAAATGTAAGGTTCACATTAGCATTAAATGATTGCATAACCTGTTGACATTGTATAAAACCATGATGTATGCAGAACACAATTTGAGATATTCCTTTTTTTTAGCTTGTTAGAAAGTGATTAAACAAAACTGCTCCCAACCGCTGCCTCTATGCATCTTCCTTGCACAATGTGCATTTCTTTCCAGACATGGCTGACTGCGGAGAATTATGGCTGAGAATTAATTTTTTTACATATGGCAGCCAACGATATGGGATGCTTTTACTTTTTAGAGCGACAATTGCCCACAAATCTACTGAAGTATGCGGTTCTCTGATGGACAGCACAGGCAGGGTACAGAAGTAAGATGGGAGAAACCTGCAGGCTGCCCTAATTTTTCAGAAATATATCCTTATGCCTGACAATACCACATAGGTATATTTCAAGAAGAAAGCTGACCTTCATAAATTTATGGTGACATATACATTGTTCATGGAACAGAGATAGACAAAGGGAAGATTGCATTGTATATCATTTATAAGAAACAGGAAGTAAAGGGAAGCTTTTTTCATCATGTAGATATATAAATAGGGAAGAGTAATGAAGATTTGTTTACTGAAGAGGAGCCTTTTGAATATAGATAGCAAGGACTGTTGATGGTGGTGTGCAGTGTTCTGTGAAGAGGCAAACATATTTATGGATAGATTCCTCAAGTAAGACTTAACATGAGCACGCTTCAAATTCCCTATTTGTAATATGTAAACTTTATTTAAGTGTCTGTTTTGTTTGTTATATGTTAGCGACAGCTAACGTATTATTTGTTTATAGTTGTTATTAATGTATAGTTGTCTGCCAAGCAGAAAGCAGACATAACATGCATTGGCTGTCTGTCTGCATAGAAGAAACATACCGCCTGCAATCTTAATTTTCTTTTTTTAAATGAAGTTTGCTTGTGAGCTGCATTTGTAGAAATAACAGTCACTGGCCCTCATTACGACCCTTGCGGAAATTGACTGACCGGACCGCAACAGCGTAAATAGCGTTTCCGCCATTGCACGAAGGAGCAAAGTGCGGCTAATTACGACCCATCGGGCACGAGCATTACGCCATGGCGGAATCCGAAAGGCTGCGATGGCGGAAATGACCCCAAAACGGCCCTTACCGCCGCCGTACGCTGCACCAGGTGCAATACCGCCACCCATCTTAGCGGTCACCGTAATGAGCGGGCACCGTAATGAGCGGCCACCGCAAATTACGGGCACCGTAAATATACGGAAACGGAAGTAAAAGCATGTGGCCGGAACGGGAAACAGCACGCCGCACAACTATAAAATCCGAATCCCAACACAACCATAAAAAATCCGACCCTGACACACATCCCAACCCGTTCGCAACCCCAGTTAAAAAAATAAATATGGGAAAGGTAGCCAAGAAAGCGTGTGATCGCAAGCGGCAGGTCCACTTCTCCCGAGAGGAACTGACCGTGCTCACCGAGACCCTGCAGGAAAATGCCGCCGTCGTCTTCTCCAGTCAAATGACCAGGACGGCCCTTGCCAACAAGAAGGCCATATGGGCCCTTGTGGCACAGCGCGTAAGTGCGGTGGGGACAACACCCCGCACGCCACAGCAATGTCGCAAGCGGTGGGACGACCTGCGGATCCGCGTACGCAGCATACTTTCTGCGAACAGGAACATCGCCACAGCTACCGGGGGGGGATCAGAGTCGCCCATCAAGTTGACCCCCTGGGAGGAGATCTGCGCCTCCACCATAGGAATGGAGAGCATAGAGGGAGTCGGAGGGATGGAGAAAGGAGTGCCGACATCCGGAGAATCAGGTAGGTTGGCCAAGAGAAACAATGCGAAATCCACAAACCACGAACATGTGCAGTACCATGTGACCCCATAGTGCAATACATACTTTGCCCTGACAGCGCCCTCTAAAAGTCAGAATGAATAAACAAATTTATCAAGATGCCATAAACAACCCCTACATGTGCAGCATGCACCCCCTAACTGCAGGCAGCCAAATGAATGCATCCTCAACCCACACGAAAATGAGACCACCTCCAAGGCCCAGTCCCAAATCACCCTCATGTACCACCCCAATGCATTTGATACGTTGCCATTCCAAATCCCACAGACCCATAACTAACGCTCGCCCCTCTTTACTCCACCACAGGGTCCGATACCAACGACGAGCTGCAGGACACCCCTACCAGCACGCCTGCAAAGAGGGCCAGGACCAACGTCCCAAGAGCCTCCACCTCAGGTGCAAGGATCAAGACACGGCAGCAGCAGGAATCAAGTGCCAGCACACTGGAGGGGACTGCAACAGGCACCCCAGCAGCCAGCAAGTCCACAACCCCAGCACCACAGGTCCCCCCAAAGAACGTATCTGATGGCACTGCCTCTGGTGGTAGCAGCACCATAGGTGACACAGCTGTCATGCCAGCATGCTCCGACACGGAAAACAGTGCTGGCGACATAGGTACCATCCATGACCTTTCCCAATCCCCCTGCATGTTCCATCCCCTACACCATGACGAAACCACGCAGGGGCACCCAGAAGACGACGACTGGCCAACCCCCACAAGTCCTGTGCCAAGGCAACATGTGTTGAGCAGCCCCCCTGTCACACCACCGCAAGTGTCCATGGCCCAGCAGAGGCAACAGTCCCTCGACCTGCTGATCGAGCAACAGCAGGAAGTGTCCACGCTACTCAAGGACCATGCGAATGAATGCGGGGGTTCCAGGGCAGCCATGGAAACATCCACCGAGACACTCAGGGCACAAATAGAGAAAAGTAGTGAGAGCCTCAGGGGAGAAATGGAGAGAAGCACCGAGAGCCTGAGAGCACAAATGGAGAGAAGCACCGAGAGCCTGAGAGCACAAATGGAGAAAAGCACCGAGAGCCTGAGGGGGGAACTAAATGCGACGTCCAAAGACGTTTGTGCTGAACTTGCTGCTGTGCGCCGTGTGCTCTCGGAGCTCTCACAAACCCTCAGAGACATGCATGGACGCGAGCAGGCAGAGACGTCATCCGTGGCAAGTTCCGTCCAGGGCAGCCCCCAACGCAGATCTGGCAGAAACCTGCGCTCCACGGGCAGGGGTGCCCCTGATACCCGTAGAGGGGGCTTGCAATAGCGTCTACCCACGGGCAGCATGCATATCTGGACACTGGTGTTGGGGGGGGAGGAAGTAGGGTGGAGGGGGTGTGTTGGGCTTCACTGGGTGGCGGGTCCATAGGGTGTATGAATCAAATCACATTAACAATACAGCACTTCATTATCATCCAATGACATGTGTGGACATTGATATTTGCGTACGAGGCCTTCATAGGCGTACAGTCCACTATGTGCCTGTACTACACACACACAGTGCCACAGGTCCCCTTTCCGTGTAATAGGCACCATGCGTGGTTGCTAGAAGCATGCATCTATGATGCTCTGTCGGATTGCACGTGCATCCTGTGCCTCATGGACTCCTTGGGGTGCCTCCACATCCCCACCCTCATCATCATCATCTTCAGGTGCATGCAGTACAGCGTCAGGGGGCATGGGCACATTCCTACGTATGCACATGTTGTGCAGCATGACACATGCCATGACCATCTTAGAAACCCTCTCATGGCTGTACATGAGTGCCCCGCCAGACCTGCTGAGGCTGCGGAAACGAGCCTTCAGTAGGCCGAATGCCTGTTCAATGACCACACGGCTACGTGAGTGGGCATGGTTGTAGTCCTCCTCATGCTGGTTCTGTGGGTTCCGGATTGGTGTAAGGAGCCATCTCTTCAGTGGATACCCGGCATCACCTGTATGGGACGAATAAAGGGTGTCAGTGGAATGATAGTGCTAAGTAGCCCCCCCCCCCTCCTGCAAGGTCATTGACGCATCAAATGGGCCACGATGTCATGCATGGAATGAGACTCACCGAGTAGCCAGGATCTGTGCCCTGCGTGTCGCTCCATGTAGCGTGGTATTCTTGAGTTCCTCAGGACCATAGAATCATGGGTAGATCCTGGAAATCTGGCACAACAATGCGTAAAGATCTTGTTGGAGTCACACACCATTTGCACATTGATTGAATGAAATTGTTTCCGGTTGCGGTACTGGACCTCCATGGCATGTGGGACAACCAATTCAACATGGGTGCAGTCGATGGCACCAATGCAACCCGGGATGCCGCCAAGTGCATGGAATCCCACCTTTGCGTTGGTAATTTCCTGGTACGTGCGTGGTAGTGTGATGTGGTCGTCGGCGTGCTTCAGGAGGGCATCGTGCACTTGGGAGAGTGTCCGTGAGAACAGTGGCTGTGAAATGCCATGCAACTGTCCCACTGTGTGCTGGTAGGTGCCTGTGGCCAGGAAGTGGAGTACAGACACCACCTTCAGTAGGGGTGGGATGGCGGTTGGGCTATCTATCATGCTCACGAGGTCAGCATGTGTCATGTCCACAATGGCGATTATGGTGTCCCGGTCCAAACGGTAGAGGGTGTGGATCTGCTCAGCAGTGAGGTTGAACGGATCAGCTCGGAGGCGTGGGATTGCGGGCCGCCTGCGTGTTGGTAGTGGCAGTGCTTGTGGGCCTTGCTGACCCTGCCTTGCCCTCCTCCTCCTCCTTCTCCTCCGTCTCCCCTGTGCGCCCGGTTGTTGTACCTGTTGTTGTTCGTCGTCTTCTTGTAGTTGTAGCACTTGCAGTGCTATCTGGTGCCCCAGGCCCAACATCGCTAGTCCTGCCGGTAGCATTTTGGAGTGGGAGTGGTTGTGGGCGGGGTTTGGGTCTGCTATATATGTGCTGTCGGCCTGTATGGCCTCCACCTGTGCTGATTGAATGAATCTGTGGCAGATGCAATCCCTTCTGGCCGAGCACGTCCCGCACGTAAGGCTGCATTTGGCCGCATGGCATCTTGGGATTGGAATCATGTATCGAATCCCGATGGCAGTGTGATGTACTTTGACTGATTTTCATGCTATGCTCCCATTGTTACACATGCTATGATTGCAGCCGCTTACATACCTGTGAAGAGTCAGTGGTATGTAGGGCTCGATCGATGGCCGACCCTCATGCAGCACAGTATCGTACTTCACCGACGGGCGTGGCGTCCCATTTGTGATTGCAGCCAGTTAGCATTATGACACACAGCCGCACTACATTGATGTAATTGTGAATGCAAGCGTTCACAGAAGCCTTTTCGACGTAATGTTGCAAGTGAGGAATTCGAAGGCCAGCATTTTTGGTTGCGAAGTAGCGGTGAGGAGACGCCCACAGGTCTGGCTGGAAATGTAACGTTCTATTGTTGAATGTCCTTGGGACAGGGCCCATAACGAGCAAGCAATGAATGACATGAATTGAATGGGATGCGCAATAGCGTAGTGGACGATAAGGCAGGACGTTCCCAAGTCCATCTAGCTTCACGACACTACAGATCCGGCCAGGAGCACAGTGGTTTTTGCAGACTGCATTACGCACAGACGCGATGGAAGTTTCACATATTATGTGAGTGAATGTTCATGCGTTTTCATTGCGGGATGAGGGAATGATGAATGGATGCATGGACAGATGATTCCATTTAGGGTCTGCCATGTACATGTGTTTTTTGATTCAATCCCCTTCCCCTGCGCTATGTGATGCAAGGCTGCCATAGTGGGACTTACGTCTATCTGCCCTTGTCGGATCCTCCCTGTCTCGACGCGCCTTCATACACTTGTGTCTAGGCACGTTACTAATCCCATGTCATGGGTTCTATCTTGACGGACGCATGCACAGTAACCGACGTTGCCAATGGTGTATTAACCTCGATTGGTTTCGTTATGTATCGATACTGATTTAGGGGTGTGTATATTCCTTTGGAGTGGGCTAGCATGCATATGGGTGTGGATTTGGTGTGTTGAATGAGGATAGTGATGCATCATGTGTCCTGTAGTGCAATCGGTTGATTTGTGTTTCTTTTGGGTGACAGGTATCTCCTGCCCTATTGCAGATGCCATCTGTACGCCACTCCTCCAGATGGATTCTACTCTCGACACCTCCAGCTTCGGGTGAATCAGTGGAGCACCATTACGATCTTATGGGACGATCGCCAATGGGCCACATGCCCTTACGCTGTTCTGGTGGCTAGGTGCAACATTTCGGCCTTTCAGCTGGACTAGTGCCTGCCTCATGGGACGGACCTGCGGTTCTTGCCGCTTCCATGTTGCCTTTTGGAACGTTGATGTTGGCCCTGTGTGCCATGATGGTACAGGGCGTCACACAAGTGGAAGCTGGTCAATTATTGCAGATGCAGCCCTCGGTGATGATGGATGTTTTGGTGTTATTTTACAAATTGCTGTGAGGCCTTTGTCATTTGGATGTGCATTTAAATTGTATTCCGATATTTGGCGTGTTGCGTTATTCTTTGCAGGTGATGTGGCGATTTTCGATTTTTGGCGGTATGTATTGCGAGATGATCTGCATTGTGTTCCGCCTTCTGAGTTGAGTTGTGTGGTACAGTACTGGCCGCTTTTGCCTACGTAGCACAGTGTGGTCACGGATAGGGGCTGCCATTGTGACTGTTTACATGATGTGCTGTTCAGGGGCGGGGGATTGGCTTTTGGCCGACTGGTGCCTGTCAGCCAGGTCGATTGATGGTATGATGGGATGTTCAGAATGTGGCTGGTCACAGGTGCCTGTGTTTGCGTGCGTTTGTTGGAGGGGGACTGGGGTCATGTCCATTGGAATAGCTTCTGTATTCATGCCATCTGTGCCCTGCAGCTCCCATCGGCCCCTCTTGGGATGTGCCTGGCTGCTCAGTCACCCTGCCAACTTGTGTGGTACATGCTTCTGCTGATGGTTGGTTTGTTTACTGGCAAGAGTACAGGGCTGGTGCAATCCCCCTCAGGATGCTGTTTTGGATGTTGCCTTGCGCTGGTGGCAAGCGATGGGGGACTACTGTTGTTTTGTGTCATGTGTTCTTGATTTCCATTTTGATGTCTTGTACCTTCACATGCCTGTGCTGCATCAGTACGGCTATGGTGACATGCCGTACATGGATGCCCACTCACGGGGCGCTTTGAACACCTGCATGCATTTCTACGTTGGCATGCATGGGTGAATTGTAGATTTCACTGGTTGCATGGTGTGAGTACATTGCGCCTGCCAGGAGTTGTGCAATGTGGCCAGGGAGTGGAGTACAGGCACTCAGTGGGCCATTTACGGTTGGTTCACGATGCCGTATTTCTCGCCATGGCGGAATGGTCCATTCCACCATGCCTGATGGCGTTAGGTACATGTCCGCTAGGGTCGGAATTGGCGTACCGTTGCACCATGGTGGTGTTTGCGGTTTGGCATGGTGCGCGCGCGCGTGCTTAGTGCAGTTAGCGTTGGCGTTCACTACGGTGTCGCTAATGGCTTCGTACTTTGCGGTGACGGGTCATAGTCGCACCGAGCGCTTTTCGATGGCGGTATTGCATTTCCGCCATCGTTTTCCCCTTTCCGCAAGGGTCGTAATGAGGGCCACAGTCTTTTGAGCAAGTGAAGGCAGCTCTAGTAACAGGAAGCCTAAAAATGGCTTTGCTTTCAAGAGAAACAGACTACCTTTTTGATAGCGCTGAGTTAAAGAGAAGCACAGTTTTTAAGTGCATTTTATTTGGGACTAAAAAATATGTGTATCTTATAATGTATTCAAGCAAAAAATGAAAGAGGTTTTTAAAGGAGACACAAGTGGTTTGTTGTGCAAACATTTCAGTTAAAGTGCACCATAATGTATGGCCTTGTCAAGCAGATATACCATTCCTTTGCTTCACTTCTAGAGGTGCATGGCAGAACAGATAACAGCTACAGTCTTCAATAGAAAACAACAAGGGTGGGCTCAGATAAAAAGAGCAGGAAGCAGGACCCAAGGTAGCTAAGTGGGTTAAGGCAATGGTCGCTCAGCTTTTCACATTGATTGCAGTATTATGCATTCAGAGTTCAAAAGAGTTTGGTTGGGTTTGTGTCAATAGGGTTGGGATAAATGATAGTTAAATATTTATGGAGAAACTTGGAGAAATTATATGCAGGATTTAGATTTCTAGAAAGGAAGATTGAGCTGGTTTGCAGGTATTTTTGAAAAATGGCAGCATCTTTTTGTGGGTGAATGATCAGCAGGAGCATTTGAAAAGTCCACATGTGAGTGCCAATTTCGATTGGGTTGCATTGCATTGATAATAGTAATATATATGAAAACACACTTTGAATTAAGGAGCTATGTGATATACATTAAGTTATTCTGAAATACGTTGTGAAGAAAATGCAGTTTGCTCTAAATTAGCAGTTATGGGTTGATAATGTAGACATTAAAATGAGATGGCAAGGTTGAAATGATAGTTAAAAACATATATATATATATATATATATATATATATATATATATATATATATATATATCAACAAAAAAAAGAGGAGAGGGGGGACCGCACTCTCCGCGGACCAAATTGCGAAACCAAAATTGAAAAAAATAGTGCAGCTCACAAAAAAAGGGAAAGTTAATAAATGTATTAGTTTTACAAATATAACACGCCCGGAGTAGCAGCAGCACCAACAGAGGCAGGACGCCCATGGGCACGACCTGCAAACAACGCGTTTCACGCTCAACTGAGCACTTGGTCACGTAAATGAAAGAAGGACCAGAGCACAATATCAACTGCAGAATGTAGTCCTTTTGCTGTGTCAGTGGAACTGAAAAGGTGCATGTGGGATATGGAATATGTGGCAGCCAGAATGGAATGGAGAGGCAACAGGTGCCAGCAATGGGAGCCAGAATGGGTCCCATAAAGAAAGGGGTGGTCTATGTAGTGCGTAGTGCACAGAATAAAAACAATTGCGAATGAACAATTGAAGAGCAAAGAATGTGGACTGGAACACATAGTCCACACTTGGCGCACCCACATTTCCACTGCAAAATATATATATATCCTACATAATGGGAATGACACAGAGAGGGTGTGTGAAAGTAGCATTGCTGAATATTTTTAAATGTGACAGGGAGTAAGTGGAATAGATGTATTTATGCACAATATGTCCCTTTTGAATATATGAATAAAAAGGGCTATGAAGTAGGTACATTTAAAAAAAAGATGAATCCTTTTAAAAGGTGTGAACTGAGGCATAAGAAATGTGTGTACATATTATTAGTGTGAATATGTATGGATAGGGCTAATGATTATGTACAGGTGGGCATGTATATAATTTGTGTAGATTGTGAACAAAGGTAGGTTTTTAAGATTTGCAATTTTTCATTTTTTTTTCAATAAACCGCTGTGATTTTGGACCAACATTGTCAGTAAAGAAAACATTAGAATGATTGTTGTCATATATTTTGAAATACATATATTTTTTATACAGAGCTTTACGTTGAGCAGCGGCTCAATACAACTCTCATTGAAGAAGTATTTTAAAGTCAGCGCTCATTAAATTGACCTTCATTTTTAAGGTTTTATTATGAGATATATAATTAGTAATGGTGTTTTTTGACTAAGAGTGTCCGTTTTAGTTTGATTTGATAACACCACTTGAAGAAACTCAAGATTTGATGATAAAAAAGATTAGATTTTTTTTTTTTTTTTGTTGTGTTATGTTGAGATAGTGCCCTTGCGACACCTTCAATATGTATGGGTCTGTGCATTGTGTGAACCCCTGTTTTTTGGGTTCCATGTTCTTTCATTGCCTGTAATTTCATCCCCTGCCATTTCAACGTGAACATTCTAACGAAAACGTTAATCTATTTTTAGCAATTCCCTACCACCACAACCCCTTCTCTACCCTTTCCCACCGCCCCTAAAAATTCGATGAGCGCTTTTGTTATAATGTTCACGTTTAAATGGCAGGAAATGAAATTGCAGGCGATGAAAGGACATTGTACTGTTTTTTGATTTGGCAAACATTTATTTATACTAACCATATTTGAGCAAATTCTTTCACATTAGAATGTGTCTCCTGCATTAATCATATATGGATCTAATTGGTCCCATTCGATCAGTTTTTCAAAATTTCACAAGCCTCTTCACATTCTTAGCTTTTATTAATTATTTTGGATTGTTTTAGTTATGCCAGATACTTTTTTTAAGGACTTGATCATAGACATCTTATTAACACACGCCAGAGTTTCCTCTCTCCCCCGATTTTTTAATCCCAATTCAACATTGTAGATATCTTTATTAGTAATAGATGGGGTATTTATTAACAAAGGCATTTACTATAAATGTACACAGGGTAGTCACAGATAAGAGAGAAAGGCATGATGAGCAATGAAAAGAAACAATGTTTAAAGTATGAGCATATTACTGAAAAGTAATTTGGAAAAAGAAAAGGTGCAATGGGTTTCCAACAAACAATGAACGAGCACATAAATGACTGCAACAATATACTTGCATGTCTGTACATTATCAAAAAGGAAGAGCAGGTGTGCTCAGTTTATTTCCACAGAAATTGTAACAATAAGAAGGAAAGGACGTATGTCAGAAGAAGGAAATGGGAAAGTGATTGAGGAAGGAGAGGGCGAGAAATGGAGGTAAGAAAGGAAACAGTCATGGGGAAGCAAGAGTGAGCAAGAGATTGCAATGGAGGCACAGGAGAGTGCTACACATAACCATATGTTGAGGACAGTGGTAACTAAGGACAGAAAGAGGGGGGCAGCATATCCCTTACTGCATAGCACAGAATCATTGTAATACTATGTCCAAGATCACACATGGTTCCAGGCATCCACCGTGAATAAAAGTGCAACTATAAATGCAAATTATATAACATAGAAGGTTAATGTAATAAATAGTGACACTAAATTAGTTACAGCAAATACTTGTATGAGTACAGCAGGAATGAATAAGATTATAAGCACTTTTTGCAGTACTGCCATGAAATGCACATGTACTGACACTGACACACACATCTGTATCCAGAATGGGGGGAGGTAATAGTAATGAGAGGGAGCACTCTCACTAGCACAAAGCCTGAAGTTACATACACTATAGGATAGAGGAGCATGATCTTTTTATTACATTATTACATGTTTTTGTAACATACTAACATATATATTGGGGAGAGATTTGAGTATGTGACCAAGAGATAATATGTACTATTTTAGGGATTACATTTGTAAATACACAAGATTTCACATTTTGTATTTTAAGGCCTGGAAATATAAAGGAGAGTGCCATTGGGCCAAATAAGTGTTGCTTTGTTTGTTTATGAAGCACACACCCTGATTAGTATGGCTTTCAAGAATAAAGGGTAAATTGTTAAGATTACCTGTAGAGTCTTTATTTAGATACAACGTAGCCATGTGTGAGAAAGAAGGACCAATGAGTTCAAGCAAGCTAGGAGCTTCAAAAATGAGGGAATAACACTAAAGAACAGTGATGGCTCTTGTTGAAGAACACGTAAAGATTATTTTGAATAACTAAGGCTTGTTTAATGGAAGTTTATTTAGCAATTAAGTATTGCAAACAGAAATAAGGTGAATTCAGCACAAGTAATGAGCATGTAATGGATCAGTATTATACAGTATTATACATAATGATTGGCTTATTATTAGAAGGAGTGAAGAAAAGGGGAATTTGGAAAGAGAAGGCATTATGCACGAGATTTGGAAAAACATAGGGATATTAGGTTAGGGTTTTATCATGTAATGGCCATAAATTAGGGGGGAGTTACACATAGACACACACACACTGAACATGTATATACCCCCCACAGTAGTAGACAATATTTTTTAAATGCAAGTATAGCACCAACTCAAGAAATAGTAACATCATGTCTTGCTAAAACACAACATAATAGAAAACAAAGTGCATATCATTTTGTGTATTATAGTTGGAGCATTTATTTAAATTATAGGCAAAGGATTACAAGCCATAAAGGATGCACAGTAACATACAATTGTGAGGGCCAAGAATGAGGGGTTATAAGGAAAAACATAATTGAGAGAACTTCTGCCAGTCCACAGAATAATGTATGAGAGTACATAACAAGAACATTATTTAATATAGGTGTGTTTATGTAAAAATGTTGATTTATGTTACAATTAAAACAAGTGTAATTTTTTGAGCAAAGGAGGAATTTGTATATGGCCTTAGTGGAGTATTGTGATACAATTGGAAGAAACATTATGAGAAAAGGTAAGCATTAGTGGATAAAAGAGAGAGATGAATAGAGAGAGAAAAGGTAGGTACCTGTGGACACAAGAAGTGTTTGGATCTCCTCATTGATTATTATTAGAAGAAAGAGGACCCAGGTGAGTACACGTGAAAGATAGTGAGGGATACAGTAGTTCCAAACTGGCAGCATTTCTCCTCAGTAGAGTGTAGTAGGTATAGGTAAAAGTATAGTACATGCATAAGTATGGCCACGCCTCTGATAGCCTCCTCATCTCCCCTGTCCTCACCTATTCCCACCACAGCACTTGCTGTTTCTGTGATGAATTTGCTCTGAAATGTTGGCTATTCTCAGCTATTTTGTCTGAAAACCAAGGTTACAGAAAGTTTTGTGTTGCAAACTCAGTTTCTACACCTCAAGATGGTGTATTATTACCTCCCCTCTCCCCCCCCCCACCTCTACCCTAAAGGCATTTCCCTGATTTTTCATGTTTAAATGGCATTTTCCTGCTTTTTGTTGGTTTATAGAGGGCCACGGATATCTCGTGCATTGAGAAAAATTGAGAAAATGAAAGATGGCAGCAGTTTAATTTATAAACACCTGGCAATTTACCCAAGATATAGCTATCTATTTTGGACAAGGGCGCACTGCAGTATTAAAAAAGCTACTCGACAGAATAAATCCAAACCACAAATGGATTGCGAGTCAACGCTTTGTGCCCCACTTGCTTCAGACTTGATGCAAATCTGTCCTGTTGTTTTAGCACTACGGTCCAGCAACAAGTGAACTTTTCTGTCTATAGGTAAATGAAAGGAGACTAGGCTGAAACGGTGTTTAATGTTTTCTTAATAACTTTTTTATTTTTCACAGAATATGTTGATACCTTTCCAGTCTAGGCTGGTGGGGGTGGGGGATATGCGGAGGGGGGTGGGGCAGGTGCAGGGAGGGGGTGATATTGCATAATTTCAGCCAGATCCATCACAAGAGTCAAAAGTTATTAGCGATTCATTTTTTCAATGTTGTATGTAACTCAGTTTTACCTTAACTCCTTAAGTACAGGACAAAGACAACCGCCCTATATTTAGTTAAGGTGCAGTTAAGTTGGGCAGATTTAACGCAACAACTGCTTTGAAATTCAGCAGATGTGGGAAGTCATGACATGTTCCCTCAATAGGTTTCCTTTGGACCCACTAGGTGGCCATGGCCAAGGGCTGTGGCCACTATAGATGGCCTTCGTCCTGGCCAGTGATCATTGCCTTTGGCTGTGTCCACTGTATCTTTTAAAAGACTACCTTTTCTTTACCACTCACTAGACATGGATTAAAGCCATGGCCATGACCATTGGCCTTAGGCCGTGGACACTACACATGCTTCACCAATAACTTTCTTTGGGGCCCTCTACCCATGGCCTTTGGTTGAGGCAACACCACTAGCTTTGTTTGCAGCCCACTAGCCATGGCCTTTGGCTGCGGCCACTCTGCATGTTGCTTCATTAGGTTTCGTAAATGGGCCCACTAGCCATGGCATTTGGCCATGGCCACACCACTAGGTTTCTTTTGGTCCCATTAGCCATGGCTATTGCCCGTGGCCACTTGACATGTTGCCTCAATATGTTTTGTTGGGGCCCACTAGCCCCCATCTCACTGTAGTGGAAAAATTCACCCTTTTATTTTAATGATCTCATGTTTTTAGTTCTCTCTTTTAAAAAGAAATTCCCATACCCATGGTTAATAATAGCAATGCACTACAAATACCTGCGGTTATCCATAAACGCTTGCAAATAACCACGGTTATAATAAATGATGCACCCAATCCAAAACTCTTCCCTGCCCTTTCAGGAACTCACAAAACACCTACTCCTTGCTATGCTCCCCTGAGGTCCTTTTCCCCTCCCTAGCCCTCTCCTATTCGCATTGTTTTGTTTGATGCACTTTCATTCCCGATCACATCTTCTATTGTAACTACCGTTATCTTGCTGGTTGCCAGTGCTATACCTGCGGTTATGTGATAACATCCAACCTCTTAACTTGATACCCAGACCCTCACATCCCCAATTTCATATGGTGTACTTTTTCCCACTGCCCACCTCCAGCCTGATGCTATTTAATCCCTTTTCCTTCCCAAAAAAACATTTCTTCCACTTTATTCGTTTTTGGCTAACCCTGGAATAACCACAGTTACCTCTCATATCAAGCCAAAAATAATTGCGACTTTTTCATTTTGCGCTAAGGCAGTTCAAAAACTGCACTTTTTCTCTATCGGAAAATTAATGGGAGTAGGCCGAAAACTGCTTTTGTTGTTTTCTTAATAAGGTTTAAAAATGTTAACACAACTTTAACAAAATGTCCACTTTGGGAAATGTGGTTGTTATTCCAAACATTTTGTTTGGAATATTTAATCCAGATCCTTCCAGCAAGTCAAAAGTTATTAGTTATAGAATGTTGACAAAAGTCTGTGTACACTGGTTTCACCTTAAATGTATAGGATGGCGACCACCACCCTATAATATATATGCTACAATTGTTTCTTTCATGAATTTGAAAATGCAGAATTCTGATTACCAGACGTAAATCAGAATGGCAGACACAATTAGAGTAGCACAATAAGAATGATTTTTAACGCAACTTGTGGGACTTGATTTATGGAGGCTGTAGTGGGGATTCCCAAAGCAAAGATATTTGCTTTTGGAAGAGTGCTTTACATATAATGTGGGGAATAACACAATGAGGGAAGCAGAGATGCAAGGGACCTAACAATTGGGCATGGGGAGGGCAGGCAATTTGGCAGCAAGGGATCTACAAACAACCAGAGACCAAACACTGGGGAGCAGATCACCCAGTCTCAGGTATCATCGTGTGTGGAAGGTGTGTTATCCTAGTTGTAAGGGAGAAGCCATTCCTTGAAGAGGAGGTTCTTGAGCTCTTTCATAAAATGTAGAAGTGAGGGGATAAGTCTGATGTTGATGGGGAGAAGGTTCTGGAGGAGTGGGACGTAGACAGAAAAGGCATGTCTTCTGTTATTCCTTCCTGCACCCGTGGAGTTCATGTCTGCACATGTCCTTACTTCTGGTGGATCGTAGGCCTCTCGAGATGCTGGGTTTCTTAGTGAGGTAGCCTGGTTTCTTCAGGATGGTAGTGTTGTAGATTATGTTGCATGGGCTTGCAGTGGGAGCCAGTGCAGTTCGTTGAGGGTCAAGGTGATGTGGACATATTCTTGGAGTCCTTTGGTGGGTCGTTCTGAAACAAACACAACACATTTCAGGATTGTCATGGTAGTCACCGGAACACCCTCCAAAAGGATACTGCCTTGATCCAGGTGGGAGGGGATCAAGGCTTGGACAGCAGTTACACATATTGCTACACCATTGCTAATATTTTGGCTCCAAAAGCTCTTCCAGATGTAATGAACCAGCTGAGCGAGGTGCTATCATTTTTCAACACAGCCTCTTCTTGTCAATCTAAAGGGGTCAACGCATCTGCACATACATTTCCTGTCCACCACACATGGGTGAATCATTGTCAGGCACATATGCGCTCAGGTGCAGCTCATGAACAGAGCATTGGTGTACTAAATGTTAGGCTACTCGCCCTGGGAAGTGAGAAGTCAATAGTGATTGCTTCGAGTGCATCACCAATGCTATCCTTTATATGTCTTTACGTTATTATTTTAGCCATTTAACAATGGCACTTAGAGTTTGCTCCCCTGCAGCCCAACCACTGGCAGGTGCGCTCCACCTTTGACTGGGTTCAGCTTTATGGCTATGGGGACATTTGTGTTTGGGTTCCTGGGTTTGGCCAATAATGTTTTATACAGAAGCGTTTGTGTGTTGACAGGAAACAATTCTTTGTGTGAAAGTGTGTGAGCACACATCCATGAGCTTCACCTCACCCGCAACACAACATTAATTCATATGCAGTGGTGTGGGTTGTAATAACTGCGGGTGAATGGGTGAGGGAAGGGACCATCACGTGCTTACTGTATGTGGGAAATAGTTAACAATGGATTAGAAGTTATTGCCATAAAACCACATCACATCCAGTAAAACACGTGTAACCTACATTAGCAAAGAATTAGTGTAGAACTGGAAAAATAAGTGTGTACTTCCTGAATACATATAACAGGTAAAGCAAGGACACATCAAGCTTCACACACAAAGAAAGATCAGGTGCAGTTTTGTCAGAAACAGAGCAAACGTCGCATAGACACAGGAAACACCATTGGCAGATGCATTTCAAGCTTCCTCTATAGCATTGAACCAATAACGCATGGGAAATGTGCAACTCGGTTTTTGTACTTGCATGTTTCAGGAGAAAGGTTAAGGGTAGATAAAAGTGGTAACAAGCTTTAATTAGGTGGATGAAAATGAAACCTAATGACTATATGATGAAAGCAATGCTTCACAATTCTGTTCAGGTGTGTATTCAGGGGAAGGGTTGGAATTTTTTTCTATTAAGGGGATATTCCACCTTGCAAAACCTGCTTTATTGCAGTACATGTCTTTCATCAAATGTGTGCATGTTTCCTCCATTAAAATAGGGATTCAACACATGAAAAATAATGCATTTACAATCAAGTAGAATCCTTGATTTTATGAGCTGGTGACATCAGGCAGCAGCTTTTGGCTGACATTACTTAGTATTATTTTATTATTATGATTATCATCATACTTGCCAACCCTACAGATTTAGGCAGTAGGCTACTGCTTTTTAAGCAGTCCTACCACCTACCGATTTGGGTGACAGATCCTGCTGCTTTTTACAATGGCAGCTGATTTATGTGACTCTAAGGCAGGCTGCAGGACAAAGCTTGCAACGCATTAATTTAACTGTGCAGTGGGCTAGTAGATTACTTTGATTGGGCTCAGACCAATCCACTACCCTTAGGTGAACCACCAGTGAAGGCAAGAGGCAGAGCATAACACCATCACACAGAGGGGTATCATTCTCCATGGAATTCAGTGTTCAACTTGAACTGAAGGAATACATATGTATTGCCCAGGCTGCTGCTACAGAGCAGTGGCAAACGTTGCCTACCTGCTCTCCGCGATTACCTTCTGTGTAATTAAATTTGGTGGTAACTTACCATTCAGAATTATACATTTTTAACATTTTACCATCTTAACATGTTGTGCTGTTTGATGGGTTGTGTATTTTAGAATGCTTCAATGGTGCCAACAATGTATGTTTTGTATTTTCCTGTGATGTCATTGTTATGCGAATTATTATTTTTGAAACTTGAAAATCCTACATCTTTTTGGTCCCAGGATGTTGGCAAGTATGCATTATTCACAAGATAATGCCATCCTCCCCTCTTCTTTCTCATAGCATTCAATATTGTCTACATTCCTACTACACACCAAACCCTAAAAAACGCAATGCAATAGGGGCGTATAAAGCACACAAACAGTGTTTCCACTGTCAAATAACGTGGACGTAGAAAAAAAACTACAATGCAGCAGCACAATTGCAAGAACACACCACATCCATGCATTATTGGGGTGGAAACACAGCACAGTACCTACACTGTAACAGAACTGTGAAAGATCACAATGTTGCACTGCAAACCCTCCACCTCCAAGTACGTATTGCTTCGCTCCATATGGGTTGCAACTGTAACCCCTGGCAACTCCTGTGCAACCCCTTGCTCTGCCTCTGCAATCCCTGTTTAAGGGTTGCAGAGGCAGAGAAAAAACGAAAGTAAAGAGGACTCTCAGACATGAGACTCTTTACATTCATTTCTTTTTGAAGTCACTCTGAATTAAGAAAGACAGTTTTAATTTTATGGTTTTCCCTAACGGAAATTATTTCTTTTTGAAGTCATAATGACTTCAAAAAGAACCCCCTCCCCCTCCCACAGGACATGGACGGCTCCGGCTCCTCTGATCTGCACAGCACAGGAACCAGAGTTGGTTCCGTGCGTGCGTGGAGCATGGGAGACAGAGAGGCCTGCCTGCAGAGCAGTTCCTAGGAGCAACAATGGATTCTGGAAAAGGTAAGACTTTTTTTTGTAAATGTGTCTTCGTGTGTGCCTGCAAGGGTGTGTGTGTGTGTATGTATATGTATATTATGTAATATGTGTGAGTGAGTGAGTGAGTGAGTGAGTGAGTGAGTGAATGTAGTATGGGTGGCTGTGTGTGCATGTGTGAGTGAATGGTGAGTGGGTGCACATATACAGGAGCATGGTGTGTGAATGTGTGTCCTTGTGTTCAATGCCTGGATTACTTACTAGTAATCTTCATTAATCCTAGTCCCACTCTTCCTCATCCCAGTCCTTGTTGTCTATGAAGCAACTTGCCTCATATGTCCTCCTCAACACCTGACAATCACGTCACCACTATGTCACCTCGCTGTCTGTCTTTCTCTTACCCACTAACCTGTACAAATGTACCCCTCTTCTGTGCCCCTCTATATCCTAGGCCCTGCTGTATATCTGGTCTGTTGTTATGTCTGAAAAGCACTCTGTTGTGCATTTGTACTGCTGTATACCTATGTAAAGCAGTCTGTTGTGTTTCTGTATTGTTGTATACCTCTGTAAAGTGCTCCACTCCTTCTTGAAGCTGGGTCCACACAAAATAAATACAATAATAATAATATAAATACTACTACTACCACTACTACTACTACTACTACTACTACTAATAATAATAATAATAATAATAATAATAATAATAATAATAATAATAATAATGATGATATGAATTGAGATGGGGGCGTGCAGCTAATTTTGGGGGCTAGAGGAAGAGAGTGGGAAGGACAAAGGACGTGTCAAAGCTAATTTTGTGGGTTAGAGGAAGAGAGTGGGAAGGACAGAGGATGGGGCGGGTGAGTGTGCTAAAATGAAGTGGGGATCCATGATAAAGTAGGCATGTTATGTGTTATTAGTGATTACACTGGAATTTTGGTGCAGCTAGACTAGCCATTTCTTACTGTGGATTGAAATTTTGCACTGGTCATCTCTGATAAAGCAATCAGAATAAGTGTACTTACCTGGATAAACTGGTATTCGGGTGCAGCACGTTCTTACTGCGGCATTGTATATTTTTCTGGGCATCTGTGATAAAGTAAGATAAAGCACAACAAACATAAGTGTTATTACATGTCTGGCCAACAGTGTGCAACCAGTTCTGACATATTGGCCCTCATTCCAAGGTTGGTGGTAGTCATGGCGCTATTTGTGCCATGACTACCACCAGTACCGGTACCGTGTTCAGATTGGTGAAATTGGGATTTACCGGTCCAGTCCGACCTTGGCGGGACCGGTAAGTCCCCATTCACCAAACCATTCCACATTCCCATTTGAGCCACCATAGGGCTCAATGGGAATGGGGAGGGCTCCAATAACGGGCTGGTGTATGCCAAGGCCGTTATTTGCACCCAGGTCCCTAAATGGGTCCGTCCTTAACACCTGGTCAGACCAGGCATTAAGGAAGGGACCCACTAAGGGACCTCATAGTAGGGCGGTAAGGGATTACCGGCACCGGTCTCTTTACCGTTGCCCAGTATCCCTTACCACCCTACTCGGAATGAGGGCCATTGGCATCGCTTTTTAATAACAAATCATTCCGATAGCTTGCCAGGTTGAGCACTGGCTGCTGCAATTTGGGTGTGATCTGCAGGTTGCAGGTTCAGACTTTGGCAAGGCCAACTCAGCTTTTCATTCTTCCGAGGTTGATAAATGAGTACCAACTGCGGTTGGGCTGATAATTGTATGTACATATGTGCTATGTACTGCACTTTGGCACAAGAGCTACATCAATAAAAATCAGTCTGATTAATTAAAGCATTAATGCGTGTGTGTATGGTAGTGACTTGCATCTATTGGATTTTTGGATACTATATTATAACAACAACTGTTCATTTATGGGCTCTACTTTTCATTTAATGAAAATACCTGACATGCAACTAAAATTGGCAAAGTAAGTGGCCAAACAATGCTGAAGTGGCACTGTTATGGCAGTGAGTTTACCTTTGTTTTTCTTTTGAATGTAACCCTGTCATATCATGACACCATACATGGCATATGAAGACAGCACCATTCTTTAAAAGTGTTAGGGGTGCAGAATATTTCCAAAATTCTACTTTTCCAAGGCACAATATTTTTGACAAATGTTCTTGTCCTGTAAAAAAATCTGCTTGTTACTCTGTGACCTCAATTTATTAACTATGTCACACAGACAAAACATGCTGGTTTATATTTGATACATGTTAAATACCAGACACATACATGCTTAGAAATTAATGCAACATAGCATATTCAGCTTACTAGAACTTGGTCTATCGAAGTGTGTGGCTTGCATTTCTTACACACTCCCCTCCTTCCCAGCAGTTCAAACTTTGGCACCTTGCGTACACTCTTCCTTCATACTACTTAGACAATGTTGTTACCTCTCTCTTCCTTTCTCTGACTTTCACCGTTCCGGTATCACCCCTCTTCCCATTCTACTTTACCTTCCTGCACCCCTCGTTCTCTAAACCCAAATAATCATATTTGAATCCCCCCCATCTCTTTTCCTCTATCTTTGTCCACTGGGCTAGTCAGTGCCCGTCTGTATGAAATAAAACACATTCTCTTCTGGACACCTTTTTCAACCTTAATCTTCAGTTTCCGACTGAAACCTATAACTCACAAATGGACAGTCACCCCTGCCTCTTTTTTCCCTCCATTTACTCACATCTCTCTTTCCTGTGCCTCCCTAGGACTGGTGGTGGCACTAACATTATCTTCCACTCCTCCCTTAACTCCCTCACTCTCTAATTCACTCCTCCGTATTTTCTGTCATTTGTTTATCACTTCGTTGTATTCTCCAAACCCTACCATATCAACTTTCTCATTATCTACCATCGCACTGGTTCACTATCTTCTTTTTGCAATGACCTTGACTCCCTTCTTTGCTCATTATTTCACCTCTCATTTCTTTACTATCACACTTTCTGTATTATTCCTTCCTCTCTTCCAATCTTATTCAATACTCATTTCCTCCTTCTCCGTCTCTTTACCTTACTATGGTGCCTCCTTCTTATTCTTCTGATCACTCTTTCCTTACCTTCTCCTTCTTCCACATCCTCACACTCCCCCTTTTCTCTGTCCCTACCCTCCTGTTATACTATTCATAATCCTGAGTCCTTTGATACTCCTTCCTTCATCTTGTCATTAACCTGCTCATTACCTTCTCTCTCAAACTTTTCCTCAATGCCCTCCAATAACGATCTTGCTCTTGCCACAATCCATGCCCCTGACCCCCTCAGGTATAACAGCCCCCTGGCAGCAGTGGGGCTAAAGCCCTTCACGCTTGCCCCAAGGGCCTTAAAACTCCGTGAGAAACATGAATAGAGTAAGTCCTGGCGCATTTGGCGCCAGGTTCATTATCAGGAATAAAGCAATACCAGTTTTGGGCCTTAATCCAACATGGAGGCCTATTAGACAGCTCAGTTCTTTAGAACCAAGCCATGCGGTCTAGCATTTTGGGTGTTGCTGGGCCTGGAACTACTTGGCCTGGAACTACTTTACCTGGGCTATTTAAACCACACCCAAACAGCAGAACACACTTCGAGTTATTCTGCACTCCTGCAGTGTAACGCTCAACGTGTCCATCTCCTGCTCATCTGCTTCTCTGGTGGCCCGATCCTGAAGCCATAGATCCGGATTCCATTAATAACCTGGAAGAACAAGAACAGCATTAGCAAGCAAGAACACTTACCTGTGAAGTCACCAGCCTTCAATCCATCCTGTGATTCGCTTACCTCGCCCAACTCCGGAGTTCGCCACAACCTGCAAAAGTAAAGACAGAAGGTCAGCATTAACATAGCACTTACCTGGTCAAGAAGCGCTTCGATCGCTCATCACTCCGGAACATCACTGCAACCTATACAAAGAAGAGAAGAGAACACAGGTTAGCAATTAACACCAATAAACAGCGCATCAATAACTCACAGTGGTCATCGCCATCGGCGCGACAACTCTGAGATCGCAACCATCCCTCTGAAAACAAAAAGAGACATTGTTACGGAACAGCGTAGTGGAGCAAGATGCCGTGAAGACAGAGAAAACAGAGGGAAAGAAAGAGACAGAATAAAGATGGAAAAGAGATTATAACTCACCTGGAAGACAGCAAGCATAGTCAGAGTTACAGCCAGCCTGGATCCGACATACGGGCACACGGACCAGTGAAGCAACTAGGTATACGGAACGCCCGCACCAACCAAGCGCACCTGCACAGAGACGCAGGACAGAGTTCAACGCACAAAAACCTGAGGCGCTACCCAACATCTGGCACATAACCAAGCAGAGAGGGGTCCGGGATAGCGCTTAGACCTCCATCCAGTATCGTGTGGTGCCCCCGTGGATACCAGGTGGCCGTAACAGCTCTTCTCAATTCAACCATCAATTCCACCTGTGATTCCCTTTACCTTACTCAACCTTTATCCCCATCCTACAAACCTTCCCAAACCCTGGTTTATGCATCAGATTCATTCTCTACACGCCACTCACCACTGTGACGGCATCAATGGCAAACAATCTAGTTCTACTTATGACTACCTTTTACTCTCATCACTTTATTCTTTCTATGACCCTGCACTGTATGTTGATAAAAAAACACTATTTATCTCTATTAACTTGTCTTATTCACCACATCATTTTGATTGTGTCGGAAGCGGCCTCTGATACGTGCTGATGCTGATGAGCAGAGGTGCGGCTTGACACGTACGTTGTGTGCATCGTATGCACGGAGCAGGAGCGAGGGTCCTTTCCTCTAACTGGACGTGCCGCCGAGCAGAAGGAGTCGAGCTCCGTGGAACAGGGAACAAGGAGCTCTGTGCTTTGTGCGGGTGCACCCCGCTCTAGGTGTTGCCGGCTCTCAGTAGGACGACGCGAGGAGGGAGTGGTCCTTTGAGTGTGCGGCGCAGAGGAAGGGCCGCGACGAGCTGGGCAGAGCTGGACAGAGCTGTTCAGAGCACCGGTTAGGTGAGGAGGCTTTGCAGCCAGACGGGGCCTTGGAGGTGCCTGGCGTGGGGGCGGCCCCTCCCCCTTTTTGCCTTGTTGGTGTCCCCATCTAGTGAGTGCAGGGATTGACCTGCCTCATTGTGCTCCTCTGGGTGACTCCTCCCCCTTTTTGCCTTGTTGGTGTCCCCGTCTAGTGAGTGCAGGGATTGACCTGCCTCATCATGTTTTTGTGGGTGATACCCCAGACGTAAGGAAGGGGTGAGCGGAGGGCGGGGGTGGAGGACTATCGTTGCTCCCTCCCGTTCAGCCTCCTTGTTGGGCACGGTGGTGTCTGTTTGACGTAATCCTCCGTGTACGAGCATGTTGGGGTGCGCTGTGGGATTGATATTTGGTTCTTATATCCATAAGTTCCCTTCTTTATGCCGTGACTAAGAAGTGAAAAGGGGTGTACAAGCCGGGGGCTGCAGGCTACGGCCTTTGACCCAGTATTTACTGCTAATGGTCTCCCCCTTATAGGAGGGTTGGGGGTAACGTTGGATAAACCCTCCCCCTCCGCACTGCAGGCTTGGACCGGGCGATAGCAGCTCTATCCCTATTTGGCCCTAATCTTGCTGGGCAGTGCCTTCCTAGCCGGCTCAGCATTTAGCCTTTTTGAAAGAGTGAGACAACGCAGAGATGCAGCGGGGCAAAAGAGCGCAGCATTCGATCTATAACTTACGGAAAAACAGGACCCCTGCTATAAAGGAGCCCAAGGAGGCCCACAGAAAGGGAGGTAAAGATAAGAAAATCGCCAAATATGCTCTACCTGTGGCACAGGGCGCTATTACGGAGTTCTTCCCTGTGAACCCTCCCCCCCAGAGACCAACTCAACTACAATTGAGGAAACGGCGGAACCAGTAAATACAGGAGGCACCACTCTAAATTCTTCCAACTTTGATGACATTGATAATAATTCTCTTTTGGATCTGTGTTTGACGATACAGAGAGGGATGCAGACACATACGCCACAGACAACATCTAAAGTCTTTTCACCCCAGAAAGAAAATAACATGAATATTGATTTAGGGGGACACAATATAGTTGGAAGTAGGGAACGTCTATCCACCTCCCCGAACCTTGCAATGGCCTCAATGGAGGACGAGCCGGACCACGAGATGGTGGAGATTACTGGTTCCCATCCTAATGCTACACAGCTAGCTGAGCTTCAAAAGTCTGTAGCTTCCCTCCAATTTGCTCTGAAGATACTGTTACAGATGACGGGACGTATCCTATCTAACACCAATTCCATTTCCACGACATTAAACTTGAAGGATATTCTGCGAGAAGATGCCGAAGTCAATTTATCGGACGCTCTCCAAATAGCTGAGGAGATGGAAGAACAATTAGACGAGAAGGTGAGGGACACGGCGCAAGGGACACCTCATAGTTACATCTTAATTGAAGACACTCCCACAGAGACAGAGGAACAAGATCTGGAACATCGCCCCCAACCCCCCCTCACACGTAAACAATGTAGACTGGCCAGAAAGGCCCTCAAAAACAAGTCAGCTGTAATGCGTGCCCCACCTCCTACAGCAGGGCCAGGACCCATATTCGAAACTCGTTCAAAAAAAGCCAGGAAAAGACTGAAGAGAGCCGCCTTGCGGACAGCAACGAAAAAAGGTCCGCTCACAGATTGGCTGATTCCTGAAGATAAGTCCCAGGTCATGGACCTAGAGGAAAGTGGATTGGAGGACTCAGTGCTTGTCTGTGAAGTTAGTACGCCCTCCCACCTTGAGCCAGCTCCGGAGACACGGTCCTTGGAGGATTCGACTGAGCATGTTCTCTTGGAACAGCAGAAGCTAGTACCTGAAATCAAGACTAATCGCATATGCTTCATTAAGAATCTGTACCCTAGGAACAAGAATTCTTGGCTGGCACGCTCTGAGCTATTAACTCGGCTTCACCACATTCCGCAACTCTGTGTCTTAAAATCTGATGACTTTCTTTTCATTGAACCACTGTCGGGTCCTAATCCTAATGTATCTGCACTACATTGTACTTTTTTGAATACTGCGCAATTACTGTGAAAATACGAAGAAGAACTGAGAGCGGTGGATATTGACATTGACATGGACCCGCAGGAGAAGGATCTTTCTGCTATCTCTGAGGAATCAGTTGGGATATCTTCTTCTGGAAATTAGTGCAACATAGGAGCAGGGGACAGTCCCCTATTGGTGGAAGTACAACTAGCACTCAAGTCTTTGTTAGACTCCTTACCCCAGCTGTTACAGAATCATTGATGTCTATCATTACTTTCATGGAACTGCAGAGGTTTCTCGCATCTTTTGAGGACAGATGGTTCTTCTGCCTTTCTATCGCAACATAGTTATATTTGTTTGCAGGAGACATGGTCATTGGACTCTTTAGTGTTAGATGGTTTTGTTACACATCAATCACCTGCGAAACGAGGCTGTAAGGGTCGCCCTTTTGGCGGCTTACTGACGGGGGTTATCAACACTATCAAGTCCCGGAAAATCCATTGTAAAGCTGAAGACCAGTTATTGGCTGTGGAAGTAGAATACCCTACTGAAAGTGGCTGTAGCAGGTTTCTATTAATTAATCTGTATAACCCTCCCAGAGCAGTAGCAAGGGACACCTTACAAGAGGCCATACAGGATTTACTGTCTACCTGGACATTAAGAACTAGTAATGTCGCTATCACTGTTGTGGGGGATTTTAACTGCCACATGTCTGACGATATTCTTATATCCACCAATTCAGGTCTCAGTGCTAAGTGTTTGATGACCCATAGTAAGAGGGAGAATGAAGGACTCAGTGGTTACAATTGTTCGAAACTTGGGACTTGGCGATAATCAATGGCCGCACTATTGGGGACAGACCAGGGAAGCATACTTGGTCAAATGGATCATCACTTAGTACACTAGAGTATATATTTATGAGCCCCAAGATGCAGTCCAAAGTAAGGGATATGTGGGTTAAGTCTAATGGATGGAGTGACCATGCTGCGCTGCATTGCTCAATATTTATACCGAGCCCCATCTCTCCCTTAGCGAATATTGGAGGTATTCAATCTAATTGTTCAGGAACTAGAATTATATGGTCAGAGAAAAACATCAGAGCGGCATCTGAAGCTCTCAAACCTATCACCATACAGGGCCTTTATGATTTTCACGATATGACAATAAATGAAATTGAAAACTGGATATTGGGCTTCTCAGGTCAACATGCTTCAGCCAAAAAGGGCTGTATGTTAAAAACGGGTGGCACTCTACCCCCTTTTAACAGAGAAATTAGAGATGCCAAGAGAGGGCTCAGAAGAGTGATTCGTGGTTTAAAATCTTTGAACCTTTCTGAAACCCAGTACAGTGAGAAACTAAGAACTGCTAAAATTCGATATAGAGCTGAGATCAAAAATATTAAGAGAATAGAGCGAAATAACTGTGACCAGCGACTCATAACTATGATTTGTGCTAGAAATGCTCGCAGCATTTGGGCACTTCTCAATGAGAATAGAGGGAAAGTCAAAGGCCCTATGGTCAACCCAATTGATGAGAATACTTGGGTAGAGTTCCTATTAAATCGTAATATGAAAGAAGAGGAGTCCTGGAGCATATCTATTGAGAAGGCCCCAATTCTTCCCCCTTTTGATGTCTCTTTGGAGGCACTTCTCAATAAAATTGCCTCCCTCAAATCTTCGAGAGCTCCTGGCCCAAATGGGCTAGTGAATATTGTGATCAAAAATAATTCTGTATTTTGGGCGGAGTTATTTTCCTTACTCTTTAACAAGATCCTAGCTCAGGGAACTATCCCCTGTTCCTGGAAAACTGCCATTCTTATTCCAGTATTCAAAAAAGGTAGGCGCTCAGACCCCAACAATTATAGGCTATTATCCATGTTAGATATCACAGGGAAACTTTTCGCCTCCTTACTGTTAACTGAGTTGCAAAAATGGGTAGATAACACTAGTATACTTAGCAGATTCCAATGCGGTTTTAGACGGGATTTCTCTACATCGCATAATCTCCTGGTAATGGATATATTACGCACTAGAGCGCTTAGCAGAGGACAGCCCCCATTGTATGCCCTCTATATTGACTTCAAGGCCGCCTTTGATTCCAACCCTCGTGAGCGGCTCTGGGCCAAGTTGGAAACAATGGGATGCCCATCAGGATTATTATACTATCTCAGATTACTCCATCATGATACCTCGGTGTGCCTCAGAATTAACCAAGAGGGCAATACGACTAGAAATGTGCCTCAAAATAGGGGGGTTAAGCAGGGCTGTGTTACAGCACCTCTTATTTATAATTTATATGTTTATGACATCCCCGCAGCACTTACAGATGTGGACAATTGCCCACCAAAATTGGGGGATGTACTGTGTGTTGTTTTGGCTTATGCTGACGATCTGGTAGTCCTAGATAACACCATAGGTGGCCTTAGGCGCTCAGCACATATTCTTTGGGACTATGCTAGGACTAATGGTTTGTCTATCAACCTGGATAAAACTAAAGTACTTAGATTTACCAGAAAAAGTGTAGCTCGTGTGAACCTGGTGGTACATCAAAATCTTATCCTCTATGCCCCTTCTTACAGTTATTTAGGAGTGGAAATAGAACCACTAGGTGATTATACATTATGCAAACAGGGGCGGACCATTCGTGCATCACAAGTCATTTCATTAGTCTCATCTTCTACTAACAAGCAGGGCGGTTTCACTTTATGGGGGACTCGCCATCTCTATATGCAAGTCTTTGTCCCCATGGTCATATATGGTCTCGAGTCGCTGTTAACAGTTGACTTAGAGTGGCTTCAAGTGATCGAGGGCAAGTTTTGGAGACGTATGTTGGGTCTTCCCCCGGGTGTGCCGATGGCTGTGATACGATTGGAATTGGGCCTTCCCTCATTGAAAGCGTTGATATTGAAATGAAGAGCTGGGTTTTACCTGAAGATGATAAGTGGCTCCTCTAATCCAGTATTGTCGGTTATTCAGCAGGAACTGACTAAAAAACATACTACTTCATCTTTCTACAAAGATATGAGCACATTTTTTGCCGACATTGGCTGGACTGACAGAGGGGCTTGTGTCTCTAATGAAACTTTAAATGTACTTGAGATAAAAAGTAGAACTTTGGGATTGTTTAGAACATTTTTCCCATTTAAGCAGTCTCAAGTCATATCATTTTGTGAAATACCGAGTATATCAGTTTATGAAACCACAGGCCTATTCAAATCTCTGCCCTACCAGAAGACTTCGATGATTTATCATTCTGTTTCAGTTAGAGCAATTGCCTACTCTATCCAATAGAGGAGCTTGGAAAAATATCCCTGCCGATGAGCGGACATGTCGGCTTCGTAAATCTTTGTTGTGCCCAGAGACAGCTAGGCATCTCTTGACGCAATGCCAGGCTATGAAGGAGCTGATTATAAACTTTTTGGGTGAATTTGTGCATGATCTACTAGCTATCCACGAACTGTCGTTCTGGCATTATTGTACCAACACTTGTAACATGCACCTATTCATAGCACTTTATAATGTATGGCAACAGATTGAAGTAGGCTTAGGTCTCTAATTAGATCTGAATTGTAACTGCCTAGTCATTTGTTTATTATATTTTAAATTTCATATGTATCGTAGATTGATGAATTTCTGATTTTGATTTGGATTTAATATTTGATTTTGATATTTATGATTTTATTTTTATGTTATGTTTGAAAATGAAATATGTGTAAAGTTTGAATTTATTTTCAACCTATATCACATTAAAGAATTCACCACATCATCCTTTTCAACTTGCAGATTGCCTCATCTAGCCCTTCTGATCCTGCTTTGTCCTCTCCTCTTTCCTTGGCTGACCTGGCTACGAACTTCTCCAGTAAAGTTCTCCAATTACCCTTATCTCACCCCTCTCCTCCTCTACGCTACCCTATTACTATTCCCCCTTCTTCTTCCTGAATTTAATCTACATTCTTACCTGATTCTGATTCTGTGCATTTTCTTACTTGTGCCCATCCCAATGCCTTCCCTTGCTGACTCTTTAACTACTTGTAATCCCAAAGATTCACTTAATCCTTCTCTTCCTTAATATTGTTGACGTATCTCTCTTCTTCCATTTCAATCAGAACCTCTGGAATGTATGGTCTATTCTCACCTCTCTGCATATCTGGAATAGCACTCTCCTTCCTCTGCAACAATACAACTTCTGTCCTATCCACGCAAATGAAACTGCTTTTCTCTATGTGTTCCATTCTGATCCTATCTGATCTCACAGCCATCTTTGATACTGATGGTCACTCATCTTAATGCACTTTCATCCCTTGTCCGCTCAAACTTTGTTTTATAATGGTTCCCCTTTACTGATCTTACCACTTTCTCAGCCACTCGGGCTGGCCCCTTCTCTTCTTATCCACTTCATTTTGGCATGCATCAGGGCTCTGACCTTGGTCACCTTCAATTCTGTCTCTACATCTCTGCCTTTTCTGCTATTTCAGTCACATTTTGCTTGTGTATCCACCTTTATGACAATTGCCTTCTGTTGTGGCTTGTGGAATGTGGATTGAAGAGGGAATGGAACTAGAATGGGTATGCAAGGAAAAGGAGTGAAGGGCAGGCAGTTAAGATGGAACAATAAAGGAGTATAGATGTATAACCAGCCTCAGAGTATTATTCAAGGTATCCAGATTATATGATGAAGATACACAACACCTTCTTTTTCAGTTTCCTTCCATGGTCTTTAAATACTTAATAGCCTTGCTGATCCTTATCTTTCCTCCCTTATTTTCCTTTACACTCCGCCCGTCTCCTGGAATCCCAATCACACATTCTCCTTTCTTTTACAAAGCTGCCCTGCGCTCTGTGCCGCTTTTGCTTTTTCTCCTAAACATGAGAACGCTCTTCCTCTTTCCATTAGCTCTTATACGTCATTTCTGCATTTCAATTCTTGACTAAAGTCATTGCTTTCCTCTCCTGCCAATCTCATTGTTCAAATTGGTTTTTATTTTTATTGTCCCGCTTCCATCATACAGTGCTTTGTCCTAAAGTGTGCTATAAATCACATAAATACATATACCAGATAAAGATTTACACGACTTGGACAGCACAGTTAAGTACTTAAGCAATGCTGAGGAAAATTGTAAAAAATATATTTTTTACCGAACATATAAAAATTAAGTTTCCAGGTACACTGTCTAAGACATCCATGCAACCGTCTGCAGGATATTAGGCAGTTTCATTTGAGATACATTTTGGTGGGTGGCAGGAGAAGCGAGAAGCGAGGAAGGGGGACATTGTGCTTTAAGGTCAAGTTGGTAGGTTTGAATTGTAATGATAAAACAGAGCATGGCACTGTGGTCTTGCAACTGAAAAGAGCAGAACGATGGGGTCTGCACAAAAATAAAATAGGCTTTACATTATTAGCACTATTCTGTCACAACATTTAGCATGACTGTTACTTCAGATGATGTACAATTAATGGAAACATTAAGGTGATGTGTGAATTCTCTAAGCAAACGGCAGCACATTTACATGAACAAAAATATAAATGAGCAATTGTAGCCACCTAAATAATCTATTCACTGCCAATAAACTGTGACAAGTGTAGATAAACCTACATTCATCCTGCCTCACTGGCTCGCTGAGCTAAAGCCACTTCTGCCAGTATTAAAAACACCCAACTGAATGCCCTTAGAATTGACCCGAACTGTACATTCCTTCTTAGTCCATAAAACAAGCCTTTACATGCTGTGGCTGCCCAAAATCTGATTTCAGTTGAATGGATTTTAATGTGCAACTGCAGTTGGACCAGCATTTCAATGTTAAAGGAGACTGATAGCAATTTTAATAGTTGGAGACCTTTAACAATGCTGCCAACTCTGGCAATAGAAAGCTCCCACAACAATGAAACCAGCACACTTGCTGGAGCCATGCAGCAGCGTCCCCAAACAAACGTGGTAGCCATGATACATCCTGGTACACAAGAGCTCAAATCAAGCATTTTGAAAGTCCAAAAACCTATACACATTTTGCCTACTCTCTACTTGCCATGGGGACAACATGTTAATGAAATCTGCTTGTCCCTGACAATAAATACCTTGCCCTGGGAGTCGGGCTGCGGGGTGAAAATACACCCCCAGAGTGAAAGAGATGGAGAGCCATGTTAGGCCCCTATTGTGAGAGTGAAGCTGGTTGGGGTAGAGGCCCATTGAAATATAAAAGCCAGTACAAAATAGTGATTTGCGACATAAGGCCAAGTGAAATGAAAAGAAATTGACCTAGTTCAATTCTACTAACATGGACAGGTACGCAAGTGAAAGGGATTCTACCTGAGAGTGCAAAACTGCTGGATATGTCCAATGAATGGGAAAGGACATGTGGTGCTGCAGATGCTGACTTTGTGTAAATTGGGAAAAGGCACTTTTCTACAGATTCAACACTGCAGCAGTGCACATGGGAAAATAACCTTTATGGTCAGGTCTCCCCATTAGCTGTGCATGAGTGGCCAACAGAAAATACCTTTTTAGGGCTGACTCAACCTCAAGAAAGGACTTCAGAGCCATCAATGGATCTTCAAACATTGTGTAAGAAACAGACCCTGTTGATAAGCAGATATTCGTTTTAGGTCACAAGAACAAAAATGAATCTTAAAAAAATATGGGGGCTACTGTGAAGCTGAGGGGCACATATGATGCCTTGCCATATTATTAACATTGGGCCACCTTTTATTTGATTAAAAGAGAATCTTGTGTCCCAGTAAGCTCATCCTTGACTCATATTAAATGGGAAAATAAGCCTGTTGGTACCATGTAAATATGAATCCTGTGTGATGTATACTATTTGAGTTATGAAGACAATTATGATTCTGGCCTTCTCATAATTCTGAGGAAATGGAAAGTTGATGTGGTGATAGGTTATGGAAGTAAGGTTTTAATCTGGAAGGGTCAGATGTGTGACTATTTCAGCTCAGGAGAAACTCGATAAAAATAATAGCTCCTCCCACGAAGGGCGTGTCGAGATAAGATTAGTATATCCAGACTAACCATAAATTCTAGAACTCAAATATATATATATATATATATATATATAGTCAGTGAAAAAACTTTGTTAATGGGATGTTATGGTTAAGTTGCGCTACTAACAAACCTATGAAATTCAGTGAAAATACTTTCTTAAAGGGACATTATGGTTACAAGTAAAACCGAAAACACCCTGAAATTCGCCAGTTATGGTAAGCTAAGCAACCATAACTCGCGCCACCACCGTGCACTGCTAAGACTAACACCCAGGACATCAAGGATGACATCACACATGTCATTGATGACATCACTGATGACATCACATGTGCATTTACTTTTCATGAAAAGTCTGTACAAGGGATTCTTATTATAATGGTGACCAAAAAGTGTCAAGGATCATTGGAATAAAAATCATGAGCTACGTATGCATTTAGCAATGCATTGATATAAATATCATTCTATTGTGAAGTTCTTTCCAGTATACTAAGCTACTCATATAGAAACATAGGCATTGTGTGCAGCATGCATGATGGAGGTGCAATATTTATAATCTTTCCATGTTGAAAAGTTAAATGATAAGTACTTTCTTATTAGAGTTGTGCGTACTGTGAAACATGTAATACGTAGCTAATAAAAGCCACTTACTACGTAATTGTATTACAGACAAAACACAAAGAGACAACAACACATACAAATATGAGCATATACAGGGAAAGTGATTTAAGCAACAAAGCAGCAGTACTACCAGAAAGTGTTCATAACCTAACTGATTATCTTCATGCACAGAAATGATTGCTCTGTTTCAAAGCTGCTATTTCCCCTATGTATATGTATCACATGGTGTGACTGGACCCTAAGGAAAGTAGTGTGAGTACAATATATCCAATATGAGCATATACAGGGAAAGTACAGTAATACAAAAAACAGCAGAACTATCAGAAAGTGTTGATAACCTTACTATTATCTTCATGCACAGAAAGGATTGATGTGTTTCAAGCCTGTGTCTTCCCCTATGTATATGTTGAATATGATATGACTAGACCCTAAGGGAATTACTGTAAGAACATATTTGAAGGATAAGTCTACAAGAATAGTACCTTTTGAATGTTTAGTTCCTGACTGTTACTGAAGAAAACCATGTGGCCCAGATATGGCATTAAAGGAAAAAAGAGGGAGCCCGACATGTGATGTCATCAGTGATATCATCAATGACATTTGTGATGTCATCTTTGATGTCCTGGGTGTTAGTCTTAGCAGTGCACGGTGGTGGCATGAGTTATAGTTGCTTAGCTTACATAACTAGCAAATTTCAGGGGTTTTTCGGTTTCACATGTAACCAAAACATCCCTGTAACAAAGTTGTTTCACTGAATTTCAGAGGTTTTTTGGAGCGCAACTTAACCATAATGTCCTCTTAAAAAGATCCTTATTACAGCCTTGGCAGCAAAGTAGCACAAAGAGGTACCAAATCCAGCCACTTCATTCCACGCACTCCATGCCAGTACACCTCCACATGAAGGAATCCAAGATGTGCAGCCACTCCACAGTGATCTGCATGCACTTCCAACCAATTTATCCATGAGTCTCCCAAAATCCAGACAATCTGCCTTCTGAAAGACACAGCATAGCTATCTGTTCTCCTCTCAGGAAAAAAACTTTCTGACAAATGCTCACCTTACAATTCACACCCAGTAAACCTTATTGACCAATCCCTTGCCCTTCTAAGTCTCATTTGCATGCGTCTCAGCCTCAGAATCCCCATATGTAATACACACTGTCCACGGATTACCGTGGTGTCCACAGACAAATCGTAAAATCTGAGAGTGGGAATGAAAATTTAAATAGTGTGCCCCATTTCCCCTTTGAGGTTGGCTCTGAAAAGAGCATTTTATTTGTTTGTTTTTTAAGATGCTTCAGAAACACCTTTTCTTTTGTACTTTTTTGTAGTTTTTTTCCTTATTTTCCTCCAAATATCTTCACATTAGCTTCTCCAAAGCAATCCTTATGTATTATTTCCCATAAAAGATAAAGACATGCCATCTGCTTTAAAGTAAACAACATGACCAGATTGACAGGCCGATTCATGGAAAAAATGTGCGCCGAAAATTCCGGCGCAGAGGGGCCTATACGTGCGCTGCGCCGAAAAATAGCGAAAAGCGCAGGGAAACCAGCGCACGTCGATTCATGGAAGTCCGTGCGTAAGAAAAGCATAGGACGTGCGCTGAAAAAGTGCGCGGCGCACGCCGGCGCACAGGTCAACCAACGGCGTGCGCCACGGCCACTGCGCTATCACTCCGAGCGCAGCGCACAGCTCTAAAGTAGGCGGAACACAGGGCGGGACACTCGGAATGGGGAATAAAATGGGGCACAACACTCGGAATGGGGAAGAATGTGGGCGGCACGGGGAAGTGCAGGAGGCAAGTGCGCGGAACGCCCACACGCTCTCCGGCAACACGTATTCATGGATTCGAACAGGGCAAAACACCGCTCGATCAAACCAGCGCACAGGCCCAAAAACGTACGCCACAAGTAAGCAGGCGGTAGCGTCCCGACGCACTCAACGAAAGTGCGCCAAAACCTGCGCCAACAAATACCACCCACATACAGCAATGGGCCATACCGTGACCCCAAAGGACTAATGATGTGCAAAGGTGTACGCCATTTACACGGACACCCACTGTTCAAAAATTTGCGTGTGTGTGTACAACGGGTTGCGCGAGAAGTCACTCGCGCGATTGCCCTGGGTACGTGTATCCCGGGGTGCGGGGAAGTCCCACACGCGATTGCCCTGGCCACGTCGATACCAGGGGTGCGTGTGAAGTTCCACACGCGAAAAGCCAGGGTACGTCATTTACAGGGGTGCGCGGGAAGTTTCACACGCGAAAAGCTAGGCTACGGGAATTCCAGGGGTGCGCGTGAAATCCTACACGCGAAAAACTAGGGTACGTCATTTACAGGGGTGCGCGGGAAGTCCCACACGCGATTACAGCAGGGTCGTGTATTTCAGGGGTGCGCGGGAAGTTCCACACTCGAATAGCCTGGCCGCGTGTATTTCAGGGGTGCGCGGGAAGTTCCACACGCGAATAGGCTGGGCGCGTGTATTTCAGGGGTGCGCGGGAAGTTCTACACGCGAATAGCCTGTGCGCGTGTATTTCAGGGGTGCGCGGGAAGTTCCACACGCGAATAGCCTGGGCGCGTGTATTTCAGGGGTGCGCGGGAAGTTCCACACGCGAATAGGCTGGGCGCGTGTATTTCAGGGGTGCGCGGGAAGTTCTACACGCGAATAGCCTGGGCGCGTGTATTTCAGGGGTGCGCGGGAAGTTCCACACGCGAATAGCCTGGGCGTGTGTATTTCAGGGGTGCGCAGGAAGTTCCACACGCGAATAGCCTGGGCGCGTGTATTTCAGGGGTGCGCGGGAATTTCCACACGCGAATAGGCTGGGCGCGTGTATTTCAGGGGTGCGCGGGAATTTCCACACGCGAATAGCCTGGGCGCGTGTATTTCAGGGGTGCGCGGGAATTTCCACACGCGAATAGGCTGGGCGCGTGTATTTCAGGGGTGCGCGGGAAGTTCCACACGCGAATAGCCTGGGCGCGTGTATTTCAGGGGTGCGCGGGAATTTCCACACGCGAATAGGCTGGGCGCGTGTATTTCAGGGGTGCGTGGGAATTATCACACGCGATTTGGCTTGGTACGTGTATTACAGGGGTGCGTGCGAAGTTACACACGCGATTAGGCTGGGTGGGTCCTGTCACCCTCGACGGCCCCTGCAGGCAGCCCACAAAACAGGGGACTACCCTGCACACCTGCTCATGTCTCCCACCACCCCCACCCCCCCAGTCACCAGGGGTACCCTCCACCAGGCCCCCACTCATGTCTCCCACCACCCCCACCCCGTCAGTCACCAGGGGCACCCTCCACCAGGCCCCCAACCATGTCTCCCACCACCCCCACCCCCCCAGTCACCAGGGGCACCCTCCACCAGGCCCCCAACCATGTCTCCCACCACCCCCACCCCCCAGCAGTGCAGGGGCAGCCTCCACCAGGCCCACACTCATGTCTCCCACCACCCCCACCCCCCCAGTCACCAGGGGCACCCTCCACCAGGCCCCCACTCATGTCACCCACCACCCCCACCCCCCCAGTCACCAGGGGCACCCTCCACCAGGCCCCCACTCATGTCACCCACCACCCTTCACCCCCCCAGTCACCAGGGGCACCCTCCACCAGGCCCCCACTCATGTCACCCACCACCCCCACCCCCCCAGTCACCAGGGGCACCCTCCACCAGGCCCCCACTCATGTCTCCCACCACCCCCACCCCCCAGCACTGTGGGGAACCTGCCAGCAGGTCCCCACACATGTCCCCCTGGCCCCAGGTCCTGACGATACACAATCATGGCAGTAATGGCCAGCATACCCAGCACAAACACCCAGGCAAGGATTGCATCCACCCACATAGTGAATGCAATCACATGACACAACCCCAATGCCAAGTATGCAAAAGAACACATGTCCGTCACACACACATACACAATGGGTGCAAGTGAATGTCAAAACCCATATCATGACATGTAAGAAACCAAAGAGAAAATAACACTAGTGTAAGATAATATAAAAATGTATTAAAAACACAAATCAAGTAAACCAATAAAACATACAACTATGTGGCAAAGTAAATAAAAGGTCCATGTCCGAGAACAAAAATGATAAACCAAAAAACAAAGGATTAAAAAATCAATATAATTTGTCCAAAGCAAAACCATGTAGTAGGAAATCAAAGAAAAACCGTTACGTCATGGTGTAAACAATAAAAAAATTAAAAAATGTATCTCCCAAAATATAACAATATATACAGGAATGTTCCAGGGTCCATGAGCCCAACAGCACAAATGAAACCTAATACTAACTAATAAAATAAATATGTACAAAAAAGTGCCCATTGTCCGAGCGGTCCAAAATAATAAAAATAAATAAAGGAAACCTAGCACTAACTAACTAAAAAACTATATACAAAGGCAGCGGGCTAGTCCTGCGGCTCACTTGGTGATGCTGGCCAGGGCATCCTCGAACTCCATGTCAATGTCCTGGAGGCGGGACTCTGTCCTGGCCCCGAGGTCTCGCAGGGACAACCCCATGTGCTCACCAAAATCCCTGCGAGCCTCCTCGAGGCACTCAGCCCGCCTCAATGCCCGATGCATGGAGATCTCCGCCCTGGCCATGGCAAGCCGCTCCTCTTCCGCCCGCTGCCGCTCCGCACCTATCCGCTGGCCAAACTCCTCCCACACGGAACACACCGCCATGCCAGGGTTGCCCTGCCCTCCGGCCGATGCCTGCCCCTCTGATCTTGATGGCCCTGAGCCATGATGCCTCCCACGTCGAGCCCGCTGCTGCCTCCGACGCCACTGCCTCTGCCAGCACGACGGCATCCAGGCTGATGGTAACCACCGACGCCGTCGTGCACGTGCCCTGCCCGATGATGCCGGCACATCTTCCATCTGCTGGGGTCCACTTGCTGTGTCGTCCACCCCTGCTGGACCTCCGACTCCCAATTGTGGCAGGGATGGGATCCCCACCGAGCTGGCTGCATTGGTCGGGGCAGGTCCACAGGGGGCCATGGTGGCATCTGGGCCGGAAGACGGCAAGGAGAACGGCCGGTGGATAGCCTGCACAGAGGAGGAGAGGGCCGTCAGATTGGCCAACACATGCAGGAACCCCCCGAACATGGCCGATCCCAATTGGGCCACGTCGGCACGGTGCACTTCGTGATGACGTGCGTGCTCCTCCCGGGAAGCACGCACGTCATCACGAATCACAGCCGTGCGCATCGCGACCCCAATCAGGACCTTCTCCACGCAGCCAGGGGTTACCACGTCCGCAGGTGGAGGGGAGTCAGGTGACATGGACATCCCCTCTACCTGCGGACGGGCCTGGGACGGGGCATCCCTGCTGGTGCATGGTGGTGCACTCACAGGGTCAGGGACAGTGACATGCACAGGCACCTCCACGGTGACCTGTGCTGCCTCCTGCCCCTGGCCCTGGACTGCACCACTTGCACCAGCAGGGATGCTCCCACCAGGCCCCATGTGTGCACCAGTGTCGGCCTCCTCCTCCTCTGTGCAAACCACCAACCTGGATGGCTCCTCACCGTCTCCCGCCGTAGCAGGCCCCTGTGGGGGCTCACCCACCCCTTCCGCTGCAGCCGTGGGGGCATCCCCGCCGCCTTGCTCCACAGCGCCGTCTCCGCCCTCTTCTTCACTAGCCGCTGCGTAGAGGGAGACAAAGGACACAAGCATCAGGCTACTGTACAATGGTCCCCTAGACAGGAAGCAATAGCAGATGAGCACCACTGTCAAAGTACACTTCCATCATGTCCCTCCACAACACATGGGTCAGTCCAGGCAAAACACACACAGTAACAGGCATGGTGCATGCCATGGACATTTCCATGCATGTCCAATGGACTCTAGAAACATTCAATGATATGTAACTCACATGCATCATGGCTCATGCATATCACATGCACACACTTCACCTCAGTCACATCCATCTGGCCCCAAACACACCGAACACAGGCGAAACAAGGGTAAGTTGGGTGCGTCACTGAATCTGTGCATTGTCACACACATGTGTCATGCATCCATGGCATGCACAAGTCACAGACACGCAGGTCAGGCACACAGACATGGCTACCATATATGTACCTGGCATCAGCACCCATCCTTCACCCCCATCCATGTCCAGGTACAGAGACTGGCATGCTCTCATGTCCAAAATCTGCATAGGGCTCCCCATGCCGCATTTCAACACATGCAACAACCATGTGGGTCACACATCACTGGTCGCACATGCATTACCATGATGTCCCTGCACACATACATGCATACATGGCCCATGGCACACATACAGGCAAGTATCATAGAACCAGCACACCGCAACATGCCCTGTCTCACACAGTAATGCTTGGACACATACCGCTCAACTCCAGACGGGCCTCCCTCTCAAGGACCTGGGCGTGGAGCGCTGGGCGTACGCGTTCCAGGACCCTCTTCTGGATGGAACTCATGCGGCCACGGCCCCCCTCCACGAGGCGCCGGGCCTTCACAAGGGTCCTGGACCTCAAGTCCTCCCAGCGCTTCTTGATCTTCTGGACGTTGCGGGTTGCCACCCCCTCCGCGTTGATGGCAACCACACAGTCGGCCCAGATCCTCTCCCGTCCTTCCTTGCTGGCGCGGGACGATCCAAAGAGGGCATCATACTGCCCCAGGACATGCTCCACCAGGACACCAACTTCGGTGGCAGTGAAGCTGGTGCCCCTCTGCCCCTCTGGCCTGGGGTTGCCACTGGTGCCAGATGTGGAAGTGCCCGACATGGCAACCCCAGAGGCAGGTGTGGGTGGGCAACTGGGTCCTGGGGCTGGGCTGTGGAGCGATGTAATCCCAGTTGGGAGTCTTCAGTTCCAGCAGGGGTGGACACAGCAACTGGACCCCTGCAGATGGCTGATGTGCAGGCACCAAATGGCAGGGCACGGTGGCAGCAGGCAGGCAGGCAGGCAGGCAGCAGCAGATAGCACGTGGGAGGCTGCTCGGGGCACTGGGGGGCAGTAACTCGGCCTTCTGGGCAGGAGCGTGGTGTTCCGTGTGTTTTCGGGTGGCCAGCTTGATACGGAGTGATTTGGCACGTGAAAATCCTGCACGTCAGCGTGAAATCCGAGGAAAGGCCCTTAGCGCGTAAGCGCGTCAGCACGCATAAGCGATTCTATTGGACCAGAGTCCCTCAGCGCGTAAGCGCGTCTGACGTGACCCGCACGGGCGTTCCCCACTCAGCACGTGATGACGGAACACACGTGGAAATACTGCACGTCAGAGTGTCATCGCGTGATTGGCCTATGTACGTGTATTTCATTGCGTGTAATTGGACAAAAGTGCGCGTACACGCGATTGGCCTATGTACGTGTATTTAATGGGTGCGCGGCCACTTACACACGCAAGTACGTCAGCGAACCTGTATCCCGTGGTGCGTGTGAATTTCCACACGCTATTGGACTGGGAACTGGATTCCAGGGGTGCGCGGGTCACACGCTGTATCCCGTGGTGCGTGTGAATTTCCACACGCTATTGGACTGGGAACTGGATTCCAGGGGTGCGCGGGTCACACGCTCGCCTAGAACACGCGCAAAGCATAAAATTGCGGACTTTAACAATAACAAGCTCAGACGCCAGGATGAACATACCGTTCCTAGCAGCAGTGGCAGTGGGCTACCAAAGGAGGAGGAGGAGGATAGTCAGGGCCAGAATATTCACACCCAGAACCAGCCTTTTCGGGATGCCTGATGACCAGGTGTATGGGAGGTACAGGTTTCCACCACACATCATACTGGACCTGGTGACTGAGTGGGAGGATGACCTCACATCACCCACCCTGTGCTCCCAAGCACTCAGCCCCCTGGAGAAGGTCCTCAATGTACTGCACTTCTTAGCCACTGGATCATTTCAGCGGACAAGTGCCATAGTGGGTGGGGTGTCACAGGCCACCCAGTCACGCTGCCTACACCAGGTCTTGAACATCATGACTGCACGCCCATCAGTCCGCAGGCACATATACCTGCCCAGAACACCTGCAGAAAGGCATGCTGCCGCCCTGGATTTTTACGGAGTGGCACGATTCCCCAAAGTGCTAGGTGCCATCGACTGCACCCATGTGGCTCTACGTCCCCCCAGGGCATCAGAGCACATCTATAGGAACCGCAAGCACTGGCATTCCATCAACGTGCAGGTAGTATGTAATGCCAAGGGAATCATCACCTCAGTATATGCCAACTATCCCGGGTCCACCCACGACAGCTTCATTTACCGAATGTCCACCCTATGCCGGGACATAGATGCTGGGCGGCATGGCGATACATGGCTGCTTGGTGAGTATGTATGCCACTGCACATGCATGCATGTTGGATACTGAGCAAGGTCACAACCCCACCAATGATACCAATCACCACCTCCACAGGGGACAGTGCCTACCCTCTCAGCCCCCACATGATGACGCCAATTCGGAACCCCACCACGCCACCCCAGGTAAGATATAACACAGCCCACATTACAACCAGGGGCATAGTGGAGCGCACATTCGGAGTGCTAAAGACACGCTTTCGCTCCCTTGACCGTTCTGGCGGGCAGCTGTTATACGCTCCCCCAGTAGTGTGCAGGATCATAGTGGCAGCATGTGTCCTGCACAACGTTGCAACACGCCGGGGCCTGGCCGTGGACATGGTGGTGGCCCCACATCCCCAACCACATGCACAGCCGCTGCGCATGGGAGGGGAAAGGGCACGGGGGGAGGCAGCCCCTGGTGGCGGGGGGCGGGTGGGGGTGGTGGGAGACATGGGTGGGGGCCTGGTGGAGAGTGCCCCTGGTGGCGGGGGGGTGGGGGTGGTGGGAGACATGAGTGGGGGCCTGGTGGAGGGTGCCCCTGGTGGGGGCTGGGGGTGGTGGGAGGCATGGGTGGGGGCCTGTTGGAGAGTGCCCCTGGTGGCGGGGGGGTGGGGGTGGTGGGAGACATGGGTGGGGGCCTGGTGGAGGCTGCCCCTGCACTGCTGGGGGTTGGGGGTGGTGGGAGGCATGGGTGGGGGCCTGGTGGAGGCTGCCCCTGCACTGCTGGGGGTTGGGGGTGGTGGGAGGCATGGGTGGGGGCCTGGTGGAGGCTGCCCCTGGCGGCGGGAGGGTGGGGGTGGTGGGAGACATGGGTGGGGGCCTGGTGGAGAGTGCCCCTGGTGGCGGGGGGGTGGGGGTGGTGGGAGACATGGGTGGGGGCCTGGTGGAGGCTGCCCCTGCACTGCTGGGGGTTGGGGGTGGTGGGAGGCATGGGTGGGGGCCTGGTGGAGGCTGCCCCTGGTGGCGGGAGGGTGGGGGTGGTGGGAGACATGGGCGGGGGCCTGGTGGAGGCTGCCCCTGGTGGCGGGGGGGTGGGGGTGGTGGGAGACATGGGTGGGGGCCTGGTGGAGGCTGCCCCTGCACTGCTGGGGGTTGGGGGTGGTGGGAGGCATGGGTGGGGGCCTGGTGGAGGCTGCCCCTGCACTGCTGGGGGTTGGGGGTTGTGGGAGGCATGGGTGGGGGCCTGGTGGAGGCTGCCCCTGCACTGCTGGGGGGTGGGGGTGCAGGGGGACATGAGCAGGTGTGCAGGGTAGTCCCCTGTTTTGTAGGCTGCCTGCAGGGGCCGTGGAGGGTGTACAGGGAACACCTGTGAGGACCCACCCAGCCAAATCGCGTGTGACTTCCCACGCACCCCTGTAATACACGTACCCAGCCAAATCGCGTGTGATGATTCCCACGCACCCCTGTAATACACGTACCCAGCCAAATCGCGTGTGATAATTCCTGCGCACCCCTGTAATACACGTACCCTGGCTAATCGCGTGTTAAACTTCCCGCATACCCCTGTAATACACGTACCCTGGCCAATCGCGTGTTAAACTTCCCGCGTACCCCTGTAATACACGTACCCTGGCTAATCGCATGTTAAACTTCCCGCATACCCCTGTAATACACGTACCCTGGCTAATCGCTTGTTGAACTTCCCGCGTACCCCTGTAATACACGTACCCTGGCTAATCGCATGTTAAACTTCCCGCATACCCCTGTAATACACGTACCCTGGCTAATCGCGTGTATAACTTCACGCGTACCCCTGTAATACACGTACCCTGGCTAATCGCGTGTTGAACTTCCCGCGTACCCCTGTAATACACGTAGCCTGGCTAATCGCATGTTAGACTTCCCGCATACCCCTGTAATACACGTACCCTGGCTAATCGCGTGTATAACTTCACGCATACCCCTGTAATACACGTACCCTGGCTAATCGCGTGTTGAACTTCCCGCGTACCCCTGTAATACACGTACCCTGGCTAATCGCATGTTAAACTTCCCGCATACTCCTGTAATACACGTACCCTGGCTAATCGCGTGTATAACTTCACGCGTACCCCTGATATGCACGTTACCCGCTTTGCGTTCCTTGTTTGGCAGCCCTGTAAACTGGTCCAGGGTTAGCGCAGCCCTTTGCGATGATTTAGCGATTTTGATGGCTTTTCCTTGCGCGAGGGCGTTCTTGGGGGCGTTACTGGCGCTGCTGCAGGGTCGCTGCGATACTCTGCGCCACGGCTGGTTTGGGAGCCTAAAATCCATGAATACGCTGTGCGCCGGATTCGGTTTTGGCGCACGCGGCTGGCGCAGACTATCGCACGCAAACGCTGTGCGCCAGCCGCGTGCGCTACTTGTGCGCTGAATTCTATGAATTACCCTGTGAATGTTGTCATTATTGCAAAAGAACATGCTTGGTTAACTAAACACCTAGCAACATTTTGCTGAGGACAAAAAAACAGAACTATTGTCCCATACTGCCCTATGTAACAAAGCAGAAAAAATAACCTTGGCATTTGGAAGGACTTTCATGACTGCCTAAACCAAGTTTTGCAGATGTTGCAACAAAGTAGGGGCACAGACATAGCCCAAATGCACAGCACCACAGTGCAGGACAACTAAATCTGCACTATTACACCTAGCCATATCCTGACAAACTTCCAGCATTGTCTGCAAATTAAAACCAGACACAGTGCACCACACCACCTCCACTCCTTTTATGTCAAAATGGTTAGCCACATTCCTAGATTTAGTATACTGCTGCAAACCATTCACAAATATATCTCCAACCACCAACACCCTGACTTTCTCCACCTCTGCCAAATTCACTACACAGAGTGTCTCTCAATACAAAGCAGAACCTCAACACCTGATTGGCTAATCCCCAAAATACACTCCCATTTCATGCTCAGACGCCCCGGATGTGGCACGCCCTGTTCGTGGAAAGCCGCGGTGTCCGCAGAGTGTGTAACACTGGTGCAGCCCTTCTACCCTTTCCACTTCACTCTCTGCACCATTACCTCATTAGCAACTGTTAAGCAGTCACACAACCATCCATCAATCACATCCAAGAACTCTACATCTAACTCCATCATCACAGTTCAGCACTTAAGATGTACTGTTGATCACTCTCGGTACAAATGGGATGTGATTGCAAAGCACCTACAGCAAAATCTACTGTAAACATCTCCAAGATTTCTGCTTCCCGATTCATGCACATCCACATGAAAGAACACAAACGACAGGTATGAATATTTTCTGCACAGTACATGTACAGCTCTTGTTTAAATGCATATAAACAGGGTAACTGCCACTTACCCTGTATAACCTGTAAACAAAATGTACTGTCATTTCTCCCATCTGCTATGATCAAGTGTCGCTTGCAAAGCTGTCTGCTCTCCAAATTTTTATTTACCCATATTACTAACTGTAATGTGCAAACTGTTATTCTCTTCATTCATTCTGTGATTTATGTAACCACTGCCACCTATTTATCCACATTTCAACTATAATAGAATTTAATGCATTATAGTGCATAGGATGTACATGCACTTTCCTTTCTATACATTCTGGATATTTTACATACAATCTATCATTTGAACTTCCTTTAGGAATTATTAGAATAGTAATCAGACACAACACACACAGCTGTCTAACAGAGTGTCATTTCATGTTAAAAGATGTGGGAAATAACAGTATAATTGTGGGAGAAGGCTTTGTAGTGTGTTATAAAATGACACGCAGCCAGGATGAATACATGCATCTTTATTCATGCACATAGATAGCCAATATCATTTGAAAGGCTCCCAGCTGAAACAACACCACTGCCTCTACAACTGTTCTTCCAATCTAGACAGCTCTCTCATTCCAGCTGGTTGCCCATTCCGTTCTAGAATTTACCACAGCATTCAACTATACACAGGTGCAGTCATGTCTATCACATCATGTACAACTATGTACAAACAGTGTAGTAAACCAACACATACAACATTTCCCCCTTCCCTTCAATCTGTAACGCAAGCACCACAACTTTCATTGCAACCCTTACTTTATTTCAGACTCTCCCATCTCCAAGCACCACCATATCACCCAGTAGTTTGCTAACCACCTGCAGTCGGGTAAACTTGCTTTGTCCCCTTGCCACTTTTCCAGGTTTTCTTATTTGAACATTCTCCCCTAGAACTATCCCGAAGAGTAATAAGCTGTTGAACCCATCAAATCCTTCTGCTTTATTTCCCACACCTTCACAAATTCATACATTGCATGCTTTTCCCCACAGTTCCTGCCATTTACCCTGTATAAATAGCAAGAAAAGCATACAGTTATTTCTCGTATCTCCTAACATCCAATAACAACGCCTTAAAAAGCCATGTGTGCTCTGTGTGCTTACTATTGTAATCATTTCTAAGGCACATTCAACTGCAATATTCTAAGTAAAATCTACAGAATGCACATAGACAAAGAAAAGTGCATCTACATGCTATGCACAGTTATCAGAAAGCACTACTACTGCAAAAAGCAACACATTCATGTCTACATTAACAACAGTGCTATTAACACACATATTTACTAACTTATTTCTTTCACAGTGAAGACCACTCTCCTGAAAACCAGCAGTGTCTGAAGTACGAACCGGAACTCAGAAGAAACATACTCTTTCCATGCAAAAAAGTAAGTGCAATACTGCGATAATGTTCTAACTGTTTCTCAAACACTGTAGAATTCTCGTATTGTAGAACAAACAATTGTATTAACCCTGCAGCATTAGATTCAGTATTACTGCTTGCCCCTCAGCAGCTGCATACTTTGTATTGTCATCTGAACACCAGTATAGTAACACACAAATATGAGAATAGCCTTCCCACCCTGAAGTAACAGCCCATTGCACAATCACACACCTCTACATACATGCTTATCATCATACTCAGACACTCATGCACAAAGCACACATACATTGCACAACTTTCCAACCCACACTTTCTTTTTTTCTCCAACAGATTCCAAAGAAGGCCTACCAAAAAGGAACTCTGTAGAAAGCAACGCAGAAGTAGACAAAATCAAAATAAAAGTATCCGCCTCTAGCAGAATTTGTACAAAATGTTCAAACCAAACAGCTAATACAGTCACTAATCAAAACAAAACCAGCTTCCAGTAAATAAGCGTTGCCTCCTCTTTCAAAATGTAAAACGAAACAGAAAGCGATTAACAAGACTGCAGCTACCACTAGTACTAACACTGCACCTATAAATCTTGATGTAGCCACAAGTAAGCGTACCAAAAAAATTATTTTACAAAAAACGTTCTGCCACAGAGTCCTTCAGAACCTTATAAAAACAGGAGTGAAATCACACACAACCCTTTACACCTACTGTTGAAAATTAATCCTAGAAGCTCCCCTAGACAGTGCAATCCTTCTCAAAAAGAAATTATTTATTTTAGTTTTAAACAGAATGAGACCACTAACAAAACTAAGTACTAAACTACAAAAAATACTTCTCATAAACGGAATATCAACAAAGATAGCTTAGCAAACATCTGTGGAGGTGAATGGACTCACACCACCAGCACAGAACCACATTTCAATGAAGAAGCATACAAACAAAAGCAAATAAACCCCATTGCCATACATAGCAGTGGACGAGGGTATGAAAAACTTAAGAATACCATTATGGAGCAAGAAATGTTGCTAACAAAAATATCCCCAGAAAACTTAGTATCAACTCTCCATTCCACTGAACCAATGTGTCCAGTCATCATTGTGTAACATAGCCAAAAAATCTTTCAGATCTTTACGCCAGTTCCTCAATCAGTATGTGAAAGGCAAAGAGAAATTGAAAATAAAACTATCACAAAGTATGGACTCCTGTCCAGTGCGCAAATACACAGGACTACAAAGACATTCATTAGCCTGCATTTCTAGACCTATTTGCAAAGGCACCTTCCACCATATCAAAATGATATCAACTCAACATTCAACTATAAGAAATCTGGTTCATAAACTGTACTATGGCAAAAGTCCTGCTTTAGCACTAGCCAATTTAAATAACAATCTTCTACATGGTACAGCCAAATAACTACTCAAAGAAATAGAGCATATCCAGAGAAAATATTTTGGAAGTGAAAGCCACTTACAAAATGCAATTGCTTTACAACAGACTAGCAACAACTTTACAGATTGCAACCTTCTACTACACACATACAAAAAAGAAATGCTAAAGTTTAAAAGTACATCCGATGAAGTACCAAACCATGTGTCTGTTGCCACAGGACTTATTGTAATAATAGCACAAAAACTATAGACATAATGTACAAAATAGAAGACAATGAAGATTCCAAGTGTTTCCAATTAACTCTCTATCTTATAGCAGAAAACAAATACGAAATTACTGACCCCTTAATATGTTGCAGTTACTGCACTGCAAAACTTGACAACAACCAAACACCTTCACGTGCTATCACAAATAACTTTGAATTATTCCCACTATCAAAACCCCTTCAACAACATAACTTGTATGAGAGCATCATAATTCAACCAGCGCATCCATTTCATGCAGTAATACGCCTTCAGCCAAAAACAGCAAATCTCCCTCCCTCTGAATTACTGAAAGGCATTTGTGACAAAGTAGTTTATTTGCCATTAGATCTCAAAGAAAATGTAAACACTCTGGGAGTGCAATGTTCAATAGATCAATATTTAATTATCTTAGTAAATGGCATATCTCCAAAGACAAAAAACTTTGGCAACAACTCGTGAAGTTACATAAAGTTAGACAAGCCCTGCAATATCTAAAAGACAACAATGAATGCTACAAAGAAATAGATATTGAAGAAAACCTGAGGGAAACCAATGAAATAATTCAAGACTCACCAGAAACAGGTCAATTTCAACTTCTAGATCCTGCTACAGAATCCAATATTTAAGACCATTATACAATTCACCCATTACACTCTAAAGACACCATAGATGATGCACTGGAAACATACCAAATGCGACAAGCCAAAGGATCTCCAATCAGCATATGGGAAAAAAGTATAGAAGCACGTGCCTTTCCTCTACTCTTTCCTAGTGGAAAAGGAGGAAGGTACGATGATAGACCCACACAAATAACAGCATCAGAATACCACTCTTTACGTATGTATTCTGAAGACCCCAGGTTCAGACAAAATGTGAAATACATATCTCTTTGAAAGTGACCTCGCAACTCTATGCTACCGAGTTGAACACACATTGAAATCAGGTACCAATTTTCAAAATATGTCAGCTATGCAATTACTACAAAAAGTGCAAGAAAAAGGTGAGGTTTTACAGAAGAGAATTACAAATCTTTTAGCAAACATGCGTGGTACAAAAGAATACTGGTTCCAACGTCACAGAGATGTACACTGTATGATAAGAAAACTTGGCCCACCCACTTGGTTTGTGACATTAAGTTGTGCAGAATATGCAAGGGAAGATGTTCACGATTTCCTACGCATTGCAAAAAAAAACAAAAAACAAATATAGATATAAGAACACCAGGAGAACTCTGCTCTCTAGATCCTGTAAATGTACCAAGATATTTCCATCATCGCTTCATTGCTATGCTACACTTCATTTGTAATCAAACTGTTCCTCTCCTCCGAGAAGTGCAACACTTCTTTTGGAGAAAAGAATACCAAGCCAAAGGAGCACTACCCATCCACATGTTTTTGTGGTTAAAGATGCTCCCAAATTTGGTCTGGACAGCGATGCCACTGTTTTGCGGTTCATCCAACAATATGCCTCTTGTGAAATCTCTTCACAAACGACACATAGTGACCTTCGTGCACACATTTTACAATTTCAAAGACACAAATGTGGGAAGTATTGTTGTTGCAAATATAAAAACAAAGGGAAATTCTGCATCAAATGCCCCTTTGGTTTCCCTAGACCATTTTGAACAACAGGTCAAGTAAACAACTTCATGTCTTCAGTTAGACATAGGGCCACATTATGAATCAGTCGGTCCGTAAATAACGGTGGCGGTAAACCCGCCACCACCGTTGTTTCCGGACCGACTGATCTCGAGTTCTGCAGGCGGGAGGTGTCATTCCCACCAGGTCTGACCTGGCAGATTTAATAACACCTGCCTGCAGATGGATGTGGAAACACTGACACCATCATCAGATGGTGCCGGTGTTTCCACTTTCCCATTCCATCAATGGGAATGGGGATTTACCGAATTCTGCCTCTGGAATTACCGGTTCACCGGGGTTGTAATGACCCAGTGATTCCGGGAATCATGGAGGCGGAATGGTAATACAGATTACTGCCAGAATTTCCGGAACAGTTACTGCAGGGCTCGTAAGAAGGCCCATGGTGTCAAAGGTAAATCACCTAAGAACACATATTACATAAAAAGAACAGAAGGATCAAAATACATCAATGATTACAATGCAATCATTGCCCTCCTATGGAATGCAAATATAGATGTGCAGTACATTGCAGAAAATTCCACTGCCGTTGCACGATATTTCACAGCCTATTTAACCAAAGCAGAAAAAACAGAGCTCCAAGACCTCGGGGATGACATATTATCTGACAAAACCCTATCACAAAAATTGTACAGCTTTGGCATAAAAATGCTCTCCCATAGAAAATGTGGCTGCTATGAAGCATCAGATCGTTATACTGGTACTGCCTTGTATGAAAATACTATACTTTGGCTAAGCCTTGGTCCTGCTAAATCTAGAAATATAGTTCTGAAATCAAATGAAGACATAGAAACAATAACCAAAAATGATCCCCAAGCCAAGACATTTTGAAAAACAATTTACCAGACACATACTACCCAAACAGGAGTACCACCTTGGAAACCATGTGTCTATACCACATAGCCCAAAACTTCAAATGCACAAATAATATTAAACCAGATGAGAAGAAACGTAGATACAGAGTGGAGAATTGTGAAGGCAGCTTAGTGAAATTTTCCAGAAGAAGCTTAATTAATCATATCAAATTTTCATTAAAACCTCCTCAACATAAAGAACTGTATTACATGTACCTGCTAGAACTTTTTAACCATGGAGAAAAGAAAAAAGATTTACTAGATACCTATGACTCCTATGAGGACGCTTTCAAATCAAATGAAAGCACTACAACAGATGTAAACTTTATACAGTACAAAGCAATATTGCGCAATGAACAGCAACAAGAAGAACTCCAGGCGCAACTAAATGTGGACACTCCTGACAATAGTCTACTTTCTGTAACATGAAGCCAAGAACCACTTGGACAGCCACTAATAGCAAATGAGGCAGAATTAGCCATTACAGAAGCAGAAAACACCATGGGCCTCATTACGACCCAGGCGGTAAGTTACCGCCTGGGCCGTGACTTTACCACCATGGCGTAAACTGCGTTTACGCCATGGTGGTAGGCGGACTTACCGCCCCATTCCGAGGTCGGCGGGGCGGTAAGTCCCCAATCCCCATTTACCCTTCCCCATTCCCATTTTTGCCCCATAGGGCATAATGGGAGTGGGGAAGGCGTTAATTACGCCACCGTAAATTACGGTGGCGTAATTAACTTCATGGTCCCTTAGCGCCATGGATTTTAACACCTGCGGTGTTAAAAGCTCCATGGCGCTAAGGGACCTCGTACTCAGGCGGTAAGGGTCGGCGCTGTTTACGCTGCCGTAAACCCCTTACCGCCTGGGTCGTAATGAGGCCCCATGTGTCAGTATGATCAATCTACAGAAGACTTTGCTCTACTAAAGTCACAACTAAACAATGAGCAGCGTAGCATTTTCCAAGAAATAACAAAACAAATTGAACATGGTGTGCAGCATGAAAGTAAAAATTGTACCTGCCAGGACTACAAACCTATACTGCTATACGTGAGGGGTCAAGCTGCTTCAGGCAAAACGTTCTTAATCAAAATCATCAGCAAGTTCCTCCAACAATTGACAAACAACAAACTGTCAGCTGCTGTTAAGGTTTCGCTGCAAAACAAATTAGACTATTACAAACTTTCTCCTGAAGCTGCAATGGAACTACACAGGGTTTTTTCAACAAATGAAAATGCTGCTAATAGATGAGGTAAGCATGACTTCCAATCTAGTGTTAGCCTTCATTCACCTCAGATTACAAGCGTTCCTGAAAACAGACTATGAAGAACTCTTTGGAGGAAAACACATTATAGTTTTCGGAGATCTTCAATTAACACCAGTTAAAGGTGAACCTATTTTTAAAACCTTAGGGTACAAACTATGCCTTAGAACTCTTGGAAGCATAGGAAATGTCAACCTTTGGCAAGATTTCCAATGCAGAGAATTAACTGAAAACATGCGTCAGTCTGCAGACCTCAAATTCGCCAATATATTATAAAGTATTAGAGTTGGTGTACTATCTCAAGAAGCGCGATCTTTATTGAAAACCAGGCACATCCATGCACTCTATGGCCACAAATCATGTGCTACTGATTTCATGGAAGAATTACCACACAAAAATGTAAATTGTATGTCCTTGATGCCAACTCTTGCAAGCTGTTCAAAATTTAATGAAACAATGTTAAAAAATGAAATGCAACCAATACTTCAAATTTGGTCCACAGACAAACTGGACGAACATGGTATGACACTACCCATGTGTCAACAAGCCACAACAAGGCTAAATACCTTAGAAAACTCTATCTCTAACACAGCTGGTTTGGAGATAATATCAAAATTATCTTTAAACTCTGGACTAATGCTTAAACATAACCTTGACGTGGACCAAGGACTAGTTAATGGAGCACTTTATACAGTTGTTGGCTTTCAAACATACACACGTGACAACAACATTCATTGTGTCAATATTCTCTTTGACAAACTATCAGAAGTTAAAAGGATAGAACGCTCAACAGACTGCTTCCTTCTTTTCGAAGACATGTATGTACGCAGAGAACAATTTTCTCTAACTCTAGCATACGCAGTCACCCTTCACAAATCACAATGTAGCTTAGTGTTAAAAGAAGGCATGAGCTTTGTAAGACTATCACACTTACGTACACTTGACAGATTATTTCTCATCAACGATGATGCAAGTAAAGTAAATGCTGATATTCCTTGCAATCTAGAATACAATAGTCTGTGTTCACTCAAAACCCCCGATTTAACAACCTATCCTGTTCCGCAAAAAGCTACATTTTGTAAAAGAAAACTACTTCACTCTCAAATTATGCAGGATCTCACAGCAATTCCTCCAAAGAAATGAAAAGAAGCTAGTACTTCATCAAGGACTACAACCAAAGAAGAATCTTCTGCACAACAAAGTCAACTACCTCTTCAGAGAAACAATGCACATTCCGAACAAATGACTTGGACACAGAACAGTCAGGTCCATTCAAATTTTAAAATGCAACTGGTGTAAATTGCTACGCAAATGTAGCAATCACTATTCTATTCTAATTGCCAACAATCATTGGCAACGTTTACGTATGCGGGACATACCAATTGTGTTTGCAAATGTTAGTCCTTCACAGAAATGAAACCAACAATTCTGGAATAAGGCAGGAATTGGACTACTGTGCTGGAATGGTCAAATTCACTATAAACACACAAGAAGATCCAAAAGAATTTCTAATGTACTAACTACAAGTACTAGAAAACAAAAACATACCTATAAATGAAATCTTCAAGATTTCATACATGTGGAAACATACATGCACTCTTTACAGCCATGTCACACATGAAGAAGTTCCTAATGAACACTTCCTATATGTATCCATACCTAACTGTGAATCCATTCCATTTCAGCAACTTGCACAAAATGCAAACCATAGCAGATTATGTACTACCTGGAATTCAGATAATTGCTCCACCTTACAAATACAGACATATATTAAATACATAATAGTAATGCTTTTACGTTGCAATGCAGATGGTACCAAAAACAACTGAAAGCTGACTGGATTCTCACATGGTCAAGTATCACTTGGTAAGAAAACCTTCACAACAATAGGTATAATCTACCACGCAGGAGCCACAACCAATGCAGGTCACTACACTGCATATATAATAAAAAATTGTGGATGGTGCGAAATTACTCTAAAACAGAGATTACCAGCAATCGTTGTAAACACTTACTTAAAATTATTATTATTTTTTTTGTGTGTGTGTGTTCCAAAGGAACTTTACAAAAAGAAGAGCTGCATTTATGTCCGAAGTGACTAAACAGGGTGGGACCTTGAACATGTTAACATTGTCCTTGTAGGTTCCAGGATTTTTACAGTCGCTAGAAGCCAGGTTGATCGATCACCTCCTATCAGTCTATGCCACCATTTTTCTTCGTCCCACCCACGTTCTTCCGCTAGTAGATGTTTGAGGTACATGTGTCTAAGTTGCTGATTTTTAGGACATGAAAGAAGCAGGTGACGAATGGATTTAGTTTCAGACCCGCAAAGACGGCCCTTGCTTGTTTCGGAGAGGCCTCTGATGGTACTGATTTCGTTAGTGTCCAGTAAGTTCAGCCTTATCCTTAACAAAGAAATGCGGGCCGACCTTCTGGGGAATTTTTTTAAGTATCTCATTGGGTCATTGACCATTGAGTACGACTGAGGGAGTTGGAGAAGTAATTTGTTTTTCTGTTGCTGTTTCTTGTGTTTGAATCCAGGCTAATTCTTTCAATTTCTTAGACACTCTTGCTCGATTGGTGATGAGGTCGTCTTCCGAGCAGGTGACTGACTGAAGTAAGGCCTTGTTTGCGGCTTTCCAAGTCGATAGCATTTTCACCTTGTCTGTTTGTAGCTCCTTGTTTAGCAGGCCGTAGATTTCATTGCTTTTGTCCGTGATACATTTTCGCTATAGGCGAAGGGCATTGATGTTTACTGTTGCCTTAAGCGACAGAAGGCTGAGTTCTCGCCGAATTGCTTCAATGGACGTAGATTGTGGAAGGGAAAAGACAGCCTTCCAAAACTGGCCTTCTAGTTTTCGTCAGATTTTTTTGAGGATCAATGGCAATGCCTCCGCGCCATAGGTGATCGAAGGGACGACCTTTTTCTTGTAGAATTCTATTACTGGCATACTTGAAATATTCCCGAATTTCGTGTCTATCGCCTTTCCTTGGGCTGCCAGCTTTTTTATTTTCTTTTGGAGGTTTAACTGCACAGAGGTTTCATGTTTCAAACTGTCCATCATTACTCCAAGGTATTTATATTCAGTTACCTTGTCAATCTCAGTGTTCTCCAAAAACCATTTGTATGTGTCTGATCTTTTTTTCTGGCCTGCTTCAAATATCATAATTTTGGTTTTATCTTTCTTTATTTTTAATTTGTTTTCCAAAGTGTAGAGAAGTAGATTTGATAGCTGTCTCTGGAGACCTATCTGGGTCTGATAGAATAAAATGAGGTAATCCGCATACAGAAGATGGCTCATTTTAACGGTGGCCACGGACGGTGGAAATGTGCGAGAAAGGTCTTCAGATTCACCATAGTCGCCAATATAGGCTACGAACAGAACTGGGGCTAAAGGGCAGCCTTGTTTCACCCCTCTTCCTGTCGAAATTTCTTCCGAGAGGTTGCCTAGTTGTGATAGTCGCACCCTAAGGGTGGTGTCCATGTGTCGTGCTTTTATTGGCTGGAGGATCTCCTGAGGGCAACACCATCCCTCCAGTTTTTCCCAAAGGCGATGCCTGTCGACTAGGTCAAAGGCCTGGAAGAGGTCGATAAACACCACAAAGATCTGCGGTTTGCCCTCCAATACCTTGCTGATAGTTAGTATATTTGCAGCTGTACCCACGTTTCTTTTGAAGCCCGTTTCGAACATGTCGTTACATGGCACCGACTTTGACCAGGATTGAAATCTTTTTAGGAGCAGGCTCCCAAATACTTTTCCGATACAGTCCAGAAGGGCTATGGGGCGATAATTTGATGGATCTGTGATATCACCCTTCTTATAAATCGGGACAACGATGGCTTTTGTCCACGAAGCCGGGATATATTTCTGCGAGGCGCATCTCATGAAGATGTTCTTGATGAGCATTGCCCATTTCACTTGATTAGTTTTCAAATCTATGTTGGATATTCCGTCGGGCCCGCCACTCTAGAGTTCTTCAGCTTTTTGAGATGGTCTCTAATTTCATCTTGGTCATCCAGTGCAAGCCATTTGGAGTCCTCCGGAGGCCTTGTGGGTGAGTCCAGGATGGGGGGCGCTTGAAAAAGAGAAGAAAAGTGGTCGATCCATTTGTGTTGGGCCATGCTGTTTATGGTGGGGTTGTTATACGATGGCAATGCTGTTTTTAGCAGGGACCAGAACTCTTTCACTTTGTTGCCACATATTGCTTTTAGCATATTTTCTGCGTCCTGCTGATATAGTTGATGTTGGTGATTTTTCACCCAAGTTTTGTATGTTTTTATTGCGCCCATTAATTTTTCTTTGTTTTGAGGAAAATTCGCAAGCCTTCTTTTCGTCCTTCGCAGGTCTTGTCGTTTTTCTACCAGGATAGAATCGTAAGTATGTCTTGGGGTGTTGAAGTAGGTAGACGGTGCTTTGGTTTTCACCCTGTGCTGGACTAGAAAAGGAACATAGTCCAGGTTTTCTTTACTTTCAGGGCTCCCTCTGGGAGCATACTTTGCCATTCATTTTCTGACAGATTCAGCTGTTAATTTCAGACGGTTTCCCTGTGAATTTGGTTCAATCCCCAAGATGTACGGGGCTGGTGGCTTAAAGCTGTTATTCAAGGACATTGTTAGCTGATTGTGGTCGCTGTCTTTTGTTTTGTGGACTTCAAAGTCACTCACCTTTGCCAATAGGTGGCGTGAGGCAAAGATATAGTTGATGGTCGCATGAAGGGATCCTTGCTCCCAGGTGGGGGGGCGATATTTGTTTGGAAATGTTACCTCAAGGTTCTCGAGTTTTCTTGAAGCCATTAAAGATGACTATTGGCGTCCTCTTTTAGCTGCTGGGGTCAGATGTGGATTTAGACCCATCTTGGATGTAGGGTCGTGGCATTGGGCGTTCAAATCGCCACAAATTATGATAGATGGGACCTGGTGTGTCGATTGAATCTCATCTAGAATTTCTTCCATCATGGTCAAATAAGTATGTTGGTTTATGCCCGCCGGGTTCCAGTATGTGTTCACAGTTGCAATTTGCGACTCCCTGGAATTGTTTTGCTCATCCCAGTCTAAAAGCACTGCCTGGATTGAGAGGTTTGATTGTAGTATGTCCTTTATCTTCAAACCAATGCCCTGTCGGCACGCTATAAGTAGCTCCGAAGTCGGACGACCCAAGAGACCTTTGTTAGGGGGCGCTAGGATGATATCGTACCCGTCCAGAGCCAGTGTTTTACGGAGCCAGGTCTCTTGAAGACAAATGATGTCAAACAAGGCCAGGTTTGCGTCTCCCGCATCGTCAGGTGAAGAGGTCCTCGGGTGTTCCACGAGCAGAATCGTAGAAAGGTTGATTTATGGTTGACTGTCGGGACGTCCTTTACCCTTTTGTGCCGACCTGCAAATTGCTATTTTCTCATTTGCGTCAGAGCCCTTGGGAGTGAATCCCAAAGACCCTGAAGTTTGTCTCTTGGTTGTGGCTTTGGGCCAGAGCATTCTTTTACTGATGATGGGCTGGGTCATTTTCAGCTGTTTCGTTGTGGTTAGAGGGTTTTCTATCCGCTAAGATGTTAATTCTTTTCTTCGAACTTTGGGCCGGCAGTTGTTTCTGGGTAGCATCAGTAGCAATTACTGAGGATTTATGTTTGTTCCTTTCATTTGTTGAATAGTCAACGGTGACTCTTCTGTTTACAGTCACGTTTCCTTTTCCTCGTTTTTTATCATGGTGCCCCCTTTCACCCAATGAGCTTTGTTGATCCCGGTTTTGGGGATTTTGGCTTTGGTTCTTTAGAGTATAACCCAAAGATGATAGGTCCTCCTTTGCACGCGCAATTTCCTTTTTTGCGCTCATGGAGGTGATGTATATGTAAGCTTTTGCTCTGTGATTCGAGTGGTATGGGTCCACTATCTTCAGGTCCGCAGACTTAATCCGACGTAAGGCTGGAATAAAGCTGAACAGTGTGGGGATGCCCCTTCTGTTAAGGATTTTGTCATCCTTATTGTCTACGTGTTGTTCCAGTTTTATAGGTGACTCCAACATGTACTGTTTTTTCTTTTGGTATTGCTCGGTTTTGGAGACATAATGCGATTGAGGGTGAGACAGTGTTTCTTCAATTTGGCTTTTCCTTGAACTTTGCCGGCTTCTTTTCTTGAGGTAATGGTCTGACCCATGTCCACCGCTCTTCTGGTGCGGGTACTGATTGCAGGAATACTTCCTTCTGCTAACAGAAGAGGGGGAGGGGCACGAGGAAGCAAAAGAGACCACTCAAAAGCTGGGAGAGATGGGTGTCTTCTTTTTTGGAGGCTGATGTGGTTTTTTTCTCCGTTCTTCCAAGGTTCTTCTTCAATACTTGCGGCTTCATCCTGGGAAAAAGTTTTCTCAGGTGTCGCTGTGGCTTGGTCCCCTTGAGGTTGATTACCCTCCTTGGATGGCGTTATTTCGTGGAAAGCGTCGATATGTTGGGAAATATTCTTCAGGTCCTCCTCCGCCAGGAATTCTTCCATTGTTTTAAGCTAGGCTTTGTTCCCCTTTTGTTTTTCTAGTTGGAGGACCAGGGTTTGCTCGGGTGTGCCAGATGCAGCAGCTTTTTTGTTATGGCAGGCTTCAGATTTCTGTTCTTTTTTCCCTTTTTGTTTTTGGCCGAGGGGCAGGTTTTTAGAACTATCTGCTCTGGCTGTTGAGAACATCGAGTAAGCACGATATTTATCCCCTGGGGTTGGTTTTTGGTATGGAAGGATTTGCGGGGGATCGTCTGTGATGTCGTTGACGTCTTGATTTGCCACTGTGCTATTGTCAACAGCTAATGTAAGCCGAAAATCGGAAGTGGGTGCTGATGGTGGTGTTAGTATGGGAGGACTTGGATCACGCGTTTCACCCACAAGGGAATTGTCTTGAGCTTCAGGAGAAGTATCCTTCTGCCCCTTTTGCACGTTGGTTTTGAGATTCTTTAGTCGTTCCTCTAAAGCAGTCATGTAACCTTCTAAGAAGATTAGTTTTGTCTTGTTGGGTGTCCTGACCCATGTTTGGACTATTATGCTGCAACATTTGGAGCTGTGGGCTTAGGAAATCCAAGAGGGCGGAAAAGCCCATATTTGCGACAGAATCCAGGAGAACTGTGCAGTTTTGCGCACACCAAAATGGTCCCCTGACCTGCCACCCACCAGTGCAAAGAAAGATGGTTCTGTTCAAAACCCGTTTTTATTAATGTCAAAAATTGCTAAGATCATGGGCCCGGAACCACCAAACAAAAATCCAACTATGGTTGAGTGTTTTACTTTACTCTACTACAGATCCACATCAATGCCATGTCAAGCAAGGATCATATACTATCAAATAAAATCCTTTCTTTTTGAAATTTATTAATTCAAGACAGCTGTCAAAAATAGGTGCAGTACCGTCATTGGACACTGACCGGCGCTGGCGCTCTATAAATCCTGACAGGAGAGCTGTCTTGCAGAACTGTGCAGTGAACAGAAGGGGGTCTTATGTAATTAAAAGTTCAAAAGACATGCCTTTCCTGAGAACTCTTAACACCCCAGAGACCCACACCAGGAGGCAGGATATCACATGGCCCTGTTGATTGAGAGGGAGGGCACTTCCCTGCAGCCTGCTGGTCCCAACACAATAGACCCTTTCAATTAAATGGAGTATGCTGATTTGGGTGTGGACTGTAAACAGAGCTCTGCCTGAAAGTAGAGACATGTGATCCCTGACTCCCCCAGTTCCTAGGGGCGGGCCAGACAGGACTGTGGATTCATATTGCAGCAAATATATGTTTAAGTTAAATGCTTCTAAAATTTTGGATTACGCTCACAGAAATGTACAATTTGGGGATCCTGAAAATGAAAAATGCCCTCACGATTTGAGCCTAAATTCCACTTTGTATGGTGTTCTGGCACCGAACCCCGCTATTTATTAATATTGCAGACACTGTGTTTAGGATAGAGACATAGTAATTTCCAGTAATATGCTCAGGGAAGGGGTACAGGTCTGTGTAAATTTTGAGGAAAAAACCAATATGGCGAAAGTCACTAAAAAGCACAAAATGTTGCCATTTGTGAACCCAGGCTCTGAGGGGGATCAGAGTTGGGCAAGAGTGTATCTTAATTTCATCTGTGAAATGTGTACGTAATTTCAACGACGTGTGTATCTGGGGAACCTGTTAGTTATGAAAAATGAATTTTCTAAGTAAAAGCAAAGGGGTGTTTCTTCAATAGACTGTAAGACTCTGACTCAGTCTGACACACTATCCCTTCTCAAATCAGGTCACAGAGAATCCTTGACCTATCAAATCATGAGAGGGTTGGGCATGCAGAATGAGCCGACCCACCCACTTTCAAAACACATAAAAAGAGACTGCTTGGACAGATAGAGATTCACTTTCCACTTTCTTGCGGAGCATTTTGACGGACAACTTCACATCCAGACTCCAGACTTTACATCCAGAGATCCAGAACTTAACTCCAGATAGATCCAGAACCAAGCCAGAACTTAAAGCGAAGAGGCCTGAACCACCAGCTAAATCCTTTTTCAGCAGGCCTCAAAATCATTTGCAACCCAATATTCAAACAGCTGGGCTGAGTTGTTTGATTCTGGCCTAGAACCCTGTGCCAGAAACACCTAGAAAGCAGAACCCTGTACCCAGAACCGCAGACCAGACCCAGACCAGATTGCTGTGAGCAGAACCAGAGATGCAGAACAGACCAGCAGATACAGAGCTGACCCAGATAGCTGTGACTTCAGAACCAACCGCCTGGAGTCCAGCCCCAACCTGACCAGACCCTGATGGCTTATTTCAAAGTTATAGTTTGAGTACCCAGTCAGAACTGTGCAAAACCAATCTCTTAGTTTAAAATAATCGAATTCTAACTATTTTAACCTATTAGAACTGCATCATAAGGAATCGTGTGTCTATTCTGTGAGTTCACAGCTGCAAAACTGTCATCTGTCATTCTGAAACTGTAATTTAATTTCTGAAAATCTACCTTCACAAAATCGTCCGTATTTCTTGAACCGTTTGTGCTAGGAGCGAGTTTTAACTTTCATTTTAAAGCTAAGATTCTAGGCTTTCCGACGAACCCAGAACCAACCTTTTCTGTAATCGCGCTTGACGCACTCGGAAAAAGTGTCTCGATTTGCGATTTGGCTCAAATTTCTTCACTTGTCAAAATAGCAGCTTCTTGCTTTCCTTTGCTGAAATTTGTTTGCAACCTGATAATCATTCATAGAGCATTGCTAAAGTGATCCTGAACTAATTTAAAGTTGCTATCACCCACCTGAATCTCCTAAAGGTATTAAAATCATTTTTAGCATATGTTTCCCTTCTTTGCATACCACATTTAAAGTACTTTTGCCTGTGTTTAAAATCATCCCTGTTTCTCTAAGCTTGCTAGGGGGGAACTGAATTCGTATTGTACTGTGATTCTATTCCTGAAGACTGTGGGCCTCATTACGACCCTGGCGGAAAGTTACCGCCAGGGCCGTGACTTTACCGCCATGGTGCTAACTACGTTAACACCATGGCGGTAAGGGGATTTACCGCCCCATTCCGACCTTGGCGGGGCGGTAAATCCCCAATCCCCATTTACCCTTCCCCATTCCCATTTTTGCCCCATAGGGCATAATGGGAGTGGGGAAGGCGTTAATTACGCCACCGTAAATTACGGTGGCGTAATTAACACCAAGTTCCCTTACCGCCATGGATTTTTACACCCGCTAGAAGCAGGTGTAAAATCCGCCATGGCGGAAAGGGAACTCGTGATTGGCGGTAAGGGGTCGGCGCAGCTAACGATGGCGCTAACCCCTTACCGCCAGGGTCGTAATGAGGCCCTGTGTGTGTTACTTCCATCTCCTTACATTGCATAGGGGGGGAGTGAATTGTCAGAGAAAAAGTGATCATATTATCTTTTGCTGAAATCATATCAAGTTTATTTCTGTACTGCCTTTTATTCATCTTTGCATCTCCTTGAAACCATAAAGCATTCTCAACTACCTTATCCTCTATGCTATTCCTAAGTAATTAAACCAGTGTGCTAGTATAACATCATCCATTGTTGATCACTGTCATATGTCTAAGTGTGATATCAAATATTAATTTATTATAAAAGTGTGATCTATATCTATTGTTTAATTTTTCAAATAAACCTTTTTCATTTGCAAAACAAACCTACTTCTTGGCTCAGTGGGGCCAGGGGGATTCTAAGAGAGGGGCGTTTACAAGGGTTCATCATCCAGATTATAACTTGTCATAAAAATATATAAATAAGGGCTTCCCTTGGGCGTCCCAGATGAGGCACTGACTTAGTGGGATTGCTTGATTGGAGTCACTTGACAGAATGCATCATTGCTTGAATCATGGTGTGGTCTTTTAAGTTCTCATTTATCCCTTCGTAGAGTTTGGTGAACGGGGCCAAGGCAATGGTTACTGCTGAAATAATGGATATGAGGTCCAGCTTCTTTGTCGAGGGAGATTCGGTTGGTGTGCCAGGTTGTTGAGAGTGACTTTTTGATGCTGTGGTTGTTGTGTGACTCTCGTTTAGCAGCCTTATGGCTGTGGGAGTAGTTGATAAATCTAGTGACCCGCGTCTTTCCCAGTCTAAGGTCAACTTTTTGTTAGTGTGGTCAGAGGGCACACCTTCCTGAAAATTTCAGATTGACTGCTGTTTTTCAATGCAGATGGGACGTGTTTCTTGGTTTATGGATCTGGACGTCTGGCCCATGGTGGCCTCGTTGTCCCTTTGGACTCGGAGTGCTAATGGGAGATTGTGTAATGGAAGGTCAAGTTGTGGCGTATGAGGCGTCTGGTTAACGATCAACTTTTTGGTGTGAATTGGGCTTTGAGTATCGCTTTGTGTGTTTATTTGGCTGGGAGCTGTATTTCCCTGGTGTTGCACGCTTTTCTCTTCACTACTGTGAGAGTTTTCTGTTAGATGCTCTGCTGCCCCGGCGGAAGGGGCTAGAGATGGTAGTCCAAATTGGAGGGAAGGAGAATATGACCTGGGATTTAGCACCGGGAGACCCGGTAGTGGACTGTGAGGAGCTTGATGCGCCTTTCCAGTGTCCTGCGTCTTTAGGTGCGGCTCTGCGGCCAGAGCCCTTTTCCTGGTTTTCTGCAGTGGTTGGCAAATCTTTACGGCCTCTAGGATTTTCTCATCTGTGAGGTCATCTTTCTGACAAAGTGGCTCCGGAGCAAAAGTGTTGAAGAAATCTGTTATTAGGCTAGCAACTGAAGGCTTCGTTGAATCTGGTTTCCATGTTTTTTTTCTTGGGTTTTGACCACTTATTTTTGTTGTGGAAGTCGGTAGGCTTGTAAGTGTTTTTTCTGTGATTTTGGTTTCAAAATCCCATTCCGTTTCGGATTTCCCTTTTTCCTTTTTTTCAGGGCATGCCATTTCGTTCCAGCAGTGCTTTTTTGCATTTGAAGCACGTATAGAAGAGGCGCTCTCTGTGTGATGGACTATGATCGGATCTTGATCGTTTATGGGTGACAGCTCTGGACCCGTGAAGACGTCTTGTAGCAGGGGTGGAGGCCCGCCGTGAAGAGGAAGAGCTTTATTGAGCGGTACCGGGTATACTTGCGCCTCAATTTGCTGCTGAGTATTGAGGCCACTTGTATTTGTTGCCCGATGGGCATCCATATGAAATTTGTGCTGTAAACTGGTTTCCCCCTCATGGGAGAAGTCCTTTTGTAGAAGTTTGCCCGACTCTGTGGGCGAGATCGTAGTCGGAGAAGGACGGGGCCTGGTTTCACTCCCCCGAATCCACTCCTCTTTCGCATCAGCAGCAGAGGGAGCTGCCGTGACATCGACGGGAGCCACCCCCGGCACAGGCCACTGCTGTGAGGATGTTGTCCGCCCTTCGCGGGCTCTCCCCCCCGCTCATGGGCCTCGGTCTTCCTCCGGAGGCCACTGGGGGCCGGAGCTTTGAGGGGAGATTCCGCGATTGAGACTGCAGGGGCAGGAGACGTGGAAACCAAGGCTCCTCCGAAGGTGAGTGGACTCCTTCTACAGTCCTGACATCGCTCCCTCGATCCTGGGGGGAGGGGATCCTCATGACGAGCTGGTCTTTGTTTTCTGCCCACTGCTGCAGAAGTTGTACGGCGGGAATATATGGAAGACTTTGTCTCAGGGATGAAGCTGGAAGTTTCTGAGGTAGAAAATTTAGTAATTGTTTTTTTGAGCGTAATCATGGGTGCGCGCTTCGCAGCAGGTGGCCCTCCTCAAACTCCATAGAATCTTGGACAGTGTCCAGGGACAGCGAGATTGCCGGGTCAGGCACCATGGCAGCCATGCACAGACTGCAAAAGACTGCACACTCAAAGCCACACTCCGCGGCCCACTCCGCGGTGTGGCGGAGGTCTTGTAGAGCAACAGCAGTAATGGCACCTCCCACAGGAACAGTAGAGAGAGAAGAGTGACTGCAATAGACTGCACACTAGAAGCCACACTCTGCGGCCCGCTCTGCGGTGTGGTGAAGGTCTTGTAGAGCAACAGCAGTAATGGCACCTCCCACAGGAATAGTAGAGAGAGAAGAGTGACTGCAATAGACTGCAATAGACTGCACACTCAAAGCCACAATCCACTTACTTAATATTCTTAAAACCAAAATTTAATAACTAATCTGTGTATGAACATGAACAAAACTTCAACTTCAAAACTATGAACAGTTAGAATATGCCAACAGGTATATAACTGCCCCAAGATTATTCAACAAGCAAACAGATAAATGGATACCACTGAAATGAAACAAGGAATAAACAGTTAGAATACGCCAATAGGTATCTAACTGCCCCGAAATTCTGCAACAAGCAAACAGATAAATGAATACCACTAAAATGAAACAAGAAATAAACAGTTAGAATAAGCCAACAGGTATCTAACTGCCCCACAAATCTGCAACAAGCTAACAGATTGATGGATACCACTAAAATGGAAAAAGAAATAAATAAATAGAATATACCAACTGCTATCTAATTGCAACAATACTACCACCTTTTCCAAATCAAAAAACATACACCTATTCAATTCCTCCTACTGAAATCAATAAAATAAATGTATTGAACCACAACAAAGAAAGGTTTATTTTTTTTATCCAGCATGGATTTTTTTCCCACAGACCCAATGATTTAATGAACAAACACAGGAACTGAGCAAATTTCACAATACACTGGTTTGAACTATAGTACTTTGAAAGTACTAACTATGAGGGTCAAAAAAGTACAGAAATGTATTCTATTCAATGCAATTTCCATTATAAACTACCTACACTAAAATGTATTTTTTTCTTTTATCTCAGTGATTGAAAAAAAATGTCTGCTCCATCTACCCATGTCATCAGAAAACTGCATACAACCACACAAAGTCAACAGTAAGTATATAATGATTGGACTCACATACACCACAGCATAACACACCCATTCAAGCAAACACCTGACCATAGACCACAATCCAAAATGTTTGCTTCCATGGGTATCTTATTGTTCAACTTTTTGTTAGTGTGGTCAGAGGGCACACCTTCCCGAAAATTTCAGATTGACTGCCGTTTTTCAATGCAGATGGGACGTGTTTTTTGGTTTATGGATCTGGAAGTCTGGTCCATGGTGGCCTTGTTGTCCCTTTGGACTCGGGGTGCTAATGGGAGATTGTGTAATGGAAGGTCAAATTGTGGCGTATGAGGCGCCTGTTTAACGATCAACTTTTTGGTGTGAATTGGGCTTTGAGTATCGCTTTGTGTGTTTATTTGGCCAGGAGCTGTATTTCCCTGATGTTGCACGCGTTCCTCTTCACTACTGTGAGTGTTTTCTGTTAGATGCTCTGTTGCCCCGACGGAAGGGGCTAGAGATGGTAGTCCAAATTGGAGGGAAGGAGAATATGACCTGGGATTTAGCACCAGGGGACCCGGTAGTGGACTGTGAAGAGCTTGATGCGCCTTTCCAGTGTCCTGCGTCTTTAGGTGTGGCTCTGCGGCCGGAGCCCTTTTCCTGGCTTTCTGTGGTGGTTGGCAAATCTTTACGGCCTCTAGGATTTTCTCATCTGTGAGGTCATCTTGCCGACGAAGTGGCTCCAGAGCAAAAGTGTTGAAGAAATCTGTTACTAGGCTAGCTACTGAAGGCTTGGTTGAATCTGGTTTCCATGTTTTTTTCTTGGATTTTGACCACTTATTTTTGTTGTAGAAGTCGGTAGGCTTGTAAGTGTTTTTTTCTGTGATTTTGGTTTCAAAATCCCATTCCGTTTCGGATTTCCCTTTTTCCTTTTTTCAGGGGATGCCATTTCGTTCCAGCGGTGCTTTTTTGCATTTGAAGCACGTATAGAAGAGGTGCCCTCTGTGTGATGGACTATGATCGGATCTTGATCGTTTATGGGTGACAGCTCTGGACCCGTGAAGACGTCTTGTAGCAGGGGTGGAGGCCCGCCGTGAAGAGGAAGAGCTTTATTGAGCGGGACCGGGTGTACTTGCGCCTCAATTTGCTGCTGAGTATTGAGGCCACTTGTATTTGATGCCCGATGGGCATCCATATGAAATTTGTGCTGTAGACTGGTTTCCCCCTCATGGGAGAAGACCTTTTGTAGAAGTTTGCCCGACTCTGTGGGCGAGATCGTAGTCTAGAAAGAGGGGGCCTGGTTTCGCTCCCCCGAATCCACTCCTCTTTCGCATTAGCAGCAGAGGGAGCTGCCGTGACATTGACGGGAGCCAGCCCCGGCACAGGCCACTGCTGTGAGGATGTTGTCCGCCCTTCGCGGGCTCTCCCCCCCCCGCACATGGGCCTCGGTCCTCCCTCCGGAGGCCACCGGGGGCCGGAGCTTTGAGGGGAGATTCCGCGATTGAGACTGCAGGGGCAGGAGACGTGGAAACGAAGGCTCCTCCGAAGGTGATTGGACTCCTTCTACAGTCCTGACATCGCTCCCTCGATCCTGGGGGGATGGGATCCTCATGACGAGCTGGCCTTTGTTTTCCACCCGCCACTGCAGAAGTTGTACGGCGGGAATATATGGAAGACTTTGTCTCAGGGATGAAGCTGGAAGTTTCTGAGGCAGACAATTTAGTAATTGTTTTTTGAGGGTAATCATGGGTGCGCGCTTCGCAGCAGGTGGCCCTCCTCAAACTCCATAGAATCTTGGACAGTGTCCAAGAACGGCGAGATTGCCGGGTCAGGCGCCATGACAGCCATGCACAGACTGCAATAGACTGCACACTCAAATCCACACTCCACGGCCCACTCCGCGGTGTGGTGGAGGTCTTGTAGAGCAACAGCAGTAATGGCACCTCCCACAGGAATAGTAGAGAGAGAAGAGTGACTGCAATAGACTGCACACTCGAAGCCACACTCCGCGGCCCGCTCTGCAGTGTGGTGGAGGTCTTGTAGAGCAACAGCAGTAATGGCTTCTCCCACAGGAATAGTAGAGAGGGAAGAGTGAGTGCAATAGACTGCACACTCGAAGCCACACTCCACTTACTTAATATTCTTAAAACCAAAATTTAATAACTAATCTGTGTATGAACATAAACAAAACTTCAACTTCAAAACTATGAACAGTTAGAATATGCCAACAGGTATCTAACTGCCCCAAGATTCTGCAACAAGCAAACAGATAAATGAATACCACTAAAACGAAACAAGAAATAAACAGTTAGAATACGCCAACAGGTATCTAACTAAAAAAAATATGCAACAAGCTAACAGATTGATGGATACCACTAAAATGGAAAACAAAATAAATAAATAGAATATACCAATTGCTATCTAATTGCAAAAATACTACCACCACTTCCAAATCAAAAACCATACACCTATTCAATTCCTCCTACTGAAATCAATAAAATAAATGTATTGAACCACAACAAAGAAAGGTTTATTTTTTTTTTTATCCAGCATGGATTTTTTTCCCACAGACCCAATGATTTAATGAACAAACACAGGAACTGAGCAAATTACACAGTACATTGGTTTGAACTATAGTACTTCGAAAGTACTAACTATGAGGGTCAACAAAATACAGAAATGTATTCTATGTAATGCAATATTCATTATAAACTACCTACACTAACATGTATTTTTTTTCTTTTATCTCAGTGATTGAAAAAAATGTCTGCCCAAACTACCCATGTCATCAGAAAACTGCATACAACCACAAAAAGTCAAACAGTAAGTATATAATGATTGGACTCACATACACCACAGCATAACACACCCATTCAAGCAAACACCTGACCATAGACCACAATCCAAAATGTTTGCTTCCACGGGTATCTTATGCTGCAGTGCTTGTTGCCAAACACCACAATCTTGACTGCATGGCCTGGCCAAACCTCTACATACAGCCTCAACAAAGGAAACCGTAGGAATATAATAATTATTCTAACAAACACCACAACATAACAAAGCCATGCAAATGAACACTTCACCAATAAATACAACCCAACATGCCTACAGTCTTCAATACCAACATTCTGAACACAATCCAATCCAACAAACTAACACACATCATCTCACTATCCTATTAACACTATTACACTACTGCCAATCAGTACTCACATTTCTGAAAACATATCCTCTAAGCAGCCCACATACCACAGTGAAAATGTTTGGTAGTATTGGTGTGTTATGCTGTGGTGGTTTTGGCCGGGGCCTAGACTCTTCGGTGCGTGGCCGAAGGCCGTAGGACTTCAGGCATGCACCCAAGACTCCAGCCCTGGCCACAACCACTGCAGCATAATACACCCATAGAAACACACATCTACCGAATGACCACAACCCAGAAACATAACACTTCCACCTCAAAACCTATCCACTTCAATTAACATTCTAAAATAATAATTACAACCAATGCACAAACTCTTCAATACATACCCTCTTCACCCAATGCTCTACTAACGACCCAAAACCAACATCATTATAAAGTAAAATAACCAGTAGTGTGCCCAGTGTTTAGTATGTCCGTGGACAACCGCAGCGAATGCAGACACCGCAAACACATCACAGCCTTCTCCCACTTAAACAAATACGTCATTTGACCCATCTCTTATTTCCCAACCTCTCCAAGCACTCCTACACACCAACACACTTCGCAGAATGGGATTTATGCTCACTTCCACGCTGCACTGTCCGCAGATCCAATATGGCGGGTGCATCGAAAGAATGTGATGCACCTCACGCTTCACCCCCAACCAATCAGCGAACACGTCACGTGTCCGCAGACACGATGCAAGCTGATCATCCAATCGTGTCCTGTCCGCGGAGCGAACAGGGAAGTGTGTCCCAGAGCGGACATAGATATCACAAATTTTTTTAGGCCCACTTTTTGGTTGTTTTAAAAAAAAATACTGGACGAATGTTCACCAAATTTACAAAAGCACGCTTTCGGGACCAAGCCACTGCTCCTGACGCAAATTTGCTGAAAATCCATCCAGCGGTTTGGGCTGTAGGCGTGCACAAACATTTTTCTCCTTTCAGTCTATGGGAAAAAAGAAATTTTGGGACCTCCCCAATAACTCCCCCCCCTTCACCAAACCTCACCAAACTATGGGTTTAGCCACTTAACCATAACTACATGGCCACTACTGCAGGCCATGTAATGCCTGCAGTTATCTGAAAAGGTTAGGTAGCTGCCATTTTGTGAGTTTTAAGGACACTGACAAACTTAAACCCACTTCTCATTTTGGGATGATGAATCTTTCTCCTCCCTGTGTCTCGATCATCCACACCTCCCAACTCCTTGTCCTATCAGCAGGCAGTGTGCATATTGGGGGAGGGAGAGAGCTGGCCAATCCATAGCGTGGTAATTATGATAATAATGGAGTGGCACCCGCCCTATAAGAGATAAGTTTTCAGTCTGAGAAGAACTTTTTGGCTTTTTGACTTTTTAACATTCTTTGGGCTAATGAATTTTACTTTGACTTTTCCACTCTATTGCTGGAGGTAGTCTACTTTTAGACTCTTGCAAGGAACAACTAGCAGAGAGACAAGGAAATGTACCAAGGCCTTAAACATTGGATGGTAGACATAGACTGGGAAAACTAGAAGCTAGCTGGGCCTGTCATTTGAGGAGCCAGAGGAAGTCTGGGTTCTGGGGACTACCCTTGAATTAAGCCTTTGAAGAGATCTGTGCTGTCTTCAGATGAGCCCTGCTGTTTCCCTGGATGCCCCATACCCAAGGCCTCCCATGTAAGTAGATTAATCTAAAAGCCAACAAAAGTGTGGGGGGATCTGCCAGCCTTAATCTCCATCTCGCAGAGTGCATAGGGGGGTAGTACTGGGTGGACCTATGGCACATATTATTAAATCTATCTCAAATTAATTCCACCCTAGAAAATCACCCTTTCCATTTAAATTTAATGTTGTTGGGAGCGGCCTGCCTTAATCCTTTCCATTAAATTGTGCGAAGGGGGTGAAACTGTGTAGATCCTTAGAGCATTGAATCAAAGTTAAATCAATTAATTCCCAATTAATTCCGTATGGAAAATCACAGGAAGAGTGTTGTTATAGTTTGAAACTGACTAGCCCAGAGTGTTAGAGCCGGTATAGAAAATAAGTACTTGGGTGACTATTATTTCTGAATACCCCTGACTTCTGTACAGAAGGGGGATGCCCATAATCCCAAAATAAGTACCCCAACACTCTGCCATTCAAGTGAATGTAGAGTGTGCGAAACAACATTTCCCAGTTATTTACTTGCATCCCGAATCAGAATCCCAAGGTCCTGCATTTTATACAAATAAAAAGCCCAAAACTATTTATTCACATTGAGTTCCTTTCCTAAACTTTGCCTTTCAAATAAAAAGCCCAACATCATTTTCCCTTTGATTCCCTTTCCTAACTTTGCCTTTCAAATAAAAAGCCCAAACTATTGTTTTTCTCCATCGTTTTTAATTCCTGAATGTGCTACTGTATTCCCACTCTCTGTACCTTGCCTTCAAATTAAGTGGTCATAATAACTGATGCCTGGGAGTGGGGTTTGCTGGGAAAGAAGAGCATTTTGATAACCCAAGCAATCACTGGAGGTTGTTTCAAATTTACTAATTGGTAATGTGCAAGAGTTCCTCTGTGTGTTTTGATGTAAAGTCTTTAAATTCAATCTGTATTCGTTGCAGTGACAGAAAGCCCATTAGAAATGTAGGCTCGTCAATTTGGTGCAAGTAATTTTAAATTGAGATAGTGTGCAGTGCCACGGTGTGGGTAGCTGATGCTTGTGTGACCATTCTATTATTCTTTGTCAAACTTTAAATAGATATATATGCTTACCATACACCGGCCTGGTTCCTGGCTCATTTGGGGTACAGAGCGTATTGGTTGGAGGCTTCACTAAAGCTGAATTTGTATAAGCGCTTTGGTGCATGCCACCTTGCTTGGGGGGGGGGGGGGGTAAGGAACTCCCTGAGTTGAGAGTGACCGCCCAATAAATCGTGACACAGCCATAGAAATTCCGCAACCCTGTGATATCTAAAATATTCTTGTGTGCTCCATTACCTATTTGGCATTTTAAAATGTTTGCGGTTAGGTACTTCTTTTATGCCTATAAGATACTTCGGGTGACGTCACCAGGGCTAAAGAGGAACTGATGCAGTCCGGGTCAAAGATCAAGTGACATAACTTCCTGTAATTTCATCAGGTCTGCAATGTCACTTCCGCTACCCGCCGTATTTTGGTGAATCGACGTCCGTGGTAAGGCCCTTTAGAAACATTCTCAAATCTGAATATCAAGAAAGAACGATATCTCAGTGGGCATTACTGCACATGTCCATTATTTAGAATATTCCTGATCGCCTTGACTCTACATGTATATTACTGTAATATTGGTGGGAGGAGTATCCATGCCTCATGAGAAATGGCTCTGATGACTGGCGGGTGATAGGGGAGCTAACTATTCTAGTAATCACCATTTATTGTTTTTCATCTAACAGTGTATGAAGTGATCCCAAACACTCTTCCTTACTGGTAACTTACTGGTAAAAAGCCTGATAAACATCCACACCAATTATGAAGTGTGGAGATCTTTCTTTACACACTCACCCTTTTGTATACAATGTATATATTCTGCAAAGTATTCTTCCACAACATCTTAAACAAATTAAACTCTTGTCCTTGATAGGAGTCTTCCTATTTACTAAAGCAAAAATGTCCGCCCACTAGTCGTCCCCAACTACTTCCCTACACTCTTGCCTAAGTGCCTTTTATTGGGAATAAAGTGAGACCATGTTATGTTATCTTTTTACATTTAAATATGTTGCAGTGGCTAAAGATTTGCAATTTTTCTTAAAAAGGTAAAAACGATTGCAAGCGCAGCATCTTTGTGGCAAAACTCCTGCTAGCAATGTAGTGCTTTCACATTTGGAATTATGCCTGCGACATAGTGTGATAAGGCTTTGAAAGTGTGCTGTAGAATGCATGAAATATGCGAAGGGTTGTTTCATTGAAATAGTCCCTAGAATCATAAGAGCCGGCTTTACTTCCAATGCAATTACATCCACCGTTTTCCAGCGTTCCCGCCGCTAAACTGCATCTGCTTTGCTACGTTATATCAAGACCACTTTATTTATATTGTATGACTTCACAGCTGCTGTGGAGAATCAGGAAATGAAGACGCCAAACCCCTGCTGTATAAAAACAAGCCTTGATGTGTTACAAACTGAAAGACGCTTTGCTTTTGGGAAAGAGAAACGTGTTTCCTTTAGAAAATATCACCGCCATGTTTCAATGCATGAAGATCACTTTCTCTCAGACGCCTGCTAGCAGTAATTTGCTAATGTACCACCACTTGTTTAGCGAGCTGAAATATTTTTAGTGTACAATTACCATAAATCTGAATAATTAAAAAAAAATAGCTTTATGAGATATATTTTTTTAAAGTGCATCTTCGGAAGATAATTTTTTTTTCTGGCACTGGCTAGATACAAAGTGTTGCTTAAATGTACAATTTGAGCAAAAGAGCTGCTGAGGAACGGGGAGTCTAGTGTCGTCAGTGTGTTGGTGAGATTGGTGGAAATACGGAACAGAGGGAGGTTTCAGGGATAATGGTGAGGGCGTGACTCCACAAACCTAGTGGAGGGTAACGAGATATATGGGTTACCTGTGATCCCCTACCGGAGATCCTATCAAAATAGGGTAAGGCCAGCCTGCCCAGACAGACAGGGAATTGGGAAGAAAATGCTGAATGGCAGGACATCTGACCAGAATGCACAAAAGCAAAAGTGAATACTGGAATCCAGAAAAGACAAACATGAGACTTGCATAGAAATCAGCAAGAATGTTAATGACAGGATTACATAAAATAGCACAGGATATAACACTGGAACCGAGTGGACAGTTTTTCCTCTACTCAGCAGGGACGTCCAGCAGTACATTTTTTTTTCATGTGTACTTTAATGTGCAAAGTCTATTTTACAAAACAAAACAAATGCTCCAGGTGTTATCATTGGGTTGCAGTCTTTTCATCTACACATTTTCTATTGAGAACCTTTCCATCGAAACATGTTCTTTAAAACACTTTCTCATCAAAAAGATCTTTCAATTAACATTTTTCGATGAAAAGGGCTTTGGTGGAAAATAGATGTATGTGTGTTTGGGGGGGGGGGGTAGGTAAACATTTTGAAAACAGGGTTTGGGGGCAGACCCCCCAATAAAAAAATAAATTGAATTACTTCACTTTCTGAAACTCACTACTACTACATAAGTTAGAGGGAGCTGTCCAGTGCTGAAATACATTATAACCGCATGGACACAATTTCAGCACTGGACAGCTACCTCTTAGTTGTGTAGTATAGCGAGTAATGCAGAACTGGACACTTTTATTTTATTTAGGATTTGAGGGGGACAAACCCCCATTAACAAATTATGATTTTCCATTGAAAACTTTACCCTCTATTCATTTCGATTCAGCAGTTTCGATGAATGTTCACTTTTAATTATATTAATAGTGATTCAATGGTAAAGTTTTTAATGTAAATGTTTTGTTGGAAAACATTTTCGATGGAAAAGAATCGATGGAAAGACATGTAATCCAGCATAGTGAATATGGAAATGAACACAGCGTTTTGTTTTACACACTGTTTAACAGTAGTGCAAACGTATTTACAGAATATTTCACCCTTGAAATTATCACACACCACGTATATACAGCTTGAATAGTTCCAAACCTCAGGGAAACTGACTAAAATAATACCCACACCTCAGAAACAGAGACACACATGCATTCCGTGCCAAAAGGAAGGGATCTATAGATGTGGTTAGAGATACAGCACTTAGATTAGATCATAGAAATAAATCACAGAATTGGGAGTTGATGGGAAAGTGAACACATTCCCGCCTATTCATGGTGGAGGTTACTGCACTAGTATTACGCCAACCACATAAATCAAAGCATAGGCATAGGTACATGCAAATGGAGGAAATGCAGGGTGCAGCGGAAACTCACAAGCATAGATTGCTGGAAGCAGCTCCCACACGAAACAGAGTGCTTACATGAAGTCAGGTGCTACAACGACTGCGGATGTCCCAGAAATTGCAGGATGAAAGCAGCATGGTCGCATACAAAAGTGTTCATGGCCTGCAGGGGCGACAGGCCAACTGTCACAAGCTGAAAGGTCTGGCAATCAGGATCTGGGGTATGGGCGGGAGCAATGGAAGATTCCAGCCCATTGAAATCAATGCAGACCATTGAACAAACTGAGAGTCCATAGGAATTCATGTATTTGAAAAGCAAAACACATGTTAATGTAAGTTTCTTTCAGCCCAAATAAGTTTTACAGTTCATATTCGCTCAGTCATTTTGTTTAGGGTCTGTCTGCACCTGGGGCAGGGCTCATCTAAAAGTCATACACACAAATGGACAAATTCCCAAAATCTATCTTTGCAGAGTGTTGGTTTGTAGGATTACCTCTGGCAAGGATGTCAAAGCCCTAGCTTTTTTGATTTGTATTAATTAAATGTTTCAGCTTCCATCACTGAAAGGTGTGTCAGCTAACCAGAGACCCCTTTCGTTAGACTTCATATCAAAAGAATAATACACACCTGTGCGTTGTGGCTCCTGCTCTCACGTGGCACAGAGAAAGCGTAGGTCACAGGTGCCTGTCTGACACCTGCTGGTGATAGCCAAGTCACTACAGTATAGAGGATGCATCTACACCTCTGCTACAGATTAAACATAATTATGATAAACTACCCTTGTGGTGGCAGGATAATCTGAAAATAGAAGCTATACCTCTTCTGGTATGGTGGCAGGGTGTTCACATCATTATTGCAGACACATTTAATGTGTAGCCTACCAGTGTCATCTTTGTGAGCTCAGAAAGCTAGCAGAGTCTATGTGGATTTCAGGCACTTGCACCTGGCGTACGCATTTCAATGAATGAGACAAAGGGCAGGATGCATGCCTTTATTGACTGAATAGGAGGAAAGTTAATTCCCTCCCCCACAACAAAGGTCTGCCTCACACTAGGCGGCTGCACACAAGAGTACCATTTCTGCTGCAAGCTGGCAAAGGGACACACTTAGGACAGTCCAAGACGCAACAGTGGGTGGGATTAAGGATTCCTCCATTTTACCTTTCAGTGGACTTTTTTCTCCTTCCTGTCCCCTCCAGCCCCTGCAGAACAAAGCACTCTGGGAATGCATTCATAAGGAAGGGGCATTTGCCAGAAGGACAGAGATTTGGCCACATGAAGCAGGCATGCATTCCTTCGATTCCATCTGTCGTTTTGCTTTTAACAGATGTCATCACCCACCCTTTCTTTGATTCACTTTTGGACAATCCTGAACTTAAGGAATAATTTATTTGGATCTTGTTTTGTGGTCCAAGGCAGACTCTGCTTCCCACACACTCACTGGGCGCATTGGGTGTGACTTTTGCTGAGGACCAATGCACACTATTCTGCTTGCAACCTTCCCTAGTCTGGGAGTGCAGAAACTGTGAAATAATTCACCATTTCCTAGAGCCCCTTGCAGTGGTGTCACAGCATCCTGAGAGACAGAACTTTTTTCATTGAATCAGACTGATCAAACCGTATTCAATCCATGTTTGCGACACTTGAACAAAAGGGACAAATCAGCACTGCATTTGAAGCTCTGCTGTTTTGCATCAATTGAATCGACCGGCAACCGCAACACACCAAGCAGAGCATGTCACCTGTTTGCCTCAAACAACCAGCTCACTACTGAGGACAAAAATAAAACACTGCTTCTTTGATCAACCCATAAGAGAACAGGATCACAGCTGTGAAAAATCAGACATAGGGCCTCATTACGACCCTGGCGGAAATCGTGGCGCAAAATGCACCATGGAGCACGGCGGAAAGCTGCCGATAGCGCCATGGGGGTTGGCGGATTTACCGCCCCATTCCGACCTTGGCGGGGCGGTAAATCCCCATTCCCCATTTTACCCTTCCCCATTCCCATTTTTGCCCCATAGGGTATAATGGGAGTGGGGAAGGCGTTAATTACGCCACCGTAAAATACGGTGGCGTAATTAACAACAAGGTCCCGTAGCGCCATGGATTTCTCCGCCCGGAAAAACCAGGCGGAAAACGCTCCATGGCGCTACGGGAACTCGTAGTAGGGCGGACGGGTCCGCCGCGAATACCGCTGGCGTAAACCCACTCCGCCAGGGTCGTAATGAGGCCCATAGAGTTTCTAAATAACTTGAACTGAATCAATCTTCAAGCTGACCTTTGAGAGCCCTCCGAACTGCATCACTCGAACACTGCACTCAGACAGCTCAGAGCACCCTCTTTGAACTGACTTGATGCCAGCTTGCTGCTTGAATTAGTATGACTCGCTGTACTCCAACTGGGACCGAAGGACACCTGGAGCGCCTCAAACTATGGTTTGACTCTGCAAACCACCTAACTTTTGAACAGGTACTTTCAAATGACCCTGTCCCGGGTCCAAATTTCTGCACATTAGAGAAAGATAAAGTCACTCCTGCACCTTTTTTTCAGCAAGACATAGGGCCTCATTAGGACCCTGGCGGAGAGGGTGTTACGCCAGCGTAGTGCATGGCGTACCTCTCCGCCATACTACGAGTTCCCGTAGCGCCATGGCGGCCTTTTCCGCCTGGTTTTACCAGGCGGAGAAAACCATGGCGCTACGGGACCTCGTTGTTAATTACGCCACCGTATTTTACGGTGGCGTAATTAACTCCTTCCCCACTCCCATTATACCCTATGGGGCAAAAATGGGAATGGGGAAGGGCAGAATGGGGATTGGGGATTTACCGCTCCGCCGAGGTCGGAATGGGGCGGTAAATCCGCCAACCCCCATGGCGCTATCGGCGGCTTTCCGCCATGCTTCGCGGTGCATTTAGCACCGCGAAGTCCGCCTGGGTCCTAATGAGGCCCATATACTTTTTTTGGACTTCTTGCCTGCTTTTCTTTCCTGACACAGTATCCTTAGTGCTTGTACATTTCTTTCCTGCATCTTCTGTTTTCTTTTACAGGTGTGGATTATTTATAGTGTTTTAAAAGCTAATTGTAGAAACTAATTGCTTAATTTATTACACAGCCCATGGTAGCGGCTGTTTAGTTATGGCTAAGTTGCTAAACCCATAGCAAGACCACTTTTTCAATGGCTTATATCTTCGCTCCCCCTGAAGGAATCCTCACCAAACTTTGCAAAAAAGTATATGGCCCACTCTGAATTTTTGCGGCAAGTTTGGTGAGTTTTCATGCAGGGGGGAAAGGTTATAGGGGAGTCCCAAAATATTTTTTTTGTCCATAGATTGAATGGGCAAAAACTTTGCGCACGGCTATTTCACCAAATTTGTGGCAAGCGTGGCGGTTTGGTTCCGAAAGCGTTCTTTTGTGTGTTTGGTGGAAATCTGACAAGTACTTTTGTTGCAAAGAACTGAAATGTACGCGGACCCATTTCCCTGCTCGTTCCGTGGACAGAAGTCTAATTGGCTTGGAGTACACCGTGATCTCGGCGAACTTTGGATGCGGCCGGTGGTAGGATGGAGGGAAGCGTGGTATGCATCAACATTTTTGACAAATGCTACCATGGTGTATCAGATGACAGTGCGGCGCCGAAAGGGACTCAGAAATATAATGTAAGGCATGTGGTGTGGGATTAAGGGATGGAACAGGTGGGTGAGAGAGAAGTGGTTCATCTGAGATGTGTGATTATTAGGTGGACGAAGGCAGTGGTGTGCCTGCAGTATCCGTGTGTACTGCGCCAATTCGCTCGTGCCGCAACCTCTTACAGTGTTGACTGGTGGCAGCTGATTTGCAGAAGGGCAGTGCATTGGAAAACATATATTATCCCATGTGGTGGTGGGAAAAAGGGATGGAAAGGGTGGGGGAGTGATAAGTGATTCATCTGAGATATGTCAATAGGTGGACGAAGACATTGATGTGCTTGCAGTATCCATGCGTACAGCGCCAATTTTTTGGTCTCTGCACAGGCGACTACCATGTGTGCTGAATGCAGGCAGGCTGCATTACGGCACAATAGCTGGTGCGGAGACCTCTTTCCATGGTGACTAGCAGGAGCTCAATTTCAGAAGGGGAGTGCATTGCACAGGACTTTCACATTGTAAGATAGCGTGTAATCTGGTGTGTTGCATGTGGTAAGCCCGTAGCCCATTCGATTCATGGATGGAGGCCTTGCACCGACAACTATGTGCCGTGGGTGCAATTAGTTTTAACTTTGTTTCTTTCTGTGTGTGGTTCGTCAGCATTGCATACATTGTTGCAGCCATGGGTGTGCTGCTTGTTAGAACATCCTACAGTGTTTATTCCATGGCTGCGGCTAATGGAGTGATCAGTTCTGCAGTTTGTGAACTGAGTGCAGTGTTGGAATACTGTCAGTATAGAAGCGGGTAGGTTTGAAGTGCAGCTTCTATGTGCATAGATACTGCAGTGTGTGAAGTGGGTGCAATACTCAAATAGTGTGCGCAGAGAAGTGAATAGGGGTGAACTGCATATTTCATAGGATTGTATAGTGTCCATTGCGCGGATTGCTGGCTACTAACCTGCACTATGAGGTATTGCTTTTGTGTACTGAATAGAGTGCTGGGATCAGGGCCATTGTTGCAGACATTGTTTTGGTTTGGTTGGCAGTAACGCCATACTGTGTAAATGAAAGTGGGTATGGGTGCCAGAGGCTGTCGAATGTTTGTAGAATCTGCTACCTTTTGCATGTTTCCATGCATCGCTGTATTAAGGTACAGAGGTTGGATAGCAGTAGCAGTGGCAGTGGTACGTGTGTGGAGTGTGATACTTGTGCACATGTTTTCATGCATCGCTGCATTACATTGCAGTGGGTGTGGGCAAGGCCTAGACTATTGGGTGCATGGCCAAAGGCCGTAGGCCGTAGGCGATGTACCCAATAGTCTAGGCCTTGCCCACACCCACCGCAACAATGTAGTTTAGACTGCATCTGTCAGAGGGGGCTCACCTTTACAGAATGGTTGTGGAGCACATTTTACTCTTCATAGAGCACCAGAAGTGTGCTGACATGCATATATTGTTGCTTCCATGGGTGCAGTCGTTGTTAGACCTTTCTACGGTTTTTGGTGCATGGCTGGAGATTGTGCATTGAAAAGTCCTGCAGTGTGCCCACTGGTGCTGTGTTGGAACACTGTCAGTATAGAAGAGGGTAGGCTTGTAGTGAATGTTCAATGTGCTTGGATAATCTGGATAATTAGCTTCTTGGAAGTCGGCCCAATGTTGTGAAGATTGTGTGGTCTGGTGGGCAGTGACACAATACTTTGTGAATAGAAGTGGGTAGGGGTGACAGAGGGAGTGGTATGTTTGTGGACTCTGCTAACTGTTACATGTTTCCATGCATCGCTGTCTTATGGTGCTGGGGTTGGATAGAAGTGCCGCTGGCTATGTTACGTTTGTGGATGTGGTTTCTGGCCACATGTTTGCATGCATGGCTCTATTATGTTGTGCTGGGTGTGGGCAAGCAGTAGACTCTTGTGTGCATGTTTAAAGGCATGCTGGGTGCGACTCTGGATGATTTTGGATGCTGACATCATGGATTTTTTTCCAGACCTTTGTACTGAAGGTGCTTTGGAAGCACACAACATGTACTCAGAGTGTTCAACAGTAAATATGGAGTGCTGTACAGAAATGATAGTGTTGGCTCCAGAGTTCTTGGCTGTGATTGCTGCATGCATGCATGCATGATTATTCCATAGTACTAGTACTCAATGAGGGAGTTCTGGAAGAATAACAGTGGAGAGGGGACAAGGACTGTACCTGCTTCACTGGGGTGTAGCCCTCGCTGTAGCTGGGAAAGCGCACATGCCACATCCTGCCATTCTCAGCATGGTGGGCATGCAAATGTAACTGTTGGGATTATGGAATCAGGTGTCAAGGGTGTGTTTCACAGGATGGAGTGGTACTACTTTTTCCCAATACTCTCTGTGTAATGAGGTTGGTTGAGATGGAGAGACGCACAGTGCTGCTCGTGGGTGATACATGTGTACAAGATCTGCACAGGTATGCCATGCAAAGAGGCGTTGCTGCTATTTCTGGGTTGGAAGGAGTGAACGATTTGTGGACCAGTCTCTATGCATGCAGTTTTGGTGGGATGGTTCATCTTTGCAAATAAGTCACCTCTATCGTTACTGGTCAAGTGTCGTGGTGCATTTTTGAGGTCTACATTTGGGTTATATTTTGTGTGGATGGTTGCTCCATCACCTGAAGAAGTTGACTAATGCAGCGATGCAGATTTTTCCCACTGCCAAGGTCATTTTCTCAACATTCCACCAAGAGGAGTAAGGGACCAGGCTGATGTAATTTGTCCCCAGCCAGAACTGGGAAGGTGTCTTATAAACAGAAGCATGTCTCTATTCATGTGCACTGATGTAATGTTCTCCTCCCACTATGAGAGCAAGAGCATTTTCTTTTACACTGTGCAAGAAGTGTTGACCATAATGCGATAGAAATTGAAGGAGGAGAACAAAACAGAAACTCACACAAAGAGAAAAAACAAAAACGGTTGTTTGCAAGCACTTAAAAAAACACGTAAAAAATATTTTTCAGAGGGACCACTAAAAACCCAATCCCCTACCCTGTTTCACACTCCCCCCAAATGCCCCCCTTCCTAGCACGAAAACTCCACAGATTCTGCGGTAGTTTCAGGATTACCCATGACACATCCGGCCATTGTCAGGATGAGAGCCATGGAAATGGGACTGTGGAGGCTACGGTATTGCGCAATAAGGTTTGTGGTTGTGGTGTGTACGCAAAAACTGTGACAAAAGGTCTCTTTGCACAAAGAAGTGCAGAAGGCTATGGTGGAAGTGTGCACGGTAAGGGCCAGACATCCAGTTTGTATGCTTGCACTGTATGTACGTGTGTGAAGTTGGTAACATGCATTCAATGCTGCTTGTGTGCGATCATTTTTGAAAAGTTTGTAGAAAGTGGGGTACTGCAGAAACAAAAACATGTAAAGTGTACAGGGTAAGTGACAGGAATCCGGTTGATATGAATGCAATGTGTGTATGGTATCATATGATGTGAAATTGTATGATAAGCCATTTATAATGCGCCTAAACACACGTTTTGCAAGGCGCAACAAGGCAGGGGAGAGGGAACAGAGGGGAGACAGAGACAACAAACCTACTAGACCAGGTGTCACTCTGATCGCCCAAGTGCATGGGTAGGGGGAGAGGAAAGTGCAGTACATGGGAAGAAGATCAAATAACAATAAGTAAAAATATGCCCCAATTGTGCCAGTGCAAGGATAAATGCAGACATAAGGTGGTGGTGGAACTGTTTGCGATACAGAAAACAGTCCCCAAGTGTGGGGTCTACCCGAAAGTCAGTGCAGGGGTGCTACTGGTAGGGGGAGGTGGCCTGGGCCCGACATAGAAAGTGTCCAGGTAGCCAGTGGAGAATCAGTTGCAACCAGGAGGTTATCCTGGGAGCAGAGGAGAAAAAGCTGACACAAATAGAAAGGCTTTGAGGTGCTTCCGGAACCGGCGATATTTCTCCTCAAGTTTCAGGGAGGCAGGGAAGCTGTTGCAGACGGAAGCCCCACCCGAAGAAAAAGATCTACCACCAACTGGTTACTTGCAGAAGCGATTGACCCTGAGAGAGTTGGAGGTGGATGAGGGAAGAGCTCGAGCAGGGAGATATTTAGGAAGTGAGAGTTGAAGGTATTGAAGTCCCAGGGCTCACAAGGCCATGTGCATAATGCATAGGGTTTTCACCTTATTCATTGTAGCCACTGGGAGCTATTACAGACATTTAAGTCCAGCATCGATATGATCCCTGGGATTGAGGCCAAGGGCAAGTCATCCAATCCTCTTCTGGATGAGTTGCAGAGGGCGGAGAGTAGACGCGGGCAGATTTAAAAAGAGGCTGTTGCAATAGTCCAGCCTAGAGAGAACCACAGCTGTGCAGACAGTGACCTTTTGGGAACTTGCTTTAGGTTGGTAAGATACATTCAGTGCTGGTTTTGGTGCCTTATTTTAACGATTTATGAAAGAGATGGGTTAGTGGTGTAAACAATTTGTAGCATTGTCGGAAGGAAAGAAGAGGCTTTCTGTTTCGATATTACAGTGTATGATATGGGTAAATGACAATTTTTGATGTCATGTTTGATGTCATGGGTGTTAGTCTTAGCAGTGCACAGTGGTGGGGCGAGTTATGGTTGCTTAAGTTACCATAACTGGCAAATTTCTTTTTATTTTTTTATTTTACTTGCAACCATAATATGAATAGGTTGTTATTAGTGCAAAGTAAGTGTAATGTTCCTTTCAAGTACTTGTTGCATTGAATTTGATAGGTTTTTCTTAAGGCAACTGAAACATATCGTTCCTTTAACAGCATTTTTTGTCAGTGAACTTCATAGCTTTTTAGTAGTGCAACTTACCCATAATGAACACAGACATTTCTCAGTCTCACTGCGCTGACTCACCCATAACGTCCCTCTAACAATGTTTTGTGTGAGTGAATTGCATAGGTTTTTACTAGTGCAACTTAACCATAATGTTCCTTTAACAAACTTTTTTGTCAGTGAACATGTAGATATAGATATATGTTCAGTGAAAAAACATTTTGAAGGGACGTTACAGTTAAGTTGCAAAAATATAAAGCTATGAAATTCAGTGAAAAAACGTTAACATTATGGTTACAAGTAAAACCAAAACACCCTAGAAATTCACCAGTTATGGTAAGCTAAGCAAAACATAACTCGCACCACCACGTGCACTGCTACGACTAACCACCAGGATATCAAAGATGACATCACAAATGCAATTGATAGCATCACTGATATCATCACATATCTAGGCCACTTGTTTTGTTCTCTGACACATCTAGGCCAGGTGTTTTTGCTCACTGACAGTCACAATATGAAAATTCAAAAGGTGCTCTAGATCTAGAAGTCACCCTTGTTGTTTCTTCTTAAAGTACTTTCCTTAGGTGCGCATACATGACACAATACGCAGACCTCAAACACACAATTCATTTGTATACATAAAGATGAACTTTAATGTTATTGGCATTTTCTTGTGAAGTTGTTTCTTTCTTCCTTACTTCAGGTTACCTGTATGTGCCTCTGATGTGTATGCATTGTGGGTCTTCATATGTATTGTGTGTACTAAAACAAGTGTGCATTAAGTCTTGAATTGTTAGCTTTTTATTAAATGTTTAACGTTACTCAAAACTCTGATAAGGTTGCATTCATTATTTTACTATCCAAAATTACCATATTAAAAATATTGGACTTCTATGGTGGATGCTGCAGCCATTGCATTGGAGCATTTCCATTGCAGTTGCTGGCAGTTGCTGGCAGTTGGTGAGTCCTTCCTGAGCTTTGTGCTCAGTTAGCCCCTTTGTGTTAATTTTTACGGTCTTGCTTTTTTTCCATTTTTGGCCACACTGCAGCATTAGTGCTTCCCCCCTGCATCCCTCCACCCTCTTCCTGCTTCCCTTCTGCTCCACTGCTGCAGTTGATTGGGCCTACTGCCCTGCTGCCCTGCATCCATTCCTGTGATCACTTGCTGATGGCAGATGCATGGTGTGAGTTGGCAAATTAGTTGAGTCGGAGTTACTGGAGTGATAAGAAGCTGCTTCAGCTGCTCACGTTTACTTACACTGTGTACTGTGCCTTTAACATGATGAAAGACTTCCTGTACTTAACCCCAGTCGGGCGTATAGTGTCAGCATGTGAGTTGGCAAAGGAGTTGAGTCAGAGTTTGGTCGGCGGTCGGCGGTGAGTCGACCGCATAGAATCAAATGGTCCGAGGATGAGACGCCAAGTGCAATGCCATGAGGCAGCCTCACTGACTACCGAGAGACCTAACCCAGCTATACAGCGGGAACCAGAAGCCGTACCAATGAGAGAGGTGAGTGCTGATATAGACCTCCGCTCAGATGTATCACAAACCCCCTTTAGTGGAAAGAAACCTGCTGATACTAATACAGTGAACACTTTGAATGACTCTTGGGGATCGAGTATGGAATTTCCACTTGAAGGTGGAGGCAAACCCTCCCCCAAAAAGTGGGGGAGCAGTATCTTAACAGGTTCAGTCTGCTAGGTAAGAGCACAACCAACAACTGCCATCTGTACTGCACTTGCTCTGAGTCTTGATCCAGTCCCTTCTTTCACAATGGCGACTATGACAGCAATTAAAGCAAGTGAAATAGTTGAAGTAGCTAAAGTCGACTGATGTGAAGATCCACCTCAGAATGCCACAATAGCCACTGTTAGATCAGAGAAGGGCGCTACATCTATTCTGAGTACCGAAAAGTCAGACCAGAACTGAATGACCAGCTTGAGGAACCCCTCCCAGGGCGCCGTACCTAAAGTGGGGGACCTGTATTTGTGTTGCCGACAATTCAGCGACCTCATAAACAAGCCAAGAGCAAGAGTCTGACAAAATGCTCCTCAGAACTGGCTGCTTGACTATCTCATGACATGCAGTCCCGTACAGTCAGCCAAAAGAGACGGGATGACTTTTTCAGACAACAATCTCCTCCGGCCAAACAAACGGCATCACAGGGTGTCTTCACTGTTTACCCCATCCCCAGGAAGACCTCTACCACCACAACTCCTGGGAATTCTTTGCTCGCTGTGAAACCCCGGGAAAACGGAAGCAGTGCTTTCAGCCCCTTCAACAGTGTTGATGTCTCGATCGAAGCACCCTGCTCCTCCTGCTACTTCTATATCCATTAAAAGTTTAATGACACCTACATTTTCAACTGGTGCTGGCATAGAAGTTCCACCCACAACGCTGTTGTTTTTGGATTTCGCTTTAAAGTTCAAGCATTTCAGATGAGAGCAGCTTGGATGACACCTACATCGGAATGTCTCCTAAACTATCAAAACCAAAAGTCGAGGTCTGTCCAATTTTATCTCCAGAATGCATGGCGAAAATACAGAACAATATCATGGCTGTGCTAACCATCTCCTTAACCCCCTTTATGAAACTCTATGAAACAAAAGGAGATTCACTAAAAGATCAATCCACATTGTTAGCAATGATTCCTTCCAAAGACATCTTCCTAGAATCCTTTACATTGACAGCCAAATTGAGACTAGACAAGGAGGCGGAAGCATCAGCCCAATTGCAGTCACGATTGATTGATTTGGTGAAAGGGGAGCAATATTATAAAACAGCCATGATGGTCCCAATTCTTGACCTGATGAAATTGACCCACTTGAGGGAATGTGGCTCTTCAAGTACACTTATCCCCAAATATAGTGACACAACACATGAACCAGGACAGATGCATAGGACAAAGAACCATCAGAAACCACCAGGAAGGATTTACCCTCAGCAGTGGTCCTAGACAATAATATCCATAAAATCAATTTTGGAAAGAATAGAACAAAACCTCAATGGAGATATAAAAGTCTCGAGTCTATAGTGTTGAGCCAACCCTTAAACTAGATAGTGACTGATCAAATGCAGCCCCTTAACTGTGGAACATCATCGTGCCAACTAGCTGTGGACCAGCCTACCCAACATAGGCACCCGACTTCCCCCACTGCAGACCATAGAACTGAAACTTTGGAGGGAAACAAAAAACCTTTTCCTTTATTTGACAATTCAACAAGCAGACATACGGACTCAGGATCCAGAAAAGGAAAACCAAGAACAGACCACAGTTGGAGAAACCTAAATCAAATAACCATAATCCCTAACCAAATGGAAAGATGAGGCATTGGATCCAATGTTCTGAATACCTCAGAATTAGAACAGATAAATACTCTTTTGAATTTGTCCGTCTACATGTCTCAGGAGGAGATTTTTGATAAGGCTCCACAATCAGTCCCAGAAGTAAAAATGATACAGGACACATCAGAGGGAGAAGCCGATGACGAAAAAGACATTGTTCCTCGGACAGTACAAAAACATGCATACCTAGCAAAAACAAAAAAACTCCAGAACAGAACCTTGTTTGACGTTAGAAGAGAAATGTCTTTTAACTTTGAGTAATCACTCGAAAGGGCTCAATCAAGATTCAAATAGAGAGGCATCAAACAAGACCAAATCAAAGTTACCCATCCCCAAATTTCCTGAAAGCATTCATAATGAACACACAGTAGTGTTAGAACGTCTCCTGATAAGGAAGGACAGACTAATCCTAAACCAAGAAAACATTTTAAAACTTCTCCACTACATAGGGAAGCTTAGGTATATAGATTTGGTCAACATCAAAATAGTACAATTTGTTGAAGAAAGAAGGACGGACTGGGTCATTTTGTACCTATCTTCACCATTGGTTGAAGCAGCCCTGCTAGAGATGGCAACCTCCTTTGTCCCATTGGGATTCAAATTATCCAAGGACCGTTTGAGATCTGGAACGCACTATGCAAGGCATAGTATTCCCTCAGGAAATAAAATAACCCCTGTATGGAAATCGAATGAATGAGTTCCTATGGAAAAAGAACAGAGTGCTGCTACACTTTTAAAATGGAAAACATTGACCTCTGAGAATGAAGACTACTCATGGATAACAGTAAAATTTAACATGATGGAATCAAATGCAGCAACAAACATCAAAATCTACATCAGCAACTCCACAGCACAGACCGGTTTCGAGAATGGTTCACGGGAACAAGCCCGGTGGATGTTTCAAAGGAAAAACTAGCAACAAGGAAATGAAGGGTAATCACCCCTGAAGATGTGCTCCTGGAACACTAGAGGGTTCATGCATTTATTTATGGAGGGGAATTCGGATCTGTTGAAGTATGATACCCTGTGTTTCCAGGAGACGTGGATGCGGACGCTCCCTCCATGTGATGGAAACATTGCATACCTAAGTCCGGCCAATAAAGCACAAGGCTGCCCTTGCTTGAGCTTAATGACACTACTAAAATCTGCTTGTGGTTTCAAGCTGATAGAAGCCCTGAACCCTAATCCCTTTATCCAGATCGTTATAGTCGACAGTACCAATCTAGTTCAGGTCACGTCCAAGACTGATCTTCAACCATTGTTGGAATTCAGAGGGAATTCTGGGCTGGGTTGATCACTTGTTTGATCGCTTCAGCAACCCGGATGCAATCTTGTGCTGTGATTTGAATTTCCGGTATTTCGATGAGAAGGGCATTCGTCGCTCAGACCACCTATCATAAAATAAAGCCTATATTTGGTCTAACAAACTCCTGATATGCTCCATTCCATCAAAATGTATCCATGTAAACAAAATGTCCATCTAATGCATGTTTTTGGAGGGTAAAGGGTTAATTTTTGTTCAGGTGTATTTTAAAGGGTACAAAATGGGAGTTTGGGTGGGGGGAACCCCCCAAAAAAGAAAAGAAAAAAAATGAAAAAGAAATGCATTAGATGGACATTTTTTAGATGGACAAATTTCAATGGAATGGCATTAGATGCAATGGTTTTAGATGAAATGACCATAAACCCATCAGTCCAATGGCCAACTGACAGGAGCTACACCAGCAATCCCAACTTGTGGAGAGATAACTCAATAACACACCTAGAGTATATTTTCAATTCCCTTAAAATGATCTCGTCTCTTGCACTCCTATCAGTGATACCTACCGACAGTAGCGACCATCAAATAGTCACCCTGACATGGAAAGGCTCTCAATCAGGTAAAAAAAACCTTTAACCAACTCAACTATATGCAACTATACGGAAAAATAGATTGCATATTTACCCTAATGATGTCATGGAAATAACATATAATTCATTTGAATCAAGGTGTGAGACTGGGATGCAAACACTAGAATACGATTGGGATTACTACTGATTAAAGTCCAAGATCGAAAAGGTCCTAAAATCACCTCTAACCACACGTGCAACAAAGAATTAGTGGCTGCAAGGAAAATCTATCGAGCAGACCTGAAAAAATTGAAATCTCTTCCGCTTCAAGATCTGATTCCATGCATGAAAAAAAGGAAACAACAATACAGGAATTGGTTGCTGAACTCACAATCTCAGCGCATGCAATCTGATGCCAAAATGAAGCTGAGGGCAATCTGTAATCAGAACACACGTAACCTGTGGGCCCTTTTTAATGGGCAAACAAGACAGTCCGACCTACTGATGACAGCGGCAGCGTAAGAGGCCTGGGTCTCCCACTTCTCAACTCTCTTTGTGAGTGGAGCAAAAAGAAGAGAAGGGCCATTTGGCAACCAAACAGGGAGATGGGCCATTGAGCTAGGCAGAGAAGAAATCCTGATGCTGATCAAGAAACCTAAACCCTCTCGAGCTCCCGGACCAGCGACCTATGCAATGAAGTGCTGAAAGCTAACCCTGAGACTTGGACTGAATTCTGTGTCTTCTTGTTCTCCAACATCTTTGAAACTAAACAAGTCCCCTATACATGGAAAAATGCTGTGTTAGTTCCAATATTCTAGAAGGGAGATCTCTCCTGTAAAATGGTCGACCTATAGTCCTCTTGGATCCCTTAGGGAAGCTGTTTGCCTCAGTTCTACTGTTACGGTTTTTCACTTGGGCAATAGAGAACAAGAGGATGGACATTAGACAAACTGGCTTCGTCAAGGGTGATGGCACAAACACCAATTTACTACTGTTCAATTTGATAAAGCTGGAAGCCTTGAGGGCCAATACTATAATATACCTGGTCTTTGTAGACCTAGAAAAGGCTTTTGATAGCGTAGAGAGAGAGAGAAGTTGTGGCAAAAACATCTATTGTGGAATTGCCCCTCTGACCTAGTTGATGCCATCTGTTCCTGTGACTCGGCAACATCCGCCCAAGACAGATTATCAGGAGATGGAGCCCTCTCTGAAAAAAATGAAACCTTCTGCAGCCTTAAGCAAGGCTGCCCACTGGCCCCTCAAACCTCAAAGCATTTGATGATCGAATGTGGTATTCTGACCACTATAAGAAACACATTCAGGCATCGTTTGATATGTGCACCAGCGACCTTGGACGCAGATGGATGCTGGAAGCTGTTATTTTTGGGGGAACACAACAACATGATTTTCACTAAGATGACATTTTGGAACAAAATAGTCCCATGTCCCTTTCCTCTGTATCAAAGTCTAATGATACCCATTTTTCCCTTCCTTACCTCATGTGTGGCAGAGGAAGGGAAACTGTATTATATTTCCAACTTACTTGAACAGATTTAATGAACTTGACAAACAATGTACTCAACAGTAAGGTATAAGTGCATAGAGAACCCTAGTATCTTTTAATGCACATGGATTCTTGCTTTTATTGAATTGTACTAGATAGGAAATGTATTGGATACTTGTATTTTTTGTATGTGGAATGTACGTGCAAGTTTTGTAATAAAACAAACGCTAATAACTTTAAAAAAAAAGATGCACCGCATTTCCATTGCCGTTGCTGGGAGCGGGTGAGTCCTTCCTGAGCTTTGTGCTCGGTTAGTCCCTTTGTGTTTATTTTTACTGTCTTGCCTTTTTCCCATTTTTGGCAGAACGATGGCATTAGTTCTTTGCCCCTGCCTCCCTCCATCCTCTTCCTGCTTCCCTCCCACCTCCTGCTCCACCCTTCCAGTTGATTGGGTCTTCTGCCCTGTGTCCCATCCTGCAAGTGTATTCACTTGCTGTGGGCAGATGCCCAGCATTTTCATCGCCATTGCTGGGAGTTTGTGAGTGCTTCCTGAGCTTTGTGCTCAGTTGGTCCCTTTGTGTTTATTTTTACTTTCTTTCTTTTATTCTGTTTTCGGCCACACTGTGGCATTAGTACTTCCCCCCTGCCTCATCCACCCTCATCCAGCGTCCCTCCTGCCTCCTACTCCACCTCTGCAGTTGATTGGGCTTTCTGTCCCATATAATTCGTGCCCACAGGGCTCCCAGCTGCCCATGCATCCCGGTGCGGCTAAGGCCCTGAGTCAAAGGACAGCATCAACAGAAGAATCTGCAGATGGTGTCAGATGGAGAAGCATGAAGCCTGCAAATGTCAACCTGCTGCGACTGACAAGGTGATTGCACTGAATACAGAGGGGCAGCAATCACTGCACCCCACTAAACTGACCCACCCCTCCAATTACTCCTATTTCTCTTATCACACCACCCTTAAGCATCTCAGTGAACTTTATTGTTTAGCTATCTTTTACATATCTCCAAGTCACATTTCTTGCATTTCTGTTGTGTTAAAACTAGGCTTTTCCCCCTGCTTTAAGGAAAGTCGAATCTGGGTGTTTTTGCAGCGCGCTAGCCGACCCCTCCTGTCCGCTGTCCAAACTGCTCCTGGGTTCACATATAGTGTGTTGCCTGTTTGTTGCCTGCTGTGTTCCTCCATTCTCTGTGAACCCACCTCCTCTGGTGCTCCCTGGGTCTGCAGCCTAGGGCTGTTCTTCTTTTCCTCTGTCACTCTCCTCTTAACTTCTTGCATACCCTATGGTGCTCTCAATCTCTCCCGTCTCTTTAAACTGCTAGTCTATCTCCTATCCTATCCCTCTCATTAAGTCTGGAGGAAAAAGTTCAAGAGAGATATCCTGGTCTCCAACCGAGACCTCCCCATTGACCCACTTCATTGCTTCCTCCAGACAGACTGTCACCAACATCCTCTTTGTCATTCCCTCCTCAGACCCATGGACCCACCATATGGCCTCTGCTCCCTCTCCTTTCCCCTCCTCTCCCATTAATGGTGGCACCCGGTTGGAGGTCCTTGTGGCACCTTCCAATCCTCCAAGACCATCATCAATGTCTATCTAAATGGTACAATCATGATCCAGGGCTCTCAGCCCAATCTCCTCCTTTTCGATAGGCATCTCCTGCGTCTCATAAATGTCCTCCTTCTCCTGCCACTCCTTCCAATACCTCATCTGCCACCTTCTTCCTCCTCTTATGCCTCTCTGGCACCCACCTCCTCCTCTGCTTTGGCCCCTACGCCACCTCTGTCTATTGTCTATGTCTACACACCAGCCCTTCTATCGCCACTGCAGGGTGTGCATCAGCCCTGCACCCCACCCCGGAAGTCTTTCAAATGTGGCAACCTGATCCATGTAGCTACTCTCAACTCTCGCTCTGCTGTCAAACATTCCTCTCACATCTACCAACTCCTCGAAGACCTTGGCATGGATGTCCTCGCTCTCACTGAGGGATGGTTCACTGCCAGCTCTGTCATTAGTGTTGACACTCTCCTCCCTGAAGGCTACAATATCCTCTCTGAGACCAGAACCAACCGGCCCGGAGGTGAAGTTGCCCTGATTCTTTCAGAGTGGGTCCCTGCTTCTGTCATTCCTATGCAGGCATACTCCTCCTTTGAATGCCTAGTCTGTATGCTCTCTATCTCTCCTGGCCTCTCTCTGACTGTGGCCACCATTTACAGGCCACCTAGCCTGATCACCCTCTTCCTCTCAGAATGGTCTGACCTCTCTTCCTCACGCCGGCCTCCACCTCCCAACTTCTCCTCCTTGGAGACCTCAGCATCCACCTGGCTGCTTCTAATCCTTCCTCTGGGCTAGTCCGCAACATATGCGACTTTCTATCCATTTCCTTAGTACCCTCTGGTCTGATGCTCTCTGCCAGAGACAAATCTGGGATATTCTCACCTCCTCAGACATCCCCCTCTCTAACCCTCTGACTACCCCTCTCTCTTCTTGGACTGACCACTTTCGACTCTCCTCTCATCTGAAACTTCTTGACCCTAAAGCCAAACCTACTCCTGCACTGCCATCTTGCTTCTTGGTCATCCGGCCATGAAGTGAGTATCAGTGGAGGCATTTGTCTTTACTTTATCTGCTCCTCCTACTCCTGCAGCTAACTTGCACCCAGATACAGCCCTCTCTATCCTGCATCTTTCTATCTCCAACACTCTGGACATCCTTGGCCCTGTCATGAGAATTCATCTGAAGCCTACCTCCAAGTGGAACTCTTGGCAAGGCGCACCCAAAATCTTTGAATGCCCACTCAGCAGCACTGTGTGGGCATTTACAGATGTCAACGATCCTGTATTGGGCCCAACTACATCAGCTTCATGCCCCACTTGTTAGAATATTCTGGCTATGCCCCTGCACCCCATTAACGTGGACGAACTCCATGCAATGTTCCTGGATCATATTGTGAATGATGCTATTGTGTTGCAATCAGGACTGTAGTCTATTGGCTTTGGGTTTGAGATGTTTACGCAGAATTCAGCATATACGGGGCAAATCATCAGAATCTTGATTTGGGAAAGCATTCATTTTGAACACTGAGAAGCAATGGAAAAGCTAATGAACGACAATGTACAGTATATGTATCGATGAACATTCCACGTTTTTTTCTTGCAGAATGACATTTTTGTATAATTTTGTTTTGCCGATTTGACCACATTCTTGCTGCAAAAAAGCATTTCCTACATTTCCCCTTCCAACCTCCTCTTACTATATATCTTACCCCAACTTACCATATATAGTTGCGTTAAAAAACGTCGTAGAAAATGCAGCAAAAAAAAATGCTCAATGTGTAATTTGGCAAAAATGGGTAACACTCGATATGTGGCATACCATTCTCCAAACGCATATCTTTCATAATTTCCAGTCAGCATATTTTTTATTCTTTAAAATTTGCAATTCAGGTCTTTTTGAGACAGTCTGATTCTGCAAAGAATGTTTTCTTTTAAAAAAAGGGAGCATTGTCAATGATGAATTCATGAACACTAACAGTCGCACATTTTGACAATACATTTCAAAATAGTCTACTTCACACAGAGCTGTAGGGAAAGGGTGTACTTTATTTTACAATCGTAGCTAATGCTAAAATATGTAAGCCATTTTAGCAATGCTAGTACCTCATTGTATTCAATGACAAAAAGAAATATTTCTTTTATGAAACAAGAAGCAATGTTCTCTTATATGTCTATGGCTTTTTGAGAGTTGATGCTTTTAATACAAGCTAAGCCTGGGAACATGGGTAAATGGATATGCTGTTGATAGAAGCTTTTTCTGTCACATTTAACAGTATCTAAAATATCTGTCTACGCTGTTATATCCTATATGTGCATGCATAAAATAATATTTTAACATTATTATAATTGGTCTTTTCAAAGAAAAACAGCAATCCTTCATACAGTATTCAATCAATTAAAACTGAAATCACAATTTTTGTTGGGGTTGTCAGGAAAGGTCTCACTGAGAAAGAGGGGTTCAGGTTGTATGTGCCGTATTTGTGACTGGCAGCAGCGAAGTTGGCGCAATGTTGCAATTTTATATGTATCCAGCATAGTGAATGTGAATGGTATATGCGTTACTCTAAGTGTTACTTTGGGCCTCATTACGACCCAGGCGGTAAGTTACCGCCTGGGTCGTACCTTTACCACCATGGCGTAAACTACGTTTACGCCATGGTGGTTGGCGGACTTACCGCCCCATTCCGAGGTTGGCGGGGCGGTAAGTCCCCAATCCCCATTTACCCTTCCCCATTCCCATTTTTGCCCCATAGGGCATAATGGGAGTGGGGAAGGCGTTAATTACGCCACCGTAAATTACGGTGGCGTAATTAACAACAAGGTCCCTTAGCGCCATGGATTTTAACACCTGCTAAAAGGAGGTGTTAAATCCTCCATGGCGCTAAAGGACCTCGGAATCAGGCGGTAAGGGTCGGCGCTGTTTACGCCGCCGTAAACCCCTTACCGCCTGGGTCGTAATGAGGCCCCTTGTGTTTAAGTTGATACTTTTTAGATTTGCATTCGAGCTGCAAGTTAAATGTCAAAATTGTCAATGAAATATAAACACAATCTAGGTATGGTGTGCTATAAAGTGCCTAGAAGCTGTGCAATGAGGAGTTTCATAATGCGCGCACACGAGGAAGAGGACTTTTTTTTACGAAAAACCCACTGTGAAGAAGACACAATAGTTATTAAACATGCAAGCACTGATGTACACACATGGGGAATTTACAAATCCATTAGCAGTGTGCTCTTTTTTATGAATTGGTTAAACTGTGAATCATGGTTTTTTGCGAGGTGAATTCTGAGTGACTGGGAAAAACTGGTTTTGCAGGGTTGATGGCCAAAGGAGAGGTAAAGATTAGCCACGACATTTATCAGATGGTTCGCCAACAAGCCGGACAGGGGTTTGGCAGTATTACATAAGGAAGATGTCATTTTTTTATTGCATGGGAGCTTGATATTTATTGTTCAGAGGGATGAGGCCATTTGGTTTTGAACAACAGTAAACTTGGGGCGAAGTGACGATCGAGGTCAGAGTGACTGATACTTCATGGGTTTCAATTGTTTTCTTGGGGTGTGACTAGAGGCCGTGCATGTTGAATTGGTGGTCGTTTAGATCAGGGTGTTCTGAAGACGCCAGCAAGTCGGGGTGGGTGACATGGCTTTCACCAGTTCAAAGGGAACCTGTTTATTCTGCTCCTCCTTATGTTGTTTGAAGTACTCATGCAAACCATGTGCAATTATTTTCAGGGTTAGGAGGTCTCAGGCCAGCGGGGACTTGTAATAAATTATGTTTGTATGTGAATGTGTAACTATGTGATGATGTCCCAACCTACCACGGACAAATCCTAAAAGAAGGTGTGTTGTACGCATGAACTGAAGATGGTAGTTAAGATAAACAGGGTAATTCATAGAATTTCGCACAAAAGTGGCGCATGCGGCTCGCACACAGTGTGCGCGTGCGAATGTCTGCGCCAGCCGTGTGCGCTAAAATCGATTTCCGCGCACAGCGTATTCATGGATTTTAGCCTCCAAAACCAGCTGTGGTGCAGAGTGGCGCAGCAACCCTGCAGCAGCACCAGTTACGCCCCCAAGAACGCCCTCGCGCAAGGAAAAGCCATCAAAATTCCCAATTCAGCGCAAAGGGCTGCGCTAACCCTGGACCAGTTTACAGGGCTGACAAACAGCAAACGCCAAGCAGGGAACATGTATTACTGGGGTGCGCGTGAAGTTTCACACGCGAACGGGCCTAAGCGAGTGGGGTATGTGTATTACTGGGGTTCGCGGGAATTTCACATGCGATTTCAGCAGGGTACGTGTATTACGGGGTTCGCGGGAACTTTCACACGCGATAGGGCCTGTGCGAGTGGGGTACGTGTATTACGGGGGTGCGCGGGAAGTTTCACACGCGATTGGCCTGGGTATGTGTATTTCAGGGTTGCGTGGGAAGTTTCACACGGAATTGGCCTGTGTACATGTATTTCAGTGGTGCGCGGGAAGTTTCACACGCGATTGGCCTGGGTACGTGTATTTTGGGGGTGCGTGGGAAGTTTCACACGCGATTGGGCCTGGGTATGTGTATTTCAGGGGTGCGTGGGAAGTTTAACACACGATTGGCCTGGGTACGTGTATTTCAGGGGTGCGCATGAAGTTTCACACGCGATTGGGCTGGGTACGTGTATTTCAGGGGTGCGCAGGAAGTTTCACACGCGAATGGCCTGGGTACGTGTATTTCAGGGGTGCACAGGAAGTTTCACACGCGATTGGCCTGTGTACATGTATTTCAGGGGTGCGCGGGAAGTTTCACACGCGATTGGCCTGGGTACGTGTATTTCGGGGGTGCGCGGGAAGTTTCACACGCGATTGGCCTGAGTACGTGTATTTCAGGGGTGCGTGGGAAGTTTCACACGCGATTGGAGTAGGGCACGTGTATTACCGAGCTGCGCATGAAGTTTCACACACGATTTCGCTGTCAGAGCGGGGAACGCATATTTTGGGGGTGTGCTGGGAGTCCTACATGTGAATTGGCAGTGTGGGTCCTCCCAGGTGTCCCCTCTACCCCCTCCACGGCCCCTGCAGGCAGCCCACACTACAGGGGACTACCCCACACCCCTGGTCATGTCCCGCAGGCAGCCCATCCACCATGGGCATGCCCCCCAGCCAAGCTACATGTCACATTGCAATATGATCACCAACTCATGTCTCCCAGCACCCCAACACCCCAGCAGTGCAGGGCACCTGCCAGCAGGCCCCCACACATGTCCCCCAGCACCCCCACCCCCCAGCAGTCAGGGGCACCTGCCAGCAGGCCCCCACACATGTCCCCAGCACCCCAAACCCCCAGCAGTCAGGGGCCCCTACCAGCAGGCCCTCACACATTTCCCACACATGTCCCCCAGCACCCCCACCCCCCAGCAGTCAGGGGCACCTGCCAGCAGGCCCCCACACATGTCCCCCTGCACCCCCACCCCCCAGCAGTCAGGGGCACCTGCCAGCAGGCCCCACACATGTCCCCCAGCACCCCCACCTCCCAGCAGTCAGGGGCACCTGCCAGCAGGCCCCCAAACATGTCTCCCTGCACCCCCACCCACCAGCAGTCGGGGCACCTGCCAGCAGGCCCCCACACATGTCCACCTGCACCCCCACCCCCCAGCAGTCAGGGGCACCTGCCAGCAAGCCCTCACACATTTCCCACACATGTCCCCCAGCACCCCCACCCCCCAGCAGTCAGGGGCACCTGCCAGCAGGCCCCCAAACATGTCTCCCTGCACCCCCACCCACCAGCAGTCGGGGCACCTGCCAGCAGGCCCCCACACATGTCCACCTGCACCCCCACCCCCCAGCAGTCAGGGGCACCTGCCAGCAAGCCCTCACACATTTCCCACACATGTCCCCCAGCACCCCCACCCCCCAGCAGTCAGGGGCACCTGCCAGCAGGCTCCCACACATGTCCCCCTGCACCCCCACCTCCCAGCAGTCAGGGACACCTGCCAGCAGGCCCCCACACATGTCCCCCTGCACCCCCACCCACCAGCAGTCGGGGCACCTGCCAGCAGGCCCCCACACATGTTCCCCTGCACCCCCACCCCCCAGCAGTCAGGGGCACCTGCCAGCAGGCCCCACACATGTCCCGCTGCACCCCCACCCCCCAGCAGTCAGGGGCACCTGCCAGCAGGCCCCCACACATGTCCCCCAGCACCCCCACCCCCCAGCAGTGCAGGGCACCTGCCAGAAGGCCCCCACTCATGTCCCACACATGTCCCCGAGCACCCCTACCCCCCAGCAGTCAGGGGCACCTACCAGCAGGACCCCACACATGTCCCCCAGCACCCCCACCCCCCAGCAGTCAGGGGTACCTGCCAGCAAGCCCCCACACATGTCCCACACATGTTCCCCTGCACCCCCACCCCCTAACAGTCAGGGGCACCTGCCAGCAGGCCCCCACACATGTCCCCCAGCACCCCCACCCCCCAGCAGTCAGGGGCACCTGCCAGCAGGCCCCCACACATGTCCCACACATGTCCCCCTGCACCCCCACCCCCCAGCATTCAAGGGCACCTGCCAGCAGGCCCCCACACATGTCCCACACATGTCCCCCTGCACCCCCACCCCCCAGCAGTTAGGGGCACCTGCCAGAAGGCCCCTACACATGTCCCACACATGTCCCCCACACCCCCACCCCCAACAGTCAGCGGCACCTGCCAGCAGGCCCCCACACATGTCCCCCAGCACCCCTACCGCCCAGCAGTCAGGGGCACCTACCAGCAGGCCCCAACACATGTCCCACACATGTCCCCCTGCACCCCCACCCCCCAGCACAGAGGGTCACCTGCCAGCAGGCCCCCACTCATGTCCCCCAGCACCCCCACCCCCCAGCAGTGCAGGGCACCTGCCAACAGGCCCACACTCATGTCCCACTCATGTCCCCTTGCACCCCCACCCCCAGCAGTGCAAGGCACCTGCCAGCAGGCCCCCACTCATGTCTCCCAGCACCCCCACCCCACAACACTGAGGGGCACCTTCCAGCAGGCCCCCAGTCATATCCCCTTGCACCCCCACCCCCAGCAGTGCAGGGCACCTGCCAGCAGGCCCCCACTCATGTCCCCTTGCACCTCCACCCCCCAGCAGTCAGGGGCACCTGCCAGCAGGCCCCCACTCATGTCCCCCAGCACCCATACCTCCCAGCACTGAGGGGCACCTGCCAGCGGGCCCCCACTCATGTCCCACTCATGTCCCCTTGCACCCCCACCCCCCAGCAGTACAGGGCACCTGCCAGTAGGCCCCCACTCATGTCCCCTTGCACCCCCACCCCCCAGCAGTACAGGGCACCTGCCAGCAGACCCCCACTCATGTCCCCTTGCACCCCCACCCCCCAGCAGTGCAGGGCACCTGCCTGCAGGCCTCCACTCATGTCCCCCTACCCCCAGATCATGACGATCCTCAGTCATGGCCCTTAAGCCAGCCTCCCCAGCCCAAAGACCCAACCAAGTATTGCATCCACCCACATAGAAAAGGCAATTACATGATACAACCCCAATGGCAATTATGTAAATGAACACATGTCCGTCTCACACACACACAATGGTTGCAAGTGAATGTGAAAACCCATATCATGACATGCATGAAACCAATGAGATAATACCACACATCGAAGTATGAAGAAAACAATGTATTAAACGCAACATGAATGGAATTAAAATCAAACAAACAACAATGGGAATAAAAAAAGAAAAGCGGCATGTCCGTAAAATAATGAAAAACAAGAAATCATAATCCAAAGGAAAGGTGTCCAAAGTCACAGTCCAACAAAGCAAATCCAAGGGAAAAACAAAAGTGAAAACCATTGCTCCATGGGGAAATCCAAAAAAAATAGATGAATCCAATAGTGAACTATATACAGATGAACAATCCAGGGTCCATGATCCCAACTGAAGAAATGAAACCTATCAAAAATACTACCTAATGAAAAACTATATACAGAAACTTGGTGCATTGTCCAAGCGCAACCAAAATAAAGAAAAAACCAAAGGAAACCTAACACTATCTAACTTTTTGCAAGGGCAGCGGGCTAATCCGACGGCTCACTTTTGGATGTCCCGGGCCAGGGCATCATCGAACTCCTGCTCAATGTCCCGGAGGCGGTCCTCTTCCATGGCCCCAAGGGTTTGCAGGGACGACGACATGTTCTCCTCCAACTCCCTGCGAATAGCCTCAAGGCACTCGGCCCGCCTCAGGGCCCTCTGCATGGAGTTCTCCGCCCTGACCATCGTGAGCCGTGCCTCTTCTGCCCGCTGCCGCTCTGCATCTATGGCATGGCCTAACCGCTACCACACGGAAGACACTTCCCGTCCTGGGTCCTCCTGCCCTCTGGCCGATGCCTGCCCCTCCGATGACGAAGGCCCCGAGCCATCATGGTTCCCACCTTGTTGCTTCTGCTGCTGTGCCTCTGCCCGTGCCCTGGCTCTTGCTGCCTGCACATCCTCCTCCGGCTGGGGTGCAGTTGTTGAGGTGGCCACCCCTGCTGGACGTCCGACTCCCGACTGTGGCAGGGATGAGTCCTTCACCAGCAGGGTCAAAGGCAGCTCCACAGGGCACCCAGGTTACACATGGGTGGGAAGATGGCACGGAGTACGACTGGCGCATAGGGCGTTCAGTTGAGGAGGGGGTCGGAACAAGGCCCAGCAAACGGAGGAATCCGGCCCTGGTGACCTGTCTCAGTAGGTCGACATGGTCAACAGCCATTCGAGATGACATGCAGTCTCCCCATGAAAAGACTGCATTTCGCCTCGCATGGCCCATTGACGCAACGCCACACCAGCTAGGACAGGCTCAACCCGGTCCCGGATAGCCACGTCCACAGGCAGAGGAAGGCCAGTTGTCGTAAACTCATCCCCTGCCTGAAAACGGGTCTGGACGTAGGTATCCCTGCTGGTGCAGGATCATGCAGTCACGGGATCGGGGACAGGATTACACACAGGCACCTCCGCGGCGGCCTGTGCTGCCTCCTGTCCCTGCCCTGCACTGCACCACTAGCACCAGTGGAATCCCCACCTCCAGACCCCGTCTCTGTCCCTTGCACGGCTTCCTCCTCCACCAAACCCCCCACCAACCTGGATGACTCCGTGCCATCTTCCTCTGTCGGGCCCTGTGGGGTATCAGCTGCCCTTCTGCTGCCGAGGAGTCCAACTCCGACCTGCGCCTCTTGGACCTCCCCTCGGCAGCTGCGACCTGGGACGCAGCACCAGACTCCTCACTCCCCGATGAGATGACAACCTGGGAGGGGAGCCGGGCCTTGCGTCTCCGGCTGGCGGTGCGATCCCTGCCACTGTGCTCCACAGCACCCTCTCCGCCCTCTTCATCAGTCGACGCTGCAGACAGGGAGAGATAGGACACAGGCATCAGGGCACTGTAAAATGGACTCATACACACATGACAGTTGCACACGAGTGTCATTGTCAAACTTCAGACATGGCATCACAATCCCCAACACACATGTAATTTCAATTCACACACATGAGCTATTCCACAGCCATATCGCAACAGCCAGCACCATCCATACACATACAACAGCATGAGCAGGCAAAAGTGAGCCAGACATCACATGAGACACAGGGAGTGCACTAGACATGCACACATGCCACCACACTTACATCCATGTGTACACCTCCACCAAGTGTCGCAGTGATGAGATCGACATCCATGTCACATCTGGCAATCAGTCTTCTACATATCAGTCTCACATGCATCCATGTTGCATGACAGTTGCACACTTGTCAGATACATATACATTCACATGTACACAGTGCAGATACATGCAGCTGGAACCAACATCCCTGTGTGACACCACAACCTTGACAACTGACATACACAGTCATTCAAAAATGTGTGCTCACACATCTGCATTTGGCCTGCATGCTTACCCACAAATACACCATCCATGTGTCTCACACATGAAAGGACTTGCATGTCTCAGCCTCACGGCCCTGTACATACACATCCATACATGGCCCTACAAAACCACATGTTCAACCTGCACACTACTGGCAAAACACTACACGCACAGCTTCCAATCACTATGCATGTACACTTACCGCTAGACTCCAGACCTGAACGTGGAGCGCTGGGCATACACGTTCCAGGACCCTCATTTGGTCTTCTGACAGGTGGCCCCGGCGCCCCTTAGCATTCGCTGCCTTCAAGAGGCACCGGGCCTTGTTGAGGGTCCTGGACCTGAAGTCCTCCCAGCGCTTCTTGACATGATGGAATTCGTGGACTGCCACCCGCTCCGCATTGATGGCAGTCACAATGTCCGTCCAGATCCTGGTCCGTCCTTCCTTGTCGGTGCGCGACCTTCCGAAGAGGGCATCATACTGCCCCCGGACTTGCTCCACCAGGACACCAACTTCGGTAGCAGTGAAGCTGGTGGCCCTCTGCCTCTCTGGCTGGGGGTTACCAGTGCCGCCAGATGGTGTAGTGCTGGAAGGGCAACCCCAGAGGCAGGAGTGGGTGGGCAACTGGGTCCTGGGGCTGGGCTGTGGAGCGATGGAACCCCAGTCAGGAGTCTTCGGTTCCAGCAGGGGTGGTCACAGCAACAGCACCCCTGGCTGACGTGCAGGCAGCAAATGGCAGGGCACGTGGGCAGCAGGCAATCAGGCAGCAACAGATGGCAGGTGGGAGCGTGCTCGGGGCTCTGGGGGGCAGTAATTCGGCATTCTGGGCAGGAGCGTGGTCTTCCGTGTGTGAACGCGTGGCCAGCTTGATACGGAGTGATTTGGCACATGAAAATCTTGCACGTCAGCATGTAATTCCAGGAAAGGCCCTTAGTGCGTAAGCGCGTCAGCACACGTACGCGATTTCATTGGACCAAAGGCCCTTAGCGCGTAAGCACATCTGTGACGTGACGCGCGTGGATTTTTCACTCATAGCACGTGATGACAGTGCACACATGGAAAAGCTGCACGTCCGAGTATCAGCGCGTGTAATTGGAGGAAAGGGTGTGTACACGCGTAAGTGACATGTACGTGTGGGCCGGTTTAAAAGGTACGTGTAGGACGCCATTTCCTTGTATGTGCTTTTTGTGGAGAGCGAGTGGGTGGATTCTGTACTTCTTGTCGGTTCTACGCGATTACTTCACAGCGTTTCAAGTTCGTACTCCCTGTTACCTCTGACAGCTTTCATTTTTCTACCTTTTTTGGGCCTGTTTCCTCAAACAGTGTCCACTTCTCCGTTTGTCCTGTCTCCTCAGACAGCGTACAATTCTTCTTTTGGCGGGGGTGTTGCCAACGCGCACACGCACGTTTTTTTCACGTTCTATTTCCTTGCAGACGGTGAGTTCTGCACATACTTAGCAACTGTGCTTTCCCCGTGTGTCCCGTACCCCTTCAGAAGTCATTGTAGGCTGCGTGTATCACGTGTATGCTTATTTTTGTGTTTCTGGGTGCCACAGCGTAGTGCGGGTTCATTTTTCCACGCACGTGGTCTACGAGGGGTTGCGTGCACGTTTATTTTTGTTTTTGGGCTGCCTGTGCGTTGTGTGACCCGTCATCTTCCCTCAGGGGTAGAACAGATCCACCAACTGGCCGTCATATAAACCCAGTACTCCAGATATCCAACCAAAAGGAGAATTACAAGAAAGAGGAATACCTGATACTGCCCATTTAACTGGACGTGCAACAAAGGGCGCCTAGGGAGAAGACTGTATGGATTGACAGTGAGACTAAGCACATATGGAAATCTGGGACCCACTTGACTTTGCAAAATCTCAAACGAAATCGTCTATGTCAGACATGGACTCGAGTGATCACACCGCCATCCACAAATTAATTAATTCATCAATATCACTATCATGCGCTTTCAAACACCTTACATTCCTTCCATCAACCAACTATGACACAAAGAGCAATGACTGCACCACTCACTATCAAACCCCCTGTAATATCACCTGCACCCAGACAACAGATACTCTGAATGTTCCCTCATCAAGCCATGAGGATTCACACCTGTCACTCCCTCTACTCCACTGATGTGCTCCCAACACCCTCTCTTTTAGAACTAAGTGCCAAGAGGCCACCAAAATGACAGAAGCAATGCTATACAAGATCCAGTTACATTTCATGGCATTACAAAGTAATACAAATATTGTAAAAGTTTCCCTATATTGGATTCCACAAGTCGTTCCTATGCGAAGTATGAGTTTTAAACACAAGTATGATCTTACCCACAATACTTTGTACACATTTTAAATTGGCAAGGGAATAAGCTACGTGTTCAAAGAAGGAGTATTTCCACACTCCATGCCACCATGTGAAGATTCCGGGAATATATTTCCTAAATCAAGCATATTACAAGCACAACGTTTCCAAAATGTCTGTACATGTTTTAACTTTATCAGAACAACCTTAATAGCAGTGTTGGACTACAAATTATCACCTTTATCACCTTTATTAGCACCACTGCTATTCTGACTTGGGCCTGGGCGTCATCGGAAAGCACGATATTTGTTAATATCCGCCTGTTTCCTGAAACAGGCGGTTGAAGATCTCGGCAGCAGTTTTGCTAAATAACGAGGAAATCGTTGTTTAACAAAACGGCTGCTGAGAATGAAAACAAAAACACGTGCTCGCTGGAGCCCTGCCAGAGGAATGACGGCTGTGGCAATCTGCCGGTTTTATTGATTTTAAAAGCATTCTTCTGCATAATTGGCCCAGATTAATGGACAGCAGTGCACAGGAGTGCAAAGAGATAAGCTGTGGGCCTTTTTGAAAGTTGTGGGGGAAAGTGGAAAATCAAAACAAACCCACGTGCTGCCTGGAGCCCTGCAGCCTGCTGGTTTTCCTGCATTTTAATGCATTTTTTTCCATTATTGGGCCATAATTCCTCACACACCAAACAAACTGCTTCTTGTGGTACTCCTCCATATGGCACCAATTGTGTGCCGTACTTCAGCACCAATTTCAAGCGCTTGCAATATTGGAGGAGTGCCACAAGAATAACCATGAAAAGACATGATTAACGAGAGTGCCGGTTGCTAAGTCGGTTTCCAAGCCCTTCCTAGCAACCGGCACCCTTATTCCAAAAGTGGCGCAATGATTCCCACTTCGGAATATTGCACCACCTTTAGAATAGGGTGTAATTACCGAAAATGTCGCTGGCCCTTTTAATGACATTTTCGGCAATTACCACCTAGTTGAGAATCGGGCCCCTAGACTCTGGGAGGCCAAATTGGCATTGGGCTGTCTGGGAGTCGGCTCCTGCGAATCCACTATTTCATTAGCATACTTCTTGCTGGGCACAAGTCTAACATTATTGGAATGTGACTTTATTCTCTCCAGCTGTTCAGACTCTTCCGGGCATGCAGCTGCCCTTACCATCGATGGAGACGGTTGCAAAATCACGAAGAGGGGGCTGTCAGTGTCGTTTACAGCATGAATCTCTCCTTGCTGTGTTGTTTTGATTTGGAAACAATTCCCCTCCTGGTTTTACAGTGGCACAACATCAGTGGTAGAGTCCCAGCAGCATATTGTCTGACAACTGGCTTTAACTCTTTCAGCTTTTACGGTGGCTACATGTCTCAATCATGATGAACCATATTGGCCTTCTGCCATTTTGATTATGGTGGCTAAGCATTTGTCGAAGCTCAACTCGTTCCTTGCTCTCGAAGCATGGGAATTGGCTAGAGCGCACCAGTCAATTTTCTAGTAGCCTTTCCTCTGCACTCAAAACAGTAGAATGTTCAACATTTTTCTGCTTGTTGGAAACCTTGGGGTTTTGAGGAACTAAAAAAAGGGTAGAGTACCGGCATTGAACGGCATCAGCCTTCTTCCTCTTGGTGCCTTCTTCACCAAATTCAATCTCTTGAGGATCATCGTTGCCCTGTAATACTCTCTGTTCCCACTCTACTTTGCCAAATAGTGACTGCTCAATCAGCTCCCTTGGCCCTGCGCTAATTATTTTATTTATTTATTTATTTATTGGTCACTTGTTAGGCACTTATACAATTAGCAAAACGGTTTCAAAGTGCCCACAGGGCAAACACGGTAGGGACAGGGGACGGTAGACGATGAATTACAGCAAGTATAAATAATTGAATTAATAGTACAAACAAATAATGAGAGTAAAGGGAAGAGGAGACAAACCTGCTATGCCTTGTGAGTGTTCAGAACATGCAAGAGCAGAGGAGGGAGGGGGTAGAGGGATAGATGCTTTGATGCTCATGCAGAAGTGCTCAGGGTAAGTGCTAAGAGGAGAAGAACGTAAGTGCAAACCACCTGTCGGTAGGGTGAGCCAAGTAAGTGCAACAGAGAGACAACCGTTGGGATGAGAGAAGTGGGGGGGGGGCAGGGCCCCAAAGACACATAAGGGCCCTGCACAACAGCCACAATGCTGTAATATTAGCAGGGAAGAGAGGAGTAAAAGTAAGAGGTAAAGAGAAAGGTCTTGAGGAACTTAAGGAGGTCAGGCTCAAGATGCACAAGATGCAGAGTGAGAGGGAAGCTGTTCCACAGGAGGGAACCAGCCGAGGAAAGTGATCACCCGCCAGCTCTCTGTTTTGCAAAGCGCTTAACATGCAGGGAGTTGGTGCTAGGGGAATGGAGGAGTCTAGAGGGGTGTATTTGGTCAGGAAGCATTGAAGATAGTGTGGTCCACAACCCCAGAAAGCCTTATAATACAGAGTGATTTGAATGTAATCCATGCTGAGACCGGGAGCCAGTGAAGGCTTTGTAGGGCAGGAAAGGTGCAGTCCCTGGCCTTGGGGCTAAGTATAAGTCATGCTGCCCTATTCTGGGTTAGCTGGAGGGGTCACAGGGTGTAGGAAGAAAGATTAAGGAGGAAGCTATTGCAGCAGTATAGCCTGGAGAGAACCAGAACACAGGTAATATTGAGTCTCTGGGAGAAGGTGAACAAGGGTACAGTCCCTTTGAGAAGGAAGAGCTGAAAGTGGGTCTTCTTGACAATGTCCTGAATATGAGGGATCAAGCAAAGGAATGAGTCGAAGATTACTTGGAGATTCCTAGCTTCAGTGGAGTGGGAAGGAAGGCCCATGGAGGAAGGCTAGAGTGCAGGGAAGAGGTTTGGTGCAGGGGACCCAACAGGGAGAACCTCTGTTTTGCTGGCATTGAGGCAGAGGTCATTAGCAGTGCACCAGGTCTGGATGGCAGAGAGGCAGTCAGGGATGAAGGAGGGTGCAAGTGCGTGAGTGGAAAGTTTAAAGGAAAGTTGTGTATCATCAGTGTAGCACTGGAAGGTGGGGGAGGAGGATATGAGTCGTGCCGGCAGAGATAGGTATATGTTAAAGAACCAGGGTGAAAGAATGGAGCCCTGGGGTACGTCGCAGGTGGCAGACTAAGAAGGGGGGGAGAAAGGGCACAGAATGGTTTTGGAGGAACGGTCAATTAGGAAGGACGTAGCCAGGGTGTCATGGAGCCTTTTTATGAGGATGGAATTGTACACTGTGTCAAATGCAGAAGAGAGACCAAGAAGGATGCAGACCGCAGGTGAGTTGGAGTCAAGAGATGCAACCAGTTCTTCATGGCTAGCAACTCATTTAGAATGATAGGGGACATCATTGTCATTGGTGATGGGTTGCCCATCAGATCTGTGATAATAATAGCAATTGCTGGAATTACTCTGAAGGTGGAATTAGACACATGCACATACTCAGAAGGGTTGGTGAGTCTTTGATAGTTATAGGGTTGGCTTCTTCTTCCATCACTAATTTCACAATATATGTGTGCTACGTAGATCAGCTACACAAGATCTAGTTTATCTAGGAGGCAGCCCCCATGCTTACATGTTGCCAGTAGTTTCAGCTGTGGTGTTGCCTTTGCCCTCTTCAAAAGGTTGGAGAAAATTCTCCACATATAGATGATCTATGCAGCACTCCAGAGCTTCAAGCAGTGATGTGTCCGTAGGCCGTTTCACAGTATTCGGAGGGGCAGATCCGGAGCCAATGGTTACACCACTAGCTACACCACAGATAGTTTCCCCACTGCATACCCCCGTGTCAATACTGTTCACATGCTCTTCTTGTATTTTGGAGAGAAAAGTCACATTTATTCCTATCCCTTGTGGGGCAGAAGTAGAATTAGCATCAGCCCCCAAAAAGGTTGTGGGATTTGGGAGCAGTTGCTGTTTACCCTTTTGACTCCTAAGAGTCTAATTAATAGTTGACTGAGTCATATGCCTGTATACACATACAACAAGATGAACTTATTCATTCCTTTAGTCTTCTAACACTGCTGTTCATGTTTGAACGTTTTGGTCTAGTCTTCAGAGCCAACCTTACGGGAGAACAAGGACATACGAGAGTTCAAGCCTCTTTCTAGAGATGACTAAACTATCCAAGATCAACCTTTCCCCAACTACAGGTGGCTTACTCCTGACACTCCAGGCACAATACGTCTATGAGTAGACACTACACACCATCATCAAAACAGGAGGCAGGAGGTAGGGGATGTAAAGGATAAGGACACAACACCACTGCACCACTTCCTCGATGCCACTCTGTGCTTACGCACCACTATATGCAATACCCTTGTCCTCAACCCTAGAGGAGATGTTCACAAATACAGGCCACTGGCCAGCTGTAACGCTCACCTGATTCCCGCAGAGGCGCCGGTCTTGACTGGGTGAATGCCGTATCTTCAAAGGTGATGTGTAACACACGGTTGGCTCTTTGGGCTGGACCTCTGTGCACTGTATGTCTGACTCGAAGAGTAAGATGTCTGCAGATAGAAAATATGGGATTAATGAACTGGGGTTATTGGGTGCCTCTCTCCTCTTCCCTTTCTCTTCTCCTGTAGAACCCCAAAGGTTAACACCCTCACCTTAGGTAAGTGAACGCCGAGCACTCCATCTGCCTCGGGGCAGGGTGCCGTAACCAGTTTCTTCACTGGATAAGGGTGCAGGCCTCTTGACCTCAGAGGACTGCTGTCCATCGTTAACTGCACGAACGGTAAGTTCTGGGCACTTCAAATGTCTTAAAAGTCTTTTGTAATGATATCTCTTGTTTTGCAGGGTTCCGGCGATGGCGGATGGCGGGCTGATGAGAGTTGAGGATCGAACCCGCGTGACGAATAGAAGCGCCTGGAAGCACGTAAGTAAGCGCTTGTAGCCTGCTTCACGATGCGCACTAACTGTCCCTTTTATCTTGCAGGTACAAGTTCGGAGCTTTAGAGAAGCTGAAGGGTGCTGGAATACCCACTGAATTCGGCGTGGGAAGGAGTAATGGCACGTGAGTAATAAAGTTGCCCAATGTCTTTAAACGCACCTTCTTTTGTCTTTCAGATGCGGGATGCAGCGCCGAAGGCCTCCGGAGCGTGCGAAGAGCTGGTAAGCTTTTGTCTTTCAGATGCCGGAATGCAGTGCGAAGACCTCCGGAGCATGCGAAGAGTAGGTAAGCCTTTGTCTTTCAGATGCCGGAATGCAGCGCGAGGCGTTGGTGACAGCCGATGGACCAGGTAAGAGATGCGCTGCCACTGAAGACCGTAGTGCTAACCTGTTCTTTCTTTGTCTTTACAGGTGCTACTGAACACTGGATTCCAGGATGGTAAGCCTTTGTTCCCTTAGGCCCAGGATCAGAAGCAGAAGACACGATGAGCGTTCTGCTGCAGAGAATGCAGAATAACGCAAAGCAAGATTCATCCATCGGGTGTGGTTTAAATAGCCTCCTGTAGTGCTTAGTTGTCTCCTTCCACAGCCACGCCTAAGAAAAGAGTTCCTGCTTTCCAGAAGAGTTCCAGTGTTCTGAACCTAGGGAGTGGCTCCTGCCCCACCCAACAGGAAAAGTAGTCCCAAACAGAAGAGGATCAGGGGTTCAACTGGCAGGTAAGTAAGCAGCATGGTCTGCTGCAGGTAAGTCCACCCAAGCATTACGAGCCCGGCGCTTCCAGCGCTGGGACTGGGCATCTTTATGAGCCTGGTGCCACTGGCGCCAGGACAGGGTCCAAAAGGTCCCAATTGGGACTGGCTGGCACTCTGAACCGGGGTTATGGGTCTGCTTCCAAGGGAGTCGGGCAAGTCCTGATCTTTTGGAAGCAGAGATCATGACACCAGCAAAAGAGAGCCAAGCAGAGGGGAAGGAGGTGGGACTCAACAGTGTACTCATATTCCACCAGCCCCTGTGACCCATGTGAGACACTGCAATCCCCTCTCTGTAGCGATCCTCAGAGGGTGCAAGCAGCACTAACCACCTGGGCCTAAGCACCTTGCTGCTCAGATTGTTGAGGGCTACCACACGACCCTTCAGCGTTGCTGTCGGTCGCGGGACACAAGTCTCTGTACCTCTCTGTCTCACTGCCAGTTGGTCAGTGCTGCAGAAAACAGCACAGAGCATCTCTGTTAGTCATGCTTGGTGGTGTTGCTGCCAAAATGCTTCAAGAACGGTGAACCCTTCAGCTCTTTAAGATGAGGTAACACTCTTCACGGTGGATGGGGATGGAAAAAATTACTCAAACATCAATAATAAAACCGACTCAGGATGTTGGCAAAAGACTTGGTCTATTTTAATAACAATTATCTGAAACAGGGAGTACAACAGACATCATCGGATGTCTGGCAGCCAGAGCTCAGAGAAAAACATAAAAAACACATTTATATACTAAAGACTCATCATAATTGACGTCACAATACATGACAACATGAGAAAACGTTTGTGTGTCTGTGATTGGGTAACGGGGACATCTAGATATACTTTCTATGAGGGCTGGTGTTGTGATTGGGTCTCTACTCTCAGGTGGGCAACTCTGCCCACCCCTAGTGCAAGCCATTGTGAGTGTCATAATATACACAACGTCACATTGGACCTCTAAACTATAGGGCTCTTTGGTACGTGGCCCTTTATAATTGGTTGGCACGCTTGTATCATTCTGGAATATTCCACTCATTAGCAGCATGCAAGCTGGTTTATCAGGTGCTGGTGGTTTTGGCCTGGTCATGCCTCCCCACCCAATTAGCCCATCATCCATCATCACTCAAGCTGTCTGCCATGATACTAGTCTTTGAACTCGGCCTTGCAAAGCATCACTGCTCCTGGGAATAAAAGGGAATGTTCACATTACTTTACCTTCTGGTCTGAGTGTATCCTGGCCAAAGTCTGTTTTCATCCAATCATGTGACTGGAGACCATGGGCCTCATTACAAGTGTGCCGGTCTGGAAACAACGGTGCCAGTAAGCCTCCCGGCACCATTGTTTCCGGACCGGCACACTACAGGTTTACCTGCTGGAGCCACTGTGTCCGACAGGGCAGACCCTGCTGGACACATCGGACATGGTAAGCAAGCTGTAACGGAAGCACCAGCTCTGTTGTTAATGGTGCTGGAGTTTCTGTGTTCCCCATTCCCACTGAGTCCTATGGCACTCAATAGGAATGTGGAATTACAATTTACCGGCGCCTCACTTCCCGGAACGCTGGGGTTGTAATCCCCCAGTGTTACCAGCAAGACACGTGCTGGTAAATCTTACAAGTCCGGCGGAAACCTGACAGTTTTACCAGCATGGTTAGCGCCGGACTTGTAATGAGGCCCCATGTGATGAGCCTCCTTGTTGTATTTAATAATATTGCATGAATAAAACTTGGCGCTGAATGTCCGTCCACCGCACCTTAACAGGAGCTCGGCTCTCGCCTTCTCGTCCATTGTATCATTTCATTATAATTAACCAGTTTCTTGCAAGCCTCATCCCTTGATACTGGGACAGGCAGACCTGTTTGATTCTTCTTCCATTTCCAGCCATTCTACTGCGCCACACTTTTCCAGACCTTCTATTCATGGGGTACAGTTTTCCCAAATATGATGATTCCTCTTCATGTATATACCTTGGTCGCAGTAAATATATAGGTAATTCAGGGGCTGGACTTCATGTAGAGGCTTTTGGCTCCTCCTCTACAACAGATTCAAGAAAAGGACCTTGTTCCATCCTGGACCTTAGCGCTTTACGTCTCTAGGCTGTCACGCCGCACTGTGAACACTATGAACACTGTGAACAGCCACTTCCAACAGCCAGATAAAGACAGAGACCATGTGTTATCATTGAGTAATGTCCCTTCGACACATTTAAGGGTTACACAATGTCTGTGTACTACTCATAATGTGTTCTGCTGAACTCACACACTCCAATATCACAGAATAGCTGCAGATCACCTCAGTATGTGCACATTTACATGGACAATTACTGGTAGTCACAATGCTTCATTTCCAATATGTATGTGTATTTTCTATAGTGCAACCATAGCTAAAGGAACAAAGCATTGTACAATGGGATGATGCAGGGTATGTTCAATATGAGTACATATTTCAAACATCATAGCAGCAGGTGAGTGTTGATGCTGAAGATATGCCACCATCATCTTGTTAGAACCTCTGAGTACTACTGCTTCTAAGTAACATACAAGGCAGACTTCAGGAGTAAGGGACTCATCACAAGTGTTGGGCTAACTGCAAATACAGTTATGAGTAAGTAAACCCATCAGAGGGTAACGCCTCTGGCATATGCATGGATGCATTTCCTCCAAATCAATGTGCATATTACTGCCAGTGGTATTACCTATGGAGATAGTACCTCCATGCCCTAAAGAAGACATTTGAGACATCTGAATGCTGAGTAACAAAATCAGGAACAGAGTCACCAGTTGCCACTTCTAATGTGTCAAAATGCCTAATGAGGCCATACGTGGCAATATGAGTTTACAGGAGCAGCACAGTAACCTGTGATGAGAACACTTTGGCGTCTGCCTATCATATCAAGGTGTTCTCTTATTGCCACACTTTCAATACCAGAAAAGTAATGTCTCCTGTGAAATTTACTTTGCTGAAGTTCTTTTGCATGGTTGCATGTGATATAATTGCTGGAAATAACATCGAGTGTGACTCGATTTTTTTAAAGGCACTAAACACCTTTCCCAACATATTTTAGGACTGGTGCAATTATATAAACAAACTCCAGTCCTCGAATATTTGGTGTTGGATAGTGTATTTAAAAAAATATCGAGTCATCTTCAAAATTATTTTCAACAATTATATCACTGGATACCCTTTTGCATGGATGCTTCCACCCTCAAAACAAGACAGTAACTATTTGAGCACAGATCCTCTTCTTGAGTACAGCCTGATATGACCTACCACATGCCTGTAAACCATGGTCCTACAGAGATGCCAATCAATACTCCTCATTCTCTGTTATTTATTTTTTATTTTTACATTTTATTTCTGTATTAAACAGTTTGAAAATTGACAACCTTTGATACAACTCATTCGAATTACATATTTCCAGTTCCAAAAATAAAACACATTGTACATCAGTAAAACAAGGAAGTAATCTTAAAACTGCATGTCACTATTCAGAATTAAAAGAGACAATTGCTAAAAAGGAAGACCTTTCTCAAGCTAAAATGCTCAAGATAATGAATATCTTCTGCCAAAAAATAGTGAGGTAGATAATGCATGGTTTCTGATTTACACACATAAACATCCCCCACAATTTGCCTGCCATAAGTGATCCCCAGCCTAAGGCCTGCTTCTTTGAGGGTATTCTGTCGCATACTTTGCAGGGAAAGACGACTTGTCAGAAGGTGTCTAACAGACTCCAAGCAGTCTTCCCCACACAGGTGGCACAGGTGACGTTCCCTCGGTATGCCAAACCAAGCTTACATTATCTCATTGGTCAACACAATGTTACATTTTAATTTTAAATAGTCACAGACCAACCCATTCCCCACAAAATGTTGGATATATCGTGGCGTGGATTCCCAATCTTGTATGTTGCCCACGAACTTTGCAGGTTAATGTTTTGTAGCTAAGTCTACAATTAGCTGCTCACGGTTCAGCAAAACCAATTTAACCTTCATAAATGTTTTAAATTTGCAGAGGGACCAGCCCAGGGCATAGGCGGGTGTTAAAGAATGCCATATGGCAGCTGAGCACCAAACCTTCATTAGATTTCTGTATGGCAAGTTTTTCCCTGGACAATATAACTTCATACAACATGTCCATCAGTGTGTTGGCTGCAGCATTTTCCAATTTCCAAACCAACGTCAAACAAGATAGTTGAAATTTGATAAGAACACAAGAATTGGCACCATGTTAAAATCCAAATAAAGCATTTCAGCCGTGGTACGGGATAGCAGTCTCAACAGTTTTATCAGACTATAACGTTCCAGTTTGGCCAACTCCACTTAATTTGTGAGTGCCCAATTTTCAATCTAAAATAAAAATGATGGAAGTATGTTAGCAGAGTATAACTGGACCATTGCTCCAATGTAATATCTACCACCCTTCTGGGTGAACGATCCAATTGAGGCAGTTACCGTAGCAACTTTTAGCTTTAGATGCTGCAGATGTTTAATCACCCACAATTTGTTGTCCAGAAAACTCCCCAAATATTTGTATTCTGATACTTTTTCTACAGCCTTATTGGTAGTCTTATGGGTAGGGCAAAGGACCATAATGTTGTCTTGTTGATATTCACAACAAGAGAATTAAGGTTAGCATATTTTTTTAAATGGTCCGAGGTCAACTGTAGTCCTCCCAGTGTTAATTCCAGGGGGGACCAAATCGTCTGCACACCCAAGCTATTGCAAGTTAGTATCGTCCAATTATTTTGGTATAGACAGTGTGTTGACAATAGCATCCCCCTACGTCTGATAGATATACATTAAACAGCATAGGTGCTAGAATGCAAACTTGCTTTAAACCTTTCTGGGTTGGAATCCAATTTGTCATCCTGCCTTGTTTGTCCAGAAACACCTTCACCCTGATTTGGTCATGCAGCAACATGAGCATTTTGAATAAACCTGGGGGGATGTTCCAGTCCCGCAATTTGCTCCACAACCTGCGTCTGTCAACAGAATTGAAAGCAGCCCTGAAATGTATGAAAGCCACAAATATCAGTAGCTTGCGGATCATCCACACCTGCTGTATGGTAGTTGTCAAAGATAAATTGTTGACAGTAGTATTATAACCTTTTTTTCGAAAACCAGATTGGATATATAAGATGATGTTTTTTCAGTCAGCCCTGTCCTCAAGCTCAGCCAGACAAACCCAAGCAAAGATATTTGCAGTGCCATCTACCATTGCTAGTAACCGGTAATTGCGAGGATCATCATGATTTCCCTTTTTAAGTACCGGGACAATTATTCTATCCTGCCAACAAGGGGGAATCGATTGAGACTCACTTATCCATTGCCATAGCAGGCGCATAGACTCTGCCCATACTACAGGTTAATTCTTGGTGTAAGGCGCTCAATAAATAAATAAATCAATCAATCAATTCTTGATTAATGTGCTGCAAATACTGTCAGGGCCAGTGGCCCTCGAGGATTTACAGCACTAATTATGCTATGGATAACCTGCATGCTACTAGAGCTTTTCCTTCTTGCCTTAACCCCTGCGAGGATTGCCACTTCACCCCCACCAAACACCAGCTCTTTCTGACATCCCCAAATCTTCTCTTAGACCCCATTAAAATCTCTGGTGCTAGGAACATTACCATTAATTATCTTCCATAACCAGATGTTATCCTTGGTCAAGGAACAATAAACCAATTCCTGCCACAGAGTGCATTCACTACCCAACTTATACCATTTAAGCCATTTATTATACGTTTTTGTTGATGTCTTTAGCCTTACGTGCGTGGGATAATGGTTCTAGTTCCAAGTTAAATAAGGAACGTAATTGTCTTCAATGCCTTTGTAGAAAGAATGGCAATGCTGCTTATTACTGGCAGACTCAACTTTGCGTTGTACTTTGGACTTTACAATTGAGCAGCTTTTGATCTTTTCCAAGCAGGAGTCAAAAGAATCATAGGTGTGGTGAAAACTAAAGGATTATCATTTGTCTCCAATGATTTACAAACCCTAGAACACTCTATTAGTGTGGCATAAGCAGCAGTCTGTGCCTGCCAAATCCTGCTATTGCACCAAGAGTTTTGATTAAGGGATGCGTTGAAAGTCATCCTCCAAGTACCGATAAAACTAGTTGCCCCAGGTGAAAAATCTAGATAGGCAACCAAGGGAAAATTGGCACTTTCTTGGCATTGACAAACGCTCATGTTTTTAATTAAGGACAAAGAATTGGTTGTGAAAATATGGTCTGGTATTCTATTACTCTTATGCCCAACTTGGGTAGAATTTGGAGGCATATCTGAATTAAATGTTCCATTAACCATAGTGTAGTGAGCTCAATACAACAAACTGTCTTCTTCTTTGCTGGCAGACCCTGGTAAAGCCAGCTAACTGAGGAACAGTAGGGGCAGAGGCCTGGTCCTTAACCACACAAGAGGAATCCTGGGGATTCTTGGCATTGAAATCCCCACAAAGAAGCAAAGAAATGTCTCCCACCAGGTAGGCCATAAACTCATCTATGAACTTGGAGACTATAAAATGATCGTCCCAGTATGGGGCATCATATAAGTTAATAATATAAAATGCTTTCCTATGCAGGCAAACAAGCTCCCCTACGAAGATGAACCTTCCAATGAACATATTATCACATGTGCATGTAACCTAATGAGACCCAACGTAGTACTCCCTTTGGGCCGCACACCCCTTGGATAGCCAAGAGATTAAGCATGTTCCACCCATCGATAATAAGAGGGCTTGTCAGCCATGTCTCCTGGAGCGCAATCATATTAAAACTATCAATGTTATTCAGCAGACCATCCTGATCATACAAGTGGCTCTGGCGCTGTGTACATTGCGAACCATTCCCAGTGATTCTCATCCCCCTTTTCCCTACAATCAAGTTGAGGGGCACCAGATTGCAAATCTCCACCTCATGTCAGTGTCACTCTTGACTTGTTTACCACAGTGTTATGCAAACAACTAGGTGGCCAGGATCGAAACGCAGTGCCACCATTATGGTCACCACCTAAATTATAAAATTTCCGATCCTGATTACGGTCCACCTCAATTATTAATCATTCATTGCCCAATCTGTATAAGAATAAACAGTGAGCCATAATATAGTCAAGAGTTCTGTCAGCATAAATCAGTTTAACGATGTAGTATAATTTACATTTTCGCAAATATCCACTAAACAAATAAAGCAAAGAGGAATTACCGAATGTAAGAGTGCTATCAATGGTGAGCGGTTAATGAAAAGTCTATTGCCATCACGGAAGATACTCTGTATGTGTAGAGCTTTGGCTTTGGTATCACTTTCTGCTGTCAGAGGAGCAGATGGAATCGTATTTGGTGTGCTTCCTGGGTCAGTTTGAACCATGACATTGTTTGTGATACCCCTTATCACACTCATGGTAGTAGTAATCGGCTTAGTGAATGATGACTAAAAATTATAGCCAGACCCCTCTGCAGCCTCGGCCGTTATTCTATTTGTTTTTTCTTGGCCCATAGGCTTGGTGTCGAACATAGTGGTGCCCTGACTAAGGCAAATTTGTTGTGGCTGCAATTGGCACCCACCACGTTGCTTTGCCCCATCTGACTGATGGTTGCACCTGTTACATAGGTGTCTCTTTCATCTGTGATCATTGAGATATCAATTATGGCACAGTTTGTCAAAAGCAGGGCCTTTTTAGATGGGTTTTGTGATTGAGTCGGGTGATCTCTTCTTTCGTGCACACCAAGCAGGCGAGGCCGGTCCCCCCCCCTACCCCCCCCCCCCCCAGCCTACTAGCATGAACTGGAACATACGTCACTCTTCTGTTCGAAATGAACTTTCGTGAGAGTTGTCACCTTCTCGTTCATTTTATAGAGGGAGCATGCGATAACAGTCGTAACTTGAGACAGTTTCATCAAAGAGCCCATCACTTGATCAGAATGGGTGCAGTAGTTTTTTAGCCTAGATGCAATGTCATCACATTTCAAGATAAGCAGCAGAAGAAGAGAATCCAAGATATTAAACGGAGCAGCTGAAGAGCTGCTGTCATCACCCTTATTGGCACAATACGTAGGCAGGTCTGAACAGTTGCCATCATTTCTCTTAGCATCTCCTGAATCTTTGAGTTTTTCTCCAATCCTTCCTTCATCCTGTCTTCACACATCTGCATGATGCTGCCCATTGTGTTCTCCATGATGTACACCAATGGCATAGAGTGTTGTTTCCATGCATCTGATAAGGAGATTCAATTGTGCCTGATTATACAGGCACAGAGGGATGTTGTGCAGCTGTTGAAACATGGGCCATTGAGTAACCATGAACGAAGCGCCTTCCAAATGATTGCTCTCAACAGACTATGTAACATGATCGAGACCCCCATTGCATCTAATCATTTCTGGATCAGATTAAAATATGTCAATTTGAGAAATACAGAAGCAACCTAAATATGAGAACATCTACAAAGTACTAGCCACAAACTCAGCTGACAAAACAGTGTATCGTGTACAAAAAAGGGCCTGCCTAACTTAGGGACTGGCAGTGGGGTAGTTGATTGGGTAATTAGCTGCTCCAAGCCAGAATATTCTGGACCCAGGGTAGGTACAGAGGGATCTCAAGGCCACGCCCACTGTGTCCTCGCTCTCAGGCAGGGAGCAGTGGATACGCCCACTTATATTACTGTGAAGACTGAGGATTACCCAAAGAAACTAGTAGCTAGGCCTGAAATAGCTAGGAGGCAAATCGATAAATGCTTCTTTTGGGGGAAAAGAATGTCATGTATTCAGAGTCTGATTGGACGTCTCATTAATGTTGCTGAACCTGATCATGAGAAATACAACTCCTTTGATACCATTAAGACTGCTAATGTCAGACGGGAGCTGAAATGACACAATTTTGTACTGCTTGTTAGGCAGAAACCTGTGCAGTTCCATTAGGGACCACTACAAAAGGCATAGGACTACAGGTGTTGGCAGTAAACCCAATTGGTAGCAGTATGTACCACCCAGATTTACCTGATAGCTGTGGCTCAAGAAGAGTTAGACAGTATATTATAGAGTATACAAGATAGGTACCAACATACAGTAGCACAAGCAAACACTGACCAGAGCTTTGGTATCAAAGTATATAATTATTTATTTAAAGACACACTTATAGAAACACTCCATCACTATTATTGTAAGCAAGTTCAAAAAACAGTCACCATTAATATATATACATCCCTTATTCCTTATTAGACAAGTCTTAGTTAACACCACTTATTTTCAGACAGAGGTGAGCGCTTAACTAAAGATGGCACTCTAACAAGTTATTAAAAAAGGGAGGGAAAGGGCAGAAATTAGAAAAGCACACAACACTAATACTTTAGAAGCACCCAGCAAGGCAGGAAAGTCAAAGTCTACTTGTGAGCAAAAAGTTCAGAGGCCAGACTCCCTCTTAGAGAGAGTAGAACACCTTTCCGCCCAAGATAACACAGTTTGAGAGGCTTGAAAAGTCTTGCAGAGAGTTCAGAAAGGAATTAGTTCAGCTCAGAAAAGTTCAGTTAGCCAGCCGAGGGCCAACCCAAGTGGTAAGTTGAGGATTTAAGAGACACCCCACACAGACCGTTGCGAGGGAGTCCAGGCAGACACAATACCTTGAAAGTGGAGAGGATCCTCCAGCGGGGGTACGTTGTTCCTGGCAGCGGGTGCAAGTTGCGTCATCGTCCAGAGGAAGAGAAGATCTCGACGTGGAGGAAAGCTGAAGGTCGTTGCACTGCCAGGGAAGATACCAGCCGCGGAGTTCTCCGGTTAAAAGGTACTAACCTTTTATTCGCGGTAGTGGTAAAACATGGTATTCCATTGCTGGGGTGCTTGGCACAGGCAAGGCAGCCACGAGATGATCTGGGAAGGCAAAAAGGCGGGCAAACTGGTTATCCCCACCAGTCAAAGGAAGAAGACTCTTCGGGATGAAGATCTCCTCTGTCGTTGGAAGAAGTGGTGAGGCGGTTCAGCAGGGCTCCACCGGTGGTGTCGTCGTTGCAGGTCGGCCCAGCTTCTCCCTCTTCGGATTCTTTGGTCCTATGGCGACTTCTGAAGTTCCAGTCCCCAAAGCCCTGTTTTTATGCAGAAAACCCCCATTCATCAGTCCTAGCTGTCACTCAAACATGCTAAGTGGTGAGCCGGGCGGCTCACCACTGGGCCAATCACACAAGAGTGCGACTTGAGTTGCTGAGACAACTCAGTCCAGGGTGCCTAAACCCCCCTCCCACACATCCTGTAGACCCAGACAGAGTGGCACCACTTTTGGAGGCTTGAGAAGCCCGCCAAAAAGTGGAACAAAGGGCTCGACTTGGGTTGGAGTTACAGAGGCAAACACAAACGCCATTTTAAAACTGAGTTCCGGCAAAAAGACCGAACCGGGGAATAAATATTAAATAAATAACCCGGCGGTATCTTTAACATTGCACCAAAAAGTGGTGCGTTTAAAATGAATGGGAAAATCCCATAGGAAATATTCCGGTGGAATATTTTGCGTGGTAACCACTGCCACCAGCGAGAAACTCGACGAGGGGGGACTGCACGGTGCCCCCTCGAAAAACAGACCCAGGGGCAATCATATTACCCCTACCAGTACTTCCACACTATGATGGTTTGCACTGGTTCTGTTCCCAATTTAAGATTAGTCAAGCCAATGGTGACTTTACATGCCCTGGGAGACAGTATTCAGTCCCAGGGTATGGAGTCTATGTTTGGGGGTCCCTATGACACCCCTGTGTTACTGCACTAAGGGTGCTGTGTAACACACTTACCAAAAACCACATGAAACCCTATGGAGTAAAAGACCCCATAGCCTATAAAACACATTACAAAGTCAAAGGATATCTCAAATCATGTCTAAGAGTGGGAGAAAAAGAGTCTCACTCTTAGCAGGAGAAAAAAATAAACTCCAAAAATCCAGCAAAGCTGCTGGGGAACTCACTAAGTTTGGGAAATTAGCCTTACCAGAAAATTCTCCCTAACACTCACCCCCCGCCCCCAGACTAAGGGACAGGAGGATTTAATCCACTCCTGGATGAATCTCATACCTCTAGTCGATGACATACATCCTAGAGAGACCATCAGCATTTTGGTGGTGACACCCTGACCTGTGTTCGATGGTCAAATCAAAGGATTTTCATTTGTAATCTATATGACCTACAAACCCTTTGAGGAACATCAGTCTTTTTGAAACTATAGGGGATCTGGTAGACAAGTCCCTCAGAAGTTGGTACAACTTCTGAACCTGTGTTAGGCTTTTTCAAAGGGCCCTTATGAAGGATTCCCTTATATCTAGAGGGGCCTCCAGAGTTCCTCACCACTTCTCTGTTGGGAGAAGGTTGGGTTTTGGGCCTCTTGGTTGGAGGGGATGGAGATACGCAAGGTACATGCTTCTCCTTCCTCTTAGATCTACCCTTACCTACTTTAGGAGTTTCACTCCCAGGATTATGATTTGAGTTGGAGTCTTCATTAGAAGGTCCAACAGTCTGAAGGTTTTTGGCCTTAGACTTTTCTTTCCTGGTTTTCCACCAGCACTGAGAATTACCAGTTCTCTTAGGCCTAGTTAGGGGTCCAGTTGGTCTATCCACCTCTTCCACAGAAGCAGGGGGAGTCACATACTCTAAAACTGGGGGAATAATGATGGAGCTTGGTTTGGGCTCCCATTTCCCTAACATTTTAGCCTGAAATTTGCCTGGGTCAGAGGTCAATTTACCAACACCAGGGCTTGTAGTGAGGTTCTCAGTAGAGGTTCCCACAGGCTTAGAGTGGTTCCTTAAGGTGGCCTCTCTAGCCAATTTGGTTTGGTTCTGGGTCTCCATACTGGGAGGCCTGGGGGTACTGGATACTACTCCTAGAGTTCTTAGATCATTCCCCAACAGGACTCTCCCAGGCACCTCAGTCTGAACACTGACGGGAATCCTCACTGTCATGTTATTACACTGAATGAGGGCTGGTAGAATTGGAACCATTTGGACAGGGCCTCCAGACATCTTAGTGGGACCTTTTGGTGCCTTAGCAACATCCTCAGGCCTGAAAAAGCTTTCATCCACTACTGTTCTGCTGGCCCCAGTGTCTCGCCTGGCAGGAGTATACTGGCCATTGACAAGAACACTGTCCACATAATAAACTTTAGAGTTTCCTGGTATGGAGTTTTACACACTCCTATTCTGATCACTAACCAGACCCATGGACTCTACTGTTACACTTGCTTGAAGACCCAAAGGTTCTTCAGCAAAGACTTCAAAGTGAGCACTAGCCATTTGCACTTCCTCCTCAGGAGTGAAGGCTAAGGAGACTGTGCTGATCCCTGTAGGTTTACCCTTAAATCTGGGATCTCCTTTGATGTGGTCAGTTGCCCCACAGAGATAGCATGTTCCAAATGCTCTCTGAAAGGGTGGCTTGTTCTGACATCCTTCTGGTTTGTGACCAGAGGGTACACTAGCCTGTTGTGGTTTACCCTGGAGCTTACCCTGGTTATTTTGTTGTTTGGGGTCCTCTTTGGGTTGGGAGGTATTAGAAGTCTCTTGGTTCCATTTTGGTGGCTGCTTTCCCTCATCCTTTTTCTGAGTGACCCCTGAATCCTTGTGAGTAGCCCTGTTGGCAACCCACAAGTCAGCAGCCTTAGCTAGCTTCCGGAATCTAATTCCTTTGAATCAGCCAAGTGCTGTCTGAGCTCAGGAGAGCAGGCATCATAAATTGACTCCAACATAGCAAGATTTCTCATTCCCTCATAATTGTTCACCTTGTAACCTTTAATCCATCCCTCTAAGTTTTTCAAACGTTCACTCCCCCAGGTAGCCCCAGGGGTACCATCATTCGTTTTGAGGGTCCTAAACCTCTTAAGGTACTGGGAAGGGGTCTTCCCAAATCTAGCTATTAAAGCTAGCTTCACACATTCATAATCCTTTCTATCCTCCTCCCCCAACTCCATTACCACATCAGTTGCAACAGGTGGAAGCCTAGAGAACAACCAAGAAAGTATCTCATTTCCTGTGATGTTCTGGAGTCCATGATTATACTCAAACAAACTCAACCAATCCAACACATCCAATTTAGGCTCATACATACCCACAAGCTCTTTAGGCATCAGGGGTCTTTTGGGACTGGAATTCCTAGAGGATCCAGAGAGAGAAGCATTTTCAAGAGACAATGTCTTCATCTCTAACTCATGCTTGAGCTCCATTTCCCTGAACCTTAGTTCTTGATTCGGTTCTTGGTGTCTTTGTTCTGCTTGAGTATTAAGTTTCTTAAACTCCAATTCCAGTTTCATTTTCTCCAGTTCCAGATATTGGGGACTAGAGGTGGGACCTGGTAAAGGTCCAGTAGGTACATCTGGCAGAGCAGGTAGAGGCCTAGGGGGGACAACTATATCATCCTCACCCTCCTCTCTGTGCCTGACTCAAGATGATCAATACTAGGATCAATATCAATATCATTACTGTTAACTACATTTGCTGGAGTGGTAGGTTCCTCTGACCACCATCCAGACTTTGGTTTGCTAACAACCTTTCTATCAGCTCCATTTTCTTGCCTTTAGTCAGGAGATTCTTATGCTTACAGAGAACTCTTAAACAATCAGCAGTTTTTGGAGCAAGGGACTCTTGACTATAACTTTCCATAGTTGACAGGTTAGAAAATAACTTTTTTAGTGCTAAGCTTTGTGGTTAGTTGCACTAAGGTATATATAAGCACACTAAAATTTATACTCTATACAAATCCCACCGCTGTACACCAGTGTTAGACAGAAACCTGTGCAGTTCCCTTAGGGACCACTTTAAAAAGGCTTAGGACTACAGGTGTTGGCAGTAAACCCAATTGGTAGCGGTCAGTACCACCCAGATTTACCTGGTAGCTGTGGCTGAGCAGCCAGACTTCTCTCAAGAAGAGTTAGACAGTATATAGAGTATACAAGATAGGTACCAAAATACAGTAGCACAAGCAAACACTGACCAGAGCTTTGGTATCAAAGTATATAATTATTTATTTAAAGACACACTTATAGAAACACTCCAGCACTATTATTGTAAGCAAGTTCAAAACACAGTCACTATTAATATATATACATCCCTTATTCCTTATTAGACAAGTCTTAGTTAACACCACTTATTTTCAGACAGAGGTGAGCGCTTAACTAAAGATGGCACTCTAACAAATCATCAAAAAAGGGAGGGAAAGGGCAGACATTAGAAAAGCACACAACACTAATACTTTAGAAGCACCCAGCAAGGCAGGAAAGTCAAAGTCTATTTGTGAGCAAAAATTTCAGAGGCCAGGCTCCCTCTTAGAGAGAGTAGAACACCAATGCGCCCAAGATCACACAGTTTAAGAGGATTGAAAAGTTTTGCAGAGAGTTCAGAAAGCAATTAGTTCAGCTCAGAAAAGTTCAGTTAGCCAGCCCAGGGCCAACCCAAGTGGTAAATTGAGGATGTAAGAGACACCCCACACAGACCGTTTCGAGTGAGGCCAGGCAGACACAGTACCTTGAAAGCGGAGATCATCCTTCAGCGGTGGCAGTTGTTCCTGGCAGCGGGTGCAAGTTGCGGCGTCGTCCAGAGGAAGAGAAGATCTCGACGTGGAGGAAAGCTGAAGGTCGTTGCACTGCCAGGGAAAAAACCAGCCGCAGAGTTCTCCAGTTAAAAGGTACTACCCTTTTATTCGCGATAGTGGTAAAACGTGGTATTCCGGTTGCTGGGGTGCTTGGCATAGGCAAGGCGGCCACGAGATGATCCAGGAAAGCGAAAAGGCGGGCAAACTGGTTATCCCCACCAGTCAAAGGAAGAAGACTCTTCGGGATGAAGATCTCCTCTGTCGTTGGAAGAAGTGGTGAGGTGGTTCAGCAGGGCTCCACCGGTGGTGTCATCATTGCAGGTCGGCTCAGCTTCTCCCTCTTCGGATTCTTTGGTCCTGTGGCAACTTCTGAAGTTCCAGTCCCCAAAGCCCTGCTTTTATACAGAAAACCCCCATTCATCAGTCCTAGCTGTCACTCAAACATGCTAAGTGGTGAACCAGGCGGCTCACCACTGGGCCAATCACACAAGAGTGTGATTTGAGTTGCTGAGGCAACTCAGTCCAGGGTGCCTAAACCCCCTCCCACACATCCTGTAGACCCAGACAGAGTGGCACCACTTTTGGAGGCTTCTGTGGAGAAGCCCGCCAAAAAGTGGAACAAAGGGCTCGACTTGGGTTGGAGTTACAGAGGCAAAGAACAAACGCCATTTTAAAACCGAGTTCTGGCAAAAAGACACAACCGGGGAATAAATATTAAATAAATAACCCGGCGGTATCTTTAACATTGCACCAAAAAGTGGTGCGTTTAAAATGAATGGGAAAATCCCATAGGAAATATTCCGGTGGAATATTACACATGGTGACCACTGCCACCAGCGACGAGGGGGCACTGCATGGTGCCCCCTTGAAAAACAGAACCAGGGGCAATCTAATTACCCCTACCAGTACTTCCACACTATGATGGTTTGTACTGTTTCTGTTCCCAATTTAAGACTAGTAAAGTCAATGGTGACTTTACATGCCCTCGAGACAGTAGTCAGTCCCAGGGTATGGAGTCTATGTTTGGGGCTCCCTATGACACCCCTGTGTTACTGCACTGAGGGTGCTGTGTAACAAACTTACCAAAAACCACATGAAACCCTATGGAGTAAAAGACCCCATAGCCCATAAAACAAATTACAAAGTCAAAGGATATCTCAAATCATGTCTAAGAGTGGGAGAAAAAGAGTCTCATTCTTAGCAGGAGAAACAAATAAACCCCAAAAATCCAGCAAAGCTGCTGGGGGACTCACTAGGTTTGGGAAATTAGCCTTACCAGAGAATTCTCCCTAACACTGCTTCAGGTCTGTGCTTTACTGAACACCCAACCTCAGGTGAAGCAAACACTTGTAATATTTCTTTTTAAAAAAAATCTTTTTATTAGGTTTTATCAAACAAGAAAACAATATGATTACACATTAGCATTAGTAGCACCGTCATTGTAGTTGCAGAAAATAAAATAAATATTTGACAATGAAGACCATGATTGGAGCACTGAAGTTCTCAGACACGGGGGTGGGGGGCGGACAGCCGGGTTATGTCAGGATACTCACCACATTCTGGATTGAATGTTTTTTTTTCTCCCATTTCCCCCATATTTTCTGAAATTTCCTGGGCCACACCCTTGCGGTGTAGATTCGTCGTTCCAGGGAGGCACACCTACTCATTTTGTTGGACCATAGGTCTATGCTTATCTTGTCTGCAGAGCACCAGCAGGTGGCAGTTGTTAGCCTCTTACCCGCCCCTAATGCCACTCCCAGGAATGCTTTTTCGTATTTGGTGAAATCTGTTTTTCCCCACACAACCAATAGAATCAATCTCGGGTCTTTTTGAATCGAGGAACCCTTTAATCTGGAGAGACTAGTAAAACAGGTCCAAAATTCCTGTAGACCTTACATTACCAGATCATGTGGAAGAAGGTGCCCTCTGCCCTTCTACATCAGAGACATTCACTGTCCTCAGCCCCCTCCCTCCTCATCTAGCCATCATTGTTTTGGAGCAATATGACCTGTGTAGTATTCGAAGCTGTATCAGTCTAAGCTTCGCATTGATGGCTATTTCTCTGGGAGACATCAGCGCCTCCACCCATTCTTCAGCTTTCAGTGCACCCAGGTTCTGTTCCCATTTCCCTCTGAGGCCAGTGAGTTCCTTAGTGCCCAAGGAGTTGATTGCTTATGTTAGGCAAAATTGCATGCAGTACCCTCTGGGACCACCACACACAATTAGGAATACAGGTGTAAGCAACAACAACCTTTGATATAAGTCTGTACCACACAGTCTGTTGGTAGCTAGCTGAGCAGCCAGGCTTATCTCAAGAGTGAATGTGAGCAGTACAAGTAGTTACACAAAGGACTTTCAATCACAGTGGTTCAAGTAGACACTTATACTCAAGGTTTCTTGGTAAAACACTTATTAATTTATTTTCACAATCATGTATAAAACATTTCACTAGAAGAAGAAAACTTAATATTTCAGACCAATACATTTCAATATAAAACTCTACATTTTGAGACAGTTTGAGCTCTCTTGAAAAAGGAGCCAAATGGGAGTTCAGTTACTTAGCAGTGTGGAACAAGGACACAAGTAAGTAGAATAGATTATATATACTTTCTAGGCAGTGCAAATAGTTTCAGTTCACCAGAATAGTTCAATTCAAGTCAATAGGCCAGGCCAAAATCAATGGGCTAGTGTTCTGGATAGGAAAGAGCAGTTCAGGTATCAAACAGTAAAGTCTTCGCAGAAGTTCTCAGACGTAGCTTAGGCGAAAAATAATTATTTGTGGGGTCACAAGCTGATTAGGCCTGCAAGTTGGGAAAGTTTAACAAACTTTCCCTGCAAGAGTTGCGTTCTCTCAATCGGGTTGGCACAGTACCATTTTGTGAAGAAAACAAATGTTGCTGAAGTTGTGGTTCCTGGCAGTTTGTGCAGATTTCGCTATTCCTCAGCCTCAGTCGTGGGGACAAGAGGGAGGACGTTGGGGGAATCCTGCACTGCAAGGGATCGTTGAAGAAAGCAAACAAAATGGAGTCACTTCAGTTCCAGTAGCTGTAGATTCAAGAACACAAACTGGTTTCCCTCTCCCTGGTTAAACCTAACCAGCCTTGAGAATGGTATCCAGGTGTCTTATGAGTTGATGGGTCCCACCAACTCAAAGGAAGAAGCCGTCCTTGAAGGAGCTTTTCTGTCAAATGGAGTTTGGCAATTCGGACCTACAGCAGGGCTTCACTGGTCAAAACAACAGTCCAGTGGTGCAGCAGCCGTCCTCTTCCAGCTTATCATTGGTTCCTTCGTTCCAGTGATCGCTGCTGCCTTCCAGTCCTGGAGACTCGCCTTTTAAACAGTTCTCTCCCTTTCATTCCAGCCTTGCTGTCACTCACCCTGCAGGGTGGCTGTCTTTGCCGGATAGTCAGCCAGCCAATCACGCCAGAGTGCATTTGGGTCTCCTACGAGACTAAGCACAGGGAATTTCAGGCACCTCCCTCACTTCCTGTCCACCCCAGAAATGCAGATGTCAAGGGCGGACTTCAGTCCTGAAACCCGCCAAAGGCACACAAAGGGACCAAGCCTGGCTTGGTGCACAGAGACAAACACTAGAAGAACCTTTCCAAAAAGAAATGGCAAAAAAAGAAGACCAGGACCCATTTAAATAAAGGGGCTTAAGGCGCCATCTTGAAAAACGTGGCTCCTGTGATTTTTGGCTACCGGTATTGGTGGTCGGAAAAATCATGGTAGTTCATTTAAAACCACTGCCACCAGCCTTTTCAATAGGAAGGGGTAGCATTTGACTGCTACACGAGTGTTTAGAACCAGGGGATACTATGTAACCCCTCCAGCACTCCATTGTAAGATGGTATTTGCTGGGTCTATGAATTTGGAAAAGACTAGTAAAGTCAATCTCACTTTACATTCTCTGGGAAACAGTAGTTCATCCCAGAGAAGGTATTTAAACCTTTGGGAAGTCTAAAAGACATCCCGGTGTCACTGCACTGAGGGTGCTGTGTAACATACATGAAAAGATGATGCCTTATGGTGTTATCTAAAACTCCATAATCAGAGAACACAAATGTAAAACACACATCAAAACACACATCAAAACACATGAAACAGTGGGAAAAAAGGCTCACACTCTTTCCAGGTAAAATATCAAGTCTTCAAAATCCAGCAAAGGTGCTGGGGGTCTATAAGGTGAAGGGAATTAGCACATTTCTGAGAATTCTTCCTAACAGCTTGGTAGAGGGTAGAGGTAACCTTAGAGGGAATGCGGTCTGGGAGGACATTTGTCTCTAGGGGGGGAGCAGGCGGGTATCTCTGTAAGGCACGGGAATTGGGCATTGATAGCATGTGTAAACTGTATATGTCTAAAACGGTCCATATGTAACAATCTGTGCTTCGTTGTCAGGGTTTTAAAATCTATCAGTTGCCCCTCATGAATGATATCTGCCAGTGTGGATATCCCTTTTCTCTCCCAGGTTCCAAAATGTCCCATCCTCTGAATTTCGGGGAGGTGTGTGTTATGCTACAGGAGTGGGATCAGAGTTGATCTGCCGTCCCAACCTATCTACCTATGTATCTCCATCCAGACGCGGCGGATATGGAGTGACCCTCTTGGAACCCCTCTTAGGCACTTGTTATCATCATATAGTATATGGAGGGGGGAGGAGAGCCGGTATCTCTCATTTCGACCCGGATATGGGGAAGCCTTGGATCCCCATGTAGCCACTCATTTAACACCCCTGCCTGTGCGGCCCAATAGTAAATGCAAATGTTCGACTGTTCTATATCGCCCTCCCACACCGAGCATTGGAGCGTTTTTAAGCGCAATGCGAGGTTGCTTCCCTCCACAGAGTAATGTGTGTAGAGTCTTATCAATGGCTGTAAATATTTCGGCGAGTATAGGGAGTGGGGCATTTTGGAGGACATACAGGAGTCTTGGGAGTGTCAACATCTTAAACGGTGCCACCTTCCCGAGTATTGATAATGGGAGGGATTGCCAGTGTGAAACGTCATTCTCAAACTTTTGCACTACCAGTTGCAGGTTTAGCTTGCGGAATTCATCCAGTAGTGCACTGACCTGTATACCCACGTAGGTGAAGCCCAGTACCGAAACAGGGTATGGACAGGGTTCTGGAATCGCTTCATCCCCCCTTGAACAGGGAAGTAGATCATTTTTTTTGTGTGTTTACGCGGAGTATTGGTATTCCTCAAGGGTTCTTGACACAATCATGCAGGAGATCACTGGTTTACTAAGATATATACAGAGATCATCCGTGAACAATGAGATGTGTTCCTCACCTCCCTTTGGCCAGATAAACCCAGTCCATTGGGTATCAGCTCTCAGCCTAATGGCAAGGGGTTTGATCGCAAGAAGGAATAACAGAGGCGAGAAAGGGCAGCCCTGTCTGTTCCCTCAGCCCAACAGGAATGTCCTAGATGATTTCCCGTTAACACGTACAGATGCTTCCGGGAGGAAGTAGAGGAGTTTTACCCATGACATAAAGCTCTGTCCAAATCTCATACATCTCATAATTTCCCATAGGGCATCCCACCCCACCGAGTCAAAGGCCTCTCGAAGTCAACCACAAGGAGGGCCAACAGGGCTGGCTTTCAGCTGCTCGATCTAGGGCAATCTGGACCCTGCATAGGTTAATTTGTGTAGATTTACCCAGCATAAATCTGCACTGGTCTGGGTGGATTAGAGATTTGATTACTCTGAGCATTCTGTCTGCTACAACTCTGGCTAATATTTTTACTTCTACATTTATTAATGATATAGGCCACTACTAGGCACAGCATTCTGGGGGTTTCCCCACTTTGGCAATTACCACCATACATGTTTTCCGGAGGTCCAGGAGAAGACTGCCCAATTCCCTGCTGAGGAGGAACATGCGGTGCATGTGTCTCTGTGTTGTCTCGCCCAGCCCTTTCCATATCTCTACTGGAAAACTGTTAGGGCCAGGAGTCTTCCCCATCTGCAGCTGTGTTAGGCAGAAACCTGTGCAGTTCCCTCTGGGACCACTGCAAAAGATTTAAGACTACAGGTGTTTGGCAGTAAACCCACTTGGTAGCAGTCTGTACCACACAGATTCACTTGGTAGCTGTGGCTGAGCAGTCAGACTTCCCTCAAGAAGAGTTAGGCAGTATACAGGGTATTCACAATAGGTCAAAATTACGCAATAGAACAAGTAAACACTGACCAGGGCTTGGTGTAAAAGAGATATAATTATTTATTTAAAACCACATCTAGAAAAACACACAGGCACTAATAGTAAGCAATTCAAAAACACGGTCACTAAAAGGTATGCACTCCCTTAGAAGAATATTAGACAAGTCTTAAGTAAAGCCCCACTTATTTTCAGACAGCGGTGAGCGCTTAAAGCAGATGGCACTCTAATAATTCGTTTTAAAAGGGAGAGAAAAGCAGAGAATACATTGAAACAGGTCCCAGCAATTTTACCAGAACACAACAAGAGAGGAAGGCAAAGTAAAACCGTGTAGTTAGAGTTCAGTAGGCCGGATCCTCTTTAAGAGGATCAAAACGAAATGTGTCCAAGGTCACACGGTTGCAGTGCACAAAAGTCTTGTAACGGTTCAAAAAGAAGTTGGACCAAAGAAAGGGACCAGTTAGAAGGTCAAGGTGGCCAGCCCAGTCCAGAAGGTTAAGAGGTTTGTCGGGGGGAAATTCTGCCGGGGTCGGCCGGGCCGTCCGCAGACCTCCGGGCAGGGAGGCCCCAACTCCTCCCGTATATCCCAAAAGAGATAGAGTATGAGAAACATGCAAGAAGCAAGGTGACTCTGCTGTTTATTAGACAAAATGGTAGGGATGGGTCAAGGATCGTACGCGTCCGTCCTGACACACACACAATCGTGGGGCTCGCAGGCCCTTTTTACCTTAGTATGACGCGCTACTTGCGTCACCTTAAAAAGTTTAGCAAAAAACCTATTTCCACTCTGGATTGGTTACTCGAGTGGTAGGGTTAGTATAGCGTACATATAGAGAACGATGTTAGTGGTTGAGGGTTAGTCAGGTGATATACTTGGGCTGTCCCTTCAATTTGATACATGAAAATTGTTACATGAAGACCTCTGAGGATTGGTCAATGTTAATGGCGTCAGTGATAAGAGCCCCATGTTCTGATTGGTCCTCTCACGAGCCCCCCAGTCTGAGACTATCGCTGTTCTCAGCTCGCGGTGCACCTGTCATTTGCAACAATGTTTTACTATGGGTAGGTGTAAACAATGTGAGGATTTATTCATATGTTGGGAGGTCGACTACTCCCACTGCTGCAGATGTCCAATGATTCTTTTAATTGTATCTGCCTGTGTCTTGAAACGTGGGATTCAGGCGTCTCCTTCCTCCTGGACTTGGCATCCTGTCAGGTTTGGCTTTGTAACGTGAGGTGGGACCGTGTTTGAGGCAAAATTTAGCACAATTAATATTGCTTTTCCCACTGTGTGCCTGGTTTATCTTGCAGGTGCGACCTTGGCGTTGGCTTGCGGCGTGCGAGATTGCAACATCGTGCCCTTGGCGGTGTGCTTTCGCCGGGCTCATTCTGCAGGGTCAGCAACCGAGCTCTTGCTCATTCAATGTTCATGGAAGCTTTTGCTTGCGGCCTACTTGGGCCTGGTGCATAGGTGGAACCGTTTGATGCAGAGCGCTTTAGGTTACGGTATCATAGTGCTCTATCCTCAGTATCGTGTCTCCGTTATATTCTTCATTATGGTACATGGTTCTTAGAAGAAGCGTGAGCAAGCCTTTTTAGATAAGTTCATTATGCGTCTTGCGTTTCTGCATTTTGAGAGCCTATGTGGAAAATAATAAAGATGCACGTCCGTGGGTATGTCTGTCGCCTATGTCATAGCACTGAGTATATTCTTCGTGTGGATTGGTGTGGTAGTGTCCGGTGTGCATGTTTGCACAGGTGTGCTAACCGTTGGCTAGGTCGTCATGGCATCTCTAACGACGTGTTGATTTAGTGCTGGATGGTTCAGTCGAGTCCATCCGTGCCGCAGGTGTCGGCATGTGCAGGGCAGGCTGGTGGGCACATCCGTATGTTCCTGTACCAGGGTATTTGGTCGTCTGGTAGATGGGCAAACTCCTCTCGTGGCGGGTGTCTGGGCCGTGATCCTCTAGGCCAAGCGCGAGAGGGGAAGGGCGGGAGCCTGTTCTTCCATTCTCCCACTTCAGGTTATTATTACCTTGCAGCAATCTTTAGAAAGGGAGGCCTGGCGGACACGGTAACTTAAAGTGGTGAGAATACTCCAGCGGGGCAGTTGTTCCTGGCAGCGGATGCAAGTCGGTGCTTCGTCCGGGGGAAGAGAGGATCTCATCGGGGAGGCAGACAGGAGTCCATTGCACTGCCAGGGAAGAAACCAGCCGCAGAGTTCTCAGTTAAATGGAACGGTCCTTTTGTTCGCGGTCCAGTGGTAAGTGGCTATCCGGTTGCCGGGGTGCTTGGCACAGGCAATTTGACCACAAGCCGGTCCGGGGTGCGAAGAGAAGAAGGTAAACTGGTTGTGCCCACCAGTTAGGGGAAGAAGCCGCTCCAGCCGGGAGATCTTCTCTGTCGTCAGGAAATGGTGAGTCGGTTCTGCAAGGCTCCACCGGTGGTGTCGTCGTGGTAGGTCGGCTCAGCTTCTCCCTCATCAGATTCTCAGGTCCTGTGGCAACTTCTGAAGTTCCAGTCCCCAAAGCACTGCTTTTATGCAGCACACCCCCATTCACTCAGCCTACCTGTCAATCAAACATGCTAAGTGGTGAGCTGGCCGGCTCACCACTTGGGCCAATCACACAAGAGTGTGACTTGAGTTACCAAGGTAACTCAGTCCAGGGTGCCTAAACCCCCTTCCACACCCCCTGTGGTACCAGGACAGAGTGGCACCACTTTTGGAGGCTTCTGTGGAGAAGCCAGCCAAAAAGTGGAACAAAATCACACAAAGGGCTCGACTTGGGTTGGAGTCACAGAAGAGAACACAAACGCCATTTTAGAATCGAGTCCTGGCAAAAAATACCAACCGGTGAATTAATGTTAAATAAATAAACCAGCGGTATGTTCGAGGCTATGAGAATTAAATAATTAAAGTTGGTAGCCTCGAACAATGGGAAAATCCCATAGGAATATATTTGCGGTCGAATATAAAAAGTAGTATCCACTGCCACCAGCCAAAACTCGATCAGGGGGGACGGAGACTTGCCCCCTCGGCTAACAGACCCCAGGGCAATCGAATTGCCCCGACCAGTATGTCCACAATATGATGGTTTGTACTGGTTTCTGTTAATAATTTGGGACTAGTAAAGCCAATGGTGACTTTACATGCCCAGGGAGACAGTAGTCATTCCCAGGGTATGGAGTCTATGGTGGGGTGTCACTATGACACCCCTGATTTACTGCACGGAGGGTGCTGTGTAACACACATAGTAAAAAAACACATGAGACCCTATGGAGTAAAGGACCCCATAGCCCATAAAACACATTAGCAGTCAAAGGAACACCATAAATCATGTCCAAGAGTGGGAGAAAAAAGAGTCTCACTCTTGGCAGGAGAAAAAAACAAACTCCAGAATTCCAGCAAAGCTGCTGGGGGACTCACTAGGTTAGGAAATTCAGCCTAAACAGAGAATTCTCCCTAACAAGCTGTGACAAGGCTTCCCCTACTTCCTCTTCGGTAATGTCGGTGTCTAGCTGTTCTGTCTGTGGCCTAGAGAGCTGAGGGATCGTGATTGAGTCTAGGAAGTTTGGGGCACTTGATATGGGTTCCCTTGCTGGCGGGGAGTATAATTGCTCATAGTAATTAGCAATGGCCTCCTCGATATCGGAGTCACCTGTTAGCATTTCCCCATCATCAACTTGGATGGCCTGCACTTGCCCCTTACTCTGTTCCAGCCATTCTAACCAGGGAAGGATTGTGCTTGCTTTGTCCCCTCGTATATATATCTGGCTCTGGACCAACCAATTGGCCATCCGAGCATTATCTAGGGCAGTATCCTTCAAGATCTCTTGGGCCGTTACTAGGGCCTCATGCGCTGCATGAGGCCCTTCTTCTAGCAGTTGTTCCTCCCTCCTGACCACCTGGGCCTCTGATTCTGATTCTGCTTACGATGAGCAGCCACCAAGGATATTGCTTACCCTCGTAGGACTGTTTATATGCTTCCCATCTTTCAATTGGACAATCTACTGACTCTTCATTTAAGTTGAAGTATTCCGACGTCTTATTAGAGAGTCTCTCCACTATCTCAGGTACCCCGAGATAATAGGTGTTCAAGCGCCAGGTGGGTTCCCGCTTGCGTTGTGCACACTTTAGTTTAATCAGTAGGGGGGAGTGATCCAGTATCCCCCTGGCCAGGAATTCTGCAGATAGTAACCGATGGGCTATATTCTAGGGGATGAAGACATAGTGGAGTCTAGAGAAAGACCTATGTCCATTGGAGTAGAATGAGTAGCCTGTGTCTGATGCATGTATTGTCCTCCACGTGTCACTTCAACAAAGGTGCACAGTTTGGTTGGGATGTCCACAGCCCTGTTGCCCCTGTATAATCTGTCATAGGCGGTATCCATGACCTCATTGATGTCCCCACCTATTCCCCACGAATCCACTGGTTCCTCTATCATTATGGTTTGCAGCTCGTTAAGGAGTTCTGCCATCAGCGTGGGAGGTGCATACACTGCTATGAGGCCCCAGATCTCTCCCCACATTTCCCTAAGTACCATCAAAAACCACCCGAGCGTCTGTTCTCACTTTTATGGCCTTGAATGGGACCCGTTTATGCAAAAGGATCATGACACCCCTGGAACCTCTAGAGAACCCTGCTAGATATCTATGTGGGTAGTGGACTTCTTAAAAAATCTGCAGTTGGTGCCTCACAAGTGGGTTTCTGTAATGAAGGTGATATCTGTGGGAGTACTGATTAAAAAAAACTGGAGCACCAGGTTTCGTTTTATACACGACCCCAAGCCACTTACATTCCAGGTCAGCAGGGAGATCTGTCCCAAATGTGGCACATCTGCATGTTTCCCATCGTGGGGTTATTTGGAAGGAAGTAGTGTATCACTAGTGTCTTTACCATGTTAGGCGCCTTGAGGATCTCCGGGCCCTGGTGTCCACATTAGTGTACTTCAAACTCAAACGTAGACTGTAGCAGTGTTAGTGCATGAACCGCTGGGAGCGATATTCCAGCAGCACTTGTGCCGAATGTGGAGAATACTATGCCCTGTTATTTCGCGGGGGTTGTGTGTAGTTGGTTGTGTCACTAGGCATGTGTGCTTAACATCTAAATCCTATGAACTTCCCCCACTCTGTACTCCCCCCCCCAACAATAAGGACCTGTCGCCCAAACAAATCGAACCATGAAATAGTGAAAACCTATTTGGGGAAGTCCCCGGGAATTGGTGCACTGCCTGTCGGCCGCACACTGCCCTGTTTGGGGCTGCCGGAGTTACCTTCCCATTTTAACCAACAGAGGGGGAGAAGGACTCCACCTTACAGCCCCACGCCTGGTCCGCAGGCCACTTCTTGCAACGCCAGGTGTCAAGTGTTCTGTGCTTGTTCCGGTGGTTCTATGTTTCTATCTTCCATACGTGTTGGTGTGGTTCGTCCAGATGGCTACCCTTCATGGGTGTGTTAATTCTCGGCCTGTCAGGTCGTGGGACAGAAAGGACCTGCATTTCCAACCACTCCCAGGTCTCGAGAGGGTTGTGAAACACATGGACCGTATTCTTGTGGTACAGTTTGAGAGTAGCTGGGAAGAAAAGTGCATATTTGTTTCCCAAGGACGAGAGTTTCCGTTTCACAGAGTCATAGGACTGTCATGACTCCTGGACTTCTTTTGTATAGTCTGGGGAGAACCCTATCCGGTTGCCGTTATATGTAATTGGGCCGGTTGCACGTGCCATATGGAGGATTGTATGATGGTTCCTATAGTTCATAAGTCTGGCAATCACTGTGCGTTGGGGGGCCCTTTAAATTGGTTTGCCAGCAGGGATCCTGTGCGCCCTTTCAATAGAGAAGAAGTTTAAGAGTCTTTTAGGAGCCATGAGATCTGATAGCCAATGTTCCATAAAAAGCTCCATAGATGGCCCTTCTTCTCTCTCTGGGAGATCAAGTATGCAGAGATTATTCCGGCAGGATCTCCCTTCACTGTCTTCTGCCCTGTTCTTGATAACATCAAGTTTCCACTCCATTTGTTCCAACCGGGCTTCCATTTTCTTGACAGAGTCTTCGGTGTCGGATATTCGTTGTTCTGTTTCCCCCACTCTGCGTCAAATTTCTAAGGTTTATCGTAAAAAGGAGACCTCGGAGGCCAAGCCATCAATTTGGGTTTCTACCAAGGCCCTGGAGTCGCCAATGGCTGCCATGATGTCTGTAAGTGACGGAATCTGACTGACTCTTTCGGTTTCACTCTGAATTATTTATCCACCGATTGGCGATTCCGTTCTATCTTTCTTCCGCCCTCAGCGGAACGCACTGCCCTTCTCTGTCTCCTTAGTCTACTGTCTATTTCGTTTTGCTCATAACTTGTCTACTAACTTTTTGACTTTATTTTACTCCATTCTGCCTTCTCCCGGTGGCGTTCTGTTTCCAGATTTCTACTCGCGGTTCCCGTTTCCTGTTTACTTACCTATCGCTCTCTTACCTTTTGTTATTGCTCAGTCCAGTCTGGAACACTGTACCTTCTCTCTGCTTGCTTACACGGAACTGTGTGTCACCCTGTTTCCCTTATTGCCACTATTGTCGGCTTTCCTCCTCTTGCTTACTTCCATCCAGCCTTCCAAACCAGCACAATTTTCATTTTGCTGTTACTGTACCGCTTAGGTGCACTGTTACTAAGACTTGTCCTCACCAAAGAGTCCTACGTGCTACGGTCCCATAATTCCATGGGGCATCTCCTTGTTGAGTGCTACGACGTTCAAGTGGACTTGCCTACAATTACATCTACAGCAACATTTGTCATCAACCAAGACAGTGTTTTTTCTGCCATCAAGGCTTTTTCCCTGGACTCTTTTGGGGCTAACTCCACGGGGTTCCCTGAGACCTGATTACCCAGACAGGTCAGGGTGGCCTCCAAAGGAGATAGACCCTACTTACATCACAAGAAATACAAGAAGACTAAGGGATCTAAGAAAACTAGGTGAAAGAAGGATTCTGAAGTCTACGAAGGAACATTGGAAGACTCAGGTGAGGAGGAGGAGAGGGGGAATTGCCCTGCCTTGACACTTTCCCCCAGTTATGGTGCCACTCCCCATGTCTTTTGCTGGTCCGTTGATCTTTACTGGTGCACTCATCGTGTATTTGTTGATTTTGGTCTGTGTTGTACCTCTACTGGGAAAGTCTCTCACCATCTCTGTTCCCTCGCAGTGTAGCCCCAGGTGATCCAATATGTGCTAAGGCCGATGGGCGCTCTAAGGTACCGTTAGGGTTTCTGTTGTGCGAGATCTGTGGGGGAGGAGGTCCGGGGATGTAGGTCCAAGTCTTCAGCTCTGTGTCAGTTCCTGGACTCAGCGCCCACCCCCTTTAGGTGAGTTATTTAGTTGTATTTCCAGCAGCACATCCTGCCAGTGTGATAGCTAGTTCACAGTCTCCAAGTGCCTCCACACTTAGCGTATGTTTACTATGTGGTACGTCGTAAGAAATAGAGTTCTTTATGTCCCTTTTCTGCCCACCACCGGGCAGCCCTTGCACTAAACTTCTTATCCTTTCTAAGGTCTTGCCGCCCAGAGCTGCGCAGTGTTCACTGTGGTGTTCCAGCCACTGTGTATTGCCTGTAGGGTATTATCAGGAGATGTACAGTCCGTCCTGTAGTATATGCTGGGCCACATGTAAAACGGAATTCGGGGTCTCCCAGAGCTGTGAGTGTTGATGCCGTGGTGTGGCCGGCCTGAGTGGCCCAAACCCTGTTGAGCTGTTGATACCGATGCAGCTGTTGCCGCCTGCCGCGGCCCCGCAGAAGCGGACCTCACAAAGGGTAGCCTTTGTGAGGTAGCCTCCCTGAAACTTGAGGAGAACCACCTCCGGTTCCGGAAGCACCTCAAAACCTTCCTCTTTGCTTCTGCTTTCTCTCTCCCTCTCCCCTGCTGAACAGCTAATTAATTCTTCACTAAACTGCACTGATCCTGCAACTGGACCACTCTAAACTGCCTTCGGTCCTGGTCCCAGTCACTGATCCCCTGGAACCCCTCTGCACTACGGGACTGTCTCTGTATCCCTACAGCCCTCCCCCTTCCCCAGCACTTGTTCTGCACTTACCTTGCACTTGCCACTAGCTGGCCCTTTTTTATTTATTACTTCCGCCACTTACCTTTACTGCACTTCCCCCCCTCCCCTTCCCCTTGCACTTTTCCCCCCTCTCCCACCCCTGCACTTGCGCGATCTGAATGACACCTGGCCTAGTAGGATCGTTTGTTTTGTCTCCCCTTGTTCCTCCCCTCCCTGCCTCGTCGCGCCTTGAAACACCTGTGTATAGGCGCGTTACAAATACCATATCATATCATATCATATCATAAATAGAGTCTCTGCAGGGACAGGCCTCTTATAGTTTATAAACTTCGTGCAGGTGTGCCTCTGGAGGTGTGGATTTCACAATAGGGTTGGGGGGGCTGCGATTAGCCTCATGGGTCTTCCCCCGAGCCTATTTGGTATGGATAAGGACATAAATTAATGTTTGATTTCCAGTTTGGGGGGCAATCATGAATTAGTCAGTTCACGTGGTTCAGTATTGAATGCCTCCCCCTTTTCAGACTCTGCCCCTGCCTCTCACTTACTTGTAGCATATATGCCATAGCCCCTCTCGGCGGCCCCCACGGGTGCACTGTGGCGTTCTCAAGCTGCATAGGGTGCCCAGCTTGTGCAGGACAAGGGACAAGGGAGAAGGAAGAGAGGACCATCCGCGGCCTGGGTAGTCCCCAGTGGGCATGCACACGAGGCCCTCAACATTCAGGCTTGTCTCCCAGTTGAATTGTTAAAGGTTGCAAACAGTGCAATACATGCTAAAGGCCCTCCAACCCCCCCCCGATAGCACCATCACGGGACCTGCTGATACTGCCTCTGCCTAGGAGGAACCCCTTAATACCGACCCAGTAATAACACCATGCTAATACCGGGCTCGCAATACTGGACCCGGAAGTAACATCATCACGTCAGAACGGGAAATGCGACGGTGGCCATCTTTAAAAACACAATCCATTGCTTCCTCCCAAACCACCAGTGTTTTACAGGAGAGACCAGGGCCTTCCAAATCACCATATCCAAGGCAAGCAGAAAATCTAACCCCCACCTGCGCAAGCAGCGTTTTTCTGATGAAGAACTAAACATGTTGGCAGACACCCTCGCTGCCCATGCTGAGGACATACATACCCATAACCTCAAGAGGGAGGCACAGCAGCGGAAAAAGGAGATTTGGGAGGAGGTAGCCCGTAAAGTTTCTGCTGTCAGTACCACCCCAGGGACAGTCAAAGACTGTAAGAAAAGGTGGGATGACCTCCACCTGAGCGTACAAAACATCCTGGCCAGCAATCAGAAGGAGGCCTTGGCCGCAGGCGGGGGGCCCCACTCCCCGGCAAAACTAATGTGCTGGGAGGTGACGTGCAGTACCTTCATCCAGATGGAGTCCATCGAGGGCTTTGGGGAGATGGAGACGAGTGCTGCAACATCTGGAGATGGAGGTGAGTGACCCTGCAGACCCCAGTAGGGGAAACCATGACGTAGCACAAGTGACCTGGAATAGAGTCTAGGCAAGGCAATGTATGTACCAACACACACACATCAACATATCCATGTCCAGATGGAGGCCCAAACCCTGACACACTGCAATGCATGCTGAGTGCCAATACCATTACCAACAGACAGGCAACACACACAGACCATTCCCATGTCATACATCACACAAACCCCAATATAACAGCATGCCACCTGCCATGCAGCATTCCTGAATTGAGATGTCATGGCTAATGCCAGAGTGCCCCCTTCAAACTACCCTGTGTGACACACCTGTAAGATATGAATGAATGATAATTGAAAATCTCCACAGCACCATATAATGCTACTTGCATGTAACACCATCACTGATGTCCTGCATCTCTTCTACCCCCCCAGGCATCGAGAAGATGCCAGTGAGGAAGCAACCAAAAGGGAATCCACGTCCCGGGCCAAGACAACTGCCACCGATAAATCCACCTCCGGGGCAGCATCGCAGCCCACACCAAAACCCAGGGCAAGTGCCCCGGCCATGGCCGCACATGAGGGCCCCACAGCTATGCCTGAGACCGGGGCCACAGAGCTGGCAACACCAGCGGAAGGCGAGGCCAGTGGCACCGATTCAGTGGAAACAGGTTCTGTGGGCGAGGCAGCAGCCACTGCCCCACTGAGCGACATTGAAACAGGAGTGGAGTATGTGGACGAGGATGGACTAATCCATGTGGCATGTCCACACTCCCAAAGCCCCCTCTCTACCCCCAACCCCACACTCAGGCCACACCCACCAGCAGCATTGCAGATTCGGCACTCCACGATTCAGACCTCAGCACCACCCCTGAGGCCAGCCCAGCCAATGCATGCCCGGTCGCAGCACCCTCAACCACTGCTGCTCCCACCAACCTTGAGGCACGGCTAGCAAGGGTGGAGGCAAGACAGGACTCCATGCTGGAGCTTGTCTGAAAATACGTGGCAGAGGGAGAGGACACGAGCCGAGAGATAGCGCAGGCCATAGCGGGGAACACAGCCACCATCAATGCCCCTGCAGTGATAATGCGAGACAGTCTGGGGCCGTCATGCAGGTCCTGACCTCAATCCTGCTGCACATGCAGCAGCAACAACCCGCACCAGCCATGCCAACCACCACGGCTTCCACCCCATCCACCACACGCCCATCCTCCGCACCCGCTTACTCTGCACCCTCCAGCTCTGTGCGTCAGACAAGATGGAGTGCGAGGCACTCAGAAATGCTGCCCCCAGACACCAAGAAAGCTAGGAAATAGTGTTGGACAACAATGTGAGTGGGGGAGATGGTGTCTGTGGTGTATAGGTGTTTAAGGGGGCGTTCTGTGGGGGGGTGGGGAGTTCTTTGGGAGGTGTGGGGAGTTCTTTGGGGGGTATGGGGAGTTTTGGTGTTTTGGTGAGGGCAGGGGGTAGCACTTTACTGTAGTTTACTTTAATACACCAGTTGTGTAAAAAATAATTTCATGCCTGGACATTGTTCATTTCGTGTATATCCATTTTATTCATATTTATCTGAACGTCACAGGGGACCCCACACTCTGGGTCGGGGTATTAGTATAACTACTAATCTCGGAAAAAGGGATCCAGCGGATACAATTTTGAAAATAGGGTATCAAGGAATTTTATTAGACCTGATCCATTATTTAAATATAAGAATTTTAATCATGATTTAATCATAGAACTCATTACAATTTTACATTGCAGGAAAAATTTAAGAACACATAGTTTTACATACAATTCATATCATTCATGCACATGCGTCTGTGTCAGCCATTCATACATACAAACCAAACAGTGACACATATAAGCTAAAACTTTATCCTAAAAAAGTCATAACAATCAATTAATTATTGTCTTCATTAAAAAGAAAAAGAAGTATATAATCAATATATAAGCGACCACAATAGATTGCACAAGTGGTCATGGCTTGGGATGGGTCACATCGGTGTCCAAAGTCGACCTCATCTCTGGTTTCTCAACCGGTTTTGACATATTTAACTTTAATTGAGTTACGTCTTCATCAGTAGATAAGCAATTACACTCTGGAAAGACAGCGAGACATACACACGAGATCCCGTTTTAGAGTAACCAAGTGGGGAGAACCCCCAATTGTCAGACAATTAAAGCTTTTTTACTAAAAACTATTTAAAACAAGAAAAACAGCCTGCCCCCACCCTTGGGCCGTAGCTCCAAGGGGGGCCTTTGCATGCTAAAAAAGTTCTACCATTTTAAATTGATGTCCCACAGTGCAGGTGAGAGAACAGGTCATGGTGGACATAGAGGCCCACTTAGTTTAAAGTGCAAGTGCATCATAATCCCGTGGATTGAGTGGAAGAAAATCATCTCATGTCTTGGAACCAAAGAGAAATGATCCAAGTGTAGACAGTGTACGGCATTAAATTAAACAGTGGCTCTCGTTAGATTACAAACCTTCAAAAATGAAGAAAAAAACAGCTAGAAATTCCCAAAATGGATGACAGGAAAAAATGCTGCACCATATGGGGTGTCCCGAGAAGTCTGAGCTGCACAACTGTCAGCCACGTTAGGGTGAAATGTCCGATCTGTAACACGTGAGTACATCATTAGGAACCCTAATGATTGATACATTGATACTTTTTTTGGGTAGCCACGTTCTAATAATCTGTTTTCTAAGATGGTGGCATGTTTGGTAAAGTTGTTAATATCAGAACAATTCCGGTGTAGTCGTAAGAACATGCCGGATGGTAAATTCCGGAGTAGACTGGAGGGATGTTGACTCTCAAAATGGAGTGTGGTATTCCTTTCAGTGATCTTTCTAAATAATTCAGTTTGAAGAACACCTCCCTGTTCATAAATGGACAGATCTAAAAAAGCAATCCTGGTAGTTGAATACTCAAATGTAAAATGAATATCTGCGTCAATTTTGTTGAGCCATTCCACAAATTGTAGCAAAGACTGAGGACTACCTTCCCATGTTAAGAGAATGTCATCGATATATCAACGGTATAACTTGATCTGTTGTATAAATGGGGTTAGACTCCGCCAGGATTTTATCTTCCTTAAGCAAGGCCATGAAGATAATGGCTTAAGTTGGAGCAAAGGTACACCCCATAGCCGTCCCTTTACTTTGTAAAAAGTATTCTTCCTTAAATTTGAAGAAGCTGTTGGTTAAAACTAACTTCGCAGCTTTACACAAAAAATCAGTAGGGACAGCATGTGGGAGTGGCCGTCAATTGAGCATAATTTGTAGATTCTGGACTGCTCTCTCTTGAGGTATGTTAGTATAGAGAGTCTCAATATCAAGAGTTACCAATATTTGTATATTGGATTCAAAGCTCAAATTTTCTACCAAATTGGTTACATCTCTAGAATCAAGAAGGAAGGTAGGTGTTAACATAGCCAGTGGTTTAGTGAAAAAATCGATATACTGCGATAAAGGTTCAAGGATCAAACCACACCCTGAAACAATTGGACATCCAGAGGGATTTTCAATATCTTTATACATTTCAGGCATGATGTAAAAAAGAGGGGTGCGATCTTTTGAATGATTGATAAATTCAATTTCTTTAGTCGAGAGAAAACCTGCTTGGCTGAATTCTTCCGTGAGTTGAGATATTTTGATTTGATCATCTTTGACAGATGTTTAGCTATTTTGCTGTAGTGGCCTGGGGTATGAAGAAGTCTCAAAACTTCTTGATCGTTATTTATCAACATCCCAAACTACTATCCCCCCGCCTTTATTGGCAGCCTTGATGACTATAGTGGGGTCTTAGGCAACTGTCTTAATGGCCTGGAATTCAGATAGTTGTAAATTCGGTCCTGGCTGATGTCTGGAATGATGAAACTGTTGTTCTACTTCTTTAAGAACCAGTTTTAAAAAAAATGGCTACTTCAGGAGGGTGATCACTAGAATTCGGGGTAAAAAAAGAAGGCTTGGATAGACCAGAGATTTTAGGTTCCCTCGGTATCGTATGGTCCAAAAAATAGAACCGTAATCTGAGTTTACGTAAAAATTCTTATCAGAGACATCGCACTGGGGTTCTGCGAAGGAATAAATGATAAGCCACGTTTCAATACTGATGTTTCCGATGGTGTTAGTATACGGGAAGATAGATTAAAGATGGGTAGTGTTTCGCTTACCATCTGTAGGCTCGGTTGCGTGTTTGAAAGTCCTGATGCATCATTCCCTGTCCGAGGATATTTTGCATGGGCATACTGCGAGTCATCCGGCCTTGGGGCACATTTCTGCAGCCTCTTCGGCTGCACCTTCCTCAATAGGGGGATCGCCTAAAGATTGATTATTTGGATCTTCATTAACCGAATTACTGGACGAAGTGTCCGAAAATGTGACCCATCTTTTTTTGTTATTATTATTGTTTGTTCCTGTAGTCTGATTTGCATTAGTTTTCCAAAAAGTTTGGGGATTTAAATCTTCTGCAAGGTATGGGTATACCAGTTCCTTTTTAAAGAGTGAAATATCTTTCTTTAATTTATTTGTCTTTTTTTCAATTGTTAAGTTCTTAAACTCTTGAAAAGATTTTTCAATCTGCTCTAATTTTTTTTTGGCTTCTGTAATTAATGCATTTGTCAGGAAAGACTTCTCCTGTTCCAATAAGGTTTCCAGAATCTTACCACTGACTCTCTGGGCTGTTGTTATAATTAGGACCAAGAGATCCCGGCTGCATTTTGTAGCAACTTGACTAAAAACTATCATATAGTCATTGTCATCTAGGAAAAGGCATGGGATAATTTTCACCTGTAGTCCCTGTGGTATAATACTTGATTTTAAATATTCTTTTAATAGATGCCTGTGCATTTCGGTGCAAAATTGCTTCTTTTTCAGTCTTAAAAGTGTCTCACTTGTGGAGCCTTGATTTTGTATAGGTAGTTGCAGATTCTCAAAAAATTAGGGACCCTCAATGAGTTCAGCTATTTGAGCCTCGGTGAAGGAAATAGTATCAGATTCGGCCATGCACCAATAAACATGCATAGTGCAGAAAATGTAAAAGCAATTTCCTCAACAAGATAAAACACACAGTCAATAACATAAGATAAAATAACCTGCACAGCCAAGGGCTGAATTTTATATTTATCTGAAAGTCACAGGGGACCCCACACTCTGGGTCGGGGTATTAGTATAACTACTAATCTCGGAACAAGGGATCCAGAGGATACAATTTTGAAAATAGGGTATCAAGGAATTTTATTAGACCTATTTTATTAGATTTTATGTATGAATGGCTAACCGACGCATGTGTACGAATGATATGAATTGTATGTAAAACTATGTGTTCTTAAATTTTTCCTGCGATGTAAAATTGTAATGAGTGCTATGATTAAATAATGATTAAAATTCTTATTTTAAAATAATGGATCAAGTCTAATAAAATTCCTTGATACCCTCTTTTCAAACTTGTATCCTCTGGATCCCTTTTCCGAGATTAGTAGTCCATGGTATTCATGACAGTGCACAGTGCCCAACTCCCCACATACTCTGTATGCATGTCCACATTGACCCAGTGCTCAGTGTAGCTCTGACACATATCCATCAACGTCCCTGTGGGTCAGAAGTATTTGTCAATCAGTGATTGGCATACAGCACGGCTATCTTGTGCATCACGTCCTGGCAGGGGTGCTGCTTCTCCTCCATCTTCTTCCTCATCATCCACACCCGGTGCATGCATGTCAATGTCAGGTGGCAGTGGTACATTTCTCCCTACGCACATGTTGTACAGCATGACACAGGCCATGGTGATCTTTGCCACCTTCTCAGGCCTATAAAGAAGTGCTCCACCAGACCCGCTTAGGCAGCAGAACCGCACCTTCAACAGGCCAAAGGTCTGCTCAATCACAACACGGGTACGGGTGTGAACCTGATTGTACTCCTCTTAATGGCTGTTCCGGGGGTTCCGAACAAGGGTAAGTAGCCACGGCTTCAAGGGATATCCTCCATCACCTGCAAGCGAATACAAATAGGTCTGTTTGAGTCACTCTGAGCTGCCACCTTCAGGATTCACAGCCATGACCACAGCAATTTGGTGTTGACATGCACATGTCGCTGTATGTATGCAAAAATATTATTTAGATGCATTGTATACTGCAATATAGTGTGGTAGTCTGGATGGCATTGTACAGATGATGCAGGGTGATTACTTGCATGCTGATGCGGATGTACTGTGGATGCAGGACAATGTTTTGCCTCCCATTTTTTCTTTGTATACTACACTGTGCATGATCACACTAGCCACATTGGCACAGCTGCAATCATTTCTAAACATGCATTGCTTGACATACCCATGGTGGCCAGCTTTTGCGTCTTACATGTTGTCATTGATATACGACATTGGTCCAATGTGTGGCAGTGATGTGTCATGTTTGGGTTGGGAGGTTCAGGTCAGGAGTGCTTAGCTCTGCGTGCATTCTCCACTCACCGCCCATTCCGACCCTGGTGGAGTATGCATCCCCCCACCTCACAACCCCGATGCACTGCCATGGGCCAGTCAGGCTACTCACCAAGCAGCCAGGCACGTCGTCCAGCATGTCGCTCCATGTAGCGGGATAGCCATGGCATCATGTGTAGATCTGGGACATCGGGTGCAACAATGTGTGATGATCTTGCTGGAGTCACATACCATCTGCACATTGATATAGTGGTATTGCTTGCGATTGCGGTACACCGTCTCTAGGGCATGGGGGACTACCAATTCTACATGGGTGCAGTCGAGGGCACCAACACAATTGGGCATGCCTGCCAGTGCATGAAAGCCTACTTTGGTGTCAGCTATCTCCTGGCCAGTCCGTGGTAGGGATATGTGGGTGTTAGCATGCTTCAAGAGGGCATCCAGCACTTGGGTTAGCATGCGTGAAAATAGTGGTTGTGAAATGCCATGCAGCTGTCCCACTATGTGCTGGTAGGTGCTTGTGACTACGAAGTGGAGCACAGACACCACTTTAGTAGCGGGGGATGGCAGTGCGTATTTCTATGAGGCTGACAATGTCATCATGTATCATGTCCACAATGGTGGTGATGGTGTCCCGGTCCAACCGGTTCAGGGTGTGGATCTGCTCAGGGGTTAGATTGAATGGACTGGGTCTGATGAAAGGGATTGGTGGCTGCCTACGAGGTACTACTCGCTGCACTGGTGGTAGTTGCTGGGCCTGTCTCACCCTCCTTCTCCTCCTGCGTCTCCTCTTTGCTGCCTCTTGCTGTAGCTGTAATTGTTGTTGTAGTTGGTATTGTTGCTGTATTTGTAGCAGTATAGGCATGTCCTCCAGACCCATGATTGCAACAGTTAGTGATATAATTTTGGTGTAGGAAGGGTGTGGTGTGTGGGTGTACTCCTTTTAGACTGGGACAGGCTCCATTGACTCTAGCTGTGGTGATTGTGTGCACCTGTGGCAGTTGCCTTGACTGTAGGTTGCTGTTTACGGGTGGTCCGCGATGCTTGTATGGGCGCCATCGTGCAGGCCCTAATTACCACCTTCGGGATTCCAGTAATTGCACGCCCGTGTGAGTTGTGATGTCCTCCTATTAGCGGCATCCCGGTATTTACTCCGCAAAGATGCGTGTGTACGCACGCATGCCGGTATTAAAGGGCATGGTTCGGGCAGTGGCGGTAATGGCGGGTTGTCGGGTCGTAATGGCCCAGACCCGTTAACGATGCTGGTAATACCATTCCGCCTTCCTATTTTCATTACCTCCATTCTCGCAATGAGGCCCAGAGAGTCCAAGAAAATACATGCTGGTGATATTTTGTTTCTAGTTTCTGACACTGGAGAGTCCCTTTCAGATACTGCATATACAAAACACATTTCGATAGGTGTTTCATCATCTGATCCACATGAATGAGGCAGAGAAGGCTGCAGCTTGGCACTGGGAACTCACAGAGGGTATGAGACATCATTATAAAGTCCAAGATGGTGGCAGGTATCTGTCATGAAATTATTCTTACGTCGTAAAAGTACATGGATGAGTAGGGCTTTTAAGGTCTTACTCAGCCCCACCGTGCTCAATCATAAAGGAGAAACAGGAACAGCATGAATGGTATGCCTTCTTCGCTGTTTAAGGAATCAGGGCTGCTGCCAGGCTATATTCCTCAGTGGGATGTGAGCCAAAGTGAACACATTCAAAACAACAATGGTATCGTAAGTGCCAAAATAAAATAAGTATCCAATTAAGGATCAATAAGATTAAGATTTAAATTAAACCAAAAGGAAATACAAAATATTTAAACAACGAACAACCCACCCCTCAAGTAATATACACAGATATGACAGGTTTTGGGAGAAAAGGGCAAGGTGGGTATGGAAGAATAGGGGTCTGCAGGCAAATAGTCTTGTAGAAAGTCAATCAAAGGTCAAGAATGTGCCTTTAAGGCATATAAACGGGATCTTAAATGCCACCTCAGCTCATATAACATGGCCATGGTGACAGGATCACTGATTTATCTGTTTGTATCTTCTTTCAACACCTCAAGGGCATCGAGTTGATTTTCTGGTCTCTTTCTAGTCATCAAATTGGGTTTGAGTTGGTAAACTGGATTAAACAACATGATACCATTCAACAAGAGGCAACGGCTTCAGGCTCAAAGAAGTCACCATAGCTCGAAAGCTCAATAAGGTCCCAATGTCCCAATGTGCTTAAATACAGATCAAGCTTCAGAGTGGTGAGATGACTTGAGTGGATCCAACAAATCAGTTTTTTGTTTGCTTGATTTTGTTTTATTTTATTGATAGTTTTGATTACCCAGATCACCCAAAGGTGAAGACATTTATTAAGCTGGTGGCCCATTGTGATGAATCTATTTTGTACAGTAAGCCATGAAATATAAAAGGTTAAAAGGTCATTGTTTAGTCGTAACTCTTGATAGAGTTTTAGAGCCAGTGCCAAACTATAAATCTACTGTCTCTTGGTTTAATCATTTTCTGATTTCTTTTAAGATTCTAATCCCTCTTATTCCTGAACATAATTGCTCTAAACATGGAATTTCTTGTATATGAAGAAGAAGTAACCTTTTTCGACCCCAGTTGGTACTCTTCTGCCTTGCTTCCTTCCCCTTTCACTCTCAAAGTAATTTTCTAAATACTTTGGCATGTGTTACTCTGCTTTTAACATAGTTTGCATTTCTTTGGCTCCTTTTAGTTCTCAGAAGCCGAACATATCTTCTTCATGGGTTTCTTTAACTCTTAAACTTCTACAAAATGACTATCGTACAAAAGAAAGATTCTGGTGGCAAAAGATAATAATGACTTTTAGCCAACAAAAAGCTACTCTGCAGGTCTACAAGAAAACAATTCTTAAGGCAAAGAGTGAAAGGCTTCACTTGCAAATTAGTTCATATAATAATAAAACATGTGAATCTTTCAAGATTGTAAGAAACCTGAAGGTGCCTCACCCGCTAGTCGTCCAGGATCTGTCATCCAGGTAGCCAGGGCACGCCCATCGCTATTGGATCCTGTTCCTTGGGGTGGACCAGTGTGGGATTATCTCTTGGATGACGGGTCCTCTGCGAGTGGAAGTGGGACACCGACATGTGAGACGTGGTACCCCCTTCTTAATAACAGCTTTTCCCCATCCTACCCTGTAAGATATTCTGAAATTCTACCCCCCTTTCTCCAATACGAACACTTTCCTATATCATGACAGACAACGGACTAATACTTGAGCCGTTTACCAGACATGTCCGAACACAATGGTCAGGAAGAGTCAGGCAATTGACAAAAACTACACACACCTGATGGCCCTTTCCCCACAGGGATAAAAGGCGGAGCACAGGAGCACACTTTGTGCAAGGCTGAATGCACAAAGAAGCAGCCATTACGAACCGGTAGTTCAAACAGAGAAGAAATCCAGAGAGACCTGGAGGGACGACGAGGAGGGAATTACCCTTGACCTTTTCACCTCAGATCTGCAAAACCTCCAAAAGGGAAATCATAAGACTGGGAAGTCCAGCTGGTGTGTGGTGTGACAGGTGTCAATGGCACACAGGGCCCTCCCGCACTGATAATCAAAGCGGGAGAAGTGCTTGCCACTGTGGTGCCATCCTTGACTCCCGAGACAAGAGACTCCCATAGTTTAGAGTCGGAGAGTCGGAGAAGACAGGTAGTGAAACCAAACTGTACTGGGCCTAAGGTTTGAGGTGGCAACATTGTTTGAACAAGGAAACTCTGTAATTGAACTTTAAAGTAACCCAAGGAAAAGGTTCAGAAGCAGAGTGGTCAGGCGTCACCGGGCGCTCATTTGAAGGACTGTGACTGGAGCCTTTTTGGGGTTATGTTTGTGTTGAAATTATGAAGACCAAGGGGCCTCAGAAGAGGCTAGTGTAAAGTGTCAATGTGGTCCTACAATGGTTGAGAAAAACCCTTCGTACACTCGAAGGTTTTTAACAAATTAGAGATTTTTTGTGATCTGTGGCAAATGTAAACCCAAAAGAAGGATGCCTGCGAATTGAGAATCGTGAACTGACAAGTGTAAACCTGGCTGAAGGATGTCCACAATGGATAGTTGGTACTAAGGATACTGAGATTGTTAAGCAATACGTTTATGAGGGAAAGGCCGTTGTGAACCCTATTGAGAGATGCTGACATTGCAAGAAGGATGATAGCCCGGCTGAGGGGAATCCAAGGGTTCAGGAGCAGTTGCCCAAGGTGAAAAGATTGTCAAAGGAACTTTTGTTTGTTTATTGTTTCGGTACAGCTGGATTTATAAGGCAAGAGACTTTTGCTCGAAAAGATACTTGGACCCGGAAGGTTCTGGCATCATCGAATGAAACTGTTACTTCATGCTGGCGCGGCCCGGAGTGTGCTGTGGTCAAAGGTCCTGCCTTGTCATGTAATTAAACGTGGGGAAGGGACACTCAGCCATACCATCCTGACTTATCATTTGGTGCACACTTCTTTCTTTTCTTGAGAACATTATTCCACACTATTTTGTAAGTTAGTTGTGAGGATTGGCAATACTTTTTATTTTAGTATAGACCCTTTTTATTTGACAAGACCCCACTGCCTTATTATTATTTGATGGTCGTAGCTTGCTCCCATCTTAGATTTAGGCTTAGATTAGACATTTTTATCACCCATTATTTCAGTTAAATAAACACTTTTGTACTGTTGGCACTTGTGTCGGTCTTTACTGTTGCCACCATGAGTTCTTTTCAAGCTAGTGGATTTGTTTTTGTCAACAGCCTATTCCAATAATTAATTTACCATCTCCCAGGGTCAATTCTTTTTTGTTTTTTAGTCAATCTGAGATCTCTACTATCAAACAGGATTTAGGATGACCTAACTGACCATTCTTTTGATGTGAATCACCTTCATGAGATTCAATTTGTAGCCGTCAAAATTGTGGCTTCTTCTCTCTCTTCTTTAGCACCATCTTGTAAATCTTCTGATGTTCTTCTGGCCCTTATTGCCTAATTTCAGTCAGACATCACTGCTCCTTTTATGACAAACTTCATTAACTTATATTTTTTGATGATTTTGTCCCTTTACCTCTTAAGGAAGTCTGTATCACCTCTCTGCTGGTGAAAGCCACTCTCATTCATTGTATTCTTAAGAATTATTGCCCCATAGATGGCCTCCCATAGCTTTCTAAGATGGTGAAGAAAATTGTCGCCCCTCAACTTCAAGTCAATACATTTCAAATTCTTGACATGTTGCAGTCTGGTTTCCATCCATCCCATGGTACTGAGCTGGCCCATTTTTCGGTATAGGGTGAAATTATTTAAAATGCTTTTTAAGGACACTTAACCCTGGTAGTTTTGTTGGACCTGTCAGCAGCATTCAACAGAGTATTCTTCTTTCTCCTCTAGCTGAAGTAGCAGGTATAGCTGCCAAGGCTATAACCAGTCTTTGTTCTTTTTGATCTAATAGAGAACAGCCAATATTGTTGGGATCGATCTCCTCCAATGTACCTGTTGTGGCTTGTGAGGTTCTCAAGAGTCTACCCTTTCTCCACTTCTTTTTAAGATTTATGTTAGTCCTTTGTTTGCACTTCTGAAAGATTGGGGTCATCAGTTTCAGTCATATGCGGATGATTCCTAGATCTATTTTAAAATCTGCACCCCCTTCCCTTCTGACAGATGGGCATCGTTGTAGCCAATACCTGAACCCTTCTAAGATTGAATTTATTGTATTTGGTCCTAAATAGCTTTCCTTTGATTCATCACAAAATACACCGCCACCAGATAGGTGGTCCTCTAATATTGTTTGAGTGAATTCTGTGGAGTTCTGGGAGGTAATCTGTGAGGCAGATCTGAGTTTCAAAAAGCAAATTGCTAAGGTTACCATGAGTTACAACTTTAGGTTGCAGCAGTTGCAGAGACCTCCTCCCTTCGTTAATCTATCTGACCTAACTATTGTATAGGGCTCTTGATATAGAGCTGAGAGGATAGCTTAGATGCAATGCGTTTGTCTTGGAAGCAAGCCAACACTGAGCAACACAGGCTCAAATCGCAATCCAGTGCTTAGAGGCTGGTCTCCGGAGTTAAGCATGTTACAAAAGATTAATTAAATAATTAATTATTGTCATATGGGCTCTAATCAATTCTAAAGTGGAAATCCCAGATTACTTGTTGGACTCATTCAAAATGCAGCATTTTGTCTAATTCATATTCTCCCTAAGTTAAACTCCTTGTATAATGCATGTACATGCTTGCACTGGTCAGACAGAGAATCCATGTAAATGTCAGCATGGGCTAGCCATGGTCTACTTTGCAAATAAGATAATCTTTTACTTACTTTCATGCAATCACTACTCTTCTAATGCACTCTTGCTTTTATTTTCCAAAAGCAGATTTGTGCACGAGGGGACAGATCATTTGCTGAGGTGGGGCCCTTCTTATGGAGCAAACTTCCTTACAATGCACAGACCCTCTCGACTCATCGGTCCTTTCACAAATAACTAAAATCATTCATGTCTACCTAAACGGCACTGTCATGGTCCAAGACCCTCAGGCCAATCTCCTCATCTTTGATAGGTGCTTTCCTCACCTCATCAATTTCCTCTCATCTCCTGCTGTCCCCTCCTCTCCGCCCTTGGCTACCTTTGGCTACCTTGCCCTCTCTCTCTCCTCCTCATCTTCTGCCCCTCCTAGGGCTCTTTTGCCTCTGCAGGGCGTACCTCTGATCTGTACCCCTCCCCAGAAGGCAACCTTCTTCATATTGTTACTCTCAGCTCTGCTGTCAAACACTCCTCTGACATCTGCCACCTCCTTGAAGAACTAGACCTTGATGTCCTTGGTCTTACTGAGACATGGTTCACAGGCAGCTCTGTCACGAGCTTTGACACTCTCCTCCCTAATGGCTACACCATCCTCTCAGGTCCGGTGGGGTGGTATCCCTGATCTTTCCTGAGTGGATTCCTGCCTCTATCATTCCCACTCAGACATACTCCTCTTTTGAATTCCTTGTCTGTAGGCTTTCTCTCTCGCCTACCCATTCTCTTACTGTGGTTACCATCTACCAGCCTCCTGGTCAAATCACCTAATTTATCGCTGAGTGGGCAGACCTCTCCTCCTCCCTCCTGGCCTCTACCACTCAATTCCTCCTCTTCGGTGACCTCGATATACATTTAGACTCTCCTTGCTCCTCCTCTGTACTCTTCCGTGACCTCTGCAACTCCCTCTCCCTGTCCATCCTCCGCTCTGGCCTGACTCACTATGCAGGGCACACACTCAATGTCTTGATCTCCTCTGACCTCCCCATCTCCATACCTCTAACCACTCCTCTCTCCTGGAGCGATCACTCCCTCCTCTCCTCTCATTTCTCTCTCTCTTCCCCCCAAGCCAAGCCTACCCCGAACAATGCCACCTACCTTCTCGGACATCCGGCCCATGAAGCGTGTGTCAGTTGAGGCTTTTGCCGCCACTTTCTCCACCCCCCACCTCCACCTTTGGCTGTCTCACATCCTGACACAGCCCCGTCTCTGCTCTACTGTTCAATTTCTGGTACACTTGATGCTCTTGCCCCTGTCATGAGGATCCGTTTGAAGTCCAAAGCCAAGTGCACTTCCTGGCATGACTCTGACCAAGCTACACTTAAACGTAAGTGTAGGGCGGCTGATAGGAAATGGAGGACTTCCTGTTCATCCTCTGACAAACTGGCCTGTCACCTGCTGCAAAGGTAATACCGACTCTATGTCCTCACCAAGAAGAGAGTCCACATTCAAGCTTGTGTCCCTGCGGCATCTAACAACTCGGCTGAACTCTTTAAAATCTGCAAGGAGTTGGCCAACCCTGCTGCAGTCTCTACCCCTCCTGTTGCCTCCCAGGCTCTTTGCAATGCCCTTGCCTCTCACTTCATTAAAAAAAAAGACAGGACATCCTGTCCACCCTCTCCACCCACACCCCTCCTCTCCCCTCTTCATCTGTGCTTGCTGACCCTCCTTTAGCCACCCCCCACCATCCTTCTCGTCCTTTCCTCTTTTCTCCTCTGACAAGGTTGCTAGACAGTCTGATCTATGAAAGCCTCGTCAAAACAGGTTCATCCCTGTTCCTCTAAAACCATCAAGGACCACATTGACACCCTTGTTCTGGCCCTTGCTGATTTTTGCAACCACTCCTTTACCTCTGGATCCTTCCCCTCCCCTCTGCAGCACTCCTTTGTGCATCCTCTTCTCAAGAAACCCACAGCTGATCCTTCTTGTCCAGCTAGCTATCGCCCAAATTCCATTACTCCCTTTCCGGGCAAACTCCTGGAAAAATTGGCCATATCTCAGCTTAACATCATTCCAATTCTGTTGGCTTTCTCCATGACCAGCAGTCTGGCTTCAGAGCTGCCAGAAGCCTGGAAACTGCTCTTCTGAACATCTGTGAAGATTTGCTCTCCAACCTTGACTCTAACATTCCCTCTGTCCTCATCCTCCTCGATCTCCCTTTTGCCGTCGATACGGTCAACCATACCATCCTGTTCAACCTTCTCCATGAAAACCTGGGTATCACTGATCAGGCTCTGGCCTGGCTGACCTCTTTCCTCTCAGATTGACCCTCCCAGGTCCAACTTGGGTCTTTCCTTTCATCTATCTTCCTCTCTACCTGGGGTGTTCCCCAGGGGTATCAACTCTCGCCCTGGCTTTTCAACCAATACCTGGCAACTCTCGCCCACTGCATTGCCACTTTCTGCTCACATTTCCAGTGCTACGCTAATGACACTCAACTCATTTTCAGGCTGATTGCCTAACTGCCATTCAAGATTGGTGTGCCGCCAATGATCTTTGTCTGAATGTCAGCAATACTCCTCCTCATCGGTACACCTTCATCATCCTTTCCCCTCACTCTCTGGCCGGCCTCCCTTGGCCCTCCTCCTACCCCCACCTGCAAAACTAAGAACCGCGGGGTCATCTTTGACTCCACCCTTTCCATTCTCCGCCCACATCTCTGAGGTCTCTAAAAAGTCATGGTATCCCAAGCTGTGGTTCTCTCTAGCTTGGACTATTGTAACAGCCTCTTTCTACCTGCCTCTACTCTCTGCCCTCTGCAACTAATCCAGAACAAGACTGCAAGACTTGTCCTTGGCCTCAAGCCCTGGGATCGTATCTCTCCAGCTCTGAAATCTCCCCATTGGCTCACAGTGGTTGCAAGGATTAAATTCAAAACCCTCTGCATTTTCCACAAAGCTTTCTGGGACCTGGGTCCAAAATACCTTCAGTTATCCCTCTGCAAATACCTCCCCTCTCGAGCTCTTCACTCCTCTACCTCCAACTCCCTCAGTGTCAGTCGTTTTTCAAAGAAACACGCTTGGGGTAGATCTCTGTCTTCGGCTGGGGCCTCCCTCAGGGACAGCCTCCCTGCCACTCTAAAACTTGAGGAGAACCATCTCCGGTTCCGGAAGCACCTCTAGACCTTCCTCTTCTCTTCTGCCTTCGCTCCCCCTCTCCACTGCTGATCTGTGCGCTCTTGGCACAACGTGCACCTGGCCACCCTCTGTCCTCCGGGCCCAGGTGCCTGCTCACCCTGCCACCCTCCCACACTGCTTCCGGGCCACCCCTTGCACTGGGGTCTGTATCTGTACCCATACAGCCCCCCCTTTTGTTCCTGCACTTATCAGACCTACCCTCTCTGCTGCCTTAAACCTAGCACTTGCAAATTGCTGGTTGCACTACCACTGTTTGTTTCCTTTATTATTTATTTATTGTTATTCATCTGTTTCTCCTCTGCTTCGCACTTTCCAATTTTCCCCCTTCCATGCACTTTTCCCGTCCCCCTCTCCCATGCACTTGCGCGTTCTCATTGTCACTGGGCCTAGTAAGATCGCTGTTTTGTTCTCCCCTGTTCCCCTCCCTTGTCTTGTCACGCTCTGAAACACCTGTGTACGAGAGCGATAGAAATAAAATATCAATATCAATATCAATATCAACTGAAGACATTTCTTTTTTGTTGATTGCATCTTCACCTTATAGCTGTTTTCCCTTTTACGCTTTGCACCAAGATACAGTTTGTTCTGTTTGGTTCATTTGGGGTATGCACATTACAAATACCATTAATCAATCAATCAATCAATCAATCAGTCAACTAGTATGGTTTAACAAGTGGCACCAGCTTGTGGCTTGAAGAAGCTTAGGACAGGCAGGTGATGTTCGTGTCAGCTTATCTCAAAGGTGCATACTTGAAGCAGCTTGAAGTTGAGAGAGTGTCAACGGCAACTCTGTGGGTCTCTGCAGTGACCCAAAATGGCTTGGAGCAGTTGCAATTCATAAAACTTGTTTGGAATTGCAAGCAGAGCCAAAGGAATCTTCTTTTGACCCTTGTGGTGTTGTTGGCCCTTCAAAAAGCCCAGAGGAAAAGTGATTACGTTGAACGTACCCTTGCAGGGCTGCCACTTCAGTTGGCATTGTTCTGGGTACCAATGGCCTGCAGCAGTCAGGCTTTAATCCAGCAGTTACCTCAAATATTCCCCAGAAGCAGTTGGGGAGAGTGTTTGCACATTCCTTAGCGGAACTCAGATGTACTTGTCTTTACCTAATTGGTAGGAACATTGGGTATCTTATTCCACAGCAAGGTTCCGGTAAAATCTGCTTCAAATCTTTCAAGCTGGTTTCAAGATTATTGTTCAAGATAATCCTTCATTAAAGATGATTCCCCCAAAGGGATTTCAAAGATGTTGCAATTAAGAGAGTGGTATAACCCTTTATATTGTCACTTTGCCTGAGTGGATTGGCCCACTTTAAGCCTTCTATAAGAGGTTTAAACATGGTTGCTGTAACAAGGGTTATTCCTTGTGATGTGATGTTGTCAGCAGAACGTTTGGAGTGGGGGTGGGGTCCTCAGGTAGACCAGTGCATATTGAAGATAGCAGACCTGTTCTCCAGTGTCTAGGTCCCATCCACAGTTTAGGTAATCTCCTACATCATATTTCACCCCTCTCCACTTTCTGCCTCAGATCAAAGGGACTACAATAATTACCTCCCTGGTTGGACTTCCCCATTATGCTGCAGATCTCCCTTTGTCATTCTGAGCGTCTATCCCACATGTACTTTTCTCCTGGGAAATGCGTCAAAGCTTCCCACCAGAGGACAAAAAGAAATCCTGGGCAGGCCATCCATGTGCTGTGAGTTAAACTCCCAGGTCCAGACGCAAATACACAAACGGCTCTGCAATTTACAGTTGAAAGCATGAGGATGATCGAATGACATCAGTTTGGTTTGGGAAATTTTAACTCTACTTCCTTAAATGCCCCCTTATCTAACTAGATATAGTTTTGTATGTAACCAAAGTATTGCCACCAGACAAATGAGGATATACAAGCTAAAGGTAGTTTTAACAAGGGTGCTAGTACTTTTAAAGGCATATGGCTATTGGAATTAATTTGAATGGGAAGGGCCATGTTACCATACAACTGTCATGAGGCCAGTCATGAGGCCAAATCTCATTTGACTACTGATGTGTCAGCAGGCAAGGCCCAACAGAGAACCCATGTGTTCACTGTTCCTTTCAGCATAGAGCATTGGAAAGCTAAGTTTGGGAAGTGAAAACGAACATACTTTTTCATAGCAAGAAATCACAAAAGCTCAGATTGCACATCCACGCAGATAGCATTCTTTCACAGGTTCTCATACATTAGGTCTAGCCACCTGTAGGCCTACCTGACCCAGCTCACATGGCCCAATCAGAGACAGGGCAATATCGATTCCACAGGTGCAGGCCATGCAGAAGAAGCCAACCTAGGAAGAGGGGTTATCTACTGTATAAGCTAGATCGCAGTGCTTGGGAATATGGGCTGTAGAGGAGCAGTTGGACGCATTATCCCAAACTCGCTCCCCCTCACGTCCATCATATTGGAACAGCAGGAGAAGGGCCCTATATGGGACTCCATGTGTTATGCCTATACTGCATCGAGTGCATGAGAGACAATATGCACTCAGACAACCGTATTGAATGTACCCTTGCACTGAAAGTGTTGAAGGATGTCATGTGGAAGGATGTCAGCACGCACCATTCGATATCATGTAGTGCTGAGTGAAATTTAACATAGGCAGAGTTATGTCATAAAGAAGCTATACAGGGACATACTGAAACAATATAAAAATACTGAAGAGTAACAATGTGACTGAAGCGATAAGAGAAACATGGACAAAATGATAAAGTAATTATGAATGCAAAAGAAGACAAAGTACTTGCTGACCAATAGGTGTAAATATGCAGTAACGCATAGAAGCTTGCTTTAGAGAAATATATAACTTGGCTAGGACGGCCATAATAGGAAAATGGACTCTGGGTCTCATTACAAGATTGTCGGTCTGGTAGTAACGTTGCCGGTAAGCTACCAGCACTGTTACTACCGGAATGGCAAACTACGAGTTGTGCTAGCGGATGCCTTTCTGCCCGCAAGGTCTGAACTCGAGGGATGCACCGGTACCATTCATGAATCCAACCTCCCCATTCCCATTGAGCCCTATGGGGCTCAAATGGGAATACAAAGTAATGGGTACTGGCACCCAGCAAAGGGTAATTATTGGGGGTTTTCAGAGCGCAGGTAATTATTGGGTCTGCTCTCCTACCACATGAAATGATACAGCAAATCTGCAGGACAAAGTGGTGGCAACGGAAATTGCGTTTTCAGTAATGAAGCAAGTTTACCACCAAACTATTAATGAAGCCCAATGACTCCTGTTGGTGTTCCACTCAGCCTTTTATGTTGGTTTTTTATTGTGCTACTTGGATTTATGTGCCCATACACGAAATTTTTTTTCCCCATATTTCCACATCTGTAACCCTGTTAGATTTAAAGGGATATCAGTGGGTTACGTTCCATCATGATCAAGAGATCGTAGCTGCTTGTGTTGGAGAGAAGGCATTCTAACTTGGGAATGGTGGCCAAAAGAAAAGATGCCATGCAGATTATACAATGTTGCACCTACTGTACACGTCATTGACTTGTAATTAAATCATGTTTTGCAACTACGGATGGTGAATTTGATACCACCACTTTATATCTGCCTTTTTTTCATACTCAGCATCTTTTTGCTATTGTTCTGGCCATTGACAGGTACGTCAACCTCTGCTTCCTCTTTCACAATGAATATGAGACACATTTGTCAGGATAAAGTCAATATCACCATTGTCATCAGTTGCCGGACATTGTGTGAATGTGGTTGACAGTGAATACACTTGGGAAATTTGTAAACAGGTCTGCAGGTTCTCTATGTTATGGCTGAACATTGTTCCCATTTGTCCTGATGGGTGGTTACCACTTGTGAGGTACTTTCCCGTGCTTGTGTCTGTCACTTTACAAATCTTGTTTTCAGTCACCAGCTGACGTTCTGCATTTTCCTTTGCAATCCCAGTTTGTAATCACTACCTCTCACTACATTATTTTTGGTTCACACCAAAGCTTCTTGGGACATATTGCCATATCAGAGGAGATAACATTAATGTTTGTGACTGAGTTTTGATTTTTGGAATGATAATGGGGAACAACATCCCTGTGATAAATTGTGTTCCACCTGGTGCACTGGCATAGGCGAAAATATACCTGACCTGACCTGCAGTCCTGTCTGTTTACAATTTACCCGACTTTGTCTCTTGCTTACTTACATGCCTAATGTAGCCCAATGTGGTGAGGCTTTCCCAATGTTGTGCACCCACACTAATGGCTCTCTTATGTACTTGTACCTGCATACTTGATGTATCCCCCCTCACCATGAGGTGAGGCATGCCCATTTTGTGCACGGATCCTAATGTTGCTTTTTACCTATTTGTACCTGCATATTTTATGTAGCCCCCAATATGATGAGGTGAGGCTTTCCCAATGTGTGTACCCATTGTTATGTTGCATCTAACGTGTTTGTATTTGCACATTTATGTAGCCCCCGTTTCTTGAGGTGAAGCTTTCCCAGTTTGTGAACCCATCCTAATGTTGCATCTTACCTATTTGCAACTGCACATTTGTTGTAGCCCCTCCCCCCCGTATCATGAGGTGAGGCTTTTCCATCTTGTACACCCATCCCAATGTTTCATTTTACCTATTTGTACTGGCATATTTAATGTAACCCCCCGTACCATGGGGCGTGGCTTCTGGCAAAGCATACTTGCTTAACTTGATGTAACTAGCGCAGTGCTACATTGGGGTCTTGGGCGCTGCTAAAAATGCTACAATACAATAAATTAATAGATAGCATTAGTGTGTTTGGCCCTGACCAGCACTTCCCCCCACCACCCGCACGCCCTTGTACTTCTTGTTACTGCACTTGCATTATCCGAATTGCCACAAGGCCTAGTAGGACCATTTTTGTTATTCTTCTGTTACCTTTTTGTAATTCTTTTTACTGCACTTGCACAATCCAAATTGTTGTAAGGCCTAGTGGGACCATTTTTGTTATTCTTCTGTTACCTTTTTGTAATTCTTTTTACTGCACTTGCATGTTCTGAATTTCACAAGGTCTAGTAGGACCGTTTTTGTCTGCCTCAAAGTCCTCTTCCACAGAGGCAATTATAAAGCCCTGAAGAAGAGAGAAAGACCCTTCCCTCGCCCATACCAGGGCAACATTTGGGGTGAACTGCTGTGTGGACAAGGCCTATCTGCTGCCTGAACACTGGAACCAGCATCCGGCTAACTGGAGGAAACAGTCTCTCGATGTGCTCTCTGGTAACCTTCCTGTCTGGAAAGGGCAGAACAAGGACTCTCATATCCCGGGCGATTCTGGGTGGGGTCCACCTACAACCAAGTAGCAAACAAACAGTCTTGCGCTCCATCTCCAACCGTGATCCTTTCTTCATGCTGACTCAGCCGTGTATGAGTCATTTCGAGCGGTTTTATACGAATTGTTCGTTTTACAACTGTTCGAATGACAATTGACCTTTTCACAATTGACCGAATTGTGAAGGTCAATTGTACCATATATGTGGGGGGAAACCCCCTACATCCCTCCACCCAATGCCGAACCCCCCAAAACTCCTATATATATATATATATATATATATATATATATATATATATATATATATATATATATATATATATATATATATTACAAAACCAATAATTATATATATATATATGGTCAATTGTGAAAAGGTCAATTGTGACCCTTTAAATTCGGTCAATCGTTCATTCGAACAATTGTAAATGAACAATTTGGGTAATACCTTTCGAGCTGCTGCAGAACCCCTAGAACTGATTTTGTCACTCTATGCATTTCGAGCCACTGTAAACTGGTCTAGGATTTGTTTTGTCACTGACTTGACACACTCAAACAGACTGCTATCTTGAATGATGTAAACACCCTTGGAAGCCAGTCTTGACACTGTAAAGCCAAGAATAAGCCTAATAAGTAAGACTAGTGGCCCTGCCCTCTGCCTGCCTTAAAGGACCCTTGTGAGATTTCAGACCTCATTCTTTATCTTTTAAAACCATGTTCATTAAACTTGAAGATTGCTGCTGAAAATATTGCCTGTTTCCATTCCTCTTCAGACCCAGAGGTTCCTGTTTCTTTTTAAAATCTTCCTGTTCTGTGAGCGGCCAAATATTCGCCAGGGCATTAGTTGACTTCAAGAATGACACATCTCTCCTTGAATCTTGCACACTCATCGTTGTAGTTGAGCTTGAATCAAGGCTATAAGGAGGTGAGATGAAATGTCCCCCCAAGATCACATTTGTATGATATATTTTTACCACATTTTTTCTATATCATCAAGCACTAGCGTTTGGTTATTTTTTGTGTTATACATATATATTGCTAAGAATGAAGATTTCACTGTCAATTTTGACCTTCAGCATTAATCACTTTCATGCATTATTTTGCCACACTTGGAAGATGGTATTGGCTGTAGGATGCTTGTGGATCAGGATACTGCCACAGTTTGCCGTCCCAATACCTGAGCTGCTTAAATATATTCCCACGCATTTCGCATTTCACTCATTGGATAATAGCCTGGCTGAACTTTTTCTGAGAAGTGGACAACATTAAACCAAGCTCATTGTTATCAAACCAACATGATTATTGTAATCACAATTATTATCAATGTCTGTTTGAACAAGTAGAACCAACCCACTATTATGTAGTTCTCTGTCTGCGGTTGATAGTAAAACCTCAAGGTTCTAGTTGTACAGATAACCCAGATACCAGTTAGCATGAGAGCACACAAATATACTGGAGAAACACGTTTGCTGTAATTGTATTGTCTGCCTACTTGCTTGCAACCAATTTCACTGATGGGGCTATATGTGAATCTGCTGTCTGGGGCTGGGTTTCACACAAAACAAAATATTGATGCTCAGTACAGGAAAACCCCTTTTCATTTCTCTGGGAAGGCTTTTCACCTTCCCCAAAGGACAGGACATCTCTGTAGGGGTTTAGTTGGGAATCAGTGCTTCAAAGGCAAACCTTGCCTGGACAATGGAGAGCTCATACCAGTTTGGTAATTACAAGGGACTCTTTGATGCATTGCAGGCAAGAGAAACATTACATTTAGCTTTGCCAGGAGAGGATTATTTGTCACATCATCTTGTAATCTCCCAGTCCACCCTCACATCCTGTACCCACTCCCCACTTCCTGTGGGAAATGCATTCTGAGATTTACATCACTAAGCCAAATACTCTGAACACAGCAAACTGGATCCTTACAGAAGGTTAGTAGTGGACCAATGTGCTATGGGAGATTGCCTATTTAAAAGGGTGAGAGCTCCTCTTCTGTTGAATTTTTTTAAACTCTAGAAGAAGGATTTCACCTGCAATTTGGGAGTACAATCTGCCTTAAAATCCTCTTCCACTGAGGTGAACATAAAGGCTCCTAGAAGGGAGAAAGAACCTAACCAACCCATACCATGGGGAACATTTGGGGTGGACTAAAGTGTGAACCAGGCCTATCTGATGCCTGAATGCTGGAACCCGTATCCTGCTCACTGGAGGTGACAGGCTATGTATGTATTTGCTCTCTGGAAAACCTTCCTGGCTGGAAAGGGCAAAACAAAACTCTAATTATCCCTGGAGATTTCAGACTGGGTCCTCCAGCAACCATGGAGCAAAGGAACAGCCTTGTGATATGTCATCTGCCTCGATTCTTTCTTGAAGCTGACTCAGCTGTGTTCAAGTCATTTCAATCTGCCACAGGACCCACTATAAATCACTCTAGGATCTGTTGCAACACTGACTCGACCCACTCAAAAAGCTACTTGACCCAATTGAAGCAATAGTCTCACCGGTCTTGACCCCTGACTTGACCCGTGGAAGCATCCATCTTTCCCATTTTGCATGCTGACTCGACCCACTGAAAGACTCGTTTTGACGCATCTCGATGCTGTCTTGAACTGTGTAAAAGCCCCCTGGAAGACAGTCTTATGGCTTCTAAGATGCAAGAACAGGCCTAAGAGGTATCCATAATGACTCTGTCCCCCTGGGCCGTAAGGGACCTAGTAACATTGCAAACCCCACCCCATATCTTTTAAAGCCATCTTCTTTGAACCCCAAAATTGGTACTCAACATATTGCCGGTTTCTCTTTCTCTTCAGGCACAGAGTTCTCCTTTTCTTCTTAAAATCGTCATATTCTGCATTATATTCTGAGTTTGCTCTCAGGGAGGTGGGTTATAGTTTTTTTGATTAGAGTGTTTATATTTTTACTTGCATTAAAGCAAGGTCTCCTATTTTTGGAACCTTGGTTGGTTATTTTTTAATTGTTGTATACCAGTACGATTGTTGTTTGGAAGCTTCTTTGCTAGCTGACACCCCTCTTGAACAATATATCCTGCACTCAGCCCATGCTACCTTGAATAGGTGTTGAAGGTATATGTTAATGTTGTTCCTGTGTTATCTTTATGACTGAGATGATGTATGCTTTAATGGTAGTGTGCGGCTCAGTAGGCATTTTTTCCATCAGCCTTCCCTGCATTTCTACGACAATCATTTTGTCACACTGGTTGCCAGCATTTGGGGACTAGAACATACTGCACCTACAGCTGAGTCAGCATAATACAATACTGCACAGACAATATTAGAAGTACTGCCAGATATATATGTATATATATTTTGCACAATGGAATTAAACATGGATTGTGTTAAGGGCTTGAAACCCAGCACCCTTCTCAATCTGTGCCAGGAAAGGGGACTCACACATGACAGTAAGGTTAGCAAGCCAGAGCTGCTGAAATGTCACCAGGCTTGTGAGGAAGTATGGCATAAGGGTCCCAGCAGGCATGTAGTGATCTTAAATCCCCAAGACAGGTAGGTTTGTGGTGTGTTAAGGGATGGGGACAGTGATCGTGATAGCCATTCCTGCTGTTCTTCCCAAAGACCACCTAAAGTTGTGTGCTAAATATCTTGAGTTTCAAGTAGGTCCCACGCTTCTCAACAAGGCTTTGGGGTAGTCTCACTAGGGACAACGTGGCTGCTAGAAAGCTCTTTCTGAAAAAAAGGGTAGCAGTAGCTGTGAAGAAAGAGTTTAGCATTTAGCAGAACTAGCAGAATAGACACAGAAATATCTGGTGATGCTAAAACTGGGCTAGCTAGAGCTTGAGACAGAAAGAGAGACTCTCAGCCAATCCTCTTTGGGGTCGGGAAGTGTTTCACCAAAGGAAAATCTAGGCATAACATTCCCAAGAACTTAGTCCAGCCATTTGAGGTGCTGTCAAGTCCCTCAATCATCCATAAAAAAACATCCACATGTCACTAGTTACATCCTTTCCTTCATGTGTTTACACATTTCTTCCTTTTTCTCCCATCTTCCTTCCCCTATTTTAATTTTCCTCCAGCAGACTACGGTCTGGTGGTCCCAGGGTGACGACACAATAAACACAAAAGCTCAGACAAAGCTATGTGCTCTGAGACCACTACGGTAGTTATTCAGTGCATTATAAAAGCTAATGATTTAATAAATTAATAAATTACTAGGAGGTAGGGAAAGACATGTTTGCCCGGTATGAAGCACCTGAGTTTCTCTTCCAGCTTCAGGTGGTGGAAGAAGGATTGTGGGATGCTGCCCTGATGAGCCTCTTAACAACTCATGTCACTGATGTCACCGTTCAGTTGGCTCCTGAGGAGTAACCCATGCATTCAGAAATGAATGTGGCCAACTTTGGGGAGTTTTCCATGATCCCAAAACAACCCCTGTAGAATTTTAGAAAGCTCATAAAAGGGGAAATCACACATTTTATGAGTTTACACCTTCATGTGTGACGTATCTGAGTGGGTGGATGATTGGAAACAAAGTTGACTCATTTGAAGGAATGTTTAAGGTGGTCACGTGTGATCTTGTTCCTAACAACTGTGAGGCAGAGTTCCACCATCATCTAGGGGACAAGAATATCACAGTTCCTAGGGCCCTTGCAGAGGTCAATGATCATTATGTAAGTAATTGTGTCGAGAAAGAATCGCAGGTGAACACACCCAAATCTGAAGAGGAGGCTCCTGCAAAAAAGTGAAAGGTGAGGATACATGTTCTCACTCTTTGACCATGAAAGACCCCCACACATCTGATGAGAAATCCATACCACATTGCATGTCAGCAACCAAACAAAATGCAGAATGATAGTACTTTTAACACTAGTGCACTAATATCATCAAAACCTAAAAGATGATTTCTGCTGGTGGACTTCATCCATAGAAACTGAGATTCTACCTGCAAGTGTAAAAATACATCCATTTTTGTATTATAATGTTGGCCTAAGTGCACACACACATTGAACTGCGCCATTGCGTTCCCCGTAAATGCCATCTTGGTCGTTTTGCTCTCTTTTCAACATTTTTATTTCAAACGCAGAGACATTTTCACAAAGTCACTGCTTCGAAAGCTCTTGCACAGAAATGTTAAACCTGCTGAGCACATTGTTTATCTTTATGTTAGAACCTTGAAGTACTGGCACAAATGTAGCTAATATGTAAATTAGGTGCCTTATTGTCTTCCGGGGCTCTCTAGCCCTTTCTCCATCTAATTGTGAATGTGCATCTAGATGATTAAAAGGAAGCACAATTCGTGGCCTATGTTGTTTTGAGAGACCGAGCTATTGAGTCAAAATGCAAACTGTCCTTTTAGTCTAGAAATAACATAGAGAATGTAGCAAAGGGAATGTTAGGTTGTGTTAGGAACACAACATACCACTACACCCCACTCTGCTCTGTTCCCAGACAGTAAATTGTCTGAGAGATGACAGAAAGTGTTCCAGCATGTGTTGCTATGGTAAAATACCCACGTCTGAAGGTCATGGGTATCATCACGTGATGGGGTAGTACGAATTTGCCATAATGTTCGCATGTATATAGTATGCTCACTCCCCCATGTCTTAGTTCACCTTCTCTATGCCTGTACACATGCATTGACAAACTTGGGTCTGCTTAAGCGATAATAAACTGTTGTTTACATATGTCTTCCTCGTGACTGATGTGTCTTCATTTCTTTGAGGTGGCCTCACATTTTTGGACTAACAGATGGCGCCCAACGTTGGGCCCTTCCGATTATGACCCATCGCTTTGTGAGGACAGAGTTGACGGACCGAGATCAGTGAGTTTCGGGGGCCCCTTGAGACGTGATTCCTCAGAAGACTGATTCTTGTGATCTCCGTACACCACGCTTCACCCAGAAGTAGTCATGGCAAGATTCTCAGTCTAGAAGCTTTTTGGGGAAGACCACCAGCCACGACGTGCGTTCCTTCTATTTCATGGGGAAACTTTCTTTGACTGGAATTTGGTGAGAAAGTTTCAAACTGAGAGTACTTGGCATTTGTTTAGATTTGTATTATATTGGCCAGGTAGAACTTTTTTTTCAGACCTGCCTATTCTTAGTAAGTTGTCATCTTGTTGGGCAACACTTTGTTGCAAATAAATACAACCAAATGGTTTGGAACATAGTCAGCCGGCACCACCCCCATGGTCACCGGCATATGACATGTATGTCAAATTTGGTTTAGGTGCTATAGTGTTCAATAGTATTCGGAATCGTCAAACCCGACATGAACCAGAACTTCAATGGCCAGAACTAGGGAATTTCGAGTTGGCTAGAATTCAGAATTTGGAGTCTGTATTGTTGCACAACAAAGCAAGGCCTGCTGCATTTGACGTTGAGAGGGATTGGCGAAAGGAAGCCACCCAACGCCTCAAAAGCAGAGAGAAATATGCACGTAGACAAATTACACAAGCCAGAATGGCTTTAGCGCATGACCAGCAAAACCAGTAAGATGCTATTAGGAGTATGGATAGGGTGTAACTATTAGAAGTGCAGAAAATATACCCGTCAAATGATTTGCATGCATCTGATGAATTGATAATTAAACTAGTGAATGAAAGTTGAACATCCCCTACTGCACCGCCTCCATATGTACAGCCACAACCACCACAAGCACAGCTACCATTGCCTGCACCAGCTACACATTCTGAAGATTTTCCTTTGCCGCCTAGAGCACACGACTTACTCCTACTTTCATTATTTACTAGTTCTGCTACTCCACTTTTGGCACGTGACAATACCTCTAGCGAACAGAGAATTGTAACACGTAGCACAATACTGCCAGCATGTAAGAAGTAATTGTGAGATTGGGCAGAACAATATATAAAAGGGGTGACGTGAAAGTGACTTTGCATTCTCTATCAGACCATGGGTATTCCAGAACCGAAAATATTGATAGAACAGATGGGATTATATTTAGCCGAGGTTTGGGGATATTCAACTGATTCAGCTGTGCCGCAAGGATTGTGGGATTTGAATTTCTTTTCCTGTACTAGAGAAACCACACTGAAAGTGCACAATCATTTATCAAAATTATTTTTCTTTAAACATGAACTTGATCATTTACACCAAATAGCCTTGGATGAGGGTACACGACAACCATCGTATGTGCAGAAAATATTTTTGCCTCCATCAAAAATAGTTAATGAAGACATGTGCATACGTATGAGAGATGCTCTTAGATGGATCTCAGATGCCTCAATTTCACCTATTGAGGTTCATGATACATTTAGTCAATATTCTCCGTCCATGCAGAGAAAGGTATTACAAGTTATGGTAGAATATTTGCAGGAGGAATGTTTGAAAAGCAAATGTTGTTGTCCCGCTGACATTATGGTAATTTACAAAATGCAAGTTTTCTGCTGAAACCGTGCTAACTTCATTGCCACTTCATTTGGCTTTACTCATTAATTAACGTTCAGAATTCCCCACTGTACAACTTGCCATGAGAGAGGCTCTGCCGACTCTTGTGCCGAAGGTAGAGATACCTGGTATGGAGGGAGCACCTACCAGGACTATTCCAGCCCATTATATTTCACAGTTTGTTCATGTTCTGTTTTCACGACAAGAGGTAAACACCCTTAAGCAATCTATTCCAGACATAGGAAGAATCCTACAGGATTCTACAAAGAAATAGAATTAGTTCTGAATTTGTCAGTTTTCACTTTAGTTGACATCGATTTATTAGTCCCTGTGATTTAGCGAGGAAACATATGGAAGCAAATTAGAAACGTAGATGATCTACCTGCTATGGGCGATACTTGGTTTGCACTGGAACTAGCTGATAGATCTAGGAAAGCTGGAGTAAAGCCGCCTCAGAACATATTAATGACATTGAACGACATTGTGACTAAGCTTTAAACTTTAGTGCCTGAAAAGAGAACCATTTGGGATAAATTAACCACATGCATGCAAGGGAAGACAGAGGGAGCAACCAAGTTTTTCAACAGGTTTGAAAAGGTGTTTTCAGATTTCAGTGGCCACGATTTGAGTACAGAACCTGGAAAGAGACTGTTCATTGACACATTTGTGAGCGTGAGCGTGAATGGTACGAATGGTATGATTGGTAGAAGATTGAAAGCATGCAATGGCATGCCCGGTCCAAATAGGAATCAGCTTGCTCAGAATAAACAGAACCAGCCGCAGAACAATAATGCAGGTAATCAGGGAGGTCAGCATCAGAATAATGGTAATATGAACCCCTTTGACACAATTTTGCACTCTTATTTCTCTGAAGATGTTACATCTGACAATGTTTTGCTTCACTAGGACAGCCCGAAGCAGAGTCTGAAACCTATTCCTATTCCCATAGATCAGAAAGGACCCTACGTCGAAATGAAAGTCGGGAATAAGGCACACATTTTCCTAGTAGACACTGGAGCACAGAAGTGCTCCATTGACCATCTTTGGGTTCCAGACATCCCACTGTCAGGGGAGAATAATGTTTCCGTAGGGTTTTCTGGTACTCCAGTAGTAAGTCTGGTTTATCAAGTGGTGCCAATAGCTTTGGGTAGAATACACTGACGACTCATGTCCATTTTTATTGATTACAAATTGCAGTGAAAATCTTCTGGGGTTAAATGTGTTAACGAAATTACATGCAGTGATTTACCGTTCACCAGATTGAGTGTATTTGACTATTTCACCCCAGCTAAATTCCACTTCACAATTTATGACTTTGCCTTTACCGAGTGAATTACAACAATTGGCTATGCATTTATGGGCAGTAAACGAAAACGATGCAGGGATACTGAATGTTGAACCTGTACGGATAGTACTAAAGTCTGGTATTACGTTACCACGCATTCAGCAGTACAAAGTATCTGTTGAAGGTGAACATGCACTTAACAGTATTGTTTCTGATTTGATGCATCAAGGTGTTATCGAAGAGATTTGTAGTAATACATGTAATAGTCCAGTTTTGCCTGTTTATAAGAAATTCGACAATGCATTACCGTACCATTTTTCATTGATCTTTGCACGATTAACAAGGTAGTAGCACCACAGTTTCCCATTGTCCCTGACATCACCACCATCTTGACAATGATTCCTGCTACAGCTATGCACTTTTCTGTAATCGATTTAAAGAACGCATTCTTTAGCATACCCATTCACCCAGACAGTAGATACTTGTTTGCATTTTCCCCTGGGGGTCGCTCTTTTACTTTCACACGCATACTACAAGGATACACTGAGAGTCCTAGCATTTACAGCAGAGACCTTAATGAACAACTCGATATGCTTGAATTCCCTTCCACTTACACACTTACACATTGATACAGTACATTGATGACGTAATTATTGCTACCGATTCAGAGGATGCTTGCAAGGAGCGCACTGTTTTATTATTGAAGCATCTAGCTGAGCATGACCATAAAGAATATTTTAAGAAGTTCCAATATTGTCAACATGAGGTCGCCTATTTAGGCTATCTCCTGTCGAAGGAGGGTAGGCACCTTGCGCTTGAACATATGCAAAGCATCTCTGGCATGACTGTTCCAAATACACAGAAAGAAGTTATGGCGTTTATTGTAGACAATCAATACCTTTTTTTGCTTTTGATTAAGCCAATGTTGGCATTGATTAAGGAAGTATTTAGCTTTACTATTACCTTGGGATACAGATTGTCAGGAAGCTTTTGATCTGCTCAAAACAGCGTTATGTTTGGTGCCAGTTTTAGGCACACTAAACTATAAAAAAGAGTTCCTCTTGTTTGTGCATCAACGGAAATGATGCGCTCTGGCTGTTTCGACACAGGAACATGGGGGAAGGAGCAGACCATGCAGCTATTTTTCCTCCATGTTAGACCCTGTTGCATGTGCTTTGCTGAAATGTCTCAGGGCTGCAGCTGCCGCTTCGGCAAAACAAAGTGAGGGTATGATTTTGGGTCACTCCTTAACCGTAATGGTACCTCACTCAGTAGATGTTCTATTAAAAAGAAAACAAACACAGCATCTCACATCTGCCCGACTCACTACGAATGAGTTGATCCTATTTACACCCCACATCAAAATTAAGAGATGCTGTTCTTTGAATCTGGCTGAACCATTGCCTCCTCTGAATGAGGATTGCACTAATAATGCATCCCATGACTGCCTGTATGTTACTTAACAAGATACAAAAGGCATCTCCTGATGGAGAGATATTTTGTGATGGCTCTTGTTTCAAACTACCTGATGGCGCTTCCACTGCTGCCTATGCAATCAACACTTTAGACAACATTATCGAGAGCAAGAGAATTCCACACAACTCTGCCCAGGCTGTGCAGATAGTTGCCTTGACTAGAGCTTTTGAGATATCCCAAGGGCTTATTGTAAATGTTTATGCTGATAGACAGTATGCCTTTGGAGTAGCTCACAACTTTGGAAGATTATGGGCTGAGAGGGGATTCTTAACATCTCATGGTACGAAGAGTCAGCACGCTCCCTTGATAGGCAATTGTTATCTGCATTAGCCATTCCCAAAACAACTAGCAATAATGAAATGCACAGTACACAAGAGGGTGACTGACAACATTGGAAAAGGAAATGCATTTGCAGACAAAATAGCAAACTGCCACCGGCCCACACTCAAGAACATATGTGTTAGATTCTGCTAGGTGGGTTGCAGAAAGTGGGATGATGGAGGAGGGCGTTAGTAGTGTGTATACATAAATTCAGGCTGAATTTTCAAAGGAAGAAATTGAATCTTGGGCTTCTGGACCTGCAGGGTTGGATAATGAGGGTTTCTGGGTTGACCACAAACAACAGAGATTGATGTTTCCTAATGCATATGTGACAACTGTAGTCACTATGGCACATGGGCCAGCACACATTAGTGCAAAGAGTATTTGTAAACACTTAGACCCAGTGTGGTAGACAGATAACATTCGCAAAATTGCAGAATGATTAGTATGATTTGTCGACAACACAACATCGGTAAGGGAACACCAGCACCCAAGGGTAGTTTTGGTCCTCCTGCTATGCCATTTGAAGTGATTCACTTTGACTTCATCGAGATGGAGCGATGCCAAAACTACAAGTATGAGGTAGTAGTAATATGCACCTTTAGTTAATGGGTTGAAGCTTTCCCTTAGAGCGATAACACTGCCATATCCACTGCTAAAGTAATGTTAAAGGAGGATTTCCCTAGATTTGGGCTACCCAAAGTAATTTGGTACGATAATGGACCACACTTTATAATGGCTATCATACTACAGGTATGCAAAGCACTACAAATCGATAAGGGATTTCATTCAGTGAGACATCTGCAGAGTTCTAGTTTGGTGGAATGTCATAATGGTATCCTTAAGGATAAACTGGCAAAGACGTGTGCACATAGTAAACTGAAATGGCCTGACGCCTTACCATTAGTGTTGCTGTCAATGAGAATGGCAGCTCAGTCAAGAACTGGACTTTCTCCTTACGAAACTGTCATGGGGAGACCTGCTAACATATGGAATGCACCTAGACCTTGAAAATTGTCCGAGATAGAGCATCCATTATTAACTGACTATTGTGACCAATTGACTCAAAACCTGAGTTTGATTCACCAACAGGTTTGAGCTGCTCTGCCTGAGAAATACGAAGGACCTGGTCATCGCTTTGGACTTGAGGACTTTGTTCTAATAAAGGACTTCAAGTGTAAGTACTGCGTTGCAGCTCGTTGGAAAGGACCCTATCAGGTGCAACTTGCTAGTCAGACGGCTGTTTGAGTCGACGGCAAGAAACACTGGATACATCTGGCGTACCTAAAATTAGTGCCCGTGCATTTACCCTATGACAAATGGGTTAAGGATTGGGTTGATGATCCTGAAACCAGGAGTGTGCCTTTGAATGAGGGCACCCATTCTGATCCTGAGCTTACTTTTTAACCCAAACAAATTGAGAATTCATCGCTTTCTTCAGATTCTGTTCCTTTGTTCACCGACCACTCTGTACTTGGATACACGAGGTACAACCTTCGACCACGGAAATAGTTAGGGAATTACATTTTGATAGATTAGGAAAGTGTAGTTTGTTTACTGCACACACAGGAAACCAACTGACTTCCCTTCAAACTCCCTAAAGACAGTTCAAGGAGTTAAAGAGGGGTGCAGGGCAAGAAGACTACAAGCAAGATCATCCACGTGGTCAGGTGCCACCTACCAATGAACTTATAAAGCCTGTTTCAGTGAGGCTTCTTAACGGACACTGAAAACTATGCCTATATTTGGGGCACATAGAATCGGGGACATGGAATGCATTGCCACTGGAAAGCCCATACCTAGAGGGCTATGGTCGACGAAAGAAAGTTGATAATGATAATAGCAATTGTAGCCTGTGTCTTAATCACATTGATACCTGTATTATGGTACCTGGAGAGTTCACATCCACTTTGTATACTATTGCCTACTGTCAGCACAACTTTGTCTTCTTTCTATTTACACTCTCACACTCTTTATCCACTTTATCTGAAACACCGAGAAGGATATCATAATAATACACTCATACATATAATGAATGCTACTCATACAATCTTGAACAAAACTAACTACTGGGTATGTTCTCACCTACCACAACAGAGTGAGAAAGGTCTAGGATGGTACATCTATCCACTTCCACTTCTTGTTATGTATCATTTAGAGCCCTATTCTTTGGTAAATGGAATGATAGTGCCACTGGTAACTTTGATGGAAGAAACATCAATGAATTTGATTGACTAGTTGTATTACCTCTAGGGTGTTCTGTCTTTGTGAATAAAAGTAAAACTAATACTGCCTGCACCAGAGGTACCGATAAGCATGCCAGATCTTATCAATCAATGATCTCATTTAGGATGTCACCATTAGGGAACAGAGAATCAATTCCTCCATCCTACACCATTAATCATGATCCAGATATGGTTCCATTTTGCTTGCGGAAAGAAGGTTCTTGGTATATGAGCACGTATGATAAATGTGTAAACACTGCTGTTCTGGTAAACAAGAATAGGCCCTTATATATTTGGGGGTCTTTGTTTGTGGAAAGGAAGCATATCCATGGTTGCCTAAAGATTGGAAGGGTTCCTTTTTGGGGCCAAATCATAAATTCACTGGATATTAGGAGACTGGCTAGAGTGTTAGAGAACACTATCAACAAATCTACAGACATAATGTTCAACATGACATTGGAACAAAGAACAATTAGGTTAGTGGCTCTTCAGAATATAATGTATTTAGACATCATGGTAGCTGAGCCTGGTGGTGTATGCAAAATAGTTGGTTCCGTGTGTTGCATGTACCTACCTGACTCCTCCCCTATGGTGTTTCAAGCGATCAAAATGTTACATATACTGAGTTCAGAAGTTCACGTCCCTCAAGGGGATTGGCACATTGAAACGTGGGCTTGGAACATGCTTAGAACTTGGGGTTGAAAAACCTTCTCAGCATTTGCTCTTATCATTGGGGCAATTTTGTTCTGCTGCCTACAATGCCTGCCAGTTCTAGGGTCTGCATTAGGTAATTGCTCTTCTAGATCTCTAATGAGGCTGAGACCTGGTCCTCATCTTCCTGTACATTTGACTAATGCCTTGATCATGCAAGATGTCACTATCAAACAGTTTATGGCTATCAATGTATCTGACGGTGATGATTCTAGTTGTTCTGATGACGATGATACATGGTCACATAATAATGTGTTGGCTTAGGCCAACAGGAGGGTTTGTAAAAATACATCCATTTTGTATTATAAAGTTGACCTAAGCACACACACATTGAACCGTGCCATTGCGGTCCTCTAAAACACCATCTTGGTCATTTTGCTTTTTATTACAAATGCGGTAAAGATTTACAAAGTCACTGCTTCGAAAGCTCCTCAAAACATGCCCCTGCACAGGAATGCTAAATCTGATGAGCACATTGATTGTCTGCAACTTAGAGCCTTGAAGTACTGGCACAAACATAGCTAATCTGTAAATTAGGTGCCTTCCTGTCTTCCTGGGCTCTCTTGCCCTTTCCGTAGCTAATTGTGAATGTGCATCTAGATGATTAAAAGGAAGCACAATTCATGGCATATGTTGTTTTGAAAGACTGAGCTACTGAGTCGAAATGCAGACTGACCTTTTAGTCTAGAAATATCATAGATAATGTTGCGAAAGTAATGTTACGTTGTGTTAGGAACACAATATACTCCTACACCACACTCTGTTCTGTTCCCAGACAGTAAATTGTCTGAGAGATGACACAGAGGGTTCCAGCATGTATTGCTATGGTAAAATACCCACATCTGTAGGTCATGAACTATCATCACGTGATGGGGTAGTACAAATTTGCCATATTGTTCGCATGTATATAGTATGCACACTCCCCATGGCTTAGCTCACCTTCTCTATGCCTGTACACATGCATTGAAAAACTTGGGTCCGCTTAATCGATAATAAACTCTTGTTTACATATTTGTTCCTCGTGTCTGGTGTGTCTTCATTTCTTTGCAGTGGCCTCATATTTTTGGACTAACACAAGGGAAAAAACAGACAGCTCATATTTAGTGCAAGTTTCATGGATGAAGTTCCACTAAGCCAGGGAAGGGCAAAGGTTCCCTAGTCACTCTTTGTTGGAACATCACAGAGTCCCCAGAGAAGGTCCCAGTTTCTACCATACTAAGATATTTGTAGATCATGTATTCGTAAATTGGAAGAAAACTACATAACATGGCTGCTATTGTCACAGCTGGAAGATGTCAATGGGTGCAAGATGGGCAGTCTGCCAAAGGCCCATATTGCAGTTTCAGAGGGTTTGAGGGACCCATCCAATGTCCATTGGGAATGGACATGTTTTGATGGAGAAAGTGGCAAAGATAAGTGGGCACCACAGACACTAAGAAAAATTGAGTCGAAAAATGAAGATAAATTGACGCTCAAATAGATGCTTACAGGAGCTGGCTGCAATAAGTCTGGAGACACCCTGACTCTTGAACCAAAAAACCAAAAAACCAAAAAGGACTAGATAAAAAAATCTAGTCCAACAGCCGCTCTCTGTACAAACCCCAAATGGGTGATATAATTTAAACATGGATTCCAACAATGGAGATGTAAATTCTTTTCTTCTTATGTATGAGTTCAATAGAAAAACACATTTATTTTCCTTTTATCCACTTTCCTTCTTTCATTTACCTGAGTGTTGACAATTATATTTATAGTTCCATACATGCCCATATATCTCTAATGCAGTCTCGCTTATATGTACGTGCCACATCACGCTGCTCGCCCGATGCGATGCTGTCACGTGGGTATTTTTAGCAGCGTTACCATTAGCAACGTTTGCTTACAGCGATGCAGAACGGCGTTTTCTTAGCCGATACAGACCCTGATTATCCTCCAGGTAACCATTGTAGATGTTCCTTTGTAACTATAGCACCACTATGCTCCCGAAACTCCTCTTAATGCACACTTTTGTTTCCGATAGGTTTATTGATCTGTCTGTACTCTGCACGCTGCCGTTACTGACAGCAGACCACACATCTGCTTTTTGACTGTGGATTCTCGTCTCTACGAGGCCAAACACGTCTCGTGAGTCCTTTTACATTATTTTCCCTTCGTTTACCTGGTCATATTATCCATGCTACTTTCAGTTATTTATTCTTTATTTTTTTCATTTTTTCATTACATATTCCATCCTGAACCCACATCGTGTCTTTGGTATGTGATTTTCAATTTTTACCTTGTCTTTTTTTATATATTGTGTTATTTCTCACGTGTTGCGTTATATATTTGTATTCTATGTAATTAGATTAGACTCACCCTGATGAAGGAGCTATAAGCTCCGAAATGCATTGGTAAAAGAAGTCTATTTAAAATATGAGATGTGACAGCTGAATCCTCACTAAGACATTATTAGTGATTTTCCTCCTTGATTTGAATCCATGTTTTTGATAAACATATTACCGTCACTTCTTCTTTGAATTCAGTGTTTTTCTATTGAACTCATACATAAGAAGAAAAGAATTTACATCTCCATTGTTGGAATCCATGTTTAAATTATATCACCCATTTGGGGTTTGTACAGAGAGCGGCTGTTGGACTAGATTTTTTTATCTAGTCCATTTTTTTATCTAGTCCTTTTTGGTTTTTTGATGTTTTGATGGAGAACCAAACCTCCATACACCATGTGTCAGTCAAAGTCTCCATTCCACTATGGTGTCCTGATGCTTATATAGTCACAAAAGTAACTAGAGCAAGAGCTGTACAAGCAGCTATAGAGGAAGTGCTCAGTGCCTTAGGCCCTGAGGCATTACTTTCTATAGAAAGCGAGAGGTTGGTCTCACCGATTTATCTCAGTGCACAACTTAAGTCCCCTGAGTCACAAGCTCCTACTGTAGAGTGGCCAGCGGCCACTGAAGTGCCCATTGTGGCAGAACAGAGGTCAGTGACCCCAGGGTTGCCCAATGGTGTAAGGCAACCTGAGATGGAGTACACTGAAGGGCCCGTCAGGCAGAACTGGAAAATATGTCCTCAGCTAGAGACGTAAGATATGTTGACTCTTGCCAAGAATTGAGGGACTGTCCTTCACTCGGAGATCCGCCGAAGCAGACCAGGGATTAGTTCGGGATGAAGATCTGTGCTTGTTCAAGGGGTACAATGAGAAGTGTCTCCTGTACAGTGAGTCCAAGAATTCTGTGGCTGGGGAACCCAGAGTTGGGTTGTGTACCACCAACACCGGAGCATCCTACTGGACTTGGCTCCCCACCTTCTGGTGTCTGGTCATTCAGGAGTGGCCAGGGCACCTGACAGGTTGCTCCAGTTTCTATCTGTATACAAAATGGATTCAGTGCTTAATTTGTTAATAAACAAGTGCCAGGTCGCACAATTGTTCTGAGGAAGCCACTGGGACTTTCACCCTCATGCACCTGTCTGTTGCTCAGTGGTCAGGAAGGATTTTGTTTCTTTTTGCTTGGAATACTTTCACTATTTCATAAATTACTGCACTAAACTCTTGGCTGTGCCTCTATGTATTGTGCTCTGTTGCTTTCCAGCTAGGTACAAGCTTTATAAATTCCATGCATAAATAACATTTAAAGTGGGTGTGGACTATGGAATTATGTGTGTGACCGAAGGTTTCTGCACAATCATATCTTAGTATGATACATTTTTAAATAGGTAATTCCTTTACAGGTACCAAATAAACATGTGCAATACAACTGTTGGCTTGGTACAAGCAGAATTATACTAGCTTCCCTCCTCATGAAGCACATACATCAAACTATACTGATATAGATGTAAAGACTGCCTTTTGATGAACACTCCATCTACTTGTGCCTGTTGCCTTCTCCCGCTGAAAACAATAGAGATGAGTATCTAAACTGTCCACGATCATAAGACTGCATTTCAACAAACCTTTCTACCTGTGTTGTGAAGCATTTGCACTACAATATGGGCATTTTCATAAAACCTCAAAGTAAACTCCTCCTTGAATAGATAGTTTCAGAAAAAAACGGAAACGATGATGAATCGTATGAGAGTCCTGATGATTAATCACTGGAGCCTGAACGCAGTTGCATGAAAGACGTTTCCACCTGGTGCACTTACAATCAGTGCAAGGTTATGCCAACCGAGGTTGAGAAATGCTGCTGCCGAGAACACTCTGGATGCTTGGCCTACATAGCAGAAGAAGACACACCACCACTGTGCGTTACCGAGCTGCATGACTTCAGGGAAGCCTGCCTCACAAGATAAATGTTACAAATGATGATGATCCTTATGCATGAACTTCGAGCAACAGTGCAACCTAGTAATCCAAGTAATGAGAAAGTTCACTCTAGATCTGATGTATTTTTAACAACTGAGATATGATATGATATGGCATACATTTGATGCTGTTCTGCTACATCTTTGTAACTTCCATTGAACAATGACACATGTTTTTTTTCTGTAACGTGAATACAATTCTCATGGTAGTGTAAATGCAGAGTATTCATCACTAGATATAACGTCCAAACAATTATGTTTCATTCGCTTTGAACTTTAAAACAATATTGCCCTAGGTCCAAAAACTGTTTTAGCTTGAATGAGCGTTCACATTTGATCTTTATCAATGCTTCAAATAGCAGGGACTTTATTCCGAAAGCTACTTTTGTAAGGGTCACAATGCCATCAAATGTATGTGGGTGTTTCAGAATAACGAAACACAGTCATCTGGTACATTTATGAGAAATATTTATGTTTCTCTGTCACAGGTGGTACAGGCTTGTGGCCTATTTTGCGGTTACATGGTGGATTCATTGAAGGTTTGAATTCCGCGTGCAATGAGTAATTCCTGCCTGTGTCATTCAAGCTATTTGCGTGAAATTCCCCAGTTAAGCCAGTCAGTACAGGGGATTTTTACACAGTACCGCAACCACATCAATTCAATGTGTAGTTTGTTTGTGCCATCAACATTACTGAAGTACATGTTTAAAAAAGTTAATATGAACAGTTGTTTACATTTTTAGTAAGTCAACAACACGTCCAACCTTCTAGGAGGTTCATGAAAGAAGTTTGGTGGCCTTTTGCCCTTGCCTCATCACTGATGTGTTTTGCACTAAAATCCACAGCCTTTTATTGTCAACACAAAAACAATGACTGAGTGATCTTCATGGGCAAAACCCACTCGTGTGGGGTTTTGGGTGTCTTTAGCCACAGTTGCCATCTCAGCTCCAGGAGCTTATGTATCCCTTGAACATTGTTCCGGGCCTTTTGTCCTTGCTTCATTCCCATCCATCCCCCTCCAGTATCAATAGCAGCTCACACGTGTGACCGTGTGCTCGCAAGGGTGCTCGGTGGATGGGGACACTTTAGGTGCCAAACAACATCTACACCTCTAAGGAATCTTCTGCACTGCCACCATTGTCCACATAGCCTCTCCAGACTCTATGTCTCCAGACTCCCCTTTGAACACCCCCTTCCTACAATCATCAAATGTATGTATCCCTTGAACATTCTTCCCGGCCTTTGGCCCTCACCTCATGCCCATCCATCCCCCTCTAGTATCAATGGCAGCTCGCACATTTGACTGTGCCCTCGTAAGGGGGCTGGGTGGATGAGAAGGCTCAAGGTGCCAAACACTGTATACACCTCAAAGGTATCTTCCGTACTGTGATCATTGTCCACATTGCCATCGCAGACCCAGTGTCTCCAGACACATCTTTGAAAACACGCTTCCCGCAATCATCATATATATGTGTCCCTTGCCTTTTGCGCTCACCTCACGCCCATCCATCCCCCACCAGTATCAATGGCAATTCACCCCTATGACCAGGTGATTGGGTGGATGGGGACGCTTGAGGTGCCAAATACCATTTACACCTCAAAGGAATTTTCTGCACTGCGACCATTGTCCACATGGCCTCCCCAGACATGGTGTCTCCAGACTGCCCTTTGAAGACCCCGTCCCTGCTATCAACATAAGTATGTATCCCTTGAACATTGCTCCAGGCGTTTTGCCCTCACCTTATGCCCATCCATCCCCCACCAGTATCAATGGCAGTTTGCACCTATTAGCATGCGCTCCCGACGGGGCTGGGTCGAAGGGTGTGAGGATGTAAATCAAAGGCATCAAGGTTTGGTGGCTGTCGACAAACATGTCACACATTCACATACACACCCATTTTTCTAGACCTTGATAGTTACCTAGAGAACATCTCTGCAATTAACAAGGTATTTCGTCAACAATCTATTTGTTAGCTGGCTTGCTGAATCAGCTCATCTATTCGTCCAAGTAAGGATTGGCCAACGATTTTGTTTGGTGGTTTCATTGATCGCTGCTCAGAAGGTTTCTATTGCTTTATACCCAATGTACACTGTATTCTTATTTTAATTTATTTCAAAGACTTCAGCCATCATTGAGAGTGTTATGAATTTTTATCTCTGAAATCATCACATTGCATTTCATTCAGAATGTAAAGTTGCATTGCATATGTTTTAAATGCATGTTTTGTTTTGGTGACTCAAAGATTATTGAATGGAATTTTAATATGTGAAGATTTGCGGTATAACTATGAGTTCTGACTAATTTCATCACCCTGATAATTAGACAAGGGTACAAAGTATTTGTTTTGTATTTAAAGCTAAATGTACAAACACAGCTATGTGATTGTTGCTTTTCTCACAGTGATACTTTATTAATTTTAATAATTTTTATTTTTTTAACATATCCTACAGACATTTCGACAATGCCTTCATGTATCGTTTTTGGTTGCTCTACTGTGAGCCTTGTCATAACTTCTGGCACAGTCCTTCATGTATTCCCACAGGATTTAGATTTAATAAGAAGATAGATTTTAAATTGCGGATTTCATTGTCTGAGAATAGAAAGGAGAGTTAAGGATATCTTGGAAGAAATGAGGGCAATCGATTCCAAGTCTGCAGCATGCACTTCGCAGATTATATGTTTGAAGCATCACAGTACACTAAAAAGCATCACCCAGACAACTTTGTAAATTACTTCCAAATGCAGTTTCAACTAAATTTAAGCACATGCTGTTTCAGTTGAGTAGTGGAAGATTAATTTGTTATGTCTGTTGTTATATTAAAAAAAGTGGTCTGTATACATAGTCTTATAAATGATCAATCAATCTACTGAAATAGTGTGTGAAAAGGTAACATGATGAGCCATTTTTTTGTTTCTGGGGAATATTTCCATCGATGTTATATTACACAAGTTGCGCTCGCAAAACAATTCACAGCAGTTTTACGTTTTTTCAATTTAGACTACTTTGTCTATCCCCACTTTCGCCTATTTGCTTACTTTCTTTTAGATTTCTTGGCTTACGTGTATTTCTTTAGATAGAGTTCACTGATGGAAGTGCAGACCCAGACACGTTGAGTATACCAATGGTGAGGACAAGCAACATGAACGTAGTCATGTTTTAGAGCGTTGAATGTTGTCAAATTTATCATATTAATGTACCTTTTCAATTTGACTAATTTCTGAATATATTAATTTATTAATATACACATAGCCATCTTGGATTTGTATATACAGCACACACAATTGAGCATAATTTACAACCACATATAAAAAACAAATTTATCACTGGTGGAACATATTGGTCAAAGTTCGTCAAGATTCATCCCTACTCCCAATTCTGTCAACCACAAATAAAATGCATTTCCTCATCGTTACATAATACCAAAGTTACACCATTAAAATATAATTTTAAAATCAGGATACATTCATTACCTTTAAAATATTCCTAGAGATGATTCACAATATCATTCCATTTCCAATAAAATCTAACCATATGAAATATAAAGTTTAAATCCTTTCCTTCAAAGCTTTCATATCATAAAACATGATGTGTTCTACAGACTCTATATTATTGTTACCACATAGACAAAAAATGCGGTTTGCTCTAGTAATTCCAATTAGTGAGCCTTTTGTCTCTAGCACTTGACTTTCATTACATTTTAACAATAGAAATTGCTGTATCACACAACTGTTTGAGTAGGCAAAAATACATTTTGATACATTTATCTGTGTCATTCGATAATTAATGTATTGTTCACTCTTATTTATTGTTGCCAGTTGTACTAGATCTGTTTGTAGCCTAAAGTCATCCATTTTATGTGTGAGCCAACCTTTGCATGCCCTCAACTGTGTGCCACTGGGTCTTCTTTCAAAAGCTTGTAACCATTTTAAGTGGAGCGTCATAATCTTACCCAGAGTACCTATAACCATAGGTTGATTTAGACTAACAAATACTTTTGCATAGTTGACCATGATGGTCTCGTTATTGAGGTGTATTAATCTTTCAAACCATGGTGCAACTTTGCATAGAAATTCAGCCCACATGCCTCTGAGGTCGAACTCTAATCTAATGAGTACTGTCGACAGCATTTTTGTCATTGAAAACATGAAGGCAGATCATTTTAGATTCAAATTTGGACAATTCAAATTTAAAATTGTGCCCTCACACTTCTACGCTATACATCAACACAGGTACTGTCTTGGCTGAGTACAATAGTACAATAGTTTCCCCTGAACATCCACCATTTTTCCCAGGAAAGGAACCAAAAGCATGCACCATCTTCATGCATTTACTCTTAGTTTCATCCCAGTGTGCATTCCAATTTAGTTTTTCATTGATTATGATCCCAAAATATGCATCGTTCTTTACACATTCAATGGGTACATCATCATATTTCCAAACAAAATTGGGTCTGGTTTTCTTCCTATCATTGGTAAATGCCATAATCTTTGTTTTTGCTAATCTTGACCTTAAGGCAATTCAGTTTTGCATAGGTAGAGAGAGCATAAGGATGCTTTGAAGGCCTTTGGCTGTTTGGTCCTGTAAGAGCAGGTCATCAGCATAACCCAACAAACTGATTTTGTATGTAGGTATTGATTCAGATAACTTTCCCCTGCCATCTAGATGTACTCTAAGACTGGTGTTTTGTGTAGCAACATGATTATTTGCAGCAGACCACGCGGATTGTTCAGTGCAATGAGTTTACTCTGTAGTCTGTTTCTCATCACAGTATTGAATGCTGCTTTAAAGTCAATGTAAAGCCCATAAACAGATGTTTGACGTCTGGACGGGCATATTCAACAGCAGACACTAGGATCACAAGATTATGGGGGTAATTCATAGAATTTAGCACACAAGTGGCGCACGCGGCTGGCGCACAGTGTGCGCATGCGAATCTCTGCGCCAGCCGCGTGCGCTAAAATCCATTGCCGCGCACAGCGTATTCATGGATTTTAGCCACCAAAACCAGCCGTGACGCACAATGGTGCAGTGACCCTGCAGCAGCGCCAGTTACGTCCCCAAGAATGCCCCTCGCGCAGGGAAAAGCCGTCAAAATCCCCAATCCAGCGCAAAGGGCTGCACTAACCAACTACCAGTATACATGGCTGCCACACAGCACATGGCAAGCGAGGAACGTGTATTACTGGGGTGCGTGGGAAGTTTCACACACAATTGGCCCTGTGCGAGTGGGATACGTGTATTACTGGGGTTCGCAGGAAGTTTCACATGCGATTGGCCCTGTGCGAGTGGGGTATGTGTATTACTGGGGTCCACAGGAAGTTTCATATGTGATACGCCCTGTGCTAGTGGGGTACATGTATTACTGGGGTTCACGGGAAGTTTCACACACGAAAGGGCCTGTGCGAGTGGGGTACGTGTATTACTGGGGTTCGTGGGAAGTTTCACATGCGATAGGCCCTGTGCGAGTGGGGTACGTGTATTACTGGGATTCACGGGAAGTTTCACACGCGATTGGCCCTGTGCGAGTGGGGTACGCGTATTACTGGGGTTCACGGTAAGTTTCACACACGATTGCCCCTGTGCGAGCGGGCTACGTGTATTACTGGGGTTTGCGGGAAGTTTCACATGTGATTTTGCTGTCAGAGGGTGGTAGGTGTATGCAGTGTGGTGCGCGGGGAGTCCTACATGTGAATTGGCAGTGTGGGTCCTCCCAGGTGTCCCCTCTACCCCCTCCACGGCCCCTGCAGGCAGCCCACACCACAGGGGACTACCCTGCACCCCTGGTCATTTCCCGCAGACAGCCCTTCCACCATGGGCATGCCCCCCAGCCAAGCTACATGTCACCTTGCAATATGATCACCAACTCATGTCCTCCTGCACCCCCACCCCCAGCAGTGAGGAGCACCTGCCAGCAGGCCCCCACTCATGTCCCCCTGCACCCCCACCCCCCAGCAGTGAGGGGCACCTGCCAGCAGGCCCCCAATCATGTCCCCCTGCATCCCCACCCCCCAGCAGTGAGGGGCACCTGCCAGAAGACCCCCACTCATGTCCCCCTGCACCCCCACCCCCCAGCAGTGAGGGGCACCTGCCAGCAGGCCCCCACTCATGACCCCCTGCATCCCCACCCCCCAGCAGTGAGGGGCACCTGCCAGAAGACCCCCACTCATGTCCCCCTGCACCCCCACCCCCCAGCAGTGAGGGGCACCTGCCAGCAGGCCCCCACTCATGACCCCCTGCATCCCCACCCCCCAGCAGTGAGGGGCACCTGCCAGCAGGCCCCCACTCATGTCCCCCTGCACCCCCACCCCCCAGCAGTGAGGGGCACCTGCCAGCAAGCCCCCACTCATGTCCCCCTGCACCCCCACCCCCCAGCAGTGAGGGGCACCTGCCACCCCCACCCCCCAGCAGTGAGGGGCACCTGCCGGAAGGCCCCCACTCATGTCCCCCCACCCACTCACCAACCCAGCAGTGACATGCCCATCTCATGACACAAACCAAAAGTCAACTATGTACATCATCACATGTCCGTCTCTCACACACACACAGGTTGCCATTGATTAAGTTAACCCACATGTCAACATGCATGAACCCAATGAGTGAATCCCACACATTGAAGTAAAAGATCAAAATGTGTTAACATGAAAACCAATTGAAAAGCATAAAATAATGGCAAACATGAAATGAAATGCATGTCCAAATAAAATGTTTTAAATTACCCAAAAAAACCCAAGTAATCCAAAATAAAAATGGCCAAAACTCTCTGTCCACCAAACCAAATCCAAATGAAACGCAAAAGGTAAATCCATTGATCCATGGTGAAATGAAATTAAAATGTCCAAATAAATCCAACGTCCAACTATGTACAATACAATTTTCAAGGGTCCATGAGCCCAACGAAACAAACGAAACCTATCTAATAACCTACCTAACAAAAAAACTATTTACAAAAGTGTGGGGCATAATTCAAAAGCCCCCCCAAAAAAAGGAAACCTAACACTATAAACTATTTACAATGGCGACGGGCAAAAACTGTGGCTCACTCATTGATGTTTTCGGCCAGGGCATCATCAAACTCCATGCCTATTTGCTGGAGGTGGGCCTCTGTCCTGGCCCCGAGGTCTTGCAGGGAGGCACTCATGGCCTGTTCCAACTCCCTGCGAGTCGCCTCGAGGCACTCTGCCCGCCTCAACGCCTGACGCATAGAGAACTGCGCCTTGACCATGGTGAGCTGCGCCTCTTCCGCCTGCCATCGCTCCGCACCTATACGCTGGCCCAACCGCAGCCACATCCATTCCAGGCTCCTCCTGCCCTCTGGCCAATGCCTGCCCCCCTGATGTCGATGGCCCCAAGCTATCATTGCTCCCACCTAGAGCCTGCTCCTGCTGCTGCTGCTGCTGTCCATGTGCCCTGTACGATGATGCCAGCACATCCTTCATCAGCTGCTCTCCAGTTGTGGAGTCCACCCCTGCTGGACCGCCGACTCCCGACTGTGGCAGGGATGGGATCTCCACCAAGCTGGCTGTGTTGGTCAGGCTAGGTCCACAGGGGGCCCTGGTGGAATCTGGCCCAGAAGACAGCAGGGAGAACAACTGGCACATAGTCACCAGAGAGGAGGAGAGGTCCGCCAAAGTGCGCGTCACATGTAGGAGCCCACCAACCAGGGCCCCTCCCAACAGTGCCACCTCGCTATGCTGCTCTTCGTGATGGTGTGTGTTCTCTGCCCAGGAAGAACGCACGTCATCACGAATGCCACGCGTGCGCAACGCGACACCAATCAGGACGGAGCCCATACGTTCAAGGGACACCTCGTCCGCAGGTAGTGGAGAGGCAGCTGACATGGCACTCTCCCCTACATGTGGACGGGCCTGGGACGGGGCATCCCTGCTGGTGCATGGTGGTGCAGTCAAAGGGTCAAGGACAGGGACATGCACAGGCCCCTCCGCGGTGACCTGTGCTGCCTCCTGACCCTGGCCCTGGACTGCACCACTTGCACCAGTGGTACTACCCCCACCAGGCTGCATGTGCGGCTCAGTGGCGGGCTCCTCCTCCTCTGTGGAGACCACCAACCTGGATGTCTCTGTACCGTCTTCCACCATTGCAAGCCCCTCTCTGGGCTCACCCGGCCCTTCCGCCACAGCCATAGTGGCAGACACGACACCAGCCCCTCGCTCCCGGATGCTGGCAAGTCCTGGGAGGGTGGCTGGGCCTTGCGTTGCCACCCAGTGGAGGCATCCCCGCTGCTTGGCTCCACAGCGCTGTTTCCGCCCTCATCTTCACTTGACGCTGCGTGGAGGGAGACATAGAACACAAGCATCACGGTATAGTACAATATTCCCCTAAACAGGAAGCAATAACACGTGAGTGGCAGTGTCTAACGTCACTTCCATCCTGTCCCTCCACAACACATGGGTGAATGCACGCAACACACATGCATAAACAGGCATGGCGCCTGCAATCAACATCAGCATCCATGTACAAGGGCATCTATTAATCAAAATGTTGCCTTCAAACTCACATGCATCATGGCTCACACTGATCCCATGCACACACATCACCAGAGGGTCAAGCATCATGCCTTGTACACCACAGACACAGTGAATAGGCACAGTGCATACAACGGTGACCGCACTGCATGAGTGAATCTACACATCATCACGGACATGTGTCATGAATCCATGGCGTATCGAAGTCACAGACACACTTCTCACACACACACACATGTGCACCATACATGTACCTGACAGCAGCACCCATCCCTCACACCCCCACCATGTGCAAGAACAGACACTGGCATGCTTTCATGTGTGCATTGCCATACAGCTCCCCATGTAGCATTGGAACTCATGCACCAACCATGTGGTTCGCACATTACTGGTCTCACATGCATGATCATGATGTCCCTGCACACACACATCCATACATGGCCCATGTCACACATACAGGCAAGTATCAGACTACCAGCACACTGCAACATGCCCTGTCTCACACACCAATGCTTGGCCACTTACCGCTCAACTCCAGACGGGTCTTCCTCTGAAGGATCTGGGCGTGGAGCGCTGGGCATACGTGTTCCAGGACCCACATCTGGATGTCACTCATGCTGACCCAGCCCCACTCGTGAGGCGTCGGGCCTTGTGGAGGGTCCTGGACCTGAGTCCTCCCGGCGCTTCTTCACATGCTTGATGTTGCGGGATGCCACCCCCTCTGTGTTGATGTCAACCACTACATCATCCCAGATCCTCTCCCATCCTTCCTTGTTGGCGCGTGATGTTCCGAAGAGGGCATCATAATGCCCCAGGACATGCTCCACAAGGACACCAACTTCCTTCACACTGAAGCTGGTGGCCCTCTGCCTCTCTGGCTGGGGGTCGCCAATGGTCTCAGATGGTGTTTGCCCCGACATGGCAACCCCCAAGGCAGGCGTGGGTGGGCAACTGGGACCTGGGGCTAGGCTGTGGAGCGATGGTATCCCAGTCGGGAGTCTTCTGTTCCAGCAGGGGTGGACACAGCAACTGGAACCCTGGCTGACGTGCAGGCACCAAATAGCAGGGCACGTGGGCAGCAGGCAGCAGCAGATTGCAGGTGGGAGCATGCTCGGGGCTCTGGGGAGCAGTAATTCGGCCTTCTGGGCAGGAGCGTGGTCTTCCATGTGTTTTCGTGTGGCCAGCTTGATAGGGAGTGATTTGGCATGTGAAAAAATTGCATGTCAGCATGTAATTGGAGGAAAGGCCCTTAGCGCGTAAGCGCCTCAGCACACGTACGTGTTTTCATTGGGCCAAAGGCCCTTAGCGCGTAAGCGCTTCTCTGACGTTACGCGCACAGGTGTTTCCCTCGTGACGTGGGCATAGTGGTTCAACGCGTGTGAAAAAACTGCACGTCCGTGTGTGAATGCGTGTAATCCGAGTAAAGGGCCTATGCGCATAAGTGACGTGACGCGCGTGAGCGTTTCCCTCAGCATGGCTTAAAGGTGAGAATGGCCAGCAGTTCGCTGTGCATGCCTTTCGTGGAGACCGACGTGGGAAGCTGCTTCATGTTGTTTCGCGCGCCATCACATCTTCACAGCGATCGAGGACTTATGTCTTCTTTTGGCAGGGGTATTGGCTATGCGTGTTTTTCATTATCACGCTAGTCAAACAGTGAGTCCTGCATGCTATTTTTCATACTGCGGGTGCCCCTATGTATAGCCTGCGTGTCCCACGCGTACGTGTTTTTTGTGTTACTCGGTGCCACCACGTACTGCGGGAGGTTGATTCCACGCACATATGCTGCAGGGTTGCGTACACGGTTTTACTGCAGTTTTTGGGTGCCTGAGCATAGCGTGACCCGTCACTACATCACTGGGGTCACATACAGCCTTGCAGGTGCAGGGGGACTGTTAACATCTTGCATCCCACCCCCTTCACCCCAATTGCCCAGGTCAATTGTGGTGTACACCTCCCATTGGCACTACTCCATCTGTGCCGGCACTACTCCATCTGTGCCATGGTTGGGAGGCCACCAAAGGTGAGGGGCGCCTAAGCTGGGCGTACTCCTCGTGGTGGGCGTGGTCAGGGACGTGGCTGGGGTGACCAGGGAGTCGGGGGACTCCAGGGTGTCCAGGGTGGCCACAGAGGGGGAAGAGGCAGGGGTGTGCCACTTGAGCACGATGTTGTGCCATGTGTCGGGGCAGTCATGCCACCACTCCCTGTGGTTCCAGGAGATGCAGCTTCTGCATCTGGCACTGGCACCCATGTTACCTGGCAGTCCGTTTCATTGACTGCCATGGGCCCAAGGGTAGTGGTAGCTGCAGGTGCAGCTGTGGACACCACCACCCAGGCTCAGGGTCTGCCAGCACAGGCTGCGTTGGCGATTGAAGAGCCCTTGGAAGATTTCCAACAGGAATGGAGGGAAACCGTAGGGGCACGCAGGGCTGCCCTGACCAAGACACGTGTCCCTGGGGCAGTAATGTCATCGGCTGCCCCGAACAGCTGGGTGTTGGCAAGTGCAGGGGCAGATGCAGCCAACAACACCCCGGTTGTGAGTCTGCCAACCAGGACAGTTGCGGTCAATGACCCTGCCATAGCGGATGTTGATGCGCAGGGTCCATTAGAGGGCACCCAGCTGCCACTGACACAAATCAGCCCTTTGGTCGTCCCTCCACCTGCCACTCCCTTGGCTCAATCCACCAGTCCCACTGGCCATACTGAACAGGGCGGCATCAGCCAGCCAGGGTCTGCGCCACGATCCAAGAGGAGGAAGGTTGCACCTGCAGCACAAGCTGGGACCCCACACACAGCCACGACCTCCTGCACGTCGAGGAAGAAGCCTTTTCTGCAACCAGGAACTGGACTTCCTCGTGGGCTGCGTGCGGAAACACAGCCGTGACATGCTAGTGGGTGCTAATTGTCAGACTGTGGCTGCCCACCGTGATACCCACTGGAAGCAAGTTGCGGAACATGTGAGTGCATTCGGCCATGAGGTACGCACGGCGCAAGAGTGCAAAAAGTGTTGGAATGACCTCAAATGCAGCGCTAAGGCTAAGCGTGCCTCAAATTACAACTTTACTCTGGTGACTGGCGGTGGGCCTGCACCGGAGGAGGAGGACCTCACTCCGCATGAGTCCCTCGTTGCAGAGTTCATACCATCTGAATTGGTCGAAGGAGTGGGAGAGATGCCAGACTTTGATGCCCAGAGTGTTGATGCATGTTTGTCGAGGACGGGTGTGTTTTACTTGTGTGATATGTTGTGCATGACTGCCACTACATGTCACGTGTTCATGGTTATGATGTGTGAGTAATGCAATGCTTCCCTGATGCATGTCTACTCTGCTGGATGTTGGACATGTAGAGCAGACAGGGACTGTCCACATCACCACTTTTGCACCGTAGTCACATGCTGGTTACCAGTATGCCCCTCCGGTCCATGTTCCAGCTCACTGGCACTTCTGCATGTAGTGTGGGGTGAGCTTCCTCTCAGCCCAGGAACTATGCATAGCATGACTGACGTGCATGTGTCCTCTGCCTGCAAGGGGGTAGCCAATGTAGGCATGCTCCCTTGCCTCTCAACCCCCTGCTCTGCACCCCAATTCCATCTTAGCACTGGTCTGCTACAATATTGCCGTTGGTTACTTCCCTGGTCATGCCTCCTGTGTACATTCTAACATCCAGCGGCCAATCTGCCAGACATATCCATTGTGGTACTTCCTTAGTACTTGATGCAGGGTGTCTCACTTGGACTGTGCAGAGGTCAGATGCCCCGCAGGGACATGAGTGCCCATTCATGCTCCATGTGCATTCAATGCATGCTCATATGTGTCCATGACTGGATGATCACTGTTACACAAGTCCATGATGACCCAAATTGCATGGCATTTCATCTGCCTTCCCGTGTCAACTGTGGCTCAGTACTGCGTTGCACACATGTTTAGGATCTGACAATCTGTGAGGGTCACAAGCCTCAGACTGTTTAATGGCCAATGACTCTGTCCAACTGGTGTAGTGTCTTCTTCACACGTGGGTGGACTCCAGAGGTTTCATCATGTGTCCTGGTTACTGTCCCATCATCATTTGCAGTGTTGTCACTTGACTCACATGAAGCTGTTGATGCAAGTCAACACTGTCTGTCAATACACAGGTGTATGGCCAGCCTTTTGATACCATGCTAGGCATCCCTGCTTTTGCACTTGGGTGGAGGGGTGCTTTGCTTGTAGATATGCTACCCATTGAATGCACATTGCACTTGATGCCTGACGTTGACCTTGCACTGCCTTCACATTTTCTGACACACACCATGGAATCCTTGTACATGTAGGTAGTGAGTAACATACATATTTGCTGCACTGCATAGACTCACTTCAATGCAGACTGCCACCTTTCAACGGGTCTGATCACAGAAGCAATTCCAAGTTGACCCAGCATGCATGCCAGGTTCTATTTTGTGTGTCACATGTCTGCCTGATGTGTTTGTTGTCGGTGTGTGTTGTGTGCTTCGAACATGTGTAGTGACCTTTTTTCTCTCTATTTTTCAGATGATGACGCAATGGAGCCGGAGGATGGTGTTGTCATGCCAGGCACAGGGTTGTTATCACTACATCAACCCAGCACAAGTGGGGGTAGTGGGGTGGTAGGCCACAAAATCCCCCAAGTGCTACAGTCCATCTTGTCTCTTGCTGCCTATGAGTCCAGCCCTGAAGAACACTGTGACAACCATGTCGAGTTGGATGAGCATCAGGTCCATATGTCAGGGGTGAGTGATTCTGATGTGGACATTCCTCTGTCCGCGACACCTGCACTGAGGGGTCAGGCAGTCTTGGAACCTCTGCCCGTGGTGGATCGGGACGCAGTGTCACCCTCCACACAAGTCACTGATGTGCCTGGGACATCACGTCGACGGGGGCACACAGCCGTGGGCGGAGCCAACACAATGAGGACACACGGTCCTTGGATTCCGCAGGGGTCAAGCCCAGCAACGTGGTCACTGCACGCAACCACAGTATACTGAGTGGGAGCAAGACATGACTGCCAATTCTGAACGGCAGGGGGCAGCAATGGAGAACATCGCTGAGAGCATGGAGCGTGTGGCCCAATCTGTGCTCCCCCCTGCTAGGCAGGTGCTTCTCCGGCAGCAGGCGGCACGGTCCACGGCCCGCTCGATCAGGCTGGGCATGCCAGCCTCAGACAGGGCACACCAGGCTGAAATCTCGTCTCTGCGTTAAGCAATTGCTGCTCACGCAGAAGCACACATGAAGGCCCTGAGGGAGGAGCATGCTTCCCTCAGATCCACTCTGGGTGTCCTTCTGATGTCCCAGAGGGAGCGGGCAGAGGAGAGGTTTGCACAGCTTGAGCGTACCATCTCGGCTGAGCTACATGCTTGCCGGGAGGTGCAGCGGTTATCCAGCCAGGCCTTGCAGGAGGAACTCTGTGTTACACGTGCTACCTTGCAAGAGGAAGCACATGTATCACGGGAGGTTCTGCATGCAGACCTACGTGTCATCGCCACACAGAACCAGGCTCACCCGTCCGGCAGACCTGCTGCCGACGAGGGGCAAACTGTGGCTAGGCGTGGTCATGCTCCTCTGCCACGTCCTCCTTTCCAGGAAGAGCCAGACTCGGATGACAATCTATCTCCAACACAGGTCGGGCTGTGCAGGCGTTGAGCCCATGGAGTTTTTTTTTTCCTCAGCATCATCTCATGTGGGAGTTGAGCAGCACCCTGTACCTCCCCCCTCCTGGGTGCCTCCCCCCTTTCTGTTCTTTTAGTTTAGTTAGTTAAATTTCTGTTTAATAGTTAGTTTAAATAGGTAAAGCAGGTTTTTCATAGTTAGTGTAATTAGTTAATATAGTTTAAAATTGCTTGTCTATTATGCTTTCATGTGATGGTGTGGTGCTTTGAGGCTTTTGAAAGCATCCACTGTCTGTTCTAGCTGGGCCCTTCAAGCTTGTCTTGTGTATGTGTTTGCTGCTTGGGGTCCTTGACTCACATATCCCACCCCTGCTTCCCTTATCCATGGGCTTGCAAGGATGGTTCGGAGTAACAGCCTATTACACAAGGGCAATGGACTGTCATATCTGTGGCATGTCTGCTGCTATGCAACTTGTATTAACACCCCTAGTGGGGATGATTGGGGTGTAATTGACCACTGTTCTTCTTTTGCTAGATGGGGTGTTTAATGATTCATGTGTACATTCATTGCTATGAATTGTGTAGTATGTTTCGTATCTTTAATGAACATGTGCTTGTTGAAAATCATGCCGTACATAGTGTGTTCCACACTGTTGCTGTGAAAGAGGGACTGATGGTGTGATTTCTGATGTACGTCTCTGACATGGTCCACTCAAGTAATGCCCGAAGAGACACACACAGATGAATATTAAGCATTAATCATGTGTTTCATGGACTTTCTGCAGGGGGATGAGCCTCAAGAACACCTTTGCCAGCAGACATGGGCCATTGGATGTTTGGAATCTGGACACGTTTGGTGGTGCCGCAAGCAGAGGCACAGGGATTGCGATCATACATCCAATAAAAGATGACGTGTTTCAAGGGACTCCAGACAAGGTGAGCAGCACAGGGGGGTCACAACACAGCAAACCTTCCACCTGGCCAGTTGAACATGCATGCTTAGTAGCAGCACTGACGGTGAGCTTGGACAAATGTTGGTGTTGAAGCGCACAATACTGCTCAGATGTGTTGGTGGACTGATGGCTAGTTGATGGGACAGTTAACTGGGGCACCTGCATGGGCAGTAGCACATACCCTCCGTTCCACCATGGTCCATTGAGGCACTTGTATTAGCCGTGTAGCGTTGCAAGACATGGAATGAAGCAGCTCACAGGGACAGACAGCAAGGGACAGACTCGGGTGCAGTGCATTTTTTTTATTTCCAAGTAGAAGTCGATACATGCACTGGCTACTTTATTTTGGTCATGGTGGTACAGGATTTGTTCTAAAGTCAGACCTTGCTATATGCATCTGTCTGCTTACCCAGGGAAAATTGCATGTTGTGTGAATCGTGACACATTGGTGTTCCATTTGCCACGCACCCACCGGTGCCTGGTTTAATGCATTGACTGTGTATGAACCATCACAGGGATAATGTTACGTATGGGTATGAAGCATCCACACAAGATTGTCTATTTGTATAGTATTTTGTTACTTTGGGGCATATTTGGTGGTGTGTTTGTTTGTTTTGGGCATGCACAGATTATTAACGGTGGCTCTCTTTGCAGCATTGAACTGCTCCTGTTACCGGACCGGAGACTGCTCAGGCAGGAGGCCAGCACTCACCCCAGAGATAAGTTTCTCTTTGACTTCCATTTGAGTAATTTGCTGCTATGTGCATGTGAGCAAGTCTGGTCTATTTGTGTATGTGTTAATGTATGTACTTCATTTTCGTGCATTCCCTACTTTCCCGTGTCAATCCTACTCCCCTCTCCTGCACCTCATTCCGATTATCCAGTATGCCAATGCCTGTGCCGACTGCATATCCCGGACCCTCCTTCCCCACCAGGGTCTCAGAGGCCTGTGTGAGTTAGACCTTGCAGGCACCCAGACCACGGTGGAGGTGGTTGTTTTGTGCCACTCCTGCGCCTGTACTCGGGAGCTGTGACAGTAGACATCTGTTTGTGTTGCATCATTCTATGTTATGTACCACACATGGTTCAGATCCTGTTGCGACATTGTTTTACTGTGCTACCTTGGTTGTTAACATTGTTGTGGTAGTACTTGGCCTTTGTGGCATACTGCTACTTGAAGTCATCTACTGGAGGCTGTTCTGGTTTGTTTTACTGCATGCAGGGTATTTGCTTGGCTTCTGTGTTGTCCTGCTTTGAGTTCTCTTGGATTTTGTGCTTTTGCAAATCTAGGTGGACTCTGAGGGTGCTGGCAACTTTGTGCACACAAGGTGGGAGATGGTGACAAAGGGGAAGGGTGATCCTGGGGCCAGGTGGAATTCAAGGATGTCGGATGAATAACCCAGATGCAGTTGTTCATTAGGTCGTGGTGATTTGTGAGGGAAGGGGAGTGTTTTGTTGTTGATAGTTGCCTTGCCCTGCAGTGTGATGGGCACCCTGAAATTGTAATTGTGCTTTACTATGTACATAATGTATTCTGCTCATCAATGCCTGTTCATGTGTTGTGTTTACCTTTCAGGTGTGAGGGGATAGTTGTGGTTTGACATGCTGGGGTATACACATGGTGAATGCTCACATGTGACGTGTAGAGGAAGTGATGGTCACTTGATTTCACATGCATATGTTGAGTGCATGTCCCTACTGTCCCACACACTCGCACTATGATCCACTACATGTACAACCACCCTTACATGTCCACGTGTACACTCTGTTTGCCTTCTGGTGCCCACTGTTTCCCTGCAGCAAATGTTCTATGACCATTTGTGGATCCTGTACATGCCTAATTTTGTTATTTTATATAGTTTGTCGCTTAGATGTGATGCTCAGGATGTGCATAACACACAATGGCTGTTCACTGTGCTGTGCGCTGAGCAGTGTGTTGCAGGAGGTGGACATGGCACACAGTAGCTGCAGTGGTGATTATGCAATGCACATTGTGCAAGTGGATAGGCATTCATTGTTATGTTTCAAATACGACTTTTGGAATGCATTTGGGTATGACTTATTTTGGGTGGGAGGTTGTTGGTCACTCATTTCATCTGATTCCATGTCAGGCATCATTGTCTGATGCCCATTTACATTTTTCACATGGCAATGTGTACCTTATTGGTACTGTGTTGGTGTATGGCTATTGCTTGCCATGTCATGTTGTGGTTTGGGAGGGTTTGGGATACATACCAGTGATAGTCATGGCCTGTGTTGTAGGTTTGTGTGATTCACACCTTGTGTGTGCCTTTTGGTCATACAGGATTGCTTGTGTTTCAGTAGCTAGGGATGCACCCAATGTGGCAATTCCATGGCAACAATCTCAGGGTGGTAAGGTTGTGACAGTTGACTGTCTCTTTGTCTTGATCGATTGTCACCTGGTATGTGCCAGGCTTGTGTGCACTCCGCAGGGTTGGGAGTTTAGGTGAAAAATCTGGCCACAAGCTGGGACCGGGCTTCCTCGCCACGTGCCTTATCCCCTCCCATGGGCAGCACCTGTGCCTGTGGTTGGGGATGTGGGGGCACCACCATGTCCACCGGTACGCCCTGCCCTGTTGCAACATTGTGCAGGACACATGCTGCCACAATGATCCTGCACACTACTGGGGGTGCATAGAGTAGCTGCCCGCCAGAGTTCAAGGGAACAGAAGCGTGACTTGAGAACTCCGAATGTGCGCTCCACTATGGCCCTGGTTGTAATATGGCCCGCTTTGTATCTTACCTGGGGTGGTGTGGTGGGGTTTCCGGATTGGCGTCATCATGTGGTTGCTCCGAGGGTAGGCACTGTCCCCTGGAGAGGTGATAATGGTTGTGATTATTGGGGTTTGTGTGATTGTATGTGTGTGTGACATGCATGCATGTGCACGGGCATTTGTACTCACCTAGGAACCATGTGTCGCCATGCTGCCCAGGGCGGACATTCTGTATATGAAACTGTCATGGGTCGAGCCAGGGTAGTTTGCATAGACAGATGTGATGATTCCCTTTGCATCGCATACCACCTGTACGTTGATGGAATGCCAGTGCTTGCGGTTTCGGTAGATGTGCTCAGTGGCCCTAGGTGGACGTATGGCCACATGGATGCAATGTATGGCACCGAGCACTTCTGTAAAAGTCCTGGACAACGGCCAGCCTTTCTGTGGGTGCTCTGGGCATGTATATGTGCCTGCGGACTGAGGGGCGCTCTGTCATGATTGCCAATACATGGTGTAGGCAGCGTGACTTCGTGGCCTGTGAGACCCCACCCACTATGACAGTAATCCGCTGAAAAGACCCAGTGGACAAAAAATGCAGGACATTGAGCGGTATCCAGTCAAAATCTCAAAAAAAAAGTCGAATGACAATAATCTCAAAAAATAAATCTCCAAAAAAAAAAGTTGAATTCCCTCTTTTTTAATTAGATATTTATTTTGGGGTCCGAGAATAAAAAAATGGGTAAAACAAAAAAAAAAAAAAGAAAAAGGGGGTTCGGGGGGACGACGACCCCCCATTTCGAATACAAAACGTCATTAAAAAAAATCGACTTTTTTAAATTCAACCTTTTCACTATAAACCACATTGAGCACCTTCTCCAAGGGGCTCAATTCTTGGGAGCAGAGGGTGGGGGATGTTAGGTCATCTTCCCACTCCCTGACCAGGTCTAAAATGATATGAGGTGGAAACCTATACCTGCCATAGACCTGGTCTTCAGGCATCCCAAAAAGGCTTGTCCGTGGTGAAAAAATGCATGCCCTGGCTATTCTCCTCCTCCTGCAGTGTCCCATGATCAGTGCTGCGACAAATGGGGCGTTCATCGTAGCTGTATATACTTGTTTGTTGTTTGTGCGCACTTTTATGCTGTGCTCGGGGACGCTTCCGCCTGCCTTCGAGTGGCGGACGCGTTGACGCCTGTGTGCGTCTTTTGCCGTGCGCGGGTTTTCCGTATTCGAATCCATGAATACAGGCTGTTTGCGTGCGTGTGGACGTTCTGTGTATTTCCCTGCAGTACTTCCCCAGTTACGCCTTCTTTTTCACGCGTTGTTCCCCATTCCGCAAGTTCAGCCCACTGTTCCGCCCACTTTTGTTGTGTGCGCTGCGCTATGTGTGCTTTTGCTGTGAGCGAATCGCATGCCGTTTGATGACATGTGTGCCCGGGTGCACCATGCACAGATTTGGCGCACAACCAGTGGGAAAGTAGCGCAGTGCCTTCCTTGAATCGCACGCGTGCACGTGCGCTTGCTTTCTGTTGCTTGCGCCTCCTTGCGCCTGCTTGCGCTGGGATTTTCGGCGCACGTTTGTTCCATGAATCGGCCCCTCAGTGTAGTGTTAGAATTTGCACGCAACCCAAACTGGGTAGGCAGTAATATTCTATTATCATGAATCCACTTTGTCAGTTTGCACACTAAGATCTTTACAAATATTTTGCCAGGGATGTTTAGCATTTCTAGCAACCTGTAGTTAGAGGGATTGGTCGAACAGCCCTTCTTATGTACCTGAAGGATGTGACTCTCACTCCAGGACGTGGGGAGTATACCACATTCTCTGATGTGATTGAAAGTATAAAAAGTGCATTTGCCCACATCTCTGGTGATTGTTTAATCATGCTATTACAGGTATCATCAGGCTCAGCTACTCAAGACTTACTAAGATTCTCCATCACCATGGTGATGTCTGCAATAGACAATTTACATACCCATTTTTCTGGTGTCATCACTATTTCAGGGTCTGTTGGTTGTGTGGCCCCCACAGTTAGTTGGATGTGCTTCTGCCACTCACTTTCAGGTACACTATTGATAGGGATCCCTCTTTTGTTAGTCCCTCTAATTACCATCCATATTCTTGTAGAGTTATCTATTTTTGCTTGCTCAGCGATTTGGAGCCATGTCTCCATTTCATGCTTACATTTATGTGCTCTAAGCCATCTACGATATTCGAGTTTCTGTTTTTAGTACAGTGTTTAGTTTCAGTCGCAGTATGCACACGCAAAGCTGGATAGATTACACTTGTTATATTTGACCTCAGTTCATTTTTGCAGCCAAAATCCTTTTATCTTAGAGCTTCCCTTTCCTATTGGTATCATTCTAATGTTCATTTGAGCGTATGTACTTTCTGCTTTGTTGTACTGCAACTTAAATGCCTGGGTGATATTCATGAAATCTTGGACTAATGTTAAGGCAAAGTTATTGAACCCAGGGGTGTAGTACTGTTTTTAAGTTGGTAATAGTGTCTCAGCGGCCAACTTGGCCTTACTTATATTTACTGCATTTCACTGTGTATTGGTACCTTCATGATTCACAAAGATATCTCCATTTTGATCATGAATCCCTGGAGTTTCACAATTAAAGGTTGATTATAGGAGGACACACAGTGGCTTATGGTTGTTCTGCTCATGTGCAGCAATAGCCATATCTTTAAAAAATGTCAATGACCCCCATTCACAAACACATAATCAATAATAGATGTGCTGTTACCGCTCACTCTCGTATAGGCATTGTGTGCATATATATAGTTTAACTACCCAGCTTCGCCTGGGATTTCGATTCTCATATTTTTTAATCTCTGATCGGTAAGTCTCCCATCAGTTTCTTCAGCAATTTCATTGCTTTGTGTTTTAGCAGCACAAATTCTCAGATCATTAAGTCTCACTTGAGTTCCTTGAGCAGTTTAATTTCTTCGTTGTTTACCAGCACTATTTCTCTTAAGTCATGTTTCAGTTTCTCCGGCAGTTTTGTTGCTTTGTTTTTTAGCAGCACAAATTCTCTGATTAGTAAATCTTGCTTCAAGTTCTTGAGCACTTTCTTTGTTCTGTCTGAAAGCATGTCGAATTCTATCAGCTTCATGGTCTTGAGATTTTCCTTCTTCGGAATGTTGATCATGTTTCAGCTTTCAATGTTTTGTTTTGATTCGAGTGAGATTAAATACTGCTGTCTTTTTCCGTGGCATTTCTGTAAAAATATATTTGTGGGATTAAAGCATTAATGAAAGGAGAGAATACAGAAGAACAAAGTATTTTTGTTAAACATGGAGCCTGATTCAAATTAACTGATTAAACTATGTCTTCTTCAAATTGTAGTAACATTCCATGTGATGTCATGAGGGTGAAGTACTGGTCCTTTATAAAAATTTTGCAATAGAAATGAATCAGCTGTTGATCATGTTTCAGGTTCGATGCACAATGAGCACTTTCTAAAATGAACTGTAGATGGTGGTGTAATACCACAAAATGTGATGCCGAAAAACAAAAACAAAGTTAAAAAAACTAAAATATTAATGATCTCAGGAACGGGATGACCTATCGAGCCAGAAATAGTTGCATTCATTTGGCAATTAAATAAATAAAAGTCCATGCAAATATCTATCACACCAGAACTCACCGTTCATGAGAAGTTACATCCTGAAGAATGCCACATACAAATACAAAAACCCACAAACAAACACAACTTTTTTAAAATATATATATGTATAGATAACGAAGGAGTAAGATTTATCATTGACCACTAGTCCGGAGTCAACAGCAACCTCACTCACCTATAAAGTAATTATTTTAATACTAATGCTTTATATACAACCAAACAATACATGCAATACATGCATGTGGTCCACTTCAAATTGAAACAGAAAGAAGATTATTATGTATAGTCAGGTAGGAGTGTCTCTTAATGTGGACCATCGTCTGCATTACTTGTTTTTATTTTAATGTTGCCTTTAAATCATAATTAAAACAATTACTATGTTATAGGGGGATGCTGGATCTTCTACGACAATCACGTCCTCATTTGCAACTGGTCCGGAGTACGAGGTATACAATCATCATTATATTAGTAGTTGTGGATCTACTTTTTTCCATTTCAAATTAGTTTTTCATTTTTCAAACAATGTACAATACTGTTGGCAAAGTGCAAAATATTTCAATCAACATCCTTGTTGTAATTATCACTCATAGAACTGCAACAATGAAAGTAAACCCTCCACAAAAACCTTGAGTTTGTGACACCTCACGAGTTGAGGTGTCAATTCCATCCTAAATGTCCTCATTCTCGATGACCTGATCTGCTCCTCCTTGATAAAGCTGGCCACTAATGATTGCTCCCCTTGCAACTGGGCTAGCTGTGGCACAACCCCATCTACCATTCCCTGGAGGATAGGACAATACCACCTGCTCTCTGCTTACAATGTCCCTAGGGGAAGAGTAGCTGGGAGTAATGATACTACCAGTCGGTTGACAGCTCCCAATGTCTATCAAGCTTCTGAGAGAACATTACAAATTTTAGAGGAAACATTTTATTTAATCACTAGGTTTTTCAGGATTATATTAAATCAACTCCATATGACATCAATGAATGTTATCAGGTGAAATGCAAAATATATGTTTTGAAAATGTCACACGTACCAAGTGTTCGCCTCTATCTTGCTAAGAATTGTCAAATTATATCACAATGACTAACCTTATTGTTTACGGTTCACAATTATCTAAAGCAACTTTGTCGAGAATTACTATGTGAGATCAAAGTTGTACATTTAAATTTTCTTGAAAGTTAACTTTTTTTAATGACTGTTATGTTCAAGGAATGTACCTCTCAATCAGTTGGAATTGAAGAGGCACATGGAGCAGAGGTATACATAACATTATCTGAAATGTCATTTATCAAACTATATGAGAGGCATGTCATTTTTAAGATGTTTACATGTTTTACGTACCTAAATTATGTTCTAGTTGAAGCTATGTACATATGTTTAATTGAGTAGAACAGAAATTTCCTCGGTTTCTACATTGTAAAAAATATGTTTTGCTGCTTGATATTGTGCTTGAAAAATCAAAGTGAATTTCTTCAAAGAAATTAAGAGAACCAGAGTAATGAACAAACCAGTTTGTTTTAGAGAGGTTTTTAAGGGGATATTTTAATCATATTAGGTTTTTAATGTGTAAATCGTATCTTGAGAATGTGTGATATAAATTGAGCATGTTTCCCTTTAAATCTGTTAGAGGCCCTATAGGAAGAGGAGCATACAGACTCAGACAACAATGGAAACTAATGATGTTGCTTATCAAACAGATGTCACTATGGATCAACTACTTTTTGAGGCACAGCATGGTTATGTTAAGATTCAGAGTCGTGATGCAGATGTCCAGTGGCCTGAATATTAATCAAATGTCACCAGCAAGACATGGAAAGTAACCATGGATCAAAACTACATTGCACCTCATATCCCAGAATATGTGCCTAAAGTACAGGCCAAAAAGTTTGCATTTCAGCATAGACGATATTGAGGCAAAAACAAGACTGGCTGCACTTGCACACAATGAGAACATTGGGAGGAAACAGGCAAAAACAGCAGGAACCTTCGGGATGCTTTGTTACATCATGGCGTTTACAACTTCGTTTACAAAACAAAGCAAACGGTGGGTGGCCAAAACAGTGGGTGGCCAAGCCATTAATCCAGGAAATGGATTTTGAATTTGTGAAAGTTATGACATTAACTGTGCGCATCATGCATACACACAGAATGGCTACATATTTCAGTCCCAGAACATGAACTATGCTGCAGAACATTGCAAAAGAGGCTTGTCCTCCAAAAGAAGATCTGGTTGAATGGTTGACTTCCTGATTTAAATGATTTGTAGCTGTCATCAAAAAATGTCCACAAGCAAGTTTGAATATGTCACCCAATATGTGGACACTGAATCGATTAAAGCAATAGTGTAATGGTATAACACTTGCCATGTTAATGTTCAATAGTATATTTTTATTTATTTATTTTTGGAGATGTAATTGGAAATATGCATTGATTGTTTCATTTTACCTTTTCTTTCTTTATATTGCTTTTCCTCTGTCATTGATATATATATATATAAATATATATATTCAGTTGAAAAAAAACTTTGTTAAAGGGATGTTATGGTTAAATTGCGCTACTAAAAACCTATGAAATTAACTAAAAAAACGTTAACGGGACATTATGGTTCCAAGTAAAACCGAAAACCCTTGAAATTCACCGTTATGGTAAGCTAAGCAACCATAACTCGTGCCACCACTGTGCACTGCTAAGACTAACACCCAGGACATGAAAGATGACATCACAAATGTCATTGATGACATCACTGATGACATCACATGTCTGGCTAGCCCTTTTTTTCCTCTCTTTTTTTATCTAGGCCACATGGTTTTCTTCAGTAAAAGTCAGGAATTAAAAATTGAAAAGGAACGATATTTGTAGACTTATCCTTGAAGTATGTTCTTACAGTAATTCCCTTAGGGTCCAGTCAAATCGTGTGATACATATGCATAGGGTAAGTAGCAGCTTTGAACCAGAGCAATCATTTCTCTGCTTAAAGGTAATCAGTTAGGTTATAAACACTTTCTGCTACTACTGCTGCTTTTTTCCTTACTTCAATTTCCTTGTATATACTCATATTTGTATGTGTTGTTGTCACTTTGTGTTTTGTCTACAATAATGCAATTATGTACTAAGTGGGTTTTATTACCTACTTATCACATGTTTCACAGTACGCAAAACTCTAATAAAAAAACAGTTATCATTTCACTATTCAACATGGCAAGATTATGCCTATGCCTATGTTTTTACATGAGTAGCTTAGTATACTGGATAGAATTTCATAATAGAATGCTATTTATATCAATGCATTGCTTAATGCACTAATTAGCACTTGATATTTATTCCAATGATCCTTGACACTTTTTGGTCAACATTATAATAAGAATCCCTTCTACAGAGTTTTCATGAAAAGTAAATGCACATGTGATGTCATCAGTGATGTCATCAATGTCATTTGTCATGTCATCTTTGATGTCTTGGGTGTTAGTCTTAGCAGTGCACAGTGGTGGCGCGAGTTATGGTTGCTTAGCTTACCATAACTTGAGAATTTCAAGGGTTTTTCGTTTTTACTTGGAACCATAACGTTCCATTAACAAAGTTTTTTTTAGTAAATTTCATAGGTTTTTAGTAGCGCAACTTAATCATAACGTCCCTTTAACAATGTTTTTTTTTACAAAATTTGATAGGTTTTTAGTAGCGCAACTTAACCATAACATCCCTTTAACAAAGTTTTTTTACTGAAGTTCATAGGTTTCTAGTAGAGGCAGTAACCATAATGTAAACAAATATCTGACTTCATTGCACACCTTCTGGAAAATGCCACATGACCATATGCTGGCGCACAGCATGGTGACGTGTCCGAGAACCCTTACACACTTAAGAATAAGATGTGTGCCTCGTGGACAGTGTGGAACTACATTTTTTACTGATGTAGGAACTTGCAACTTCAACATTTTCCTTGCACAGCTCCAACACCTATTCGTACTCAGCCATTAACAATCTAGTACACAGTACATACTTGTAGCAAAAGTACTTTCTATCTGAAAACGACATAAGCTAAGGCCAACCCTCCTCCCCAAGAAACACCACCACTGCTGTAATGAAGGAGCATGAGAAACACTGCCCCTACCTTACAAATAACACACGCACAACATTTTCCTCCGTCCACATACCCCTCCATATTACTGTTTGGTGCCTCTTTGCTCATTTCCGTCCACAACTTTCGTTCTTAGCTGTCCTCCAAAAAAAAGCCATCCGTGAACAAAATAAATGTTCCTTTCACAGTTAGAAAATATAACTAAAAAAATTGCATAGACTCCATCGACTTTAAATTTCTCAGTAAAGTACATAGACGCAATAAGATTTTCCAACATTTCTATTTGCAGTTTGTGTTATGCTAATGGGAATTTTGTAGCGTTCATCCTCCGTTCCAGGGACTGGAATGTTGAATAAAGGGCCAGCAGGCCAAGTTATCAGCCCAATCGAAGCGAGAGTGCATAACGAGATCTCTGTATCACTACCCCCCTCCGCCCTTAAAATGAGGGATGAATGCTATTAACAATCTACATTTCCAAAGCAGTAACCTGTGCTACTAAAAGAGAGGATTTTTTGTCGTAAACCGGGACACCTTTGGCGTCCCCTTTTAGGAAACAAAATCCTTTTCCAAGATGGCCACCATAGATAGGGAAGGCGGGTGTTTCATACAGGGCCCCTCTTCGCTTTCCATGGCAGCCTGCATAAAGCAAAAAGGAAACCCTGTTAACATGTTACCACATTACTATCTGGGTGCTTAGTTTCAGGTAGGGCCTGCTACGGGCAATGGGTGCAACTGGGTCACCTACCCATTCAGAGTTCTCGCTACTTCTGTCCATTTCCCTTCACATCGTGATGTGACCTACACATATTGTAAAGTATATATTGGAGAACAAATATGCAGCTACTGAATTCTATGCTTTTATTCTTTCATGTTCTTAGCTACATTCTACTGTTCTGCGCATGCCATAGTTTCCAGCTCCCATCTGATGGATTCTTCAATCAGCATTGGAGGATAATCATCAACGGCACTTCTTTAATAATGATTATGTGGGACGATCGCCAGTAACCAATCTGTCCTTTAACGGTAGCAGCAATAAGGAGCAACCTGACAGTGTTTATGATGTAAAAACAAGCTGATGTGAAAACGGTGCGTTTGAAAGTGAAACGACTCATTATCTTCTGACTAATGGAACATAGAAGACATGAAACACACAGATTAATCGATCGCTGAGAGCAATCTGCGTTTCATGAGGAATTTATATAAAAAACATTTGAAGCATGCGATGTTCGCTAGCTATGACTTCCATTGCAAAACGATATCAATGTTTTCATGGACAGATCTTGTCTTTTGAGCGTTATGTGAAAAATAAAAGTACTTGTTACATTGCAGACTATTGAAGTTTCCTTCAAAATAATAGTTTTGTTCTCCGATATGGGAAAAGAAAGAAAATGGTTGCACTGTGAAGAGTATGTGTGTGTTCTTCCTGGTTCTGCGTTAGGTAAAATTATGGCTTGGGTTATGACAGGGTATGTTTGGCTATGTGGGCCACCAATGTCATAAAATTAGGTACAGCATATCGTTTGGACAAGTGATGTCAGCTTGAGGGGTGGGTGATATGATTTAGTACCACGAGTGCACTTGAATTTAGGAGGATGTATGAACGGATAAGATTAGCACAAGATGGCGACACCCAAAATAATTGTTTTTGCATGTGTAAATGTGAGGAAACTATGGTAAGATGCATAGGATTTTTTTTTTTAAGATCAATTACAGTATGCATAAAAAGAACATGCTCAATCGATTGCGACATTGACATTTCTGAGCGAACTTCCCCTGTAACTGTGAAATCCCACCATGGACCATGGGGTGGGGCAGGGGTTGGCAGCGATGTGAAGTGAAAGCACAGTGCAGGTTTTCAAACCTCAGAACCCCCCACAATAAAACAATTCTATTTCAGGAGATTAACACCTGTAAAATGTCACAAGCAAAGAATAACAGGTGATTAACTTTTAAACCTACAAACCTTGCTTGAATATTTTCTACAGAGTGCAACTGTAACAAGAATATTCACATGTATTCCTATCAGTCAACCAAATGACCTAGTTGGCAAGTCACTCTCAAAGATGTGTGTTCAATTCTCTGGTTCGGCAACACAAGTAAGATAAACACCTTGAAGTGTGTAAATGGTTCTTCCCAAATTGCGGAGGAGATATTTTGTCGGATCTTGTACCAGGGAAATTCCGGCCCAATGACCAGTTCTGTCTCTTCTCCAATGCACCTGTGAGTTTGCAAATGGTGAGGAGGGCTCACATTACCTAGAGGCAGACTGTGCATTTTAAAAGTGCTGGGTTTGAATGCAGTGCATGGACGTCACCATTGTTGCGTGTGTGTTACATAAGGCATTCGGGAATGTGCGTATGTCCTGCCTGTGCCGCAAAAAAAAGTCAGTGACTGCATTGCATTTTGGGGCATTTCCTGTGGGACTCAACTGGCTGTATGATTTTCAAGGGACTTGATAGCAAGTACCAAATTTAAACAAACCTACTAATCATTGATATATCCCACTTAAAACTCTGTTAATGCAACATCATTTTACTTGACATAACACTGGCCTGGGAATGGGCATGACTGCCTCCCTTCCCCCACACAACACTGTGTTTACTTCACTCCATTTAAATGACAGATCGCACCTTATCTGATGCAGGTAACAGTGGGAACAGGTCTGCTTCTTGCCAAGAGGAGCTCTGCTGTGGCTGAGATGAAAAACAACCTCCTGCAGCCAAGTCCCTACCACCCAAGCCTCAGTGTGTGCAGCATCACAAGTGTCATTGGCCCCAGACCTCTTCATTAGCCCACTCCTACCACAGCTTTGTACTGGGTAGACCCCGGCTGGCCCATAGAGTCGGGGTTTGCTCCGAAGTACTTTAAGACGAGATAGCTGCACCTCGAGATTGATGGGGGTGCAGATTTACTGCTCCAACACCAATCAATTAGGACAACTCAATGGTTTGGCAAAGGGGAGACCATTTAATGACAAGTACAAAAAACGGGGAAACATGGAAATCAACAGTGATGGGATAGTCCGTCTCGCTTCAACTCCCTCGAACTTCATACAAAACATAACTTTTATACTAAAAACGCATCATAATCTGACATGTAACACTCAAAAATTAACATGCAAATCTATTGGTTAGGAAAAGGCAACTTTAATATAGGTGCTATGTTTGTACATGGTAACGGAGTGAGGGGATTGGGTAAATACTATCAGGTGGGCGTCTAAGCCCTTCCTGCAACATGACTACTGTAGACATCACTAAAAGTACAACATCCTATTGGTTCTACTAACTATAGGATCCTAGATTATTTGGTCCATTTTGATTGGGTTAGCATCAACCCCATGCATACATTTCCACTTTGCTTAGCAGCACGCAGAATGGTCAGCCAGGTGCAGGATGCCCCCGATTCACCCTGCCTTTCTTCAATCAATCATCACTTTATGGGCTATGTGTAAATTTGTTCACTGTGGTTGGCCTTGAAACTGCATCTTCTTGTCTCGGGAAATATCCGATATCTCTGTCTGGGCAGATGCCAAGCGTAGGTGTGACCCTGTGCTCCTTCTCACTCAGATGATCATGTGTTAGCACACTGTGAATTTGCCTAGTTTTTCTCAATTTGTGTGTTTGATTTTCGTTTCACCCGCCACCACCTTCTTATCTTGATTCTTCAGTGGCAGGATATTCTGTTCTTGGCTTCAATTAAAAGTAGCTACTGTTCATAGCTTCTATTGGTATGTCCTTGGTTCCCCTGGCACAAGCTGTCTCTGCTGAGTTTCAATTCAGCCTTCTTTAATCGTGTTTCTAGAATATGAAGCTTCTTGCGTTTGGCCTATAGTAACCTGGGTTGGTTCTGCTTTTCATGCAAAGTGGATTCGCACTTATATAACATGCTTTGTTTTGAGGTAGATTGTGTACAATGGCGCTTGACGCTCTATTCATCTACTTAGCATAGCAAGCCACACTGTTTTCTTAGCTTTCTTGCAGTTACAAGCATATGTACAGGAGTTAGCTGGTGGAATATCTTCATCCTGCTCACAGCTAGCTTCTTTGTATTCTAACATTGCTTTCTTCTTCTAGGTTCATGATATCCTTATTCATGGCATTTTGTCTTTTCGCATCATCCTTTGGTCGTCATTTCTTCTATGGGTGTGTTAGTCCAGGCTCTCGTGAGGTCACCATTCGTCTTTCATTAAGGACTTTTTGGTTTCTTCCTGGACAGTACTTAAGCAATCTTCATTTTGTTTCATTTGCTGGTAGGGTTTTCTCAACGGGTACCTTACTGTCCATGGTTGTCTGGTTATTGGTACTTCAATGGTTATTGCTCTTCTGATAGGCACTGGGCACTGCCCTACTGCAGCTCTCTGCTGGTTTATTTGCTCATCATACGTCACATATTTCGTTGTGAATGTTCCTGGTACTTCAAAATGGGCGACTGGAGTGCAGGCTTTATTTGGGACCTCCTCTACAGCTTATTTGACCTCACCATTTGGTGTCCCAATTTAATGCTCATGTCTGCTTTTCTCCCCACTGCCCTTCCATACCAAAACCAGTGAACTAATGCAGAGAATGCTCATATCTGACTTTCAGCTCAATGCTTTCCGTTCCGACGGATGTTCATGAAAAATTCGAATGGGAAAATAATTGCATATTTTTTTTTTTCATAATGCGGGGTGAGACCCCTCTTCCTCCCACTTTAACTATTACCCTTTCCCCACCCCACAACTACATTGCTAAAAAATGTCCCAACATTTTGCATAAAAAAGACACAGTCATTTCTCCATTCGATATTTTATTGACAATCATTTCTGCAGATACTGTTCCTATCTGGTGCCCAGCACGAGACTCCACTTCCTGTGCCTTCTGTTCCTGTCTGGATGAACTTTCTCATGTGTATTAGCTCTGCACTCTTCTTCTCGTTTCAGTCGATTCTCCCAGCTATCTAATCTTTCCGGGCTTGTGTTCAAGAACTAGATGTATGCACATCGCAAGGAACAGAACATAACGTGCATTTTACATGATCAGCAGGCACACGGTTGAAAGGGCGTGTTTCTTGGATGGCAACTAGACACTACTCTCTAAAATAAAATGCTGGTGCTCAGCCCCCGCTTCCAAAAAAAGTGGCAGGGTTGGGCACCAGCAAACCACAGCACAAATTAAGCACTGACTGGATCCCAAGTGAAAAAGAGGTATTAGCTGTGGTGTGGGCCATTCACAAGTTGAAAACCTGCATTTTGGGTCTCACTTTACAGTCTAAACTAGCCACATGCCTCTGAGCTGGTTACTGGCTATGCTGAGGGAGGATCTAATTATCTTATGCTGTGCGATCTCCCTCCAAGGATTGAACATGGAATGTCGCCTTAACCTGAATCTCAGCACTCCAGTGCAGATGGCCTCCCTCAGTACTTTTCAGTTGAGGATGGGACACACCCTTGGAAGGGTGGTGCTCCACCATTTACGGCTCGGGGGGATGTCACATAATGTGATCTGTGGTGTAGACTAGCCTGATGGTCACAGTAAATCTATCTCTGAAAGTGGGATCTGCAAATCAGATCCCAATTCTATTAATATTCCATGCTAAAAAGTATATTGCAAACACGTAGCTCTGAGGCTTTCACTTACACCCATCAACAGTTGCCTTGTAGTTTGGTAAAATATTAGCTAAAAATTGACATGCTTATTCCTGCAAACAGCCTGAGGAAACTCAAAGTTCCAACAGCAAGGGTCTGCCTTTAAGGGAAGGGTGTGCATCTCTGATCCAAATTCTCTAATTGTGTACTCTCAGGGCAGATTAAAATATAGATATAATTCATTTACAGTTTTGACATGATGGCCTCTGGGGACTAGAATATACTGGCCAACATCTTAAGATGAAATTGTATTGTCAGTTTGGTTGCTAGTCACTCATTTCACTGACAAGACCTCATGTGTATCAACTGTCAGGGATTCTTTTTTGCCCAAAGCAAACCCTTTGAGCACAGCAGCAGACTCCCTTTTTGATCTCTCTGGGAAGACTTATCACCTCCCCAGAGGAAATTAAATCTCCTCAGAGGTTAGCTGGCAATCAATGCTTCAAAGGTATGCCATGCTAGGAGAATGACAAGCTCACACAGGGGTGGCATTTACTAGATACTCTTGTATGTGTGCCAACAGGAGAGAGGGTAGAGTTAGAGTCACCAGAAGACAACTATTTGTCCACAGAAGGGTATGATCCCCTTATAATCTCCCAGAGCTCCCACAGTTCCTCTGCCTCACATTTCCTGCAAAGTGTTTTCGAGCTGACATCACTGGAAATGTGATTCTGAAAACCACAGCCAGTATTGGACCCTTGTTGAAGGCTAGAAGAGGACCAATCTGCTGTGGCAGATTACCTGTTTAAAGGTTGTAAGAATGCTCACACTGTTGAATCAGCTTTATTGGGGTATAATCTGCCTCAAAGTCCTTATCTAAAGAGTTTAAGATAAAGGCCCCAAGAAGATAGACATCCCTTTACCAACCCAGAGAGACATTTGGTTGAGCTGCTCTGTGTACAAGGCCTATCTGTTGCCTAAATACTAGAACAAGGATCCTGCTGACTGGAAGTGACAGCCATGTACATGCTGTTTGGAAACCTTCTTGGCTGTGAAGGGCTGAACAGGATCTCTTTATATCAGGGTACAAAGGACTGGGTCCCCCCAACAATAATGAAGCAAAGGAACAGCCTTGGGCTCCACCTCTAGCCTCAAGCTGTTGTTGAAGCCTACTGGACCATGGCTGTGTCATTTCAAGCCTTCATAGGACCCCCACAGATCCCTGTGTCACGCTATGCATGTTGAGGTGCAGTACACCTCTCTTCAATCCATCTCAATGCTGGCTCAGCCCACTGGAAGCAATTGACTCACCTGTCTCGAATTCCCAGTGAAAGCAACTGTTTCCCCTTTCTTGACTGTTAATAAGACCCAGTGGAAGCCATCACTTGCCTGTCTCGAATGCTGACTTGACTCGCTGAACGCAGTCAACTTGTCTGTCTTGCACTCTGACTCGACCTATTGGGAGGCCTGACTCAACCCATTTTAATGCTTTATCAACCAGTAAAATAGCACCTTAAAGCCTGTTCAGACCTACAAATAAGCCCAACAAGTATTAGTAGGTCTCCCTGGCCTTCCTTAAAGTTCCCTAATGATATTTATCACCCCACTCTTCATATTTTTTAAAGACATCTTAATTTAACTTGAACACTGCTGCTGAAAATATTGCCTGTCTCCACCTATCTTCAGACTCAGAGTGCCCCTTGTCATCTTAAAACCTACATATTTTGTGTATTCTCTTACAGGTATTGGTTAGATTGTTTTGCATTTTAGTTCAATTATTGGCTGAGTAGAGTTGTATCCACTACTTATCCATGTACTCTTGCAGAGCAGTAGCCATGTCATCACAAATATTAGCCATATATAGATAAACAATGTGATATGCCTCAAGCATCGTATTGCACTTAGGTTCATGCCCCCTCTGCTTGTGACACACCTACTTTACTGGTTGAGAGAATGTGTGCTCAATGCTGCTTATGTGCACTTGCTGTACAGCCAATTAACATGGTATGGTAACTACTCGTATAAATAGATGCAGCGTTCATAGCGAGAAACATACCATTTCAGAGTACCTCAATTGCCAACGTGGTTCCTGTACCCTTTATTATTTTCCAGCATACGAATACAATGGACTGCCAATGCTCTTACATGAACTGTGGTACAAAGAGTGGCTTTAGCTTGCATCAATGCTTGACATGTCCACATTAAAACTGACCCCACACAACTTGAGCACTACCACATGCCCAAGTAATGTCCAATCATCTAATTTACAGCGCAGCGTAACAGCACCATGCCGCAATGGGACCCCGGCAACATCCATCAGAAATTCCCTTTTGCGTCCTTGTAGTGTAGCAGTAGAGTGCAGTGCAATTAATCACTCCCCGAACTATTACCCAATGAAATACAGCTACTTAATTTGACTGGTTTGCATTTAGTTCCACTGCAACAAGAATGGAACCTGTATTGTGGAACCTGACTGAGTAGCTTTGACAGGCAATATCCCTCAACTCACATATACATGTAATGCAACAGGCCAAAGGGCTACCTTTGTCGGAGATTGACGAGTTCAAGTAATCACTGGACGAACTCTGCCCCATGTTTTCAATTTGGCCTCCGTATTCTTAGACAGCCAAGTGTAGCTGCACTTACCGGCACTCTGTTTCCCCATTCAGAGCAGCATCCAGCATAAGGTGCGGAGCAAGCATTCAAAGACCATGTTTGGTGTGCCCATCTCCTCTCTGCCATGCCAATACTTCTGGGTTCTGAACCTCGCCCATGCCCAAAGCCACCTACTCATGGCAACCTCCTCATAGGTTTAATTCCCTCTACTCTCAAGTACTCCACCGTACTCATGAACTGTGTAATTACCCATCCCAAAATCTATAATTAAATATGGTGATGCACATGACCACCCACGAATATAGCCCAACCCACTACCTCAATTGACATGTTCATTCCTTGAAGCAAGAAACTTTATTAACTGTTATGTGATATGTTAAAAAAAAAACAGCAGATCCTGGCAACACACCCTGAACATTAAACATAGACTTCAAGCCATGCTATAGCATAATATCCTATGATAACATCCCACTGTCACCTCAATTGCCATTGGTAACAGTACTGGACACTGTGCCTGGGTAATTAAGCAGGGCAAGCTCCAGACACAGTGCATGGTGGGTTCTACAGCTGAAACACCATGTCTCAGGCCAAGTCTGGAGGATGTGATCTGTGGTCACTTTAGGTTGAGGTACTGCATCCAGGACAGTGCTACAGGCTGTGGCACACAGGTACTGCCAACAGGCACACAGCACCCCACTTCTGCCCTGATTGCAAGGCCCACAAGGGCTGACTTAAGTGTATTCCCTGTGGCCAGTACATATAGAGTCACTGTACCGGAGGCTTAGCCTGTAAGTAATTTCTCAGTAGAGTGACCACGTAGCATGCAGTGTCACAGATCATGCCTTAGTGCCACTGCAGGAAGGGGCTCTGCCGCTGGGGCATGGCTGCAACCATTACAGGCACTGTGGGTAGTAAACTCATTCAGAAGGCCAATTGCTGTCCAAAATAAATACACATTTGACCCAATGGCATTATATGTTTAGAATGGTTCACCGAATTTGAAATATAAATGTGACAAACTGTTTAAAGATACTTCATATTTCATTAATTGAAGCCTTACATGACAAATGTGCTTCAAATACAGATAAACTAACATTGCAACCGACTAACAAACTCCTCCAACACTCTCATAAACTCACAAAAAGCACTCCAAAACTCTTCCTAAGCCACCCAGTCCTCTCTCTAACAGCCACATAAAACCTACAAAAGAAGCAGGAAGGAAACTGGTCCTCAAAAGTCCCTCAGTCCTCTTTTGAATGGGTTAAGACTTTTGACTGGCTGGTTTAAGTCCTCTCGTAAGCCTTGGGCCTATTAATTGGAAGGTAGGACTTGAACCTTGACTTGACGCACGAGGTGTAGTTCAACCCGTGGTATAACCTGTGCAATTCCAACGGGGTGGGGCAAAACTATCTAGACAGATTTGGCCAACCCACTGATCAGTTTTTGGAGGATTTGAGCACTACTAAGGGCAGCTCCTCTGCTGACACTGCAACAGACCCTTGCAAAATGTGGACATATACACTGGTGTTTTGCAACATGAGGAGGTTGTGATAAATTCCCAATTCGGAGAGATAGGCTTCGCACCAGCAACAGTGATGTGTGAGACACAGCCAAGCAAGCGATGAAACAGTAGCTTCTTCACTGGTCTTTTAATGCGTGGAGTATGTGCAACCTTAGCGGTCCATGTGATACTTTCGAGTTGCTGCCTGGCAAAGTACTTTGCTTCCGTACATGATTTCTGCATTGCAAATGATTGCAGTAGCAGCTGTTTCTTCTGTAACCCATCAAAATCACCTGCATATTCCTCTCCCGCTCAGAGGTTTGGCCACTGGTATTGATGACTCCCTACATGACATTGCCTATTGCTCCACACACCTCATACACAGATAGCCTTGGTAGTGCATTTCACAAAAATAGATAGTGCTGTGCATTGTGGTCTTGCATCTGGCCTCAGTTTCTGAAGCAAGCTGCAATACCTTGATAATCAAGAAATGAACAACACTCTGCAGAGATGTTTTCTAAGAACTCACCAAACAAATCTTTCCCTTCCCTCAAAATGATGGTAAGTAACATTTAAATAAATGAATGTGCTTGCGTCATCTCCGGCGCCATATCAAATCATATGTGAACATGCATTCTATCAAGATCCATAGCAGAAATCATGACAGCAAGTTGTAGATGCGCCTGGCAGACAGAGTGAAATGTGTCTCACACAAAATGCCAAAGGTCTAGCAAATCTACCCTTCTGGTAAATACAAACAATTCTTTTGAAAGATGTCTGCAAAAAAAAAAAAAAATAATACAAATTATATTCTGTTGAGCACTGCCTTGAATCACCCTCAAAATCTTTGACTAAAATTCCTTCCTAAAGAAAAAGTATCAATCTCTCAAACATTAACAAGCATCACCCTCCTCCCTCTCTCAAGGATTCAGAGGGACTGCTCAAGAGCTATAGAAGCAAGTCCCTCATACGACATGTGAATCTGACTCCTTGGGCCTCATTACACGGATGGCGTAAGGGTTTACCGATACCGGTATTTTACTGGTACCGGTAAATCCTTACCGCCTTACTACGATGTCCCTTTGCAGGTTGGGGAATTTAACGCCTGCTTTTTGCAGGCGTTAAAAACCAACCCGCAAAGGGACCAGGGAGCTAATTACGGTACCGCAATTTGCGGTACCGTAATTAGCGCCTTCCCCATTCCCATAGAGTCGTATGGGGCAAAAATGGGAATGGGGACGGCAATGGTGGAAGGGGGAATTAGCCCCCCGCCAACCTTGGAATAGGGCGGTAATTCCCCTTTCCACCAAGGCGGTGCCGGTATTTTACCAGCATGAATAGCGCCATGGTTCACCGCCATCCGTGTAATGAGGCCCCTTGTGTTTGATAGCCTGAATCTTGCAAAAATTTGAGAAATGTGGTGGATTCCAACTACAGTGGAACTTGGCTGATTCGGGGTTCAGCCAAAGGTATTCATCCAGGCTTATTAAGCATCATGATTCTGCAATCATGCTTGTTTGTTTGTTTGTTTATTTATTCATAAAGCGCTCCTCACCGGAAGGTAACTGGGCGCTGGAATGCATACCTGCCCAAGAATTCAGCGTGAATGTGGTAACTGCTTGCAAAGATTTTCCTGCAGTCGGCCGAGGTGAGGAGTTGGAAACACATTCACATGCTCAAGAGCTATACCTTGCTCACTCATGACAATGAAGGTTTACTTGGACTTTTCATGGACGCCTTTATCATCCCGGTTGGTGGAATTTACACCATAATTTAATGGCGAAATGTAATCTTTTGTTGAGTAAACCCGAAAATTGTACTCTGTGCTATCGTTACGAAGTGTCTTAGAAGGCTTAATCTGTACACGCGGGGTGCCGTGTCCGATTGGAACACGTGCCCTGCTGATTGGAACATGCAGATATTGGAACAGGCCACCTTCACATGTACAATGGATGTCGATAAGGATATGGTTTGACCCTAATTTATTTTTAAAGTGCATTTTTGACTGAGATGCCTGAAACTATTGCTGACATCCACGCCTTCTGTCCCCATTTTTTTTTTGTTTCTTTTATTTTGACTGTTTCTTTGTTACTGTTTTTTTTTTACTGCGCATAATCCTAGCAAGCAGAGTCTTGTGTGGCACATGATAACATAGCCCTTTCTCGGTCTCTCATCACAGTCTAATGAAGGGAGGGTCCTGATTGTTTGGGCTCTGCCATATAGCAATGAACTTCCCTGCCTCTCACCCCTAACGCAGTGCAGACTGCTTAAGAAGATATCTTGGACGGCTGCCAAATAAGAGCTGAGGAGACCCTGAGTTACTGGTGCTGTACCCATGCGTCACCTCTGACCTCTCCTTCCCCAGCTCCATCTATTCTGCATGTGAGGTTGTCTTGCAATTCGTGTTTATGTATTTTAAGCCTCTGTGAAGGTTGTTTGTACCACTGCCACTTATATTGTTGGTCTTCTGAGCGCTGGGCGAGGGGAGGGCCCACTGCAGATACTCCCTGTACTGGATATTCTGTGTGTGAGGGGGAAGCTTTCTGTGCAGTTGCCTGTTTTGTATTTGTCTGAATGAGTGGATGGAGTTTTGGACCGGCTACTGCTACTCATGCTTTAAGGCAGGAGTCTTCAAGTCTGTTCCTCGAGCGCTGATTCCATCTCATGCTTTCAGCACAACCACACCAAAAAAAATTGCAATGCAGTGATTTGAAATGGGATTTGTTCACTTAGTGATTGATCCAGAAAATCAGTGGTCAGATTATTTAACATGCCCACTAGTGCCAAAAAGTGGGCAACGGCTTAGATTATAAGGAATGTAGCAAAAAGGTTGTGCCCCAGTCCATATCATGCAAAAACCCTTAGACTGTTTTGTGTACTTTGTGTTGCTGTTAACATACACATATATGTTTACTACTTTTCGATGTTAAGAACATAACATACCATAACAACAGCAAACAGTTAAATAACTGTTCACTTGTTCATTTCATGTTTTTCCTAGTGCAGTGTAAAGACAAAAAAAGACCTTTTATTGGACTAACTGAAAATACTATGAAGAGATGGAACAAAGCATTAGCTTTCGAAGTCCCTCATAATTCTTAATTCCCTTATATGTCACAGAGGAAACTTGTTTTATATATAATACGTTTGTTGCTAAATTCATTTGCTACACTTTATGGCACAAGGGCAATGTTTTGATAATCTGTCGTCAAGTGTGGTTGAGGTCTTCAGTTAGAAACCTCTCCCTGCTTATCTGTATCTGAGGGTCACTTAATTGCTTTAAATGCCCTGCACTATCAATCAGCACATTTTTCCAGCAGAACATTACCGAGTATTGTGCTAAAGGACCAGGTAGAACAGCGACTGTTTTTGTTTAGTAGCGCCCCATATTGCCACCGCACGTTCAACTGTAGCAGGTCACAGGCAGGTTGGCATCTTTTTAGCATTAATCTGTACCAAGTATGCAACTCTCCCGTCACGGCCTTGAGACCTTGTGCCCCGGTGACCTCCATAACCACATTCTGGCACGAAAGGGTGGAAGGGAACCTTGATTCCACCACGCTAGCCTCATTGTCTCTCACCCTCTCGCCGGAACAGGTCCAGCCTTCCAGTCCCACGAAGAGGAAGCTGTTGGGGGAGAAAAATGGTCTGAGGGATTCAACTCCAGGGAGGGCTCCAACCGTGCCCCAACGCCCTGCAGAGACCAGGCAAGCTTAACATAAGCCTTCCTTAATGGACCAATTCTGGTTCCCCACCAACAATCTTCTGCTATGCATGTGGTCAGGACCAGAATGCTCTGAAAAGGGAAAAACTAAGGGGTGACAACATATACTTAAGTCCCACCCATTTTCCTGTCTGTTTTAGATTTAAGTGTCTCTCTGGTTAACTGAGGCCTCTGCGACTCTTGATTAAAGCACAGGTCTCCCTTGATGTTTGTGATGAGAGCAGACTTCCTGTCTCCCTCAAATCACATATTTCTCCCCTCTGAAACGGGTCCCTCTGCAGGGGTACTTACAGTAATTGATGGACTCAGACTAGCCATTCACTGCCTTTCACACAGAGGGGTGAGATCTAGTTTCAAGTGGCACATTGCATACCAAAGGGGGGTTAGCCCACCTTTCCTGTTGTTCTTTTTGGCAACCAAACCCCTTCAGGCTTGCCTCAATTATCTCTTGTTAGTATGCACTGCCACCAGCCAAATTGACACAACAGGAAAGCAGATCCATGGAGCCTTCAATATTTAAATTAGGCTGCCCTGGAGTAAGATGTGCCTTCCCCCTTCTTAAGATGCTTTGATGTACCCGTGGCTTTTTCATTCCAGCTGAATATGAAAGGGGAAGGCAGCACCTGTAGGCCGTGTCTTCCTGGAGTACACGTGACTATGAGTTTCATGTGGTGAGCAGATACAATTTGTGGGGAATGGCCACACACATGTTTGAAGGCTAATCTCCCATCATTCATTCTTATTTATCAAGAAATAATGAAGCCCAGGGGAGCCCCTGACCCCACTTGCAGATGGTCGAATTCTTCACACTGTCACAGCTTTTGTGATGGGCCATTAAGTACAGCTAATATATACAACATGGACCCCCTCATAGGCCCTTTCAAGCTAACATCAACCAGATTGCAGGCTAGAGAATTTGAACAACTGTCCATGCATGTCACAGGGAGAATGCAGGGCCATTCCTAGGGCCATAAATTAGCCTCCTCCAATCGAAGCTACTTGTGCCACATGAGATACCCCCACGGAACCCAAAACAGCATGATGCACACCCCATCGGCCTACACATGTGTGATATGCCATATTTCCTGATATTTGCATTGGTACATCATATCTGTGATTAAAGCATGTGGGGAATATGTACCAACCTTGTAGCACCAAACAATCCATGAGTCCACACACATTATAACCACATGATTTCTGTACCACGCAGCATACCCAAGAATGTACAAATTGTAACCCATCCACTACACTACCTGGTAACACGGGGAACCCTATCCAGCCGTGGATAACGAGACCACTGCACAGACCATGAAATAAGCAACAGCAGCACTACAACAAATGCACCTGCACAATCATCGAACAGGCCTTGGTGCACTCAAGAATCACTTTTACTCTCAGCACCATAGAAGGTGTGCCCAATCATTGCCATGTGCTGCATGCTGCACAGTGTGGCCATCAGGCACAGCAGCCCCATGCCCAATGGTGGCATTGAAGACTCAGAGTCTGATGAACATGGCCCGGACAAAGAGCCACAAGCACATGGCCAGCAGCAGGACAACATGATGGCCTTGTGCTACATGTTGAACTTGTGAACAACTTCTTCCAATCGAAGTAAGCACGTCTCTGTAAATTATGTCAATATTGTTGCTCATTCAATTGTCCTTGACTTATTAAAAATGTGTGTCATAAAATCATCTATTCTTTTTAGTATTTGATTTTTATGAATTAATTGTTGTTTCTGTATACTATATTGTGTTTCGTGACTGTTTGTTATTTATTGTGTAGTGCCTAGAAACTGGATATTCTGGCAATTTGCTGCACTCAATAAACGAGATTTACTACAAACCACCTCTAAACTCCACCACCCATCTGATCCGAACTCCCCTAAAGGACAAGCCACACACCACGTGTATTCTACTGTATTTATTGTACAGGGAATGGAGGGTGTGGACGCGCTGCATCCTGTGGGTGGTTGAAAAACATCAGTGGACAATTGCACTGCACCAAGCAATGTTAAAAGAAATGCCCACAGTCCATGAAACTACATTCTTCCAGAGAGTGGTCCAAAAAGTACAGGCATAAACAGGCGGCAAAAACAAATCCAGCCACCAATACAACAAACACAAATTGAATTCCAAATCAGAACTGGGAAGTTCAAAAAGATTGGGGACATATGAATGTGCAAAACTCCTTAACGCAATCAGACCTTATCTGTCAAAAGACACTTGCACTAACAGCCAGGGCCATAACCGGCTCGCGACTTGATTACTGCAATATTATTTTCCTTGGGACCTCCAACAAAAATCTTGAGACGCTCCAAGTAATACAGAACAGTGCCCTACGCGCTGCACAAGGCATTGCCAAGAGAGTGCACATCACCGCTGCCAGAAAAGCGTCCCACTGGCTCCCCATATAGGAAAGGATCTTATTCAAGGCTCTAAGCATCACCCACAAATGTGTCCATCTTGCCGCCCCAATGTACCTTTCCCAGAGGATCCACCCGGTCTCCTCCACAAGACCCACTAGGTCACCCTATGCCAGCATGCTCTCAGTACCCAGGGTAAAAAGGACCAGAGCAGGGGGCTCCAGCTTCCCGTACCTCGCTGCCGTACACTGGAACACCCTCCCTAGCTCCCTGCGCTCTGAACCCTCACTGACCGCCTTTCGGAAAGCCCTGAAAACGACCCTGTTCATCTAACAAACACATGGCCTAGCCCTCATGATTATATTGTATGATGTATTATGTGGTATATCTGATCACAGGTCACTGCCTCACTGTAACCCAAGGCACAACCTGCACACATTGTAACTAAGTCTTCCTTGCAAGTAACAGTGCCACAATGCCCCTGGGCTGTCTGCGCGCTATATAAATTTAATAAATAAATACATAAATAAAGATGTACATACTCGTGGCGCTTCTCTGGTGGGTCATGTCTTGCTGGAGCTGGTGGGTGTAGAATCTTTCACAAGTGCATGCACAATGCTGGGGTTGACCTCACTGGAAGCTTATTTGCCCTTGGACAAAGAGATGGGGAATAGGTGGAATCCCTACCCAAAACGTTATTCATTAGGATAACGGACTGCTCTTAGCCGGCCAGCATTTTTATGATGGCAACCTGTGACTGCTGCTGTTGGAGCTGATCTCCATCATACAGCTTGGTGAATCCAGGGGATTCATGCAGTGGGCCTAATGGCAGACAGCTGTTGAGAAGGCACTGGCAGCATTGCAAGTGGCCTGCCTGTGCCTGGAGCCCTGATCTCAGGTTAGTCGTGCATCCTCCCTGCTCTCAGTGTAAGGCTCAGAAGAACCAGCACAGGCCTACTCACAGGCCAATCTGTCAACCTCCATGGGCTGGGCACATGCTTCTACAGCAGATACTGCAATGGCTTGCTCTCGGGCCAGTCAGGCAACCTCCCCAATGTAGGCCTCTGCAGCAGCCACTGTGGCAGCAGAGACCTACTCTTGGGATAGACAGTCATCCTTCCTGACCCTATCGTAGTCCTATGATGCCAGTGCAGCCACCTGCTTTCTGGAAATATGAGATTCCTACCTTGCCTGAACACAGACTTCTGCAGATGCTGCAGCAGCACCAGCTTCAGAGATATGCTCTCAAACAAGCAGAGTATCCTGTCTGGCCTCTTGCTTTGCTGCTTGTGTCTCCTCAAGCAGATCTGCCCTCAGCCATTTGAATGCCACCAATATCTGGTGGATGCAGAGGCCTTGCTAGGGGGGCTTAGGGGTCTATAGCCCCGGGTCTTTTGGTTGTAGCCCCGGATAGAATCTCAGGGCCTACAACAAAAAGCCAAGCTAGCCCTGAGTCCTGACAATCCTGACATTAGTTTAGCTCCAGAACTTTTCCAGACCTAGCAACACCCATGGGTGGACGTCCTCCAGGGACTCATGGATATCCCCCAGCAGTGGCCCAAGTGTGAAGCAGGCCACAAGCACTTCCCACCCATTGGCCACTACCCATGCCTGGGGTGCCTTGATGGTTGACAATCTCTGAATGATATCTGCCAAGAGGCTGCCAGCCACAGGGATGGGTGATATGAGTAAAAGAGGTAATCCAGATTTTCTGGATGCCTATTCCTGAGTGGGACGATATCCAAGGTTTCCTGAAGGTTGTGCTGCACACCCCATATCTGACCTTTGTAAAGATGGATCCACAGGGGTGGCAGGGGTCTTCTACACCCCAGCCCTCAGCTGCAGGATGTCACATCGGGCCAGGGTGACCGTGTCAATGGCTCTGTCAGTGGTGGCACTGTCCTGGGTACTGTGGCCATGCTGCTGTGTAGTAAGAAGAGTGGAGAGCCAGAGCTTGATGTTGTCATCTGGTGGAGGGACAGTGGTGAGGAGCAGTACTCTCCTCTGTGTCCTGGTGGCTGGATTTGCTTGACAACTCCATACTGTCATCACCATCGCTGATGTCTTCTTCCACATCTTTATCCTCTGCTGCGTCAGCTTATCCTCTGTGAATAAGAACATATTTTTAGTGTGCCAGGTACATGGAACAATGTGGGCACCATCAACAGTTACTGCACAGAAGCATGCTGGCTAGTGAAATGTGATGTACATTGTCCACTTGATGGTTCATTGTTGGAGTATCGTGCGCCCACAACAACGGGCATGTGGGATTTGTTCATGAGAGAATGCACTGCACAATGTTTAAGCACTGTATAAACAGGTGTCAGTTGACACATAGAATATGGATGTATGCCATGCATGTTTTAGTCACAGGACATTTAAAACAGTTCCCCCAGATGGACATGCCCATTCACATTTGTTCCTCATCCTGTTGGGGACATTACTCAAGCACATGCATCCCCACAGTAGCCATGGAAAGGTATGTCTTGACAACTCCTATTGGTGCTACACTAAACTCTATGGACGTTTGGATACCAGGGCCCTAACACCCTGTTTTTGCCATTTGTGGCAGCATGGTTGCACATGCCATCTGCAATATGAGTACTCAAGTGGGCATTTACGATGGTTATCTGTATTGTCCCCCTGGCTCAGACGCATGTTTTTTGCACAGGGATTCCATTCCAATCCATTAATTTATGGTTTAGTGATTGTAGAGGAGAAACAGGCATTGGTACTGGTACTCCCATTCCATGGCTACAGCACCCTACCTCCTGGCCTACAACGGTTTTCTCTGTAAAATAATAGGTGAATATCTGGTTTACGCCTTCTCAGTGGTCAGTGCAGCCCTTTGCCACAGTTTAATAGTGATTTGATGGGATTTGATATTTTCCAATGGGTGTACACATGTATGGATGCTGCCATTGTGTCACCCCCTTCCCCAGGATCTGTGTCATCAAGCAGTCCTTTAATTTATTTTTAGAAATTGTGTTGAGTGGGTGCTGCATGCATATCACACTGGTCATAAGTGGATAAGTCAGATGCACAGTTAAATGGATCAGACACTGCTTCCCTGCAGCATAGAAGAAAGACAAGCATCATGCTGGTAAGTGGTGGCATGGAATTGCTGCATGGTCATCCAGCTGTTTTCCCTATACATTCACATTCTGCGTTGCATGGACAGCTCATTTGATTGTGTGTGGCTTGTGGTATGGGGAAACTATGAATGTCATCACTGTGTAAGGCACATGCGCCCTCATTTGTACAAAGTGCTGAATCATGCATACTTACATGGATCCTGTGTAGTCAAGGTTTTCAGAATGTGTTGTGCATCTTAAGGACATTCATGTTTTGTACTGGGATCAGTGCATGTGGGTCATGTGACAGGATGGCTATTGCCTTCTACCCACTGTGATGGGAAAGGCTCATGTCCTAATGGCACAATTGCTGGTGAGGGGCATGCAGCAAAATGAAACACCTGATTTTACTTTTCCCTATGTGTGCATGATGTGCCATTCATGATTTTGAGCATTGGTCGGTCTATGTTATTCCATTGGGAGTTAACCAGGTCTTAATCTGCTGACCTGTCACTGATGCAGGTGGACAGCAGTGAAGCAAAAGCCACACATGTCACAGTTATCAATGCTAGCGCACTGCATTCTTTGTGAATGCTAGCCCTGATGTCACCCCCTTTGGTGGTACATCTTTGTGTGTTCATACTCCAGGCACATGGGAATAGTTGAAAGACCAAAGAAATATCGAGGATTAGTATCACAAAATGAAATACGCCAATCACGGGTCAAAAAGATACAAGTATCTTTTATTCTGTACAGATTCAAAGCAAACAGATAGCTATTTGGCTCCCAACACCTCCCAGTGTGTAGCAGCAGACACAGTGTGGGGTGAGAGTGCTGGACATCTTAACGCGGACACTTTTATACAATTTTCCAAACATTGTGCAGCCCCTCTTCAAACGAATAATTTACATGCTAGGGTTTGTGGCAAATACTACAATATTGTACAACGGATGAAACAAGTTTGCATGTCCATGAAGTTACAACAGTGACATTGGTTCTCTGATCCACAGTAAGTCTTGCTTCAAGAAAAAACACAATATATTGCAACCAAAGCACATGGTTTGAGTTTGCTCTACATTGTTCCGCTGTTTAGATGAAGATGATGCTTGTGAGCGCAGACAACACTTGGATTGTAGTTCAGACGAGTCACAAGGTTTCTTTGCAAAGAACAAACAGTCTGCTCTCGGTCAGCCTTAACATTAACAAAACTCAAAGGTCGTTCGGCTTGGCTGCAAGTTGAAAACACAATCCACCATTTTAGAGCACAAAGCAGGAGTTGAAATCAATATGGCAGATGATTCTTAAAATGGCGGCGAAGTTGATCAGAAATCAAAGCATTTCGAACGTGGTTTTCCCTGCAATTGCGAATGGGCTCAGGCCAATATTGATAACAAGGCTGTATTATATGAATACAGTTTAACATAGTGGCGTTGTATATACAAGTTGGTGTGCACACATGAGGGTTAGCTCAGTGGTGACTCCAGGTACCTGGTGGGGTCAAGAAGGACTGTGGGCAACTGTTGCCTGTGTTCTGCTGCTCACTCTAATATGGCAACAACTTATGTTCAATGTTCCTGCCAGATCTACTTGGGTTGATGACTGGGGTCAGGGGTTCACATGGATGTGTTTCATCTCATGTGGTCATCATCTTCCATGTGTAGATGTTAAATAGTGTTATGCGGGCACAGGTACATGCACACATTATCATCAGGGACATCTCATGTGGGTGCAGATGGGGTTGATGTCAGATGTCCCTCTTTATAGTCACAGAGGGGGTTGTCACTGTCACATGTGGCCATTTTTAGGCGTATGTGTTGGTGTTGGACAATCGCGCACTTTTTCCAAATCTGCAGTAGACTCACTCTCTGGCCCAGTCTCGACTCCCCCACTTCCCCATGGTGGCCAGTACCAGCTCATTCCATCGCCATAGGTCAAGGGTGGTGGAAGTGAGCCACCTCCTATGGCCAGGCATTGCCTGAGGTGTTTTGTGACCTGCTTCCAGACATGCCTCTTCAGCACTTACATTTTGCAGGTTTGCCTTCCCGATGTTGTTGTGCTGGCATTACAGGATCTTTAAACGGTTGGGACCTACAAGGAATTCAGACTCCTTCATGACTACCTCCACCAGGACCTTAACATCCCCATTTGTGAACTTGGTACAGCCTGCTGTGGCAGGGTCCTGGTATGTGTCCTGTGTTGTTTGGTGGAAAGGAGGCACACTGGCCAGGCAGGGAGTTAATAATTGGTGCAGGCATCAGGAACAGAGCATTGGCCAATCAAATGGCAATTGGGAGGAGGCAGAGAATGTGGATGTGGTCTATGGAGCAGGCAAAGACATTCGATGTGCCAGTAGGTGGATGGTGGTGGCAGGAGCAGAGGGTGAGTGTGTGTAGGGGTTTGAGGATACATTGGTTAGGTTTTCACAGAGGTAAAGAAGATGGTTTAATTGTCAGGGGGGCAAGGACAGACCACTCGGTGTCACTTGTTCAGGGGGCAGTAGCAGAGGTTAGGGCATCCTAGGGGAAAACGAAGTCTGGAGGTCCTGGGCAGCAGAGGTCAGGGGTCACTTGGACAGTACATGTCAGGGATGTCTTGGGAGCAGCAGAATTCACGGTGTCATGTGGGCAGTAGACGTCTCGGGCGCCTAGTAGCAGCAGAGGTCTGTGGGCTCCATGGGCAGCAGAAGTCAAGTGTTGAATGGGTAAATTTATTTATTTTTTACCCCACAGTTCCTGCCCGGGCTTACTGTTGTGGGACCTCAGGGGGTTAGTGGGTTTTTGGGGGACTATAATCTTCTCAACTCTTTGATGAGCACTGCACTGCATCCTCCCGATCTATGCTGCAACTGGCGTGGATCCAGACACTGGAATGACACACTGCAGCATAATCGTGCAGCGTAAATATGAGGCGTATACGCCTTGCGAGGCAGCATTACCATTCGCCTTGGAAACCCAAGTATGCCATAACAGAATGAAAATGAGGCATGCTTGTCGTGCTTTTATGCTTCACATAAAATACGCCACCACAAACATGAACTACTTCGAATGGCAAGTTAAACGTTCTTTTGTTAGGTAGACAGTAACAGAAACACATTTTGTTAAAACATGTCCAGAGAAACAATAGTTACTTTCATGCAGTTTTGATCAGATCAGATGAAATAGGTCTGTTTTGGGCAGAAATAATGTAGAGATCGTAGCAGCTGACAGACCCTAGGCCAGGGCGTGCACAGATGAAGGAGAATAATTGTAACACAGGATCATCAGCATTCACTCATGGGTAGGAGCGCAACAACAAACACGATTAAATAAAAATATAAATAGCCAAAACTGATCTATTTGCCATCGACTACCCTCGCTGATACAGACCTCCCCAATCAGAGTTTCCACTCAATCTCAGGAGTAAGCAATCCTCGTCTGGGAGGCAGTTCTGCACTCATGAAGTTTGAATAAGCAGTTGAGACATACTTTAAGGGAAAATGAGGTATAATTCTAAAGGTGGGTGGTAACATCTAAAACATGTACCACCTGGCGTTTAGTGTGCTAAACGAGAGAGCTGGACACATGTAGTGATTAAGACAGGAAGGTCAGTCTTGGACCTATTAATGTTTAGCTGTGTGTCACAAAGCTAAGCAGTATTAATAACAGGCAGATATAGCGAGTTATACTCTAAGTAGAGTTCATTACGGGTATTTTCAAGTTTCTGCCGAAATAATATTGAAAGGTAATGAAAAACAATCAAACGTGGCAACATGATGACTTCTACATGGAGTCCGACAGTTCTTGGTTTAGCAAGTCTAAATCTGGGTTTCCCTCTCAGAGAGGTACATCAGTTCATGTCTCACACACAGTCCTGTTGTTTTTAAGTGTCTCTGACCCTTCTTTCTTGTCTCCTTGGTTCTCAGCTTTTCTCCTTGAGGTTTCAACCTTTCAGGAAGGCATGCCCAGAGATATCCCGTTCTGTATGTTTCAAAACAGTAGGTCTTGCAAAGGCGTGATGCAGTGGGGATTTGCAAAGCCCCAGAGCTTCCAAAAGGGGATGAACAATCAGGCAATCTCCACTGTGTCTAGTTCGCTCTCTTCCTGGGCACTAACTCTATCCCGTGAAATACTGACCTCATCCTCCTCTTCAATGACCAGCAATGGTATTGTTCCCAAAAGAGTCTCATTTTGCATTTATAGCAGCACACAAAGCCCTCGGGCATCTAGGGGCTAGTTACAGTAAGTGTGCACTGTTATTCTACAAAGTGCAAGACCACACATAAGGGTTACAACCGGTGGGTCTTGAAAAAACATAACTAGGCAGAGCCTCACAGTGCGGGGCAGTTGTATAGTTAAACATGGAATACGCAATTTCAGTAGCAAAGCAGGGGTAGGTGCACAATATGTCAAAGCCACACCTCATGGTACGTGGGCTAGCTCAGGTGAACAGGTAAGCATGTAATACAAAATTAGAGTAGGTACACAATCTGGCAAAGCCACACCTCACACTGGGAGGGGATACCTCAGGTGCACAGGTAAAAATAGAATACAACATTAGAGTAGGTTCACAATCTGGCAAAGCCACACCTCATGGTACGGGGCACCTTTAGGTGTACAGTGGACATAGTAGGTAGGTTACAGGCATACTACTGTATAAATGCAGTGCAAGGCTGATGGTTCCTAGTAGGTGAGATACAGCCATGATATTGTATGTTTATTTATTTATTTTATTTATGTATTTATAACGCGCCAAAGCTCGCAAGCATCAGGGCGCGACAAGAACATGAAAAAAGACAGAGGTCACAGGACTACATAAAAAGAAAAGATGAGGTCTCAAGGGAGTCCAGGCTGAATAATTAACGAATTACCGGAAAAGTAACGTTTTCAGCTGCTTCCTAAATAGGGAGTGACTGCTTTCCAGTCTGAGGTTATCAGCACAATGCTGATGTGTCCTAGTAGGCGAGATACAGGCATGATATACATGCAGCGCAAGACTGATGGGTCCTAGTAGGCAACATACAGAAATCATACAGTATAAATGCAGCGCAAGATACAGGCATCATACAGTATAAATACAGCGCAAGGCTGATGGGTCCTAGTAGGTGAGATACACGCATGATACAGTATAAATGCAGCACAAGGCTAAGGTGTCCTAGTAGGTGAGATACAGGAATGATACAGTAGAAATGCAGTGCAAGGCTAAGGGGTCAAGGTAAGTGGGATACAGATATGAATCATATGCAGCTCAAGGCTGGCCAGGCAAGTTCAGTAGTTTCAGGCCATAGTACAGTACAAGTGCAGCTGCAGCGTGAGGCTCATAGTAGGATGGGTTACAGATAAAAATCAAACACATTGCTGGGCTGAAAAGACATGAAGCAGCAAAATAGATAATTATGGCTGGTTAGATACCGGCCATATCTAAGCAATACGAGCCTGCACGGCATTAATGGAATGAGTAAAGCATTTGAGAGTAGGGATTATATGGCTTGTTCAGATCTAATCAAGAACAAAGGACAGTGCGTGATCGGTTGGAGTAGCAAAGTTATGAATGGTGAGCATACTGGGGGCATCTTCCTTCTCCTCTCTCATCAACCTTTCTCCCCTCTTCTACAAACATGCTTTTCCCCACCTCCTTCTGTCTCTCTCTATATGAGATCCTAGTGTTTTCCACTGACTTCTCTGTTCTACCCTTCTCCTGTCTAGCGTTCTCTGTACCATCATCTATGCAGCTTTTCCAGGATCTTGCTCACAACTCTTGTTCAACTTATTCCCATTGTTCTCTTCACATGGTCCCTGGTAATTTCAATCAATCCCCTTCTTAGAACCTCTGTACTCCTCCTTTGTAATGTTCAGTCCATCTCCACTGTGGTATTCCTCCAAACCTCCTTTTCTCATGTGTGTCCTCCTCCTGTTCAGTGTTATTTCCACCTCCCTGGTGATTTCTTACAACCTCCTTGAAGCAATTCTGCCCCACTATATCCCCGCTGTGCCATCCAACCTACCACCTGGTTTTCTCTGTCCCTCATTCTTCCTGCCTCCAACCATTCTTCATGCTTCCTAATTTTTCCAACTTTTTCCTTATGTCCTCCAAAACCTCATCTCTAGCGTATTCCCCCTGCCTAACCTTCCAAAAATGTTTCCGTAACTGAAAGCATGGTACTGCGGCATTTATCAAGCACTAAATCCTTTGCATCCACCATGCTAATAATGAGTTAGTGCACCCAGGCACAGTAGTGATTTCAAACTTCTGATTGTTCTTTATGATTTTCAATGTTCAGTGCACTGGAATATAAGGTAACCCACATGATTGCTCTGAGACATGGACTGATATCTTATAGAGCCCATCTATTGTTTTGGAACATGCATGTGCAGTCAGCATGCTGCCAGGAGGACTGCCATTACGTAGTGTTCCAAAATGCTGCGGCTTCTGTTCCGTGGGATGCGCCACCAAACCAGGTGTTGAGGGTCTTCTAACAAGTCCTGTGTCATTCCTGTATCCTGCAGCCTGACAGACAAGCCTAGCACTGACATTGCATACTTCGGGCAACAATAGATATCGCTTCTGGGATCATCCCTTAAAGAGACTGTCAGAACATTAGCATTCACTGTGACAGCCCTCTCTCATAGAGCTGCGGCATGGTGGTTTGATCCTGGGGATTCCATGAATAACCACTCTTGGCCGAGCATCATGGCTTAGATGATGGCACTCGGCTCCTGTAACCAACCAATGCAGTGCCCCAAGTAACAGTCAAGGGACGTCATCAGGTGTTTGACTTTGACTGAGAAGGCAGTTCCGCACAGGGGATAGCCTTGTGCATAGTGTGGTGTATTTTTTTTTCATAAAGAGTATAAATGGAAGCAGACGCATAGTTCACAACGTGCAGTTTTCTCCCTACTGACAGATCATGGACTTCTGCCTACTTTGGATCTATAGGACGGGTAACATCTCTCTGTAATCTTTGCCATTCTTAGTCCAAAGACAGCAAACAAAATACGTACATAATCATCATAAACATTATGACCAGATCACTTCCAACATCAGCCCTTACAAAGATGTTTATTAGAAGCACAGTACTGACCGATAACAAGCCTCTGTGTGAACTAAGCTAAACTTTGCATAACGTGCTAACATTTCAATCATAATGGGCTTATCACAAATCAGTCTTTGAAATTTCAGTGGATGCATGTGTTCTCTCTATCATTAATGGGAAGACCACGTTTCATGCTAACATCTGATATGGTTTCCTCAAACCCTTTCAGCCTCCTTTGCTCTAAGACTTTCATCATCCAGTAGCGTAGGTTTTTATTTAGACTGCCGAATTTGCCCCTTTACAAAGGGGGCAGACTTCGTGTTTGTAGGGATACAGGTGGCCCTCTGCTGGTGGCACCCTAGATCGCCGCATTTGTGTAGCACCAGTCAGGTCACCTTTTCACTTTTCATGTGTGAGGTCCAAAATGTACAGCCTTATATAAAATGGACAAATAGACATTGGAAAGGTACATTAACACTTGAGATAATTACCCATTCACAACGTAATGGCTCTGAGTGAACCCAAACCATGATGACCACCGTTATTTTATTTATTGATTTATAGCATTTATTACACGCCCAAACCCAGACGTATCACGACGTAGGTTATATGGGTGTGCATATCTGGTTACATTGGAAATTACAATACAGTCAGAATAAGGTACAGTGTCAGTTGGCAAAGAAAATATGACAGTTCGTAGAAAGGACAGTGTTACAATAGTGACACATTTTACAAGGAATATTGGGGCTCATTAGAATGTGTTAATAGACATGTTTTAATGAGAGTCTTAAAACGCTGGTGGGAGGGCTCATTTCTGATTTTCATGGGCAGAGCATTCCACAGCATGGGTGCAGCAACTGGGAAGCTGGCCCCCTAGCCCTAGCGATCTTGAATCTTGGGACGAAAAGTTGTGTGCCAGAGTCCAATCTGAGTGGTCTGATGGACCTTTTTTGGGTGACACTGCTGTTGAGGTATGCAGGGGCGTCCTTAGAAATACATTTGGGTGTGATGGTGCGGGTCTTGAAAAGGATTATGGCTTGTATAGGTAGCTAGTGGGCTTCTCTCCTGATGTGAGAGATATGGTCTATTTTCTTGAGACCATGGGCATCCTTTAAGCCTTTGTTTTGACCCCTTCAGAGGTCATTCTAGGCTGCGTGTGACACGCATACGTTCAGTCTTGTGTTTCTGGGTGCCACAGCGTAGTGCAGCTTTATTTTTCCACACACGTGGTCTAGGAGGGGTTGCGTGCACCTTACTTCCCTTTTTTGGGGTGCCTGAGCGTTGCGTGACCCGTCATCTTTCCCCAGGTGTGACATACAGCCTTGCTAGAGCACTAGGGTACGATTACCATCTGGTACCCAACCCCTTCGACCCCCAATTGCCCAGGACAATAGTTCACATCGACTCCCATACGCACAATAACATCAGTGCCATGGCTGGGAGACGAACAAGCTGTAAGGGTGGCAAATTGGGCCGAGCCCCAAGTGGTGGCTGTGGTGGATCCGGTAGGGGACGTGGCCGTGACTTGCAGGGTGCCCCTAGCCCCCCATGTGTGGAGGAGCAGTCAGGGACACCCATGCCCCCCGCCCCCCTGCTTGAGGGTAACGTGGCTGACACCATCCATGCTCAGCCTTTGTTGGACCAGCCCACTGTGGAACCAGACCTGGCACAGGGTGACTCCATGGCTGACTTCCACGTGGATCAGGGGCAGCTAGGTCATCTGCTGCCCCACGTAGGCAGGCTGGGGAGGCTGCAGGGGCAGCTGCAGCTCCATCCACCCCACCTCTCACACACCCAGCCAGGACAGTGTCGGTCCAAGTTCATCCTGCTGACATTCCCCCTGACACATCACACTTGAGCTAATGCCTGCACCAACTCCCATGCTGAGTGTGCAATCCCACACTCCTAGTACAGAGTCCACTGGGGCTCCTGCCCCTAGTGTCCAGATCGGCGTAGGACACTCAGGATCCCCACCACCTTCCAAGCGGAAGAGGAAGAGTGCTCGTCCAGTAGAGGCTGATGCCCCAGACACGGCTACACAGTCCGGCCCGTCAAGGAAGCCCAGCTTCAATGAGGCCGAACTGAATGCACTTGTAGAGTATGTGTCCGCACATGACCGCGAAATGGTGATTGTTGCAGGATCCAAGACCACACCTGCACAACGTCAGGCACACTGGCAGACCATCGCAGACATCATAAGTGCCCTTGGAATCGTGAGGTGCACAGCTACTGAATGCTACAAACGCTGGAATGACCTGAAGCGCAGGGCAAAGAATAAGCTGGCCTCAAGTCATGCCGCCTCTCTAGTGGCTGGAGGTGGGTCTCCAGCAGAGGACATAGAACTCACTCCTCATGAGCAGGTTGCTGGGACCTACGTCAAGGAACAGATCCAAGGTGTGGGAGAACTGGCAGATTACGAGGCATTGTCCGGTGAGTGCACATGCATGTGTGTGTCATCCATGTGCATGGTGTGTGTGTGAGGGCTTCTGTTTGGGTGCCAGGTGAGGGTGTGTGTGCCTGAGTGGTTTGGGTCACCCATGTGCCTCATCCAATACATTCTGCGCATCAGCATTTGGGTATAGCAGTATCCCTTCTGCCATCATTAGACATCCAGCCCAACACCACACCAGTTGCCCTTGAAATGTCATCTTGCCACAACATTTTTGCTTATTTTCCTCTGTTTATTCAGGCAGATTGTTTGCATACCACCACTTTTACTAGGCATTTCTCAGTCCTATTGTCACATGTCTGACATGGCTATGGTACAGTGGACTGGCTTTGTTTCCTGGACATGATTTGTTTAGACATGTCCCTGTGCTATAGGACCATTTTGGACTGGCAGCTCCAGGTTAAACAATTGAACCATTTCAATGGCCCTCATTACGACCCTGGCGGAAAGTAACTGACCTGACCGCCATAGCGTAAATAGCGTTTCCGCCATTGCACGATGGAGGAAAGTGCGGCTAATTCCGACCCATCGGGCACGAGCATTACGCCATGGCGGAAGTGTAAAGTCCGCGATGGCGGAAATGTCCCCAAAACGCCCCTAACCGCCGTCGTACGGCGCCCTAGGTGCAATTCCGCCACCCATCATAGCGGTCACCGTAATGAGCGGTAATCGCAAAATACGGTGACCGTAAATATATGGAAACGGAAGTAAAAACATGGGGCCGGAACGGGAAACAGCACGCCGTACACCTATAAAATCAGAATCCCAACACAACCATTAAAAATCCGACCCTGAGACACATCCCAACCCGTTAGCCACCCTAGTTAAAACAATCGAAATGGGAAAAGTTGCTAAAAAAGCATGCGACCGCAAGCGGCAGGTCCACTTCTCCCATGAGGAACTCACCGTGCTCACAGAGACCCTCCAGGAGAATGCTGCCGTCGTCTTCTCAACGCAAATGACCAGGACGGCACTTGCGAACAAGAAGGCCATATGGGCCCTGGTGGCACAGCGGGTAAGTGCGGTGGGGACCGCACCCCGCAACCCACAGCAATGCAGAAAGCGATGGGACGACTTGCGGATACGCGTATGGAGCATACTATCAGCCAACCGTAACATTGCCACAGCTACCGGGGGAGGATCGGAATCACCCATCAAGTTGACCCCCTGGGAAGAAATCTGTGCCTCCACCATTGGAATGGAGAGTATAGAGGGAGTCGGAGGGATGGAGAAAGGAGTGCAGACATCCGAAGAATCAGGTAGGTGGGCCAAATAAAACAATGTTAAATCCACAATGTCCAATCATGTGAAGTACCATGTGTCCACATAGTGCAACAGAAACACATGTCCAGGAGAACGTCCACATACATTGGCCTGATAGCGCACTTTAAAACTCACATTAAATACATAAATAATTAAAAATCCTAAAAACACCCTCTACACGTGCAGCATGCACACCCTAACTGCAGGCTGCAAAACAACTGCATCCTCAATCCACACAAAAATGAAACCACCTCCAAGGCCCTGACCCAAATCACCCTCAGGTACCACCCCAATGCATGTGATACATTGCCATTCCAATTTCCACAGACCCATAAATAACGCTCGCCCTCCTTTACTCCACCACATGGTCCGATTCAAACGACGAGCTCCAGGACACCCCTACCAGCACACCTGAAAAGAGGGCCAAGACCAACGGCCAAAGACCCTCCACCTCAGCTGCACGGATCAAGACACGGCAGCAGCACAAACCAAGTGGCAGCACACAGGAGGGGACTTCAACAGGCACCCCAGCAGCCAGCATGCCCACAACAGCAGCACCACAGGTCCCCCCAATGGATGCCACAGAAGGCACTGCTTCTGGTGGCAGCAGCACCATAGGTGACACTGCATTAATGGCAGCATGCTCCGACACAGAAAACGGTGCTGTCGATGTAGGACCCATCCATGACCTGTCTCAATCCCCCTGTTTGTTTCATCCCGTACACCATGAGGATACCACACAGGGGCACCCACAAGACGACGACTGGCCATCCCCCACAAGCCCTGTGGCAAGGCAACATGAGGTGATCAGCCCCTCTGTGACACCACCGCAAATGGCCATGGCCCAGCAGAGGCAACAGTCCCTCGACCAGGTGGTCGTGCAACAGCAGCAACTGGCCACGCTCCTCAAGGAGCATGCTGATGAATGTGGGGGTTCTAAGGCAGTCATAGAAACATCTACTGAGACACTTAGGGCACAAATGGAGAGAAGTACAGAGACACTAAGGGTACAAATGGAGAGAAGTACAGAGACACTAAGGGTACAAATGGAGAGAAGCACCGAGAGCCTGAGGGGGGAACTGCGTGCGACGTCCAAAGACGTATGTGGTGAACTTGCCGCTGTGCGCCGTGTGCTCACTGAGCTCTCACAAACCATTAGGGACATGCATGGACGTGAGCAGGCAGAGACATCATCCGTTGCAAGTTCTGTCCAGGGCAGCCCCCAACGTAGATCTGGGAGGAACCTGCGCTCCACAGGCAGGGGTGCCCCTGATACCCGGAGAGGGGGCTTGCAATAGCGTCTGCCCACTGACAATGAGCATCTTTGGACACTGGTGTTCGGGGGGGAGGTAGGAGGGTGGAGGGGGGGTGTTGGGCTTTCTTGGGTGGCGGGTCGATGGGGTGTGTAATATAATTTCACATATGCTATAAACATTACATAATCACCCAATGAGATGTGTGGACATTGATCTTTGTGTACGAGGCCTTTATTGGCGTACAGTCCACATTGTGCATGTTCCAGACACACACAGTGCCACAAGTCCTGTGTCCATGTATCAGCCACCAGGCGTGAGTGCTAGAAGCATGAATCTATGATATTCTGACGAATTTCACGGGCCTCCTGTGCCTCGCGGACTCCTTGAGGTGCTGCCACATCCCCACCCTCATCATGACCATCTTCAGGTGCTTGCAGTTCTGCGTCAGGGGGCATGGGCACATTTCTACGTACGCACATGTTGTGTAGCATGACACATGCCATGACCATCTTTGCAACCTTCTCATGGCGGTACAGTAGTGCCCCGCCAGACCTGCTGAGGCAGCGGAAACGAGCCTTCAGTAGGCCGAATGCCTGTTCAATGACTACACGGGTACTTGAGTGGGCATGGTTGTAGTCCTCCTCATGCTGGTTCTGTGGGTTCCGGAGTGGTGTAAGGAGCCATCTCTTCAGTGGATACCCGGCATTACCTGTATGTGGACAATAAAGGATGTTTGTGGAATGACATTGCTACGTACGCACCCCCCCCCTTCCTGCCAGGTCATTGCCGCATCACAGACCCCACATTATCATGCATGAAATGAGACTCACCGAGTAGCCAGGATCTGTTCCCTGCGTGTCGCTCCATGTAGCGTGGTATTGTAGAGTTCCTCAAGACCATAGAATCATGGGTTGATCCAGGAAATCGGGCACAACAATGTGTAAAGATCCTGTTGGAGTCACACACCATCTGTACATTAAGAGAATGATATTGTTTCCGGTTGCGGTACTGGGCCTCCATGGCATGTGGGACAACCAATTCCACATGGGTGCAGTCGATGGCACCAATGCAACCCGGTATGCCGGCCAGTGCATGGAATCCAACTTTTGTGTTTGTAATCTCCTGCTCCGAGCGTGGTAAAGAGATGTAGTCGTCTGCGTGCTTCAGGAGGGCATCGAGCACTTGCGATAGTGTCCGTGACAACAGTGGCTGTGAAATGCCATGCAACTGTCCCACTGTGTGCTGGTAGGTGCCTGTGGCCAGGAAGTGGAGTACAGACACCACCTTCAGTAGGGGTGGGATGGCGGTTGGGCTATCTATCATGCTGACAAGGTCAGCGTGTGTCATGTTCACAATGGCCGTTATGGTGTCCCCGTCCAAACGGTAGAGGGTGTGGATCTGCTCAGCAGTGAGGTTGAACGGATGAGCTCGGAGGCGTGGGATTGCGGGCTGCCTGCATGGTGGTAGTGGCTGTGCTGGTGGCCCTTGCTGGCCCTGCCTTGCCCTCCTCCTCCTCCTGCGTCTCCTCTGTGCGGCCGGTTGTTGTAGTAGTTGGTGTTCGTCTTCTTCTTGAAGTTGTAGTACTTGCAGTGCTATCAGGTCCCCCAGGGCCAACATCGCTAGTCCTGCCGGTAGCATTTTGGAGTGGGTGTGGTTGTGGGAGGGGGTTGGGTGTGCAATTTATGTGTTTTCAGGCTGTATAGCCTCCACCTGTGGTGATTCATTCCACCTGTGCCAGCTGCAATCCCCTTTGGGCGAGCACGTCCCGCACACAACGCTGCAATGTGACGCATGGCATCTTGCTATTACAATCATGTATTTAATCCCGATGGCAGTGAAATATTGGTTTATATGTTCATTCTGCTATGGTCCCATTGTTTCACATACTATCTTTGCAGTCGCGAACAAATTTGTGAAGGGTCAGTGGAATGTAGTACTCGATTAACGCTGGACCCTCATGCAGCACTGTACCGAGGTTCACCGACGGGCGGGGCGTCCCATATGTGAGTGAAACCAGTTGCCATTTTCACACACTGCCGCACTACATGGATGAATTTGTGATTTCAGGCGGTCACAGATGCCTTATCGACGTGATGTTGCAAATGAGGAATTCGAAGGACAGCGCTTTCGGTTTTCAGCTAGCGGCGAGGAGACGCCCACAGGTCTGACTGCAAATATAACGTTCTATTGTTTAATGTCCTTGGGACAGGGGCCATGGCGAGAATGCAATGATTGATATGAATAGTATGGGATGCGCAATAGCGTAGTGGACGATAAGGCAGGACGTTCCCAAATACATGTTACTTCACAACACTAGAATTCCGGGCTGGAGCACAGTGGATTTTGCAGACTGCATTACGCACAGACTCAATGGAAGTTTCAAATGTGATGTGAGTAAATAATCAGGCGTTTTCATACCGGGATGAGGGAATGATGTATGGATGCATGGACAGATGATTTAATTGAGAGTTTGCCATGTACATGGCTTTTCGGGATCTATCCCCTTCCCCTGCGCTATGTGATGCAGAGCTGCCATAGTGGGACCATCGTCTATCTGCCCTTGTTGAACCCTCCCTGTCTCGACGCGCCTTCAAACACTTGTGTCTATGCACGTTACGAATCCCATCTAATGGATTCTGTCTTAACAGACGCATGCACACAAACACTCGTTTGTAGTAGTGTTTTCACCTCGATTTATATAGTTATGATTCGCAAGTGATTTTTGGGTGGAAATAATCCTTTTGAGTGGGCTAGCATGCATATGGCTGTGGATTTAGTGTGATCATTGAAGTGAGTAATACAAATGAAGTTCTGATGCCCATGCTATTCTTTTTCATTTCATTTGGGTGACAGGTATCTCCTCCCCTTTTGCCGCTGCCATCTGTATGCCACTCCTGCAGATGGCTTTTACTCCCGACACCTGCTGCTTCGAGTTAATCAGTGGAGCACCATTACGATCTTATGGGACGATCGCCAATGGGCCACATGCCCTTACGCAGTACTAGTGGCTAGGAGCTACATATCAGCCTTTCAGCTGGACTAGTGCCTACCTAATGGGACGGCCCTGCGGTTCTCGGCGCTTCCATGTTGCCTTTTTGAACGTGAATGTAGCCCCTGTGTAACATGAAGGAACAGGGCGTCACACAAGAAGAAGCTGGTCATTTATTGCGGATGCAGCCCACAGTAATGAAAAATATTTCGGAGTTTATGACCTAATAGCTGTATGGGCTTGGTGAATTTGATGTGCATTAAAATTTGATTCTGATTTCAACCGTGTAGCGTTATTCTTTGCAAGTAATGTAGCATATTCCTATTTGTGGAGCGGTGTATTGTGAGGAGATCTGCATTGGGTTCCGGCTTCTGAGTATAGTTGCGTGGTACTGTACTGGCCGCGTTTGCCTACGAAGCCCAGTAAGGTCAGGGATGGGGCCTGCCATTATGACTGTTTTAATGATGTCATGCTCAGGGGCGGGGGATTAGCTTTTGTGTAACAGATGCCGGTCAGCCAGGTGGATTGGTGGAATGATGTGATTATCATACAATGGCTGGTCACAGGTGCCTGTGTTTGCGTGCATTTCTTGGAGGGAGACTGAGGTCATGTCCATTGGAATAGCTTCTGTATTCGTGCCATCTGTGCCCTGCAGCTCCCATTGGCCCCTCTTGAGATGAGCCTGGCTGCTCAGTCACTCTGCCAACTTGTGTGGTACATGCTTATGCTGATGGTTGGTTTGTTTACTGGCAAGAGTACAGGGCTGGTGCAGTCTCCCTCAGGATACTGCTTTGAATGTTGCCTTACACTGGTGTCAAGCGATGGGGGCCTGTTGTTGTTTTGTCTCATGTTTCAGTTCATATTGCTGTACTTGAACCTTCACGTGCCTGTGCTGCATCAGTACGGCAATGGTGCCATGCCAAATATGGATGGCCACTCACAAGGCACTTGGAGCCCCTACATTCATTTGTTCGTTGGCATGCATGGGTGACTTGTACATTTCACTGGTTGCATTGTGTAACTTCATTGCACCTACGAGGTGTTGTGCAATGTGGGCAGGGAGTGGTGTACAGGCACTCAGTAAGGCCATTTACGGTTGGTTCACGATGCCGTAATTCTCACCATGGCGGAATGGTACTTTCCGCCATGCTTGATGGCGTTAAGTGAATGTCCGCTAGGGTCAGCATTCGCGTACCGTTGCGCCATGGTGGTAATTACGGTTTTGCATGGCGCGCGTACTTGGTGCAGTTTGCGTTGGCGTTCACTACGGTGTCGCTGATGGCATTGTACTTTACGGTGACGGGTCATAATCGCACCGAGCGGTATTCGATGGCGGTATTGCATTTCCGCCATCGTTTTTCGATTTCCGCCAGGGTCGTAATGAGGGCCAATGAAAAAATCAATTTCATGAGCAAACTAGACTGAATGAACAATTGGTGCCCTCCTCTCCCTCTTCACTTTATGGCTAGGGTACATGCCATCTGTGTGATGGCATGTGTATTTGACCTGCCAATCAAAGGCCAATGTGTGATGCCACTGCTAGGCAGCATGCAGCAAATGTGTTCATCTTCCATCTTGGTGTCATCAATGTGCGCCATCTGCCTCCCCTTCACACGCAGTGACGGTGCATGCATGGGAGGGTTTTAGTCATGTGGGACATGTGTCAATCAAGTACTGTTTCTGTAGCTTCTCAGCCCTAATTGTGTGCCATAGTGCTAATGCCTGTTTCCATTTGTTTTCTTTTATGTCTTTGCAGGGGATGACGCACTTGATACTGCTGGGGTTGTGGAGATGGTGCAGACCCAGGAGGGGTCTCAGGCCCGACCAACCACTAGTGAGGGACGTGGTGTGGTGGTGGGTGAGAACCCACAACTGCTGCAGGTCGTGCTCTCAAGGGGTGTCTCTGGCTGCACCTCCTCCGAGCTGTATTCAGGTGGCGATTCGGATGATGAGACCTATGTGCCGTCACAGGTGAGTGTTCCTGGGAGGGATTCTGTTCTGTCCGACCCACCTGCACCAGGGTTAGAACCCTCAATGGGGATGTCAGTGTTGGCAGGTATGCCTTTGGTGGTTACGGATGCAGGGTCACACTCCGCAACATCTGATCCTGTTCCTGGGCCAGCAGATCAGAGGGGGAATGCAGTCCTGCAGTCTCAGGCAGTGCCGGCACAGCAAAGCGCAGGTCGCCTTGCCCCAGACAGGTGTGGTGCCCACCGATGTGGTGGCCGTACGCCACCTGGCAATACCGCATGGGAGCAATCCATATATGGTATGGCGACCCAACAGGCAGCATCATCAGAGATGATGGCTCAGGCCATGGATAGGGTGGCCACTTCCATTGTCCCCCCCGAAAGGCTGATGGAGCGAGTGCAGCAGGCAACAGACTCCATCCGCCAGTCACACAGGGAGTACATGTTGGCGTCCAACAGGGACAGGCGGGCGGCACTGGCGACTCTGCGGGAAGCCATTTCCATAGAGTCCCAGGGCCACAGGGAAGCCCTGAGGGTGGAACTCCTTCACCTCAGGACGACTCTTGTTGAGCTTGAGGCTTCAACAAACAGAAGGACAGAACAGAAGCTGGAGCGTCTAACACGTACGCTCTCAGCTGAGAACCAGGCAACTAGGGCGGAGGTCCAGGCATCCCTTGAGTTGTTGCATGGGGACCTACGCACAATTATCCTCCAGAACTAGACCTTCCACACCCGCATGCTTGCTGCCATGGAGGAACAGACTAGGGCTTTGCATGGGCTGCCTCCCATAGTGCCACCACCTCCTGATGCAGCTGCAGAGGGTGAGGAGAGCAACAGCAGTGATTCTCTCACAATAGGGTAGCCGTGCAGGCCATGAGCCCATGGAGGTGTTTTTTTTTCCGCAAGATCCACACAGGTGGGTTTTGGTGTACACCCTGTCCTCGGACCTCTTGGGTGGCCTCCCCCACCCCCCAGGGCCCATTAATGGCCATTTTTGATTATTTTTTTATTTATTTTTTAATTTTGGTTTTTTGGACAGTATGTTGCCTTGTGTGGCTCCCGTGGGCATACGCTGTATTGTGGCTGGGCACATGCAGGCTTGTCATGAATTTGGTTCAGATGCTTGGGTTTGTGTGACACACACCCCTCCTGCTTCCCGTTTCCATGGGTTTGCAAAGGGTGTGCCCAAGTGACATTGACGTACATGGTGACGTTGGACTCCCATTTGATGTGTGGGCAGTCTGTAGTCAATACTGTGTATACATTCATAGTGCATATTGTTGTTGTATTGTACACTGCATGGTGTATTGATATATGCCTCTGCATCCATCTCATCCTCCTACTTTGCAGGTCCATTTCTCATGTCTTCACAAGGCGGTCCACCTTGGAACTGGATTCCATGTTGTAAGCAGTGCACCTACACTCTTGCGTGGCGCTAACACTGTATACTTGGAAGTGTTCGAAGTGCTGGCATTATCAGGTAGTGAGGCTACCAATTTTTTAAGTCTGTAATGTCATGTTCAAGGTAGGTTGGAGGTTGTCTAGGTGATTGGTATTCTTGGTAAGTATTTGGTAATGTGTGTTGTAGGTCCTGCATTACTTTGAGCATTTCATGTGTGGCCATGTTTCCATTAGGGACATTGTAGTTGGTGACACTTGGGGCATGTTGTGGGAATTAATTTGTTTGCTCTTACATTGCATGACATGCCATGGTGTGTTGTGTGGCCGTGCCGGGCAGGGGTTGGGTGACATGGCACTGTTCTCATGTAGTATTTTGCAAGTGGGTATTCATTTCTGCAGCATGGAAGTGTGTCTTTTGATGACACTGCATTGGTGGTGTTTGTGTAGGTAGGGATGCACACATTCTGACACTTCCACATGAACAATTTCAGGCTGCTATGGTTCTGACAGTTGACTGTCCCTTTGTACGTCATAATTGTCAGGTCGAGTCATCATTGCTTATCAGATGGTATGTGCCAGGGCTGTGTGCACTCCACAGGGGTGTGATTTCTATGTGAAGTAATTAGCCACCAGCTGCGTACGGGCTGCCTCACCCTGTGCCCTTTCCCCTCCGTGCGCAGCAGGCGTGCATGTGGTTGGGGATGTGGGGGCACCACCATGTCCACAGCCAGGCCCCGGCGTGTTGCCACATTGTGCAGGACACATGCTGCCACTATGATCCTGCACACTACTGGGGGCGCATATAACAGCTGCCCGCCAGAACGGTCAAGGGAACGAAAGCGTGACTTGAGCACGCCGAATGTGCGCTCCACTATGCCCCAGGTTGCAATATGGGCTGTGTTGTATCTTACCTCGGGAGGCGTGATGGGGTTCCGAATTGGCGTCATCATGTGGGTGCTCAGAGGGTAGGCACTGTCCCCTGGTGAGGAGGTGATGGGTATCATTAGTGGGGTAGTGACATAACTCTGCATCTGACATGCATGCATGTGCCATGGCATTCATACTCACCAAGCAGCCATGTATCGCCATGCCGCCCAGCTTCTAGGTCCCGGCTTAGGGTAGACATTTGGTAAATTAAGCTGTCGTGGGTGGACCCTGGATAGTTGGCATATACTGAGGTGATGATTTCCTTGGCATTACATCCTACCTGCACGTTGATGGAATGCCAGTGCTTGCGGTTCCTATAGATGTGCTCAGATGCCCTGGGGGGACATAGTGCCACATGGGTGCAGTCAATGGCACCTAGCACTTTGGGGAATTGTGCCACACTGTAGAAATCCAGGGCGGCAGCCTGCCTTTCTGCAGGTGTCCTGGGCAGGTAAATGTGCCTGCGGACTGATGGGCGTGCAGTGATGATGTTCAAGACCTGGTGTAGGCAGCATGACTGTGTGGCCTGTGACACCCCACCCACTATGGCACTTGTCCGCTGAAATGATCCTGTGGCCAAGAAGTGCAGTACATTAAGGACCTTCTCCAGGGGGCTGAGTGCTTGGGAGCACAGTGTGGGTGATGTGAGGTCATCCTCCCACTCACTGACCAGGTCCAGTATTATGTGTGGTGGAAACCTGTACCTCCGATACACCTGGCATCCCAAAAAGGCTTGTTCTGGGAGTGAAAATTCGGGTCCTCACTATCCTCCTCCTCCTCCTTTGGTAACCCACGGCCACTGCTGCTAGGAACGGTTTCAGAATTGGACCATTTATTTTTCGCCGCGTTGTAGGCGACCGTGTGAATCTTCCCGCCCACCCCAGGAATACACGTAACACGCTCTCCCAAGCCCAGTCGCGAGTAAATTTTCCCGCCCACCCCTGGAATACACGTACCCCACTCTCACAGGCCCAGTCGCGTGTGGAAGTTCACGCGCACACCGAAATACACGTACCCTGCAAAATCGCGTGTGAAACTTCACACGCACCCCGAAATACACGTACCCAGGGCAATCGCGTGTGGAACTTCCCGCGAACCACGTAATACACGTAGCCTGCTGGTATCGCGTGTGGAAGTTCACGCGGACCCATGAACACGTAACCTGATGGTATCGCATGGGCAACTACCCACGCACCCCAGTAATACACGTACCCAGGCAAATCGCACGTCTGGGGGGTGGGGGTGATGGGAGACATGAGTGGGGGCCTGGTGGAGGTGCCCCTGGATGCTGGTGGGTGGGGGTGCAGGGGGACATGAGTTGGACATGAGTGGGGGCCTGTTGGAGGGTGCCCTGCACTGCTGAGGGGTGGGGGTGCAGGGGGACATGTGTGGGGGCCTGGTGGAGGCTGCCCCTGGATGCTGGGGGGTGGGGGTGGTGGTCGACATGTGTGGGGGCCTGGTGGAGGGTGCCCTGCACTGCTGGGGGGTGGGGGCGCTGGGAGACATGTGTGGGGGCCTGGTGGAGGGTGCCCTGCACTGCTGGGGGGTGGATGGTGGGAGACATGAGTGGGGGCCTGGTGGAGGGTGCCCCTGGATGCTGGGGGGTGGGGGTGATGGGAGACATGAGTGGGGGTCTGGTGGAGGGGGCCCCTGGATGCTGGTGGGTGGGGGTGCAGGGGGACATGAGTTGGACATGAGTGGGGGCCTGGTGGAGGGTGCCCTGCACTGCTGGGGGGTGGGGGTGCAGGGGACATGTGTGGGGGCCTGGTGGAGGGTGCCCCTGGATGCTGGGGGGTGGGGGTGATGGGAGGCATGAGTGGGGGCCTGGTGGAGGGTGCCCCTGGATGCTGGTGGGTGGAGGTGATGGGACACATGAGTTGGACATGAGTGGGGGGCTGGTGGAGGGTACCCTGCACTGCTGGGGGGTGGGGTGATGGGAGACATGAGTGGGGGCCTGGTGGAGGGTGCCCCTGGATGCTTGTGGGTGGGGGTGCAGGGGGACATGAGTGGGGGTCTGGTGGAGGGTGCCCTGCACTGCTGGGGGGTGGGGGTGATGGGAGACATGAGTGGGGGCCTGGTGGAGGGTGCCCCTGGATGCTGGTGGGTGGGGGTGATGGGACACATGAGTTGGACATGAGTGGGGGCCTGGTGGAAGGTGCCCTGCACTACTGGGGGGTGGGGTGCTGGGAGACATGTGTGGGGGCCTGGTGGAGGGTGCCCTGCACTGCTGGGGGGAGGGGGTGCAGGGGGACATGAGTGGGGGCCTGGTGGAGGGTGCCCCTGAATGCTTGTGGGTGGGGGTGCAGGGGGACATGAGTGGGGGCCTGGTGGAGGGTGCCCTGCACTGCTGGGGGGTGGGGGTGCAGGGGGACATGTGTGGGGGCCTGGTGGAGGGTGCCCCTGCACTGCTGGGGGGTGGGGGTGGTGGGAGACATGAGTGGGGGCCTGGTGGAGGGTGCCCCTGGATGCTGGTGGGTGGGGGTGATGGGACACATGAGTTGGACATGAGTGGGGGGCTGGTGGAGGGTGCCCTGCACTGCTGGGGGGTGGGGGTGATGGGAGACATGAGTGGGGGCCTGGTGGAGGGTGCCCACAGTGCTGGGGGGTGGGGGTGCTGGGAGACATGTGTTGGTGATCAGTAGTGCAATGTGACATGTGGGTTGGCTGGGGAGAATGGCCATGGTGGATGGGTTGCCTGTGGGACATGAGCAGGGGTCCAGGGTAGTCCCCTTTGGTGTGGGCTGCCTGCAGGGGCCATGGAGGGTGTAGAGGGAACACCTGGGAGGACCCACATGACCAAATCACGTGTAGCATTCCCCGGCACCACCGAAATACACGTACCCTGCTGAAATCACGTGTGAATCATCCCGCACACCTCGGAATACACGTACGCAGGCCAATCGCGTGTGGGACTTCCCGCGCACACCCGAAGTACACGTACCCAGGCCAATCGCGTGTGGAACTTCCCGCGCATCCCGAAGTACACGTACCCAGGCCAATCGTGTGTGGAACTTCCCGCGCACCACGAAACACACGTACCCAGGCTAATCGTGTGTGGAACTTCCCGCGCACCCTGAAGTACACGTACCCAGGCTAATCGCGTGTGGAAATTTTTGTTTTTGTTTACTGCTTTGCAGACACCGCTAAAGTCATGTCAATTGTACCGCTTTGCGTGCAGAAAACAAGTACTGTAATTTGTACCACTTTGCATGCAAAAAACAAAAATTGTAAATTGTAACACATACTTCAAAATACGAAATAAGTCCAGTGACCACATTTGACATTAGCTAAAACATTAACTGTCACAATAATTGAAACTTAAAAGAAGGTGCTTTTACAGCAATCATCTCTTTTAAAAAATATTGCCCACCAATATTCCAGTCGTCGCAATGCACAACATATTGCAAAGACACTGATTGGATCCTGAGACCAATACAACCCCCTTGCACATGTACAATTTGTTAAAAAGTCAACAATTACATCCACTTGTATAGAGAAATCTCGGCAACACCTCTACAACAAATGTGTTCTGTTTGACAAAAATATAAATGGTACTTTGTTGCTCCCACTAACCAAACACTCTAAATTGTAACCCATACTTCATATATAAGATATAAACTTTCAGGGTAAAACCAGCTAAGGACCTGGCATAACAGGCATTTTTCACTCAGGCCGCGAGTCTAAATTATAAATATAGCCTATATATTTCTGTGCTGGTAAATATGATATGAAACGATAGGTTATTTATAACGCGCTTAATACCCAGAGGTTTCTAAGCGTGGATCCGTGAATTGAACCTGTGTCGTATTGCTTCCAAGGCGAGCACATTGCCCCTAAGCTATCCTCCCGAAACAAATACATCAAAATATGCTTTTGGCTGGAACTGCTCTTAACCACTAAATATAAAACACCACTCCCAAATTGTTTAAACACCCCAGCACTCATTTAAAATGTAAAGAAGACTCATAACTAGATCAGGAATTACAAACGATAATGTATTCATGATATACGTTTATAAAGAAAAAGCACAGTTTGGACTTTTTTTAAGCTCTGTGAAACAACTTTGCTTATCAAGCGAACTGATTTCATTATTTAAAAGAATCACACATTGTCAATCGCAATAGTTAGGAGTTTTGTATAGGCAATGGAAAACACATTTACTTATAAAGCAAATTGTTTTAATTATTCAACAGCAACACACATTGTCAAATACTGATAGTTTTATGTAAACGTTTCATAATTTAGTAAAAAAAGAAACACACAATGCCAACATTCAATGGTTTTTGGTCTTTTCTATTACCACTATAAACCATACTTTGCCCATAAAGCAATTCATATTGGGCTACAATGCTAGCCTCTATTTTATCTCTATGTCAAAGCCTTATCCAAGTTAAAGTTACTAGCCCTTGAAACTAACTCTCTAGCCTGTGTCATTGAAATTATAACATCATTACATCATCTATATTATACATAGAATTTATATATGTTTCATATAACATTAAAGGTCAAACCCTCACTCCGGCATCATCAACCTGTCAATCTGAAAAACCCTAGGATCACAGTCCCTGTCTTGAGAGCTCACTTTGCCCTCCATAGTCATCCAGGCAGCACCACCACCCGGCTTCAAACTTTATACACAGTTTTATATCAAATGTATATTCACTTTATATCAAATCATCTCAACATACTATCAACATTGTTTGATAACCTTTTTATATCCATTGTATATATAATATACATTTTATATCAAATCAATATAATTTTTGATATCATTTTTATATGAAATGTATATTCACTTTATATCAAAAGCTCAACAAAAGGGGGAGGGATTAAGACCAGAAGGAGGGGGCGTTCCCACCTGTCAAAATGCTTATGTGCATGAAAGGGGGTCCCATACACTACTGATGTCCTACTGTAAAAGGCCCATGTGGATGTGGTTGACCTGGAAAACACAGACACTGCCCAGTACATCAAATCCCCAGGTTTGGTGGCCCATTCTTTCTTGCGACAATGTGCCTGTGTGCGTTGGATTGGTGCTGGAAGCGTGTGCGCCTGGAGAGTAGTGAGAGGACAGATTGCAGACATTGGAGTTAGGTGTCCAGTCAAAAGGTCGAAAACAAAGGATCGAATGAACATTTGATCGATAGTCAAATGGTCGAAAAAAAGGTAGAATATTTTAATTTATTTATTTATATATATTTTTTAGTTTAAGTTGGTAGAAAAATGTTTTTAATAAAGAAAACAGGGGTTGGGGGAAACCCCCCCATAAAAAAAAAAAATCGACCCTTTTTTTTCGATCATTTTACTGTCGATCAAAAGGCATTCGATCCTTTTGTTTTCGACCATATGACCTACAACCTGGAGTTCATATCCTATTGACATAGTGAGTGTGAGCAGAAGTCTGCAATTCTCTGGTCAGACACTTCTACATGCAATTGTTTCAAATTAAGCCTATTCACCATATCATTCAAACAAGTTCCCACTTTTTCAATCGTTCAACTACACTATTAGGAAGAGAAATAATTTCCCAGTTTGTCCCATGTTTGATCTTCCCGAGACCCAATGGGTCTTGCCCACTGTCACAGCAGCACTTCATTCAGCTCCCTTTGGTGTAGCAGTTGGTAGGACGTGCTGGTAATTTAGTTGGGCTTTATGTCGACCACTGGGATTAAGAATGCTTTGTATTGCTTTCCCACTACATTGTATTTACAGACTGTAAATGTATATTTGATTTACAGAGACATGCAGCACAACAATGCCTCAAGCTCACAATGCTGTGAATCACCTAAAGGATACCTATGCTGTTCTTAATAGCTAAATACTCCAGCTTCTAAGCACTGGACAGGGGATCGAACCCGTGCTGCATTGCATCGTATTGTACTCAATGTGAGCGCGATGACCATGAGCTATAGTCTCAGCCTACAGAAATTGAAGACTTTGTTCAGCTGAACCCTCCCTTCACCAGCATCTGTTCATCACATTTGGTATGAATGTATGTGTAGGTGCTGTTTTGTTTTTAAAGCATACCCTTAGCTCTGATGTAGCAAAGCGCTGTACAAGGAGGGACAGGAACGGAGTGCAATACTATTGATACACATAGAGGGAGAGACTGTTAATGTACAATTGGAAGGACTTGGAGAGAGGTAATGCAGAGGGTTACAGGCAGAGGAAGCAGTCTAAGGAGGGAAAGGTGGCATCAGTCTTACTTAGTTTGTTGGCGGATCCCCTGCTGTGTTCTTAGTGAAGCTGTATAACAGCGAGTGTCACAAGCTCTAACCTTCCTACCTGCTCTCTTGAGTCTCTGGGTCTTTACCAGAATTTTCCACTACCATTTTCCTCTGCTAGAATAGAGGAAGCAACACCTGTTCCCATGTAATCTCTCCAGAAGACCTCAATGACAGAAAGTCACTAACCAATACCTTGCCACTCCCATGTATCCAGCCTTGTACTATGTCAATGTTTACTGACTTTAGAGAACAACACTGTGTTTCTCTCCAGGTTTTCACACATCTTCTTCCATCACTGTGCTTTCACAGATTTTCATAAAGCAAAGCGTCTGATAAACATCTCTTTCTTGGAGAAAATGTTTCCATGTCGCCTTAAGTGTTTTAACTTTCATTGAATTACATTAATACCAGGAAACCTTCCCCCTAACAGATTTTTAAAAACTTTTTTCAGAGAAAGCATAGGATGTTGCCAAGTGCATCTTTTAGTGCCCATAACTCTGTGCGTAGCTTTATTTTGTAGGGAGTGTGACTTATTTGCCACACATTTGCCAATGCCTCCAGGCGCACAATGCAATTGTCCAGCTTTGCTGGAAATAACATTAATTTCTACTCGAATGAAAGTCTTGCTTTGGGAACTAATTGTCTCGATCACCTTAGTCTTTGTAAAGCTAAACAGCCTGATGATGATATACAATTAAAATGATACCCACCCATGGGGCTAGCATGTAACATTATTCGGTGTGAATGGCCATCGGGATTATCATGGCCATTGGTGATCAAGGCTGGATAGATTAACAAAGATGCCCATCTTCACATCCCCTCTCCCTACTATATGTGATCCAAAGCAGTAACGTCAGTTTAGAAATGACACAAAAGCGCCCTCTAAATGACCAAAGGCCACAGACTGCCTTCCATCATCACATCCCATTTCCTCCCTATATGTATTCCAAAGCAAAGGTTTTGGCTTATAAATTACACAAAATCACCCTCTAAATGACTAAACAACAGCCACAGTATGTGATATGATATGATAAGTCATTTATAACGTGCCTGTACACATGTGCATCCCTCTGCACATCCAATCCCCCTCCTACCCGTATTGCAATGAAATAGTATCAGATAATAGGTGGCACTACAGCACCACCTATTAAACAAAACAAATTATCTATAAGAACAGATCAAACATCTGCGAGTACTTTCCATAATCTGTAGACACTGTTGGCTTCACAGCTGGACTGTCCCTACCTCTGAGAAATGCATCTGCCTGGCTCCAATCCTGCTTGAACATGTTTTATTACCAGCTCTGCGGATCTGCAGTGTAACAGCAGATATGCTCTGCTCAGAGACCTGCTGTAAAGGAAATGACTTACACTTTTGGCCTCTAACATTCCTTGCACCTTGATGTGGCCATATCGCTTTAGAAGAAGTGCAGTCTCATGTGGGGTTCTGAAAAGGGTGCAGAGGAAATGATGGGGTTAAATGCGCAGCTATTGTTGGGAGCTTATCTTTTCTTACCAGCATATATTGTGAAAGGTTGATATTTTTCTCTCCAGAGCGTAGACTTGAATGTGCACGCGCTTCCCTTGATCATATATTGTTGGCAGCTTACATTCTATCATCAATCATCATCTCATGACCCATGTATGTACACATCTCTTCCATTCCCAGAACAGAATCACTAAGGTGTGCACTGTGTAATTCCGAGCGCACATACAGGTTTTAAGCTGCTTGTTGTTGTTTGCTTTCTTGCAAGGAAATTGGTGAGCCCAGTAGTTCTCCAGACACCTACAGAGTGCAGCACAAGCACTCTTAGGTTATGGGCCATATTGAGGTAATTGCATTTTATAAGGGTTGGGCTCAACCCCACTGAGCTGACTCCCACAAACTGAGCCTATGGGTAGCTGCAGCAGTCAAACGGGCATGACTGGAGCCCCCAGGCACAAAAACAAAACAAAGCACATTGATGTCCTCAGCCAGTTGTGCATTTGCCTTTGTACACATGTTCAGAAATGTCCTTAGTTATCAATAAGCAATAGCAAACAATGGTCCGTAAATGGTAAATGTATCATTCTTTTATTTATAATCCAACGGTAGTGTGTCAACACATGTTTCGACCCTACTATTGGGTGCTCTTCAGGGCTACCGCAAATCGACCAATATGTTGTAAATACAATTATACAATGGCAAGCCAAAACCAAACATAGCCACACCCATTCACTTCATTAGGTGTGTTTTATTGGCATGAAACAATGACAAAGATATGCACTTTCATACCCATAGTTTTGGAGGTTCCACCACCCCATTACCCATCCCAGCATATTAGTACAATAGCCAAAAACATTCCCATTTCAAAGAAATACCTTACCAACATTTGTATAATAGTTCCACCAGCACATAAAAGCATCCTCATTTTTATGAGTTATAGGGAGAAAAAGAGGGAGACTTAGCATCCACTATCACATATATTTGTGGGCCTCACCTATGATTGACACACGCCATTTGGCCAGAACACCTACTCTACTGTTTAGCCATTCCCAAAATTGATATCTGCTTACAGAGTTCCATATCCCTTCAACTACCAACATTCATGTCTGTGAACCACAAACAACCCGAATCATGTGCATGGCTTGTGACTCTCACTACCTGACACGACCATTCTAATGGCACGTCTCTTATTTACATTTATGAAATAATAATAGAGCAAAAACAAACAAAAAAACACTTTTGGGAGGTCAAAGGTCAATTGACAAAAACCCATATCTTAACAGACACATAAATTAAAAAGAACACATTATGTCTAAAGAGGAGATACCTCTCTTTTCAAAATCTGTACAAGGGTTGAAGAACAATTAACAAAACACACAGTTTATTATTGTGAGGTCAAAGGTCAAATGTCATAACCTCTCAAACTGTTAGACTAATGGATTATGAAGAGCACGCCATTAACTTTCAAAAGACAAGACAATTAGGACAAACTGAGCTAGGGTTACATAGATATGACAACAAAAACATTTCATGTAGTGCGCTTTAAGTTCAAAGGTCAGATACAAAGACTGTGTCTCCCATTGCCTCACATACAGATATAACATGTCCGAAAATTGTCTGATGACTAAACATGCATACCAGAAAAACCCATTTACTAGACTTAATTGAATTCCAGTTCTGTAATAGAGATTCTTGCAGGAAAAACAGCAAGGAAAATAAACAATGTCAGACATTTTTAAATGAATGTAAGACTACCCAGAACCACTAAGAATATTTATTGTCCTTTGCATCATATTGGCACTAAGTAAAACCTGGATATTCTAATGTGGCTTCTAAATTATTGGTCTTTTCTTTTTACTTTTTTCATAATATTTGTCGATTGGAAAAAACGTTTACATTTGACACTCATGGGATGCACTTACGCTTTGCCCCATAAAATAAATACATAAAATAAACATGAAATTCAGTTGTTTGTCTGAGCAGCAAATATAATATACTTGAAAGTTGGCCATCTACCTACTGAAAAAAATAGTTTTTCTGGAAATGCTACCTCTGTGGTCAGTGATATATACTCTTTACTGTGATATTTGTCCACCATATTGAATTATGTTATGTGGATGCAGGGTGTGACACAAACGTGTGATAATGGCTCACTTTATAGAGAACAATGTACTGAAACAGAAAATATATGGTTATCCTATACTATTATCAATTTCTAGTGAGCTACAGCAGTTTGAGATGAAACAGATACAAATCAGAGAAAATAGCATGGCACTGTGTGTTTTCCAATGGGCACTAATAAGGGTAAAGATGTTTAATAAAATTAATTGAGTCAGCATGTTATTTTATGTTTATTTTATTCAGCACAATGACTGCTGCGTGTGCTCCTGGTAGCTAATCAAGAATACTTGAATACTTACTATGGAAGGCTCTAACACTGGGTTGAAAGGTGGTTGGTCTTTAGCAGTTTCCTATGGTTAGAATGTTTTGAAGTATCTCTGAAGTAGGCAGGCAGAAGTAGGCAGGTAGATTATTCCAAAGTGATGCGGACTGAAAAGTAAAGCTTCTACCTCCCACACTACTTCTTTTGAATGTATTAAGTTGCAAGATGTAGGCCATTTGCAAGCGTAAGTAGCTCTCTGAGTAGAATTGCTTGAATCTGTTGTAAGCTTGTCATGGGTTCTGAAACAAGCTTTTTGTATTATGCACATGCCCTTAGAGATGTTCTTTGTGCGGACTGGGAGCCAGTGTAAGGACTCAAGGGCTGCAGATGATTTGCCCGGTGTCCTACAGAGGTAATTAGACAGCTTGAGGCATTCTGCAACCTCTGGCACTGACTCAACATTGATCCTATTAGGACATGATAAGTGCCGTTGCAGGAGTTGATGTGTGACATTATGAGTGCAAACGTGGCTTGAAGTTTATGGTTAGCGATGAGGGAAAACAATATGCGATCCAGCATTCTGAGAGCACAAAAACTTGTTTTCATTAGTGAGGTAACTTGGGGATCAAGTGACAATTTATCATCTTATTAGCGCTAAGCTTTAGTTTGTTCACCAGCATCAAAGTCTCTGGCCTCATTACACGGTAGGCGGTAGCCATGGCGGTATTAGAGACATGGCTACCCCCTTACCGCATTCCGGGTCCGTGTTCCCGGAATAGGGACTTACCAGGTCATTCCGACCTTGGAGGACCCGGTAAATCCCCATTCCGGGAACCATTCCCCATTCCAATTCGAGCCCCCTTAGGGCTCAATTGGAATGGGGATGGAGCTAATAACGGTACCGCAACTTGCAGTACCGATATTAGCTCTGAAGTCCCTCAACGGGTGCCTTCCATAATGCCTGGTAAAACCAGGCGCTAGGGACGGGACTCGCTAAGGGACCTCGTAGTAGGGCGGTAAGGGATTACCGGCATTGGTGCCCTTACCAGTGCTTGTAATCCCTTACCACCTACCGTTTAATGAGGCCCTCTATCTGTGACTGGCAGAGGGTAACATTTGCTTGTGTGGCCATCTAAGGGAGAGACATTCTAACCAAGATTTTGGTGTTAAGCCTACAAATGGGGAAGGAGGGCACATTCTTTTCGGCAATCACGGACACTGATAGACAATGAAGACCCTCTTTTCAGAGCTAACCAGGTGGTGCTCCACCTGAAATGAAAAGCACGGACTCTATATAAACTGGTATTTACTTTGGTGTCCAATACACAATAAACACATACTGGACACTTATAAAGACCTTGTTATGTGGATCATACCTAAGCTCCCTGCTCCCCAGATTCTCTTTGCTGTACTGTCCCACCTGCCACCCCCAAGCTGGACTATTATAGCCCCCAAAAGAAGCATACATCACTATCTTCTTACCTCTAGTCCATATTCACGTGATTTGTTCTCTATAATGCTTGAATCACCTACCTTTGCTATTGTCTCAGTACAATGTTACCTGTCAACCTGTACCTGCTGTGCAACTACTCCGCCTCATGTACAAGCTGTGGCTTGACCAAATTGCACACCCAAACAAATCTTGCTTTTCATGTTCACTTGCACTTCTGAATTAGCCCCATGTACTATGAAGCGAGGCTGTGCCATATTGTGCACATAACCTTATTTTTCCCACTATGCTTATGTGCACTCCTGAAGTAGCCCCCTGCACCATGAGGCAAGGCTTTGTCATATTCTGCATATAGACTTATTGAGCCCTCTATGCTTATGTGCATTCTTGAAATAGCCCCCTGCACCATGAGGAGAGGCTTTGCCAGATTCTGCATATATACTTATTATATCCTCTATGCGTATGTGCACTCTTGAAGTAGCCTCCCATACCATGAGGCGAGGCTTTGCCAGATTGTGCATATACACTTATTGAGTTCTCTATGCATATGTGCACTCTTGAAGTAGCCCCTGTATCATCTGACAACTGTCTCCTTCTTCAAGACTTTGACCTAGACTGCCTTGCTCTTACTGACACGTGGTTCAATGCCTTTTCTCTCCTTCCTGAGGGCTACAACATCCTCTCCAAACCCAGCCCAACAAGCCTTGTGCTGGAGTGGTCCTGATCTTCCCCGAGTGGGTCCCTGCCTCCATCATACCTACTCAATCCTACTTTGAATGCCTCATCTGTAGGCTTGAGGTCTCATCTACTCTCTCTCACACCCTCACCGCTATCTACATGCTCCCTGGCCCTATCTCTCTCTTCCTCTCTGAGTGAGCCGACCTTGCCTCCTGCCTCTCAACCTTTTCTTTCAAACTTCTCCTCCTTGGTGACTCTAACATCCACCTTGACTCCCTTGAATCATCCACCCCTCAGTTCTGTGTCCTCTGTGAATCTCTCTTTCTCACTATTCTCCCTTCCGCCCTGACCCACAATGCTGGTCACACCCTGGACGCCCTCATTTCTGGTGACATCCCTATCTCTAATACAGTCACCACCCATCTCTCTTGGTCTGACCACTCTCTCCTCTCCTCCCACCTGGGGCCACTTGACCCTCTATCCTGACCACCCTGTAACGGATTTTAGAACACAGCACACTTCAGCCAGGGACTCTTTCCACATACAATGAATGTGGCGCACAATAAAAATGCATTTTATCTTTATTTATCTTCAGATTCTACTTTGAGAAGGCACCCAATCCATCTCACACATACCTTAACAAATACCCCGTGTCACAATGGACTATGAACCAGGCCGGTGTGTAACAAAGAGATATTTATACATTTTTATAATTCAAAGAAAAACAAGCAAATAAAAATTAGGACAGCAGTCACCACTGCTGTGGCTATACAATGCAAAATCCTACACACAATTAATTCAAATTCCTAACACCATCTACAGAAACGTTTAATAGAAAGCAGAAACAAAAATACTTTTCTTCAACATGACAGATGGCACACAGGCACTCTCCCTGCAACACTTCCCCCAAACCCGTACTAACGAGATTCTTTGTGGATGAAAAGTATTGGCAAAGAGCCAGTATAAGGAGGGAAACAATGATTTCAAATTCAACCCACCACGCCAGGATGGGATGACAGAAACAAATTGAAAACCTTCAAAAGGAACAAAATGGCATACTCTGATTTTACTTGTTACTTGTACATCAGTTTACAATTGCAGTGGGAAAGCTCCGACAGAAATTTGTGTGGCTGCACTTAAGAGGCAAGGAAGCTTATAGACTACGGAACAGGGCACTAAAGCAACACAAACACAATAGAGAAATCGATTTTGTAAGGAAAACAATGCACAGGAAAACATGCAGCAGAATTGCAATTTCTTATTTTACACAGGCTTTAAATTGACAAGCAGTTTAAACATTGGGCTTAGCTGCTAAAATCGGAAATCAGTTTTTGGAATGAGAAACAAAGGCACATAACGGACAGGATTCTGAGGGAAAGGAAATATTCTTAATGGGATTATGCTTGGGTTTTTTATGGGAAAAGTACAAATCGGAATTGAGAGACAAGCAAAATACACATGCAAATTCGAGTTTGGTTGCATAATGACAGGTTCTACTGAGGCTACATTTTAATGACTATATTTATTAAAGAAAGACACTTGACATGAGGTGGTGACTTCGAATTGCAACCAGCTCACTGTGGATCTCTTTATAAGGGAATTCATTAATTTATTTTAAAATGGTACTAGGGATTTACACAGATAACGGAAAGAATTATAAAAAGGGATACGTTAACAAATATGACTAACACAGGTTCTTCTAAGGAAAGGTGAATAGATGATACTGGCAATTTGGGATTTGGTATGGGATTTTAATAGGATTTGAATAGGATGCAGGGGTAACAGAGTGGGATATGCAGTTTTTGGGTACTGGGTGATATGATACTTACAAGATAAGCTTCAGTTTGGTAATTTGGACAGCCAGAGAGGTCTCTGGACAGCGGGGCTAAGGATTTGGTCACTGGGACAGTGGGGCTAAGGATCTGGTCACTGGGACAGCAGGGCCAAGAGTACTGGTCACTGGGACAGCAGGGCTCTCCTGGATGGTAACAGTTGGGCAAAGTCTGGTCAATGTGGGCAGCAGGATGGGTCAGCTGCCTTTCCTCTTTTCTCCCTGGATAATTGGGTATGGCTGGTTATGGAGGTGTGGTTCTGCCTGGATCTGGATGGTCCTGCCTGGATGTGATCAGTGGTTTAGGACGAAAATATCATAAAAGAATGGTCGCAAAGACCAAAAGTTCTAAAAATGCTACCACCAAAGTTTCGAACAACAAAAGTTCTATCTTTTGGTGGTAGCATTGTAAAAAACAAAAAATGGGGGCTGCGTGGGTGTCCTCCGCAACGCCCCACTCACTATATTTTATATAGTGAGCAGGGGTTGCTGGGGACACCCCCGCAGCCTTCCATTTGAAAAAAAAAATAAAAATGGGTGCAGCGGGGTTGGCCCCCGCTTTGCCCCGCTCACTATACTTTATGGTATAGTGAGCAGGGGCTGCGGGGGAAAACCCTGCAGCCTTCCATTGAAAAAAAAGAAATGGGGGCTGCGTGGGTGTCCTCCGCATCGCCCCACTCACTATACTTCATATAGTGAGCAGCCTTCTGTTTGAAAAAAAAAAAAACGGGGGCTGAGGGTGTGTCCCCTGCATCGCCCAGCTCACTATACTTTATGGTATAGTGAGTGGGGGCTTTCGGGGGACACCCCCGCAGCCTTCCATTAAAAAAAAAAAAAGAAAGAAAAGGACTCTGCAGCGCCGGTTCCCGATCACAGAAGTGATCGCCAACTCTATGTTGCATCACCCTTTGGCACAATGTTGCCATTTTTAGGAGGCACATAATATTTAAAATTCTGCAAATTGCTACACATATGCCCACATTTAAGTAGCATATTTTCTCCCAGTTTTATATCAGTATCATTTATACTTCACCCAGAAATGCTTTTTTCCTGCTATTCCCGTTTCCCAGGTGCAATGAAATATGCTTAGTCTCATTGTGCTTGTTTAAAAATCACATGAAAACTGTCATAATATCACATTTCTGCTTATTCAGATTGCGGGGAAAAATGTTTTGAAGTTTAAAATTCCTCTTAATGTCAATGGGGTAGATTTGTCCCAGATGTGGGCGGTGCTACACACCCCATCAGCAACTGTCTTCCCCTTGGTCAGTCTGAACAAAGGGTTTCCATGACGCCCTTTGAAACCAGGCAGTTGGGCTGGGGAAATGCTAGCTACCCTTGGGTCCTTTGTTCCTTCTGGGTAGGGATGCCGGCTAGTCTGACGAGGCTGCAAACTCCCACATGTTGGCCCTTTCATGTGACCATGAGAGCTGCTTCATTTTTGGCTGTAATCTTTTTGCCATGAAAGGCAGGGCACCATTGAAGTAATCACCTGGGCAAAACCTGTTCTGCTCATTTCAAAGTTATTTTTTTCTTTCTTTCTTTCAACAGAAACCAAGTCTTTTTGGGAATAAATATAATGTACATTCTAGGTTGCTATGTCACTGTAAACCCTCCACATATATAATACTGTTTCTGTGCGAGTAACACTCTCATTTGTCAGTTCACTTTCAAACAGCATTTCCCTGATTTTCAGAAGAGTAAACTCACACGTGTGTTTATTTCAGTTCATTTTGAGTTTACCAATATGTTATTTTTTTAGCACACTGTTTCCCTTTAATTAACCTTCTGGAGTGATTTTACAACTCTGGTCAGTTTCTGGACACAAAGAGAAATACTGCCAAGCATCTCTTTGGAATTGACTTGAGAGAATGAAACACAGCGTTATTTCTTTAATTCATTGCAATTTGTGTTTGATGGTTTATGGAAAAAGAAAACACAGCTGTGTTTAAGTGGAAAACCAAACTCTTTGCCTTTCAAGTAATATCCCAGTACATTTGTATTTGTATTTTATTGATTTATAAAGCGCTTTACGCCAAAGCGCTGTACAAAGTACAACATGATTCATAAAACAACATGATACATCAGCTGTTCTGGAAATGTATTGCCTCACATCTTGGTACTGAGCAGAAGTAAAGCATGCCAGGGTGGGTTTCCATGAAGGGCACACATTTGTGATGTTTTAAAATGAAATCAAGAGCAAATTGCAAAGCCGTCTTGGATGTCATGTGTGCAGATTTAGTATTCAGAAAACAGAACAGCACATGTGGTGCCATCCTGCATGCAGGTAATTTTCAGATGACTTCAAATGGAGGTGAAACAATGCAGAACTCTTCTTTCGGTGGCATTCTTGTGTTTAGTGCTCGCCACATATATGTGTCATGGAAAGAAAAGTGCTGCCGTTTTTCTACATTATTTCCATGCGGTTTTTGTTTCAAGGAGATTTCTGCAAGGGCCTTAAATGTACCCCACAACCCCCAGCACTGCCAGCCTTGTTTGCCATCATCCAACTTAGGAAGTGAGTGTCAGTCACTGCTTTCACCTTCACCTTCATCTCCCCTGCCGCTCCCACCTCTGACGCTGTCCTTGCTAACCTGCACCTCTCCATCTCTAACATCCTGCAAACGGAAGTGGCATACCTTGGGTTTACCCTCTGCCAAACTGGTCTGCCGCCTGCTCAAAGGCAACATTGCTTCTCTCCGCTCCAAGAAGCTACATCTCTGAAGCAACTAACCACACAGCCAAACTCTTCAAAATCTGCAAGGAACTCACCAATCCAGCTACAGTCCCCACCTCTTGCCTCCCTTCCCAAAATCTCTGAACCGCTTTGGCCTCCCATTTCGCATCAAAAACCTAGGACATCCTGTCCTTTTTCTCCTCCACTCCCATGCCTGCTCCCCTGCCTCCGTTGGCTCATCTTCTTCCACCCCCTTTACTCACCAGCCTCCTGCCCATAGCACTGGATGAGGTATATAAAGTGGTATGCTCTATGAATGCATCATCCAAACAGATTCTCTCCTGCTTCTCCAGAACCATTAAGGACAATATCTCCTCTCTTGCCCTGGATCTTGCTGACTTCTGTAACCATTCCTTCACCAATGGCTCTTTCCTTCTATCCCTCAAGCACCCCCTTGTGCACCATATCTTAACAAAGCCATCCTCTGACCCCTCCTGTCTGGCTAACTATCATCCTATTTCCACTACACCCTTCCTTGGTAAACTGTTGGAGAAGCTAGTCCTCCCCCAACTGACTCTTCACACTGATCTTGTTGCTTGCCTTCATGACCATCAATCTGGATTCCGGGCATCCAGAGGCATGGAAACTGCTCTCCTGAACACCTGCGAATCCATGCTCACAAATCTCAACTCCAACTCTCCCGCTGTTCTCATTGTCCTTGATCTTTGCTCTGCCTTTGACAAGGTCAACCATTCCATCCTCAAAAAACAGCTCCATGACACCCTCGGCATTAGTAACCAGGCACTGGATTGGCTGACCTCTTTTCTTACTAATTGCCCTTCTCAATTGCGATTGTGCCCTTTCTCCTCCATCATCTCACACTCCACCTATTGCATCCCCCAGGGCTCTATCCTATCGTCATGGCTCTTCAATATCTATCTTGCCCCTCTTGCTCATCTGATATCCTCCTTCACTCCACATTTTCAGTGTTATGCCAATTAAATACAGCTTTCCTTCAAACTTCCCTCTACTACTTTCTCTCCCTCCTCTCTGATCCCTGACTGTCTGTCCACTATTCAGGAATGGTGTGCAGCTAATGGTCTCTATCTTAATGCCAGTATGATGGAGATCCTTCTGATTGGGACACCTGCACCCTCTTTTCCTCCTACCCTTTGGCCACCCTCTTTGGGCCCTCTACCACCACCATCCTGTGAGGCCAAAAACTTCAGGGTCATCTATGATTCTGCTCTCTCCTACATCCCTCACATAATGGATCGTACTAAGAAGTCCCACTTGCAGCCTCCCTTCCTCAGGGGCATTCTCCCTTTCCTCAACTTCCATCAGAAGCTCAATGTCTCCAGAGCTCTGGTCCTCTCCAGGCTGGACTGTTGCAACATCTTCTTTCTCAATCTCCCTATTTCCTCCCTAAGCCCCCTCCAGCGAATCCAGAATAGGGCTGCAAGACATATCCTTGACCTCAAGCCCAGGGACTGTATCTCTCCAGCCATAAAAACTCTCCTCTGTTCCCACTGGCTCCAAGGATCAAATTCAAAACCCTCTGCATCATCCTCAAGGCCTTCTGGGGTCTGGGATCATGCTACCTTCAACTTTCTCTCTCTACATTGTACACTGGTAGAGCCCTACAATCCTCTAACTCCAACTCTTTGACTGTCAAATGCTTCTCCAACCAGAGAGTGGGGGGGGGTCTCTCTCCTTGGCTGGCACCTCCCTTTGGCAGATCCTCCATGCCCCATTTGAGCTGGACCTCCTCAAGTTCCAGAAACTGCTCAAAATTCTGCTGTTCTCTACCTCTTTCCCTCTTTCCCTTCCCTGCTTAGAACCCCACTGCAGCTTTGACTGGGGGCCTGATCGTCATGAAACAAACAGGAATCCAGGCCTTTCTTCCCAGTCAATACCAGCACCCTACCCCTCACTGCACTGCTCTTATGGGCCCCTGCTTGGCGGCTCTGCATTCGACTTTTGGGATTTGACTGCACTAGCACTTAGCTTGAGGTTCTCCTCATTGGCTCCCCTTAGCACTTACCTCACAGGCCCTCCACCAGCATTTGCCCTCTCCTCTGCCCACCTTCCCTTTCTCCTGCACTTCACCTCACTGCTCTTGCATGTCCAAATGTCACAAACCCTAGTAGGACCATAACTGTATTTTACTGCTATTTCAATTGTTATTTTCACCCTGTACCCTTCCCATCTAGCCTTGTGGCAGTTTGAAATATTATTTTGTTTTATAAGCGGCTAAGAAATTCTCAATGAATAAATGAGACAAGGCTTTGCCAGATTGTATACATACACTTATTTTGTCTTCTATGTTTAGGTGCACTCCTGAAGTAGCCCCCCGTACCATGAGGTGAGGCTTTGCCAGGTTGTGCACACACATTAATTTTGCCTTCAATGCTCATGTGCACTCCGGAAGTAGCCCCCAGTACCATGAGGCATGGTTTTACCGGAGTATGCTATCAAGATATGTAACCTCTATGCATGTTTTTGTTGCCCCTTTGTGGACTGTGTATCCTCGCACTTACTGTAGCTAGCACCTAGATGATTGACAGTTGTGTGCACTGTTATAAATGTAAAAATAAATAAATAAATAAATAAATAAATAAATAAATGCACACGTTCTAAGCAATTTGTAGGGTGAAATGTATTCCCTTTGATTGAGAACCAGCTATGGTTTAAGGACCAAAGGGATCAAAATCAGAACTTAATCTGGGAAAATTGTGTATCACATCCATCCCTTACAAAATTGCAGGAACAACATTCCTCTTTATACGTTCCACTATTACTGATCCCAATATTAGAATTATCGGAGGGCAAACAATAGTCCTTCATATCTGAGTGCTGTTCACAGAACTGACATTAATGTGATGCCAAATTATTGTAGCTATATAATTGCTTGGAGCAGTCACCATGCGAAAAGCAGTACATGCCACCAAACTGGAATACAATTATCAAGTTTGGAAACCGAGCTGCAGAAGATTTAAAAGCCAACTCTGCCTGCTGTCACTTTGTGTTTCAGCAGATTTCAGGGATGCACAATTGACCTTTGAAACTGCGTTGTGTCACTGCAGGGCTGGATTTGAGGTTGTGTGTCGAATATCTCAGCAAAAGCACAGGCTTTCACTATAATTTTGGTATGGAAAATGTTTGAAAGGGGTGTCTGATTAGCAGTCCTGATTTTCAGAAACAGAATTAACAGTGTCATTTTATATTAATTAAGCAATATGCCCCGAGCGTTAGGGGCATTACCCAGTCAGGTAATGCCTCAGGGCCCATAGTTATGTAACAAAGGCACCGGGCATTACCGACTCGGTATTGCTTCCGCCGCGAGGGCCATATTTCTATTAGTACCCCGGCCCTCAAGACCGGGGTACTAAAATCATTTTTTCTGTCCCAAAACACTGGACCGTTTCGGGACAGAAAAAAACATGATAAAGAAAATGGCAGCCGGGAAAGGGAAAACAGAGTCTGTTTTTCCTTTCCATGGCGGCCTTCGGGAGCTGACGCGCTGGGAACAGAAGTGTTCACACCTGAAAAAGGAGAAATCAGAAGGTAAGTGGGGTTGGAAGGGCAGGGAGGCAAAAAAAACAAAAACAAAAAAACCATACCTGAGTCCCTGGCAGGGGGCGATGGCAGTTTCTCAGCCATGTGGAGGCTCGGATTCGAGCCTCCTCATTGGCTGAGGGGCTGCCACACCCTCTGCCAGGAACAGTGGCCATGGAATCCTGGACGTGGGATTCCCGGCCGGGTACGACCCGGCAAGAGCAAATAAGAATGTGTTTTACATTATGGTTGACTCTTGCCAGGTACTAATGAAAATAAACAAAAAAACAGGGCTCTCAGACCCTTGTAGATGGCAATCAGTTACAGCAGGGATTCCTTAAAAATAATCATTAAACTGCAGTTTATATAAAGTGAGGGCAGATATAATCATTAAACTGCAGTTTATATAAAGTGAGGGCAGATACTATCACCTACATCCTCCCTGGATCTGTTTATTTATTAATTGTACAGTGCAGCGAAAGTGTCACACTTACAATTCATACTACTGTGCTATTTATCAATATTTGAAATATCGGCCTGACTCACCCCTTTCCGAGATAGAAGATCCATTCTCCCAGTAAGCGGCATCTGGTGAACTTACTGCACAGTCATTCTGGGTGTGCTGCAACAGCCTAACAGTAGTCTGATTGTGAACCACAATATTGTTTGCTTAACAGTGATCAGTGACAAATATGTAGTCATCAGCAACCTTTTGTTTCCTTGCTCTATGCTGTCTGTATTGTCTGTTTCAAAAGGCATCACTCTGTCAGTTTTGAATAGATGGGGCAGTGAAGAGGATTGAAGGGAGGGAAGCCTCAGCTGAACAATGTTGTTGAACAAGCTGTAGTCATGGGAAAGGGGGAACGTTTCATCAAGAAGTTTTTCTGTGTGTAGCATGCAAGCTTAGGATGCATGTGTTGTGTGTGGTATATACCAATAAGCTCCAGGCAACCTCAGACACAAAGGGCCTCATCAGGAGTTGTGCGGAATGGTAAAATGCATCAGTAATGCTATTACTGCTGCATTTGCCGCTCTGCTCAATCCTGTGTTCTGGGGCATTCACCTCGAGCTCTGAGCTGGAGGTGAATGGGCTGGCTTCAAGGCCATTGTCGGCGCTATTACTGCCCTCAACCAAATTGGGCCCAATGGACCCAATGGAAATGGGGAGTTAACGCCCCCCACCAGCCCTCTGCAACTAAGGATATGTCACTAATTGCACCGGATGGAGATGCGGTAACGCTGATTGTGTTGGGCGGTGTCCTGGCACAAGTAGCATCGGGATACTGTGTTAGGGAGAATTATATGCAGTACCCTTTGGGAACACCACACACAATTAAGACTACAAGTGACAGTAAAAATTCACCTTTGGTACAAGCCTGTACTACACAGTAAAGTGGTAGCGATGGCTGAGCAGCCAGACTTATCTCAAGAGCAAGTGAGCATTATCAATATTTACACAAAGGACAACAATTACTATGGTTCAAACACACACTGACTCAAGGTTTCTGAGTAAAACAATATACATTTATTTACACTTCAGTTGTAAAATATTTCACTAAAGTAAAGCAGTTGAAAAATCACACTCTTAAAACACCACACCACTCCCAATAGATTCTGGACACGTTAAGCTCAAAATGAAGTGTGAGCGAAATGGCACTCCAATAATTTAAAAGGGAGGGAAAGACAAAGTTAGACACAAATCTAGCAGCACCAACAGGTAAGTAAGCAGGGCAATCTAGAAAAATGAACTACAATGAGGGAGTCAGATCAGAAGTGCTTATGGCCAAAGTCAATAGGACAAAAGTCTTTTGTTCAAGATCACACAGTTCAGGGTAGTTCACGGTTAAGTCTTTGCAAAGAGTTCAGAACAAAGTTGGTCAGGCGAAAAGTTAGTTTAAAGAGAAGAGAAGGACAAGCCCTTGGATTGGTGAAAGGTTTCACACACCTTCACCGTGGCTGAATGAAACGAACAACCGGATTTGCACAGTACCTTTAAACGGGGAAGAAGCTGTAGCTGAGGCGGACGTTCCTGGCAGGTCCTGCAGGCTCATGGCGAATAAACCCAGCCAGAACCAAATTAAAACAAATATGGTCCAGTGGATTTAAGTTTGAGGCTACCAAGGTAGCCTAGAACAATACCAAAGATATTTAAGATAACCGCAGTAGGAAAAATAGGGTAGCTACCACTGCCACCAGCCAAGTCTTAATGAAAAGGGAGTGAAACAGTGTTCCAAGAGAAACAGACAAAAAGGTATAAGTTTTAACCCTTTTCAGTACTCTATGCAAGATGTATGTAAGATAGTCTGTACTGTGTCTGTGGATGTATGTAAGATGCAAGATAGTTTGTACTGTGTCTGTGGATTTAAAGAGACTAATAAAGTCAATGGCAACTTTACATGTTCTGGGAGACAGGAGTCAGTCCCAGTAATGGAGTCTGAGCTGGGAAGTCTATAAAAGTCTGAAAGACAACCCTGTGTCACTGCACTGAAGGTGCTGTGTAACACACAGTAAAAAGATGATTCCTGTGGAGTAGGTGAGGCTCCACAGTCTATGAACACGCACAAAATGTTAAACACACACAGCAAAACACATGTATGAATGGGAAAAAAAGGCTCACACTCTTACCAGGTGAAAAAAAAATCCTAGAAATCCAGCAAAGCTGCTGAGGGACTCAGTAGGTAACCATTTTGTAGAATTCTCCCTAACGTACTGTCCAACCCATGATGAGGCCCACACAATAGAAATTCAGCTTTAAGAGTCTGTAGCTCATAAAAAAAGAAATAACAAACACATCATTAACATTAAGTACTACAAAACAGCAGAGGATGAATACAAACAATACATCCATAAATACTGAAAACATTCATCAGCATCACACACCCACACAACCTTGGAATACCCTATATAAAAACATAGCTAATAAAACGCATAGGAAATGAGAAAAGAGCTGCTGGCCCAACATGTGTCAATCGATAGATGGATCAAAGGGGGAATGTTGTAAAGGTCCATATCCAATGTTGCTAAGGGGGGCACACATACCGGTTTGCACAAGTAACGTGGTGATGTGAAGAGTGATGTGATGGGTGACTTCAGGTGTGGGGAGGTCATTGAACGTGACGCTGCTTGCATAAAGTGACACCAAATGAGGTGCAGCGTGAGAAGTCACATGGTGGAACTCAATGAGTGGAGGGTGGTTTGAGCATAGTAAGGGAAGTTGTATAGAGTGTGCACCGGGTGGGGGTGCAAGATGCTGTAGGGGGTTGATAATAGGGGGGACTTTGATCAATATGCGAACAATGGAAAAGTCATTTTATTTGGACCACGTTAGGGAAGCATTTTTCATAGAAAGCTCATAAGAAAATATCTGCAGGCCTTTGTGTGACAAGCAGGATATGTTTCTTGAGCACTCAGAAGAAACAGGGTGCTGCAATATTGCATGGCTGAAGTTTCCTAGGAGAACAAAGCCACAGCAAAGTCACTGTAAATTTGAGGTAAATTAGCTAGTCACCTAGGTGCACAAGGAGAATTGGCAGATAAATAGAAAGTAAATACTGTTAATTAAACTCTAGCTACAGTGTGGTATTGTTTTTTCAGACTACAGTTGGCAGCAAAGCACGACAAGGGAGCTGGGTGGTCAGAGCATTGGGGTAGGGGCTATGGGGCCCAGGACGAAGAGGCAATCTACGGGGTGGAGGTTTTGATGTGCCTATGGTGTAACATTGTACAGTGGCCTCGCTGATGTCCGCGGAGCACACCATTGGTCTGACTCTGTTTGAATGTCTCGCCCCTTGCCATCTGAAGCCATTTTGTATATTATCCATTGCCAACCAATGGCAAACAAATGTTTTCGACTGATCAGCACATACAGTCCTTTTATCCAAATACTCAGAAGACAGAGGTATCACATTGATGGGTCTTCTGTCTCTGCTAGTAAGCTCCAGACTGAAGTTGGTACTTTAGATATGATATGTTATGATAAGTCCTTGATAATGCACCTGTACACAAGTGCTTCTAGTTGTGACAAGACAAGGAGGGGGAAACAGAAGGAGGACAAACAACGGCCTTATTAGGCCTTGTGTCATTTAGATCAGGCTAGTGCAGAGAAGAGGGGAGGGGAGAAGTGCCAAGTGGTGGTGGGGGTGAGGAGAAGTGCAGGTGACTCAATAAGTGCTGCCAGAGGGTGGCTCTTAAATGCAAGGAGAAGGGACTGTAGGATTATAGATACAGACCCTTAAGTGCTGTGGGAGACCAGAGGCAGTGCAAAGGCAACTGGACATGCATGAGAATGGGCCAGAGTACAGGAGTGGCCAGGTGACCAGTGTGCAGAGCTATCAGGAGAGAGGAAGAGAGAAATTGGAAGCGAAAAGGAAGGTCTTGAGTTGCTTGCAGAACCGGAGGTGGAGTTTGAGATAGGCAGGGAGGCTGTTCCAGAGGGAGGCCCCAGCCAAGGAAAGAGATGTGGCCCCCATTCTATAATTGGAAAAGCGCCTGACCCTCAGAGAATTGGAGGTGGATGAGCGAGAGCTCGAGAAGGGAGAAGGTTAGGAAGAGAAAGTTTGAGGTAGCGTGGTCCCATGCCCCAGGAAAGCCTTGTGGATGATGGGAAGGGACTTGAATTTGATCCTTGCAGCCACAGGGAGCCAGTGCAGAGATTTCAGAGCTAGAGAGATACTGTCCCTCGACTTGAGACCAAGGACAAGTCTTGTCTCGCATTCCTGTTCTGGATGAGTTGTAAAGGTCGAAGAACAGAGAAAGGCAGAGTTAGATAGAGGCTGTTGCAATAGTCTAGCCTGGAGAGGACCAGGTGCAGCTGAAAGGGTGACTTCTTAGAAATGTCAGAGACGTAAGGAGAGAAAGAGAGGGTGGAGTCGAAGATGACACTAAGGTTCTCAGCCTCACAGGAAGGTGCCGGAAGAGGGCGAAGGTTGAACAGTCAGAGAGAGAGGAAAGAGGGGAGCAGGTGTCCCAATGAGGAGGATGAGGAGGATCTCGGTCTTACTGGCATTACTCCATTCCTGAATTGCGGCCAGACAGTCTGAAATGAAAGAAGGAGCAGATGTGGCTCAGGGGAGCCTGAAGGATAGCTGGGTGTCATCCGCATAACACTGACTGAAAGTTAGAACAGAATGTAGCGATGCGGTGGGCCAGAGGTGCTAGGTAGTGGTTGAATAGCCATGAAGAAAGGTTAGACCGCTGGGGAACAAAACAAGTAGAGAGGGACAGAGAGAAAGGAGAGAGGAATGACCGCAATTTGACCTGGGAGGGTCAGTCAGTGAGAAAGGAGGTCAACCAGGATAGGGCCTGACCAGTGATACCCAGGTTGTCACAGATGCGATTGAGCAGGATGGCATGCTGGACGGTGTCAAAAGCAGAGGATATATCGAGAAGAATGAGGACAGTAGTAAGATATGTAAAATTAGTAAAATTAGGTCGTTGGAAGCCAAGAGCACCATTGCTATTAAATCCCTATGAGCCACAACATACGCGACTAGGGGTACAGCATTTTACTATTCCACTCGTAGAGAGCTTGAGCTGCAGAGAGAATGTGAACATGAATAGTTTTGTTTTAGTTGGATGGAGCCCATGTGTTCATTTTATCTTTATATAAGGGAGAACACCATTGCTTAATTCATTAGATCTGACTCACAGATGTTAACCAGGCTTCGAAAATAATCTTGGGTTCCTTATTACATTTTGTTTTTCCCTATGAGAGGAATAAAACACGGTGGCAATTGTGTTCAATAAATTGCATAGGATCAAAGGAACCGCATCTTTAAGCTCGTGATGGAAAATAAAAAACCCGTGAACATCCTAATAAGAAGATTCATATATTTTGTGGTTTTGTACAAGATTTGCTACATAGCTGTACATTCGCCTTAATATCTTGGCCAATCAATTCGATATGCACTTGCAGTGAGAATTATTGAAAGCCGTTTTTAAAGTCAGAAAAATAATACATATTGTATCTGGATAAAAATAAAACAGCAAAGAGGATACATGAAATGACCCATGCTGAACTTCACAGTGCCTTGTCTTTTAACATATTAAAAATAAAGTGTAGGGAACTAGGATCTGCAGATGGGAGTGTTTGGAACATAGTTATTTTATGAAATATGAAATGTTTCTTAGGATCCCATTCATAAACAAGGAGAACTGGTTTTGCCCTAAGGACACCCACTTTATGGACACTGCCTTGATGTCTCCTGCAGTGGCAGGTTACACAAAGAGCTTTCGGCGGATTCAGAAAGGAACTCACTAGTTTCTGTCCATCCTATAAATGCTGCATAGCTTTGTCTCTTTTTTTTTTTCTTTCCTTAAATGTCAACCGCTGACATTATGGTGAAAATAAAGCAGTCCCCACTTTAAGAAGAGAAATCGTCCTGAGGCTATTTTTGTCAAACTTCAGCACAGTTTGAATCATATTCTGTTCTTCGTATGTTTGATGAAACGCGAGGGAGTCCATGACGGGGGTTGCTGGAAATATTGCTGTTGTATTTCAGAGTCATTTCGAATCTCAGAGTCGGTTGCAGCTGGTAATGTTTACGATTGGAGGCGCATACATGTTTTTCCCGAATATGCGGGAGCCCAATCTTACCAAGGAGGGTTTGGGGCGTTCTCCCCCCAAGAAGATTTATAAAATTATGGGTTAGAATGGCACATTTTACAGGACACTTTATGTGAAAAAATATGTAAAATGCCACACAGTTTGCAATTGGTTATGTAGAGTAACCCATGGAATAATCTATTAAATGCAAGGTACCAACCATGCAAAGGATCATTTTCTGGCACATTTACATGATTCCTTTTGTCCACAATATAAGCCAACATAAAAACAATGTTCATGCTGGCTGTGCCCATACATGTCCATACTGGCTCCTCCAATATATTTCCAGTATTCCCATATAAGGACATACTTATGCTTGTATAGATACTGGAAGCAAACATGCCCATGCTGGCTCTGTGAATATATGCCCATATCCCCATATAGGAACACATTCCTTTTGCCAATAAAAGTGCCATGCCACAATAAGAAAACATGTAAAGGCTGGCTGCACAGATTTAGATCAGTATTGCCAGGGAGTAACACCCATCATGTTTGCTTTAGCATTGATGTCAAGTAATAAATGCTATGACAGAGTAAGAATATATATCCAGACTGAATGCCCTAATGTAGAATACTTTAGCCACTGAATACCCCTTATCAGGTTGGTTTAATCGTGATGCTCTGTAAAAGGCTGCGTTGCCACAGTAAGAAAATGCACCCAGACTGGCTGCATCAATGTAGGCCAGTCTATTTATGTATTACAACTTATCATATTTACTTTGCCTTTAATGCCCAGTCGAAAAAGCAATGCCACAGTAAGATATAGCCACACTGGCTGCAACAATGTAGGCCAATCTACTGACATAATAGAATTTATCTTTTTACTTTAGTCTTGATACATAGTAGAAAATGGCATGCCACAGATATGTATTTATTTATTTTATTTCTTAAAGTTATTTAAAACTTCACACACAGTTAATATCATTACCAAAGGAATCCATTACACAAAAATTGCAACAACAAAAAAAAGAAAAAAAAATGCAAAGTTACAACAGAAAGACCAAATAAATACATATATGTAAATAAATGTCAACAATCTAAAACATTAAGGACCAGCTTGTTAATATTCATTTGTGTTTCAAATGTCATCCTCATTCAGTTTAATTTTTGCTTTGCCAACCAACTATAGGCTATAGAATGCAATTTGAGTCAATTTAGCGTCCGAATTCAGGCACCTTAGCCAGAATTCATGTTCCTTTATTGAGACCAAATTGTGTACCAGCAGGCTCAAATGTCTGATCTAAGTGGGCCTCATCATGTGGCATAAAGTCAAAACATGCTTCCTCGTTTCCAAGCTGGAATTGTTCTTACACAGTCGAAAGAATCTCTCTTCCTAAGGAATTTTCAAAATAACCCTTGTGTTAGACAGGAGCGGCATGCGCTTCAAGCAAAACAGGAGAATAAACCTCTGCAACTCCTTGGAAGGGCATAGAGAAATGTAGGCCTGAGGCTTCTTGTATTTATATATCATTCCAGACACACACGTATAATGTTTTAATTTAGAAAGGTGCATGCAGTTATCCACCAAATCTCCCAATTCCATTTTCCTTACAAAGCTTCAGGACCTGGAAATGTTCATCCCAATTGGCTAACCAATCAATCTCTTCAAATCGTTGCATGGTTTGAAATATAAAAGCCTTGTCCTTCGAAGTCCCTTCCTATGGAGTGAATAAGTAAGTTTGTATCCACTTTATTTGCCCTTATGAACACAAGTGCTCTTTTTTGCTTCACAAGGCTTCCCAAAGATATTACCCCTAGCTCCAGGTGTATAATTTATATTGGTATAGCCTGGGCTAAGCCCAAAATCTTCCTCCAGAATGCACATTCAGCCAGTTCAAAATTCTCATTGTCAAGGCCTCAAGTCTGTATAACACGGAGGGTGCAAAACACACAACACATCCTTGCACCCAACACTGTGTGGCCTCCTGTTCCAGCTAAATAGTGACAGATTAGTGCTGTTAATTGATTCGCCTTTCTTGTGCGATCTATAATGCACACATGGTATCCCTAATTCGGCTCCATATATAGATACCCATATATCTATATTTCTCAGCATAATGAATCCAGTGGCCTTCTGTGTTTTGAGCTACTCTCCAAACCCCATTTTTCGAAAAAAGAAAAACACCTGTGTCTTGTTTTTATTAATAGTCAGCTCGTTTTCTATTGCAAATACCCATAACTCTTCTGCCATTCTGAAGGTGTGTTCCAACATGACCAAGTTATCAGCATATGCTAGAGTAGTGCTGCATTGGCCATCCAACCTACGGGCATACATTCCTACCCTATTCTGGGATAGAGGCAGATCAACCAAGTAGAGGTTGAACAGTAGGGGTGCAAAACCACATCCCTGCTTAACTCCCTTAAAGCTGGCAATCAGGAAAGTTAAGGGTCCCCTCACGTCCAACCTCACTCGGAATATGTTGTTTTCATGAAGCAATCCTGCAAAATAAAGGATATAATCTGGTCATCTATAAATCTCCAATTCTTGCCACAAACATTCTCTGTAATCTGACTCTAAGGCCGTTTGGAAATCAACATACAGTGCATAAAGCCCCAGACTGTCTTTATGTCGAGGTCTCTCAACAAACATATGCATTAGCCGTAGGTAACCCATGTAGCACATCCTGCTCTGAATCCTGTCTGGAACCAATTCAATATTCCCCACTCTGTTGCCCAAGTTTGCAGATTTTGTAACAGAAATGAGGCAAATACTTTGCCTCTCAGATTCTGTATATAACCCTCCTTGTGCACAGGGATCATAATTGCTGTCTTCCCTAACTCCCTCTTTTATAACCTTTTCATACATTGCCGAGTAGAGCGCTTGCTTTGCCATCTTTGCAGAGCCTGCTGACGCAGGTTTGAAGCCCAGCAGGGCCAAACTCAGTCTTTCATCCTTCCAAGGTAGATAAATGAGCACCACACACCATGGGTAATAATAAGCAGCGCTCAGATACCTGAGGGTTCGCAGCACTCTATAAATACTAAATTATTATTATTATACAGTATGACCAATATGTTTGTCCAGGCCTCAGGGGTTTAAGACTACATTTGCAAGGCCATTTGGCCCAGGGGTTTTAGATGATATAAGCCTTCTAATTTTGTATTCAATATCCTCGGTCTCAATCAGAAAACAAGGATTTTGCATGTACTGATTATGCCTTATGGCCTTTCCCTCTTTTATAACTATGAAGTCGTCAAGTAATTGGTCCATTGCATTTCTCCAATCGGGTTAATGATCGCCAATTTTTCAAACCTTTTGCCTCACCTAGCGCTTTCCAAAGATTCTGCCCATTTCTTTTTTTCAAAACCTTGCCAGATAGTGCCAATCCCCAATTTTGGAGGAATCTTTCCACCAATAGATATAATTTCGATACCTATTTTTTATTCTATTGATCATGGCTACTTTGCCACCAATAGGGAGGTTCCCCTTACTAATCTTTTGCACTTCACATCTCATTGCCCGTTTCTTATCTCTGATCACCCTGTCGTAGCTTGTCCTAACTTGACCTTCAAAGACTACTTGTGTGAACTTGTGGAAAACAAACTTGGATGTCAAGTTGGAAAACCATTCCTCATTTTCTTCCCCACTCTTTGCTTATAATTCTATCTCCAGCCCCGGTCAACTCCCCATGAAAAGTTCTTTAGCCCCGTCCAGAATGTTTGCTGACCAAGTCACCTTATTAACCGCATGTTTCACCTCAATACTACCCCTCATTACCTGCTTTTTCTCTTGATATACCGGCTTATATGTCAGAGTGACTGAAGCATTATCCTTGTAACTATTCTCTTTTATTGTCATACCGATAACATTTTGAAATAAAGATGGGTTGACAAAAAATAATCAAGGGGGGGCACTCTTTATGCCCATCTTCCAAGTGGGCCTTCCCTGTTTGTCATCCTCGACATAGCCATTAGTCATCTTCAAGTTACATTCACTCATAAATCTCATCCATTTATTGTCCTCCTTAGTGGGCCTGTCTTGCACTTTCATACATCTTGTTTCAATTTTCCAGACGCATCTGCAATTAAAATCACCACATAATATAATCAATACACTATGTCCTCATTCAACCAGTACACAAGCAATTCAAACAGTTCAGATTGAATCTCTTCAGTCCTCCCTCCTCCCGGAGGGTGATACACATTCGCAATCAGAGTTCTGCCCCCAGGAGAGGATTTATGTCCTCGACTTCAACAGCCAATACAAACTCAGATCCAGAGCCTCTTGTGATCCTTCTCATATTCAGCAATTAGCGAACCTCCACCACAAGGCTGCCAAATGATCTACCCTTCTCCCCTTTCTTTGCCAAGGTTTGGTGAACTGCATAACCTTCCACTAGAAGATTTACTCTCAGCTATGTTTCCTGTAAATTAAAAATCAAATTATCAACCAACATTTCCTGTACTTCCCCAGAGCCCAATATATGATTAAAGCCCTGAGTGTTCTAGGTCATGATGGATAGAATTCAACATTCATCAACAGGCACAGAGGCTAACGATTCCACCAACCATTACAGCTTATTGTGTACGCCAGCAGTGTAATTGCATCTGACTGCCCCATACTAGCTATCTTTAACTGCCTTCTTTCTTTATCATTTCTGCCAATCCTTGGCAAGACATAATCCTCTTTCTCAGTATCCGCATAGAGTTCAATATCGCAGTTCCACAATTGAGCACTATATGACCATAACAAAGACACAGTTGCCACATTTCTACAGTAGATTCTAGACACATTAGGGTTTATACATGTCAGTGACTGGACAAATTCAAAATCTTCCAATAAAAGCACCCTAAACTGAGGGATTTGGAGCAGCGCTTTCAAAAGTACTGCATGACTGGGCCAATAATTCTGCTGCTTTTGGTTTAAATATTTAAAACTGATAATATTAGAATTAACGTCAGTAGGGAGAGGGGCATTTGCAGACATATTCCTAGGTTTGCTTGGCCATTTCAGACAGACTTCCTCCTTTTTCTCCTCTCCGGAGTCGAGGTCAGATTAGCATTAGCCACATCCTGGTTACTCAGGACAGAGGCATAAGGGGAAGAAACTGTCAGGCTACTAGAGTAATCACTATTTGATTCCTTGGAGTCCTCATTGGTAACCCAGCTGGTCAATGTGCCTGCTTGTTTAGATGGGTGTTGTTAGGGAGAATTCTCTGTTTAGGCTGAATTTCCTAACCTAGTGAGTCCCCCAGCAGCTTTGCTGGATTTCGGGAGTTTGTTTTTTCCATCCTGCCAAGAGTGAGACTCTTTTCCTCCCACTCTTGGACATGTATGTGTGTAATTCCTTTGAATGTCAATGTGTTCTATGGGCTATGGGGTCTTTTACTCCATAGGGTGTCATAGGTTTTTCTATGTGTGTTACACCGCACCCTATGTGCCATAGCACTGGGGCATCCTAGCGGACCCCCACCATAGACTCCATACCCGGGGACTGAATACTGTCTCCCCGGGCATGTAAAGTAACCATTGGCTTTACTAGACCTAAATTTACTAACAGGACTAGTACAAACCATCTTATTGTGGAAATACTAGTAGGGGTAATTTGATTACTCCTGTATCTGTTACTCAAGGGGGCACTGTCCCGTCCCCCCTCGTCGAGTTTTGGCTGGTGGCAGTGGAAACTACTTGTTATGTTCGACCCCGGACATAACCCTATGGGATTCGTCCCATTGTTGGAGATTGATACTTTTTCTCGTTAATCTCTAACGTACCACCTATCTACTTATCTTAAATAGGTTTATCGGATGGTATTTTCTGCCAGAACTCGGTTTGTAAAATTGCGTCTGTGTTCGTCTCTGTGACTCCTAAACCAAAGGTTGAGCCCTTTGTTCCACTTTTGGCGGGCTCTGTACAGAGACCATCCAAAGTGGTGCCATTCTGTCTGGGTTACCACACGGGTGTGGGAGGGGGTTTAGACACCCTGGACCGAGTTGCCTTGCCAACTCCAGTCGAACTCTGGAGTGATTGGCCCAAGTGGTGAGCCTTCCCGCTCACCACTTAGCATGTGTTGATTGACAGCTAGGCTGAATGAATGGGGGTTTTCTGCATAAAAGCAGGGCTTTTGGGACTGGATCTTCAGAAGTCACCACAGGACCTAAGAATTTGATGAGGGTAACGCTGAGCCGACCTGCAACAACGACACCTCCGGTGGAGCCCTGCTGAGCCGACTCACCACTTCCCTACGACAGAGGAGATCTCCCTGCCGGAGAGTCTCTTCCCCTGACTGGTGGGAACAACCAGTCCCCTTTGCTTTTTATTCGCCTCAGGATGCAGTGGTCGAATTGCCTGTGCAGCGCACCTCGGCAACCGGATAGCCACTACCCCTGTACCGCGACCAAAAGGTGGTGCCTTGTGACGGAGCACTCCGCGGCTGGTCTCTTCCCTGGTGGTGCACCGGACTTCACTTTTCTTCGACGACGAGAACCTCTCTACTCTTGGCAAAGACCCGACGTGCATCCACCACCAGGAACAACTGCCCCCGCCGGAGCTGCCCTCCACAACAAGGTACCGTGTCCGCCTGGCTTCCCTTTTGATCGGTTCGAGTGAGGTGTCTTAATCCTCTCCTTTCCGTTGGGTCGCCTCCAAGCTTTTCTCATTTATTGTTCTGAACTGGTTCAATCTGCCGATAACAATTTGCAACAAAGACTTGAATGCATCTCCACTAGAGACTTTTTGGGACATCGCGCCTTGCCTCTCTCCGAGTGGGCCTGGCCTCTGAACTTTATGATCTATTGTGGTTCTTGCCTTCTTACCGTACATTTTGCCCGTGAAGTATTGAACTGTGTTGATTTCGTAACCTGCCTATCTTTTTCTCTCGTGTCCTAACTAATATTCGAGTGCCATCTAGGTTGAGGTATACACCTCTGTCTGTAAATAAGTGGTGCCGGTAGAACCTAGACTTGTCGAACTATTGCTAGGGGGATTGATTGTTTCTTCTTCGTAGAGTAATTGTGTTTGATTTGTTTGCCGTGAAAGTGCCATAGTGTTTTTCATAGATGTTTCATTATAAATAAATACCGTAATATCTTTACACTAAGCCTCGTTGCGTGTTTGCTTGTCTTGCTGTGAAGGATTGCCCTATTTTGTATACTCCACATACTGCTCAACTCTTCTTGAGGGAAGTCTGACTGCTCAGCCACAGCTACCAAGTGAATCTGTGTGGTACAGACTGCTACCACGTGGGTTCACCACCAAACACCTGTAGTCCTAAATCTTTTGCAGTGGTCCCAGAGGGAACTGCACAGGTTTCCGCCTAACACTGGTGTACAGCAGTGGGATTTGTATCAAGTATACAGTTTAGAGTGCTTTTCGACACTGTAGGATAACTAACCACAAAACTTTGCACAAAAAGCAACTTTCAAAAAACATGTCTACGATGGAAACTTACAGTCAAGAGTCCTTGTCAGGTGAAAATACTGAGAGTTTGCGAGCTCTCTGTAGGCAAGAGAATCTTTCTGTAAGCGGCAAGAAGTTAGAACTAATCGAGAGATTGCTGGCGAACCAAAGTCTGGGTACTGGTTCAGAGGAGCCAATTTCTCCAGCAAATGTAGATTACAGTAATGGTGTTCATCTAAGTCATAATTCTGATGATAGCGATGAAGAGGCTGACGAGGACGGCGAGGCTAACAAAACTTTCTCCCCTGCTCCTGTACCCGCCTTACCAGCTGTGCCTTCGGGACCCATACCAGGTCCCACGAGTAAACCTGCTTATTTTGAACTTGAAAAAATGAAGTTCGAATTAGAATACAAACAGTTCTTGGCTCAATCTGAACGAAACCAAGAGCTCGAAATCAGACGGATGAATGCCCAGGCTGAGCAGAAGCAAGCTGAGTTAAGACTCAGGGAAATAGAACTTAATCACGAGTTAGAGATGAAAAAGTTGTCTATGGAAAATGCTTCTTTCTCCTCTGGTTCCTCTAGGAGCTCCAGTCTCAAAAGACCCCGGATGCCGAAGGAATTAGTGGGTATGTATGAACCGAGATTGGATGTGCTGGATTGGTTGAAACTGTTTGAATACAATCATGGGCTCCAGGACATCACCGGGAATGCCTTACTTCCCTGGTTGTTCTCTAGGCTCCCTCCTGTTGCGACTGATTTGATAATGGAGCTGGGGGAGGCGGATAAGACGGATTACGAAAGTGTGAAACTAGCTTTAATAGCTAGCTACGGGAAGACCCCTTCCCAGTATCTTAAGAGGTTTAGAACCCTCAAAAAGCATGATGGTACCCCTTGGGCTACCTGGGTGAGTGAAGGGTTGAAGAACTTAGAGAGATGGATTAAGGGTTACAAAGTGAACACTTATGAGGGTATGAGGAATCTTTTTATGTTGGAGTCTATTTATGATGCCTGTTCTCTTGAGCTCAGACAGCACTTGGCTGATTCGAAGGAATTGGATTCCCGGGCACTAGCTAAGGCTGCTGACTTGTGGGTTGCCAACAGGGCTACTCACAAGGATTCTGGGGCAACTCAGAAAAAGGTTGAGGGAAAACAGCCTAAAAAAGACTCAAAAGAGAATTCTAATAACTCACATTCCAAAGAGGGCCCCAAACAAAACCAGAAGGGTAAGCCACAAGGAAAACCACCGCAGAATAGTGTGTCTTCTGGTACCAAACCAGAAGGAGGTCAGAACAAGCCACCATTCCAGAAAGCATACAGTAAAAGCTTTGTTTGTGGCTCGACTGATCACGTGAAAGGAGATCCCAGATGTAAGGGTAAACCTTCAGGGGTCCAGCTTGTCTCCTTAGCCTTCGCTCCAGAGGAGGAAGTCCAAATGGCAAGTGGAAAATTTCTACTGCTAGCTGACGAACCCATTGGAGTCTCAGCCAGCGTTTCTTTAGTATCTCTGGGGTTGTGGGAACAACAGAATTTAGATGCTATAATTCTATCCCCGATAATACTAAAGAGTATTATAAGGACAGTGTCCAGGTGAATGGTCAGGAGACTCCTGCCATTAGGGACACTGGGGCCAGCATAACTGTGGTGGATAAATCGTTTTTTCAGGCTGAGGATGTTGCTAAGGCACCCAAATGCCTCACCAAGTTAGCTGGAGGGCCTGTGCAGATGCTTCCCCAATTACCAGTTCTCATCCAGTGTAACGACATGACTGTGAAGATATCTGTCAGCATACAGAGTGAGGTGCCAGGACGCGTTCTGTTGGGTAACGATTTGAAAACTCTCGGAGTTGTATCGCATACTCCCAGACCTCCTAGTAAACGGTTACAGGAGCTAACCAGACCTGCAAGTGAGAGGACCATGCGCGGTACTCTCCAGGAGATGATGAAGAAAGAAATCACTCCTGCTCCACTGGAATTGTCAGCCGCCGTCTCCAAGAAAACAGAAGCGAAAGGGAAACCTAAGGCTTCTATCCCGAAACCAGCAGCCAGCATTCCAGTGCAGCACACACGGACTTCCCCGCGGTTGTCCAAAGTTACACCCGTAACTCCACCTCCAGCAGAGGCTGAGAGGGAGGTACAACCCTGTGTGGTAGAATTAGACTCTGAGGAAGAGCTAATGGAAGGCCAGGAACTCATTGGAGATCTGGATCCTGTTGACCATCCTGAGCTGCAGTCTTTACTGGCAGAAGGTGGACCCAGCAGGGCAGACTTCAGTAAGGGACAAAGAGAATGTCCAACTCTGGAAGGTCTTCGCCACCAGGCAGAAGCTCAGGCTGAAGGGCAAGAGCCTGGAAATTACAGGTTGCACTGGGAAGATGGCCTCTTCTACAGTGAACCGACTGAGTCTGCACCTGGAGACTACAAACAACTTGTAGTACCCCAAGAGAACAGACCACAGTTCTTGCAGTTAGCCCACGAGATTCCTTTGGCTGGTCACTTGAGTTTCAAGAAGACTAAGGAAAGGCTCTCTCTCTACTTCTATTGGCCGAAGATGGGGGCCGAAGTAGAAAAACACTGCAAGAGCTGCCACACCTGCCAGATCTCTGGTAAGGTTGGCTCCAAGAATCTGGCACCTTTAGTGTCTCTCCCAGTTGTGGGAGTCCCATTTGAGAGAGTAGGGATTGACATTGTTGGTCCCCTTGATCCTCCAACCTCCTCAGGCAACAGGTTTATACTTGTTGTAGTAGACCATGCTACTAGGTATCCTGAGGCAATTCCTATGAGGACTGTTACAGCTCCGGCTGTGGCTAAGGCCCTCCTTGGTATTTTTACTAGGGTCGGGTTTCCTAAGGAAGTAATCTCTGACAGGGGGTCAAACTTTATGTCCAACTACATGAAAGCCATGTGGAAAACCTGTGGAGTTACTTACAAGTTCTCAACAGCTTACCACCCACAAACCAATGGGTTGGTAGAACAGTTCAACTGAACCATGAAGAGCATGATAGGTGCTTTAGAGAAACCCCTTAAGCGTAAGTGGGACCTTCTACTGCCATGCCTTCTCTTTGCTTATAGGGAAGTCCCTCAGGAGGGCGTAGGTTACTCGCCCTTCGAACTACTCTATGGTCATCCCGTCAGAGGTCCATTGGCCCTGATTAAGGAGGGGTTGGAGAGTGCTCCTTCCCCCAAGCCAGTCAGAGTGACTGACTACGTGATAGGTCTCCGGAGGAGAATGTCACACATGATGACGGAAGCAAGTGATAACTTGAAAGCTGGACAAGCATTGGTCAAGCCCTGGCATGATCAAAAGGCTAACATGGTTGAGTTTGCTCAAGAACAGCTCGTTCTCGTTATGATCCCAACAAGGCAGAGGGCCTTGCAAGATAAGTGGATGGGACCCTTCCGAGTCGTGGGTAAACTCGGAGAGGTTAACTATCTGGTGGACTTGGGCAATCCCAAGGAGGCTCCGTCAGTCTTTCACACCAACCGACTTAAAGCGTATGTCTCGCGACCTGATGTAGGAGCGTTGCTTCTAGCGTCATCCGAAGAAGAAGAGAGTGAAGCTCTTCCGGATCTCCTCAGAGGCTTACCTTTAGATGGAAACATTGAAGGAGTAAATCTCTCCTCCAATCTGACACCCGAGCAACAAGAAGAGTGCAAATCTATGTTGAATCAGTTTGCCTTCTCGCTTTCACCAGGCTTGACCCCTTGGGGCCAGCACAACGTACTCACTGGTGACTGTCTGCCAGTCAAAAGCAGAGGATACCGCATGTCAGAAAACGTACAAACCCACATCAAAGGTGAGGTCAGCAATATGCTTGATCTCGGGGTAATAGAGCCCTCTACTAGTCCATGGTCTAGCCCAGTTGTGTTAGTACCAAAGGCCGGATCTAAAGAACTTAGATTCTGCGTGGATTATAGAGCTCTTAATGCAGTCACCAAGACTGATGCCCACCCTTTGCCAAGAACAGATGAGTTGGTGGATAAACTTGGCGCCGCCAAGTTCCTCAGCACATTTGACTTGACGTCAGGCTATTGGCAAATAGCCCTGACAGACCATGCCAAGGAGAAAACTGCATATTCTACCCCCGTTGGCTTATACCAGTTTAAGGTAATGCCGTTCGGATTGAAGAATGCACCTGCTACGTTTCAACGGATGGTAAACCAGGTTCTGAATGGGATGGAGGACTTCTGCATGGCATATTTGGATGACATCGCAGTGTTCAGCAATTCCTGGGAAGAACATGTAACCCACCTGAGAGATGTTTTGCAGGCTCTTGGACGAGCCAATCAGACCATAAAGGCGAGCAAATGCCAAATTGGACAGAGTAAGGTAGTCTATCTTGGGCATGAGGTAGGCGGTGGAGAAATAAGGCCTTTGCTCAGTAAAATTGAAGCTGTGCAAAATTGGACAACACCGACTACTCAAACCCAGGTGAGAGCCTTCCTAGGCCTCACTGGGTATTACAGGAATTTCATAGAGAACTATGGGACCATAGCTTCTCCACTGAATGTCATCTCCTCGCCCAAATTTCCTAAGAAGGTTAGATGGAACGAGGAGTGCAATCAGGCTTTTGAAAACCTGAAAAAGGCTCTTTGCCAAGCCCCAGTACTCAGAGCTCCTGATAACCGCCAACACTTCATTGTGCAGACAGATGCTTCAAATGTAGGAATAGGTGCCGTACTCAGTCAACTGGATGGGAAAGGTAGGGTGCACCCCGTTTGCTTCATCAGCCGCAAGCTGAAGGATCCTGAAACAAGGTGGGCAACAATCGAAAGAGAGTGCTTTGCTATCGTGTGGGCTCTGAAGAAGTTTAGGCCGTACTTGTATGGTTCTACTTTTGTCATTCAGACTGACCACCAACCCTTGAGATGGTTAATGCAAATGAAGGGGGAAAACCCGAAACTATTGAGATGGTCGATCTGCCTGCAAGGGTTTGATTTCACCATTGAGCACAGGTCAGGATGTCACCACCAAAATGCTGATGGTCTCTCTAGGATGTATGTCATCGACTAGAGGTATGAGATTCATCCAGGAGTGGATTAAATCCTCCTGTCCCTTAGTCTGGGGGGGGCGAGTGTTAGGGAGAATTCTCTGTTTAGGCTGAATTTCCTAACCTAGTGAGTCCCCCAGCAGCTTTGCTGGATTTCGGGAGTTTGTTTTTTCCATCCTGCCAAGAGTGAGACTCTTTTCCTCCAACTCTTGGACATGTATGTGTGTAATTCCTTTGAATGTCAATTTGTTCTATGAGCTATGGGGTCTTTTACTCCATAGGGTCTCATAGGTTTTTCTATGTGGGTTACACCGCACCCTATGTGCCGTAGCACTGGGGCGTCCTAGCAGACCCCCACCATAGACTCCATACCCGGGGACTGACTACTGTCTCCCCGGGTATGTAAAGTCACCATTGGCTTTACTTGACCTAAATTTACTAACAGGACTAGTACAAACCATCTTATTGTGGACATACTAGTAGGGGTAATTCGATTACTCCTGTATCTGTTACTCGAGGGGGCACTGTCCCATCCCCCCTCGTCGAGTTTTGGCTGGTGGCAGTAGAAACTACTTGTTATGTTCGACCCCGGACATAACCCTATGGGATTCGTCCCATTGTTGGAGATTGATACTTTTTCTCGTTAATCTCTAACGTACCACCTATCTACTTATCTTAAATAGGTTTATCGGATGGTATTTTCTGCCAGAACTCGGTTTGTAAAATGGCATCTGTGTTCGTCTCTGTGACTCCTAAACCAAAGGTTGAGCCCTTTGTTCCACTTTTGGCGGGCTCTGTACAGAGACCCTCCAAAGTGGTGCCATTCTGTCTGGGTTACCACAGGGGTGTGGGAGGGGGTTTAGACACCCTGGATCGAGTTGCCTTGCCAACTCCGGTCGCACTCTGGAGTGATTTGCCCAAGTGGTGAGCCTTCCCGCTCACCACTTAGCATTTGTTGATTGACAGCTAGGCTGAATGAATGGGGGTTTTCTGCATAAAAGCAGGGCTTTTGGGACTGGATCTTCAGAAGTCGCCACAGGACCTAAGAATCTGACGAGGGTAACGCTGAGCCGACCTGCAACGACGACACCTCCGGTGGAGCCCTGCTGAGCCGACTCTCCACCACCCGACGACAGAGGAGATCTCCCTGCCGGAGAGTCTCTTCCCCTGACTGGTGGGAACAACCAGTCCCCTTTGCTTTTTATTCGCCTCAGGACGCAGTGGTCGAATTGCCCGTGCAGCGCACCTCGGCAACCGGATAGCCACTACCCCTGTACCGCGACCAAAAGGTGGTGCCTTGTGACGGAGCACTCCGCGGCTGGTCTCTTCCCTGGTGGTGCACCGGACTTTACTTTTCTTCGACGACGAGAACCTCTCTACTCTTGGCAAAGACCCGACGTGCATCCACCACCAGGAACAACTGCCCCCGCCGGAGCTGCCCTCCACAACCAGGTACCGTGTCCGCCTGGCTTCCCTTTCGATCGGTTCGAGTGAGGTGTCTTAATCCTCTCCTTTCGGTTGGGTCGCCTCCAAGCTTTTCTCATTGATTGTCATGAACTGGTTCAATCTGCCGATAACAATTTGCTGCAAAGACTTGAATGCATCTCCACTAGAGACTTTTTGGGACATCGCGCCTTGCCTCTCTACGAGTGGGCCTGGCCTCTGAACTTTATGATCTATTGTGGTTCTTGCCTTCTTACCGTACATTTTGCCCGTGAAGTATTGAACTGTGTTGATTTCGTAACCTGCCTATCTTTTTCTCTCCCGTCCTAACTAATATTCGAGTGCCATCTAGGTTGAGGTATACACCTCTGTCTGTAAAGAAGTGGTGCCGGTAGAACCTAGACTTGTCGAACTATTGCTAGGGGGATTGATCGTTTCTTCTTCGTAGAGTAATTGTGTTTGATTTGTTTGCCGTGAAAGTGCCATAGTGTTTTTCATAGATGTTTCATTATAAATAAATATTGTAATATCTTTACACTAAGCCTCGTTGCGTGTTTGCTTGTCTTGCTGTGAAGGATTGCCCTATTTTGTATACTCCACATACTGCTCAACTCTGCTTGAGGGAAGTCTGACTGCTCAGCCACAGCTACCAAGTGAATCTGTGTGGTACAGACTGCTACCAAGTGGGTTCACCGCCAAACACCTGTAGTCCTAAATCTTTTGCAGTGGTCCCAGAGGGAACTGCACAGGTTTCCGCCTAACAGGTGTCTGCGAGCCCTTGCCACTATTTTCTTTATGTTCGTAGTCCAAATCAGCGCTGTCATACTTTTCTCTTTATTAATATTTCTAGTTTTATTTTACTGTTTACTGCTTTTAAGATAGGCCAATTTACGTTGTTCCTTCCAAGACACTGGTGGCTCCAAATCTTCCTGGGATAACAGATTTATTTCAACAGTTTCCACACTCGTCCTCGTGATGAATTCGGACTGTACAACCATTGTCACTTCTCTGTCAGCCCAGTTAGAATCATGGGGCTCCCCACTCACTGCCGGAGCATGCTTAGTAATCAATTGGTCCACCACATCAGCTAATGTCTCATGGATAATGCCACTTAGTTTCGGCAGGACTTTTGAGGCAAACTATGTCGTCACTATGAATGACTGAAGGTCAGCGTTCAAGACCATGCTTTCTTCAATTTCTGAATGTGCATGTGAGCCATCGAGCTGGATTGTAAGATTCAGCGATGCCGAGAGCCGTTTGTTAACAGAAGTTGTAGTGTTCAGCTCCCGGGTCACAATAGTTTTTTACTTACCAGTCATGTCAGGGTCTGTGTTTACTATACCCTCCAGAACCACCCTATTTGCACTTTGTTGTAATGAGTAGCATAATTTGACAAGGCTTCCCATGTACCATTGCTCTTGTAGCCACCTCCGGGTTCTCTCCTTCTTTACTTGCATGGGCAGCCTGTTCCTCCAACTGCCCAGGTTTTGCTCAATCTAAACAAACCTTGTAATAAGCCCAGCATTAGGTCATTCACTCACAGACTTTGTTGTGCCGTCTCCACGGAACGCCGCTCCTCTGTTAGTTCATTGGATGCGTGAGCAACCACATCCTTGTTTCCACAGATGTTATATCTCGTAGAGTTCCCTTTACTTTTAACATTTTTAGACATTCAAGGAGCAGCTATTTTACTGACAGTGTCCGGACAGGTAAGGGGTTCCAACACCAGCCAGCTGACCACGGATCCACAGAGTGCAAGACTGCCACTTAACTATCCACTTGCCAAGACGCGCACTCTGGATGCGCACACCTTCCTCCGTAATATTCCTCAGTACAGACAGGCGAGCAGAGATCCAGGCCAATGCAAATCACACAGAGCATGAGTATTAGCACCGGCAGACTGCATGACTGCCACTTAACCGCCCACTTGCCAGGATGCAAGCGCTGGACGTGCACAACTTCCTCCTTTGTCTTCCTCAGTGCAGGCAGGCAAGCACAGATCTATGCCAAAACAAATGATGCACAATACGCAGAGAAGGAGTATTAGCAGTTATGGAATGGCTACACTGATGTAAGTCAATCTAGCCATGTAATACCACTTATCACATTTACTTTATGCTTAATGCCCAGCACAAATGCCATGCCAACGTTAGAATGTATTTTCAGGCTAGCTGTACCAATGTAGACCAGTCTAGCCATGTAATGACATTTAACACGTTTCCTTTAATCTTGATGTCCTGTAAAATGCCATGCTAAAAATGAAAATATATCCAGACTGGTTGCACCAATGTAGGCCAGTCTGCCCATGTAATAACACTTACTCTGTTTGTGTTAGTCTCGATGCACAGCACAAATGCCATTCCACATAAAGGACATATGTTCAGACTAGTTGCAAAAATGTAGGTCAGTCTAGCCTTGTAATAGCACTTAACATGTTTGATTCAATTGTGATGCCCTGTAATGGATGCCATGCCACATATGCACATATATCCAGACTGGTTGTAACAATGTAGGCAAAGATAGCCATATAATAATGTGTACCATGTTTGCTTTATTCATGATGACCTGTTAAAAAATGCCATGCCACAATACAAAAATATATCCAGACTAGAACCACCAAAGTAGGCCTGTCTAGCAATATAATAACATTTATCATGTTTGTTTTACCCTTGATGCCCAGCAAAAATGTCCTGCCACTGTAAGAAATGATCCAGACAGGCTGCACCAATGTAGACCAGTGTTGCCACCTAATAATACTTACCATGTTTGGTTTACCCATGATGCCCAGCAAAAATGACATCCCACAATGAGAACATATATCCAGATTGGCTCGCCAAGTAATAACACTGATCAAGTTTGCTTTACCCTTTTTGCTCACTAAAAATACATACTTATTAAGGGAGAACCCATTTAAGGCCAAACCAGCAACCAAATAACACTTGAATCCAACCAAAAATGACCTGCCACAGTAGGCACATATATCCAGACTGGCTTCACCATTGTAGACTAGGTTAGAGTAGGTTAGCCATATAATAATACTTTCCTTTTAGCTTTAAGCTGGCCCACCCCCACTCTTCACAACAATTGAGAGGAGGAACAGGGTTGCCACAACAGATGAGCGTGGAGCACGGTGGTGAATGATGGTGGCATCACCATGACAATGGGGTCACGCCAGAAGAAACATTGCACCAAGAGGCATGGTACTGACAAGGGTGGCCTACAGGGTATGGGGGCCACAACGAAGTAAAAGTGCTCCATGGGTTATGGCAGTTACATGGGCAGCCTCCCCAGAGCATAGAGGCTACTGAAGAAAATCAAGTATGCCAAGGAGAATAGTAGTGAGTGCAGTGCAGTATAGTCCCCCCACCCAGGGCATGGGGCCAAAGCAAATAATCAAGAATAAACCTGAGGTGTGGCAGTGATGATGTGGCCCCCTGGAGCCTATTGGCCATCCAAGATCAAACAGCTTGCTTGTGTCACTTGGTGGTTATTGGGTGGCTTTACATGATGGATATGACCATCCAGAAGATATAGCAGGTACTGACACCAACACCAAAGAACATGACTGTGGTGGGTCTCCCCCTTTTTCAGCCTAGAGCAGTTGCCTATTCACCACCAAGGACAGCACAATGAAGAGGTACTGATAAGGGGTGGCTGACTGCAACAGCCACCCTTATGCATACATATTCATTTGGGAATGTCTATGATGTATTGATTCATGTTTGTATGTGTAGTTTATTTTCAGAGTTATAAGGTGCTTGTTATTAATAAAGTAGGGGAGTAGAGTTTGGTAGGAGTTTAGATAAGAGGGAATGGATCGGGAAGTGAGGTTGCGTACCCTGGTGTGAAAGAGAAAGGAGAAGTGGATGCCTGCCAAAGGACACCTCAAGGACAAAACCACCCACTGGGGCCATCTCCACACTGAACCGGGGTTATTACCTGTAAGGATATTTGGCATGTTACAGCACAGAGTACAGCACTACTGCACAGGATCAATGTGTAGCATGTTTTTTTATGCAGCACCACTGCATGGGTTTGGTGCACTGCTATGGTGCAGTTGTTTCAAGCTATGTGTTGCCAGTGTAACATGGACATATAAGTAAGGGCAGGTTATTCAGTCAAAAACGATTTTTACATATAAAATGCAAATACATTTTTCACAGTTAAAAGCACACATCTGTACCTTCAAAATGCACACCATTTCTCACCTGAAATGCCTATGTTGCAAGAGACACATTTGGAAATTAACAAACTAATATCACTAACAAGACTAATAATTATAACTCATTAATAAAAGAATGTGTCTTCACTGCAAAAAGAGGCAGACTCTGAAAATCAGTTTTAAACACACATTCAAGTTTTTTTTCTTCTTCTTCTTTGCCTTCCTGTGCTCTGTCCACAGTAACTGCAGGAAGCAAAGACTTCGAATAAGCAGGAAATCAGCTTGTTGCAGTTGCAACTGTACAAGAAGAACCATTGTTAAAAGTAGGAGGATAGAACATGATTGATTCTGATTGGAGCATGTCACATCAAGCATCATGTTGGAGGCTGTGACTAGGGCTTTGCTGCAGAATCTGGGGGAAGAAAGGGAGAGACATCGTGACACAGCTCGAAGAAGGACAGGTTTGACAGCTGGGGAGGCCTGATTCCTAAAGCAGATTCAACTTGGTTGCAGAGACTGGCTTTTCCAGTCAACAAGTCCCAGTTCGAGTGACGGCAGATGCTTGTCCTTGCTGGGTGAACCCCTCCAGAAGGCGAACAGCCAAAGAAGTTACATGCTGAATAAGCCTGGTAATTATCTCGCTGAGGTGTGGGGGCTGAGTGTGTACGAGAATATTCAGTCACTGTAGGAAAGGAGATTCCTGTGCTTTACTCACGTGTTTAATGTTGCAAATTGAGTTCTTGTCTCCGCCACTCTCTTTTCAGTGTATCACAGATAATGCTGTTACTGTGCTATTTCACTTATCTCTGTAAAGAGTGAAATCGTGTTTAAATGCAACTTTTATAATACACAAAAATATTTGAACGCAGACGGGTGGTGTGTTTTATATTTACCAATACAGTGCTGATGATGTGGGGAGATGTTTAGACAGTGCAATTGTCATTTTCAAGGTAGCTAAACATAAGATTTGGCTGCAGCCGTGCGCACAATGTAATTCAGTATGAGCAATTATAACTAACTGTGTGTGTTGTAGTCTGCCGGAGGTCTATGAGTCGGCAAAAAGGAAGGCCCGGGACATAGTTCACTACCGTATATAAAATAGTGAAAATACCACATGATAGCTCGCTGCCGTAGATAAGACAGAGAGAAATTGCCCATGGTGGCACACTAAAAATGAAAATGTGGTGTTCCTGAAATGCAAGCCTGAGGTCTCTCTAGTGATTACACGAAAAATCTAAACAAAAATAAGGGGTTCTGGATATTGGGGCCACAAATAAAACAAGGGAATTATGCTCACCAACCACGCATACCAACCACGCATACCAACCACGCATGTCTGTGTGCTGAAATAATGCATGTCCACTGTATTATCGTTGTACATGGCCCAATCTGAATACAAGGAGTGATTGTTACTAAATTATTTTTCAACGGTAAGAAAATACCGTCAGGCCCCAAATCTCCACAAAAATACCCAACATATTTATGGTGCGTTGCAGGCCGGGAAAGTGATCATAGAGTACCTACTGGGCGTGGCAAGCGTGTCTCACACTGCCATTTGCACATTAAAGGGAACCCATTTTATAATAGCAGTGTGCCACTAAAAACGAATTTCAGAATGTCACAAAGGGAAACCACATTTTCAGACCTAGTGCAATATTTAGAGGCAAAGTTGTTTGCACATGGGACGTGGTCGTCAAACAGTACCTTAGAATGGCGTGACCGCATTCAGGGTGAGGTGCAGAAAGAAAAACTAGACAATATTTTTGCAGAAGGCAGCATAATTCAGGTCTGCCTTACACGATTATTGAATGCAGCCGATAAAAGCGCAGAGAAAGACTGTTTAATACGACAATGCGGCAAAATATGGTTTATTTTGAATAGGTCCCTGCGAATGCAGGAAAATGATACTCAGCTAATTAACAGGTTAAAGACTGAATTAGATGGGGCAAGTAAAAATCAGGAAATGTTAAGAGCAGAATTGGATGTATGCCAAAAAGACATGCAATTAAAATGCAGAGACTTTGATGCTTAGTTATCCAAAAGCAAGAAACAATTTGAGGATAGTGAGCAAGAATTGGTACACTTAAAAGCCTTAGTGGACCACATTAGACAGGATAAAGATGAGGTTGTTTCAGAAATGCAGATTTTACAAAAAGAACATTGTGAAAAAGAATGTGATCTCCAGAGTGCAGAACAAGAAATGAATAAAATGACTCAAGAAAGAGACAAGAGAAATAAAGAGTTCAATGAATGCCAAATGCAAATGTGCGACATGCAGGAGGTGATTAATAAGATGAGTGATGAAAACAACTATTTGCAAAATGAAGCAAACAGACTCCTTAAAAAGTGTAAGGACTTAGAACAGCAAATGTGCATTTCCAGGTCCCAGGAGAGGCGGCAGGGTACCACATTCAATGGAGTGGAGGTGAATTCTAGTTCTGCCCAAAGAGCTAGTGCTCCAGTGACTGGGCCGGTGACTGAACTTGGTTGCAGCGCCCTTGGGGGATTTTATACTCCCATTGGGGGCAGCCACCAATCTCATACACCTGAAAACAGGATTGAATCACAAAGTAGTGCAATTCCATGCATTGCAACAAGTAGCCCCATAAAAATAATGAAATCCATTAAAGCCCTGATCAAACCATTTAAAAAGGGAGGTGCATGCTGCATTGAGGATCACTTAGAAGCGGTGCATGACATTTTTAAAGCACTCCAGATACCTAAGGAACAGTACAGACAATACTTTCATTTAACTTTAGATGCCCCGACGGCCAGCATCATAAGGAGATTAAATGAACAGCAGAATATGACCTGGGTGGAGTTTGAAAAAGAAATTAGGCGTCATTTTTCTCCTTTTCAGTCATTGCAGGAGGCAAAGAAAGTCGCTCACACAATCACTGCTGGACCTAATACATCCCCTCGCCAATTTTTACAAGACTTAAAAAGAGCATTTTCTCGCTTTGATGTATCTTTTGACCCAAATTCCAATGAGTTTAAAACTGCATACTTCTATGGACTACAGAAAGACATCATATCCCAATTGGTCCGTGAATTTGACTGTGACAAGTCCCTCGAATGGATTGTACATCAAAGCACAAAACTATATGAGGTACTCTATTGTCAGGGTAGAGAAAGTGATAAAATGAAAGATACTAGACCTAAATCTAAAGAACCCTCAGCCATAGTAATGGAAATCAGGTCAGCCAAAATGTCCCTTGAGTCTGCTCAAAGCCAAGGTAAAAATAATGTGACACCTGAACAAAGGGGCAATCAACAAAGATCGCCATTTCCTGTACCAATGTTCCAATCACATGATCCTAGTAATAGGGAGAGCTACATCAGCCCTAGGTATTTAGGGGACAGACCCCGGGTATGATATCGGCCTGATATGGCAGGTATGAACAATAACCAGAGACAAAATCAAGATCAAAGAAATGATGGTCCCTACCAGTCATTGGGGACACAGAGCAGATTTGATCCCAACACCATGATATATGGTAATCAGGATAGACCCCGATATGTGGATCGATTTACTGATAATGGAAATCAACATAGGGGCCAGTACCCACAATCTGAGAGACAGGACATGAGGCAAAACATGAACTACAATCCATGTCAGTACAATGATTCCCCACCAGGGGACAATAATCAAAGGATGGGTGCACCCCACTCCCCTCCACAAATGAATCAAGAGTTCAGAAACCATCCCAACAGACATCAATCACCTGAGAGGTATCAGAATAGATCCAATCAGGGGGAAAACAACCAATATCGACCTAGGCCACAGAAAGAGGATTCTAGAGAGATGGAAAGTTTACAGTGCCTTGAGGCCCAAGTGAAAATGTTAGATGAGCAAATAGGAAAGCTCTATACAGCACAAAAACAACCATCTAAAGAGGGGGCTGATGGCCCTAGCAATGACCGGGGGGGGCTTCTGAGAAGTGACTAAGTACTTATGACACCTGCAGTGCCAAAAAGACAGATTGCCTGATGTAATTTTGCATAATGACTCTGAGATGCCTAATGATTTAAAAGTGAAAGCACCAATAAGTGAACATGTTACAGAAAATGCAAATACTTCTAAAAAAGAGGAACGGTTTAACCTAGAACTAAATCAAACATTGAAGATTTGTGCAAGTAAAAAAGAAACACCTGGAATTCCAAAAGAACAAAGAGACAGATTTAAGAAAAATGACTCATGCATGAGGAATACCAGTAAACAGGGAGTAAGTGGGGATGCTATAGCTCCTTCCCTGGGCAAGCAAAACAATGACCAAACACAGGTAGAAAAAGGAAATACTCAAAAGGAGGGTACGGGTCAATCACCTGAAGAATTCTCTGAGCCACATATTTTTGAAGAGGCTGAAAGGGCTGGTATCACACTAAATAATCACAAATGCACAGAATTAAAAAATGACAAATTGTTGAATGATGTTGTTACACGGTTTATAGTGAAAAAACCGAATTACAAAATATCGAAAACAAAAATCTCGAATCCAAAATATCGAAAACAAAAATCTCGAATTTTTTTTTTAATATGTTTTTATTTCGAAATGGGGGGGTTCCCCCCCAACCCCCCTTTTTTATTTTTTTTTCATTTTACCCTTTTTTTATACTTACCTGAACCCACAAATACATATAAAAAAATAAATAAATAATTCGAGATTTTTTTTTTCGAGATTTTGGATTCGAGATTTTTGTGATTCGATATTTTGTTTTCGGTTTTTTGACCGACCACCGTTGTTACACATGTTCAGTTGGAAGGTTGTAATGTGGTCTCTGATGTTACCCAGATGGATGGGCGAACAGTGGCCACACTCCAAAAAACCTCTGATCATGAAGAAATGAATAAAGTCTCTCGCGCAGAAATGGGTAAAAAGGAGGGAAAAATGTCTTTCCATTTACGAATGTGCTTAACCAAAAGTGAAAAAGGCCTGAGAAAGGTGAGCCCTGAAATCAGTAAGAATTCACACTTCTTATGTGTATTAGAGGAAGTTGAGGACAGATATTATGCACCCATCACTGTAGAAGAAAAATGCCACTCCTTTGCTATGATTGACACTGGCGCACAGGCCACAATTATGTCCAAGGAGCTGGTAAAGAGTAACAATGAAGGGAGACCCCCACAGAGTCAGATCACGGTGAAGGAAAATCAAGGTCCAGTGCATAACTTTAATGGGGAGGAGGTGCCCATCATAGGTGTAACTGAGGTTGACATAAAAATAGGAAAGCACAGAATGAAACAAGAGGTATTGATCACATCTATTTGTGAAATTCCATTTTTGATGGGGACAGATAGCCTGAAAAGATTGTCTCCTCTCATAGATGAGGTGAATGGAGTGCTGTGGTCCTTAACCAAAAAACCATTGAGGTCTAAGAAACTAAAATCACAAAACAGCAACATAAATGAATGTCACACCGTTGCCAAAACAAATGATGCTGTGGAGGTATGTCTCCAGAATAGTTGCATACCTAGTGTCACTGTTATATTAACGTGTGAAGACAAAATGCAGAGCGGCAATGAAGGACTACCTGTACAAATCTACTTGGACCCAAGGAAAAATTGGCAGACTGCCATAGATGAGCACACACTACGTTTTTATTTAAAAGAGAAAAGAATCAAACAGAATATTGCTTCTAAAACAGATTCAGAAAAACACATTACCACTCTTGCTGAAATACACATGGAAGATGAGCAACCATGGGTTCATGTTGGTATAAATGAGTGTTTTAAAACAATAAAAGCCACTTTAGCGCTTTAACAGGAGAGGAGCTTCATTAATGAGAAATTGTTGCAAAAAATAATGGAGAGGGAGGAAATCCCGAAATTTAGGATTAAAAACCAATATGTTTCTGGCTTGGACAGTCCAGACTTTGAAAACCGAATTGCAGGCAGATGCATGCTTAAAATTAGCATTGGGCAGAAAACAATTTACCATAATGTATGGATAGTGAGTGGAGCACAAATGAATTTTACATGGGCAATGACATCATGCACAGAATGTGTATGGTGTTAGATTTCCTTAATCAAAAAATATGGTCACGCCTATGTGGCCCGGCACCTGAATTTAAAGACAAAAGAAGGGCTTATCATTGTGCACAACTGGTTCCTTATGCAATTGAATTACAAATGGGGAAAGATACTATTATTCCTGCATTTACAAAACAGTTTGCAATAACACTGAAATGCAAAAATGGACAGCAGATGGAAGACTCTGATGCATTTGTATGCCTGAATGAATCCATAAAACAGCAAGGCCTGGATTATGAATACATTCCATTGGTAGATATTGGTGAAGGATCTGTAAAAATTATGGTAAATAATAAAGGTTGTCAGGATATTCATTTAGAGGAAAACTCCCCATTAGGAATGGCCATACAAAAATCACATTATACGGCAGATTTAAATAACATGGTGATTGGAAATATCCCTGAAAAGTATGTAGATGCCAAGGGTGAGTTGCCAGAACACCTGGACTCTCAGCCCAAAGGAATATTTAAAATTCATTCTGTGTATCCTTATGATTCAAATGAGACAGTGTGCTGCCATCAAGAGGATTGCATAATATTTAATTTAAATGAAAATGAAACAGAAAATCAGCCCATTGAAGTGGAAGCTGATATGCCAAAATATTGAAAAGTTGCAGCGTTACAAAAAGACACAGCCACACAGTTAGAGGAAAGCGCCGAGATTCCCTTACCAGAAGATTTTCCAGAATTTTCCAAAATGGTAGACGAGCAGATCTCCTTAGCAGATGCGTGTGACAGCAATGAGGATAGAGACAATCTGAGGGAGATATTTATGGAGTTTAAGGATGTATTTGCAAAAGATGCTTATGATTGTGGTTTAACTGATTTACATGTGGCCACACTACCAGAAGGGTGTAGCAGAAGTCCAGTGTTTGTACGCCAGTATAGACTACCGCTGGCATGTTTAGAATCACTGGCAGAGATTATTAAAAATTTGAAATCGCGGGGAATCATCAGGCCCATTCATAGCACATCCAATACACCTATTTTAGGTGTGTTAAAGCCAAATGGCGGCTATGTGCAGACTTGAGAGAGTTAAATAAAAGAGTACCAGTGTCCAGATGGCCATTGCCATTCATTGATCAGGGCTTAGCTCAGATACATGGTTCAAAAGAGTTTACAACATTAGATCTCACCTCTGGATATTGGTGCGTGCCATTGGCAGAGGAGATACAGAATGTATTTTCCTTTACATTTGACATGACTCAATACGCCTGGTACATCAATAGTGGGAGTGAATTTGGCATATTTTTGAGAAAGGCCATGCCTGATGCATCGGAAAGAGGAACCATAGTTTACGTGGATGATGTCTTGATAAAAAATGAAGGCCTGAAAAGCCATTTTGATGAAATAAGACATGTGCTTGGCCAATTGCAGAAAGCAGGCGCCAAAGTATCTTTGCAAAAAGCACAATGGTGCAAGAAAAAAGTGAACTTTCTAGGCCATGAAGTGACTGAACATGGGCTAAATCCACAAAAGAAGAAGATAGAGGCCATACAAAGATTAAAGGATCCTAAGAATGTGAAGGGGGTAAAAAGTTTGTTAGGAATGACAGGGTATAACAGAAAATGCATTGAAAATTATGCTGAAATCACTCAACCATTGACTAAACTGCTTAAACTGAATACTCCCTGGAAATGGGAAAAAGAGCAGTCTGAGGCAGTGGCTAAACTGAAGGAATGTCTGGTAAAGGCACCATGTTTAGCATATTGCATAAAAGGTAGGGATTTCTTTATAGAAATAGGTTTTTCTGAACATTGTATGTCAGCAGTGTTATCACAAAAACATGATTTGAATCACAAAACAATTGCCTATCCAAGTAAGGCATTTTCCCAAGTTGAAATGAAATTTAATGAATGTGAAAAGGCCCTATTAACCACTGTGTGGGCGCTACAACATTTCCGCCCCATTGTTCAGGGAGAAAAGGTGATTATTGAAACAAATCATCAACCTTTGCAGTTTTTAGAGAGTAAAAGAATTAGGTCAGGTAATCTAGCGCAGTCCAGAATCACTTCATGGACGCTGGCATTACAAGGTTTTCCTGTAGAAGTGAGATATGGACAAAATAAAAAGAGCCCAATTGCTCAAGGGTTAGCTGACTTACATGACTGTGCAGCTGAACAAATATCAAATGAAATGGAAGTGGAACCTAATTGGCAGGAAATTGAACAATCACTACACAAAGCTTTTGATGAAAAAAACATGCAAGGATTTGCCAACTGTATATGTGGATGGTTGTGCTTTTCACATTGAAAATGACAGTAATAAACAATTAGTGTCAGGAATAGGAAATGTCTGGTTGAAATGTGAAGGAGTCCCCAGTATAGGGATGAGGATTGGAGCTAGGAGCAGTCAAGTGGCGGACTTGGCAGCCATTTATAAAGTAATTACTACTGCAGTTGATAGAAAGTTCGGTGAAATTGTCCTGGTGACTGATTCTGACTATGCACGGAATAGTTTTGTGGAATATGTACCTGGCTGGAAAGCAAGAGGAATGATTACATACAACAAAAAGCCACTTAAACATGGAAAAATGATACAAGCCATAGACAAATTGGTGTCAGAGAATGATCTAACAACATACTGGAGAAAAATTTGTGGGCATTTAAAAACACCAGGAGAGGATAAGGAGGGAAATGATAAGGCAGACCACCTGGCTAAAATTGGGGCTGTGATGGGAGAATTGCTACCTATTGATGATTTACTGGGTGAAATACAGATTGATGCAGTAACACGTTCTAAAGCACCAAAGGAGGTAGATCAACCAGTGGTGCAATGGGGCCATGACACGCCAGACCAAGATTTGATTGAGGCACAAAAGAATGATCAAATTTTGGGAATCTATTATAATCATTTGATAGATCCTGAACAAAACCCTTTAACAGAAAATGATTGTATGGGAAAAGAAGAGTTGAGGGTACTATTAAAGAATAAAAGACAAATTAGATTACAAGATGGACTCATGATTAGAGAGTCCATAACAGGACAGATACAGTGGGTGGTACCCCTTTCATTCAGAGGGCTAATGCTACAACATGCACATGATGCAATAACTGCAGGCCACATAGGTTCACAAAAAACATTGGAAATACTGAAAGATTATGCTTACTGGCCACATATGTCCCAAGATGTGGAATTATATACTAGAGGATGTCTATTATGCGCCCAATTTAAACCTGCTTCACCAATGCATAGAGCACCATTGATGAAAAGAGGCCTAACTCTCCCATGGTCAGATTTGCAAATAGACTATGTAGGCCCTTTAAAAAGGTCGAGCAGAGGGCACCGTTACATTTTAAGTGTGATATGTTTGATGTCGAAGTGGATTGAATGTATTCCTGCACCAGATTGTAGTGCGCAAACAGCAGCCACATTGCTGGTGAACCATGTGTTCTCAAGGTTTGGATTGCCACAAAGAATTGAGTCAAACAGAAGTCATTTCACAAGTACCCTAATGAGTAAGGTATGGCAAATACTGGGTGTGAAAAGGAAACTACATATCGCATATCGGGCAGCCTCTTCAGGTGGAGTTGAACGGAGCAATAGGCCTGTTGTGGATATTTTAAAGAAATTTGTGGCAGAAGCAGGTTCCAGCTGGGATTTACGTTTACCGTTGGTTTTGATGGCAATCAGATCAACTCCTGCCAAAGCAACAGGTGTTAGCCCCCATGAGGTCTTGACGGGTAGGAAAATGGTGTTACCACAACACCTACTATACAGAACACATGAGCAGACACTTGTGAGTGCATCCACAGTCAATGGGTACATTGATGAACTGAGGAAGCATTTGCAACATGCATTTGCTTTTGTGCAGAGAAATCTGGAAAGGGCTGCTGACAGTGCTAAAACATACTATGATAAAAGAACATCAGTGAGAGAATACAGTGTTAGGGATCAGGTGTACAAGTTTCATTTTGGAAAAAGTAAACAGAAAAATTCTAAATTTCTAGCAGCCTGGCAGGGGCCATTTCGAATTATAGATAAGATCTCTCCTGTAGTGTATACAATTTTGAAAAATGAAGGTGAAACGGCGATAGAGCAGTTTGTCCACATAAATCAGATCAAGCCATGCCATCCCAGACACGAGATCAGGCGGCTTGAGCATGTAGAAACAGAAAGCCCTGGGGCTGCTGCCCACTGATACAACAGAAAGTCCGTTGAACACAAAAAGATAAGATAAATGGGTACAGTCAGGAGGCAGTGACAGAGAAGTTAAAAAGTTGATTATTATAATGGCACATAAACACTGTAATATATGTAAATAAATAGATAATATAAAAAGTAAAAAAAAAATATAATGGAAGCTCATGGTTGGTGTGCAGAATGAAAATGCATTGAATTTAAAATGTTGTTTCATGTATGCTTATTTTCTTTTTAACCTGTGTTTAATTTCAGAAAAAAAAATGTTTTATTTTTGGCAAAAGGGTGGTTAGTATTGTGCTATATACTTAATCTGTTTCTTTTCTATTTTGGTTTAGAACATTAACTATTTATACTGGAGGTCACGGGAGACGATGGAGTCCTGGAGTCCCCTGGATGAAGACCAAAAGATGCCTGCCTCCAGGTGGAGGTGAAGACAAGATAACCAGAATGCCAAAAAAGATGACTCCTATGGATCCAAGATTGCCAAGATGAAAGAGTACTCGAATGAACCAAGTGATGTGACATCGCTGGTCGGGACATATCAGAGGCAGACAAGTGTCCTGGCATATGGAGTTCCACGTATTTATTATTTTAATTATTTATTTTAATCTGTTATGTTAATTATTTGTTTTAGTTAGTTGTTCTATTTTATTGTTTTCAATTAACTTATAAAATTGAAACTCTGGACTAATGACACTTCCATTGGGAAGGCAAATGTAGAACATTTTGTAAACTGATGAACTTTTTGTTGATTGCAACTTTTTCATTGATGCACATGAATATTCATTTTATTGGATTGCTAGATTGTGAAAAGAAGAAAGGGGGCAAGTTAGATTTCTTTCGATTGTGGCTTGGACAAGGGCCAAATCCTCTGAAAAGGAGCAGGTTTTTTTTTTGGAATTGGCTTGGATCGTAGCCAAATAAAAAAAAAAGGAGGGTATGTAAGGATATTTGGCATGTTACAGCACAGAGTACAGCACTACTGCACAGGATCAATGTGTAGCATGTTTTTATGCAGCACCACTGCATGGGTTTGGTGCACTGCTATGATGCAGTTGTTTCAAGCTATGTGTTGCCAGTGTAACATGGACATATAAGTAAGGGCAGGTTATTCAGTCAAAAACGATTTTTACTTATAAAATGCAAATACATTTTTCACAGTTAAAAACACATATCTGTACCTTCAAAATGCACACCATTTCTCACCTGAAATGCCTATGTTGCAAGAGACACATTTGGTAATTAACAAACTGATATCACTAACAAGACTAATAATTATAACTCATTAATAAAAGAATGTGTCTTCACTGCAAAAAGAGGCAGACTCTGAAAATCAGTTTTAAACAAACATTCAAGTTTTTTTTTTTCTTCTTCTTCTTTACCTTCCTGTGCTCTGTCCACAGTAACTGCAGGAAGCAAAGACTTCGAATAAGCAGGAAATCAGCTTGTTACAGTTGCAACTGTACAAGAAGAACCATTGTTAAAAGTAGGAGGATAGAACATGATTGATTCTGATTGGAGCACGTCACACCAAGCATCATGTTGGAGGCTGTGACTAGGGCATTGCTGCAGAATCTGGGGGAAGAAAGGGAGAGACATCTTGACACAGCTCGAAGAAGGACGGGGTTGACAGCTGGGGAGGCCTGATTCCTAAAGCAGATTCAACTTGGTTGCAGAGACTGGCTTTTCCAGTCATCAAGTCCCAGTTCGAGTGACGGCAGATGCTTGTCCTTGCTGGGTGAACCCCTCCAGAAGTCGAACAGCCAAAGACGTTACATGCTGAATAAGCCTGGTAATTATCTCGCTGAGGTGTGGGGGCTGAGTGTGTACGAGAATATTCAGTCAGTGTAGGAAAGGAGATTCCTGTGCTTTACTCACGTGTTTAATGTTGCAAATTGAGTTCTTGTCTCCGCCACTCTCTTTTCAGTGTATCACAGATAATTTTGTTACTGTGCTATTTCATTTATTTCTGTAAAGAGTGAGATCGTGTTTAAATGCAACTTTTATAATACACAAAAATATTTGAAAGCAGACGGGTGGTATGTTTTATATTTACCAATACAGTGCTGTTGATGTGGGGAGATGTTTAGACAGTGCAATTGTCATTTTCAAGGTAGCTAAACATAAGATATGGCTGCAGCCGTGCGCACAATGTAATTCAGTATGAGCAATTATATCTGTGTGTGTTGTAGTCTGCCGGAGGTCTATGAGTCGGCAAAAAGGTAGGCCCGGGACATAGTTCACTACCGTATATAAGATAGTGAAAATACCACATGATAGCTCGCTGCCGTAGATAAGACAGAGAGACATTGCCCATGGTGGCACACTAAAAATGAAAATGTGGTGTTCCTGAAATGCAAGCCTGAGGTCTCTCTAGTGATTACACGAAAAATCTAAACAAAAATAAGGGGTTCTGGATATTGGGGCCACAAATAAAACAAGGGAATTATGCTCACCAACCACGCATACCAACCACGCATACCAACCACGCATGTCTGTGTGCTGAAATAATGCATGTCCACTGTATTATCGTTGTACATGGCCCAATCTGAATACAAGGAGTGATTGTTGCTAAATTATTTTTCGGCGGTAAGAAAAATATTCAGCCCCCAAATCTCCACAAAAATACCCAACATACCCCAGACCTTTAAGATGAGGTAGCAATACTTTGAGATGGACAGGGATGCAGAAGATACTCAAACATCAATAATCAAACTAACTCAGGAAGTTGGCAAATCAAAGCTGTTTTATTTGCAATTGTCTAAAACAAGGAGTTACAACTAATATCGACAATTTGTTCAATCTTCTCGCTCTCTCTCAATCTTATCAAAAAACATCTTATATACCAAAAACCCATAATTGCTGATATCATCCTATGTGGCAAACTACAAAAACGTATTGGACAAAGTGATTGAGTCTCAGGGAACATCCAGGTATAAGTTCTATACTTGTCTAAGAGAGTGATAGGGTCTCTAGTATCAGATTGGGCAACTAAGCCCTCCCCTCAAACAGGTCACTATGAACGTCATCAAATACATGATGTCCCACTGGTTACACAAAATATAGGGCTCTCTACTATGTGGCCCTCTATAATTGGTTGGCACCCTTACATCCATCAGTACTTTTCCACATACGCCAGCAGCAGGCAGGCTGGCCTCCATGTGCTGGTGGGTCGGTCTTGACCATAGTTTCCCACCAATTAGTATTCTATCCATTGATACACTGCTGTCTGCCAGTCAATTAGACTTTTGAAGATTGGCCTTGAGTGTGTTCTTCATGCCTGAGAGAAAAAGGGAGTATAGCATACTCTATCTCCTTGCCTAGAGGCAGCACATCATGATTGTCAATTTTCAGTCTTCCAAGTGACTGAAGACTATAGTTTTGAGCTTTGGTGCATTTTAAATACTATTTTTTAATGAAGCTCTGACGTCTTCATTGTTTTCGTGCTTGTCGTCTGAACAGGAGTTTGTTCTTTCACACGTTTGTAACCACTGTGTGATCATTCCGGCCCAGAGCAACCTTGGCTTCTTGGGGCTGGCCCAGCCTCGCCCTTCTTTGATTCACTTCTGTAATTCGATTGATTTTCAGCTGCGACACACTGGAACAAGCTTTCCTTTTGAAGTCTAACTCTGCTAAAATGCGTAATGGAATAGTCCATAGTTCATTCGCTTATATATATATATTCAGTGAAAAACTGTTGTTAAAGGGAAGTTATAGTTAAGTTGCGCTACTAAAAACCTATCAAATTCAGTGAAAAAACATTGTGCACAGCATGTTATGGTTCGGTTGCACTAAGAAAAGATTCTTGACTGGCAGTCAAGAAAACCACCTGGCCTAGATATGTCAGTGAACAAAAAAAGAGGTTGCCAGAGATGTGATGTCATCAGTGGTGTCATCAATGACATTTGTGATGTTATCTTTGATGTCATGGGTGTTAGTCTTAGCAGAGCACAGTGGTGGGGCGAGTTACGGTTGCTTAGCTTACCATAACTGGTGAATTTCTGGGGTTTTTGGGTTTTACGTGTGCCCATATTATGGATAGGCAGTTGGTAGTGCAAAATAAGTTTAAAGTGCCTTTAACAAAGTGTTTGCACTGAATGTGCTAGGTTTTTCTTAGGGCAACCAAACCATAACATGCCATGCACAACATTTTTTCACTGAATTTGATAGGTGTTTGCTAGCACAACTTAACCTTAATGCCCCTTTAATGTTTTTTCACTGAATTTCATTGTTGTTTACCAGGATAACCTTAGTTTGTATAGATGGACCATACAGCATACCAAATGGATGTCGGCATGCCGATGGGCACAGTAACCACGGACTGTGCGTCTGTTCGTGGATAGCGGCTAGCAATCAAACTGCTGGAAAAGGCAGGGGTTCTCTTACATAGTGATACTGTTCAGCACAGACAAGGAACATATACAAAGAGCACCATTTGCGTGCATTGCAAGGAAAAATAGAGTAGGTCTGCATGTTTGTACTTGTGAAACAAACAGAGCAAAAGCATAGCGTATACACCATAATGGAATGCACCAATAAGGGAATTAATGTCTGCGTTAAACAATTATACGGCACTGCTGCTTTACATAGGAACGAAGAAGGAAATGGCAGAGTGAGGACTACAAAGTATTGAGAGCAGAAAGTCACTCCAACACGGTGAGTAAACTGAATTTTTTCTATAATGCTTGTACAATAATGGAAAACCATGAGGTTTTTTTTGGTACACAGCAATACCAAGCACCTTGGAATGGCTGTGAGAGAATTTCCTCATAACGAAGTGAGTAACGATAGTAACCCCATTGGTAAGCTGCACAGTCTGAAAGACAGTTAATATGTAAGGCTTCATATACACCTAACAGATATTTTTATCTTTAACAGGACGTACTGAAAATGAAATACATGCACCACAAGCGGCACCTCTTCCACAACAGCATATGGCCACAGAAAAGGAAGGAAACTCTGTAAATAAGTCTAGACAGGCTGGATGCCAAAATTGAATAATTGCTAAACAATTTAGCGACCTTAAAAGATTTTGTGCAAGGACATAATATGGGGAAAAATGAAATACCACTGCCCCACCTGCACGTGTACCCCTGCCCCATATCCCAGACCACCATCCCCAACAAAATCCTTGTTAGCAGAGACGTTATGATGAGACGTAAATCCTTGCCTCCCTTCATGACGACCTTGTAGAAAACCCCAATTCCACTATGTATGTATCCATTTCTGGTACCCCTTCCCTTTCCTAATAGTGTCTATGTATATCAAAAATTAAATGTGTAGACATAAAGTGTTGCTGAGTGTGTGAGTGGCTTTTCCTTTTATTTTAAAATTCATTTTGAGTATGTGTTGCACAGTTCTGTCCGGGATGGGTGTAGTTAAGCAAAATGGAGGTTTCCTAGGGACACCGCACCAGCCCGGCGTATGCACAATCACAATGCAGGCATCCGTAGGATGGCAGTACTGGCCGCATTTCCCCATTTTGTGATGCACCTTTAATTAGTTGTGGGAGCGCACTTCTGTCCGTCCCACAGCTATGTGCATGCATACGTCATCCTCGGTGTCCTGGTAACACCGCCCCTGTTCAGCATGGTAGGAAAAAGTTGTGACGTACGTTCAATACTTCGAGGCTTCCACCCATGTCCTACGGACAGCAGTGCACATGAACATTGTACTTGCTGTAGCATACAAACAACCAGCTTGTGCGAACATGGTTGCCAGAGATGTGTCACACTTTTAATGAGTACGGGGAGGCCAACTCTGTTCGTAGGACAACTATGCACATGCACACAAAGTATTCCACCCAATACGCGTCCTGCAGACAGCTGTCCCATTCGAGAACATTGGCAACGTCACTATGTGACCGCATCCACGCTGCGTTTGGACCCTTATTTGCCAGACACGATCGGTGCCCCCAGAGATCAGAAAAGTACTGTTTTCTGCAATGTAAGGAGTGTTATTGTGAAAGTATTTACTTACAATTGTCCCACACTGTGCCATTGTGCATGTAACTATTTCTTTGAACGAATTAGGGCCGCATTCTGGTTCCAAGTGCTCCACAGCAGCCCTACTAAAAGCCACACCCCAGAGCTGCTCCGCAGTCTGTTTGTGGCTTTGCAGAGCAGAGTAGGGGGCCAAATTGCTTCGTGTTGGAATTGCTTTCTCATCAATTCTGCTGTGCTATATTACCTTTACAATTAATGGCAACCATGACTGCTGGTACTGCCTCTAAGTCAGCAGCACCCACACGCAGACGCTCACCGACACCACCTCCTTCCGAAAGGCCTGGATATACAGATCAATGAAGTAGAGCAAATCCCCAATGCCTGCAGGCAGCATGAGTGCTGGGTGTGGAAACTGTTTACCGGCGTAGGAGATGGGCCAAAATGTTGTGATAACCTGGTGAGATGCACTCACTCAGTCACGAAAAACCTGGCTTGTACAGTTACGGCACCACCTCAATGAGACAACATTTCAAAGGGAACCAGAAGGCAGCAGTTAGGAAGGCAGTGCCCTTCCAACAAGGCAGTAGGTTACTTTATTCTACAGCATCCTCCACATCTGCTCCTGCCACCACCAGGGGCACTCCTGTGGGGCAACGGATACCTAAAGTAGCCTTGCAGGCCATTTGCCCCACAGCAGAACCTTACCTTTCAAAGGTCATTGTATTGTGCATGTACTGTGACGCGCTACTCTGCAGGGGGAGCAACTACAAAGTGTCTTCGAGGAGTCAATCCGGGAGCATGAGAATGAGTGTCCCCTACCTAAGTGAGGGCTACCCAACATCTTCCTCTCTCTGCATGTGCCCTATCTTATCCTGGTGGTTGGTGCCCCTTCCCTACCCTCTATTTCCTTCCTCTTCTTCTGTGTTGTGTGTTACAAGAGCAAGAAAAATACAAAACAACCAAAAAAGAAAAAAAGCTCTTTTCAGAGCCACCTTTCACAGTTCAAAAGTAGCATTGTCAATTAAAGATCGCAGGCCGAAGCGCAGCCGATAAGCGTCGAAGATTGCGCAATGAATAAAGGGATTGGTAGCTCAGTCAAAAACATTACAGTTGTTTCCGGAAAAAAGTGCTGGCTCTAAAAAGAGACATTTTGTGGTGTTTCATTGTGTTTCGAAAGGTAGAAATGAGCAACACCCACTAGAAAAATGCTTGTTGTACTTGCAAAAAAGGGCAGCAATGCATTTTTCCTATTTCACAAACAAAAGCTGATTACCAGCATTACTAAGATGAACTCCATCTGTGGGAAATAAGGTGTTACTAAATGTAATATTTGCATTGTGGAAGTAGGACATGCCAACATCTCGCAAAAAGGAACAAACAGCCTTCTTGACATTGCGCCTCGCTTTCTCCATTTGTGAACCAAAGCAAAAAGAACGCAGCCACATCTGTGTCTGCACAATGCAAAAAAAAAAAAATATTCAGGAGTTTGGAAACATACCCATGAGTTAGCCAAGTGCCTCCTTCATCGCAAATTGCAGAGAAATTCTGGTAACATGTCCTAAACTGTTCCCTCTACAATGAAGAATAAGAATGGATGGATGATTGATCATCACCAAAGTGGCTCAAAGAGGAACCACAATCATCCACTTCATTGAACATACTCCATATCAGTGCCCATCCAGATGATAGAATCCAAAATGTGAAGCCACTCCACAGTGTTTTACATGCACGTTCAACAAATGTATCTAGGAGTCCCCTAAAATCTATACACCCTGCCTCCTGACCCACACAACCATATGCATAGGCTTCTTCTTTCCTCTCTACAAACAGACCTTGTGCCACATTCTCAGACTGTCTGTTTACATACCGCACACAGAAACCATGTTGACCAATCCGTTAGCCTCCTCAGTCCCATTTTGATGCCTGCCATCCTCAAAAGCCCTGGATGTGGCACGTGTGGTCCTGCAAATACTGCATACTTATCGTGCTGTGTATGGGAGTGGGGGAACAGATTTCAACCAGGGTAGGAGATTTTGTCATTAGTGGTGACTCTGACACAAACCTTTTTTTGTAGGTGCTTCCAAACAAACACCTTTTTTTTGAGGGGGGGATTTCTTTCCTTCTCCTCCTTACATACATAGGGGAACCTCATAAAAGAATCCTTTAGATTGTAAAAAAACCTAGCTGGGTGCTGGAATCAAAAATGCTCTTATGGGAAGACCCAAGGGGCACATATGTCACACATGTAAGGCTTTATTATCAGCGGTTTAGTCCAAAGCATAACTGCTGTTAGGAGTACACATAAGGCAGCTATAACAAGTGTCCTTTGACTTCTGATGTCATACCCGGAGTGCTCTGTCTGCAGGACGTAGAGGAGGGGAGGACGTTTAGGGAGTCTTAGCACAATTTGAGATGGTGGAAAGTTTCTCTGGGCTAAACCTCCACTCTGGGCTGCTCTAACTCGATCCAGAGAGACATTGTGATCTCAGGGCTCTGTTTGAAACAACAGTCCTCAGGGGACCTCCCTGGAAGGGGTCCTGTCTCCAATAGGAAGGTGTTGACTTACCTCAGGGGGATAAAAAAAAATGTTCACATTTTTGTTGTGGATAAACCCAACCCAGATAGCCTATACACATACACACATAGTCCTGTCATGAATGGCCCACCTAACCAAGCTGACACTAATATGAAATACAGATGCTTTTGGATTTATAAGTGTCTAATCATTGAAGCCATCGAGCTGTAACCAGACATGCTTTATATTTATATATTACCGTGCCGCCAGTATGCTGAGGTTCACAAATCTTAGAATTGTAATGGCGGGTGCATACAATTAAGAAGCTTCCTCTGCCTGTTGGAACTTTGCATTCCAGCAGCTCTTCAGCCTGCCCTGCTGCCACTACATGGCAGGCGCTTGGGTTGTCAGGAGACGGCCACAGTAAAGATACAGTAAAGATACATGGGTTTACTATGGTTTTGGCATTGAGCATCAAAAAAAGGGGTTTGATTAGCAGGTCTACCTTTCATAAACAAAATTACCTTAATTGTTTTAATGCTTTAAATCAGAACAGCTCAGGTTATACTGCCCTCACCAGATGGCATTCTGTCACAGCAGAGACTCCCAGTGGTAACCCTGGTAGTTTCATGGCATAGTGACAGTTCAGCCATTTATGTCCTACTTGAGTTATTTTTGATTTGTTTTTGAATATGGATGTTCCCTCCCTTTTTAAGCCTTTAGAGAAGCCTTTTGTGTGCTTTCAGGTGGAATGGTATGTTTTCCCTCTGTGTTTTATCCTTTCAAACAGCAGAGTTCACTTATCAAGGATCCATTTTACACCCCCACCCCACATACAATCCATTTAAGAAATCCAGACCTCCAAAAGACCAAGGGAGCCACCTGAGTCCTCCCCAGTGCAATTTTTACAGTTAGTCTAGGGCAGCCTTGCCCCGAGGCCAGTGGAGCGCAGAGGCAAAAGGTGCCTTCCTGTTTGTTTGTTCACCTGGTGCTGTGGCCCTGCCCCATACCCTGTACCCCTGCTACAGCTATCTCAAGGAAATGGACTTCCATTGGTCATACTATGAAATTGTGATAGCTTTTTGCCGAACTGATATGTTTGCAACACTACTAGTCTGCCACACTGCTATACTTTGCCTCTAAGAATGATTTAATGTGACACTTTGCCACTATCAGTTATTGCCCTTGTGTGATTTTGCCACAGAGATTGTGATCATACATGATTATACCGAGGTGAGACTGAGGTGAGACTTTGCCACTACCAATGTTGGCCACTAAGATTGTTTTAATATAAGATTGTGCTAATGTGAGACTTTGCCATTATCAGTTATTGTCATTGTTTTATTTTTGCCACTGGGATTGTGGTCATTTGAGATTATACTGAGGTGAGACTGTTCCACTATCAGTCTTTCCACTATCATTTTTTACTATTAAGATTGTTTTAATGTGAGACTGTACTAATGCAAGCCTTTGCCACTATCAATTGTGGCCATTATCAGTTTATCCAGTATCAGTTTCACCACTATCACTTTTGCTACTACTAGTTTTGACACTATCAGTTACTGCCATTATCAGACTGTTCCATTAGATTGTTTTAATGTGAAACTCTGCGACTATCAGTTTTTGCCACTTTAATATTTTGCTACTATCAGTTACACTACTCCCAGTTGTGGCACTATCAGTTTTCCCACTATCAGTTGTTTAGCTCAGTCGCAAGACAAATCCCCTTTCCATCCCCCAAGAGAGAAGCCAAGGTCCATTGTCTTATTAAAGCAGAATTGGCCTCGCCAGTCACAGTTTGAATGTGCCTGGGTCGAGGGGTGCACATCACTTGACGGTTAAGATTTATTAGTGTATCAATATATTTCCTTTCCAAGCTGTACACCTTTCCAAACCTTTTTCTCATTCTTCTACAACTAGTACAAATCCATTTGCAAAGTGAATACTCTCACACCAATGCACACACTTCCTAAACTGCACGTCGTACGGCACACTTACAAGTGAGCCACTTACCCCCTTACCAAAAATGCTGATGCTCTCAAGTCCCCATTCATATACAAAGCCATCCAATTACACATATAAGGTCTTCCTGCCAACACATCCCGCTACCCTTTTAAGTGATGTATCCTCCAAATGCACTCAGTGTGCCATTAACAAACATTTTTGCATATTATCTTCTTTCACAGTTGCAGGAAGCGCCTCTGTCCTGAAAGCCAGTGGTGTGTCAACTTGAAAATGCAACCCAGAGTAAGCCTACTATCGACAGCCAACAAAATAAGTGCAATGCTATCGTGGAGTTTCACCTCTTGCTGAGACAGTGCAGTGTTCTTGTATTTTCAGGAACACAATTGCATCAACCAACTGGTGTTTGTGTCATTGTTACTTATTGCACCTCAACTGTTCATCACTATGTGTTAGCATATCGCTGCCATTATATTAACTCCCACATAGCAATATAGCATTCCCACCTTACACTAACACACCATTAAACAATCACACACCTATATCTATATTCCTTCCCTCACATTCATCGATGTATGCAAAACTGCACACATATACATCACAAAATGTGCACACCCGCTCTTTCCTTTTTTCTGCAACAACTGCTAGAGAATGCCTAGCAAAAAAGAACTCTGTAGAAAACAATGCAGAAATAGACCAGCTGTACCTAAAAGCATAGAAAGTAGCCATTTCCCTCTAGCAGATGTAGTACTGAAAGGTGAAAGGGAACAGCTAATGCAGTCACTAATGAAAACTAAAGCACCTACCAGTAAGGAGAATGTAATTCCTCTCTCAAAATGTAGACAAAAAAGAAAGGTAGTAAAAAGAGTGCAACTGTCACTACTGGTAATAGAGCATGTACAAATACTAATGTCATCACAATGAAGCATTTCAAAAAAGTAATTTTACAAGAAATGTTCCTCCACACAGTCCTTGACCCTTGTATTTAGAGGGAAGAAATGACGCTCATCCCTTAAACCTTACTGCAGAACAATAATCCTGGAAGCTCTTGTAGACAGTGCAATGCTCTAGAAACGAAAAATCTTTCTATTAATTGTAAACAAAATGCCAAAATGAATTTGTAAACGACAAGCACTACTTTGAATCAGACACAATATCAGCATTGATAGCTTTGGCAACAGTAGTAGAGGTGAGTAAAGTCACACCACCAGAACACAGCCATACTTCAATGAAGAATCATAGAAACAAGAACAAAGGAACCAAATTGCCATACATAACACTGTACGAGGGTATGAAAAGGGAGACAATAGTATAATGGGACATAAAACACTGTTTTCACAAATATCCCCATTACACTTATATGCCACTGTTGATGGTACCAAACCAATATGGCCCATCTACAAATGGCCTTGCATATCAATGTATAACAGTCGCCACACCACGATCAAGTCGTTCCAGCAGGACCTCGACCACCATGTGAAAAGCAACGAGAAAGGAAATGTAAAATACTACAAACTATGAACTCCTGTCCAGTGCGCAAATACAAAGGAGTACCAGGACATTTGTTAACCTGCATTTCTGGACCTGCTTGCAAAAGTACCTTCCACCATATGAAAATGTTAGCACCACACCATTGTAGTGTAAACTATCTTGTTAACAAAGTGTACTAAGCAAAATGTACTTACACAAAACTGCCTGTTACATTCAAATTGTCCAATACAAGTGGTGTCAATTACTGTGAAAATGTAGCAATCAATGATATATTACAAAAGCCACCAATTGTTCAAAACATTTATGTAAGCGGCTCAGACCAGTTGTGTTTACAAATGATAGTCCTGCACACAAATGCTGCAAACAATCCTAGAAACAGTTACAGAGTGTCAGGAATAAGACAGAAATTGCAGTACTGTGCTAGAATGGTAAATGCACATTAAACAGACAAGGAGATCCACCGGAAGTTGTAACGTAGTTAGTACAAGTCCCACAAATGAAATCTTTCATACTTCCTACATGTGGAAACATACATACACTCTCTGCAATCATGTCATTCAGGAACAAGTCCTTAACAAACGCTTTCTCTATGTACCTATGACTAACTATGATTCCATTCCATTTTAGCAAGTGGTACGAAATGCAAAGCATAGCATATTGTGTAGGCCTTGCAATTCCGATAATCGTTCTACCTTACATATACAATCACATAGGCAATACGGAATATGAATGATTTCAACATACAATGCAGAATGTGAACAAAAATAAGTGCAAGCTTACAACCTTGACACACTCACCTGTATCACTTGCCAACAAAACCTTCCCACCAATGTCCATAATCTACCACACAGACGACACAATCAATTCAGGTCACTATACTGCATACATTGGAAAGTATGTACAATCTTTGAATGAGTTGTAAAGTAATTTGTTTCCTTTCATGAACAAGAGGGCCAACAATCTCCTTTCCAAAAGTCACTAAAGTGCATAAAATGGCTATGCCACCCACGTATGCACAGCCATGCACAAACAGTCTGCCAACATACACCGTTGATTTTTAAGACACTGCACATATAAATATTAGATAGGGGCCGTAAATGTACATTTATATATTCTGGCAGCTGTACATTCATTGCACCATGTGTAAGGTAGTAGCATGTCTCCATGTACATAAAAGTAAGTTCTACGTAACTGCAACTATATGTGGGTGGTGTTGTACATTCTCCATATTTTCAATGTGTAATGCCGAGCAATTCCTTTCATGTCGCAATAGCTTACTGCACTTCCTAAACAAAGGTTGTTTTCAGGGGCTAACCATAGCAAACGCAAGTGGTGGCCTGTTGCTTCCTAATGTGGAAGAAGCGCTATATCCTACACCATATGGAAGTGTACGCATGACAGCTCACTTCTCGTGCTCTAACAAGTGTAAAATGTCCTTCCCAACCATTCTGTAACAGTGACAACCCTTGGATAGATGCAGAGTTGTAACTGTGTACGATGCATCAACGTATGGTTATAACAACTTACCCAAAGGAGAAATAAAAATGCTCTGTAAACATGTTTGTGGCATCCATATAGCAGTATCACAGTGTTGGCATGCATGGCTACATTACATTGCGGTGGGTGTGGCCAAGGCCTACCCTCTTGGGGCATGCACCCAAGAGCCTAGGCCTTGGCCACATCCTCCGGAGCACTTGGCCAGGTACCAGAACCCACAAACGTAACACAGCCACCAGCAGTCCTACCCCACACCCACAACATAATACAGACATGCATGCAAACATTTAATCAGTTAGCTGAATCCACAAACATACACAGTCTCCAGCACCGCTTCCCACTTCCATTCACATACCGTTTTACCACTCCCAACTAAACCACTAAATCTTCACAACATTGCTCCTGCTCCCAACACTCTATTAACTACAAAGAACCAATACATCATAATGCAGTTCAGTACTCATTAATCTGCACAATGGCCAGAACCCAACCACATAAACCATCCACTGTAACCCTATGCACTTCTGTACACACAGTATTCCAACACATCACCCAGTGGACACACTGCAGGACTGTTGACTCCATCATGCCCATCCAGGCATCCAAAACTGTACGATGTGCTAACAATCACCACACGGATTCAACCAACAATATGTACAATGCTGACACACCACACACACAAGGCAACAATGTGAAACCTACTTAACCTACTTATAACTAGTGGATATACTTGTTGGTGCAAGGCCTCCAGCCATACATCCTAGGCACTAGGGGCTTACCACACACAACACAGCTTAGTACACCCTATGCAGAAATGCTCATGTCATGTGCAATCCACTCCCCATCTGCAATTGAGCCTGCTAGCACTCACCACAGAAAGTGGTCACCTCAGGACCTATCATGCCTGTAGACACCATACAAGCTAGTCACCTGAGATGGTTCCTGCAAATTCGTGCAGTATGCACAAATACACATGTTTTTCAGCCCCTTTCGGCAATGCACTATCCTTGGCTACAGCATGGCAGCATTACCCAAACTTATGATACACATCACGCTTCGCTCCAGCCAACCACCAGGCGTGTCCAATCTCTGCTGACATCACACCACACTCCAGGCCAATCAGACTTTTGACCGCAAAGTGAACAGGGAAATGGGACCGCGGAGCGTAGTCAGATATCACATTTTTTTTAAGACATACATTTTACCTGCTTTTAAAAAAAAGTACAGGACTGATTATCACAAAATTTACGAAAGCACACTTTCGGAACCAAGCCACCGCTCCTGCCGCAAATTTCATGAAAATTCCTTCAATGGTTTGGGCTGTACGCGTGCGCATTCAGTCTATGGAAAAAAACTATTTTTGTGACCCCCCTATAACTTTGCCCACCCTGTACAAAACCTCACCAAACTTCCCAAAAAAGTTCAGAGTGGCCCATATACTTTTTTTTACAAAGTTTCATGCAAATTCGTCCAGGCGGAGTGAAGTTATACGCCTCCCAAAAAGTGGTCTTCCTATGGGTTCAGCAACTTAACCATAACTACATGGCCACTACCGTGGGCTGTTCAATATATGTTGGCGCATGCCACAATCTATTCACTACATAGCAAGCCTTAAGAATACTTCGTCTACTTGCATTTCTTTGCATATGTACTATGTAAACTGACTTGATATCTTCATCGTTTTTGTAACATAACCTTCTTCACCTTGATTCCAAAATGTTACTGGCCTTTGATACTTTCTTGACACCTATTGAATATCTATGTTCTCTTGTCTCTGCATCTCTTCCTGGTGTGTCAGTCTTTCTTTGTGTGATGTCACCAATTCTCCCTTTCGCTCATTTTTCCTGTTTCTTCTTGTATTTCATTCAAATGGCTGTCATATTGTCGTGTATGCAGGTATGTTTGTTCTGGTAAGGCACTACGTGCCTGTATCTCGTGAGAGGTGAGTGCTAGTGGGGTTCTTAACAAAAGAATTGAAGTCTTATATAAACAAATAAAAAAATGTCTTAGACTTGTTGAAAGGGAGAAGATAACTGTTACAGGGTCTATTCATGGGGATTACAATGTTCTCTTTTAACAGTGATTGTGTCATGTAAGCAATCCCTTCTTCTCCTCAAAGAATAACTGATATTGGTGAATCCAGGCAGTCGTTTGGAGATGTCCACTCATGTTCGAACAGGTTCTGCATTGTGAATGTTCCCTATTACATTGTCATATTAGGAGTAAAGACAATTTATGCTCTGGGGGCAACTAAACAACATTAGAGTCCAGGGGAGTAGTCGAATTGGGTGGGAGGGGTTGGGTGTTGTGCTCCTCTACTTTCCTTTCAAACGCTTTACTGTTCTGGTAGTTTTATATAAAAATAATAATAAAAAAAAAATTCCATAATGGTTTACTTTTCAAATAAAAGTGTGGGAAGAAGTTTAAACTGAACATTCCCTTAAATAGCAGGTGTGTTTGTTTAGGGGTTTGGATTGCACGTGGATGGGGTTTGTGGGTAGAGGGTGTGGGGGGCAGGCCGGCAGGGAGGGAACATGGTTCCACTACTTCTTTTTGCACATTTTGACCACTGGTCCAGGCGTGTCAGCAGATCCTCCAGTAATGCTGCTAGTAAAGCTTCAGTGCTGTTATAAGGGAGATCATAGAATACTCCATTTATGTATGGATCAATTTAATTTACATACTCCCATTCCAAAAAATTAAGCAAGCATCACCAACAGACAAGCAACTCAGTAGGAATGTGTGTTTGTCGTTGATGGGTCCCAATGTGAAACACACCAGTTTTGCAACAGGATGAGGTGCGAGTGTGTAGAGGAGCAGGTGTACATGTTATCACTATCTCCCGGCCCCTCAGCTGGAACAATAGAAGAAGAGTCCTATGTGGAAAACCAATCATCATCCCAATACCGCATCAAATGGATTAGAGGCAATATACACTCAGGAAACCATATCGAATGTACCCTCGCACTGAGAGGATGGAGGGATGTCTGCGCACACAATTGGACATCATAGAGCTGTACGTGAAATTTGACGAGAGCAGAGTGACGTCATACAGGAGAGGTACTGATACTCATTGAAACACTGTGCAAATGCTCAAAGAGTAAAGATGTAACTGAAGTAACAAGAGAAACATAATAAAATATGAAGAAATCGTGTATTGAAAAAAGAGAAAGTAACGTGTTGATTAATACATGTATATGCACAGAAACACTAGGTGTATGAGACATTTAGAAGCTTGCTGCAGAGGAAAGCATCGCAAGGCTAGAGTGGCCATGATGGAAAGATGGACGTCGGACTTGTATTAAAACCATTCAAGCCATCTTGGAGACACACCATGCCTGAAAAGTCAGGAGATGCTGGAGAAACAGCTTTGTGTGTGGAATACAGAGTAGTCTATTGATTTGGGATAACAGATGCTATTTCAAGGAATAGTTGCAAGGTACAAGGGGAGTCAAAAGGATAAGCCATGTACGTAAGACATATTTCTCTTATGTTAAGCGAAGGAGAAAACATTTGCAAGAGCTAAGTACTAGACAATTAAAGATGCAGAAAACCCATGTAAAATGGAGTGAGTAAGGGTTATTCATAAAGCCCAAACAAAGATAAAAGTGTGCCTACAATCCCTTGAATGTCCGAGAACAGAGAGCAGGCTTTGCCGTCAACTACAAAGGAGAAGACTTGGCTTGGGACCTGACAGATGAGAGATGATGGACTAATTGGGAAAAATGGGTAGTCTCATGTTGTTTGCTGCACCTCAGTTTTGTTTTGCTTACATGCTGCTACCAAGCCTAAAATGCAGGTTGGGAAAGCATCCCAACCAATCAGTGGGTCTATGTAGCAACATGCTGTAACATGTGGCAGAGGCCAACCAACTGTCATTTGCTCTGCTAGAATCAGTATTATAAGTATCTAGAGGTAGTTTGAGGCATTCACACCAGATAAGGGGCAGCCAATAAAGTTATTAACCATTATGTATACTATAGGTACATATGTTCCCCTAACCAATCCCACCCTTCAAAAGTTTTTAGTTTGCCACATAGGAAGACCTCATAAATGATGTGCATCACATTTGAGTGTGAGTGTGTAATTTACTGCCTGTTTTTCACCCTACTTTATTTTATTCTAATAATAAAGTAGACCTTTGCCATATTCTTTCAGTCTGTCCAGAAATTTGGGTCCGTTATCATTATTGGTAATTCCATATAGCACATGAGGCGCTTCAAGGTGCTATAGCACATGTTCTTCAAGATGCTAACATTAATAGTAATAGAAAAAAGAGGAATAGTTGGAAAGTTTCAGATCTTACAGATAATTTGATAGCCTCTATGTCTACCAACGTTGAAAAGACTGCCCTTTTATGACATGTTGCAACTCGGGATCCTCTTGATCAATAGCTACCTGGAGACTCATGACAAAGTTGTGTAAGAGACTGTCTTAATAATGATCTTCATTCTGGAAGCTAGGTGCAGAGTTGTTTGGCATAAACGCAGGTGCACCTGTATTAGCTATTGGGAATTGATCTGGGAGTGTGGGCTGAACATTCTGTTGGGCATATTTCTTCTAGTGAACCACCTGTATATTGTAGTTGCAGTCTGTGGAACTACCACAACTGGGCGTCATCTTCTGATCCATTGCCTCTAACTCACTGCACTCTCCCCTGCTTCCACGCTGAAAACATTTTACTATCCACTGGATGTCTGTCTTTGAATGTTCTGCAGCTGCAGGGCAATACGCTTGTCTCCAACATGTTCTTTTTTCTATTCTTGACACAAGAGACAGTGGTTTGCTGTAGCATAATTCAAATGCATGCTTCTTTTTCCATCCAAAGCATATCATTTTAAGCTGCTTCTGCAGTTTTGGCAATAGTCCCTGAACAAAAGCATTGGCCATGGTTTCCTTTGTAGTAGTTCAGGTATCTGATAAGATCGCTCAGTGGGTTGAGCTCTCACTGCTGCGATCTGTATGAGATATGCAGGTCACAGGTTTGAATCCTGGCAAAGCCAACTCAACCTTCCATCCTTCCAAGTTTGATACGTGAATATCAGCTTTGGTTGGAAGGATGATGATGTATGTAAATATCTTCTATGTACAACGTTTAGGCATACACTCCATATAAATGACAAACCATTATCATTAAGCCCAATTGATGTTGGAAACTACTACTGCCTATACAGAAAGTCTATGGCTGACTCCCCTTTGTTCACTTTACAGTTATTCATCTTTCCCCAAATGGTTTGGGGGGGTTGGTGGGGTGCCTCCGGTTTTGCATTTAGGAAACCCTCTTGAGCTCATAGCAAGTCACCATGTCTGCTCCTATCCCATGATCAGCCACTATCCTTCTGCCCTGTGGAACAAGGCACTGTCTTAACTGTGAGAGGCTGATTGCATGCATTGGTTGTTCATATCAGCCCATTAGGAGCTGTAGCACTGTAGGTTCTTCAGAACATCTTTGTATTTCTTCTAATATATTGAAAGTCATTGACTAGGTTTCAAAGGTGTCCTGGTGACCATGGGGCATGTAAGTGACCAGGTTATCTACTTCGTTCTTGGCAAGAGGAGCCCGATTCACAAGTATTTTTTTCTTACAGGCACCCCATAGATGATGAAGAATGGAAAGGGAGAGCCATTAGCAGGAATCAGGGTTAACCAGGTGATAGCCAACTCGCATAGTAGCTCATTTGCAAAGTAGCCTATAAGGCCTGCCGTTGGTGGTTGTGCCGGAGAGTACTGCCAGTTTTGGTGTTTATAAAAAATGCAGGGCAGGTACTGGGTAACAGGTTCATGGACAATGGGTGACTGTTGGACAGGCTGGGGTGGGATCTGTACAGTGTTGCCAGTTTACTGGGTTGCAGCATGCTGTGGGGTAGAGTGAGATGTACATGGAGCAATCTTCTGCAGTTTAGATTGAGCATTACTAAAAACAAATCAATTATACCTTCGGCTGTCACCCCAACCTGTGATTCGTTTATCAGTTAAGGATAAATCAGAAGAGGGTACCAGCCCTAAGTTTATTTATTTGATCAATTTACACTTCAATCTCAAATTCTTAATCTTACTTTTTGATTTTTTAATACAGTCATCGTAATTTAGAGACACCCTCATTCCGAGTTTGGTGGTAATTCATTGGTAATTCTGCTGCGTTCCCACCTTAATCAGTTACCGTTAGTGACACTTGGTCCTGTGGGTTTACCACTGGATTACAAGTGGTGGTAGGGAAGTGATAGTCCCCATTTTAGGAATGCATAGGACTCGGTGGGGCTTTTGGTGGAATTACCACAATCAGTAATTTCGCCATGCTAATTCTATTGATGTTTGGCTTTAAAGTGGCACATTTACCTCCAGTATGTTGAAAGAGGTACATGCTTCACTTCAACGCCAAACATGGGATTTGGCAGAGTGGTAAATAAGGGCAGTTATTCTAATACTGTCCGAAAAAGTGGTGGTAATAGAATTAGTGTGCCAGTAAGGCACAGAATGTTGTTTGCTAGATCGTAACAGAAATACCCACAGTAGTCTGGAATTACCATTTTTCAGAGAAAAGCACTATACTCATCACTTCAGTAGTGTTGAGATGGAAGTTAGAATGTTAATCTGTGGGTCCAGGTCTACATCTATTGGAGTGGTCATGGTTGTGATGGGCTGGTGATCCCATATATACGTGTTCAGTGTTTGCTATGGAGTCATTATCAGTAGTATTTGCCTTGATAGGTAGCAGCATGGTCTATGTGCCTCCGGTCTGGCCTGTGTGTGAGCACAGCCATTTAATTATTCAGTGACTGTTCAGGGGTGTCCAACACATATTAGCTTGTTAATTTCTACTAGCTGGGTGCTTACATCAAAAATGCTCTTATGGGAAGACCCAAGGGGCACATATATCACACATGTAAGGATTTATTATCAGTGGTTTGGTCCAAAGCATAACTGCTGTTAGGAGTACAATTAAGGCAGCTATAACAAGTGTCCTTTGACTTCTGATGTCATACCCGGAGTGCTCTGTCTGCAGGACGTAGAGGAGTGGAGGACGTTTAGGGAGTCCTAGCACAATTTGAGATGGTGGAATGTGTCTCTGGGCTAAACCTCCACTCTGGGCTGCTCTAACCCGATCCAGAGGGACATTGTGATCTCAGGGCTCTGTTTGAAACAACAGTCCTCAGGGGACCTCCCTGGAAGGGTTCCTGTCTCCAATAGGAAAGTGTTGACTTACCTCAGGGGGATCAAAACAAAACCTTCACATTTTTGTTGTGGATACACCCAAGCCAGATTGCTTATACACATACACACACAGGAATGACAGACACACAAGAAGATGCTATAAAAGAACAAAACAGTCTGAAGGAGACTAATCATCTCAACCCACCATGCCAAGGAAACAACAAACACCAGGAATCACAACATTAAACTGCTTCCATGAAGAAAAGCTTTTTTCGCACGAACACAACAAAAATCACTTTATCTGTTGTGCTACCTTTCCACATATAACACGCCTCAACAATAAGCCATCTGAAATCACTACAGCGACTCATGGAATGATGATGGAAACACAAGGGACATACATGAGACAGACAGAAGAAATAAAATGGAACCAAGTCTCTACAACACACTGTTCATCACTAAAAACAGGGGAGATAACAAGTTCAACTGACACAAACCTAGTTGCAACCCGAAGAACACATCAACCCAAAACACAGTGAAGAACCAAAGAAAATCTCCTATCCAACTTACAGAAAAAACATAATGCAGAATCACAAGGAAAGACAAACCCATACCAAACCAAAATTACCAACAATGCCCCCAAAGGACAAGCTAACGTAAGTTATGAAAGGATTCACTACAAACTAGACAATGCAGAGCACAGACACATATGACCTCTTCAGAGATTGTGGAATGAACAACCTATTTTTGACTGAAACCTGGCTAACTGAAGCATTTAAGGTAGTTACCCAACAAATTCAAACTGACACAAGAAAACAGAGAAGGAAAAAGAGGAAGAATTCTCATCGACTCACACAAAGAGCACCTAAAGATCACACCAGCATCATCACTAAATATCCCAAATCATTTGAATCATTCCTCCTCCATCTAGCAGTGGATTACCAAATCAATCTTTCATTCGTATTTGTCTACAGACAGCCCACATACAACCCATCATTTGCAGACTCATTTCTAGATGCTATAACTAACATGACTTTCAAAAAATAGCTATAACTAAGAAAAGAAACTGGACATCCCTAACCACCGTTAACCTCAATACCAGACTAGAATACACAAAACCACTGAGCACCATCCTAGAAAAACCTCACTTAGAAGAAAAAACTGAGACAACACAAAAATGGATCAAAGAAACAATAGAGTGTGATTGGAGGGTAATGAGGGAACTTCATGTTGGATTCAACCATTCTGGGTCTCAGTCAAGGTTGCATATTGACCCCTCTGCTGTTTAACTTGCACCTATCTGACATGGGGAAATCACTGGTACATCCGAACTGCATTCCGCCTAAACTTTGGGATCAAGTGGTACAATGGATGGCTTATGCTAATGACATTGTTATCCTTGATCTCACCCCATGTGGATTGCAAAGAGGGCTTGATATGCTTCATTCTTTCTCGGTGGAAAATTCACTCAAAGTGAATACCTTCAAAACCAAGATGATGGTTTTTGAGCTGCAATACAAATAAGCAGCCTGAGTTAAATGGAAATGTATGGGTGTCCCCATCAAAGTTGTCACTCAGTATATCTATCTAGGTATTGTCTTCAATGCAAAACTCACAAGTGCCTCCCACTTAAATAAATTAAAGGTCCGTGCTGCTCAATCATCTGGGGACATTTGCACATTTTCTCCTAAGAAGGGTATATTCTTAGGGTTCCCTAGATAAACTGTACTCTATGAAAATTGTCCCTTTCATTTCATATTCTGCAGTGGTGTGGGTGTTGGGGTCATCAACCTCATCAAAATACATACATTCACCTGATACAACTACACAGATGACACACAGCTTATCTATAAAACAACACTACTGGAGACCACAACCAAACCCTCACCAACTGCCTCACACAAATACAGAAACTTAATGAGCACCAACAGCCTTAAACCCAGGCAAAAGCATAAATCATGATCTTGCCCAACAATCTTTTGGACCAAAATAACATTCCATGGCTCAGTGAAATGGGAAACCGGCCGGAACCTTCAAAGGTAGTTATACATCTCAGAATATTAATGGTCAACAATTTAACACTGGAACCACAAATCAACACAGTCGTAAAGTAATGCTTCTTGTACCTACACACAATCAAACAGGTTCTGCCTGTCCTAACCTTCCCACACAGAACACTTGCAGTTATCTACCGTGTCATATCAAGCATAAACTACACCAACAGCATCAACCTTGGAATGTTGGATTACCACACTATAAAAGTACAGCTAATTTTGAATACAGCAGAAAGCCTATTCCTCAGACCCAACAAGAGAGAGCAATACATGGCCACAAGCGGAATTCATTCAGGAAACAATTTCCATCTACATAACAAAATTAACACTCTGATCCATCAATACCATATGCTGAGAACAAAAGCAATACTTGAAACTGAAATAAGGAGGATTAGCTTTCTCTTGCATCTCAGCAAAACTTTGGAACTCATTCCCTAGGGAACTACGAAAAGCAGAAGCCCACCTACAATTCAGAAACTAAAAAGCTGTCTCTGTAACTCACCCACCTAAACTAGAAGCATTACTGAGAAAAAAAAACAATTGTGAAAACACCACAAACCATTGTAAAACCAAATTGAACCAAAGCAAACTGGACTGGCAGAACAAAAAGAAAGCATAATATCGACAAACCGCAAACTAAGGCATTCAACCTAATCCAATCAATGCAACGTACACAAACGCACAGACGTCCCTCACCACTATCCTTACTAAAAACCTTCAACTTGCCTAGAATCCTCACTGCTCAACTGCCAAATAAAACACACACATACCTCTACTACAGCACAAACTGAAAACCATACAGCAAGCCCCCTCAATAATCTCACTCAACCCAAAGCACAAAATCTCCAGCACTATGCCACATACACACACACACTAAACCCATATATACCCACACATCAAAACAACACCTAGCACATACCATCTAGAGGCAAATCTATCATACAGTGAGCGATTTATGGGAACTCAATCTACCAACATGACAGCAAAAAACGTTCTTGCACTACCCTTCTCCCTCCCACTAAACCTCCCTACCCCTCCTTCCTTTTGAGATCCCCCTGAGCGCCTGGAAACCATGAGAATGGCAGTGGTGGATGGTATACTTCTCAATAGCATAAGATAACATAGGCAATTGGGATGCATTTAATGTTTGTTTCACAATTAAATACTCACGATGCAAATGAACAAAGTTTAAAAATCCAGATCACAATAACAACACAAGTATAGGCAATATATGTTCCCAAAAACATTAGTTCTAAATACAACCCCGTACTAGAAGATGAAAGAAACGGGAATAATAAAGCACACCCTTAAAAACTGCTGCAACGACGAGAAATTATTTGAAAAGTGTTTTTTGTTTGTTAATGAACACATATTCTGAACGCCCCTTTGAACTCCAGCCAGAAACCTATCTTTCTCCAGCCTCCGCCGATTCAGCCGCATACCTTGACCGAATGGGCTGCAGTTTATTTTTGATTAGAAAATACTTTGTATCTGAAACAATTAGTCGCCTTTGTCCTGGTTTTATCCTGGCAGCTACTGTTCTCTCTTCAAAGAAAGAGTTTGACCGGCCCTTCGTCTCGGTTCCATGGAAGTGAGCGCAGATTGCTTTGTCTGAAAAGTACAATATTAAAGTGGTAAATAAAAGGACTCGTCTCCATGACTCACTCGGACGGCTGCTGTTGATGTGAGGTGCTTTGACCAGGAGGTGGAAAGTTCATTTCACAAGAGAAATTAATACGACACGATCTCTTTTTGTGAATCTCGCTAATGGTGTACTGAGTCCAGCTGATAGACGTTCACTTGATCATCCTCACTGCAGCTGAAAGGATTTTGCAGCCTCTGGCAGTTTCCCCCACTGGAAATAGGGAAAGATTTGATGATTCTACGGTCGATCTCAGCCCTCCAATCCCCCAAGAACTTCTATTCCTGGCGCCCTAAGCGTGCCCCATGTTCATCTTGCTGTCCTCTGGAGCAGAGCACAATGCTCTGTGGACCACTGTGTATGCATGGGGTGTATAGAGCGTGAACACAGATCAAGAACCGCAGAGTACTGTACAAAGGTGATGGAGACGCATAGGAGAGTAACTGCGTTACATTAAGTTATCCATTTTTATAAAGCACGGTCACCAGGGGCATCATGGCACTAAGGGGAAACCAGACAAGAGCAGCCTAAAACAGATGAGTTTTCAGTAAAACGCCAAGTGGTCTTCAATAGCTCGAAGAGAGAGGGGAAGGGCACTCCATAATTTGGCCACTGCAATGGAAAAGGAGTGGCCACCCATCCTGCTGAGTCGGTATCGAGGAACTGGACGGAGGAAAGTACCAGAGTACCCGAGAGATATAGGCACCGTGAGGAATTGCAGTAGCAACACATGCTGCAACATTTTGCAGTAGCTGCAGACGATGCAATATGTAAAGATGCTGAGCCTAAGAGTGTTACAATAGTCTAGGTGACTCAAAATAAGGGAGGAAACTACTAGGGCAGAAAGATGAACTGGAGGGAAAGGTAAAACCTTTTGCTGGACCATTAGTTGGTAGAAACCCATTATGTAGATTGAACTAACCTGGGCTGAGGCAGACAAGGAGCTGTGAACATGAATCCAAGGTTCTTCACCTGAGCAGCATGAAGAAGACAGGGGCCAAGTTCCAACTTCCAACAGGCAGGTGACCAGCGTGAGGAGGGGGAGGGGGCCAGAGCGGGGACCAGGGGGAGGATTCACCACCAGCACCTCCGTCTTGTCTCCATTTAACTTGAGCTAGTTGCCGGCCATCCAGCTACCCACTGCCGCCAAGTAACCCCTGTTGTGCTGTATCGGGACACAGGGGAAGGTGCGTGCTGAAGAGAGGCAATATTATGGTTGAGCATAGCGATCAAATATGTTTCTCATTTTGCATTTCTTTGGATTTTTTTCAGTCCGGCATACAGAAACTCTACACCTTTTAACACAGGCATCTAAAAAAAAACACAAGATGCGCCTGTAAAGTATATCTTTTTTCTGCATAGGCTAGCAATAGATGTTCAATACCATACCCCTTTCTTTTTCCCCGCAGTAGCAGGCAAGCACCACCAGTGGAAAATGCAAGAATTAATGGTATCGCAAGAGTTTACAATCCAGAGATGATCAACTGGATGTCCTACAATCCTGTCTGTCTCTCAAGTGTGCCCTTCTGCTTTTCAAACTCTGTCCTTGGATGAAGCTGGATGTTGAGCTACACCCTCCTCCCTCTTGTGCCATATATGACCCTTCAATTGGTGAACTTTCCACCAACCACCCCATGGTCAATTGAAATGGTCCGTGTGGTTGTGTGTTTGGCTAAGGGTGGCCTTTCCTAGGAGCACACCAGAACATGCGTGCTGTTAGGAGTTGGATTCTTGTAAAGTGTAACATACACCAAATGATTGGACTTGTGGTTTTAGCTGAACTGCCTTAACTGTGTAGTGGAAAATATTAGTTGTGAGTTGCTTCATTAACAGAGTAATAACCAAGATGAGGCAGAGATCCAGGAAGAGTCCATTCCAGAGTCTATGGTCCATGACCTGCTGCCCATGCAAGTCTTCCTCACTCTACATATATGCTGCAGTGGGGTCCTTGTTGGAGAGTAGAAGGGAAGTGCGGGAATATGATGTAGTCTGGTCTGAACAAAATATTAGCATGCCCTGTGAATTGCTTCGTGAGCCATGCAGAATACTAATAACACAATTCATTTCTGTACCATCAGCCAGTGCAGGCAGCACGGTTCTAGAGAGTTAGGAGCGAATCCAGTAGTAGCCCATCAGGAGGCGGGCAGAGGCACATTGTACTCTCTGTTATCCCATCGCGAGGTATTGTTGTGTAACCTGCTAAGAGCCACTGGTGTAGTCCAACCTGTAATTTAGTGACACCAGGACTGCACCAACCTACTAAGGTGACCCAGATAAGGGAAGACATACGTCAAAAGTAGAATGCAGATTTGGATCGAGAATCTCACTTTTATCTTTGTAAAACAAGGCTATTTACTTACGGATTTGGCTGCGCTGTTAGAACTTCCATTGCTAGAAGCTCAGAGTTGATTTTAAAGATTGGTCCTTGGACAAAAGACAATGAATCCCCCCTGCTCCAGCACATCCGCGCTCCTCTGCTGTCCCTGCATCCTACTTGGAACCCCCTGTGTGCATCCCCATGTACAACACTCTTGCTGCCCAGCTAGTTTCACACTTTATAAATCCCACTCATGCATGCACACATGCAGACATACATACCTACATACATATGAAACCATGCAGCATGTTAATGGAAAGATGTTGCAGTCATCTATATTAGAGCCTCTCTACAAGCCAAGTGACATACATGGCACTACACGCCATTGACTGAGTTCAAGTCTCTGTCCATCCAGAGCAGAGATGGCCACTGTCTCTACCCCTCTGACTGGTCTGGAGTGGATACAGGATGCAACAGAACAACAGCATGCTGGTACTAGTATCAGAACAGCAGGCAATACTGTAAATCGACATTGCGGTGCATGGCATCACTCTGCATGGGTTTCAGAACTAAAATAGGGGAGCTTGATTCAAGTCAGGAGGGAGGTGTACTAACAGAGCTGCATGCGTGATGCAGTCATGGAATAATATGGCTGCTGGTGCCTTGGCAGCCCTTATTTTGGCTAGTACTGGAGTAGAAAGAGGGTCAACAGAAAAAGACTGACACATTTTCACTGGACGATCAGGAACGTTTTACTGGTCACAGCTGAAGTGCAATGTTTGAGCGATTTGTTGCTCTCAAAGTTAAGATAAAATAGCAAGGGTCCATTGGCAGATATTTTCTAATTTTCAGCACTAGAACATTGAAGTAGCAGAAATGAGGTGCGCTGAGAAAGAGGCTAATTTCATTTTTTGGTAATAGCAGGAAATGCTGAGGGTGCACATTGAGCTATGTCTACTGAGCGGTGTGTCCATCAAAGAGTGAGATCCATCCACAGAGCTGTGTGTGGTTCAGGGCTGAGGTACATTTATAATGTCGATTCACCTCCAGAGCTAACGCTATAACTCAGGAGCATGCATTTATTTATTAGAGTTTTGTAAAGCTGCTCATATCAATTCCAGATTGCTTCAAATGGCGAGCGAAGGGGGAATTCAGCAAAAGCCAGGAGAGATTTGAAGCTTTGAAGTCCTAGGTCCCGGATTCATAATACTGACTGTGAGCCGTAGGTGACAGGTAGCACAGAGGGAGGAGACTTGCCAGATGGCATTCACAGCTAATTCCAAAGGCTGCATACCAAATCGTGATCGAGGATGAGAGAATAGGGAGACAAGGAGACAAAGAGAGGGGAACAGCCCCAGGGGACATTCACAGCTTCCTCCAAATGCTGCATTTCAAATCCAGACCAAGGTGAGAGAATAGGGAGACAAGGGGACAAAGAGAGGGGAACAGCCCAGGGGACACTCACAGCTAACCCCAAAGGCTGCATTCCAAATCCTGACCCATGATGAGAGAATAGGAAAATAGGGGACAAAGAGAGAGGAACAGCCCCAGGGGACAGTCAAAGCTAACTCCAAAGGATGAAAGAATAGGGGGACTGGGAGGAATTCAATCATCTGCACATGGAGCGTGTGCTTCCCTGGGATTTTTGATTTTTTGATCATTAAAATTAACGATGGGAGAATAGCCTCCGAGAAATGTATGCAGCCATTCCGCATACATTTCATCTGCTTCCGCACAAAACGCATAGTAACGTGTACTCTGGGAAAACACAATCTACAGGTGCAGTCTTCCCCTGTCATGTTCAGCTGGAATGTGACAGCCACGGGTACATCAGCACATCTCAAGAAGTGGTTAGGCACACCTTCCTCCAGCCATGGGCAGACTAATTCAAATATTAAAGGCCCCATGGATCTGCTTTCCCTTTGTCTAACCCGGCTGCTGGCAGAGCATACCAATGAGCAAAAATTAAGGCAAGTCTGGAGAGGCTCGGTTGCAGGCAAGTGACAAAAGGAAGGCACGACTAACACACCTTTGGCATGCAATGTGTCAACTTGAAGCTAGTTCCCACATCTGTGTAAGAAAGGCAGTGAATGGCCATCTGGGTGCAGCAGTTACTGCAGGTGTCCCTGTAGAGCAGACCCATTTCAGAGCGATGAAGGATGTGATTTGGGGAGACAGGAAGTTTGACCCCATCACAAACTTCAAGGGAGACCTGCACTTTAATCAAGAGGAAGATTGTTGTTGGGGACCCCGGATTGGTTCATTAAGGTGGGCTTAGCCTTCACCGATCACTGCGACCCATTTGGCTTTAAGAGAGGGCTGAACCCTTCACTTGAGAAATCATCTGACTACTTCAAAGTGAAGGATGGCCAGGTGTTCCAAGAGAGATCCCTCCCCTTAACATCTCACAAGGAACAGAGGGAGAAACTAGACTCAGAGGACCCTTCCAGCAGCTCCAGAACCGGTCCTCAGCCAGCACACAGCGTGCCCTGCTAGGTTCTGCCAGCAAGATTCCTAGGTGGGAAATGCCGGAGCGTCTCTGGACAATGGACAAGACCATTGCCTGCCAACAGTGTCCTGAGATTTGGGCTGTCTGCCTTGAAAGGACAAAATGAGCCCTGTGAAGAAACTAGGAGGAGTGCAACACAAGCATTAACCAGCGTCCATCTTTTAAGGACATTTTGAGACAGTCGAGTCATCGATCCGCATCCGGCTGCACCGCTGACTGTCGTCACACTGCAGTCACCAGAGCCCCCTGAGCTGCCATGACATGCACTCCAGATCCGCCAACCAGCACAGAGACAACCATTCCTGACCCTGAGCTGCCATGCCAGACAGCCTGCAGACGTCCGTCCAGCCTTGCTTGCCAAACTGCCTTCCACCTGGTACCCGCAGCTGTCTCCCGCCACTAACTCTGTCTCAAGGACTACAAAGCACCCTGGAACCGCCTTGACGTTGTCGAGCACCAAGAACTTCTTCAGCACCAGGTACATTGTGGTTCTGCCCCCCTCCTCCTTCTCAGAAGTCCCCTAGAGACAGTTACAACCCTTTTCCCCCTTGGAGCTAGAATCGAATAACCTTGAACAGTAAGACTGATTACTATACCAACTACCCTCCTGTCAGTATCCCTTTTCTTTGTGAAACTGTCTGTCAGGGTGGGTTCTATTGTAGTGTGTTCAGAACTGTCTGTTGTAGTAATAATAAAGTAGATATTTTTATACACCCTAGACTTGACAGTCCCTTTTATCATTGGTTAATAATTTTATTTTCGCTGTTTTGCAACTAACAAATGATCCACGACCTTGCTGAGATAAGCCTGCCGTTCCGTCCACACGTTACGAAAATTTGACAAGGAGGTCTTATAATGTACTTGTTATCCAATCTGTTCGGATCCCTTCTTGTGTAGTAGAGGTGTGGGGCTGATTGATGGTTTTGAAACCGATATTCATCCCTGGACCACTAGTGCCCCAGATGTTGATTTGTCACAGAGACAAAGGGACAAAGAGAGGGGAACAGCCACAGGGGACCTTCACAGCTAACTACAAAGGCTGCATTCCAAATCCTGTACCAGGGTGAGAGAATAGGGAGAAAGGGAGACAAGGAAAAGGGGAAAAGCACCAGGTGACATTCACAGCTCAGATTAAAATAAGCAGGCACGAGAGATAGAAACGAAAAACAACAATATTAATATTTAATAAAGGGAATGGGAGAGCCGGAGGGAATGGGGGAGGCCAGCCCTCAAAAACAAGCAGGAAAAGATATAAGCGCGCGTAAGCCATCGGCATCAATAAACATTTGCATTACAGCATGATATGCAGACAAGGCAGCAGCAGATAATTGCGATGTGCTCGTTCTATACTGAACCAGAAGAGGCCGCATCTGATTGGGGTATACGGAAACGTGCAGAAGGATGCATGTGTGTGTGTATGTGCGCGCGTATGTGCGTGCTCGTGCGTGTCACCTAATTCTGTATTAGCAGTGGCTGATGGAGGACAAAATTATGCAGCATTAGCAAAGCGTTGTTGGCTGCTAGACATCTGGATTGGAATCCAATGACTGAAATGCTTGTGGTGTGGTGTGGTGCAATTGAGATGCATTGGCAGAGCTTTGAGTAATACTACTGTAAAAACAGTGGTTGGAAAAGATCATGAATGAGGTGCATTGGCAGTGCGCTGAGAGGATGTCAGAATGCAGGTGCATTAACAGTATGCGTGTTGTTCTCAGTATTCGAACAACAGGAGATGCGAGGGGAATTGAATACGGAATATGGAATGGAGAGTCTTACTGGAATAGCTCAGAGTTTGGATGCACTGGTAGAGCTGCCATTTTGCACCAATATTGACATGGCAAGAATTCTGTACTTCAGGAATGACACGCCTCTGTCAGTTAAAGAAACACGTTTTAGAGTCAGAGCTAAACAGAAGTATGTATGGGAAGATCGAATGAGAAGGAAATTACAGCAATGTTCCCTCTTCATCGATTTGATTAACACCAAGAGGGCTTTTAATTAGTTCCACTAATAACAGCATACAAAGAAAATATTGTTCCAGCAATCGTATATGACTTTGGGAGCATACTGGAGCTAGGAGACAAGTGGCTTTCCTCTATGGAGGGAGCCTTCTGGCGTCCTGCTCTGGGTATACATATGAATGCTCCAAAAGAAAATGTGCGGTTGGAATTAGATGTAACATCTGTATCCACTACCACTTGCATAAGGAGTTCCTGCTTATGTGGCAATTTTAAAACTTCACTGAAACGGACTCTTTTGGGAGTCTGCATGGAATATTTGGACTCAGGAAGATATAGGGACCTAAACAACTTTGAGGAGTAAACTACCATGTTGAAACATCTATTGCTGCTCTGGATCCAGATGGGATGTTGAGACATTTGACGTGACACAGGCAGTGTGTTGAATGAGCGGGAAAGAAACACGATAATGCTTGCAACAACTATTCCATGATAGGCAACATTGTAGCCATACGTGTATGTTTACTAATAAGCAACATTGAAGATTATGTATGTTGTCTAGGTTATACCAGTTGGAAACTCTCGAGGTGTTATTATAACTGCTCAAAATTCCTTTTGAACAAACAAGATGTCGATGATGTAAACTGCAAGTGAACGACACTTTAAGGCACTCGTATATCCACTGCCCTGGAGTTAAGAGTTAAGTTTTCAACTTTTAGCATGCCTTGTACATGATCCAGTCTGTCTTAATTCGGTATTTCTGTGGTACCGGATGAGATCGGGTACACAGCATTTCTTAATTGCTGCATATGTTTGAACTAATTGTTACTAATGTTGAAGTGGGTGAATGCATTGTATTTGTGGTCAAGTCATGTTTAATCTGAAATAATATGCACTGACCTGTTGCTCTGCTGAATTGAACTGTTGGCTTATTTTATTTTACGTGCATTTAAATGTTGAAGGTATTTCACTTTCCTGTGAAAGGCTTACATTAAGGTAGTACGCGATTACTAATAAACAAAATAAATTAAGATACACGGACTGAGCTCTGTTCTGGTCCCAGTAAACTGCAGTTCAAGACAGAGGGACATTCAAAGAATAATGCACGAATGCTAGATCATGTTGCAGGTCAGGTTGCAGGAGCATTGTCAGAGAGGTTTGAGCTTGCAGGTGCTGGCATGGCAGAGGGTGATGCAGTGAGAATGAGGCATATTGATAAAGCTGTGTGGGGGACGCAGTAATGAATTAGTGGGTTTATTGCAATTGAGGAATCAGCTACCGTGACAGAGCCTTGCCAAGTTGTGAGTTGCATAGATGCTGCAACGATTGTTGCAAGTTCTTTGTCTGAGCTCTGTGTGTGGGAAGTATGGGATTAGCCTAGGTTTCTGCGAGAAAATGTGAAGGTGCTTTGCCCGCGCTGTGACTAGCTTCCAGTTGTGGAATATTGGTGCAGCAAACTAGAAGGTGGCCCCTTTGCCAATAAGCTCCAAGAGGGCACCAACGTGGCAGAAAGGCTTTATCTTTCCCTAGCAGAGATCCTTTAATCTCTAAATTACCAAATTATGCTGAAAGTCTCACCATCTGACCTTTCTTTCATCAATGTCAATCTACTTCATTCAGATAGATCATTGACACATGTGTTCCTTTGTCTTCTGTTCGGAAAAAAGGTAATTCATCCTGTGTATTCTCCTAACTGCCGCCCTATCTCATTGTATTATTTTTTCTAAAATCCTTCTGAAAAATTGAAACCACAGGGCGCGTCAAGAGGGTTTTATGTAATCCCAGAGGGTATAGCTAGTCCACGCTGTAAGTAGAATGATTAATTATTCAGTATATTATTCAGTATATAATTATGTTAATGAAGGGTTTGCATCAACCATGATATCACGTCTAGTATCTTGAACTAAGAGAACACAGTTAAGTAAAATTTCAAACTGGAGTAGTCATTTTTAAATTATCATTTTTATTCAAACAAGTTCAGATTGTTGGTAAAGGTACCAAGAACATTTTTAAATAACATTTTGCATAGAGGCACTAAGAAGAAACGTCAATTGGTGCAGTAAATAAAGAAGAAAAGGAAACACATCTACAGTTCATTCACTTAAAAAGGAAACATCTACTAGTTGATAGATGAGATAAATTAGAAGGAAGCAAATCGGCAGTTTATTAAATTAAAAGAAACTACTAATGATTGATAGATGAAGAAAAAAGAGAGGAGAACAAGGAAATGAACCTGCAATTTATTCAAGAAACAAAAACAGTTAGTGAATACATAAACAGAGAAGAATACATGCATGTGAACATCTTGACTTCTCAAATATGCTCCTTCATGTGGTGTGGGCACTTTTACACATTTCGGAGAGGAGCCAACTGTTTGGCAATCAAAACAGCCTTCCTCAGGGCAATATGCGATTGAGAAAGTGTGAGTGTGTTCTGGTTAGGATATTGGAAATTGTTCACATCTGCCCAAAGTTTAGAAACTCCTTTGGTTTGGACTTACCCTTGAAGTAGAACAGGGGGTGTTCCAAAAGTAGAGTCTTCAAAACAGAGGGCACAATGCAATGGAAGTCCCCCTACCTGGCGATTCTGAGAAGAGGGTTTTATGAATAGGTTTCAGGCTGGTTTTAAAAAAGGAGCAGGGACAACTCAAAACTGTTTTATTTTGGGATTCTTATTCTCACAGACCAGATATCAAAACACATTTAATTTTCTTGCTTTCTTGGACTTATCCTACGCTTTTGATTCTGTTAAAAGATGTAAGCTTTGGGAGAAGTTTAGATCAAACAATTTCCCAAATAATGTGCACGATATTTGAATTTCCCTTCATAATGAAACTTGCATATCCATTAGACTTGATAATAAAGGTTTATTTAGTGAATGGATTTAGACCAACCATGGTCTACAGCAAGGTAGTCTATTAGCTCCTTTTCTTTGAAATTCCTATACCCATGATATACGGCTGACTTTTACATATTTGGTCTATGCAGATGTTATTGTGATTTTTAATCAACCAACTATGGGTCTTCTGAAAAGCTTTGTGGCTGTTAATTCATATTTTAAGGAGCTGGATCTATCAATTGATTTTGTGAAAACAAAATTATGGTAATTAGACTAAGGGAACGGGTGAAGAAAAGTAGAAAATTGATTTTTGTATTAAATGGTATGAAGTTGCAGCAGGTTGACGAGTTCAAGTTTGTGGGGGTACCTTTTTGGCAGTCAAGAACAAATGAAAGGCTGTTTCTTACCTGAAGAAGCATGTGGGTATCATTACCAGTCAAATGTGTGCGTTAGACAAAAGATTTGGGAAATGTTCTATTAGACGTTTGCTGATATTTTATAATCAAAATGTAGTTCTGAAATGTATTTATGGTGCTCAGTTGTCAGATTGTGATGTGTAGTGGGATAGAATTGAAGCTGCAATTTGGAGGAAGACTCTGAACCTTCAACAGTGAACTTTGATTAGCACCATACAGCATAAATTGGGGCTGATTTAGCTGGGTTCCTCTATTGCCTGGCAAACATTCCAACTATATAAGGAAATCTTGATGTCTCCACACTGTTTGATGTACAACGAAGTTCATCATTGCGCTATGACACTTAAGTGTCCAGTTCTATTGAAATGGATACAAGCGTGTACTAACTTGTTACATAAAATTCAAGCTAAGCAGGAAGACCTAGTCATCCATCCGGAGACAGTAAAATGGAAACAGTTTCAATTGTATTGGTCTGAGAACCATGCATCTTTGTCAGGTTTGTGGGTTTGTGAACACTTCATTTATGATATCAGAGGTTGTAACAAATCACATGCCTATCTTTTTAGACACCCATCTCGTGCTCTTAGATCAGATTTATTAAGATTAAGATTCAATTTATTTCTTGCTAATTAAGTGGTGGGGGCGAGAACACACATGCCTAGAGCCGAAAGACGTTGTCGGTTCTCCAACAAGAGCATGGGAAATGTAAAACATTTAGTAATGTAATGTTAGTTTTTAATATCATTAAGAAGGTACTTGGTTTTTAAACATGATTATGATGAAATGAGTGCTAGCTCTGATAAATTTTGGATTTGTATTTTAAATTCCTATAGACTGACATTTTGTTTAGCAGCTCTGAACCTTCTTAAGGCTGTCCTCATTTGGGATTGTATGAAGCAAGAGAGTATGGTTGGTTAAATGTATTCATTGGATGCCCTGCTAGGTTCTGCCAGCAATCTTCCTAAGTGGAAGGTGCCAGACAGTCTCTGACCAAAGGACAATGTTGTTGCCTAAAAACACTCTACTCAGCTTTGGGCAGTCCACCTTAAAGGATGACACTAGCCCTTTGAAGAATCTAGGAAGAGTGCCATAACAAGCATCAACCAGATTCCATCTTTTAAGGAAATGTTTGAGACAGTCGAGTCCTCGAACTGTGAAAGGCTGCACCACTGACTGTTGTCATGCTGCAGTCACTGAAGCCATTCCGAGATGCCTCGACCATGATTCCAGATCTGCCAACCAGCACAGAGACAGCAATTCTTGACCCTGAATCGTGTAGGCCAGCCTTCAGCCGTCCGTCCAAAAACTGCCTGATACCCGCAGCAGACTTCCGTCTTGAACTCTGTCGCTGGAGTTGCAAAGCGTCCTGGAACAGACTCAATGCTGTCGAGCATCCAGATCATCTCAAGCACCAGGTCATTCAGGTTTGTTCCCCCTGGTCCTTCTCTGAATGCCCCTCATGACATGTATGACCCTTTGGTACCTTGGTGCTGAAACCAAATAACCTTGAACTGTTAAGGCTGATTGCTTTAATGACTACTCTCCTGTTAGTATCCAGAGTGCATCCCTTTCCTTCGAGAAACTGCCTGTCCTCTGCGTTCCTTTACAGGATGGGTTGTATTTTGTAGTCTGCTAGAACTTTCTGTTGTAATAATAATAAAGTAGATATGTGTATACAACCTTAACTGGACAGTCCCTTTTATCATTGGGTACACATTGTATTTCCGTTGTGTTGCAACTAACCAACGATCCACAACCTTTCAGAGATAAGCTTGCCATTCCGTCACGTTACCAAAAATTGGACAAGGAGGTTTATAGTTTACTTTTGTTTCCACTCTGTTCAGATTCCTTCTGGTGTACTAAAGGTGTGGGCTGATTAATGGTGTAGAAACTGATATTCATCTCTGGACCATTGGTGCCCCGGAAGTTTATTTGTCACATTGGTGGCATGTGGTCGCATCAGTTGGCGACTTGCACACAGCTTAGTCACCGAATGATAAACATACTTTTTCAGGCAGCATTTAGTCACTGCTAGGTATTAGTAATATTCATGGATATTGACATGGAGACTGTAAAAGGAAGGTCCAAGGAAATCCTGTGCATCTTATGTCAAGAGAGGGGGGCTCCCAAAAGCACAAAGATTAATAAACCTGAGCTGCTGACCAGCCTCCAAGCTTGGGTAGAAGTGAGGGCGGTTGGAGAGAAGAAAGTAGGGGATGGGCTTCCGGAGGGGGAAAATGTCGAGGATGACCGCATGAGCATTGTTTCCTGCTAATCATCTCACCAGAGGGCAAGGTTAGTTTCTCAGCACTCGCAAGTGTCAGTGAGAACAAGGGCTAGTTCAGCATCCCGCAGGTCCCAGGCCTCAGCACAGTCTCTAAATAATTGTTCCAGCTGTTAATGAGGTAGCAGCGAGAAAGCTCCTACTTCAGGAGAGGAGACTAGTGCAAGAAGAACAGAAACAGCAGCACAATGTAACCATAGAGCAGAACGGGTCTCACATAGAGCTGCACAAGCTGGCACTTGAAGAGAAGAAGTAGGCCAACAGATCAACCTCTAGCGAAAGCAGCAGTAGTGGCTCAAACCAGAGTGCCCAGGAAAAGCCCTGATGGCCTATCCCCAAAGACTTAGTTCAGTCTTATGAAATGTGGAGGGATATTTCTTACTGGTTTGAATTGTTCAAGGTGGCTTTACAGCTAAAGGAGGTGGATGAGGAACTGTGGGGTGCAGCCCTGATGAGTCACTTACCAACACCAGGGACTGATGCAATTCTTCAGCTAACTCTTGAGGAAAGACCCGTTTATGAAAGCATGAAAGCAGCCCTCCTCAAGAAGTTATGTAAAACCCCAGAACAGTACCTCAAGAGCTTCAGAGAGCACGGAAATAAAAGTGGGAAGAAATTTGAAGCATTTGCCTACTTGTTGTTGAAATATCTGAGAGGGTGGGTTGCTATGAAACAAAGGTGACACATTTAAGGGATGTACAATGGATTGCGTGTGAGCATGTATTGAAAAATTGAGAGGTTGACCTACACCAGCATCTTGTGGACAAGACTATCACAGACCTTTGGCAGATTGCAAAGGCTGCCGACAGGTTTGTTAGTATTCAAGTCCTGAAAAATGCTCAGGCAAGCACACCCAAACTGGAAGAGAAATCGTCGGACACAAAAAAATAAATGGATAGAAGGACAAAGGCAGAACCCAATTCTGTTTGAAGTCAGGTCCCCAAAAGAACAAAGGCACATCCTAAAACTCTAGTTCAACTGTGCACACATAAAAGAAGAGCACAGGCACTGCTAACACTGGGAAACCTGCATTCTCACCTCCCAAAGGCTGTTTAATGTGTAAGGAGCTGGGCCATGGGAGAGGGGATCCTGCTTACAAGGGCTTACCCAAGCAAGCCATAGTGAATGCTGGACTTGTGGAAGAGGCCATCATTAGTGTGTAGTGTGAGCGGAAGACTTCCAACTAAGCCAGAAGAGACCCTAGTTCCCAATAAAACTCTATCTAGAACATATGCATATCAATGGACACAAATCTCCTGCTGTCGCAAAGACCACGGCAGTGGGTTTGGCAGAAAGAGTAAGTGCCCCTTAGTGATAGTAGAGTTCAGCTGGAGAGGTGAAATTACCCAGTGCCATGAAGCATTGAAAGACTCATCCCTGTCTCATGCCTGTTGTCTAATGATGTTCCTGATCCCGAAATAGTTGCAGCGGCTACCCGATCGAGGGCTACAGAGATCACCAGATTGAACACGCTGAGAGCATTAGGGCCTGGAGTGCTTCCAGAGGGCTTGTTGTAAGGACCGGTGTGGCTGGTAGCCCATAGTCCAGTTCTACAGACTACTGAGTCACCTACCATACGGCAGAGGGGTTAGTAGCAACTGAGGACCCTACTTTGATAGCAGGGGACTCAGTGATTTCAGAGTTGCCTGGCTCAGTGCAAGAACCTGAGGTGGAGGACCAGGTGGGTGCAGATCTGAAGTTTCTGCTCAAGCTGGATGAGTTCAAATCAGCTGGAGGCCCAGGTCAGACTGACTTCTTCAAAGCCCAGAAAGAGTGTCACACTCTGGCGGGTCTACAAAAGCAGGCAGAGGAGCTGTCTAGGGGCAAGGCCCCTCACCTCTTCAAAGTGTACTGGGAGGATGGACTCCTGTACAGTGAGCCAAAGGACTCGGAGGGCAAGGGCACCAAGAGGATAGTGATTTCCCAATGCCACAGAAAGTTCCTTTTGGAGTTGGCTCACCAAATTCCTTTAGCGGGTCACGGGGGAGTGACTTAGACATCAGACCAGTTGTCTGTGCACTTTTACTGGCCGCAATTTGGCGTAAAGGTTAAGGAATTTGTCCGGTCCTGCCTGACTTGTCAAGATTCTGGCAAGTCAGGTGGAGCCACAAAGGCCCCCTTAATTCCACTACCCATGGTTGGGTGGCCTTAACAGAGAATAGGCATGGATATTGTGGGGTCTTTGGATCTTCAAACCAGCTCAGGGAACAGATACATCTTGGTGGTGGTAGACCATGACACAAGGTACCCTGAGGCAGTCCCTATGAGGAACAACAAAGTCCCCATGGTTGCAAACGCTCTGATTGGGATATTCTCCCATGTTGGGTTCCCCAAGGAAGTCATTTCGGACAGGGGATCAAACTTCATATCAGCATATATGAAGGCTATGTGGGAAGAGTGTGGAGGCAGCTACCGGTTCTCTACATCCTTCCAGCCACAAACTAATTGGCTTGTTAAGCAGTTCCACAAGACCTTGAAAGGCATGATAGGTGGCTTGGAAGAGCACCTGAGAAGAAAATGTTATATTTTCCTGCCATGCCTTCTGTTTGCCTACAGGGAGGTGCCACAGAAGGGAGTAGGGTTTAGCGCCTTTGAGCTTCTGTTTGGACACCATCTATGAGGTCCCTCGGTCTAGTGAAAAAGGCATGGCAAAGCAAACCCTCATCCCCTACACAAGATGTTGTGGACCATGTACTCAGCCTTTGGTCTAAATGAAACAGTTAACAAAAAACCCTAAAGGCCTTTCAGGAGTTTATGAAGTTGCACAACCAGAAGTCCACAGTGACAGTCTATTCTCCAGGACAGTGGGTGTGGATTATCAAGTATTTCTGACAGTCTATTCTCCAGGACAGTGGGTGTGGATTATCAAGTCTTTCAAACATGTGCCCTTCAGGACAAGTGTACTGGGCCTTACTGTGTGTTGGAAAATGTCAATGAGGTGAATTAGCTCATTGATGTGAAAGGATCTAAACAGATGTGCAGGGTCTTTCACATCAACCGGCAAAAACCCCATTATAGACTCGGCCATGGCATTAGTGACAGACGGAGAGATGGAGGAGGAGACGGATACCCTCCCAGACCTCCTGCACACTGAAGCCACAGATGGATTATTTAAAGTTGTCAACCTTGCAACAGACACATCAGAACAGCAATTGACAGACTGTCGCCGTTTACTGGGACAGTTTGCTTGTCTGTTTTCTCTGACTCCAGGTCACGCAGATTGGTGCACCCATGATGTGGACACTGGAGGCAGTAAGGCAGTGAAGAGTAGGATTCACTGGATGCGTGACCACGTCAAGGACACCATCTAGGAGAATGTTTTAAAGATGCTGTCCCTAGGAGTGATAGAGCCATCCCCGAGCCCCTGGGCTAGCATAGTGGTACTGGTCCCTAAAAGAGCACTAGCAGGAAGACTGAAGTTTGCTTCTGTGTGGACTACAGGGGGCTCAATTCTGTAACAAAGACAGATGCACAACCCATTCCTCAGGGAGATGAGCTCATTGACAGGCTCTGTGCTGCCAAGTACATGAGTACTTTTGACCTCACAGCAGGGTATTGGCAGGTGGGCTTGACAGATGGAGTGAGAGAGAGGTCAGCATTCTCAACACCGGAAGGGCATTATCAGTTCACTGTGATGCTTTTCGGATTGAAGAATACCTGTGCCACCTTTCAGCGGATTGTTAAGCAGGTTGTGTCTGGTCTGGAAAACTTTAGTGTTACCTATTTAGACGATATTGCTGTCTTCAGCCAAACCTGGGAGTATTACTTATCCCACATGAAACAAGTGCTTCAGCTGCTGCAGAAGGCAGGCCTGACTATCAAGGTCATGAAGTGCCAGATAGCGCAGTGCACAGTGACATATCGACGCCACCTGGTCAGTGGAGGTAAGAAACAACCTCTCGAAGCAAAGGTATGGCCTTTGAAGGATTGGGACATCCCCACCACACAGATGCAATTGAGAACCTTTTAAGGTCTCACCGGAAACTACGGGTCAGTCATCAAAGGGTATGGGACTGTTACCATGCCCCTGAATGATGTAATCTCCAAGAAAATGCAGAAAAAGGTAGCTTGGACCCTTGCCTGTCAAACTTCCTTTCAGGATTTAAAGAATGGATTGTGCAGGGCCCCACTTCTAAAAGTGCCAGACTATGGTCAGGAGTTCATTATGCAGACTGACTCCTGTGATTTTGACATTGGAGCAGTGTTAGCACAGTGAAATGTTTTGTGAGGATTCGTCCAGGGGGGCGAAGTTATAAGTCGCACAAGTATGCTCTTCCTATGGGTTGAGCAATTTAATCATAACTACATGTCCGCTACTGCAGGCCGTGCAATATATATATATATATATATATATATATATATATATATATATATATATATACTAAAACAACTTTATAACCGTAACATTAATGGTTCGAGGTAAAACCGAAAACCCCTGAAATTCGCCAGTTATGGTAGGCTAAGCAACCATACATGCCCTCCCCACTCTGCACTGCTAACACTAACACCCATCACATGAAAGATGGCATCACAAATGTCATTAATGACATCACTGATGATATTGCATGTGTAGCCCCTTTGTTTTTGTTCACTGCCATATATATAAAATTAACTAAAAAAACTTTACAAACGTGACATTATGGTTCAAAGTAAAAGCGAAAACCACCTGAAATTCCCCAGTTATGGTAGGCTAAGCAACCATACCTGCCCGCCCCACTGTGCACCCATAGTACCTTAAAATTCTCTACGTACAAATTTGATCTTGAGTACATGGCCTTTGGCCATGCATCCAAGACTCTAGTCCCTCCCCACAAACACCTGATCAATAAGTGAGACTACTGGTGTAGGTATAGCTGCGATATGCTGCAGTGGTTGTGGCCAGGGCCTAGCGTCTTGGGAGTATGGCCTATGGCCTACAGCCTACAGCCATGCACCCAAGACTCTAGACCATGGCCACAACCACCACAGCATATCACACCCACGGCGGCATATAAATTAGTAGCACACCCATACAAACAAAAATAGGAACTACAGCATGTACTTAACTGTAGTGTTTGCTAACACCACGCGTGTCCTTAGAACAGTTTGAAGTTGCCTGCGCACAGCACGGACTGAAGTACTATCCTTATAAACCCCTCAATTTCAGTACTTACAAACATCCCGGACAAGGTAGGCATGGTGAATACATCATTAACACCTGCCACCTAAACAAATACAGTATTTCACACATCTCTTACTCTCTGGATCTCCTCAAACACTGTAGCAGACCAAAACAGTTTCCGAAACATCATTTCGCCTCTGGTTACGACCGCGTTTTCATCAGATCCAAGGTGTCGGGCGCATCCACACATTCTGACGCACATCACGGCTCGCTGCAGCCAATCGGTGAAGATGTTGCGTGTCCGTGGTCATGACGCCACCCCCTAGCCAATCGGTATCTTGTCCGCGGAGGGAACAGGGAAGTGTGACCGCAGAGTGGGCATAGATATCACACATTTTTTTAGACATATTTTGGGTCATTTTAAAGGAAACTACTGGACGTATTGTCACCAAATTTACAAAAGCACGCTTTCGGGACCACGCCCCTGCTGCAAATTTGGTGAAAATCCGTCCAGCGGTTTGACCTGTAGGCGTGCGCCTTTGTGATGTCATCTTTGATGTAATGGGTGTTAGTCTTAGCAGTGCACGGTGGTGGCGAGAGTTATGGTTGCTTAGCTTACCATAACTGGTGAATTTCAAGGGTTTTTTGGTTTTACTTAGAACCATAACGTCCCTTTAACAAGGTTTTTTTCACTGAATTTCATAGGATTTTAGTAGCGCAACTTAATCATAATGTCCCTTTAACAAAGTTTTTTTCACTGAATTTCATAGGTTTTTAGTAGCGCAACAACAATAATAACTTTGACTTTATGTACAAGTAATATGTGACATACTGAACCTCGTATACTGAACTTGATGTCCGCAAACTCTTTTAATGTCCACGGACATGTTCGTAGAACAGTACTACTACCTAAAAACTCTGGGAGGGTATGTTTGATTGTTATAGCATAACATAGGAACATTTAACAAATTCAAAAAGCAGGACACATACACATTATATGTAGCAATACATAAGAAATGTAAGCCATATATATAACACACTAACCAGTCATTTAAATACAATATGTTCTAAAATGGAATATATCAGAAGAAGATAAATTGGCTTCCAACATAATTACCTCACAGGCACTCCACAACTAAGAACAAGACCAGACCTACAGAGTACTTTGAACATATCTTACCTGAAATAGTAAGTGTACTTCATTTCACTCATATATATATATACACTTTCTGTATTAGATAAAAAAAAAATGTATTATCTTTTTTTTCTCACAGAAATGTCTAGTACTCTGGAATGGCTAGAGGAGCATTTCCCACATGAGGAAATGTCACAAGATAGTGAAACTAATGGTAAACACTTTACAATATAAACCATTTAATTATTATTATTTTATATACATTTAACATATATATATATATTTTTGTGCAGAGCATACCAAAATAGAAAATACCTCTGCATAAACTGTTATGGATAACACGCTTGACAGATTAAAAGAAAAAATGGATTTATTGTTGACCATTTTAATAATTTAAAACTTTTGTTGAAGATCATTTTAAAACAAAAACCTCATACCATTGCCCCAAATGTACTTGTCCCCCCTCACCATATCCCAGTCAATTATCCCCAAACCCTCTCCATAACCCAAAACGTTTTGATGAGACTTCCATCCCTTCTTCACCTGATACCAATCATGTTGAAAGCCCTAATACTCCTGTTTTTGTTTCTGTTTCTGCCTCAGCTTCTCTGTCATAAATTATGAATATACGTTAAATAAAGTTACATTTTTATATTGTGTTGTAATTAGTTTCCATATTTTTTTAAATAAAAATAATGTAGGTGTCCACGGATAGCGTGGGTGTTCTGAAATGTTCGTAAGTATACAAAAATTGAGGTGTCCTGAAGAACACTATACCTTTCCGTACTGTTCGCTAGCAAGTTGAAACTGTTCTAAAAACACAGGCGGTGTCCTGAACTGTTCGTAAATAAACGAAAATGGAGGTGTCCTGAAGAACACTATACCTGTCCATACTGTTCGCTAGCAAATTGAAACTGTCCTAAGAACACATGAGATGTCCTGAAATGTTCGTAAAGAAACGAAAATTAAAGTGTTCTAAAGAACAATATACCTGTCCGTAGTGTTCGCTAGCAAGTTGAAACTGTTCTAGAACACACGCGGTGTCCAAAAATGTTTGTTTGACGTGTGACGCACTTTTAATTACTTCAGGACCCGAACAGTGTCCGTAGAAGATCAACGCGCATGCGCAAACCAATATCCGTGCATTTGGTGTCCTGCGGACAGGCGCTTCCTTCGCGGACATGTTCGCGAAGGGATCATGTGGCTGCGCCCACACTAATCACGTGTTCTGAATGCGGACACTGTTTGTGTCCCCGAACAATTTAAAAGTACATTTTCAAGTAATCCACAATATTTTCAATAAAAACTCACCATAGCACAAGTCACACATACTAATCATGAGTTCTACATACTTTTTGAAACTTTTTGAACCTTTATTTGTGTTTGAACTTTCGGCGGACAGCATGCATGTCCGCGTACAAGCACCCCTATAAAAGACCATGCTCTAGAGCTTATTCTCATTGTGTTTCTGGCTATTCTTCAGAGCACAGCTATTTTTCCTGCAACTTGCAGATTACACCATCGAGATGGCATCCCTGGCTGCACTACTGCCACCTGGTGCAGCACCTGTTTCAGCACCACCCCCACACCCTCCACCACCACCACCACCTTCTCAAGGGCCTTAAGAGGGGAACAGGAGTGAGGATGTAGAGGAGGAAGAAGAGGATGACGAGAATGAGGTAGAGGAAATCCCTACTACCCACACTAGGCATGAGTCTTGGGTGTGGCGGTTGTTTACCATTCATGGGAATGGTCCTAAGGATCGTGCGAACCGTGTCACCTGCAATGAGTGCAAAATGATACTCAGTCGCGGGAGGCTCGGTTCGTACAGCTTTGGGACCACTACCATGAAGCGACACCTAAGATCATTTCACACTGGGGCCATTCACAAGGTTGTACCTTGCGAAGAACGTAGTAGGTTGATTTCCTATACTTCATCGTCCGTTTCTGATCCTGTCACCACAAGGACCACCTCTGTGGGACAGCGTCTTCCTCAAGCTGCCTAACAGGCCATACAGAATTCTGATGACCCTTGCCTTTCGAGGGTCACAGTCGTATGTATGTACTGTGTATGTACTGTGACACAGTACTCTGCAGGGGGGAGCGACTTCGCAGTGCTTTTGAGACTATTGTCTCAGAGCACGAGAAGACCTGCTCACTACCTTAATAAAACCCACTCTACATCTTCCTCTCTCAGCTCGCCCTTTCTTATCCCTGTGGTTGATGTCCCCCCCTTTACCCTCCTTTCCCCTCCTATCCTAGTGTGTCGTGTATAAAAAAAACTAAAAAAATACAAAATAACAAAAAAATAAAAATAAAATAAGGCTCTTTTCAGAGCCGCCTTTCACAGTTAAAAAATAGAAGTGAAAATAAATGAAGCAGGACCCTTTGTATTTTTAGAAGTCCGCGAACATCTAAAACATTGGGTTGCTACCATATCATAACCATTGCAATTTTCTATGGAAGGAAGTGGTGGCTCTGAAAAGAGCCTTTGGGAGGTGTTTGTATGACAAAAATTACAAATACTTAACACCTACTTCAAAATGGATGCTGTAATTCTAAAAAAGGTCGCAATGCATTTTGTACATTTCTCAGAAAAAACTGATCCATCTCTGCGAAAAATATATGTACTACGAAACATAATATTTTCATTGTGAAAAGAGGACATGCCAAAATCTCTTAGAAAGGCACAAACAGCCTTATTGACACTGCGCCTTGCTTTTTCCATTTGTGGACCAAATGAAGAAGAACAAAGCCACATTTGTCTGTATCAACAAATCTCCCAAAATCCAAACAATCTGTTTTCTGAAACACACAGCCATAACTATCTGTTGTTCTCTCAGCAAAAAGAGTATGTGAGAAACTCTCTCCTGGCACAATACACCCACTAAACTTTCCTGACCAATCCCTTTCAGTGCTCATTCTCATTTCCATGATTTCTGAACCCAAAAATCCCTGTATGTAACACCCGATGTTCGCGACCATGTCTGCAGACATATCGTAACATGAACAGCCCTTCTACCATTTCTAGTTCACTCTCTGTGCCATTCCCTCATTGGATGTAGCTAAGAAGTCACATGACCATCCACCAATCACATTCAAGACCTCTACATCTAACTGCACCATCATAGATCAGCAGTGCAAATGTATTGTGAATCACTCTCAGTACAAGTGTCACATCATTGGCAAGCACCATCTACAAGAATACTGTACAAGTCTCCAAGATTTCTACTTGCAGCTTCATGCATATCCATATGCATGAACACAAACTACAGGTATGCATATTTTCTGTACAGTACATGAACACATTTTCAAACTGACTTAATATTTTTTGTATTTCTTTATTTATTTAATTGCTTTAATTTAAGCATGCCATTGAGGCACTATTATCTGGAATAGCATAGTTATAGAAATAGTGGTATTCAGTGTTACATTATGAATTTCACAAGACATAGTAAAGATATTTTGTTTGCTACAGTTAGTCATTGCAATACAATTTGTTCATTAAGAACATATCATATGTATTGAACTGGTGCAACGTATTTTATGTAAATAAAATAGTTTTAATGGTTTTGAGGAAGGCGCTGAGGCTTTCAATTAAAAAAATCAATGTCTAAATTAAAAACAGTGCTATATACAAACAACATTACTAATTTGTTTCTTTTACAATTGCAGTGAAGACCATTCTCCTGAAAAGAAGCAGCCGAATTTGAAGAACAAAGAAGAACTAAGAAGTAACCTGTTCATTTTAGAAAAAAAGTAAGTAGAATATCACCATAATATTTGTATTATTACTGAAACACACTGTAAAGTTAATTCATACTATTTATGTGCCTAAAAATAGATATTGTGCACCATTCTGTCCAAAATTCACCATGTCTTAAACAGCAATTTACAGCCAGAATGGCCCACAAATTCCTATTTTTGGACACACACATTACCCAACTGAACCGCTAGAATTTTGATATTATACAACAAACAACTGTTTTAATTGTATACATTAGATTTACTATTTGTATTTCTCCAACCACTAGCTTAATTTTTTCTGTCATCTAAACCCCAGTTTAGCAGCACATAAATTCAAGAATACCCACCCCTACTAGTTGTAGTTTCCAATGCACAATCACACACCATTACATACATCTTTATCATCTTACTCACACATACATTATAGAACACCCCTACCCATACCTTCTTTATTTTTTTCAAAAGACCCTATAGAACGCCTACCAAAAGTCAAGTCCGTAGAAAGCAACGCAAAAGTAGAGCAAATGAAAATAAAAGTGTCCAACATAAGCATCCATCTGTAGCAGAATTTGCAAAAAAAAGTTGGAACAAAACAGCTAATACAGTCATTTAGTGAAACACAAGAAGTTTCAAGTACACAAACCTTGCCTTCTCTATAAAAATGTAAAAAAAACAAAAAACAATTAACAGAAAATCATCTATCACTACAGATAAAACTGCTTCTTTAAATTTTGATATAGTGCAAAGTAAGCATACCAAGAAAAGTATTTTAGCCAAAATGTACCATCACAAAGTCCTTCAAAATCTTTTAAAAACAGGAGAGAAATCAAGTTTAATGCTTAAAACCTATTGTAGGAAATTAATCTTAGAAGCGTAATAGGCACTGCATTTCTTCTCAAAAGAAAGTTATTTATTTTAGTGTTAAACAAAATGAAACCACTAACAAAACTAATAACTAAATTACAAAAAAGACTTCTCAATAAACAAAATGTCAACAGAAAGAACTTCTTAAGTACCTGCAGAGGTGAATGGAATCACATTATGAACACAGAACCATACTTTAATGAAGAAGCATACAAACAAAAGCAAACAAATACAATTGCCATACATAGCAGTAGTCAAGGTTATGAAAAAGTGGATAATACCATCATGGAAAAAGAAGTACTCTTACAAAAATATGCCCTGAAAACTTAGAATTACCCCTCCATTCAACTGAGCATCTAGTGTACAAATGGCCATGCACGTAAATGTGTAACATTCCCAAACAATTGTTCAAGTCTTTACGCCAATAACTCAATCAATATGTAAAAAGCTAAATTAAACTACTGCAAAATATGGATACCTGTCCACTGCGCAAGTGCACAGGACTACAAGGACATTCATTAGTCTTCATTACAGGTCCTACTTGTAAAACCACCTTCCATGATATCAAAAGGATATCAAAACATCGTTCAACTATAAGAAATCTAATCTATAAACTGTACTATGCTAAAAGTCCTGCTTTAGCACTCGCAAATTTAAATAGCATTCTTCTACATGGTACAGCAAAAGACCTACTTGAAGAAATTGACTATAGCCAGAAAAAAATATTTTGGAAGTGAAAGCCACTTACAGAATGAAATATCTTTAAACCAAAGTAGCAACAATTCTACACATGGCAACCTTTTACTAAACACATACCAAAAAGAAATACAAAAATTTAAAAGTACATCAGTTGAAGTACCAAATCATGTGTGTGTATGTTGCCGCAGAACTTTTTATAAAAGTAACACAAAAACTGTAGGCCTATCATACAAAATAGAAGACAATGAAGATTCTAAATGGTTTGGATTAGCTCTCTCCCTTGTAGCAGAAAACAAATACGAAATAACGGACCCCTTAATACTTTGCAGTTACTGCACTACAAAACTTGACAACAAACAAACTCTTTCACGTGCTATCACAAATAATTTGGAATTATACCCACTATCAAAACCCCTAAAACAACTTAATTAATGTGAGAGCATCATAATTCAAACAGTGCACCCATTTCAAGCAATAATACACCTTCAACCAAAAACAGCAAAATTACCCCCCTCTGAAATGGTAAAAAGCATTTCTGGAAAGTAGTTTATTTACCATTAGATTTAAAAGAAAATGTACATATGAGTGCACAGTCCAATGCAGCAATCTTTAATTATCTTAGTAAATGGAGTACCTACAAAAGACAAAAAAATATGGGAACTGCTTGTAGATTTACATAAAGTTAGACATGCCTTGCAATATCTTAAAGAGAATAATTAATATTACAAAGAAATTAATATTGAAGATAACTTGAAGCATGCAACTGAAATAATTCAAGAAAAAAAAGAAGCTGATCAATTTGAGCTCCTAGATCCTGCTAAAATATCAAATACTTTAGCCCATTATACAATTCATCCTTTGCACTCTAATGACACCATACAAGATGCACTGGAATTGCACCAAATGCGTCAAACAAAAGGATCACCAATCAGCATATGGGAAAAAAGTATAGAAGCACATGCTTTTCCTCTACTCCTTCCTACTGGCAAAGGAGGAAGGTAAGATGATAGACCTATTAAAATATCAGCTTCAGAATACCGCTCATTACGGATGTATTCTGAAGATCCCAGATTTAGACAAAATGTGCAATACATATTCCACCTACTCTTTGAAAGTGAACCAGCAACTTTATGTTACGGAGTTGCACACATATTAAAAAAATATGACAGCTACATAATTATGACAAAAAGTGCAACAAAAAGATGAGGTTTAACAATCAAATACTACAAATCTATTAGCAAATTTGCGTGGTACTAAAGAGTACTGGTTTTGACGTCATGGAGATGTATGTTGTATGATCAGAAACCTTGGCCCACCCACTTGGTTGTTACATTAAGTTGTGCAGAATATGCATGGGAAGATGTACATGATTTCCTATGCATATCAAACAAAAACAAAACAAACATAGATATACTAACACCTGGAGAACTTTGTTCTTTGGATCCTGTTAATGTTTCAAGATATTTTCACCATCGCTTCATTGCTATGCTACATTTTATTTGTAATAAAACCGTTCCTCCCCTTGGAGAAGTGCAACACTTCTTTTGGAGAGAAGAATACCAAACCAGGGGAGCACCACATATCCACATGCTTTTATGGATTAAAGATGCTCCTAAATGTGTTCAAGACAGTGATGCCACTGTTTTACAGTTTATTGAAAAATATGTCACTTGTGAAATTCCATTAGAAGCAACAAATAGTGATCTTCATGCACACACTTTACAATTTCAAAGACACAAATGTGGAAAATATTGTCGTTGCAAATGCAAAATCAAAGGGAAATACTACACCAAATGCTGATTTGGTTTTCCTAGACCACTTACAAATACAGGTCAAGTGAACAACCTCATGTCTTCAGTTAGACAAAGTGTTAAAGGTAAGCCACCTACAAAATACATATTGCATAAAAAGAAAAGAAGAAGAAAAATATATCAATGATTATAATGCGATCATTGCCCACTTATGGGATGCAAACATAGATGTGCAGTACATTGCAGACAATTCTACTGCTGTTGCTTGATATGTCACAACATACTTAACCAAAGCAGAAAAACAGTACTCCAAGACCTCTGGAATGACCTGTCATCAGATAAAACAGTGTCTCAGAAATTATATAGCTTGGGCATAAAAATGCTCTCCCATAGAAAATGTGGATCATATGAAGCAGCTGATCGTTTATCTGGTACTGCATTGTATGGTAAATCTGAAAATATAGTATGGCTAAGTCTTGGTCCAGCTAAATCTAGAAAAAGAGTTCTAAAATCCTACGAAGATATAGAAACAATATCCAAACATGATACCAACAGCCAAGACATTTTAAAACACAATTTATTGGACACATACTACCCAAACAGAAGTAATACTTTGGAACCCATGTGTCTATACCACATAGCCCAAAACTACACATACAAAAATAATATAAAACCTGATGAAAAAAAACAGTAAATACAGAGTGACAAACTGTGAAGCCAGCTTAGTTAAACTCACTAAACCAAATTTAATTAATTATATGAAATTGTCATTAAAGACTCCTCAACATAAAGAAGTATATTACATATCCCTGCAACAACTCTTTAAACCATGGAGAAAAGAAGAAGAAATACTAGATAACTATGATTCATATGAAGATGCGTTCAAAGCAAATGAAAGCACTATAACTGAAGTAAACTTTACACATTACAAAACTATGTTGCACAATGAACAGCAACACGAAGAAGAACTCCAGACCCAACTAGATAAAGAAACTCCTGACAGTAGTCAACCTTCTGTAACAGGAAGCCAAGAACCACTGGGAGAACCACTAATAATAAATGAGGCAGAATTAGCTATGACAGAAGTAGAAAACAACATGTGTCAGTATGAAGATAAAGAAGACTTAACTATACTACAATCAAAACTAAACAATGGGCAACATAGCATTTTTCCAAGAAGTAACAAAACAAATTGCACATGGTGTACAACATGAAAATAAAGAATGTTCTTGCCATGATTATAAACCTATACAACTGTAGGTCAGTGGTGAAGCTGGTTCTGGCAAAACATTCCTAATCAAAATCATCAGTAAGTTCCTTCAACAATTGACAAACAACAAACTGTCAGCTGTTGTCACTGCCCCCACAGATTTAGCTGCCTACAACATAGGTGGTGTCACGTTACTATTGCCAGTAGAACACCAGAACAAATTAGATTATTACAAACATTCTGCAGAAGCTGCAATGGAACTACTCAGAGTATTAAAACAAATGAAAATGCTACTAATAGATGAAGTGAGCATGGTCTCCAACCTAATGTTGCAGGAAAACACATTATTGTTTTCGGAGATCTTCTTCAATTGACACCAGTAAAAGGTGAGCCTATTTTTAAAACATTAGGACACAAACTATGCCATAAAACTGTTGGCTGCATTGGAAATGTCAACCTTTGGCAACATTTCCAATACAGAGAATTAACAGAAAACAGGCGGCAATCTGCAGATCTCATTTATGCCAACATCTTAAAAAGTATCAGAATTGGTATACTTTCTAAAGAAGCAGAAGCAATATTGAAATCCCGGCACATTAATGCACTTTATGGCGATAATGCATGTGCTACAGATGTTATGGAACAATTAGCCCACAAACTAGATGTGCATGGTATGACACTACCTATGTGTGACCAAGCCCCAACAAGACTAAATAGTTTAAAAAAATCAATCTCAAACACAGCAGCCTTTGGAAAGATATTAAAATTATCCATAAATTGCAGAATAATGCTTAAACGTAACCTTGACGTGGACCAAGGACTAAGTAATGGAGCACTGGGTACAGTTGTTGGCTTTCAAACATACCCACGTGACAACAAAATTCAGTTTGTCAATATTCTCTTTGACAAACTTTCAGAAGTAAAAAGGATAGGATGCTCGATTCCTTTTCTTCAAAGACATGTATGTACACAGAGAACAATTTTCTCTAACTCTTGCATACGCAGTCACAATTCATAAATCACAAGGTCTTACCCTAGACAAAGCAATGATAGATATTGGTAACAAAATCTTTAAAGAAGGCATGAGCTACATAGCACTATCACGCTTACATACACTTGATGGTCTATTTCTAATCAACTTTGATGCAAGTAAAGTAAACACTGATATTCCTTGCATTTTAGAATACAATAGACTTCGCTCACTATACACCCCCAACTAAACACATATTCTGTTCCACAAAAAGTAAAACGTTATAAAAGAAAAATAAATCAAACAGAAATTCAACAGGATGTCACTGCAAATCCTCCAAAGAGAGTAAAAGAAACTAATACTTCATCAAGTACCACAAGCAAAAAAGAATCAATTAGGGAAAGTAAACCAGGTACTTCTTCAAAGAAGGAAGACAAACTCCAAAAAAAGCAGTCAGATACAGAACTACCTGATCCATTTAAACTCTTAAATATAGTTGGTGTAAGTTGCTACGCAAATGTAGCAATGAATATTCTATTTCAATTACCACCAATTGTTGACAACATTTACTTACACAGTACAGACCCATTGTGTTTGCATTTGGCCATGCACCCAACACTCTATGCCCTGGCCACAACCTCCGCAGCATATCACACCCATAGAGTCAAACATTTCAACTATGGCCTATGGAAACTTTTAATGTCCCAGACATTTTGAGTGTTCTTATAACACTTTCAACTTGCCAGCAAACAATACGGACAGCATCTTCAGGACACCCCCTATGAACATTTCAGGACAACACGAGAGTTCTTAGAACACTTCCAACTTGACAACGAACAATACGGACAGCGTCCTCAGAACACCTCCATTTTGTTTATTTACGAACATTTCAGGACACCGCGAGAGTTCTTAGAACACTTTCAACTTGACAACGGACAATACGGACAGTGTCCTCAGAACACCCTCATTTTGTTTATTTACGAACATTTCAGGACACCGCGAGAGTTCTTAGAACATTCTCAACTTGATAACAACCAATACGGACAGCGTCTTCAGGACACCCGCTACAAACATTTCAGGACTCCACGAGTGTTCTTAGAACACATTCAACTTACCATCGAACAATATGGATAGCGTCCCCAGAATGCCCCATTTTGTTTATTTGTGAACATTTCAGGACACCACGAGTGTTCTTAGAACACAATCAACTTGACAAAGAACACTATGGACAGCTACCTCAGAACACCCCCATTTTGTTTATTTGCAAACATTTCAGGACACCGTGAATGTTCTTAGAACACATTCAATTTGCCTGAGAACAATACGGACAGCGTCCTCAGAACACCCCCATTTAGTTTATTTACAAACATTTCAGGACACCGCGAGAGTTCTTAGAACAGATTCAACTTGCAGGAGAACAATACGGACAGCATCCTCAGGACAGACAGCGTCCTCAGAACACCCCAATTTTGTTTATTTCCGAACATTTCAGGACACCGCGAGAGTTCTTAGAACACATTAAATTTGCCAGAGAACAATACAGACAGCGTCCACAGAACACCCCCGTTTTGTTTATTTACGAACATTTCAGGACACCACAAGTGTTCTTAGAACACATTTAACTTGCTATCGAACAATACGGACAGCGTCTTCAGAACACGCCCTACGAACATTTCAGGACACTGCGAGTGTTCTTAGAACACATTCAACTTGCCATCGAACAATACGGACAGCGTCTTCCGGACACCCCCTATGAACATTTCAGGACAATGCGAGAGTTCTTAGAACACTTCCAACTTGACAACGAACAATACGTACAGCGTCCTCAGAACACCTCCACTTTTTTTATTTACGAACATTTCAGGACACCGCTAGAGTTCTTAGAATACTTTCAACTTGATAACAAATTCAGGACACCGCAAGAGTTCTTAGAACACTTTCAACTTGACAACGAACAATATGGACAGCGTCCTCAGAACACACACATTTTGTTTATTTATGAACATTTCAGGACACCGTGAGAGTTCTTAGAACATTTTCAACTTGACAATGAACAACACGGACAGCATCTTCAGGACACCCCCTACGAACATTTCAGGACACCACAAGTGTTCTTAGAACACATTCAACTTACCATTGAACAATACGGACAGCGTCCTCAGAACACCCCCATTTTGTTTATTTGCGAACATTTCAGGACACAACGAGTGTTCTTAGAACACATCAATTTACATAGAACACTACGGACAGCGTCCTCAGAACACCCCCATTTTGTTTATTTGTGAACATTTCAGGACACAGTGAATGTTCTTAGAACACATTCAACTTGCCAGAGAACAATAGAGACAGCATCCTCCGAACACCCCCATTTCGTTTATTTACGAATATTTCAGGACACTGCGAGAGTTCTTAGAACACATTCAACTTGCCAGAGAAGAATACGGACAGCGTCATCAGGACGGACAGCGTCATCAGAACACTCCCTACGAACATTTCAGGACACCACGAGTGTTCTTAGAAGACTTTCAACTTACCAATTCAGAGTAGGCCATATACTTTTTTTTTGCACAGTTTGGTGAGGATTCGTCCAGGGGAAGCAAAGTTATAAGCTGCCCAAAAAGTGCTCTTCCTATGGAAACACCAACTTAACCATAACTACATGGCCACTAGAGTGGCCATGTAATATGTATTACACGGCCCACAGTAGTGGCCGTGTAGTTAGGGTTAAGTTGCTCATCTCATAGGAAGAGCAATTTTTGGGCAGCTTATAACTTGGCTCCTCCAGGATGAATCCTCCCCAAACTTTGCAAAAAAAAGTATATGGCCCACTCTGAATTTTTTGCATAGTTTGGTGAGATTTAGTTCAGGGGGGCAAAGTTATAGGGGGGGGCGCAAAATATCTTTTTTTCCCATAGCGATAATGGGAAAAAAATTCTCACGCCTACAGCCTAAGCCACTGGATGGATTTTCACCAAATTTGCGGCAGGAGCGGCGGCTTGGTCTCAAAAGTGTGCTTTTGTGAATTTGGTGAAAATCCATCCAGTAGTTTTTTTTTTTTAATGACAACAATGTAAGGCAAAAAAATGTGTGATATCTATGTCCGCTCCGTGGACTCACTTCCCTGTTCGGTCCGCGGACTCGCCTCTGATGGGCTGCACTGTCTGCGGACTGGCCCCTGATTGGCCAGAACATTTGCTGACTTTTGCGGGGTCCGCGGACATCGGGACACGGCCACCGACTGGGTGGTGAGAAAACGTGAAATGCGTCGGTTTTCCTGAAGTGCCCGTCACCTTGGATTCACAGACTTATTTGTGGTCCGCCGACAGCGCAGTGATTTTTTTTTTTAAACAGCCGCATTTCACTTGTCAAACTCAACAAAAAATCTCTGGGATGTAGGGAGGATGAGGATTTGATTGGATATGGCCATAAGAATCCAATAAACGGGTTGTTTCACCCCAAAAGTCATCTGTACCTATTTCTGCATTACAGGGTTGGGGAAAAGCAGTTTTTGGACTTTTGCGCCATCCAATGAAACTGCATGTAATTTTTCAATTTTATTCTAGAACTAATCCTGAATGGTTATGGAAAGTTTTGTGGGATTCTGCCAAGAGGGGGCAAAATTAGAGGGGAGTCCCAAAATATTGTAAAGGCATATAAATGTTGTGTCATTTGACGAATCTGCACAACATTTGGCAAAACGATTTTGGATCTAGATATAAATGGTTTTCTAATGATTGGTGGGTTTTTCTCAAGAGGGGGTAAAATTAGAGGGGGGTCTTAACATTTTTAGATGGCTTATAACTTTGTTGCTATTTGACGAATGTGGTCAAAAGTTTTGAGAAAGATTATAGACCCAACCTTTAATATTTTGTGTAAAGACTGAATGGACTTTGTCAAGTGGGGGATAAGTTATATGACTATTGCATGTACACACATTTTGACACTTTTTTAAAAAAAATAAAACATGGGCGGATTTCAAGCAAACTCGTGAGGAGAATTGGCAAGGAGATTAAAGCATGGTTTTGCAAATGTGCCCATGTTTTATTTTTTTACAAGTGTAATAATGTAGGTAAAAAAATTGTCATATACCTTTGGTGACTGAGGTATAGCCTGTGGCCGTGGGCATCAATGATATTTGTGATGTCATCTTTGATGTCCTGGGTGTTAGTCTTAGCAGTGCATGGTGGTGGCGCGAGTTATGGTTGCCTAGGTTACCATAACCGGCAAATTTCAGGTTTTTTTTTTTCGATTTTACTTGTAACCATAACGTCCTTTTAACAATATTTTTTTTACTGAATTTCATATGTTTTTATTAGTGCAACTTTACCATAACAAAGTTTTTTCATTAAAAAAATAAAAAATAAAAATATATATACATATATATATATATATATATATATTCAATGAAAAAACTTTGTTAAAAGAGACGTTATGGTTAAGTTGTGCTACTAAAAACCTATCAAATTCAGTAAAAAAACTTTGTTAAAGGGATGTTATGGTTCAAAGTAAAACCGAAAACCCCCTGAAATTCGGTAGTTATGGTACGATAAGCAACCATAACTCGCGCCACCATGCACTGCTAACACTAACACCCAGGACATCAAAGATGACATCACAAATGTCATTGATGACATCACATGGCTGGCTCTCCCTTTTTTTTCCTTTACTGTCGTATATAAGCCACATAGTTTCTTCAGTAACAGTCAGGAAGTAAAAATTGAAAAGGTACTATATTTGTAGACTTAGGGTCAAGTCATATCATATGAAACATATATATAGTGGAAGACACAGGCTTGAAAGAGAGCAATCCTTTCTGTGAACGAAGATAATCATTAGAGTTATCAGCACTTTCTCATAGTTTTATTTTTATTACTATACCTTCCCTGTATATGCTCATATTTGCATACATTGTACTCACACTCCTTTCCTTAGGGTTCACTGACATCATTTGATACACATACATACAGTAAGTAGCACCTTTGAAACAGAACAATCATTTCTCTGCATAAAGATAATCAGTTAGGTTATGAACTCTTTCTGCTACTACTTCTGCTTTTTTGCTTACTTTTCTGTCTCTGTATATACTCATATTTGTATGTGTTGTTGTCTCTTTGTATTTTGTCTGTAATAATGTAATTATGTATTAACTGGGTTTTATTAGCTACTTATTATATGTTTCACAGTACGCAAAACTCTAATAAGAAAGCAGTTATCATTTCATTATTCTACATGGCAAGATTATGAATATTGCGCGTTCATCATGTATACTGCACACACTGCCTAAGTTTCTGCATGAGTTGCTTAGTATACTGGATAGAACTTCATAATAGAATGCTATTTATATCAATGCATTGCTTAATGCACTAATTAGCTCATGATATTTATTCAAATGATCCTTGACACTTTTTGGTCAACATTATAAGAATCCATCCTACAGAGTTTTCATGAAAAGTAACTGCACATGTGATGTCATCAGTGATGTCATCAATGACATTTGTGATGTCATCTTTGATGTCCTGGATGTTAGTGTTAGCAGTGCACGGTGGCGCAAGTTATGGTTGCTTATCTTACCATAACTGCTGAATTTCAGGGGTTTTTCGGTTTTACTTTGAACCATAACGTCCCTTTAACAAAGTTTTTTTTACTGAATTTGATAGGTTTTTAGCAGCACAACTTAACCATAACGTCCCTTTTTAAAAAGTTTTTTCATTGAATTTCATAGGTTTTTATTAGCGCAACTCAACCATAATGTCCCTTTAACAACGTTTTTTTTACTGAATTTCATAGGTTTTTAGTAGCGCAACTCAACCATAATGTCCCTTTAACACATTTTTTTTCTGCATTTCATAGGTTTTCCGTAGCACAACTGAACCATAACATCCCTTTAACAAAGTTTTTTTACTGAATATCATAGTTTTTTAGTAGCACAACTTAACAATAATATTTTTGACTTTATGTACATGTAAAATGGAACATACTGAACCCTTTCTACTGAATTTGACTGTCCGCGGATATGTTCGAACAACAGTACCACCACCTAAAAACTCTGGGGGGGTATATGTAATTGTTATATCATAACATAGGGACATTTAACAAATTCACAAAGCAGCACACATACAAAGTATATGTAGTAATACTTAAGAAATGTAACCCATAAATGTAACTCACTAACCATTGATTTAAATACAATGTGTTCTAAAATAATATATACCAAAAGAAGATAAAGTGGCTTCCAACATAATTACCTCACAGACACTGCACAACCAAGAGCAAGACCAGACGTACAGACTACTCATCACATACTTTCCTGAAATAGTAAGTGCACTTCATTTTACTCATATATTTATACATTTTCGGTATTAGATAAAAAAAAATATTACTTTTTTGTTTTCTCACAGAAATGTGTACTACTCTGGAGTGGCTAGAGGAGCATTTCCCACCAGACGAAATGTCAGAAGATAGTGCACCTAATGGTACACACTTTACTATATAAACCAATTAATAAATATTATTTTGTATACATTTAACATATACATTTTTTTTTGTACAGACCATACAAAAATTGCCAGTACCACAGAAAAAGAAGCGGTGGATAACACTCTGGAACACATTAACCAAAAAATGGACCAACTTATGCCAAATTTTAACGATTTAAAGAACTTTGTGGAAGATCACCTAAAACTACCAACAACATATCATTGTCCCACCTGTACTTGTCCCCCTCACCATATCCCACTCATTTAACCGCAAACCCTCTCCATGAACCAAAACTTTTTGATGACATTTCCATCCCTTCTTCACCTGATCCCAATTATGTTCAAATCCCTAATTCTCCTGTTTTTGTTTCAGTTTCTGCCCCACCTTCTCAGTCATAAATTGTTTATATATGTCAAATAAAGTTACTTTTTTATATTGTGTTGTAATTACTTTCAGTTCTTTGTGTTAAAACCAATTTAGGTGTCCACAGACAGTGCGGTCGTTCGGAAATGTTTGTAAATAAAAAAAAATGTAAGTGTCCTGAGGACACTATATCTGTCCGAAATGTTCACATGCAAGTTGAAACTGTTCTAAGAACACTTGTACTGCCCTGAAATGTTCGTGAATAAACAAAAATAGAGGTGTCCTTAAGAACACTATGCCTGTTCGTAGTGTTCGCTAGCAAGTTGAAACTGTTCTAAGAACACTCCTAGTGTCCTAAATTGTTCGTAAATAAACGAAAATGGAGGTGTGCTGGGGATGCTATGTCTGTCCGTATTGTTCGCAAGTAAGTTAAACTGTGCTAAGAACAAACGGCTATCCGTAACTGTTCGTTTTACGTGTGAGACACTTTTAATTGGTTCAGGACCAGAACACTGTCCGTAGAACATCCACACGCATGCGCAAAACAATGTCCGTACATTGGGTGTCCTGCGGACGGCCGCTTCCTTAGCGAACATGGTCACAAAGCAATCATGTGACTGCGCCCATGCTGATCGCGTGTTCTGAATGCGGACACTGTTGGTATCCCCGAACAGTTTAAAAGTACATTTCCAAGTAATCCACAATATTTCTAATTAAAAACTCACCATGCCACAAATCCCACATACTAATCCTAAGTTTCCACATAGTTTTTGTGACTTTTTGAACCTTTTTTGGTGTTCGATCTGTCTTGCGGATGGCGCGCATGTCCATGACCATGAACCGCGCACAAACACCCCTATAAAAGACCACGCCCTAGAGCTCATTCTCATTGTGTTTCTGGCTATTCCACAGAGCACACTGCGTTTTGCTGCATACTTTGCAAATTTTGAGATTTCCATCTCCAAGACGATGACATCCATGGCTGCACTATTGCCACCTGGTGCTACATTTGCCTCAGCACCACCCCCACTCCCTCCATGACCACCATCTCCCCAAGGGCCTGAAGAGGGGAACAGGAGTGAGGATACAGAGGAGGAAGAAGAGGATGACAAGAATGAGGTAGAGGGAATCCCTATTACCCGCCCTTGGTGTGATTCTTGGGTGTGCCGGTTGTTTACCCTTCATGGGAATGTTCCTAAGGCTCGTGCAAACCTTGTCACCTGCAATGAGTGCAAAATGGTAGTCAGTCGTAGGAGGCATGGTGCGTACAGCTTTGGGACCACGACCATGAAGCGACACCTGAACTCATTCCACACTGGGGCCATTCGCCAGGTTGTACCTTGCGAAGAGCGTAGTAGGTTGATTGCCTCTACTTCATCCTCCGTTTCTGATCCTGTCACCACAAGGAACAACTCTGTGGGACAGTGTCTTCCTCAAGCTGCCTCACAGACCATACAGAATTCTGATGACCTTTACCTTTCGAGGTTCACAGTTGTATGTATGTACTGTGACACAGTACTCTGCAGGGGGGAGCGACTTCGGAGTGTTTTTGAGACTATCGTCTCAGAGCACGAGAAGACCTGCTCACTACCCAAATAAAACCCACTCTACATCTTCCTCTCTCAGCTCGCCCTTTCTTAACCCTGTGGTTGGTGTCCCCCCCTTTCCCCTCCTTTCCCCTCCTCTCCTAGTGTGTCGTGTATAAAAAAACAAAAAAAAATACAAAATAACAAAAATAAAAAAAAAAATAAGGCTCTTTTCAGAGCCGCCTTTCACAGTTAAAAAATAGAAGTGAAGATAAATAAAGCAGGGCCCTTTCTATATCTTAAAAGTCCGCGGACAGTTCATGAACATAAAAGAAATTGGGGTGCTACCCTTTTGTAACCATTGCATTTTTCTCTGGGAGGAGGTGGTGGCTCTGAAAAGAGTCTTTGGGAAGTGTTTGTATGTCAAAAATTATAAATACTTAACACCTACTTCAAAATGGATGCTGTATTTCTAATAAAGGTCGCAATGCATTTTGCACATTTCTCAGAAACAACTGAGTGCCAGCATAAGTAAGATGGACTCCATCTCTGTGAAAAATATCTGTACTACGAAACATAATATTTTCATTGTGAAAGGAGGACATGCCAAAATCTCTTAGGAAGGCCTAAACAGCTTTATTGACATTACGCCTTGCTTTCTCCATTTGTGGACCACATGAGAAAGAACGAAGCCACATTTGTCTCTGCGCAATCCGTGAAAAAATTACTTTGGAGTTTGGAAACATGTCCATGATCTTCTGAAGTCCTTCTTTCATTGCAAATTGCAAAGAAATTCCAGACACATGTCCTAAACTGTTCCCTCCACAATGAATTACTATTATGTCTGGATGTTCCTCTATCTTCAAAGTTGCACAGAGAGGTAGCAAGTCCAACCACTGCATTCCACACGCTCCATGCCAGTGCACTTCCACATGTGGCAATCCAAGATCTATAGATACTCCACAGCTTTCTGCATGCACCTTCAACCAATGTATCCACGAGTGTCCCAACATCCACAAATCTGTTTTTTGAAACACTCAGCCATAGCTATTTGTTCTTCTATCAGCAAAAAGAATATCTGAGAAAACCTCTCCTAGCACAACACACTCACTAAACTTTACTGACCAATCCCTTGCTACATTCAGTCTCATTTGCATGCCTCCCCACCCCAAATTCCCCGGATGTAATACGCGGTGTCCTAGAACTACCGCCATATCCGCGAACATATCGTAACATGGACAGCCCTTCTACCATTTCCACTTCACTCTCTGTACCATTCCCTCATTGGATGTAGCTAAGAAATCACATGACCATCCACCAATCAAATCCAAGACCTCTACATGTAACTGCATCATCATAGATCAGCACTGCAAATGTACAGTGAATCTCTAGGAGTACAAGTCTCATACCATTGGCAAGCACGATCTACGAGAAATACTACACAAGTCTCCAAGATTTCTACTTGCAGCTTCGTCCATATCCATATGCATGAACACAAACTACAGGTATGCATATTTTCTATACAGTACCTGAACACATTTTCTAACTGACTTTTACCTTGTATAATCTGTAAAATGAATCTACAATAATGTTTTCATTGTCCTAAAATGAACTGTGACTTACAAACCTTCATACCGTTTAATTTCTTCATACACATACACACGCAAATAATGTTAAACCAATATTTTTTAAATAAAATATATAGACTACAAATAATCAAACAAAAGTACATGCACACTCTATGATGAAATCTCAAACAATAATATTTGGACAAACACATAATTGGTTTTCATTTTTTCAATTTATATAATTACTTACATTTATATAGGACAAGCAGGCTATGACATTGACTCACTATTACGTGGAAAAGTTTAGTTACAGGAATAGTGGTATACACTGGTACATTATGAATTTCACAAGCCATAGTAAAGATATTTTCTTTCCTACAATTAGTCATAAGATAGTTTTAATGGTTATGAGGAACGCGCTGAGCATTTCAATTTAAAAAATCTATGTCTAAACTAAAAACAGTGCTATATACAAACCAAATTACTAATTTCTTTCTTTTACAATTGCAGTGAAGACCATTCTCCAAAAAAGAAGCAGCCGAATTTGAAGTACAAAGAACAAATAAGAAGTAAACTGCTCATTTTAGAAAAAAGTAAGTAAAATGTTACCATAATATTTGAATTATTACTCAAACACACTGTAAGTTTAATTCATGCTATTTCTGTGCCTAAAAATAGAGATTCTGCACCATTCTGACCAAAAATCCCCCGTCTTAAACAGTGATTTACTGGCAGAATGGCCCACAACTTCCTATTTTTCGACACACAAATTACCCAATTCAGCCGCTAGAATTTAGATGTTGTAGAACAAACAACTGTTTTAATTGTATAGCTTTAGATATACTATTTATACTTCTCCAAACAACTGGCTTACTTTTTTCTGTCATCTGAACCCCAGTTTAGTAACACATTAATTCAAGTATGCCCATCCCTAGTAGTTGTACTTCCCAAAGCACAATCACACACCATCACATACATCTTTATCATCTTACTCAAACACTCATGCACACAACACACATGCATTCCAGAACACCCCAACCCATACCTTCTGTATTTTTTTCAAAAGACCCTAAAAAATGCCTACCAAAAAGCAACTACGTAGAAAGGAACGCAGAAGTAGAGCAAATGAAAAGAAATCTCTCCAACATAAACATCCATCTATAGCAGAATTTGTAAAACAAAGTTGAAAGACAACAGCTAATACAGTCATGTAGTGAAACAGAAGAAGTTTCTAGTATAAAAACATTGCGTCCTCTATCAAAAAGTAAAACAAACCAAAAAACAATTAACAGAAAATCAACTATCACTACAAATAAAACTTCTTCTATAAATCTTGATGTAGTACAAGGTAAGCATACCAAGAAAAGTATTTTAGCCAAAATGTTCCATCACAAAGTCCTACAAAATCTTATGAAAACAGGAGAGAAACCAGGTTCAACACTTCAAACCTATCGTAGAAAAGTAATCTTAGAAGTGTTGATAGACAGTGCAATTCTTCTCAAAAGAAAATTATTTATTTTAGTGTTAAACAGAATAAAACCACTAACAAAACTAATAACTAAATTACAAAAAAGACTTCTCAATAAATGAAATGTCAACAGAAATAACTTCTTAAATATCTGTGGAGGTGAATGGAGTCACACTACAAGCACAGAACCATACTTTAATGAAGAAGTGTACAAACAAAAGCAAACAAATACAATCGCCATACATAGCAGTGGTCGAGGTTATGAAAAAGTTAATAATACCATAATGGAACAAGAAGTACTCCTTACAAAAATATGCCCTGAAAACATAGATTTACCCCTCCATTCAACTGAATCAGAACATCTAGTGTACAAATGGCCATGCACGTCAATGTGTAACATTCCCAAAAAAATGTTCACGTCTTTATGCCAATTCCTCAATCAATATGTGAAAAGCAAAGACAAAATCAAAATTAAACTACTGCAAAATATGGATGCTTGTCCAGTACGCAAGTACACAGGACTACAAGGACATTCATTGGCCTGCATTACAGGACCTACTTGCAAAACAACCTTCCATGATATCAAAAGGATATCAACACATCATGCAAGTATAAGAAATCTCGTTTATGAACTGTAATATGCTAAAAGTCCTGCTTTAGCACTAGCCAATTTAAATAACATTCTTCTACATGGTACAGCGAAAGACCTACTAAAAGAAATCAACTATATCCAGACAAAATATTTTGGAAGTAAAACCCACTTACAAGATGAAGTAGCTGTAAACCAACTTCGTAACAATTCTGCACATGGCAACCTTTCACTACACACATACAAAAAAGAAATGCTAAAATGTGAAAGTACTTCAGCTGAAGTACCAAACCACGTGTGTGTATGTTGCCACAGAACTTTTTATAAAAGTAACACAAAAACCGTAGACCTATCATACAAAATAGAAGACAATGAAGAATCTAAATGGTTTGAATTAGCTCTCTACCTTATAGCATAAAACAAACACAAAATAACTGACCCCATAATACTTTGCAGTTACTGCACTACAAAACTTGACAACAACCAAACTACTTCACGTGATATCACAAATAACTTGGAATTATATCCATTTCCAAAACCCCTTCAACAACTTAATTTATATGAGAGAATCATAATTCAAACAGTGCACCCATTTCAAGCAATAATACACCTTCAACCAAAAACTGCAAAATTACCTCCCTCTGAATTAGTGAAAGGTATTCGTGGAAAAGTAGTATATTTACCATTTCATCTAAAAGAAAATGTGCACACTCTAGGAGTGCAATGTCGAATGAAACAATCTTTAATTATCTTGGTAAATGGAGTACCTAGAAAAGACAAAAAAAATTGGCAACAACTGGTAGACTTACATAAAGTTAGAGAAGCCCTGCAATATCTTAAAGAGAATAATGAATATTACAAAGAAATTAATATTGAAGAAAACTTGAAAGATACAACTGAAATAATTCAAGAGACACAAGAAGCTGGTCAATTTGAGCTCCTATATCCTGCTACAATATCAAACACTTTAGACCAATATACAATTCATCCATTGCACTCTAATGACACCATAGAAGATGCACTGGAAACGTACCAAATGTGTCAAACAAAAGGATCACCAATCAGCATATGGGAAAAAAATATAGAAGCACGTGCTTTTGCTCTACTCTTTCCGACTGGCAAAGGAGGAAGATACGATGATAGACCTATTCAAATATCAGCATCAGAATGTCGCTCATTACGAATGTATTATGAAGATCCCAGATTTCGACAAAATCTGGAATACATATTCCACCTACTCTTTGAAAGTGAACTAGCAACTTTATGTTACGGAGTTGCACACATATTAAAATCAGGATCACACTTTCAAAATATGACAGCTACAGAATTATTACAAAAAGTTCAACAAAAAGATGAGGTTTTACAAGCAAATCTTACAAATCTATTAGCAAATATGCGTGGTACTAAAGAGTACTGGTTTCGACGTCATGGAGATGTATGTTGTATGATCAGAAACCTTGGCCCACCCACTTGGTTTGTTACATTAAGTTGTGCAGAATATGCATGGGAAGATTTACATGCTTTCCTACGCAGAACTTTGTTCTCAGGATCCAGTTAATGTTTCAAGATATTTTCACCATTGCTTCATTGCTATGCTACATTTTGTTTGTAATAAAACTGTTCCTCCCCTTGGAGAAGTGCAACACTTCTTTTGGAGAAAAGAATACCAAGCCAGAGGAGCACCACATGTCCACATGCTTTTATGGATTAAAGATGCTCCTAAATTTGGTCAAGACAGTGATGCCACTGTTTTACAGTTTATTGAAAAATATGTCACTTGTGAAATTCCATCGGAATCCACAAATAGTGATCTTCATGCAAAAATTTTACAATTCCAAAAACACAAAAGTGGCAAATATTGTCGTCGCAAATACAAAAACAAAGGGAAATACTACACCAAATGCCGATTTGGTTTCCCAAGACCAGTTACAAATACAGGTCAAGTGAACAACCTCATGTCTTCAGTTAGACATAGTGTTAAAGGTAAGTCACCTAAAAATACATATTGCATAAAAAGAAAAGAAGAAGACAAATATATCAATGATTAAAATGCAATCATTGCCCACTTATGGAATGCAAACATAGATTTGCAGCACATTGCAGACAATTCTACTGCAGTTGCACGATATGTCACAGCATACTTAACCAAATCAGAAAAGACACAGCTCCAAGACCTCTGGAATGGCCTGTCATCAGATAAAACAGTGTCTCAGAAATTATACAGCTTGGGCATAAAAATGCTGTCCCATAGAAAATTTGGATCCTATGAAGCAGCTGATTGATTAACTCGTACTGCATTGTAGGGTAAATCTGCAAATATAGTATGGCTAAGTCTTGGTCCAGGTAAATCTATAAAAAGAGTTCTAAAATCATATGAAGATATAGAAACAATAGCCAGACATGATCCCAACAGCCAAGACATTTTAAAAAACAATTTATTGGACACATACTACCCAAACAGAAGTACCACTTTGGAAACCATGTGTCTATACCACATAGCCCAAAACTACACATACAAAAATAATATAAAACCCGAAGAAAAAAACGTAAATGCAAAGTGACAAACTGTGAAGGCAGCTTAGTAAAACTCACCAAACCAAATTTAATCATATCAAATTGTCATTAAAGACTCCTCAACATAAAGATGTATATTACATGTCCCTGCTGCAACTCTTTAAACCATGGAGAAAAGAAGAAGAAATACTAGATAACTATGACTCATATGAAGACGCTTTCAAAGCAAATGAAAGCAGTATAACTGATGTAAACTTAGCAGAGTACAGAACAATGTTGCACAATGAGCAGCAACACGAAGAAGAACTCCAGGCCCAACTAGCTAAAGACACTCCTGAAAGTAGTCAACCTTCTGTCACAGGAAACCAAGAACCACTGGGAGACCCACTAATAACAAATGAGGCAGACATAGCTATGATAGAAGTAGAAAACACCACGTGTCACTATGAAGATAAAGAAGACTTAACTATACTACAATCAAAGCAAAACAATGTGCAACGTAGCATTTTTAAAGAAGTAACAAAAGAAATTGCACATGGTGTACAACATGAAAACAAAGAATGCACCTGTCAAAATTACAAACCTATACTATTGTATGTCAGTGGTGAAGCTGGTTCTGGCAAAACATTCCAAATCAAAATCATCAGTAAATTCTTTCAACAATTGACAAACAACAAACTGTCAGCTGTTGTCACTGCCCCCACAGGTTTAGCTGCCTAAAACATAGGTGGTGTCACTTTACACCGTTTACTACTCCTGCCAGTAGAACACCAAAACAAATTAGATTATTACAAACTTTCTGCAGAAGCTGCAATGGAACTACGCAGAGTATTGAAACAAATGAAAATGCTACTAATAGATGAAGTGAGCTAGGTGTCCAACCTAATGTTGGCTTTGATTCACCTCAGATTACAAGAAGTACTCACAGCAAACTATGAAGAGCTCTTTGCAGGAAAACACATTATTGTTTTTGGAGATCTTCTTCAATTGACACCAGTAAAAGGGGAGCCTATATTTAAAACATTAGGACACAAACTCTGCCTCAAAATTGTTGGCAGCACAGGAAATGTCAACCTTTGGCAAAATTTCCAATACAGAGAATTAACAGAAAACATGCGCCAATCTGCAGATCTCACTTATGCCAACATCTTAAAAAGTATCAGAGTTGGTATACTTTCTAAAGAAGCAGAAGCAATATTGAAAACCTGGCACATTCATGCACTTTATGGTCTTAATGCATGTGCTACAGATGTTATGGAAGAATTAGCCCACAAAAATGTCAATTGTATGGCCTTAATGCCAACTCTTGGAAGCTGTTTCAAATTCAATGAAATAATGTTAAGTAAAGAAATGCAACCAATAATGGAAATTAGCACCACAGACAAACGAGAAGTACATGGAATAACACTACCCATGTGTGACCAAGCCACAACAAGACTAAATAGTTTAGAAAAATCAATCTCAAACACAGCAGGCTTGGAAAAGATATTAAAATTATCCTTAAATTGCAGAGTAATGCTGAAATGTAACCTTGACGTGGACCAAGGACTAGTTAATGGAGCACTGGGTATAGTTGTTGGCTTTCAAACATACCCACATGATGCAAGTAAAATAAACGCTGATATTCCTTGCATTTTAGAATACAATAGACTTCATTCACTATACACTCCCCATTTAAACACATATTCTGTTCCACAAAAAATAAAACATTATAAAAGAAAAATAAATCAAACAGAAAAGCAACAGGATGTCACTGCAAATCCTCCAAAGATAGTCAAAGAAAGTAATACTTCATCAAGTGCCAGAAGCAAAAAAGAATCAATTAGGGAAAGTAAACCAGGTACTTCTTCAAAGAAGGAAGACAAACTCCAAAAGAAGCAGTCAGATACAGAACTACCTAGTCCATTTAAACTCTCAAATATAGTTGGTGTAAGTTGCTACGCAAATGTAGCAATGAATATTCTATTTCAATTACCACCAATTGTTGAGAACATTTACTTTCACAGTACAGACCCATTGTGTTTGCAAATGTTAGTACTTCACAGAAACGCAGCAAACAATCCTGACTACACGTATAGTGTTTATGGAATAAGACAACAATTGGACTACTGTGCTGGAATGGTGAAATTCACTATAAACTCACAGGAAGATCCACAAGAATTTCTAATGTACTTACTATTAGTACTGGAAAACAAAAACATACCTATAAATGATATCTTCCAGATTTCATACATGTGGAAACATACATGCACTCTCTGCAACAATGTGACACAAGAACAAATCCCCAATGAACGATTTGTGTATATATCAATACCTAATTGTGAATCCGTTCCATTTCAGTAACTTGTACAAAATGCAAACCATGGTAGATTATGTTCGACCTGCAATTCAGATAATCGCTCCACGTTAGTAATACAAACACATAGTAAATACGTAAAACTAATGCTTCTACGTTACAATGCAGATGGTACCAAAAACAACTGCAAGCTGACTGGATTCACATATGGTCAAATATCAATTGGAATGAAAACCTTTACAACAATAAGTATAATCTACCACGCAGGAGCCACAACCAATTCAGGGCACTACACAGCATATATAAAAAAGAAATGTGGATGATTTGAATGTAATGATAGTACCATTACTCTAAAGCAGAGATTACCAGCAAATCTTACAAATGCTTATTTAATGTTCTTAAAACCAAAATTTGATAAATAAACTGTACTTAAACCTTAAGTACACTTGTAGTAAAAAAATATAAACTGTCACAATATTCCAAAACTAACTGCCCAAAGATGCTACAACAACTAATCAGATAAATTAATACCACTCAAATTGAGAAAGAAACAGACAGTTAGAATACTGCAATTGGTATCTAACTGTCCCAAAATTTAGAAATATCCAAACAGATAAATGAATACCATGAAATTATATAAAAAAATAAACAGTTAGAATACGCCTACTGGTATCTAACTGCTCCAAAATTTTACAATATCCAAACAAATACCTAATATTAAGATAATATTACTGCTCCCAAGAACTGGAACAATCCAATGTATAAAGCATTAGCCAGAAACAAGTAAACATTGAAAACAAACAAACAAATCCAACATCCAACATGGATTTTTTTTCTCCCACAGACTCAATGATTTTAGCAACAAACTCAGAAACTGAGCAAATTGCACAGTACTCTGGTTTGTCAGCTACTAAATATGAGGGTCAGAAAAAAGAAGAAAATGTTGATTGTACAATGTAATAAGTCTTTATAAAATACTAATAATACCATGCTATTTTCTTTTATCACAGAAATGAACAAGAAAAACATGGACTCCCGTTACTAAACCAAATATTAAGTATAACATGATAAATACAACCATTGCAGCATATCACACCCATACTGGCTTATAACAATGTTCCTTATGAATTTGTTTTTGACCCAAAGTTATAAGCCACTATGAGCGTGATATGCTACGGTGCTTGTGGCCAGAGCATAGACTCTTGGGTTCATGGCATATGAGTGTGATATGCTGCGGTGGTTGTGGCCAAATGGCCATGCACCCAACGTTCTATACCCTGGCCACAACCACTGCAGCATATCACACCCATAGATTCAAGCATTGCAACCGTTTTAATGTCTGCAGACACAAGGAAGTTCCTAGAACACATTCAACTTGCCAGAGGACGATAAGGACACCGTCCTCAGACACCCCCATTTTCTTTATGTACGAACATTTCAGGACACCGCGACTGTTCTTAGAACACTTTCAGCTTGACAACGAACAATACACATAACGTCTTCAGGACACCCCCTGCGAACATTCCAGGACCCCACGAGACTTCTTAGAACACTTTCAACTTGACACCGAATCCATTCTGCTTATTTACGAACATTTCAGAACAGCCGTGTTGTCCGCAGACAAATCGAACACAACAAAAGCGTCTAGCACATAAAAAAATACAACATACTGCACCTATCTCATACTCCCCCACCCTCCTCAAACACTCTTACACACCAACACACTCCACTAAATACAATTTTTAAACCAAGTTTCACCTCGCTGTCCGCGGTCGTCTGCGAATGCAAGATGTTGGGCGCCACCAAAAATCTGATGCGCTCCACGCCCCATGCCGTCCAATCAGCGAACACGTTGGATGTCCGCGGACATCTGGCAAGCCGCTCGGCCAATCATGGCACTGTCCGTGGAGCGAACCGGGAAGTCCGTCCGTGAAGAGAACGGAGATATCACTCATTTTTTTGCCTTACATTTTGGTCATTTTAAAAAAACTACTGGACAGATTTACACAAAATTTGCAAAGGCACGCTTTCGGGACCAAACCCCCACTCCTGCCACACATTTGGTGTAAATCCGTCCAGCGGTTTGGGCATTATGTCTATGGGAAAAAACAAAAGTTTTGGGAACCCCCTATAACTTTGCCCCCCCTGGACCAAACCTCTCCAAACTTTGCAAAACAGAGTGGGCCATATACTTTTTTTGCAAAGTTTGGTGAGGATTCGTCCAAAGGAAGCAAAGTTATAAGCCACCCAAAAAATGCTCTTCCTAGGGAAACACCAACTTAACCATAACTACATGGACGCTACTGCGTCCATGTGATATATAAATACATAATGCCGTGCAGTAGCGGCCGTTTAGTTATGGTTAAGCTGCTAAACCCATGGAAGACAACTTTTTGTGTGGCTTATAAATTCGCTCCCCCTGAACGAATCTTCACCAAAAAAAGTATAGGGCCTGTTCTGAATTTTTGTGGCAAGTTGGTGAGGTGTTGTGAAGGGGGAGTAAAGTTATAGGGGGGACCCAATATTTTTTTTCTCCATAGACTGAATTGGAAAAAACTTTGCTCATGTCTATAGCCCAAAATGCTGGATGGATTTTCAGGAAAATTTGCGCAGGAGCGGCGGCTTGGTACTGAAAGTGTGCTTTTGTAAATTTGGTGAAAACCCTTCCAGTAGTTTTTTTAAAGATATGCAAAATGTAGGTGCCAAAAAATGTGTGATATCTGGCTCGCTCCGCTGACCCATTTCCCTGTTTACTCCGCAGACCGGACTCCGATCATCCCAAAGGGCTGTGTGATGTCCGTAGACATCCAGCGCGCCCGCTGATTGGCTGGACGGAATTGTGATGAACATCATATTTTTCTGAAATGCCCACTATTTTGTGCCCGTGGATATTCATGGTTAGCGTGGCAGCAGACAGGGCTGGAAAGCATATTTTGGGGCCTCTGGTGTTGGAAAGAGGGTCTGGAAAGTGTGGGGCAAATTAAAGATGAATCATATGATGTGTTTGTTTTAGGTGGAAGACGATTGTGTTTTGTTCACGGTATCCATGAACACCACAGCAGTTCGTGGACAGATCCTCAGGCGAGAAGCATATGTGGTGAGTGCAGGTAGTCTTCATTAGGGTAGGATAGGTCCTGAGGCGAGCAGCTTATGTGGTGACAGAAGGGAGGCTTCATTAGAGGAATGGAATGTAGATGAGCTGAGGATGATTGTATAGGCTGAACACCATTATGCTACGGTATTTGTGGGCAGCTACTAGAGTCTTGGGAGTCTGCCCAGTGGTTGAAGTACTGTAATAGTGTGTGTATAGAAGTGCACAGGGCTGCAGGCAGTTTAGGGTAGCAGAGTGGAATGTGAATGGTTGCAAGTACTATGTGGCTCTTCATTGGTAGGTCCTCGGGCGAGTAGCTTCTGTGGTGACTGCAGGCAGGCTTCATTGATCTATTCAAGAGTTATGATTGTGCCCACTGGTTGAAGTACTGTAATGGGATGTGTAGGAAAGTGGACAGGGCCTCTAGCGGCTGGCTTATTGGAGTGAAGAGTGTTGGGACTGGTTGCATGTACTGTAATATTATGTGTACAGAAGTGGACAGGGTCTCAGATGGATATCTTATATGTTTGGGTTGGGGCCACTGGGCAGATTTTTGGGTACTTTACTGTAATATGCTGTATTGGTTCTGGGCACTTAGTAGAGTCGTGGGTGCAGAGGCCATGCATACAAGAGTCTGTCCATTGGCTGGAAGTACTGTAATAGTGTGTCAACTGAAGTGGATAGGGCCTCAGGGGTTGTGTTATGTGTGTGGGTTTTGGTAAATTGGCAAATGTTTGCATGCATGGCTTTATTATGCTGTAGTGGTTGTGTCCAGGGCCTAGACTTTTGGGTGCATGGCCCGAGGCCGTAGGCTGTAGACCATGCACCCAAGAATCTAGGCCCAGGCCACAATCACTGTAGCATAATACAGCCATTCCCTCACCTTTTTGACAGTGGCACATGGACTGCATAAATATGTGTATAGAATGCAATGTGCAGATTAGAAAGAAGCATGACACCAACAATTGTATACTCACTGTATGTATTGCTGAGGCTCAGTGCATATTTTTTGCATGCGCTGCAGGATACTTTTCAAGCTCCAATAGCAGATTTGCCTAATGTTGTATGTGGAAATGCAGGAGAAATCGTTTCATTGTCTGTGATAAAAGAAAACATAACATGTTAAAGTAAGTACATCCTAATGTCATATTGCATTGCATTGCAGGCATTTGTGCAGTTTGTGGGCCCTCAAATTAGTACTTGAGAAGTACTGTGCTTTAAACAAGTGTACTGTGCAATGTGCTCAGTTCCTGTGTTTTTTCTTTGCGTAATCGTTGGGTCTGTGGGGAAAAAAATCCATGCAGAATTGAAAAAAAACCTACTACATTCATTTGTTTTTATGTGAAACACTATGTTTCAGTGATGTGTGCACTGCTTACAGTAATGTTTTAGGTGCATATCTATGTGGCACTATGGTTGTAGTTAGATACCAGTTGGCATATTGCAACTGTTTATTTGTTTGTCTTTTTAGCAGTATTTGTTTATGCATTTGCTTGCTGTTGATGTTTTATAAGTACTGTAGTACTGCAAAATAATAATGCAGGATTGTGGTGCTAGTCCACGGATCACTCATGCAGCATTTGGGGCTTGTCAGCATGCTTGGCATTTAAGGGAGTGCACTAGGGGATTATCCAATCAGGTGTTAGTGTGTGCTTTACAGGAAGGGAGCGTTATACTTTTTGTCATTTCTGTGTTGGTTGTGTAGTGAAGATGGCAGGATATTTTGTCTGTGTACTTGGTGATAGATTTGTTGCTGATCTGGAGAGATATGCTAATTCAAGAGGTGTTGCTACATATTTTTTGTGTCCAGGCATGGAGGTTTTGTGGTGGAGCGTGCCTGGATGCAATTTGGAGGAACTGGTTTCTCTTTGTAGAAACTTGTCTACTTTTGTTAGTCCAGACATCTTGTTGGTGTACTGTGGAGGAGAATATTTGGTGTACATCTGTGCTCCAAGTTTGATTCCTTTGTTGAAGTCCTTTGTGGAGAGACTAATGTGCATTTTCCCCTGTGCAAAGGTGGTGTTTTCTAGCAGAGACATCCCTGGGTTTCAGCAGGTGGTTCTTCGTTCCAATTGCAAAAGAAGGACATTACTGGGTATGTGTTTTAATGGTACAGTAATAGCAGTAGTAGAACACTTTGTTGTAGATTGTAGGATGATTTGATGACAGGAAGAGTTAGTGTGTGTGCAATTGTACAGCACTACATGTGAGTGGGGACATGGGAGTATTAGCATTGTTGGTATGGGGCTAGTGCTGCAGTTCTGAAGTCTGTGAGATGTTTTTGCACAATTTGTTTTGGAAATGGTTAGTGGAAGTCATAGTAGAGTGAGAAAAAGGGCAGAAACATATAGAGATTGGAAAGGAGAATGTTACTGTGTATGGAATATTGTTACGTTTCTCACACATCAATGCTTTCTATATGAATGCAGACATTGTTTTCAGTTGATGCATTTATGTATGCAAATTTACAGATAGCAGTGTTTCTGATATATATATATATATATATTTATATCAGAAACATGTATATATATATATATATTACATGGACGCGGTGCTTCCGTAGGAAGAGCATTTTTTGGGTGGCTTATAACTTCGCTCCCTCTGGACGAATCCTCACCAAAAAGTATATGGCCCACTCTGAATTTTTTTGCAAAGTTTGGAGAGGTTTGGTCCAGGGGGGGCAAAGTTATAGGGGGGTCCCAAAACTTTTGTTTTTTCCAATAGACATAATGGGAAAAAACTTTGTGCATGGCTACAGCCCAAACTGCTGGATGGATTTACACCAAATCCGTCCAGCAGTTTTTTTTTTTTTAAATGACCAAAATGTAAGGCAAAAAAATTAGTGATATCTCCGTTCGCTTTGCGGACGGACTTCCCGGTTCGTTCCGCGGACAGTGCCCTGATTGGCCGGGCGGCTTGCATGATGTCCACGGACATGCAATGTGTTCGCTGATTGGAGGGCGTGGGGCGTGGAGCATGTCAGATTTTTTGTGGCACCCGCCATATTGCATTCGCCGATGATCGCTGACAGCGCGGTGAAACTTGCATTAAAAATTGTATTTAGTGGAGTGTGTTGGTGTGTAAGAGTGTTTGGGGAGGGTGGGGGAGTATGCAATAGGTTCAATGTTATTTTTATTATGTGCTAGACGCTTTTGTTGGGTTCAATTTTTCTGCAGACAACACGGCTGTTCTGAAATGTTCGTAAATAAACAGAATGGATTCAGTGTCAAGTTGAAAGTGTTCTAAGAAGTCTCATGGGGTCCTGGAATGTTCGCAGGGGGTGTCCTGAAGACGCTGTCTGTGTTGTTCGTTGTCAAGCTGAAAGTGTTCTAAGAACACTGGCGGTGTCCAGAAAATTTTCGTACATAAAGAAAATGGGGGTGTTCTGAGGATGTTGTCCGTATTGTTCGCTGGCAAGTTGAATGTGTTCTAAGAACACTCGCAGTGTCCTGATATGTTTGAAATGAACAAAATTGGGGTGTTCTGAGGACATTCTCCGTATTGTGTGCCTGCTTAGCTGTATCCAATGAGGGAATGACACAGGGAGTGAAGTGGAAATGGTAAAAGGGCTGTTTAAGAGTTACGCGGTCCGCGGACAGGGCGTGCTACATCCGGGGTTTTCCAGCAAATCCAACATGGAAAGAAGACTGTAGGGATCAGCCAATCAGATGTTGAGGTTGTGGATTTGGGTTCAAAGAGACTGTGTGGAGTGAAGATGGCAGAAGTGGAGAAAGTCAGGGTGATGGTGCTTGGAGATATGTTTGTGCATGGTTTACAACAGTATGCTCAATGCAGGCATGTTGCAATGAATTTTGATGTTAAAGGAGTGGAGGTGGTGTGGTGCACTGTGCCTGATTGCAATGTACAGGGAATTGTACAAGTTTGTGAAGATATGGGCAGGATGAACAGTCCCCATGTGGTAGTTTTGCACTATGGTGCTTTCCATTTGGGCTATGTCAGTGCCCTTACTTTGTTGGCAGATTTGGAACACTTCGTTCAAGCAGTGATGAACATCCTTCCAAATGCCAAAGTATTTTTTCTGGATTAGTACCTAGGGCAATATGGGACAATAGTTCAGTTTTTTGTCCTCAGCAAAACAATGCTAGGTGTGTAATCAACCGAGGCATGTGTGCCTTCATGCTTAGAGCTGTTATGTTCTTCTGTAATAATGAGAATATTGATTCCAGTAATGCTGTTTATTTTAAAGAAGATGGCATTTCCTTATCTTTTATGGGAAATGCCATTCTGTTTTGGAATGTAAGGGTTGCTTTGGAGAAGGTTATGTGAAGATTTTAGGAGTAAAGTAAGAAAAATAAAAAAATACAAAATAACAGGTGTCTGTCAAGCATCTGCAAAAACACCCCAAAAAAAGGCTCTTTTCAGAGCCAACCTCAAAGGGGGAATGGGGCACACTATTTAAATTTACTTTCACCAAACTCAGATTTTCGATATGTCCGCGGACTTGGCGGTAGTCTGCGGACATCGAAATCACTAGCTAGGGGTTCAGTATGTTCTATGTTACATGTATATAAAGTCAGGGATATTATAGTTAAATTGTGCTACTAAAAACATATGAAATTCAGTAAAACAACTTTGTTAAAGGGACGTTATGGTTAAGTTGCGCTAATAAAAACCTATCAAATTCAATGAAAAAACTTTGTTAAGGGGAAGTTATGGTTCAAAGTAAAACCGAAAAACCCCTGAAATTCGGCAGTTATGGTAAGATAAGCAACCATTACTCGTGCCACCGTGCACTGCTAACACCAACACCCAGGACATCAAAGATGACATCACAAATGTCATTGATGACATCACTGATGACATCACATGTGCATCTACTTTTCATGAAAACTCTGTAGGAGGGATTCTTATAATGTTGACCAAAAAGTGTCAAGTATCATTTGAATAAATATCATGAGCTAAATAGTGCATTAAGCAATGCATTGATATAAATAGCATTCTATTATGAAGTTCTATCCAGTATACCAAGCAACTCATGCAGAAATTTAGGCGGTGTGTGCAGTATACATGATGAAGGTGCAATATTCATAATCCTGCCATGTAGAATAATGAAATGATAACTGCTTTCTTATTAGAGTTGTGCGTACTGTGAAACATGTTATAAGTAACTAATACAACCCATTTAATACATAATTACATTATTACAGACAATACATAAAGAGACAACAACACATACAAATATGAGTATATATAGGGACAGAGAAGTAAGCAAAAAAGCAGAAGTAGTAGCAGAAAGAGTTCATAACCTAACTGATTATCTTTATGCAGAGAAACGATTGCTCTGTTTCAAAGCTGCTACTTACTGTATGTATGTGTATCAAATGATGTCAGTGAACCCTAAGGAAAGGAGTGTGAGTACAATGTATGCAAATATGAGCATATACAGGGAAGGTATAGTAATACAAATAAAACTATGAGAAAGTGCTGATAACTCTAATGATAATCTTCATGCACAGAAAGGATTGCTCTCTTTCAAGCCTGTGTCTTCCGCTATGTATATGTTTCATATGATATGACTTGACCCTAAGTCTACAAATATAGTACCTTTTCAATTTTTACTTCCTGACTGTTACTGAAGAAAACTATGTGGCTTAGATATGTCACTAAAGGAAACAAAGGGAGAGCCAGCCATATGATGTCATCAGTGATGTCATCAATGACATTTGTGATGTCATCTTTGATGTACTGGGTGTTACTGTTAGCAGTGCATGGTGGCGAGAGTTGTGGTTACTTAGATTACCGTAACTGGCGAATTTCAGGGGTTTTTCGGTTTTACTTTGAACCATAACGTCCCTTTTAACAAAGTTTTTTCATTGAATTTCATAGGTTTTTATTAGCGCAACTTAACCATAACGTCCCTTTAGCAAAGTTTTTTTACTGAAAATATATATATATATATGCATTTCTTTGCTTTCTTTCCAATGGTGCATTTTGTCAATTGTGCAATGCATGTGCTTTGTATGCTTTCCAAATGTACATGCAGTTTTCGTTTTTTGTGTGCATTCTGTCCATTTGACATATGATCTGGCTCTTGCATGCGGTGTTGAAATGTTCTCAATGTGGTGTTCTTTAAAAATACCAGAGGCAGTGGTGGTGAATTTGAAATATGTGGTTTGCAGCTGTTATGCTAGTGGGCTTTACAAGAAAACTGTGAAAGCATACAGCATTGTAAGTAAATGTCACTTGATGTGAGGAGATGGTATACATAACAGTATGATTATTTGGTAGGTTATACAGGGCAACTGGCAGGCACCCTGTTTACATGCATGCAATATATGTACTTGCTATGCTTTGTTAACATACATTTTCCATGTGCATTCTGCCATTTTACAGCGTGGGTGTTAGTGGGAAAAGTTATTGCAAAAGTGGCAGAAGAAAAGAAGAAAATAACAGTTTGCACATTACAGTGGGTGATATGGGAAAGCATGCATGTCGTGTTAATATATTGAAGTTTCAAATAGGATATGGCACTTGAAGTTCCTGTGCAAATGTTCCCAATGTGTTTTTTCTGCAATACAATCAGAGCCTGCTGCTAAAATTTAAATATGTGGTTTGCAGCTGTAGAGAAGGAGCCAAGTACCCCCACCACAACCACTTACATATATGTTGGGAACCAGAGCGTGAGACACGTGCAGTACCAGTGAAAATATTGATATCAAAGAGAATCCTGGAAGCAAGTTCCCATTGAGAAAGGCATACCTGCATACAAGACAGTATGATGCCCAATTGAATGAAATCCCAGAAGAAGCAGGACCAATGAATGGAAGGGAAGAATGGTGACGTCACATGAAGAGGATAACGTACATGGAAGAGATGCAGAGACAAGAGAATGCAGATATTCTATAAGGCATCATATCAAGAAAGGATCAAAGATAAGTGACATCTTGGTATCAAGATGAAGAAACGTATGCTGCAGAAACAATGAAGATATCAAGCTATTTTACACGTGTTAGAGATGCAAAGAAACACAAGCAGACAAAGTCCCTCATTACGAGTTTGGCGGTAGCCATGGAGCTATTAGCTCCATGGCTGCCACCAAACCGGGCTCATTTACCGGGTTCCTGCAATGAAGAATAACCGGGTCATTCCAACATTGGAGGACCCGGTAATTCCTCCTTGCAGGAATCATACCCCATTCCCATTTGAGACCACATAGGGCTCAATGGGAATGGGGATGGAGGTAACAATGGGCACATTACGAGTGTCCCGTTGTTACCTCCATCTTCCCCTCACGGGACCCGGAAAGGACGCCTGGTTTTACCAGGGGTCCGATCCGGGTCCCGCAATGGTAAGCTCGTAATCGGCCCTGATGGAATGAAGGGAGCCTGTCCCGTACTGGCCCCCTTCATTCCGTCAGCGCCAGCCTCGTAATGAGGCCCAAAGTATTCCTGAGGCTAGCTTCATAGTGAATAGATTGCGGCATGCGTAAACATATACATATATATATTGAAGTGAGTAAAGAATGGATGTTTCCACTACGTATTATTGCAGAGCTGGACCAGAAAGGAAGGCCTCTTTTCCAGTAAGAAAAGCCATTGAATTACATAAACAGATCTTAGAAAGGCAAGACTGGATGAGCCCAAGAAGCCAAGGTCTTATCGGGTTGGGGTGAGCAGACATTTCATACAAACTGTGTGAAAGAACAAAGCTCTTGTTCAGAAGACATGGAAAAAAATACGTCAGAGGTCTATTACAAAATAGTATTTTAAATACACTAGAGCTCAATTTTGTGGTCTTCAGTTACGTGGAAGGTTGAAGTTGGACGAACAAAATGGTCAAATGTACGCATGAGGGCAGAGCGTGCTTTCACTCCCCTGAATTCTCCAGAGCAAAAGGACACTCCCAAGGACAAGTTCAAAGGCATAATTGAAAGCAGACCACTGAGGTGATGATAGATGAATATGCTAATTGGTGGGAAGCTATGGTTTAAGACTAGCTCACCAGCACCTGGAAGACCAGCCTGTGTGCTGCTAACGTAGGTGGAAAAGTACTGACGGAGGTTAGAGTGCCAACCAATGGTAGGGGGCCGCGTGATTAAGGGTCCTATAGTTTGTGTAACCAATAGGATGTTGTGTATTTACTGACATTCATAGTGACCTGTTTAAGGGGAGGGCTTAGTTGCCCCACCTGATGTTATAAAACCTATCACTTTTCTTCACTCTCTTAGATGAGTATGGATTGTATACTTAGAGGTTCCTTAAGAACCTATCACAATTGCCACTAGGTTTTTGTAGTTTGCCAAGTAGTATGATGTTAGTAATATGTACGTTAACTTCATCAATGATGATTTTTTCCTATATAAGAATGCTTTTTCTTAAGATGCATTGAGAGACCTTACATTGAGACGTCTGTTGATGTCTGTTGTACTCCCTGGTTTAGATAACTGATATTATAACAGTTACCTTTCTGCCAACTACCTGAGTCATTTCAATTATTGATGTTTTAGTACGTTCTGCATCCCCATCCATTTTAAGGGTATTGCTACCGCATCTTAAAGGGCTGGAGTCCATCAGTTCACGTGGTAGCAGAGAGGATGGATTAAAATACATCGAGATAGTAGGCTTTGGGGTCCTGGAAATATCACACAACCTCTGTCATTCGGCTGAAAGGACATGAAGCTCCCTCTAGATAGCGGATATTAGTTTAAAGCAAGTCTTGCAAGCTAGGTGAGTTAGGTCCCTTTTTTCAGGCAAAAACCCCTCCCAGCGTCTAAAGGAAGCTGAATGAACAGAAATTTGAACCGGCTGTTAAAGAGGTGCACGATTCAGAGAAACGGAAGTTGAAAAAATAAATGGTGAGTAAAACTGAGTCCGGTGGCAAAATTGTGAATGGGCAATGGGTGAAGGAAGAAAAAAGGGAAAAACGAGTAACAGAGGGAGGTTGGCGTAAAGTAACTTGAAAATGTTGAACATTGTAATATTAGGTAATTGACCTGAGGAGATGCCAAGCAATTAAAAGGTATTATAAGGGAAGGTGCTACGGTAAAGCGTACGCCCAGTTTCCTACATTGTAAAGATGTAACGGAAGGAATCGCTGCTAGAGTCCTATTGACGGGTGACGTAGACTAGGAAATCTGTTAAAGACGAGTTTAAAGAGGACGATTTGCATCCCAATCAGGGTATTTTTAGGGGTAGGTAAAGGTTGGTCTTGAGGAGAGGACTGAAATATATGTGACCGGTCGAGTATGTCCGTTTGTCTGTTTGTTTTATGTGACTGAATATGGTGAAAAAACAACAGAGGAATTGATAGATGTGAAAGAAAACACAAAATTTGTGAATTCATTATTTATTTAGTGGAAATTTAATTGGTGGTGTTTAGTGAAAAAGTAGATTAAAGTACAAAACGTGAACTAGAGGGTTTGGAGCCTGCAATGATTGGTGCACGCTCATATTGGGTGGTGTTTCTGAAATGTATTTTTGAAATCTGCAAAGTGTAAAGGTGAGTATTGACAGTTAAGTGTGACGTGTCAGAATGGAGGATATTACTCCACTTATGCACCTTTTCAAACAGTTGCCGAAACACCCACCTAAACTTAGACAGTACAGTGTGGAATGGGTAAAGGGACGGCAGACAATATGTTCATGCCATGGCCACAAGGGGGATCTTTATCAAAGGCAGTTTTGCAGCATGTGACGACGCATTTGCATGCAGCATATAAGGGAAAAAAGTTAGATAACTGATTATCGAGCAAAGAGCTCTGGAAAATGTATCAGGAGGAAAGAGAAGAGCCACCTCCTAAAGACTGGATATGGAATATATGCAAAGAGGGTGGTGAAGAGCCTTCTGCTCGACCCGCCGTGCCTGAAGCAGACGGTGATAGTAAGAAAGATGATGGGTTATACCCATTAACAGAGCTTAAGGCAGGTACGAGGTATTCTAATCTGGCATGTGAGTCGCATGCGCAAAGCAACAATGAAGGCCCAGAGAAAATACATGAGAGAGATGAAATATCTAATGTCCCAAGGGACAAGGAGAGACACGATAAGGAGAGAAGTGATCGACTAGGTACATCTTTAGAGATAGGACGAGAAATAAAGAGATGGAACGAAGGAGAAAATGATAAGACTGATGAGTTAGCACTTATACGATTTTGCTCAAACTCGATGGTAAAAGCATCGAGGAAGTAAGGCAAAGGGAAGAACGAGATGAACAGGACAAAAAGGATAGAGAAAGAGAGAGGAGAATGAAAGAAGACAGGGCAAAAAAAGAAGGATAGACAAAGACAGCAACAGTTGTATCAAGGGGAGCAACTGAGAAAGCAGGAAAGAGCAGAGCAACAGAGAAAGTTTGACAAGAGACGGAGGGCAATCGAAGAACGAGAAATAACAGAAAGAAAGAGGAAGAGGAGGAACAGAAATTAAGGGATAAAAGAATACAAAGACAAAAAGATGACATACGAAGGGCAAATGAGAGGAGAGATATAAAAAGAAATTAGGAAACAAAAGTAAGAGAAGAAGCAAGGAAACAAAGAGAGTTTGATGACAAACTAGAAAGAAAGAGAAGGCAGAGAGCACAAGATCTTGAACATGTGGAAGAGGAATTAATAGATCCTAATCTAGTAGTGGCATGGGAAGACATAGAACAGTTCTTGCCAGAACATGAGACATTAGCAAATCTGTCTAGAGCAAATCTAGAGGATGAGTTTGACTCTAGAAGTATTGTGGACACTATAGATAAAGTCTATCATGATATAAGGTCTAAGAAAGTGCTAAAGGGCAAGGGTAAAAATGATCGACTGAAGAGTACGCAGTTGTACAACAAACAAGGAGCCTCATGTAGTTTTGAGCCAAAGGAGCTGTCTTTCGAGGAGAGAAGTCACACGAGCTGAGGACAGGATATGTCAGACGAGGACAGGGAAACCTTCAATGGGGAGGAGGAAGGTAATGCACCTGTACTCTGAGTGTTGAACAGTACATCTGCAGTATTGAACTGATATGACAGAGTTCGATGTAGAGATCTTGGATGTGATTGGTGGATAGGTGTGTGACTGCTTACCCATAGCCATTGAGAGAGTGCTGCAAAGTGTGAAGTGGAAAGGGATGAAGGGCTGCCCCTGTCTTATAAGGTCCGCTGACACCACAGTAGTCCACGGATCATAAATGCTGCATCCGGGGCTTGTCAGCATGCTTGGCATGGAAATGGGAGTGTACTATGGGTATTATCCCATCAGGTGTTAAGTGTTTGCTTTACAGGAAGGAAGGGTTATACTTTTTTCCATTGCTGTGTTGGTTGCATGGTGAAGATGGCAGGATATTGTGTATGGGTACTTGGTAATAGATATGTTGCTGATTTGGAGAGGTATTCAAAATAAAGCAGTGTTTCTGCCAATTTTGGTTTTCCAGTTATCAAGGTTTTGTGGTGGAGTATGCCTGGAAGCAATTTGGAGGAACATTTTTTATTTGTAGAAACGTGTCTACTTTTGGTAGTCCTGACATCTTGCTGGTGCACTGTGGAAGAGAATATTTGGTTTGATTCTTGTTTTGAAGTCCTTCGTGAAGAGAGTAATGCACATTTTTCTATGTGCAAAGGTGGTGTTTTCAGAAATATTTCCAAGAGCACTATGGAATCAGCCAAATGTGTTGACTCCCCACCAAAATCTTGGAAGGTTGCATGTCAATAAAAGCAGGGGTGGACTTATGCAGTGTGTGAATATGTTTTTTTTTTCCAATGACAACATTGACTGCCTTAATGTGCAGTTTTATAATGCCAGTGGAGTTTTGTTGTGCATTCTTGGAAATGCTTGTGTTTTGGGGAATCTAAAGGATGCTGTTGAGAGGCTGAAATATGGAAGAAAGGAAGATAAATAAAAATAAAATAAAATACAAAATAAAAGGTGTATTTTTTTGTTGAAGCATCTTTAAAAAAAAGAAAGGCTCTTTTCAGAGCCACCACTAAAGAGAAAGTCCCTTGCTCTGGTTGAAATGTGTTCCCCCAAACCTGTGCAATGCACAAATTGTCCACAGACACTGTGGTAGTTTGTGGATTGCACGTGCCACATCCGGTGCTTTTGAGGATAACAGGCATAGACATGGGACTGTGGAGGCCAGGGGATTGGTTGATAAGATTTCTGGGGTGTGGTGTACAAGGAGAGAGTGTGTTAGAAGGGCTGTTTTCTGAGAGGAGTGCAGATGACTATGGATTTTGGGGGTCTCCTGGATACATTGGTTGGAGGTGCATGCAGAGCTCTGTGAGTGGCTGTACGTCTTGAATTCTCTCATGTGGATGTGCACTGGTATGGAGTGCATTGAATGAGGTGGCTGGATTTGGTTCCTCTTTGTGCCACTTTGGTGACTCAGCTTCATCCAGCCATTATTATTGTCCATTGTGGAGGGAACAGTTTAGGGCATGTTACCGAAATCTAATTGCAGTTTGCAATGAAAGAGGCACTTGGGAAAGGCATGGATGTTTCCAAACTCCTGAGTAATTTTCTCTTGCATTGCCCAGAGACAGAAGTGGCTGCGTTCTTCTTCATTCGGTCCGCAAATGGAGAAAGCGAGGCGCAATGTGAATAAGGCTGTTTGAGACGTTTTGCGAGATGTTGGCATGTCCTCTTTCCATAATGAAAATATTACATTTCGTAGCAACAACATTTTTCACAGAGATGGAGTCATTTTACTGATGCAGCAAAATATCCAAAATGTCCTTGCAAGTATAGCATGCATCTGTGCAGTAGGTGTGGCCACTTCAAAAGTTGGAAGAACAAAAAAACAGAAAAAAGGCCCTTTTCAGAGCTACTACTTTCTGCCGGAAAAGAATGCAATGTTTTTGGTGGTGCTGACCACCCCTACATGTTTTGGAAGTCCACTGACTACCACGCTGTCCACTGACTTTTCAGACTGGCCAGGGCCCTACAAAATTTCATTGGCGCTTCTATTTTTAAACTGTGAAGAGTTTTTAAACATGACACACAAGGGAGGGAAGTGTAGGGGGGTAAGGAAGTGGCACCAACCACAGGGATATGAAAGGGCAGATGGAGAGAGGAAGATGTTGGGTGCGCCTCACAGAGGTAGGGTGAAATTTCACTCGTGGTCCCTGACCGCAGCTTTGAAATCACTTTGGAACTGCTCACCCATGCAGAGTACTGCATCACAGTACACACACAAAACAGTGTCCTTGGAAAGGTAAGGCTCCACTGTGGTGCGTATGGTCTGTGAGGCTGCTTGTGGAATCCTCTAAAACACAGGAGTGTCCCTTGTGACTGAAGCGGATGTCGAGCATACTGCAGAGGAACTCAACCTACTACCCTGTTCGAAGGGGATGACCCTCCAAGCTGCTGCTTTGTAATTTGATCTAAGGTGTTGCGGCATGGAAGTAGTCCCATAATTGTACAGCCCAGATTTGCTGCAACTGAGTATGAAGCCACACTCAGTGCAGCGAACCTTGGCTGCACTAGCCTTGGGAATATTTCCAATGTTGGTAAAAAGCCTATACACCCAAGACTCATGCTGCAAGCTGGCAGCGGGGAATTGCACTACGTCATCCTGTTCTTCCTCTTTTTCCTCTTCTGCATCATCACACCTCTTCCCCTCTCCAGGCCCTTGGGGAGTCTGTGGTGGTGGGGGTGGGGCTGCTGAGGCAGAGGCAGTAGCAGCAGAAGCAGCCTTGGATGCCATCACGAAAGGCATCAGGAACCAGGAAGACAGCAATCTGCAAAACAGGAAACAGCCAATAGCAATCTGCAGCAGTGCTGAATATTCCTGGTCAGCACAAATGAGCCAAATGCAATTCCAGCTAGTAGGCAAGAGCATTAAGCAGGGAGCAAAAGTAGTTCTAGCAAGGAGCCAAAAGTAATTTTGGAAAGAAGGAAAAGCACAAATCTGGAGCAGTGCTCTGTTCTGGTCAGCCAAAACTGAATAAGGAGCAGCACTTGCATTTGGCCTTTTATAGGGTTGTTGGGAAGGGCTTTGTGGACAGTCGCACGGTCTGTGGATACTTCAAACCCCAAGCCGGGCTGAAAAAGTTGCAAAATGTTTCCATATGATCAGGCCCATTGTCTTTAACATCTGCAAGGGTGAAGTTTCACCTTGGAATGCTCAGAAAAGCATTTTTTTTGCTGTGTGGGGGCCTGGACCCTGTCCGCGGATATGGGCTGATGCTCAGCGTGGGTGCAGTTACATGGTGATGTCACAGACATTTTGCGAATGGGACGGCTGTCTACAGGACACTTATTGCACAGGATCTGTTGTGCGTATACGCATAGGTGACCTACGGATAGTGTTGGGCTCCCTGAACTAATTAAAACTGTGACACACATGCAGCGGACAGTTCCTAACAGGCACAGTGTTCGTAGGACCCAGGGACTGAGATGCCCATGCGCTCAGGTGTCCGCCAGACTGGGACGGGGTCACCAAACTAATTAAAAGTATGCCACAATGTTACTGTCAGGAATCAGGGATGGCAAAGATGTGGAGTGCTGAATATGCTTATTAAGACAATAGGAGCTGGGAAGGACTTGGAAACTACAGTTCCCAGCATCCTTAGTGCCTTCCTGTAGTTTGGCCTGTGCGCGCGTTGCTAGATGTCTTGAACAGCTTATTAGCAGGCAACGGCAGCGGTCAGGTGTGGCATATTTTTTATACAGCAGTCGGAGGCAGGTGGGCCGCGCATGGAGAGAAGGAATACAAGTGAGGAACTCTTGATCGCTACATGGCCACCGTTTGGAAGAAGCAGGAGGGGCTCGAGGTTGCCTACAGAATTACGGCATTACGGTTGCTGTCTGGGAAGTCCTGTGGGGCTCCCCAGACCTAAGATAAGTACTTATGGGGCACTGTGATTAATCTATCTGGGGAAATGGTGTTGGGAGTGATTTACTGCTTGTCATTATTTGTCTTGGAAGTCCCGAGGGGCTCCCAGACCTAAGATGAGTAACGTCACCAGTTTTCTTGAATGCACGAAGGGGAAACAAAGTGTGTCGTGCTAAAAACCTGCATTACAAGCTGATTAAGGGCTGTACTGCATTTGTGCTGGCAAACACGGTATTCGTGGTTATGTATCATGACACACATGGACAAAGACTCTATAGGACACAGAGACAGGAAGTTACTCCTCACTAGTGCAATTAACTAGTGGGAAAAGCATTTATGTTGTATGTTGCTAATGCTGCCAGAAGGGCCATGTGTACTGTCTAATCATTATGGGAATGTTCCCTTTTGTGTGTGTTCATCATATTGCTTGCTTTATGTGTTTTTTGTGAACTAGAAGGGTGTAGTACACAAATTAAGGTGTGCTATTCAAGAACTAGGCATAGGTCTGTAGCGTAGGTGGCATTTCGAGTGGTTACATGTTAGACAGAGTAGAGTAGGGTTTTTTCCTGGTGTTTCCCTTTTCCCATCCACTTTAGGATTTCCTTACCCTCTCTCCGTTGTTCCTAATTTCCCCTTCCTATCCACAAACTCTCCCTAACCCCTCTTCCCCCCATTGGTTGCCACGTGGCGACCTGTGTTCTATATCAGGTGATCGTGCCAACCACGTGGGAGGGTCGAGTTCATTCAGCTTCCGTGGTTCGGGGGAGAGTGTTGATCTCTCTTCCTTTCCGTCTAGTGTGATTGTGGCATAATAAGCCGCCCTCATATTGGGATACTCACAACCACCCAAGCCAAATGGACCCGACACCTCCACCTTTGGCCGATGTGCTAAAGGCTTTACAGGATATTCAGTTGGAATTAGCGCATGCTAGGCAGGAGGCTACCACGCTGAAAGTGCAGGTACAAGGATTGGTAGCACAAGGTACACCTTTAGAGGGGCCCAATACATCCAACACTGTGGGCACTTCCACTGTTAGAAATCCAACGGTCATTGTCCAACCCCCTAGTAGTGTTCCCTTGGCTGCACCAGAACGTTTTTCAGGGGATCCTATAAAATACATGACTTTTCTTACACAATGTAGACTCTTTTTTGTGCAAGCATGTGGCATTTGAGATCATTCAAGCTGGAACTGCCTTTGTAATATCCTATTTGACAGACGATGCAGCAGCATGGGTGATGCCTTTGGTACAGAAAGATGACTCTTTGTTATATAACTGGGATAATTTCTTAGTAGAATTTGGTAGACTGTTTGATAGAAGAGAAGTTTCACTGGCACAAGACAAAGAGCTGTTAAGGCTAAAACAGGGGGCACGAGATTTGGCAACATACGTGACACAGTTCAATAGATTAGTTATTGAAACAGAATTGCCAGTGGCAAAACAGACAGTACTATTTTATCAATGACTACGGGACGAACTGAAAGATGCAATTGCACAGGTAGAACCGCAACCTGGTACCTGTACAGCCATGATAGATCGAGCCTTTAGGTTAGATCATAGAATGAATGAAAGAAAGGGAGACAAGAAAAAACCTAAAGCAGTCCCGTTTGTGAGATTAGATAGGAGTAGAGGAGGCAGGAGTAGTGAGGTGGAACCAATGCAGATTGGTAGTGTAAGAGGACCTTTATCAGAGGCAGAAAAGGAACAGTGGAAGCTCAATAAATTGTGTTTGTACTGTCGACAAGCAGGCCATTTTATCTGCACCTGCCCTAATAATCCACAGAGGAATTTAGGAGGGGAACGGAGCAAGAAGGAGGCGGGAAAAGAGTTGGGCCGACCTTAGGGGGAACTCAGGTGACAGACCCAAAGACAGAAAGGTTCCCCAAATTGGTGGCAAATACGGTTGGGAGTAAGACCTCTCATTTGTATATATTGGTGACATTATGTTGGGTGATGTCCAAACAGGCAGTGCTCGCTATGGTGGATTCAGGAGCTACAGGTAATTTTGTTGATATTACATGGGCCAATCAGTCCCCAGACCCAAGATAAGTACTTGTGGGGCCCCGTGATTAATCTATCTGGGAAATGGTGTTGGGAATGATTTACTGCTCATCATTATTCATCTGGGAAGTCCCGAGGGGCTCCCAGACCTAAGATAAGTAACGTCACCAGTTTTCTGGAATGCACGAAGGGGAAACAAAGTGTGTTGTGCTAAAAACCTACATTACATACTGATTAAGGGATGTACTGCATTTGTGCTGGCAAACACGGTATTGGTGGTAATGTATCATGACACACACGGACAAAGACTCTATAGGACACAGAGGCAGGAGGTTACTCCTCACTAGTGCAGTTAACTAGTGGGAAAAGCATTTATGTTGTATGTTGCTAATGCTGCCCGAAGGGCCATGTGTACTGTCTAATCATTATGGGAATGTTCCCTTTTGTGTGTGTTCATCATATTGCTTGCTTTATGTGTTTTCTGTGAACTAGCAGGGTGTAGTACATGATTTAAGGTGTGCTATTCGAGAACTAGGCATAGGTCTGTAGCGCAGGTGGCATTTCGAGTGGTTACATATTAGACAGAGTAGAGTAGTGGTGTTTCCCTTTTCCCATCCACTTTAGGATTTCCTAACCCTCTCGCCGGTGTTCCTAATTTCCCCTTCCTATCCACAACCTCTCCCTACCCCTCTTGCCCCCATTGGCTGCCATGTGACGACCTGTGTTCTATATCAGGTGCCTGTGCCAACCACAGTGGGAGGGTTGAGTTCATTCAGCTTCCGTGGTTCGGGGGAGAGTGTCGATCTCTCGTCCTTACCGTTTAGTGTGATTGTGACAGTTACGGAAATGCCGGCTCATTGTCCATAGGACCAGGGGAATGAGATGTGCATGCACCCAGGTGTTCGCCGGACATGGGTTGTGTCCCCGAAATAATTAAAGTACATCAATGTTTTGCGTACATGCCAGACAGGCCGCATGGTCGTAGGACTCAGGGGGAGAGATGTGCATGCCCTACAGTGTCAGTTGGACGTGGTTGGTGTCCCCGAACAAATTAAAGGTACCTCACAACTTTGGGGACATGTGGATCATAGCGGAGTCCTACAGACACCTCCATTTTGAATGAAGAACTTACGGACCAGCGCGGTGTCCGCGACATGCCTTAATTGTGATTCATTCTGGACACCCCAGACAGTACCACACTCCGCGGACTCTTAACGGGGCGTTTTAAAAAAAGAAACACACACAGAGTAATATTATACATATAGCACTTTATTATACACATATATTCACAAAATTAGGAAATAAACGGGGTAGGAGAAATGGAAACATATACAGGGGGATTAGGGGTTTCCACAGGTGGGGTTTCATGGAGGAAGGGATTAAGATCTCATTGTAACGTGTTTACAGGGAGTTTGTGCGGATGGTTGGATGGGATAGGGAGAAGGGGTACAGGTGCAGGTGGGGCAGTGGTGTTTAATTTGTTCAATGATATATCCCTGTACAAAATCTTTTAAGTCGGCAAAAGTGTTCAGTAATTGCTCCATTTTGCATCCAGGCTGTCTAGTTTATTTTGTACAGTGTTTGTGTCCAAGAGGGGAGGAAATCACTGACGGCCCCATAGGTCAGTACTCACCCTCTAGAACTTGTACGACAAGATAGCTGCACCATGTGAGGACAGGGGTGCAGGATTCACTTACTACGACACGACTCAATAACGAGGACTCAGTAGTTTGGCAAAGGGAAGTCCGTTTAATGTTACATACATCAAACAGGGAAACAAATGGGAATCAGCAGTAGTGCGATCACCTGTCTCGCTCCGACTTCCTCGAACTTCAGTCGAACAGTCATTGTTATAGGCTAAACTCGTCATCACCGACTTCTAATTCTACAAAAAATCATCATACAATATAACTGGTTAGAAAATGTAACTTAAGTGTACGTGCTATATCTATATATAGAAATAAAGCATGTGGATTGGATAACTCTTATCGGATGGGCGTCTACACCGATCACTCTACATCACACGTGATTGACGTCACTACAAATACGACGTCCTATTGGTTACACTATCTATAGGACTCCCGATAACTTGGTCCATTGTGATTGGGCAGGTTATACCCCTAAACATAAATCTCCACTTTAATTAGCAGCATGCAGAATAGACACCCAGGTGCCTAGTGCCCCAAGATTCACCCTTCCTCCTTTCCATCAATCAGTGTTTTAGGGCGATGTGTCAATTAGTTGGCTGGGTATGGCCTCGGAACTGTAGCCTCTTATCAGGAAAAGTTATGGCATCCTCAGGTTCTGGATGACATCAGGCGGTGGTACCTCTTCGTGCCTGGCTGGTCACGTGTTCGTTCACCATGAATCTGCTTCAGTTTCTAGCCTTTTGTGCATTTAATTCTGTGTCAGCCTAGCCACCTGCATGGGCCTCTCTTATCTTGACCTTCAAGGACGGGCTGGTATGCTCTGTAGTTGGAGTCTTGTGAGCTCATGCTTTCCTCCCCTTCTCTGGTTGACCTCGATTTCCTAAGCATGAGTCGCTCTATGCTGAGTTTTGATTCTGATCCTTCTCCTGTCTTTGGCTGTGTTTCGAAACTTGGCCTGTCAGGCTTCTGGCACCTTTCTGCTTTTACAAAATGGAGTCACACTTGTATAATGTGCCTTAATGAGGTAGAAATACGGTTGTTGCTTGCCGCTCTATCTTCTACTAAGCATTGCAAGCAGTATCGATTTCTTAGCATCTTGCGTTTCAAGCCTATTTACACACGTTTAACAGGACGGTTGCTTCCTTCTTATCTCGTAACACTGTTTCCTCGCGTTGTAACATTGTCTCCTCTCTGTGCCTATTCCATTCAATTTCGTAGTTACTCGCACTGCGTGTTATCTTCGATAGCTGCGTATGTTCATTCACTGATCTGTTCAGGCCCTTGTGTAATTTCCACTAGCCTTCCATTAAGGCTTTTGGGGTCTCTTCGTGGACCGTGTGCAGGTACTCCTCATTTGATATCAGAGGCAGCTTTGGCTGTCTAATAGGGTACCATGCTGCCCAGGGTTGTCTGGTTATGGGTGCTCCAACCGGTATTGATCTGATGTATACTGGGCAGAGCCCCAGTGCAACTCTTTGTAGGTTCATTTGCTCTTCATATATCACATGCCTTGGCGAGTTCCTTCCTGGTAGCTCGAATTGGGGGATAGGGGTGCATGTCATGTCTGGAACCTCATTTACACTCCCACCTCTGGTCGGTTCATCGACCACTTCTGCTTCGTCCTTCTCCTCTGTTTCTTTTGATTCTTCAGTGTTTTGTTCATCATCTTCAGAAGGCGTGAACATGTGCGTCTTTGGAGTCCATATTTTTATAACGCCTTTAAAACTTCCTGCTGTTTTGACATGTTCATCTTTGTTCCAGGTCATAAGCTGGCACTGTCCGTTTGGACTGCATTAGATCCACTTTCCTTCATACCTTCTTTGCTTTTTAGGATATGTGAACTTTGTTCCTTCTGGTGCAAATTCGCTGGCCTTCACAAAGTCCATGATTTCTTCATCTGTCAGGTCTCTTGGCTTCCAGCCTGGCTCGACATCGACCATCATTTTCATCCTAATGGCTTTCTTTGCAGTTTTCCGGCATTGTGTGATGATTATCTTGATAACGCAGAATCCAAGCAGTACCATGGCTAGTAGGGCTCCCAGGAACTTGAATATATCAGCCATCCATTGCGGGACCCATGAGAACAGGTTCCAAAGCCAGCTGTCATTGTCCACCTCATCCGTTTCATCTATAATCTGTTTTTTTTTAAGAGTTGTCAACATGCGTATGGCCTCTGTTAGGGTTCCGTTTTCTTAATCGTCTGATGGTACAAATGTGCAACATGATTCTACAATTTTTTCACAAAAACCTCCATCCATCACTGTGATCATGTCAAGCATATATCTCTTTTGGAGGGTCATCAGTCTGATTGCTCTCAGCTCGTCTTTGATCGAGTTTAATCCTTTTATAGTGGTATTGATGGTCTGCAATAACTCCCATCTGGTTATCTGCAACCATTTAGCATTCACTCCAACTTGGATGTGGGGCCGGAGTAGTGTTGTGAATACTGTTGAGGTGAAGCTGAACAGCCTATGTTCATACGGGATTGCATGGAATGCTTCTTTCTGATTTGGGAGAAAGGTAATTTTCCCTCTTCATCCTGGATGCCAGTTCCACATATCTTCTTCTTCTTAGATGAGCATCTACTTTTGGGAAACTGTCCAACTTTAGGTCATTCTTAGGGATCACTAGTGCGGGAACGTGGACGTTCACTAGTGTGCATATGCCTCCCCAGTTTTTCGGCAGCCTTATGTTCGATCCACACGCCCATTAATGGTCCATAATAACTGTGGTTCCTTGGGTCATTCCCGGAGCTTCAAAAATGTGTCCGCAATTTCGATTCTCTCCCATCTTTCTTGTGCCATTGTTTCTGAAGCATAGTTTCGGCCTTTCTAGTGGCACTATCTGCAGGAGTCACCCTCTATCTTCGACCCATGTTAGTAACTTTACTAGCTTTGGCCACAGAGGTTTGCAGGACCTCTGTGAATTCTCTATTGCTTTCTTGCAGGCTCCAAGGACCATCCACGCTTGGCAGATTACTACTCCGTCTTCCCATCCATCTTGGGAAACCACTGACCCCCAGATCTGCATTTGGCCTCTGTTCTTCCAGATTTGATCCTCTTCTGCAGTCTTCCCGCGAACGTTCAGTCTCGGGTTAGCTCCCCATCTTATCCCTGATCCTTTGACGCCAGGGTTCTCGTACCTGATCACATGATTTCTGGTGTGGGCTTGGTTTCTTGTTTTAATGTCCTGGACGTAGCCATATTCATCCCGGTAATTCTTTTAGTTGGCCCATATCAACGAGGCGTCTCTTCCCGTAAATTGTCCTCTGGTGTTGCACATTGCTAAATGTGCCATACAGTGTACTGTAGGGAAATCAACTTCTACAGCCACGAAGATCTTGGATTTTCCCATGCTGAATGGTAGTAGAGCACGGATGTATACAAATTGTTCGAACTACACTTGTTCGAATCACAATTGACCTTTGCACAATTGACCGAATTGTGAAGGTCAATTGTTACATATCTGCGGGGGAAACCCCCGCAACCCCCCAACCCCCCATCATATATATATATATATATATATATATATATATATGGTCAATTGTGCGAAGGTCAACTCGGACCCTTGACTTTCGATCAATTGGGTCATTCGAACAATTGTGTTCGAACAATTTGGGTAATACCGTAGAGCACAGACAAAGCATTTGCCTTTCGACTGCCTTCACCCTACTTCCTTCATGTGCTGGTACCATGTATTGTTCCCGAGATGGGCTGTGCTGTCCAGGTAGTCATTAAGTTCATTGTTATCTTCATGAGGACTTCTCATGATTCTCAGCCTTCTTCTGTAGTTTGCTATGACTACGTCTCTGAATGCATTTGTGCTGCTTTTCCATTTCGGGTATCTCGATGGTACAGGCTGCCTCGACTCCATCGCCGTGGTAGGGGGAGGATGTGTTCTTCCTTTCCTTTACTTTTGCAGTCTGCCATAAACTTCCCGTAACCACCATTGGTTCACCAACCTCCCAACATGTGGCTGTGTTGTAGGCCTGTGGCTTGTTCCTTGCGTTGGAGCAGGTGTGCTTGCAGTTATAGTTTCTATAGTTCTGTTTTTCAGCTCCTCATGTAGATTCTTTGCTTGGACTATACAATGGAACAAATACTCTATTAGCATGTGTGTCTTCTCTGTGAGTTCCTTCGTGGCCACTTCTGTTCTTTCGAAGGATTTTGCTATTCCCTCCATCTTTGGCATTTCACTTGGCTTTTCTTGGTTATCTCCACTATTTTCTGGAATTGAATGTTCGGCAGGCAGTTTTTCCTTCTCTGCTGCCTTCGTTGGAGGCCTTGTAGCCATTGACACTTGCCCTTGGCTGTGTGCATTCTGTGTGTGGGTGCGTGCAGTGGTTAGTGCAGCATTTTCATTCATTCCGTGCTGACCCTGTCTCCTGCGTTTCTCTCCATTTGTTACCTCAAGTGTATACATATCACTGCTAATTACATTCAATTTTAAATCATTTGCATCATCATTAGCTTTTCTCGGAACTGGAATCACTATATAGTGATTGTGCTTTTGTGGGATTCTGACGTTCATTATCCTGTGGGCGTCCTGGTAGTGGGACACTTTGTGCACCAATAAAGAAAGCAGTTCTGATTTTTAATGACAGAAAGACAATAATGATCACCAAACATATACACATGATACATTTGTAAGACATCTGGCAGCATTTTCTCCCAGGAAAGCGGGGGCGCCTTTCTGTTGTGGGTAAAACCAAGTTACTGTTCTGGCCCCCATTTCGAATGAGTTCATAGTCAGTTATTTATTGCTTCTTTTGCTCTGGTCTCATATTTAGAGAGTTTGTTACCATCAGAGGGACGAGTGCCTCTCCAATGTCCCCCTTCGCGTGAGTGAAGTGGGAAGTCTCTGGGTCCTCAGTACATTTCCTGTGCTAGACTAAGGAAAAGGGTTAGGCTAGCAGTTCTGATACATCACATGTATTTATGCATGTCTAAAGTAGGTGGGGTCCCAGTGGATGGCTCGAATTTGCCTTGGTCCTGAAGACATGCTGGTGACAGTTCAATGTGAAAGAAGAATGTGGAATGCTGAAAAAAAAAAATTAAAAAAAGTGAATGTGTGGCAAAAATAGGAAAACATGAGCTAATCGTACAAAATAAGGTTGTAAAAATAGGAACAAAAATAAAAATAAAAATATGGAAAAATAGCAAACGAGTCAAAATTGCAAAAATAAGATGTACCAAGAGGAACAAAAATAAAAGCAGAAGTCAATATATGAAAAAATAGAAAAAATAAGAAGATGCAGAACAGGAAAAATACAATGGCAAAGTTCTTGGGTCTGCTCTTTTCTCTCGGTCTCTCGGTGACAAGTTGAAGAACAGTGTCACTTTTCTCTATCTGCTCCACAGTGAAATGATGACGACAAAATTCTATTTTGGATCTCCTTCTCCTAAGGCTCTCCTCAGTAATGGATGTCCATAGTTGCTTCTTAGTTGTGCTGCAATGGCCCTCAGGAGCCGGTTTAGTTGTACGTTCTTTGCTGGATCACTGAGAAAAGTGAGCACATCAATGTTGTTGGGTCTGCCCACTAGTTCTGGAAAGTTTTCAATGAGGTGATTCTCTAGCCTCTAGATAACAGGCCTTTCTTGAAGCGTGAACAGTCTTGCACTTTCCTTGATCTGCCTCTCGGCGAACAGTCTCACTGGAAACTCCTTAGGAATTCTCGCTGGAAATTGGACAGCTCCACTTGCAGCATGATACCATGGGGAAGGGTCCTCATGTGTAGGAAATTGACTGGATTTCTTAGCGAGGTGACAACGTCAACATCAGCAGGCCTTCCCACCATTTCTGGATATTCCGTGACTAGTCTGACCATAACATTGTGTGCAAGCTGCGTATCCGCGGGAGACAGAGACATCTGCCTTGTTTTGCTGGGACCCGATCACAAGCCCTTCTTTTGACACAAACAAGTTTTACAATTTCCTGCTGCGTGGGTTGCAACCAAGTAATTTAATTTGTACCATACTTGGTTGAGAAGTTCATTGTTTCTTGGATCTCTGATAAAGGTTAGTGTATCTGTGGTTTTCCCTACAAGTCTTGGGCACTGCTCTATGATTTGGAAAAATATGGTATAGGTCAGTTCATCGATGATCACTTGAGGTGGGAGCATTTGTGCCCTTTTCACTGTATTCAGGCAGCTCAGTGAAAGGTTCTGTGATGACAGTCAGCAGTTGCCAGATGACCTTCTTGTTATCTGGATCTTGAATTAATACTTTGACATTTGTTTCTCTTTCTATGAGCGACGGATATGATAGCACCGCCAATTGAAAGTATGTGAGCACATCCCACTTGAGGCTTCTGCTGGGGGGTACCATTAGGTATGTAGAGAAAGTCTTGATACTGGTTGCTTCAGGATACTGTGCTACGCTCTCAGAGAATATTTTATTGCCAGTCTATCAGAGTCTTGATTTCCTGTACTACTTGGGCGTGACGTGATTTAAAACGTTCATTTTACCACTGTTGTTGTGGCTTTGGATGTGCTTCTCTTTAGCCTGCAACTAGGATGCACAGAGTGTCCTTTTTATTTTTTTCCTTTATACCTTTCTCTGGTTTTGAAGAAATGTCTTGTTTTAGAAGCCACAACTCACCCAGCGTTCTTTTGCCTTTAATTTGCTGCTCATGCGTCTGTCTTCCTCGTCATGGATCTTGTCTGCATGTGCTGAGGTTCTTCTCCTTTGTCTGTAGATTCTTCGGAGTTAGGTGCAGCAGGAGGGGCTCTCTCCTACAAAAGGCTTAATGTCATCTAGGAAGATCCAGGCTCTCCTGCCCTTGAGCTTGAGAGCAGACGGGGTGCAGTCCTCTACGATAAAAGGGCCATTAAGCCTTGGCTCGTCCCACCTTTTTCTGGTAAAGTTTTTACGAGAACGCTGTCTCCAGGGAAGACGAGGGGCGCACAAAGGCTGTGAGCTGTGCCTGCATCAGCACTATCTGTTGTGGTTTGTGCTGTGCTGTCCCCTTTCTGCCGTCACTGTAGATTGCCTGAAATGACAAAGGTGCTGGATGTCAAACAGTCCAGATATGCTTTCATCTCTTCTCCTAGTACCTCCCTAGTTGGCTGGGCATCACATCTAGATCTGTCTCCGGGGGAAAGAGGGGTCCGCATCCTTCTACCATTTCGTGCGGTGTGAGATGATGGTTGGAACCTGGCTGGTTCCGAAGAGCATACAATGCCAGTGTTAGACAGTGCAACCATCCCTTTTTTAATGTGAGATTCAACTTGGCTATCCTTTCCTTAAGCAAGCTGTTGATTCGTTCACATATCCCATTCCCCTCAGGATGATACACCAACGAGAACTTGTGCTTCATACCAAGCAACAAGCTGATCTGTTTGACAACTGAATATACAAAATGGGCCCCATTATCTGATCTCATTACCTCACACACCCCCATCTAGGGAACACTTCCCTCACCAGGAACTTTCCGGCACAGGTTTCATTGGGGTGTGTACAGGGACCTTCTTCTACCCATCTTGAAAAGGGACACACCACCACAATGAAATACCTGTACCCATTACATACCTGGATCATATCGACATATTCGATATGCAGGTGCTGGAAAGGTCCATTTGCTCTGGGATGATTCCTCACACCACTTTCAATGTGTGCCCAGAGTTGAATTGCTGGCAGATAATGCAGTTTACCATAAAAAATGCAACATGCTCTGATAAATTCTGTGTGTACCAGTCTTCTGCGAGCGTTGCAGCAAGAATTTCCTTTGACATGTGTATGGGGTAGTGAAGCTGTTCTAACGCTACCTTTAGAAGGGTGTCAGGCATTACTGGTTTACCAGTGCTGTCTTGCCTCCACAGTCCATCAGAGGGGTTTAAAGAACACCCTTGATGCTTCCACAAATTATTCTCCTCCTGAGGTGCCTCCCCTTGGAGATCCATTAGCTGAGTCTGCCCCATATTGCTATAGGCCTCTGAAGTGGCTCATGCTACCATAATTCTTTCATGGGTACGTGCCACCTCCACGTCCAAGATTGCTTCATTCTTGGATGCCATGCATTTGGCCTCCGTGTCCGCTTCATGGTTTCCACGTGAAACGAAATCTGTCCCCTTTGGTATGAGTGGCGTATTTCACGACCGCTATGCCCACTGGGAGCTGTAGTGCTTTTATCAGCTGTCCAATAAGGCTGCGTGTTGCACTGGCATGCCGTCTGCTCAGAGGTAGTCCCTCCTTTTCCAGCGCGCAAGTCCTGCGTAAACTGTAGATGTCACATAGGCGTAGTCACTGTACACTGTTACTTCCTGGTCTGCACGAGTATCAATGCCAATGGTTGTGCTGCTTGTGCTGAATAGTGAGATGGTATTTGTGCACTACTGAGTACTTGAAACTCTCCATTCGCTATGTGTTTTACCACGGCCACGCCTGTATACCTCTGTCCGTCTACTTGGTCAATTCTCGAAGACCTGTCAATAAAGACGATCTTTCCACTTGCCAGGGCATTTTCCTTTACCCTGGGGATCTCATCATAGAATTCCTCATAGTTCGCACAGTCGTACACAGGTTCTCCCTTAGTGACTGGCTCAGCTATGACCATAGCAGGGTTCACAGTTTTACATCGCACTATTTTGATCAATGGGTTGGAGATAATCACCTCATAGGCGGATGCTCTCTGTGACATCAATGTGCCCTTTGGATTCTCTAGTATGGCGAATAGTGAGTGCTCAACATACAATGTCATGGAGCACCCCATCACAATGGATGACGCCTTCTCGATGGCGAACGCGGCAGCAGCTAGATTTTGTTTGCATGGGAAGTGGCACTTCATGACCGGGTCCAGACTCCCGCTGTAATATGCTAGGGGCTAGTACCCCAGCGAGGATAATTGTGCGAGCACTGCTGTCATAAAATTACCATCAGTATGAGAGAACAGGTAGAATTCCTCTGCATAGTTTGGAATCCCGAGAACCAGTGCCTTACAAATTGCTCCTTGAGTTCTGTAAACCCCTTCTCCATTGCTTCATTCCATTCAATTTCTTCTCTTGTTGCCTGGACCTTTTTAAGGGCCTATAGCAAGGGCTTGGTATACGGGCTGTTGTCAAAGACCCATGCTTGGACATAATTGCACAGGCCTAAGAAGCTTTGCATTTGTTTTATTGTGCGCGGCTTGGCCGTGTTCATGATGGCTTCAGCCCTTTCTGGGGTTACCTTCTTTCCCTCATTGTCAACCTTGTATCCCTTCTCAGCCAGTATAGTCAATAGTTGGACAGAATCGCGCCTGCATTGCTCTTCAGTGGTGCTGCAGATCAGGATGTCATCTACATACTGCAAAACAACACTGTCCACTGCAATATTGCTTAGGTCCATTTGCAGGACTCTATTGAAAATAGACGGGGACTCACAATACCCCTGTGGCAACCTCGTACATCACAGGCGCATTTGTCTGAAAGTAAATGATGCAAGTCTTGCGAGTCACGGTGCAACAGGATTGAGAAGAACGCATTTTTCAAATCGATCACAGTGAAATATTTTGCCTCGGTGGGTATGTTGCACAGAATTGTGGAAGGGTTCGGGACTAGAGGGAACTCAGCTTCAAGAATATTATTTAATGCTCGTAAATCATGGATTAAACGCCAAGACCCTCCCTTTGATTTTTTTGACAGGGTAAACCACTGTGTTGCAAGGTGATTCTGACGTCACTAGGATGCCCTGCTCCATCATGGCGGAGATTGTTTTCGTTATTCCTTCATCTGCCTCTCTAGACCTAGGATATTGTCCCGCTCGTGGTAAAATTGCTCCTGGTTTCAATTTGATTTTCACTTCAACCGCCCCTTTCAGGAGACCTACATCATAGGGCCCTGTAGTCCATACTATGGCAGGCACTTGGGCCATGTCATTATCAAAATATTCTTGGCGTATTAGTGCCAACATCATTCTCTGGGGTACCTCCCTTCTGATCATTTTGACCCAAAATATGAGACTCACTTCCACTCTTGTCTCTTCTAGGTCAGGGTGTTCTTCGAACAGATCGTCATCGGTGACGTCAATCACTCGATACCCTTTTTCAATGGCAATAATCGCACCCCATTGTCTGCCTTCATTGTCTTATCCTTCAACCAATACCACTTTTCCTCATACTGCGGCAGATTGTATTGTTAAGGAAAATACTTGTCCCTCCTCTTCGTGCATGGGTATTCTTGGCCTGAATAGAAACTCATCAGGGGTTCTCATAGTTTTGTCTGTGAGGCCTGGCAATCCTGCCATAAGCACTCGTACACCATATGCAAAAACTTCTGGCTCCAGCGGTATAGCTCTCATGGCTGCACGTCCAGAGTATGCTCTGATCATTTCGTACACGTTTGAATAATGCATTACTGGGGTGGAGCACACTATACCATCCTCAGTAAATGAGATGGTCATATTCAACTTTGTCATCAAGTCCCTACCCATGATATTTACTGGGGACTGACGTGAATATAATAGAGGTACATTCATTTTGCGCTCTCCTACAGAAACTGGGAGTGCATCAGTAACGGGAATTCTACTATGAGCTCCAGTAAAACTCTGGGTGTCTATAGCCTCGCCGGACAAGGAGAACTTGCCTTCTCGTATGCACGAGCGCATTGCACCCGTGTCAACTAAGAAGGAATATTCTTTCCCCCTATGGTGACATTTACCCTAGTTTCCCTGTTAGGGTCTGGTGTCACTGATAGGATAGAACACATCAGAGTCTCCCATGAGCTGTCCTATTTTATATATAGGTTTGGTCCACTGTACACTTGTGGGTTTCCCCCATTTCCAGGGTTAATTCCCCCACCGGAATTAGTGCCCTGAGCCATTTGCGGCGGTGCCTGCTGGGGTTGTCCCGGTGGCAAATTCCCCATGTTCGGTGGTTGAACCACTTGCTGTGCACATTTCTGCAAGCCTGTCACCTGCTGCTGCACAGTATCATTTTGTGCATTGCCCTGTTGTGAGATAGCAGGTTGATTCACCATGCCTGCCCCCATCCCTTGGCTGTTTTGCCATATGCTTTGGCTTCTGCACATGCGCGCCACATGTCCTGTCACTCCACAGAGCCAACAAACTGGAGGTGGTCGGGCCATGTGTCCATTTAATGTAGCTGGACTGCCCATCTCTGTGTTCTGGACACCACTTTGAATATTCTGAAACCTTCCTTGGTTATTTCGAAAACCTTCCTGATTACTCTTCCTCCAAAACCCCTTCCTTGTGGGTAAAATCCTGTGTTACCCTGATTATTCTGTGATGAGTTCGTCACGTGTTTTGTTTACTTAGCTCAGCTGGGCTGGTGAGCATGGCTCCCTCGAGAGCATACTTAGAGAGCTTCCTTTGCAGCAGCTTCGCCACCTCTCCCTTATGCGTTGCCTGCTTCTTTCGATTCTTTTCTTGCAACAATCTACAGTAATGTGCAATTGTCAACTGGATTTCAGCCCATGGTTTAGCTTCTATTCCTACCAACGTCTTGGGCTTTGTCTGCACTGGTTCTGGTAACCCTTGGCACAATATATGGTAGAACACAGGGATGGATTTCGTCCAAGATTCATGCTTTTCGAGCACTCATGCGTCTTGAAAGTTCTGGATATAAAGCAACAGATCCTCTGACTCTTTCATTTTTCCAGTGATTATAGCTCCCATATCAGACGTGTCTGGATATAACATACACAGCACTTTCCACACTGCTGCTCTACAGTTCTTAAATGGTGCTCCATCATGGGAGGTGTCAGTTATGGTTACTCTAGGGTATCCCGCCCTTTTCCTCACGTCGTCTGCTCATTACCAAGTATAGCAATTAGGAGCCCCTTAATGTCCCCTATGGCTAGGGTGACACCCCCCGTCATTTTCTCTAACTCGTGTATCCACTTCCCAGCTCCCGATGTCAGCATTGGAAGCTTATTTTTCAGGTTTTATCGGTCCATATGCGACCATGGGATATATTGTGGTCTTGCTCCCACCTTTTCTAGCAGTGGGAATTGGAATGCACAATCCTCCTTCTCCATCCCCATACCTCTACGGTCTTTCGCCAGGTTGGCGCCCCCGCCTTCCCGTTTACCTGGCAATGCCCTCAACTTGTCCGCATCTGCAGGTGCTGACGTCCCCCTCTGACCGTGGGGTGCTTCTTTATGTCGGCTGGACTGTCCAGCGGACTTTGGCACTTACTTGCGGACCCACTAGCATCTGACCATCGTACCTCTCGGTCCGTTGGGAGCCGTTTTTTGCACCGTCTCCCTTCATCATGTGCCGTTTCCCCACCGAAGTCAGACTCTGAATACTCCCAGTTTACACAACTTCTTCCATCATCTTCTTTCTGCCCAATTTCTATCCTATCTTTGGACAGTCCCCTGCTCCCGCTACTTCGGGTGACATCCTCGGTGTCATATAGCTGAGTGCTCTGTAAGCGCTCATCCTCCCTTCCCCCTTGGGAAATTAGTTCCAGCCCAATCTTATCATATATTTTATCAATCGTTTCCCCGATGCTTCTGGTGTCGAAGTCATCGTCAATATTTGTCCCGCTTGTACCTGGTACCGCATCGCTTGCAGGAAAGAACTCTTCTATGTCTTCCCAGTCTACAACAGGATTGGGTTTAATGACTTCCCGCTCCAAATACTCAAGATCTCGTGCCCTCTGTCTACGCTTGCGTTCTGCTTCCTCATTTATTTCTTTTCGCTTCTTTGCTTCTTTTCTAGCCATATCTACTTCTCTAATACGTTCGTTTCTACGTTCCTTTGCCCTTCTAATCTCCTCATCTTCTCGCTGCTTCACTTTCTTTTTGTGCACTGTCCTTTCTTCCTCCAACTTTAGCATGTTCTGCCTGTACTTTTCATAGGCAGCGTATTGTGTGCGACTGAGCGGTATTCCGTGCTCTTTGCGATATAGTTGTTCTCGCCTCAACCTATCCTTCTTTCTTACCCTCTCGTCTCTCATGTCCTGTTCTTTCTCCTTTTCCTTTCTTTGCGCCTCATCAGACCGTTCACTCTGTCTTACGTCTCACTTCCTTTTCCATCTAATTTCAATAATATCTGTCCTTTCATCCATTCGTTTTTTGCAAATGCTAACTAATCACTTCCTTTCTGCTTTTTTCCCCCTCTCTCTCTATCGAGAGGTGCATTAGTCTCTGCCTGATCCTTTCTTCCATCACTGAGCCTCTCCTTGTCCCTCGGGACTGTGGAGGCCAAATCAATTTCCTGTTCCTTCTCTTTCGTCTCGTCACTACTGCATGTAGGTGACTCATATGCAGGGTTGCTATACCCTGGGGCTGCTTTGAGCTCTCTCAACGGGTAAAGGCCCTCTGACTTGTTTCCCTCAATGACTGGTTCCGGCGGGGCTAGTGGCGTGGTAGGCGTCTCACCCCCCTCTGTGCACAAATTTAATATCCAGTCTGTGGGTGGTTCTTCTTCCTTCGCTTGCTCGAACATTTTCCAAAGTTCGAGAACAGCAAGGCATTTCTCAAGCTTCTTAGACAGTGCCTGTTCTGGGGCCAAGGCATAAACATCTTATTGACGGTACCCTTAACGCACTCCTGGCTGTATTTTTTCAATTTTAATGCATGCTTGTGCAGCTGCTTACATAAATGCGCAAGTGCGGTAACTTCCTCCATTCTTAATTTTGTCACCAACAATATTCACACACTTCTTTAAGCTTTCCACTAGTTTGAGCGAGCACCACGTACCCAAGCTCAGATCCAACCTGTTCCCGCCAAATTTTGTATCAACAATTTACTCAAAACTCATCAATTCAAAGGCAATTCCCTGTTAGTTATGAAATTGCGTAAAGCAAAATACATTGCGATCAATCAACAGTACAATAATTTCACATCTGACATACACAGGACATATATGACAGACTTGACAGACTAGACAGACGCCAGCTGGTCATACATATACCTGCCTTCTAATCACTACCCCACCATGGGATTTGAATGAACCCCCTTAATTACATTTTTAAACGCCTAAATGTCCCTCTCTGTGGGCTCTGGGTTCACGTTCCTTATGACCACTCTTTAAAGTGCAGGAACAAGGCGTATCTTTACATTTTTGCTCAGGTGCCCACCTGGAATTCATTATGTTTTTACTTCAGGTGCCACCCTGATATTCCTTACATTTTTACTTCAGGTGCCCCCCCTGATATTCCTTACGGTTTTACTTCAGTTGCCCCCCTGATATTCCTTACATTTTACTTCAGGTGCCCCCCTGATATTCTTTACGTTTTTACTTCAGGTGCCCCCCTGATATTCTTTACGTTTTTATTTCTTATGCTTGAGTCATTCCCCCCTATATATATATATATATATATATATATATATATATATATATATATATATATATATATATATATATATATATATATATATATATATATATACAGTCTTCTCTACTACTAACTATTTTACTTTTTCTCCACCACCCTCCGTTACCTTTCCCTTACTGGCTCTAATGCCACCACGACATATGCCAAAGTAACAAGTTTTATAGCTTTACTCACCAATCGCATCGTTTCCTCTCTGGAACTACTTCGGGATCACTGCCCCTTCCTCTTCCTGCTTTTAAGGTTTGTCCGATCCGCTGCCCGTGGGAATGTGAAGGTTTATGCTTGGAAAGGCAGGTTCCTTCAGACCCACTGCAGATTTTTGGAAATGTTTTACTCTATCATTGTCCACGGGAAGCTTCTCAATCTACTCAGCCGGAATGGCGAAAGGACTTGTGATTTTACCGAAGGCCCAGAGTTACTTCGTGCCTTCGGTCTAAGGGTGTCTTAAAAAAAAAATCATCATGCAATATAATTGGTTAGGGTAAGGGTGTCTTCTATAAAAAATCATCATACAATATAATTGGTTAGGAAAGGTAACTTAAGTATAGGTACTATATCTGTATATAGAAATAAAGCATGTGGATTGGATAATTCTTATCGGGTGGGCGTCTACGCCTATCCCTCTACATCACACGTGATTGACGTCACTACAAGTACGATGTCCTATTGGTTACACTATCTATAGGACTCCAGATAACTTGGTTCATTGTGATTGGGCAGGTTACACCCCTAAACATATATCTCCACTTTAATTAGCAGCATGCAGAATAGACACTCAGGTGCCTGGTGCCACAAGATTCACACTTCCTCCTTTCCATCAATCAGTGTTTTAGGGCTATGTGTCAATTAGTTGGCTGGGTATGGCCTCAGAACTGTAGCCTCTTATCGGGAAAAGTTATGGCATCCTTGAATTCTGGTTCACATCAGACGGTGGTACCTCTTCATGCCTGGCTGGTCACTTGTTGGTTCACCGTGACTCTGCTTCAGTTTCTAGCCTTTTGTGCATTTCATTCTGTGTCAGCCTAACCACCTGCATGGGCCTCCCTTATCTTGACCTTCACGGACGGGCGGGTATGCTCTGTAGTTGGAGTCTTGTGAGCTCATGCTCTCCTCCCCTTCTCTGGTCCACCTCGATTTCCTAAGCATGAGTCGCTCTTTGCTGAGTTTCGATTCCGCTCCTTCTCCTGTCTTTGGCTGGGTTTCGAAACTTGGCCTGTCAGGCCTCTGGCCGCCCGGGTACCTTTCTGCTTTAACAAAATGGAGTTGCACTTGTATAATGTGCCTTATAAAGGTAGAAATACGGTTGGCGCTTGCTGCTCTATCCTCTACTAAGCATTGCAAGCAGTATCGATTTCTTAGCATCTTGCGTTTCAAGCCTATTTACACTCGTTTAACAGGATGGTTGCTTCCATCTTGTCTCGTAACACTGTTTCCTCGTGTTGTAACATTGTCTCCTCTCTGTGCCTTTTCCATTCAATTTCGTAGTTACTCGCACTGGCATGTTACCTTCGATAGCTGTGTTTGTTCATTCACGGATCTGTTCAGGCCCTTGTGTCATTTCCACTGGCCTTCCATTAAGGCTTTTGGGGTCACTTTGTGGACTGTGTGTAGGTAATCCTCATTTCGTATCAGAGGCAGGTATGGCTTTCTAATAGGGTACCGTGCTGCCCAGGGTTGTCTGGTTATGGGTGCTCCAACCGGTATGGATCTTCTGATGTATACTGGGCAGAGTCCCAGTGCAGCTCTTTGTAGTTTCATTTCCTCTTCATAGGTCAAGTGCCTTGGCGAGTTCCTTCCTGGTTGCTCGAAATGGGTGGCAGGGGTGCATGTCGTGTCTGGAACCTCCTTTACATTTGTTTCATTTCCCATGTGTCCATGTACTTGGGGAGGAGCTCCTTCTTCCAGAGCTTTTCCTTCATTTCCAGTATGTATTGTTAAAGAAAAAAATATCTGTCCGGTACATGTGCAGCAATGTGTATTAACCGTCTTACTTTTCAAACTGTCTTGTGTACCAGTGGAGTTACTGTCGTCACTCATTTCATCCCAAGGGAAATTTTCTTCAAGCAATTCTAGGTGCTTGCCATTTCAGTGTCATCTTTGATGTTATGGGTGTGAGTCTTAGCAGTGCACGGTGGTGGCGCGAGTTATGGTTGCTATTCTTACCATAACTGGGAAATTTCTGGTTTCCGTTTTACTTGTAACCATAATATGGATAGGTTGTTACTAGTGCAAACTAACTATAATGTCCCTTTAAGAAAGCTTCTGCACTGAATTTGATATGTTTTTAGTATTACAACTTAACTATAATGTCCCTGTAACAAAGTCTGTTCACTGAATATATAGATATTTAATGTGATGTTGTGGTAAAGATGCACTAATAAAAATCCATGACATTCAATGAAAAAACTGTTAAAGGGACGTTATGGTTACAAGTAAAACTGAAAATCTCCAACAATTTGTGGCACCACTCTGCACTTCTAAGACAAACACCCAGTACATGAAAGATGACATCACATATGTCATTGACGACATCACTGATGATGGCTATACCCCCAAGAATCTGGCCACTGGCCACAACCACCACAACACAATTAACCATATAACAGGTATGCACAATACACCTTAAAATAACAAAACCCACCCTGAAACCTCTGCAATTGACCATGGACTCAGCAGCATCTGCAAACCCTTTTCTCATCTACAAAAATAACCCCAAATGTGTTTTCCATTCATAGAACTGTGTGCGGACTACCACAGTGTCCACATGCTAGGTGGCACACACAACCACTTTTTTCACCTACAAGAATAGACCCATATTATCTTTATTCCACCCCCCACCCTTTCCAACCCTTCTTTCAACCAATAACAGCAAATGTGTTTTCTACACTTTCTCCCCAGCGTTCTCTCCGCGGACAGCAGCAGCTATCCGTGGATCCAAAATGGCAAACGATCCAAAAAATATGACACAAATCACACTTTTCACCATCCAGTCAATGGGTGCATCTGATATCCGCTGACTTAACACTGTCCCCTGATTGGTCCAGGGGCGTAGCCATGTACCGAATAGGGAAGTGAGTCAGTGGACCGGATCAGATATCACACATTTTTGTTGACCTACTTTTTTGCCATTTAAAATAAAAAACTGGACCAACCCGAAGATCCTGCCGCAAATTTGTTGAACATACATCCAGCGGTTTGGGCTGTAGGTGTGAGCAAATATTTTTTTCCATTGCATCTATGAGGATTTCTAACAAATTGTGGGACCCTACCCTATAACTTTGCCCCCCTTTGACGAAACGGCACCAGACTTAGAAAAATGATTTTGAGTGGCCATATACCTTTTAGCAAAGTTTGGTGAGGATAGGGCCGGGGGGGCAAAGTTATAAACCACCCAAGAAGTTCTCTTTCTATGGGCCTCATTACGACACAGGCGGTAAGCATGGCACCATGGTTACCGCCGGTATTTTACCAACTCCGCCATGGTGAATGGCGGAATTACCGCCCCATTCCAAGGTTGGCGGGGCGGTAATTCCCCATTCACCATTGGCCCTTCCCCATTCCCATTTTTGCCCCCTTAGGGCTCAATGGGAATGGGGAAGGTGGTATTTACGCTACCGCAAATTGCGGTACCGTAATTACCACGAAAGTCCCTTTGCGGGTTCCTTCCTTAACGGCTGGTAAAACCAGCTGTTAAGGTCAGGACCCGCAAAGGGACCTCGTAATTAGGCGGTAAGGGTTTAACGGCGCCGACACCTTTTACGGTGCTATTAATCCCTTACTGCCTGGGTCGTAATGAGGCCCTATGAGTTCAGCAACTTGACCATAACTACAGGGCTGCTACCACAGGCCCTGTAATATATATATAATGTTTGGTCTTTTGTAAAGTGCACTCTACAGCAAAAGGGTTTCAAGGTGCATTAAGACAAGGAGGTAATGGGAAGAGGAAAGGGGAACAAAAACAGAGGAAATCCGAGGAAAGTTCTTAGAAGTGTCTTGAGGCATTCAGAACATGTAACTGCTATAGCATGAGAACAGGCGAGAGCGGAGAGGAGGATTTGTGCACAGGGGGAAGAGGGAAGAAAATAATCAGGATTGTTCTGAATATGTACTGAGAATATGAAAAAGGGAGGAGGAAGGGGAATGCAGGGTGGAAGAGGGATAACGGATACAATACAAACAAGTGAAGTGCTAATCAAAAGTAAGTTGAAACTGCATTTTAAGGAAATAAAACAGGCATGAAGATAGGTCAGGTAGGAATAGGTGACTACAGGCTGGAAAAGCCTTACCTCAAGTAAGAAGAGTTGCATCAGGAAGGAAGCCATGACATTGTATGTATATTACTAAGCTAAATGTAATTGAATGTAACCAAATCCTTAAGCACAATTATGCATATGATCATGATTAAGGTGAAAGTAACTGGATGCAACCTACTCTCTAAGCAACATTTTATGAGCAAGTTTGAAAGTAATTGGATGTAACCAACCTCATGATGCATAAGATTATATTTGCACCTGTAACCATATTCTTAAGAACAAGCACCCAGATGCCCCAGGGCTAGGTGCACTAAATAAATGTAAAAAATAAATAAATACATAAAAAATATGTTGTAAAAGTCCGGTCTAGATGACTACCAACTGGAAAAAATGCACCTCAAGGAAGAGGGACTACATCAAACCATCAAGAAGGAGAGGGGCTTTGTCACGAGTGATGGAGAAGAAAAACTCTTGTAACAGTGTCGGGCCTGGTGGGAAAAAGGGATCCAATAGTCAAAGATCAGGCAGATCATGTGCCACCAGGAGTTCAGTAAGAAACAAGTGCACAGTTGCAGGCGGGCACGATAGCGGCAAAGAAAAGGAGGAGTGTAGTGTGCCATCAGAGCAGGGAGTCCCACACACAACAAAGTGCCTTCGGCAAGAACCCGAAGACTAGGCAGGTGAACCATGAGGTGCAGGGGAAGCAGTGGGGAGCGAGGAGGGGTACAATAGGGTAAGAGAAAATAGCAAACAAGCATCACCAGTGAAAGAGAATTAAGGACAGTGTAACAAATAGAGACTTGAGGATGCACAGGAACCAAGAGCAAGATAAAGGGATGAGGCTGGCACGCCGGCCATGGCCAGACAGGCATTGGGCCTTAAAGTGAGCCTTAGTGGGGGCCGGCTTTGCCTGCCAGCTCCACCAGGATTGGCCATATGATGAATGAAGCGGCCAATCTCTGCACTGCAGGCAGGAAACACAGCAACAAAGACATATAAATGATTGCCACCATTTTACACAGGCAACACAGCCCTTGTTGTATGAATTAAGCCAGGCAGGGCTTACCTTGGCTGGGTGGTAAAGGCAGGTGGTGGTGGGGAGGGGATGCAAGCTGTTGTCCAGTACAATGCAGATGGTGATGTGGAGCCCTCAAAGCTGACAGCCTGTGACCTCCTAGCTCATCGTCCTGACTTGAGACATATATATATTACAGGGCCTGTGGTAGAAGTTAAGTTGCTCAACCCTTTCGAAGAGCTCTTTTGGGTGGCTTATAACTTTGCCCCCCTACATGAATCCTCCCTTAACTTTGCAAACAATATTTATGGCCCCATCAGACTGATCATGCAAAGTTTGGTGAGGTTGTGTGTGGGGGGAGGAGGGGACAAAGTTAAAGGAGCATCCCAAAATGTGTGTTTGTTCCTATGATGCAAAGGAAAATAAAATGTGCTCACGGCTGCAGCCTAAACCGCTGGAAGAATTCTCACCAAATGTGCAACAGTGTGGTCCAGAAAGCATTTTTTGTAAATTTGGTATAAATCTGTTCAGTAGTTTTTTTTTTTTTTTAACATGAGCAAAAAGTAGGTAAAAAGAAATGGATGATATCTTGGTTCGGTCCTCAGACTCACTTCCCTGTTCGTTCTGTGGACAGGCCTCAGATTGGTCAAGAGGATGACGTGAGGTCCGCAGACATCAAACTGATTGGATGGCAACAAGCAGGAGGTACCTCATCTTTTTGGAATTGTCCACCATGTTGGATCGCAGACAGTCGTCGGTTTCCGCGGACAGTGCTTTGGGGAAAAGTCTGGAAAACACATTTAGGGTTATTTGGTGGTAGAAATAGAAGTTGCGTAGGGTGGGGGAGTGAAGAAAAGATGATATTGAGATTTTTTTGTAGGTTTAGAAAGGTTGGGCAGGTGAAGTAGCTGTCCATGGACAACGCAATAATTTGCAGACAGCGCCGTGGACAGGCAGCTTGGAAAAGACATTTGGCACTATTTGATGGTTTAAAGAGGGCATAGAAATGGCAGGGAAGTGGAATGAAGGTAAAGTGGAGCTGTTTTTGTAGGTGAAAAAGGGTTCCTGGAAATTTTGCTGAGTGTGAGGTCTATTTCAGTGTCCGTGGACAACATTTCGATTGCATAGGGTCAGGGTGACTTTTATTAGTTGACAGTGCTTGGTACGTACTTGTTATATAGTTAATTGTATTATGGAGTTTGAGGCCAGTGGTCAGATTCTGGGGGCATGGCCAGAGGCTGTGGCCCCACGAATATGTGCACTGGGCACAACCACTACAGTAGTAATATGTGTATAGTAATTATAGGTAATGTAGTAGGAGTACACAATGTTTGTAATATGGAGGAATTATGTAATTTAACTGGATATGGCACTTATGATTGTAGTACAATTGAGGATAGTGCTCATAGAATATGTATTTTATTATAATAATTGCTTTGGATACTTAGTTTTATAGCGTTATGCAGCTGGAATCTCTGGTTTATTTTGTGTGGTAACAAAAAAAAAACAGTACAATGTGTTAAGCAGTATATTTTATAAATTGTAGTTGTATACACATTTTACACATACATTTTTTAGACCCTCAGAGACAGTACATTCCAAGTACTATGTTTGGTTCAACATTAGTGTATGACACACTGCTGTTGTTTTGAAAAATAATCATTTGGTCATTAAGAAAATCGGTACTGGATACAAAAATATTATTACAGTTAGGTGAGTGTAGGTGTGATAGTATGTTTGTTTGAAGTATGTTGTGAATAATGGATTGCTTGAAGTAGTTAGATACCTGTTGGCATATTCTAAGCACATTAGAGTTAGAATATGTTTATAGATGTTGTATAAGAATTGAGATGGCATATTTGAAGTGTTTTTGAATGTATGGTCTTTTTCAAGTAGTTAGATACCTGTTGCAGTATTGCAACGAGATTTAAAATGTGCCATTATAGTATTATGGTTGTAGTTAGATACCTGCTGGTGCATTCTAATTGTTCATTGTGCTATAGTTTAGTGATTAATTAAATTTGGGTTGAAGGAATTATAAGTAGGCATGTGTTAAATGTGCTGGTAACCTATGCTTTGGAGTAACAGAGGTATCATTACATTCAAACCAACATATGCAGTGTTGTGCCCTGAAGTGGTTGTGGCACCACTGTGGTATACTACACCTACTGTTGTGTAGGTTTTCTTTCCAAGAGATACTTGGTCATGTTTGAAGCCTTTAAGCTTACAGTTATTTTTGTTAAAATCTGAATTGTACCTTAGAAGCACTAGTATGACGTATTGGCTATGTGAGTTCATTTTTATGGTGGACCAATTGTCTGAATTGCAAAAAGGGCATAATATGCCATGATTTGAATTCTGCAGAAGCTGGTGAAATACAATGGATTCAGAAAAAAACAAATCGGTCATTAGGGATATGCTCTTGTGAAATATGGTTGCATGTATTTTTCCACGTGTATGACATTTGAAAGATTTCATTTATAGGGATGTTTTTGGTTTCCAGTACCTGTAGTAAGGACATTAGGAATTATTGTTGATTGCGTGTTTATGGTAAATGTTACCATTCCTGAAAAGTATTCCAATTGTTGCTTTATACCTCAGACATTGTAGGTATTGTCAGGATTGTTTGTGGAATTTCTATGAAGGACGAGCATTTGCAAACACAGCTGGTCCGAGTCGTTCAACTAAATGTTGTGAACAATTGGTGACAATTGAAAGAGAAGATTCATTGTTACATTGCATAACAATTTACTCCATTTGTGTTACTGAATTTAAATGGACCAGAGAGTTCTGTTTGTAGGTCGCCAAACACATATACTGTCACTATGTTGTATGAAAAGGTGCTTTATAAATGAAAACAATGCCGTACATTTTACAAGGTGCAAATAAAAACAAAATAAAAACAATTATTGCCTTCATTCCAGTAATTTATGTCTGTATCTGTTATACAGGTGGTGCAGTTTTGTGGCATATCCTGCATGCACATGGAAAATTCATGGAAGATTGGGATTTTGCGTCCAAAGAGTAATATCTGTTGTGTGGTTCAGGCCATTATTGACGTATACCCCAGTGGCAGCTCGACAATACCATGGATTGTTGCAGCCAGTATGTGAACCGCAGCAGTATAATTTGTAGTGTCATTGATATCCACCTTACCAACCTAAATACAAATCTAAAAAATAAATGAAGGGTGTGAGAAAGTTTTGTAAGTGCACTTCACGTTCAAACATATAAGAGTATTGTTACATATTGGTGTGTAATAATATGTGCAATGGCAGTTGGTACCTGTGAATGTGCGTTCGCAAGGGGGATGGGTGAATGGCGACGCTCCAGGTGTGGTGCACCATGTGCACCTCAAAGGCATCTTGTGCAGTGTTACTATTGTCCAAAAGGCCACTGCAGTCCCAGTGTATCCTGACCCCCCTTTAAAGACCCTGTTCTTGCAATGAACATGTGTATGTGTCCCTTGAACATTGTTGTGGGCCTATCGTGCTTGACCCATCCTCATCCTCTTCCCCTCACTTTTACCTAGAAGCACATGTGTAGAGCTCTGGTGTTTTCTAGGCTGTACTATTGCAACAGCCTCTTCTTTAATCTATCCACTTTCTCTCTTTGCCCCCTCCAGCTAATTCAAAATAAGGCTGTAAGACTTATTATTGGCCTCAAGACCAGGTACCGCATATCTCACCGTGGTTCTTCAACCTTTACTTGACACCTCTCGAGCCTCTAATCACTACATTATTTTCTAACTTTCAGTGTTATGTGGATAACACTCAGCTCCCCTTCAAGCTGTGTGCAGCATCCTCTCCTCTTTCGCTTATTGCTGACTGTGGGCCTCATTACACGGAGGACGGTAAGGGTTTACCAGTACTGGTATTTTACCGGTACCGGTAAACCCTTACCGCCTTACTACGAGGTCCCTTTGCGGGTTGGGGTATGTAACGCCTGCTTAAAAGCCAACCCGCAAAGGGACCAGGGAGCTAATTACGGTACCGCAACTTGTCTCCCTTTCACAATATAGCGCACATACCCCAGGTACCTTTATTTGTTCTAACAGGGCCTATTATACTAATAACGCTATCATTGTTACTATTATACTAATAACGCTATCATTGTCACTACAATGATACTAGATATCACCATATGAATTACCCCAATGCGTGTATCCCTCAGAAAATGCATTTGAAACGATTTGCGTACGCGTTTCTCTCTGAACGCGAATCAATTACTAACAGTACATGCAGGCAAGAGACGCGTAGACTTCGTTCAAACGCCAGTTACCATGGGGACATCCCCGCCCCAGGGCTTCCACCCGGGGGTGGGGCGCGAGCCGTACGTGCTCCTACTGGACCGCAACGCCTCGCACCGGCTCCATGGAAACGTTTAAAATAAAAGTAATTGGGAGCGTGGGCGCATTAGATGCAGCTCTCTCGGCACACACGTCTTTGAAGCTGCTCGGTAAGCACTGCTATCCACAGCGTTAAATACGCTTTATCCTTTGATGTCCGCGAAGGCTACTCAGAGTTACATCTATTCTTTTCTTGTAGATTTACTCGTTGTGCAACTGTACAACTTCACAATCCTAACGTTCCTTGGCATGACTAAGGTATGACTTGCCTTTTAAGGCTGAAATGTAAACAGAACAGGCATAATCATGACAGTAAACTAATTAGTATGCTTTTTTGTTTTATTCTCCCCATTATCTATATATGCGGATGTGGTACACGAACCGGTATGTGCTTTTGTAAATACTTTTCTTATTTGATTGCTTTGTGTGTAATGTGATACATTCTGTTAATGATGTTACTATATAAGTCATGTAATATCAGTTTTGCTATAATACCTTCCTGAAGAAGGTTTTAACCGAAATGCATTGGCACCAGAGTATTATGGGCAATCTCAGATGAACACTCATTGTGTGATTTACAAAGATATACTGTAACAGCAGATACTTCAGGAATGTGAATTGAACATTTCCTGCTATGAAACTTATTACTTTTTGAGAATTTTTTTGACTAACATTTTTGATATACTCTACAGTGAATCTAAGATAAGCAACCTAATTGGGGCTAACTGAGAAGCGCCTTTCCTAACAGAGTGTAGTCACTCTGTTTTTTTGGATATTTTGTGTTTGAATAGGTCCTAGTGCTACAGGACCTTTTATGGACTGGCTGCTCCAGGCAAAAATATTTTTGAATATACCTCAACATATTTTTTCATCATCGAATGCAACTACTAAAAAGACTTAATTCATAAGTGGTGCCCTCCTCTCTAACTTCATTTTTTGATATTTTCACTTGGCACAAAGAGGTGGAGGACACAATCCTGAAGAACCCATAAGCAGAGGATACATAATGATTGCTGGAACATTTAATAGGATGTCATATACCGACATCGAAGCCCTGACCACAAACAGGGCAGGCACATTGGGTTTTTTGTCTGAAGAAGCAGATGCCATTTTAGGTCTTATAAAAGACAGCGGCTTTGGAACTGGCAGTAGTAAACGACAAGATCCTAAACAACAGATCAAGCAATTAGAATATCTAATCCGAAAGGAAATAAACCGCAAATTACATGCGATAACCTTAGGGAGATACCACAAGAATCAATTAATCCGGAGAGGACTACGCATTCAGTTACGTCCGACATTATGCAAGGAGAGTAAAACTTTCGTGAAGAAATGGGAAGCTATACTTAACAAGTGCTCGCTAGAACTCATATTGCTGACCATACAAGAGTTGGCAAAAGATATAACCGATCTGAATAAAGAAATCCAAGAGATTGAAGAGGCGTTAGTAACAACATTGAACAGAGAAGAATTTAATGAGAAATTGACGGATTACAAGACAGAATTGGAGTCCAAGAAAATACGTAAGTTCAAAAGGGTCACTTATGACTATCTCAAAGACAAAGTTTATAACTGAATGGACAAATATGGTCCCCCACTAAGGAAACCCAAGCCCACAAATTCAAGTGAAACATCTAGCTCGGGGACAGATACAGAAAGGGACCGCCGGAACCGAGAAGAATCTAACACGGCAACCACTTCAGGCTCCTCGAGAGCAACAGAAGATACACCACCTAGGAGCACAGCGAGTATTTTTTTAGACAAAGGAAGAAGAGAACGAGACGGGGGAGGAGAAAGACCAAAAGGGAAACCCAACACGCAACTTCAACAAAAGAGAACATAGTAATGAACTTATCTACTAGAATATTGACCAGCAAAGAAACAGAAACATTACAGAAAGGCCTAAGCTTTGTTCCAACACATGACAGCACACTATTTGAGTCCAAAATAGAACTTTATAAACTAATCAGAAAGATGAAGCTGAAGGTATTCCTTAATGAACTGGAAGATCAACAAGCTAAGGAAGAAGCAGAGCTAAACGAATTCAGAAGTAAAAGTACCTTTATTCCTCCAATAAGTATACCGTCCATTGAAATCTTCCAAAAGCAGGTCACAAGAGACTTTGAAAACTTAAGTTTAAAGGCCATTCCCCATGAAATATGAAACCCCATGAACTGAAATTGATACGCGATCTATATGGAGATCCATTGATCACAATAAGGGCTGCGGACAAAGGAGGAGCTCTAGTACTTCTTAACACAAGAGAATATGAAGAAGAATGTGAAAGACAATTGAGTGATGACAATACATATGCCAAATTGACACATAATCCAACACCTGTGATAAAGGAAAACTTGAATTTTGTGCTAGATAAGGCGGAAGAGTTGGAATAGATTAATCATCATACCAAGACATTTTTGACCAATCCACACCCCAGAATACCACACTTCTACACGCTCCCTAAGGTGCATAAAGATCCGGTGAAACCCCCTGGAAGACCCATTGTAGCAGGGATGAACAGTATACTAGAACCTTTAGGCAAATACATGGATTATTTTTTACAACCGCTTATTCAACAACACAATACATACATTAAGGACTCTACCCATTTCTTACAACTTTTGAATTCCACTCCATTTAACTGTAACAACATCTGTTTCACAATCGACATCAAGAGCCTTTACACATCGATCCCCCACAACTTAGGAAGTGAGGCGGTGGAGTGGATGTTACTGAATGCGGAAGAGATACCAGCCCAAAAGGAGTTCATAATGGCTCTCCTCGAGTTCATAAGTGATAACTCTTACTTCCGATATAAAGATGATTACTACCTCCAAGTAGCTGGGACAGCCATGGAGCCACCATGGCTCCCTCCTATGCTAATTCTTTCATGCACAAATTTGAATCTGAGAACATACTACAGATTGAACACTGGCATTCCAAATTAGGCCTTTGGATTATGTATATTGGAGATATATTTGGAATATGGAAAGACACAGAAGAAGAATTGCTCAATTTCTTTACATACCTCAACAGCATAGATGCCCGTATTCAATTCACTCAAGAACATTCTCTCACGAAAATCCATTTTTTGGATGTAGACATTAAAATCACCACTATGGAATATCAAACCACCATATTTCGGAAACCAACAGATCGGAAAAACTTATTACAACGCCTAAGCTTCCATCAACCTAGCATTATAAAAAACCTTCCATACAGCCAAATGTTGAGGGTGAAAAGATTGGTAAGTGATCCAGAAGACTACCAGATGGCCATCCAAGAAATGGGCAATACATTCTTAGACAGAGGATATTCAGAAGAAGAGATAAGCACAGTTCAAGCTCGTGTAGACACCCAGAAAAGAGAAGACTTACTGAAAGTCAAGACAAAGCAGGATCAAGCTCCACCGCTCGTCTTTGTTTCCAAATATTCACGTCAAAGTAATTGCATCCAAAGCATTATTAAGAAACATTGGAACACACTACTTTGTGATCATCAAGTGGAGCACTTGTTTAAGTAAGCTCCTACATTTGCCTTCCAGCGTAGCCGAAACTTAAAAGACAGATTAGTCAAAACGAAACCAGCGCTGAAGAAAAAACTCACAGAAAAAAATGGGACATTCCCTTGTTTGAATTGTAGCAATTGTGGCTATGTAACTAAAGGGGAAACAATTAAACATCCCCATACAGGGAAGACAATCAGACTCAAGAATGTTGCTACATGTGATTCCTTCAATGTAATTTATGCCATTAAATGTCCTTGTGGACTGTACTATGTGGGTCAGACATTAAGAGCAGCCAAAACTAGATGGAATGAACACAGATCATGCATAAGGAACCACAATTCGAACTAAGCGGTATCAATACATTGGGATGAGAGGAAACATAACTTGGCCCAGATCCGTTTTGTAATTTTAGAAGTGGTTTGTAAAAGCGATACGCATGAGAATTTCCAAAGGAAGATGGACCAGAGAGAAACCTTCTGGATTGACCGCCTTGGCTCCCTTACTCCAAAGGGACTCAATGAAGAAATAAACTACATGTGCTTTCTGTACAACCATTCGGAGTAATTGAATAATAATTCAACTAAGCAATATTGTTGACATTCTTTCATGCAAATGTGGACACTCTGTTCCTTGTTTCTAAGGCTCCCTGTTATATGCCTGCTGTGTATTTACCTTAATTGCGTTGCAACTTTTGAACTTTCTTATTTAACATTGTTACCTCTGTCACTATGGATGTGCACGTTGTAAAAATCATTTACTTCACTTCAACATATTTTTATCCACTTGTTGGCCCATTATAGATCTAAGTAAAACACATTAGCTTAATGTATGATTGGTAATATATATCTGCTTTTCCAGATAGTATTTGCATTTACTTAACATTCTCGTAATGGGGCAGACTTAGTTTTGGTCGCTGTACCTTGTGTACACAATGTGACAGCAACTTGTCTCCCTTTCACAATATAGCGCACATACCCCAGGTCCCTTTATTTGTTCTAACATGGCCTATTATACTAATAACGCTATCATTGTCACTACAATGACACTAGATATCACCATATGAATTACCCCAATGCATGTATCCCTCAGAAAATGCATTTGAAACGATTCGCGTACGCGTTTCTCTCTGAACGCGAATCAATTACTAACAGTACATGCAGTCAAGAGACGCGTAGGCTTCGTCCAAACGCCAGTTACCATGGAGACATCCCCACCTCAGGGCTTCCACCCGGGGGTGGGGCACGAGGCGTACGTGCTCCTACCGGACCGCAACGCCTCGCACCATCTCCATGGAAACGTTTAAAACGAAAGTAATTGCGAGCGCGAGCGCATTAGATGCAGCTCTCTCGGCACACACGTCTTTGAAACTGCTCGGTAAGCACTGCTATCCACAGCGTTAAATAAGCTTTATCCTTTGAAGTCCGCGAGGGCTACTTAGAGTTACATCTATTCTTTTCTTGTAGATTTACTCATTGTGCAACTGTACAACTTCACGATCCTAACGTTCCTTGGCATGACTAAGGTATGACTTGCCTTTTAAGGCTGAAATGTAAACAGAAAAGGCATAATCATGACAGTAAACTAATGAGTATGCTTTTTTGTTTTATTCTCCCCATTATCTATATATGCGGATGTGGTACACGAACCGGTATGTGCTTTTGTAAATACTTTTCTTATTTGATTGCTTTGTGTGTAATGTGATACATTCTGTTAATGATGTTACTATATAAGTCATGTAATATCAGTTTTGCTATAATACCGCCCTGAAGAAGGTTTTAACCGAAATGCATTGGCACCAGAGTATTATGGGCAATCTCAGATGAACACTCATTGTGTGATTTACAAAGATATACTGTAACAGCAGATACTTCAGGAATGTGCATTAAACATTTCCTGCTATGAAACTTATTACTTTTTGAGAATTTTTTTTGACTAACATTTTTGATATACTCTACAGTGAATCTAAGATAAGCAACCTAATTGGGGCCAACTGAGAAGCGCCTTTCCTAACAGAGTGTAGCCACTCTGTTTTTTTGGATATTTTGTGTTTGAATAGGTCCTAGTGCTACAGGACCTTTTATGTACTGGTTGCTCCACGCAAAAATATTTTTTGAATATACCTCAACATATTTTTCATCATCGAATGCAACTACTAAAAAGACTTAATTCATAAGTGGTGCCCTCCTCTCTCACTTCATTTTTTGTAATTAGCACCTTCCCCATTGCCATTATGCCCTATAGGGCAAAAATGGGAATGGGGAAGGGCAATGGGGGAAGGGGGAATTACTGCCCCACCAACCTTGGAATAGGGCGGTAATTCCTCTTTCCACCAAGGCGGTGCCAGTATTTCACCGGCATGGACCAAGGTGCTAATAGCACCTTGGTCCACCGCCATCCTTGTAATGAGGCCCTGTGTGTTTGCGATTCAGGAATGGTGTGGCTCCAACAGTGTCTGCCTTAACTCCAGTAAGACTGAGATCATTCTTATTGGACCCTTTCTACTGATTTCCCTCTTTCGCTACGGTTGTCCTCCTTGGGTCCTGTACCTATGCCTTTCGGTGAGGAGAAAAACACTGGTGTCATCTTTGACTCCACCGTCTCCTTCTGTCCTCACATTACGGACGTCTTTAAGAAGTACCATGGTGCCATGCCTTTTTGTACTTAGTTAGAGCCGGCCACCCCGGAGTCACTTACTGGAGGTTGCTTATTGCACTGTCCCCTTCCATCCCCCTGGCACTTCCCCTCTCGGATTCCCTTGCACTTGCACGTTATGAATTTCACAAGGCCTAATAAGATCATTTGTTCAGTTTCCCTTTGTTTTTCCATTCCTGTCTTGTTGTGCTTAGAAATACCTGTATACAGATGCATCATGAACAACTTATCATATCATAACATTGTTGTTTTGTTCCCTGGCCCCCCCACCCTTTTTTCATCTTGTGGCATTGTGCAAATCTCTTTTGGGTGTAGGCATTTCACAAATAACCTAGACATAAATAAATAAAGTAAATGATGCCTGTACATGCTGATAAGTAGGTACTATGATTTGTGGCTGCAGATTGCAATAGACCAAAAGTTTATATGCCACAGTGTTAGCCAACATTGAAATAATGGGCGAAGGAATTTGTGAAAATGCGCCTGTGGCCTTTGCACATTTACATCTTACTGTAGAGGGCAACAAGGGGTGCGTGCATGGATGCAGAAATTGATATGATTGTGGGACTATATATACACAGAAGCTAGTAAGCCTGTGCTGCACTGTTCATGTCTCTTCACTTTTACGTGATCAATGTACTTGTCTTTTCCTCATGTTATTCATTCAGGTTCCAGCAAAAATGCCAGACATGCCTTTGTGGTTGCTTAAAGGCTGAAATTCAAGACTCTTGCATTATCCACAAGGCTGTCTTGGACATGTCAGCACAGTACCTGCAGCTCTTTCTGACAAACTACTTTTTTTCATGATACCTTCCATCCTGTCACTCCAAGTCTCTGCTGGGAAAAACGCTTCTTATAGTAGAGAGCAGGGGCGCAGATTACTATTGATATATAGGGAAATCTGTGCCTGTGTGGACCGCACCTTAGGTTAACTTCGAAAGATAACATAAATGTGTTGGGAACAGGCGAGTTGATACCAGTAAAATGGAAGTAAATATTATGATAAGTGGTTTACTTGAAATATTTCATATTTTTTGAGTACACTGATTGCCAGCAATATTGTTCATTTTTGTTACATATGTTTCCAAAAACGAGTCTGACTTGGGCACGCTGTGAATGTACATAAAGGGTCTCAATTTTATGTGTCCTTGAATACACTGCACTAAGAATTTCAAGGACTAAATGTGTCGAAAATCCACAACGAAATGATAAGATTCACTATATTGAAAGCTTCCGTCGGAAAGTAAAGTTTCTATTTCAGAAAACTGTGCTTTGAAGCAGTTGGTCCTCCGCTACATCGGAAGAAAGGATTTGCAAAACGCAATGTAATCAACATTTTAAATAATATTCATCGAAGTGTGGATAGAAAGTGTGCTGTCTGCCATATGAAGAACGTTCTGATGGATGAATATTCAATTTGCCCCCAAAGAATAGACATCGTACAGGTTAATTGCAACTTAAATTTATAGCCAAAATATGAATGTAGTGGACCTCATTACAACTCTGGCGGTACCTGTGCTGGCAAAACCGGAGTTGCATTTTTACAGGCACCCGTGAATGGGCATGCTGAATTCAGCAGACCCAGTAATTGGCCATTTTCGGGTGCCGGCAATAAGGGACTCCCTATCCCTATTAGGCCCCATAGGTCTGAATGGCAATGGGCAGCTCAGTTGCACCGGCACCATTCAAAATGGTGCCGGTGCATCCAACATGCTGTGCTCGCGGGTGCCTCTCTGCCTGCCAGGTCAGACATGGCGGGCTGACAGGCGCCCGCAAGGACAGCTCATAGTATGGCAGTACAGGAACTACAGCACCGGCACGCTTACTGGTACTGTAGTTCCTGGACTACCACGCTTATAATGAGTCCCACTGTGTTTATTTTACCATAAAGTGGTTATTGAAATATGTTTTTGCATTCTCGATTTTACATAGTTATATAATCCCGATGTGCACGTGTCATGGTTACAGTCTACCAGCCGACTGCTTCTTGAACAGTATTTGGACAATAATTATCTACAACAGATATGTGATAACGTTCGTCTGGGACGATCACCAGAAAACAATCTGTCCTTTCGTGGATGCAGTAACAAAGAGCAACATGGGAGCGTACACGTTCTAGAAACATGCAGATATGATATGATATGATATGATAAGGCATTTGTAACGCGCCTATACACAAGTGTTTCAAGGTGCGACGAGGCAGGGGGGGGGGACAAGGGGAGACAGACAACGATCTTACTAGGCCAGGTGTCATTCAGATCGCGCAAGTGCAAGGGTAGAGGGGAAGGGAAAAGTGCATGGGGGAAAGGGAGAGGGGAAAGTGCAGTACAGGGTTATAAGCATACAGCATACAGGATAAATAACAAGGGCCAGCTGGTGGCAAGTGCGAGGTAAGTGCAGACAAGTGCTGGGAAGGGGGGCTGTATGGATACAGACACAGTCCCGTAGTGCAGGGGTTGCCGTGGAGGCAGTGCAGGGGAGAGTGGCTGGGCCGAGAACGGTGAATGGCCCAGTTGCAGATTCAGTGCAGTTTCAGTAGTATTAGCAGGGGAGAGGGGGAGAGAAAGGGGAGGCAAAGAGGAAGTTTTTGAGGTGCTTCCGGAACCGGAGGTGGTTCTCCTCAAGTTTCAGGGAGGTAGGAAGGCTGTTCCAGAGGGAGGCCCCTGCAGTGGAAAGAGATCTGCCCCCAACTCGTTGTTTGGAGAAGCGGCTGACCCTGAGGGAGTTGGAGGCGGATGAGCGAAGAGCTCGAGAAGGAAGATATTTAGGAAGAGAGAGTTGAAGGTATTTTGGCCCAAGGCCCCAGGCGGCCTTGTGGATAATGCAGAGGGTTTTGAACTTGATCCTCGCAGTCACTGGGAGCCAGTGTAGTGATTTCAGTCCTGGAGAGATACGGTCCCTGGGCTTGAGGCCAAGGACAAGTCTTGCAGTCCTGTTCTGGATGAGTAGCAAAGGGCGGAGAGTAGAGGCGGGCAGATTAAGATAGAGGCTGTTACAGTAGTCCAGCTTAGAGAGAACCAGGGCTCTAGAGACAGTGAGCTTCTGGGGGAAGGAGAGGAAAGGAAGGATACCTCTGAGGAGGTGTAGCTGGTAGTGTGACTTCTTAGATACGTCGGATATGTGAGGAGAGAAGGAGAGTGTGGAGTCGAAGATGACCCCAAGGTTTTTTGCCTTGCAGGTAGGAGTAGGAAGAGGGCCCAGAGAGGCCGGCCAGAGAGCAGCAGGGAAGGAGGGAGTGGGAGAGCCGATGAGTAGAATCTCAGTCTTACTGGCATTAAGGCAGAGGTCGTTGGCGGCACACCATTCCTGGATAGCAGAAAGACAGTCAGAGATTAGGGAAGGAGAAAAGGAGGCTGAGGGTAGCCTGAGAATGAGTTGGGTATCATCCGCATAGCACTGAAAGTAGGGGCAGAGAGCGGCGATGTGGTGGGCGAGAAGTGCCAGATACTGGTTGAACAGCCAGGGAGAGAGGTTAGATCCCTGGGGGACACCACAGGTAGAGAAGAAGATGTCAGAGAGGAAAGACCCCAGTTGGACCTGGGAGGGTCGATTTGAGAGGAAAGAGGTCAGCCACGCCAGAGCCTGACCAGTGATACCGAGGTTATCACGGAGACGGTTGAGCAGGATGGTATGGTTGACAGTATCAAAGGCAGAAGAGAGATCAAGCAAAATGAGAACACATGGAATGTTAGAGTCAAGGTTCGAGAGCAGGTCCTCACGGATGTTCAGGAGAGCAGTTTCCGTGCTTCTGGCAGCTCTGAAGCCAGACTGATGGTCATGAAGACTACCAACACATTCAGCATGGAGATTAAGCTGGGAGATGGCCAGTTTCTCCAGGAGCTTGCCCAGGAAGGGAGTGATAGAGATTGGGCGATAGTTAGCTGGGCAGGAAGGGTCGGAAGAGGGTTTCTTAAGAATGGGGTGCACAAGGGAGTGCTTGAGAGGGGATGGGAAGACTCCAGAGGCGAAGGAGTGATTGCAGAAGTCAGCAAGGGCAGGAGCCAAGGAGTCAATGTGGTCCTTGATAGTTTTGGAGGAACAGGGGTGGACCTGTTTTGATGAGACTTTCATAGATCGGACTTGTCTTGAAACCTCGTCAGCAGAAAAAAGGGGAAAGGAAGAGAAGGAGAGAAGAGGGGTGGCTGCAGAAGAGCCAGAGGAAGGGCAGGGAATAGAGGGGGGGAGGTTATAGGAGGAGAGTGAGGACAGGATGTCCTGAGTTTTTTAAATGAAGTGAGAGGCCAGTGCCGTGCAGAGGGCCTGGGAGGGGAGAGGAGAGGTAGAGACTGCAGCATGGTTGGCCAGCTCCTTGCAGATTTTAAAGAGTTCGGCCGAATTGTTAGATGCCGCAGAGATGTGGGCTTGGATAAGGGCTCTCTTCTTGGTGAGAACGGAGAGCCGGTATTGCCTTTGGAGCAGGCGACAGGCCAGTTTGTCAGAGGATGAACATGAAGCACGCCATTTCCTCTCTGCCACCCTGCACTTGCGCTTAAGGGTGACGAGATCCGAGTCATACCAGGAGTTACATTTGGCTTTGGGCTTCAGGCGGATTCTCATGACAGGGGCAAGTATATCAAGAGTATCAGATATAGCGGAGTGGAGAGTGGAGAGGGCTGTGTCAGGGTGGGAGTCAGCCGAAGGGGGAGGAGGGGGCAAGAAGGTGGCAGCGAAAGCCTCAACTGACACGCGCTTCATGGGTCGGATGACCGAGAAGGAAGGTGGCAGTGATGGGGGTGGCTTTGCCTGTGGGGTAGGGAGGGTGAGGTGGGAGGAGAGGAGAAAGTGATCGCTCCAGGAGAGAGGAGTGGAGAGAGGGACAGGGAGGGGAAGGTCAGAGGAGATCAGGGCATCAAGAGTGTGCCCTGCAGAATGAGTCGGCCCAGACGGGAGAATAGAGAGTGAGAGAGAGTCGCAGAGGTTGCGAAAGAGTCCAGAGGGGGGACAGGAGGCATCCAGGTGGATGTTGAAGTCTCCAAGAAAGAGGAGTTGAGTGGTTGAGGACAGGAGTGAGGAGGAGAGGTCCGCCCACTCGGAGAGGAAGGAGGAAATTTGACCAGGTGGCCGATAGATAGTAGCCACGGTAAGGGAATGGCTAGGAGAGAGAGAGAGTCGGCAGACAAGACATTCAAAAGAGGAGTAGGTCTGCATGGGAGTAACAGTGGCAGGAATCCACTCAGGGAAGATAAGGGCCACACCTCCCCCCGCACGGTTGGGCCTGGGCACAGAGAGGATCTTGTAACCGTCGGGTAGGAGTGTGTCAAAGCTGGTGACAGAGCTGGCCGTGAACCATGTCTCAGTGAGACCGAGTACGTCAAGGTGAAGTTCCTCAAGAAGGCGGCAAATATCAGAGGAATGTTTGAGGGCAGAGCGAGAGTTAAGAGTGGCAATGTGGAGAAGTTTGCCATCTTTGAAGGACTTCCGGGGAGGGGTACAGATCAGAGGTACGCCCTGCGGAGGTGAAGAAGGAGCATGAGAGGGGGTGGGGAGGGAGGGAAGAGGCAAGTTAGTCGAGGACAGAGGAGGGGGCACAGCAGGAGAGGAGAGGAAGTTGATGAGGCGTGGGAAGCGTCTATTGAAGAGGTGAAGGTTGGCCTGAGGGCCTTGGACCAAGACGGTCCCATTAGCATAGACATTAATGATGGCCTTAGAGGAGTGGAAGGAAGCCAAGAGGACATCCCAACGGGTGCCACCATTAATGGGGGAAGAGGAGAAAGGAGAGAGCACAGAGACCATATGAAGGGTCCATAGGTCAGGAGAAGGCACGAAAAAGAGGATGTCAGTGAGAGTTTCCTTGGAGGAGGCACTAGTGTAGGTGTCAGCGATAGGGAGGCCTGGGTTGGAGACCAGGATGTCCTTTTTAAACTTTTTCCTACCAGATTTAGTGAGGAGAGCAGGATAGTCAATGGAGAAGCAGTTAGAAAGGATTGGTGAGATAGAGAGCACCATAGAATAGGAGGGAGTGGGTGGGGGAAGACAGGGTAAGCGCAAGTGGATAGGAAGAGAGCGGCAGGCGTTCGTTTACCACAAATTCAGAACACAGTAAGAGGTATCAGGTACACAGTGGAGAGGCCACCTAAGTTTGAAAATCCTGCAGAGGGAGAAAAACCCTAGTTTACCACAAATTCTGAACACAAAGAAGTGTAGCCACACTGCGAGGAAGTGAACAGGTAGGAGTGGGGTGGGCCGGGGGAGCAGGTGGAGCTCACAAGATGAAGCGGTGGAATGGCCCTGGCGTCCCCTGCGGACACCTGCAGACACACCGGGAGCCGCAAAGGAGGGAGCCGCCCTTTGCCTAAGGGGGCCCTTAGCCGCTGGGGCTGCCGGGCAGGGGCTGCCCTGGTAGCACCAATAAGAGGAGGAGGATACACGGGCCAGCAGCCAATCAGGGGGGAGCTGGGAGGATTGGAGGCAGGAGGGAGGGAGGGGACCAAGGAGAAACACGGAAGGGGAGGGAGGGGGGCTGGGGAGAACACACGGGGAAAAACAATGGGAGCACCCCAAGAATGGGCAGAAAAACAAACACACGGCCCACGGAGGGCTCAATACCTTATCTGGGGGCCTGCAGTCACCGGTTCTGCCTGATGGAAGTGGCGAGCGTGGTGGACTGCAGGCAGCCTAGCCTCGACAACACACGGGCCTGCAGCCAATCAGGGGGGAGCTGGGAGGATTGGAGGGGGGAGGGAGAGAGGGGACCAAGGAGAAACACGGAAGGGGAGGGAGGAGGGCTGGGGAGAACACACGGGGAAAAACAATGGCAGCAGCCCAAGAATGGGCAGAAAAACAAACACACGGCCCACGGAGGGCTCAATACCTTATCTGGGGGCCTGCAGTCACCGGCTCTGCCTGATGGAAGTGGCGAGCGCGGTGGACTGCAGGCAGCCTAGCCTCGACAACACATGGGCCGGCAGCCAATCAGGGGGGAGCTGGGAGGATTGGAGGTGGGAGGGAGGGAGGGGACCAAGGAGAAACACGGAAGGGGAGGGAGGGGGGCTGGGGAGAACACACGGGGAAAAACAATTGCAGCAGCCCAAGAATGGGCAGAAAAACAAACACACGGCCCACGGAGGGCTCAATACCTTATCTGGGGGCCTGCAGTCACCGGCTCTGCCTGATGGAAGTGCTGCATTTATTGGATGTTAAAGTGCTGCATTTATTTAATTTTTAAAGCACTAATTTCACCTCTGTAATGGAGCACCATGTGCGTAGATTACTCGTCAGTCATGGAAGACAATTTTTGATGAAGAACGCATTAATCGATCGATGATCGGATTTGGCATTAGACGATCACCAATGACAGTTACACTAAAAACGAGAATGATGCAAAGTTTGGTAGCTATGAACTGTATTTTGAAAAAGTTAACTATGTTTTTGTGGACTTAATTAAATGTTTTCATCATTGTGTCAAAATGAAAAGAACTTGTTACTGTCCCAACTGTTGCTGTTTTCTTCAAAATAAAATGTTTCTATCATTTTTGTAAAAAGAAACAAAAGTTGTGTGTTTGTTGTGTATGTGTGTGTTCCTTGATCTGTCTTAGATAACGATATGACGTTAGTGATAACATGGTATGTTTGGCTGTGCTGCCCACCAACGTCATTGAAATAGGGGGAGCTCATTCTGAGCACATAGGGATGTTAGCATTAGGGGCGGGCAAACATAAACAGTGCTGCGAGGGCCTTTGAAGTTAGGGCGATAGAATCTTATTGAGTCTATCTACTTTATTGAGAAATGTAAAGTAGATGGAGTCTATAAGATTTTGCACATTTGATGCATCTAAGGTAGGGGCCAGTGTTTCTCAAGCACTTTGATTACAGTCTTCAAAAGCAGTTTGAAATTGCTCACCTCGGCAGAGTGGGGTGTTGCATTATATACAGAGTGCTTTTGTCTTCAAAAGATATGGATCAACAGTCTCTTTTATTGCTTGTAAGGTAGCTGGTGGGATTTTGTGGCCCATTGAAATAGGCTGTGTGTTTAAAGTATTGGTTGAGGAAAATAAGGTGAAGGAAGAGAACCTACTACTTCCTAAGAAAGGAACAACCTTTCTGAGAGCATTGCGTGGTTGAATTGTATGTGGCGGCGCATGGAGGTGGTCCCATAGCAGTACTGTCCAGATAGTCCACAACTGAATACAACATTGCACTCAGTGCATTTCACTTTGGTGGATGTAAGAACTGCCACACCCATGCTTCTCTCTGGGGGCTGGAGGTAAGCATTTCCTCTCTTTGGAAGTACTGCACTTTTTGTTGTGTAAGTCATCCAGCTGGTGGCTTTTGGAGAGGAGGGATGATAATAGCTGATGCCATTTTTAAGATAAATAGCAGTTTTGCTAATATTCTTTCAGGTATGTGCTCTGTGCTGGATTGTTAATGGATAATGTGTAAGAATAGGTGTAGGAGCTGTGCAAGGGTACATTTTGAGCTTCAAAGTTCCTAAATCAGTAGAAAATACTGTACCAAACTGTTCACAAAGCACAGAGCTGATTGCGAAGTGTGGACACGTTCTTGGACATGTCACCGCGTGTGAGTGCATGGCCATGTGACACTGTCTGGAAAATCTGCAATGAAGTCAGACGTTCACGTACATCACCGGAAGCAAAAAACTGTGGAAAAGATTGCAAAAAATGTATAGAAGTGTTAAAGATGATGCTAGAAGATGGAGCATGGCAGAGGCTTAAGCTGAAAATGTATATAGTAGACAAAAATGTTGCTATAGTGGGGTAAATATGTTACTAGTAAGTTGTTGGAAATTAAGGGTGCACTGGTAAAAACCCATGAAACTCACTGAAAAAAACATTGTTAAAAGGACCGTATGGTTACAAGTGAAACCAAAAAAAACTCTGAAATGTGCCAGTTATGGTAAGCTAAGCAACCATAATTTAGGCCACTACCATGCACTGCTAAGACTAACAACCAGGGCATGAAAGATAACATCACAGATGACATCCGATATTACATTGGGGTTGAGTTTATAATGTTGGAAACAAGATGTTAGGGGTGATTGGGAGAATTATCATGAACTACTTCATGTATTAAAGAATGTACTCATCCCAACAAAACTTAATATTGGAATGTTATTATTAATACAGGAACCTAGTCATAAATACACATAGGCAATGGCTGCAGCATGCACTATAGAAGTACCATTATTTTAATTTGGTAATTTTGGATAGTAAAATTATCAATGCTACTTTATGAGAGTTTTGAGCAATGTTAAACATGGAATAAATAAGTAACAGTTGAAAACTTACCACCACTTGTGTTAGTAGAAATAATACATATAAACATGCACAAAGCATACACATTAGAAGTACATACAGGGAAACTAAAGTAAGGCAGAAAGAAACAACAGCACCAAAAAATAACAATAACATTAGAGTTAATCATCATGTACACAAATTAATTGTGTTTTTGAGGTGTCCTTATTGCCCCATGTATGTGCACTACGAGCTCAGAATAAACTCTAAGGAAATACTTTTGGAGCATATACCGTACCGGATGGACCATATCCAGACCAGCAGACACATTTAGATAGAATTGTGAATATTAGCATGGCCACCCTTAGATAGAGTCGTGGATATTGGCCTGCGTCACATCTGGATGGAACTTTGAATGTTGGCATGCCCGCACTTGGATAGAATTGTGAATACTGGCCTGTGTCGCATTTAGATAGGACCTTGAATATTAGCATATCCGCACTTAGGTGAAACTTGAATGTCAACATGCCCACACTTAGATTTGTGAATATTTGTGAATATTAGCCTGCATCGTGACCTACGCTAAACGTGAAGACTAGCACAGGCCACACTTAGAATTGTGGACAGTTGGCCTGCGTCGCATCTAGATAGGATTGATTGAAGGATAACATGCCTGCGCCTAGATGAAACTTGAATGATAGCAGGTGCCACACTCAGAATTGTGAACACCAGACTGCTCCGCATCCAGATAAAGTTAGCAATATTAGCATGCCCACACCTAGACAGATTTCTAAACATTAGCCTGTGCCGCACATAGAAAAGACTGTGAATGTAGGCATGCCCACATGTGAAGGCCAACAAGTGCCACACTTAGATAAAACTGTGAATGTTAGCATGCTAAAGGTCATGCAACCCACTAACCAATATAAGCTCAAACTCTGCATACGTATCTCACTAAAAAAACTCACACATTCATCTCTCGCACAACAAGCCGCACACACTTCACAACACTGCAACAACACATAAGCCGGAGCAACAGCACACGCGGACTGACACCGATCCAATACCCGCACCAAAGCTCAGCACCCGGTGTACACCGAGTTGAAGCTGCCAACAGAACACCACTCCTCTCACTATCGTACTCCCTCTTCACCCTATTAACCAACCACCCCCCCTTATCATTTACAGATCCGCCTTTAACATTTAACATTTAACATATAAAAAGTTTAATGTGTAGATAGATCCTTTTACATTTTGGACATTCTCATTTTGAGTAAGAACAAAAAAATTAGTCTAATCATGTCAGTAAATAAAAGCAAATGATCCAGCTGAGGTTTTTCGGTTTTCCTTGTAAGCATAACGTCCCTTTATAAAGTTGTTTTCATTAAATTGAATAGGATTTTATTAGTGCAATTAACCATAACGTCCCTTTAACAATGTGTTTTCAATGATATATATATATCCTCATATATTTCTATACTTACCTCGTGCCCAGGTCCATGTTCTCAAAATATCATCTCAGCATAGCTACAGAAAAGCCACCATAATCCCATTACACTTGTGGTTTTGGTTATTCAAAATACTACTTTATTTAGTCTAATGCTGTATTTTTAACAAGCCCACCACCATCCCCTTTCTAAGGATAGTGGTTGCCCCTCTGCTATAAAAGCGGAAACAAATCTCAAAGAAATCCAGGAACAGATATTGCCAAATTGAATTATGTATATCCTGCATCCCGAGCATTGTTAGATTCTATCAAGCGAAACCTAGATACAATACAAATATGAACACTTAAAGCCATAATGAGCCACGAAAAATGAACAGCTTTGTAGGGTACACCTCCCGTACATTTTTTTAACCATCCGGGCCATTCAGACATATTGCGTTTCACTTTCCTCCTGCTCCTATGAGTCTGAGCACAGTGCTGCAATATATTAGTTTCTTTCCTTTTTTATTTCTGCTAGTCAAGGTGTGATCACTCTACCGCGGTTTTGGACGAGGCGCTGCTATGTACTGCAATCTTGTTTTCTTTTGTCTTTTTCTTTCTGCTAGTCAATGTGTGATCCATCTGCGGATCTGTTGGTGATTTTCCCTCACTATTACGCCTGAAGACCACTTTCAGTCATCTAATTTCGGAATGTAAAGCTGGAACACTGCTGATGACACTTTGTCAACCACATCCTATGGACCATAGAAATGGGTGTGCAAAAATGCGATGAATCGACCATTACATGTCAACAAAGATTCACCACCTACTTCCATTTCATTCATATATGATTTGCTCTTATACGTGTATCGTGCCTTCTCTCGCAGTTTTAGCTAATAGGAGGCCATGCATTAGCCAAAATGATTAATGGACCAACTGCCTCTCGGATATATAGGTCGTGTACTTTCGGTGAGACTAACCCAAGTCGCGTTTGCTAGTGCACACATCCTGGCATCTCTCCATAACATAGAGCTCTGTTTTGACTTATGTTGTTGAATGTTTCTGGTCCCACATCTGCTGCCATCTTTGCTAAGCCTTATTGATCTCACCATTGAGGCGTTCTACTTTGCCTGCTGACTGACACCAAAAATAAATGTGAAACTTGTGTTGATCCCAAACCTGAAACTATGGTCTTTGGTAACCATTCCAGTAAAATGTGTGCGTTTGTCCAGATTTGATATCATGGCTGTGCAAAATATAGGGACAATGTGCTTCATTAATCACTTGCTGGTAACCAGGGCTCTTCAATTCCTGTCTAGAAAGCTTTGGGTCATCTGCTAAAGGCATCAGTTAGACCCAAACTGTACCCAGACCATTTTAGTGTTCTTGGAATAGGGCCAAAAAAATGAAGGTGGATCATATGCCAGGGGCCTTCTGTCTATCCCCTTTTACAATGAAGGACCGTATTGTGCCGCAAACATGAGAGGCACTTGGAGATATTGTCCCTGAGCATTTGCACTCAGCCACCAACTCAACTGGAGTAATTCTTGTAAGTGACCCTGTCAGTTGTCCCCCATTGCTTTTGCACCTATGCCAATGCCATTGGATTCATTTGGTCTCATGTAAACTATGTGGCATTCCTTGTCCTTTCACGCTTTGTCTCTGTCATGCATGGGGAACTCAGCTGCGTATGGTGATTCTGATTGTGAGTACCCTAAATCTCGACCTACATGAAAAGATTCAGAAAAAACCCTTATGTTCTCTAGTTTTGGAGAGTATTTATGCCATAACTTTGCTAGGGTGGATTCATGGTTATGTACGGCGTTAAGCTTATGCATTTGGGCCTACTCTTTATATAGTATATTTGTGTTTGTGTTACTTTTCAACATGGCAGGCATAAAAACAATCTCCTGCCTGTCGATATTTAACACACAATCTGCACCTTCCTTTGCAACTTAAGCCACAATCTCATCTGAAATCGTGTTATCCCTTCATAGGAGATCTCATTTGTAACATGCCTTGACTTCATCAGCACAAATGTGCTCTAAATCCCTTTTAGTCAAATGTAACGTGTACACCACTGGACACTTGAATAGTCTGTGGCAAGCCAAATTGATTGTTTAGTTAAGTCTGCATCAAGACAATTACAATAGTCTAATTTTGACCAAATTATGGCCTGTGCTTAAGTGGCATAGTCTGCTTCTGTAATCAGTGGTCCTATTTGTCTTAGAATCATTTAAATATAATGAGTAGAACTGGTTAGGCTACTGATCTGATGGACGAAAGAGGAGGATCAAAAGTCATGCCTTAAGATTTTACTTGCTTGAATTGTGCAGCCACAACAGGGACGTCATTTCACCAAAATGACGGACGTGACATCACACAACCCTTGACCCATGATGACATCACAGGAAGTGATGCCATTTGACCCCACCCCGAAGTGATATCGCGGGAAGTGATGGAACACAACCTTTCACCTGTTGACAAAACAGGAAGTGGCATCACATAGCATTGTACACTACGAAAAATATGGTTGGGATATCACTATAATGTGATGTACATTTCATACAAGAATGGGTCGCCATATGTATCGTTAAGATCAGTGTGTATAGGCCCATATTACCTGATTACTGTGAATGCAAGCAGACGCCCATGACCAAATGCTAATGATGTGTTATTATATAGCACTTACGCTCAAGCGCTTTATATAGAAAAAATATACACCCAATATCACCCAACCTGTGTTGGTACACATTTATTGACCTCAGAAGGATGAAAGGCTGAGATGAGGCGTTTAAGAACAGACTAAATCAGTGACTTACCCCCCTGAAGTGTGCCTCAAATAAACCTTTAATGAGTCTAGCAATTATTGTATAGAATTCCAGAAAGACGCATTTTGTGGTATTCCTAGTCTTTCTTATTTAGGGTCAGTGCTGAAAGTGTTAGACTTGTGGCACTCCTGTTCTTATTTTTCTTATTTTTTTTAAGGGGCCTGAACAAGAAAGCCAGCCCCTCCAGAAGTAAAGAGCCACACGGTGCTGGCCACAGCCCAGGAGCTTGCATTACAAAACAAACACAAAAAAATCTTTTTTTTTAATAGATTTTCTTTTTTTTTAGAGGTCACAAGGGGGACCACAGAGGTCACTAGGGAGACGTCAGAGGTCGCAGTTGCGAACTCTGGAGACCCCTAAATGACATCCCTGAGCCAAAATCAGAAAGGTCTACAAGCCAGAGTAGCTTTTTCCTGATACAATGAGAAGGGGGAGTACACAGTGTTGTCTTGTTTAAAGAAGCCTACCCAGTTAGATGATATCAACCCCAAAATACCATGAGAAGTAGACAGAATAAAATCAACATTGTCATTCTATGGTCCAGATAGTTGGAAGACAAACTGAGTGCCATCTGCACAATTCTGAAAGATGACCCCCAAGTTGATCAACAGACCATGCAACAGTCTTACGCAAATGTTGAAAAGCAAAGGTGAAAAACAAGAGCACTATGGCACTCCCTATGCCAGAATATCTGTGCCAGATGTACATTCCTTTACTTTTCTCTAGATTTCTCAATACCCTAGGACAACTCACTGTCTCAGGTATGAACTCATCCACCAAGCTAACAACTAAATAGGTCACTTTCTAACTTGGAACAATAATGGACATGGTTGTAAGTTGATTAGTGCCCTTATCACTCACCAAGTTACTAAGGGGTCAGTTCCAGAATACCGGATATATATTATGTATCTGCTATTCATACTCTTGGGGCTAAAAGCTGATTGCATTTGATTATACCAATCATCAGACGCTGTATTTTTCATAGGGCCAGATGAGTACTTTGGCACCTGTAAAAACTGAAGCAGAGCTTTTGAATTGTTGGTAGATCTTGGAATACTCTCAGAAAGAGTGGTGACAGTCTCTGTCTTGTTTTTAAAATCAAGTGGACTTGACTCGTGGCCCACCAATACACTGATAGTGAGATCACAGAGACATGGGTTTTTCATTGCGGTTACCAGAATTGCAATCATATTGATTTGGTTGATACTGAAGGCAAAGGATTGAATGCAAATAGTGAAAGCATTACTACTAATACCAGTAATTTTCCCTGCCCATTCTTTCTTTTGGGAAGCTTATCCATGATGGGTGACGGGGCATTGATGTGCAGCGATGTGTGTAAGTTGTGCAGCGGTAACCAGAACATGTTTTCTTAATGTGGTCTGACATGTTTTACTGCCCATCACATATAAAGCAAACATGATAAGTGGCATTACATGGCTACACTGGCCAACATTAGTGCAGCAAGTATAGATGTATGTACTTACTGTGGCATACTATTTATTTACTGGCAATATAGGGTAAAGGAAACATCATAATTGTTATTATGTTGCTAGACTGGCCTACATTCATGCAGCCTTTCTGGATATATTTTCTTACTAAGGCATGGCAGTTTTGAGTGGGCATCAAGGGCAAACAAACCATGATATGTTTTTATTATTTTGCTTGACTGGACTATATTTTCTTACTAACATGGCATTTTTATTGAAAGTTAATGGCTAAGCAAATACAAGTGGCATTATGAAATATTTCTGTCTCTCAACCAACATTAATGTGCTGTTGTATAAACCGTCTTCCTGTTGCAAAGTGCTCTACTGCTCTTTAGCTAAAGTAATACAATACAATATTAAACATTATGTGGATAGAAAGGCCTACTGTGGGGCTGCCAGTCTGGATATATTTTTTTAACCGTTGGTTGCCATTTTCTTCTAGGCATACATGATTAAGCCAGAATGCCAAGTGTTTATAAGTGTGTGTGCATGTGTTGTGTGGGTTACTATGTGGCTAGACTGCCTTACATTGGTGCAGCCAGTCTGTATATATGGTCTTACTGTGACATGACATTTGTTTACTGGTCGTCAAGGGTAAAGCATACACATTAATTGTTATTATGCAGCTACTCAGGCCTACATTGGTGTGGCCAGCCTGGATATGTTTTCTTACTGTGGTATGGATTATTTGCTGGCCACCAAAGGTAAAGCAAACATGGTAAAACTTGGCTGGACTGGCATACACTGGTGCAGTCCGTCTGACTATATTTTCTACTGTGGTATAGCATTATTTACCAGTGATAATGGTACAACAAATGTGATGAGTGTTCTTATATGTTCATACTGCCATACGTTGGTGCAGCTGGTCTGGACATGTTTTCTCTATGTGGGATGACATTTATTTTTACTAGCAATAACAGTAAGACCAACATTAGGATTCTTGTGTTTTCTTGTGTGGTTGTGCTGGCCAACATTGGTGCGGTCGGTCTGGACATGTGTTCTTACTATGATATGACATTTTTTACTGGCAACGCCAACAGGAGTATTTTCTTATACGGTCAATCTGGCATATATTGGTGTAGCTTGCATGAACACATATGGGAACAGCCAGCATGAACATGGTTTTTATACTGGCAAACATTGTGGGCAAAGGCCTCATGAAAATGCATTTGAAAAGTTTCCTGTACGTTTTTGGTGACTTGCATCTATTGTCTTTTTCATGTGTTACCCTACAAAACCGACTGTCAACTATATGTTTTTTTTTTACCAAATATTTCACAGAAAGTGTTGTGTAAAATGCACAGTCTTAAGCCACTGTTATTAAAATTGTATCTGGAGGAGAAACAACACTCTACCCCCGAAAATCCCTCTGTTGGTTCCGGCTTCCACATATTTGTAGGAAACATGCCAGTCCAATTAAATAATTCACCAACCACTTCCGCATTACACTGTAGCTAAACAGAGAAGGAAGATACACCATTCTTTACAAACATGTTGTGTGCATTGGTCTGAAACCTATGCATGTAAACATTTACTTAATTTCTGTAAAACATCTTCAGCAATAAAAGGTTTTGTAAAATGCAAGTGAAAGTGATAAGAACCTTATACGAGGACAGTCGGTTTGGTTATTGAACATGTTCAGTTCCTTATTTTCAAATTTTTCACACCATGCTTAAGTGATCTCAAGCACTGACAAACATTGTTTCAGAATGTAGTCATTTCACATAATAAAGCTTCGGTTAACCTTTTGTAAACTGTCTCAGTATGTGGACTCTCTTGCTGCTTGAGCCACAGGTTTTTGTATGGGGGTCGAACTACAGTTTGTATCTTCAACCAACTCAAAACGCTCCAAATTAACAGCACCATGAATGTGTTCAGAGCATTTCGAATCAGCTCAAACATTCTCACTGTGGTTACTTGGATTCGATGGATACGCAGTACGAACAGGGTCCATCCGTGTCAAGCCAATAGGGCTGCAATGCTCGGATTGGATTACAGATTTTTCAAATAGACATATGTGTCCAAATCAGCTTGATCTTGTTTTAGCCATAGGAATGTATTGACTCGTGTCGGCTGGATCTTGTAAGAGAAAGTGAAACTAGAAACTTCTGTTTTCCTGTTTCCTGCTGTTGCCTTTGGGTAGGGACTGAGATAGGGAGAAAGAGCACAGCAGAGAAACGCAGGGAGAAGAAGCTGTATGTGTGTTGTGTCTGTTTGGGTGTGCTTTCAAAAAACGTTTATTTAAGAAATGGAGACAGAGGAAGGGACTGGGAGACATGGTGGTTAAGGAGGGAAGAGAACGTTCAAACTTAAGAGGGAACGCTGCTTACATCTACTCCTCCTAGCCAGACCCTTCACAGATACAGGGACAGAATCAGCATTCTCCTTCTCTAGAAATACATGTGCCGCAGCAGAGGAGGCTCTGTATGTACCCCAAGCAGCAGTGGGGGTGGGTTAGAAAAGGGGGTCTGGCACAAGGGCAAGAAAGTATTGATTTGCTGCTGCTGGGCGTCACCGCACCAAAAAGAGTGGTGTCTGATATTTGCGGGGAGGTAGTAGCCAAGGGAATGGGGCCCAATGTAGCCTCCCCTAGCACTTTGGGAAGAAACACAAAAACTATCTCTATGGGGCCACAGCAGCCTCACCTTCCTCCACCACGAAATTAGGGCAGCGAAAGCTGGCAAGGGATCCTTCCCCCTGAAGGCGACACAGACTCTCGATCGTTAAGCGATTTCTTCACGCAGGCCTTCAGCATTTGCCATGCTGTGGTGCCAGGGTCCACTGGTACGGAGAGGGGCGATGGCAGGGTGCACACTTCAAGAAATATTGCCCTGCCACATGGCAGAGACACCTAAGCAATGCTTAATTACAATCTCCAGTTTTGATCCATCCCCCAAAAATGAAAAAAACAACCCCCCCAAATAAAATGAAAACATCCACCAAAAATGTTACAAAAAGAAAATCATAATTCCTATTTTATACGGCATGTTATGCCACATTTCTCCAAGAGAGACGTGAACATCTCGAAACACTGTTATACATGGTGCTATTTAATATTGTTACCCATTTCAAAGGTGATCATTTTCTGATTACCCTCCCAAGAGACATAGACTCTCCTGTGCGACTAGCTTGAGGGAGAAACGCATGCAGCTCATTTTTGATGTCTAGAAAGAAACCCATGGTTCAGTCGTGCTATTTATTTAGGGATCCTAAGACATGTTAGGACCCAGCTGGGCTTATCCCTTGTATGGAAGATGCGCCTTGGAAAATAAAGGGTCATTCATTGAATGAAAGATGCAACTTGAAATATTATTGGTCACATCCTTGCAAGAAATATGCACCTTGGAAAATTGTCAATGGTCATCTCTCTAGCACAGGACACGTGAATGTTACTGGGAGAAAACCACACATTCGAAACAGCAGTGAAGTAAAAGGTGGAACCATGCATGTATACGTTTTCTCTGAGACACCACAAGGGATACTGCATTTTCTCCAGGCAGAAAAACATTCATTAAATTCACTAAGGGGCAAACGTGCACATACATTTTGTTATGCAGTATTATGAATTTTAAATGCAATGAATAAACTGAAAACAGATCAAAACTAAAATGCTGCTAGCAATACATTAAAGTGGAATATACAGTATTTAAAAAAAAAACTACATCACTGTCCACATGAAAAAGCTTCCTATTAAACACTCTCAAGCGGGCTTAACAATGCTGACCGCCCTGTTAGAATATACAAAGTTTTACAAAGACAAATTCCACGGAATGTGAGAGCAGCAATGTGCTGTAAAGAGTGGCCCTGGGGAAGCTATGGTCTCATTTCTTTGTCCATTGTTTCTAAACCAAATAAAAAATAAAAATAAACCTCTTTTCTGAATGGAAAATAATATAATTACGCAAAAAAGTACACTTTTTAAAAAGTGTATCTGGAGTGAAATACGGGTTGTGGAACCAGAGGAGAAAGCCCTGCCCTGGCTGGGGACAACAGCCAAGAGGAATCACATCCACCGGTGTCACAAATACATTTTCAGAATGCATGACTCCCCGCCATCCCTCACACTACGGTATAGGTGTTCACAAAGCCACTTCTAGCAGTGGTCACCCCATGGCTGCTATTATCTCCCAAGAAAAGGGTGCTTATTCACATTCTTGGGATCACCAGCCATGCAGAGAAGTGAGTGTCTTCCTTAGAAGCCAATCCTGCCCAATCATCGCCAGCGACACCATCGTCTGTGGGCACCAGCAGCCATGTGTTGTAAAAGCCACCACAAGATCTGGTTGGAGGCAACATGCCACTAACAGTTTCAACACCCCCGTTTGGACAATATCCATGTGACCAGCTCATGAGGCATGAAGACTCTGCAATAGCTATCTGTTTCCCAACCGCATGCACCATGACACAGGAGATGGGCGGTCACTTATAGTTAACTCCTGCCTCCCTGCCTGAATCTATGTAACTTTCTCCCACCCCAAGTGTCATATCACTGTCTCTCAAACCAATAGCACAAGCTTTGCAAATTGATTATCTGCTCCTCCCTGGACCCGAGTTTCACCTAAGGACACATGCACAGGCAACTCAATTCAAGAGATCCTATCTCGTGTCATGACTACCAGAATGTCTCAAAACCTATTGATGCCCAGGGGCACCTGCGCAGTCCACTCAAGTCAAGAGATGGGCACTCACTGACAGTTATCTCTTGCTTCCCTGGATGTCGCTAACTTTCACCACACAATGTGTCACATCTCTGTCTCGCAAAACAATATCACACGCTGTGGTAAGGGATTCTCCTTGCACCTGAGTGTCACCTGATTGCTGAAGGTTGCACAAGAATGCATTAAAATCAACCACATAATATATCCAGCCATTCATTAGTTTGACTTTTGTTTGAACTTTTCACATCACTTGAAATTCGGGTGGTTCAAAGTTCAAACAAATACATTCACTGAGGCTTACACATAATGAATGGTCAGTGTTCATCAGCAGGGCTTCCTCATCAGGAGGACTGGTGCCTGTACAACAGTTTTGGCAATAGCAAGAATGGCATATGTTTCCCACAAGGTGCTACAAACACTCAGTCCCAAAAAATGGTCTTGCAGCGTATGCTCTAGAGGTAGGACTATTGCACAAATGTGAGATTTGCGGTTTATGGTCTTTCCATTGAAAATTTTGCATCAAAGGTAAGTACCATTAAATTGTTTCAATCGAAAAATGTTCATTGAATTCCCATACATACAATGCAAAGTGTGTATCCATTGAAACCCTTTAATCAAAAAACGCTTTACATTTTTTTGCATGGAAATTCAAAGGAACATGACGTTACAGGGAGCTAGTCAAGCTCCCTGTAACTTACAATATTTATAATGTATTGGGGGGTCACCCCCCAAATTCCCCTCAAAGCCTAGGGGACCTCCCCCTCAAAGTCCCCATACCAACCCCCATTTTCAAAATGTAACCCTTGTCCAGTGTTGAAATCTTTAATGTATTTCCTCACTGGACAGCTCCCTGTAACTTGCAGTATTTATTGTTTATTTTGGGGGGGCAAACGCCCCTAACCCCAAGGGCAACGCCCCTAACCCTACCCCTACCTCTAACCTCAACCCCAACCCTAAATCTAACTCTAACCCTAAATCTAACCCTACATCAAACCCTTACCCTAACCCTTGCCCTAACCCTAATTCTAACCCTAAACCTAACCTCAACCCCAACCCTAACTCTACATCTAACCCTAACCCTAAATCTAACCCTAACCCTAACCCTTACCCTAACCCTTACACTAACCCTTGCAATAACCCTTACCCTAACCCTTGCCCTAACCATAACCCTAATTCGAAAATCCATTGAAATCCATCGAAATTCATTCAATGAATATTATTTTCGATGGATATAAATTTGATGGGTAACAATTTGATGGAAAGTCCAGATACCGAGATTTGCAGCCTTGCCATTTCAGAAACCCATGACACCGGTTGATGCTTCAGAGACCTGCCATGACTGCACATCTTGTAAAGAGCAGGTAGTCAGTCATCTCTTGAGCCGGTAGCTTCTTGTAAGCAATGCAGGCTTCCATCAATAGTTTCGAATTTACTTTTTCTCGGATAATTGGGCAGGCAGCCAGAGGTGTTGCTAGGCTTGGAAAAGATCAGGGGCTACGCTAAGGTCAGAACTGTCAGGACCCAAGTCTAGGTAGCCTTTTGGTTGTAGTCCCTGAGCTTCTATCCAGGGCTACTACCAAAAGGTCCGGGGCTATAACCCGCCAGCAGCCCTTAGCGACGTCTCTGCAGGCAGTCTCCTTAGCTTTATATGCTCAGAAATGGAAGGCTACTCCTCAATTGGATTGATGGAAGAACAACTCTGGGAATGATAGTCTCCATTATAGTGAAGGAAGTTGAAAAGCTGTTTTCCCTCGATTCTATATTTCCCACCCAAGACACAGCCTGAGCTGCAATGCAAAGAAATTCATGAAACAGAGCAGTCATCAAAGCAGCTCACCCACTTTGTGATGTGCTTTTTCATGCAAGGATTGTCCTATGGTGAAATTTCCCGAGTACAGTGAACTGTCATGTGTTCTCACCTGAGATGTAGATTAGTGGACAACAGTAGGGCGAGTGAAATACCACCAGGTAGTATCCCCCCTGCCCCTAAAGTGAACTATCATTTGCCCTTGGGATTACCAGTGTTGCAGAGCAATGGGATAATTGGGAGTTGTCGAATTGACATCTAAACACTATTATTATTATTCTTATTATTATTATTATTATTATTATTATTATTATTATTATTCTTATTATTATTATTATTATTATTATTATTATCGTTATTAGGATATTTATTGAGCGTAGACCTAGGTTGGGAAGTAACCGAGCACTATACAAGTCATAGGGGGAAGAATCTGCTGATGAAGCAGAGATATAAGGGATCAGTGAACAAACAAGAGGTGGCAGGGCTGGCGATTTGGCAGCAAGGGATCTACAGGCAGTCAAGGGAGGATACAGGAGAGTGCAGATCATCCAGTCTTAGGCTAGGTGGGGAGTGGTGAGTGGGTCACCTGCGTGTTATGGAGGAGCAATTCCTTGAAACGAAGGGTCTTGAGCTCCTTCCTGAAAACACCAGCCGCATGTGTGCATCATGCATCCAGGTCAAACACACTCTTCATATATGAAAGGGGCACTTCGGTCAAGCTCTTCACACAAAAGGCAAAGCAGTTCAAATCAGTCTGGAAGGAGGCATTTTAAACATTATCATGTCACCCAAATGCCTAGAACGTATATCCTATTCATAAAGAACAATGGTGGCGAAAATGAAATCTGTTCATATAAACGCAGGCACCAGCCTACTGCAAAGCACTTGGCATGAGTAATTGCACTCTCAGACCACATTTGTGTGAATCTGTTGTTTGTTTCATCTCTCGTGCCACCTACCCCATCCAGCTGCAACAGAGACAGATAATGGATGTGCAGCAGAAACGGGCCGTGATCTTGTGAAAACCATAGGGAAAATAATTAGGTTAGCCCAGCTAGACCCCACTAAAACTCCTGCACGCAGGCCTAATTTAAATGACAAATCGTCTTGACTCTCCCTTTTTAATTAATGACGAACAGTCCTTGCACCTGTGCCTTCCGAATCAGACTTATATAGCGACCAACTGGCCTGCGGACTATCGCAATCCGTTGTTTTCATGATTTCATCTCAGCAGTAGTTGCTCCGATACAGACATATGTTAGTGTTTTCCCTCATTCCTCCTTCTTTTTATGAAAGTAGGCTTATACTACTTACGGTAAGCACACAGCAAACGCCATAAATACAAGACATTTTCCATCTATCACGCGAGGAGCAGCTGCCGATGTGACGTCCTTTCACCAATAGGTGAATAGTTCATTTTGCAAAAGTAAATAATCCTTGAACGGGTTGCTTGCTAATGGAGTTCTGTAAACCACAGTTAGACAGAATGTTCTTTGCTCACAGGCTAGAAACATTGTTCTTCTGCTGGAGGTGCGCGAATTGATTTGGAATGTATTACTTTTTCCATTTATTTATAGTTTTTTTTCTGTCAGATTGTCTGCCAGACGCCAGGCAGCAGAACAAAATCAAATCACAATCCCTACTTTAGCCTGTCCAGCAGCTGGTGGTTCAGCATATGCAAGCAATGGTTCTGCAACATGCCTTCCCGTTGTTTTAAATAGCAGCCATATCAGAGTAACCTCTCTTGACCTCCCACTAATGTAGAGAAAAATAACAATGTAGCCTCATGTGTGGTAGCTGCACCTTCTCTACAATGGGGCAGCTTGCTTTGCTGTTGCGAGTTCAGCTACTGTTGCCTAAGAGGTTTTTGCCTTTTAAAGATGGCCACCACCGCTTTTACTCAATCACCCTGCCTTGTCTCCAAGCCCTAGAAGCCTGTTGCCCGTATTTGGTTGCCTGTTTCCTTTTGACCAATCGGGGTGCACCGGCAGGCGAAGCCAGCCCCCGACGAAGGCAACAGACAAAGGCTATTCCCCTGACTGAGCCTGACCGAGCTTGGTTGTGCTGAGGTGCGTTGGCTGCCCACCATCAGCACACGACGGTGAGATCCCTGATCTACGTCCCCCTGAAACGCCGCCCGCGTAAGACTGCCGTAATCCCAGTGGCCAGCCCAATTAAACACGGCCTCCCGCCCACCCTTGTCACCGAGCACTATCCCTGCCTACTACAGTGCGCCCACGGCACCTGAACTAAACCAACACTTGCAGCCAACCAATGTACTCTGCACTCTTCCTCATGCATGCCTTCATTGCTCGAAGCCTCCAACATCAACCTCGCCAACTATGGTAACGATTATAAAGGCGCGTGTAACTGCAAATGCATGCTATCACTTGCTCACTTTCCATCCTGCCTGCCACTACTGTATGCCTCCCCAGTTCCTCTCCTATTGAACTAAGACTACCTCTTTCCCAGCATTGCCAATGTCTGTTCAGTGCCTGTATGAGCTGTTCCATATTTCTTAACTGCCCGCACTATTAACTGCACGTGCTATTACGCACATCACCTGTGACTCGCAGTACTTCTCCACCTCTTGTGCCCACCCAACTCTAGCTGCCATTATCCTACCCCAACTTAGTCCAGACACTAGTTATCGTGCACAACCCACTGCCCTATTGCTCTCTTCACCTGGGTCACATAATCCGCTGGCCTACTATTCTCCTGATTCTGGGCTGCTCATGCATGCATACTCTATCCTAGAGGTTCACCATTGGCTGTTAGCTATATACTGCCTCATGCTCCCAGACTATGTTAGTTAGCCATATGCTGCCGCATGTTCATGGACTATCTCCATGTGCCATCCATGCATAAAGGTTACATACCCTTTATGAATACACATGCCACAATCACTTAGCATGTCTCCTTTGCCCACCTGCCCGTCTGCCTGCCTGATGCTACTTATAAATGCATTTTTGCCACACTACCAGATTAGAATCTAGGTGGCACCCAATGCACTGACCACTTTGACAATCTATTCCAGGCACTACGCACTACTCAAAGTACTTTAGCCAAACTGCCTTATCTTGAATATAGCTGGCACTCTATGTACTGTAGCCTTCTTGCCTCACCTTAAACCTAGATGCCACGCACCACCCCTTTAGCCACACTGTCCTACCTCGAATTTAGTTGTAGAAGTGTAATTTATCTGTTACCTAATGCATATCAGCCAAACTGTTGTACCTGAACCTAGCTGCTGCTACGTGCACCTTAGCCACTTTTGCCTACCTCGAATTTAGATGTATAAATGTAATTTAGCTGTTATTCAATGCATATTATCCAAATTGCTATACCTTGAATCTAGCTACTCCTACATGCACCTTAGCCACTTTTGCCTAGTTCGCATTTAGATGTGTAAATGTAATTTAGCTGTTACTCAATGCATATTAGCCAAATTGCTATACCTTGAATCTAGCTACTACTACATGCACCTTAGCCACTTTTGCCTACTTCTCATTTAGATGTATAAATGTAATTTAGCTGTTACTCAATGTATATTAGCCAAATTGATATACCTTAAATCTAGCTGCTGCTATATCCACTCTAGCCATTTTGCCTTATTTCAAAACTAGGTGTAACGCATCTCCTCCCAGCTACACTGCTCTAACTTTAACCTAGGTGTCACTCATTGCATTTGTAGCTACATTGTAGCTAATTGGGGTTAACCAAGCCTATACCCCGGCCTCCCAACACCCCTGCCACCGCTACTTAGTATGTGTCCATTCACTACCAACCTGCTTGCATGCCTCTTGATCATTTTAAACACTGCAACACAGCTCAAGATGGCTCCACACTCACCCAACACACCATCCCAACTGGACCTAACAACCAGGAACCACACATAGACATAAACATCCTTCAGCCACTGCCACCCACTAGCCTCCCTCGTGCTACCATAGAGAGGAACCTAGGATTCAGAGCCAGACTATCCAAAATGTATGAGCCCCTTGCCTGCTCACTGCCCACCATACAGAATTCCAGAGCGCCACCGCCTAAACCTAATTCCTCTACAAAAACCTCCAATTCACCTCAAAACTTCAACCCTAGACCACATCACAACTCACCCATTTACGCCACTCCTGAATCAACACAGGACAAGCATCATAATACTATTCTTAAAAACACAGATAGCCCCAAAATTAAGGGAGCCTTGATCAACGCCAGGTCGCTAGTAGCTCATGCTACAGAAATAGCAGGCTTAATCCTTAAAGAAGACCTTGACTTCCTTGCTATTACTGAGACCTGGCTACACCCAGCAGCAGGCCCCATGCTCATGCTGGTAGTCCCGGATAACTACTCTATCCTGAGACAAGATCGCCCCAATTCCAGAGGAGGGGGTGTCACCATTATCCATAAGTGCAGCCTTACCATGAGACTAGCAACTTCTTCCAATGTCCCCTCGTGCAAAACACTATCAGTCAAACTTCCACTTACCCAATACACAAACTCTCAATATCTATCTGATCTACCGCCCGCCAGGACCCATCGGAGACCTCAACTCTATTCTATCCAGCAATCTTAAAAGCTCTACTCAAGTTCTCACCCTGGGAGACTTCAATCTGGGCTATAATGACCAGGAAGACCATACCGCCAGTACTATAGTTAACACTCTCACTGAGCTAGGCTTCGCGCAAAGATGCACGGCACCCACTCATTCAAAAGGTAGAATACTTGACTGGGTAACGGATCACAACTGCCAAGCGAATATCACAAATATCTGACCCCTAGCCTGGACTGACCACCATCTGGTATCATTCATGCTTTCTACTGACAGACCTCCACCTCCGCCTACCATTATGGCCCCACCTACTCTCAGTAGAAACAAGAAGAATATGACAGTAGAAAGACTCATCCCAAACGTACTCCCCACACTCAACATACTCCCTGACAACCTTGACCCTGACACCTTGGTCGAAGAATACAAGAAGATTATGTCCACCTCGCTAGACCTTATCGCCCCCCTTAAACTCAGACCAAGCAAACCAAAAACACACCTCAACAAATGGTACACACCATTCCTTAAAAACCTTAGGCAGCAGAAAAGAAACTGCGAGGCCACTTGGAAAAAATCCCTCTCAGTCGCGAACAAACTCAAACTTTCCAAACTAGCCGCACTCTAAAAAAAAGAAATTTATATGGCTAAACAAACCTTCTTTGACTCTCGCATATCCCAAGCAAAATCCAACATGAAAGAGCTCTTCTCTATCCTCAAAGAAGTAGAAACCCCCATAGTACCCCCTGACACCTGTACTAAAGATAAAAACTGGTGTTCAGAAATTCAAAGTGCCCTAGCGAATAAGATCACAACCCGCCAAAGTAAAATCTCCAGCAAAAAAGCCTTCCTCAATGTCACTCTCCCTCCGAAAATTCCGGACAAGCTCACGCCCACAGATATCACCCGCTTCAAGTTCTCCAAAGTCAACACACTTGAACTTGAAAAAATCATCCTGTCCTTGAAACCATCCAATTGCCAGGGAGACCTGTGCCCAGCACAGCTTATCAAAGACGCTGCCCGTGATCTCTCCCCTTTCATTACGAAACTGATCAACCCCTCCTTCGCCACTGGCTCCATCCCCACCAATTTAAAACAATCTTGGGTACGTCCACTACTGAAAAAATCTACACTTGACCCAGCCACACCGACAAATTACTGACCCATAACGACCGTTCTCTTCCTACTAAAAATCTTGGACAAGGTCGCCTATGTACAAATACAGAAGAACTTCGAAGATCACCACCTCTTAGGATCCAGAAAATCAGGGTTCCGTCCTCAACACGGGACTGAAACCGCACTCATTGACTTAAAAGCCCAGATCGACACGCTCAGAGACAATGGACAAGCTGCCCTACTCCTCCTCCTCGACTTATCTGCAGCTTTCGATTTGGTCGATCACTCTGTCCTATGTACACACCTCCACTCTTCAGCGCACTTCTCTACTGAGGCCATAACCTGGATCACATCATTCCTTAATGGCAGAACCATGAGGGTCTTCTCTCCCACTGCTGCTGCAGACCCTGTACCGATCACCTGTGGGGTACCACAGGACTCCTGTGTCTCCCCCACATTGTATAACATATTTACCAAGCCCCTTTTCGATGATTTGGATCATCTCGGTATCACCTACACTAACTATGCAGATGATACCCAGATCCTCCTTCCGCTTTCTGGAGATTATGGAAAGGATTTGGCCTTGCTAAATAGGGTGTACATCATCATCCAGGCATGGATGGCCACTCATGGACTATGCCTGAATGATGATAAAACAGAGCTCATCATCCTAGGTACCACGTCCAGCCTAAGGAAACTGGGCCCGGCCTACAATTCTTTCATGATTGACGACAACAACATCACAGTCGGACAGGAGGTCAAAACATTGGGATTCTACTTGGATTCCAATTTTTCCTTCAAAAGACAAGGGAGCTCCCTAGCATCCTCCACAGCATACAAATGCAAATTAATACGAGCAGCCAAAACATTTCTATCAGACACTAGTTGCCTTACACTCGTTAGAGCCCTCATACTGTCCCGCCTCGACTACTGCAACACCTTCTACCTGGGATCGTCCAAGGCCACCATCAGCAAGATACAAACCCTCCAGAACAACGCTCTCAGAGCAGCCTTGGGCATCTCTAGAAGAGAACATATCACAGGAATCAGCCAACAGAACAACTGGCTCTCCACTAAATATACAATTCTTTTAAAAAAAGCATCACTCACCCACAAATCTCTCAACAATGCTGCCCCAACATACCTGATCAATAGATTCCACAGACAGTCTTCTCTAAGACCAGTTAGAACAGCATATAAAGACTGCCTATCCGTCCCCAACTTCAAACGCGCCTCCATAGGAGGAAACAGCTTCCCGGTGAAAGCAGCCAAACTGTGGAACTCCTTGCCTCCAAACCTCAGAATGGACTTGCCCTACCAGAACTTCCGTTCCAAGGTAGTCTCATGGCTGCAATCGGAGGCCCACTAGGATTACTAAATGCTGCGCTACCCACACACACTGTAACCACGTGTGCCTACCTGTTTACATGTATATAATTCCTATCTGACTCACTGCTGCTTTGTATATAACATTGGTTTACCTCATTGTCTGTATGTATATTTTATGATGGCTGCAACTAAGTTTAGAACATTCTTGTAAATGCTGCACCCTGATACCCTTGGGTACTCTCGCGCATTATAAATAATAAACATAACATGACATAACATAACAAGCTGTGTTTGTTCTATGTGCGAGTGTCACTACTACTCTGTGAGCAGTCTATGCATGAGGGCTGCTTCCACTGCTACTCTCTAAGCTCTCTGTGCCGTGTGTGGGGTCTGTTTGCTCTATTACTGTCTGAGATATCTGTGCGGTGTGCTAAGGCTGCTTGCACTACTACTCTCTGAGCCTTCTTCTGTGTGTGAGGGATGCTTGAGCTACTAATTCCTGAGCAGTCTATATTATGTGTGAAGGCTGATTGCACCAACACTCTCTAAACTGTGCATGCTGTGTGTGAGACTGCTTGTGCTACTACTCTGATGAATTGCCACCTGGAAACAGTGTGAGATGTGTATTAAGTAATACAATGAGGTGGGTAATTCCATCTCTAAATGGAAATCTGTTAATCAGATTCCCCTTTCATAAAATCTTTGCCAAAAGCATATTGTGTATTTGTGCTTTGCTGTATCAGAATCCTGATTCTCAGCACCTGCTCTGCCAGTGGCTCAGAGCAGGTTCATAGGTCACAGAACAGCAGTGGATGGGTTATGTGTATTCCCCGAGGCAGACTGGACCCTATACTGAAAGGAAGGTAGCCTGGTGGGATGCTACTCTGTGCTCCTTTTGTAAGGTCAGGTAACACCCTTCTCCCTGGCACAGCCACTTCGCAGGATGCTGAACTGGGAGCAGAAACCCCGATGCACACCCACTGACAGAAAGTCAGGCCTCACACCAAGGTGCTGTATTTCCAAAGGCATTTGATCCAGTGAGAAGAGGCACAGCTAGGAAAGCCAGAGAGGGATCTGTACAGTTTTGGGAGGATTCTGCCATCTAGATTCTATCTGTCTCTCTTTGCTCTTGTCCCCCCACTTACTTTGAAGCAAAGCACTTTGGGTGTGCCATCATAAGGGTAAAGTCCACACATTTCAAGAACAGGGATTGGACTCAAAAACAAGCCAGCTTTACTTTTGCCTATAAAAGAAGGAGTGTCACACCACTTCTTTGAAGCATCTTGAGAATCATCTTGAATCATCTCTGGATCATCTTTTGAGAAGATTTCACTGGACCTTGCTGAGACAGCAGTCCTTTCTTAAGTCCTCCAGTTGTGAGCAAAGGCAAGGTTGTAAGGCAGAGACCAGTGATGTCCCTTAATCATCCCCAGGGACCATTGGTGGTGCTCTGCTGCTGGAACTTGACCTGCCTCTCTGCTAGCCACAGAGGTACCTGGGACCACATCGTGTTGGATGACCATTGTATTTGTGTGCAAGCCTCCTCCGTGTTTGAGAGTTTGAGAACAGGACCCATCTTGTCCCCGAGTCCCTGGAGTGGAAAACACAGTAACTTAAGAAGTGACATGCTGCTGGCGCAAGACTGCCTCTCCGCCAGCCATAGTGGTACCAGAACCTCACCATGTTTAGAGGACAACTTAAGTTGTGTACCAGCCTGTTTCATGCACATTTGATCCATCAGGCCCCTCAGTTGCTGCCTTTTGCTCTCTCCTGATCTTTGCACAGCACCAAGAAGTGGGGTTTGACACTGCCGAACTACCAAGAACGGCAAGAAGGTACTATTGACTGCTAACTCCTCCCTTAGTCAATGTGCAGTCCCTAGAAACTGGTTAGATCACTTTGAACCCTTTATGCTCAGAAGAACATGTACTTTTTCAAAAATATTGTTGCTTTTGCTTGCCTTTCACCCCTGATTCATTAGAGTGATGTACCTACTGTCTTTGCTTATTGCATGTTCTTTCCGCAGTGGTGGGTTTTCTGTAGTTTTTTTCTAGTTAGTTACTATTGTACATGGTGTGTTTGATTAAATTGTATATATTTTTATAAAGCCTGGATTGGACATTTTTTTCATTTTGGACTGTAATACTTTGCTGTTTGGATTGCTACTGAACCACCTTCACACACCTCGTAAGAGTTTAGCTTTCCCACAGCCCAATTTATTACAAAAATAGAAGGAAGTATATATCTCTTGACTAAGCCTGTTTTACCTTTATGATTGTGTTGTACAAGTGTGAACGCTCAGTGGGCATTTTACCCTCTATTCATCTGTATACTCCTGCAGGACAGAAGTCAATTTGTCACAACTGCTCTGTAAGCTATTTGTGCTCTGTGTGAGGAATGTTTGTGCTATTACCATTTGAGCTGTCTTTTCTGCACGTGGAGGCTGCCTACATGACAAGTCACTATGTTGTCCAGGCCACATGTCCTACTACCTTATGAACTGTCTGCTTTTTTGGATAGCTGTTTGTACTGAAGCTGAGCATAGGGTACCTGTTTTCCGTGTGGATGAAACTTGCAAAGGTTCTAATGCTGAACACTACTGCTCCTAATGTTTTAAGTGGGATAAGCAATAGTGGTGTGGGGTGGGGAGCCTTCTGTGTTGAGAAGCAATATTTGAAAGTGGGGCCACAGATATTTTTGGTGCGGCACCAAAATCCTTAGTAGCTTAGGTGCCTTGAAAGGTATCAGGTATTACTATCCCCACCAATAATATCGCCATATATATGGTTGTCAGGAAATGGCCATAGACGATATTATTAGTGGGGAACATTTTTTGGGGTAAATGGGAGCGGGGATTGCAGGGGTGTCCCTTGCTCCCTTTAAAATAATATGGGGCTTGTGGGGATGTCCCCTGCAGGTTAATATTGCCACAAACATATGGTGCCATACTTGTAAGGCGATAGTTTTGCGGGGATATAAACACATGGAACCCCTTGAAAGGAAGTGACACGCAGGTAATTAAAGGAGTCGCCAAAGAGTCTTGGTCAAGTTTTTGTAGCTCTTTAATGGCAACAGTAATGCCATCCTTTGATAGGGGTGAATTACATTTCAGTAGGTTGCGCTCGTTCAATTTGGTGATTTCTTATTTTAAGAAATAGCAATTACATTAATTAATTAATCAATCTTTTATTAAATGCTTAATACCAGCGACTAATCTCTAGGCGCGGGACTGCGTTGTCTTGCTACCAAGTCAAAAGCATTACTTGTTCGATATCCTCCCTCTAGCGCATATGATTAAGAATGCAGTTCCTTGTAGAATTATGTAAAGCAATCAGTACTTTCTTTAGCAGCAGTAATTCTCTCACGGTTAGGTGTAACTATGTTGGTGATGGAGGATTGCTGTACTCAGTGTACAGGCAAGCAGCCTCAAGGTATCATCTCCTGTGTCAAATAAAGTTTGTCTAGAGGCAGCAAAGTTTCTTTCTATGTGGGCATGTGCATCTGAACTTTGTCCCAGGTCTGTTCAGTTTTGACTATACAATGGGAGAACAAGCAGACTTGTGTTTCTTCTATAAGGTTTGAATATCCCATAAAAAAGGGATCTTCCTTTTTCTGAAGTATTTCAAATGTCCAGACCAGCTGGACAGGAATGACCCCTTATACAACATGTTAGTGTATCCCAGATGGTTTCTGATGTTTCCTTTCAAGAGCTTCCAGAAGTCCACCTTCAACCTGAAATAATATTGTTGTATTTTAGCATGACCATGTTTAATTTACAAATCAGGATCTGATTTACAATCTGAGGGAACGCACCTGTCCACTCAAAAGAGGTGTGATCTGTGGAGGAAAACCAAAGATACATCTTGAAATATGACTTGTTGCGCCCCTAGGAAAAGGTGATGTTTGTCATGTACCATTGATGTACCCAGTAAACCTTGAAGAAATCCAGCTTCTTTAGCAATTAAGCCAGTGCCCTCTTCACAGACAGAGGAGCTTAGGCTGCAGCAGAGTTCCTGTCATACGTACAATTACTGTCCCATTAAAAATCACATCGATCAAAGTGAGTCATTGAGTGCAAGGGGGCATTTCCTTAAAGGTTTGAAAAAGAAACTGAGCTTATTATTCCCTAGCCAGTAACTACTGCAAATCCACCCCATATAGCATACGCAGAACCATGATGTGTTTGTACTAGCAATTAGCAAGGACGTTGTGGGAACGAAAGGGGGTGTGTATAGCTTCCAGAATGAATACCCACCTTTTCCTGCTGGTAAAGGTGGCCTTACATTCTTTTCCCTTCAATTCCCTTTGCAAGTTTTCTTCTTTGGTCTCAGTCAATTGGGTTTGATGCAAGAATGGTGGGTCAGTGAGGGATCCTTTCACTCTGGGTCATTCTCTGTGGCCCTTAACTGGACCTACTATTCCATTATAGTTGAGAGTAAACAGTGGTATCTTCACCATCCAAATGAAATGGATGTGTGTAGGAGGACTGGGTTTATTAAGTCCAAAATGGTACAGATGTATATGTTCCAGTGGTGAAGTCACATACTAGTAGGTCATTAAAACAATTTGAGATACTTAAAATAACATCAGACCTAATCCTAAAATAGTAGATACAGACTAGTGTAGGAAGATATTCCCTGAAATGTGGTTCCTCAAATGATAATGTAGCTGGCAAGAAAACAATCTGGTCAAATATTTCTTACCCAACGGAGAAAGAGTTAACAAATACTAGTTTTGCTGTGCGAGAAAACAAATAAGTATCTCTCCTGTAGCAGAAACTCACACCTATACCACAAGCACATCTAAAATAATAAATTACATTAAGTGGAAGAAGAATGGCACCATCATATAGTGCATTCTATGGATGGTTGAAAGCCACGTGAAAGTCACCTGTGCATCAAGCTTGGCCTGCCTTTGCTTTTCATATCAAGTTCATTCTGTCTAGGAGTTTTTGTGTTTTCAGTCAGAGTCACAACATTATATTGTGTATTAATTTGACATGTTGCTGTGGCAGGGGACTATGATGCGTTTCAAGTCTGGAATGTTGCTTGGGAGCAATATGTGGCACCAGTTTCTTCAACACATAGATTCTTGCCTTTTCCCATGCCAGATTGCATTATTTGAGTATGATAACATCATGCAATTCCCGTTATTACAGCAATTAATGCCACGTGTATTCATCATATGGTTGGAACAAAGCAGGAATTCTCACAAAATAGAGGAATTGTTTGTTGGCCCTTAGGAGGTCAACTATCTTGTGAATTCCCATCTTCAATAAAAAAACATCCACAGAGTAAGTTGTTAAAGATCCTCATGGTCACATATTTGATTTGAAAGTACACAACTGCTCTGTAAGCACACATGAAGGCTTCTTTATGTTTAAAATGCCACATTGTGATGGCAATGACATGAGAATGCTAGCCTTTGGCTCCATTTGGTATTCCACCCAGTGAGCTTGTTCAGTGTTGAGGGCTGTGGAGAAGGGTCTCAAACAGGGTCAAAAGATATGCATTGATTATTTATTTTTTTGTATTTAATGTGTATTACTAAAATATCTAGCCTTTTGCATATATTAAAAATATAAACATTAGAAATAGTCACAATATATAAGAACACATATACAAATACATATTAAAGTCAGAATCTCATCCTTAGCATAAAATGGCCCCTTTTACAATATAATTCATCATCATTATAAATCATGTCACAATATCATATACACGCACATTACAAAAACATTCACCAATTGTGTACCATCTAATATCACCCTACATATACTATGTCATCATTGTCTTTAGAAAGTAGCTTTGGTAATATCCGATCCTAAAAATGCAATGCAGCAGCCACGATGACCAAAAATTAAGCTGAAAATATAGCAGACCAAAATTGATCAGCGTATACACTTTCCATTGTAGTGCAAAAATGTGCATAACTTCTCATACATAGTTACACAACTTGTTAGTATATGCCTGCTAGTTTTTATCTGTGACTTACATGGTCCAGTGTGGTCTACAACAGGGAGGAGATTAAGGCACAAATATAAAATGCCTAAGAGACTGGGTAAAAATGTTGGTTAGATAGCTACGCGGCTTTCGTGGTGGAAAACCCTGCAATATGTATTTATAATATCATCTTTAGGTCACTAAAATATCTATCGACCTAACACGGTCCCAACTGAGTGACTTAGATTGCAATTGTTGTACAAGATTCCCACAAAATTTCCACAGCAATTGGATTCAGTCCGATAGCGTGCAAGTGAATTGAGACTGTGTTGGTCAGACCGAGTGGTTCATGTTTTTTCTTGATTGCAACTATATTTTGACATCTTGAAAACCTTTTCTGATGTATGGCAATAACAAACAAGAGCAGTGCTCCTCTATCTTGGATTGCTGTCTGTGTAGACCGTTGACTTTGAGGCCACAGGACTTCGAACATTTCAGACATGTCTCCATTGCTTTTATACAGCAACTCTAGGGGGTAGCAGAAAGTCTTGATTATCTGGCCGTTGATCTTATCCACATTAGTTTGTGCCCAGAAAATTCTGTTCCCCCATAGTGTAACAGTAGCCTCTGCTAACATGTTATTCTTCCTAATGGACTTTCTTATACAAAAAGTGGCACACATCATTGCATGATCACTTAGTGTAGTATTATGAACCCCATATTTCAACACGAGTTTATGCAAAGAGCCTTTGGCAAATATACTATCCAGGCAGGATGTATTATCACCACTCTGCCATGTGACTACTCTGACAAACTCTCACTGTCACTTGGCAGGAGGGGCTCCAGAATTTAATACAAGGGAGCATCGGGCCATCTCTGCCCCTTGTTAATCAGCTCTGCACCATTCTTGGTGCCTGATATAACAAACTTCCCATGTTTCTCCAACCCCCAATCTAGCTTCCACTCAACCTCCACATTGATACAGTCCACATTGGAATCACACGCTACCAATATTTAACCCCCTGGATGCTTTAGCTGCCAGTCATATAAGATATCTCCTATTCTCGTAAGTAGCTTCTTAGTAGGTATAACATCTGGAGGGTCATATAGAATAAGCAATAAGATCAAATCTGTTGTTCCTTTGGAGTTATTAATTTCCACACTCAAGCAATGTGCAGATCCCGTACCTGTATCCCAGCTTGCAACATCAAAATGGTATCTAACTCCAATGCAAAGGCCTCCCTTGGGCCATCCCTTAGGGGATTTAATTACTGCCTGGGTAAATAGTTTGCAACCATCAAGTAGCATATCCGACACTAACTAGGTCTCCTAGAATAGAAATACATCTGCAGCACATAATGCTTTCATAGCATCCACATGGTCACAAAAGACCTAAACCCAAGCATATTCCATGAGTGTACTTGCCATTGCCTCAAATCACCAGAATGTTAATAGTGCAGGTACTATTGAACCAGGACCAAGTTCACAGTGGCTTGTTTTTGTGGTCTATCATTAGAATTGGTCTTACTCTTGGTTTGCTTATGACATGCCAGAAAAAAAAAAATCTCTGGACATTTTGCTCCCTTTTACCCTCTAAGGTATACATTGGAGTCATACATCGATCATCAGACCTGGTCAATTGCTGTATTTGGATAACAAAACCCATTTTCGAAAAATCGTTGACATGACATCAGCTTTTCTACAACAAGAGACACAAAAGTAACCACAGCCCAGTTACTTTGACTGTGTAATACTGATGGTTCCACGTTCTCTGTATCCTGAGGGGACAGAAGCCTTAACTCGTGCACTTGGCTAAACAATTGCACCAATTTGCCCCTATTAAGAAAGGGACTATGTACAATACGAGAGCGATTACAAGAGAGCGGTGGGAATTGCTCGTAAGCATCAAGAGCAGTAGTATAAGTAGTCGAACTTTGTTGTGTAAAGACATCACTAACAACTAATGATGCACGTTGGTTCATATTGTTCACATACCTCACCATATCAGACCGCTAACCGTCACCGGTTCAGAACCAAACTGACCAAGACAAATAAACGGAGTATCCACACGAGGCTGTCACTGCACCCCAACACTGTTTGTCACCTGTGGAGGCTCAGAAAGAGTTTGAATTTCCACAGATTTTTGTTTGAATGTGTTGTTATTCATTACTGACAATACCACAGGGTGGAGTTCCGGAAACTGTAGCCATTTGGCCAATCTTCCAACCTGGGTTATTTTAATTCTCTGTGTTTGTTTTTGTTTTGGGATGACAAGTACCGACCCGCCCACCCTCCCTCCCCACGTGTGTGCCACAAGAGCCAGCGGTTTTACAGAACTGGCATCCTAAGCAAATGAACCCGTGTTTGTGGGTAATCTCGATTTCTGTCTATTGGTGGCAATGATAGTCTATGTAACTTTCCATTTTTCTTTGTCCTTCTACGGCAGGTTCCGGCTCAAGAATGATACAGTTAACTTCAGCCCATACCAAATCCAAGGGTTTAAGTGGAATAGTGGCAAACGGCGGTGGTTTATTTAACATAGTAAAGTCGTTTATAATGTTTGCACCAAGTGAAACAGAATCATCTGTCACCAATGTCAACTTGTTTACTATTTGCTATATGCTCCAAGTCAGGGGTGGCTGACAGATTCATGTTTGAGACTCACAGGGGTATGTCCGTATTGGGCAAAGTCCCACCCATTGATTCTTTGCACAAATTAAGACACATGTTCAATAGCAAGTTATTATTGTCAATATTGCTTGAAATAGGGGAACATGCCAATGCGGGCATCTTCCCAACAAGGTCCACCAACACATTCCATAAGTGCTTTACTTGCAGGAAGTTTAATAGTGGATTTTACTCCTACCCTTAGCGGAGTGACATGAGTCTCATCTATTCTGGCCTCGACATTTCTGCTGCACGTACTAGTGGCGGGGAGAGGCGTTCAAACTTTTCTTCTCCTTCTCAACACCAGTTGTTTAGCTCCGCTGCGCAAAGCTCACGAGCATGGTAGTGGCAGTTTTGAATGCCTCAATTACACGTAATGGCATCCGTTATTGCCATTGTGTGAGAACCAGATATATGTTTTAGTGTGTATTCAGGGTGAAATCTTACAAAAAATATTAGGTGGCACCAAGATTAAATAACAAACAGCCCTTTTCAACTAGGAAATGGAAAATTACCGGCATCCCCACAGCAGACCACGGCAGACCACTCTGCTACACCACTACGCGCAGCGCTCTGCCCCAACTGTAGTAATTATTGGAGTGAATGAGAGCTCTGCAATGAAGAGTGAAAAAACAATGCTCAATTTCCGGGACCATGGCATACCACTCTGCCACACCACTCTGTGCGATATGCATTGAGAGCTAGGCCCAACCCATCGAGCGGACATTTCTGCTAGCTGAATGTTATTCCTTCAGGAGTGCTGGTCTTGCTCATCTATTTTGGAGGGTAATCATTGTATCTATTTTTCCTCAGTGTTAAGCTGAGACACTACTGTTTCATAGTTATTTTGCAGAGCACCTTTTGTTCTCTTATTGTCCAGTATGTCAAAATCCTGCGGATTAAGTCTTGACATCATGCATTTTATCTCTCTAATGGCCTCTTGCATGTTCTGGGTGGAGGTGGCAAAAACATAGGTGGGTGCAAGTTCATCGCTTCCTAAAGCAAATAGCGAGGGTGTCCCCATTCTGCCGGTGACAAAGACTTAGCCGTGAGAACACCATTGCAGATTATAACAGGTTCGTTTTCACTTCTCATTTGAAGTTTATGTAGCAATGTTTTAGACACATGAGAGGTTGAAGGAAGTTCTAGGGTTGGTAGCCTTTTGTGTGAATGTCTCTTCACTCTAAGCATGTTATATCATTTTATAGAGGACTGCAGGTGCAGGGATTAATATTGCTGAGAATAAAACATAATATCTACCATGGCTTAATTTCAAATACTTCTCTGTAGAATAAATAATGGGCATGTTTAGGAATTTAAAGGCACAGGGCATCATTAGGAGGCAGGCGGCCAGGTAATAAATGGTGCCGGTACGGGGGCCAGCACCGTTCATTACGGGCTGCCCTATTATGAGAACTGCTGCGGGACCCGCTACCAGTCCAGGATGCTAACAACGGGCCTGTCATTAACGGGCCCGTTGTTAGCATCCTCCCCATTCCAATTGAGCCCTATGGGGGCTCAAATGGGAATGGGATGTTCCGGGTCCGGGTCACGCGAAAAGGATTTATCGGGACCTCCAAGGTCGGAATGGCCTGGTAAGTCCCCTTTTGTGGGACCCAGACCTGGAACCCGGTATGGGGGTAGCCATGCCGCTTTTAGCGGCATGGCTACATCCATACTCGTAATGAGGCCCACAGACTTTGAAGTACTCCTGATAATGCCTCTGTAAACCATGTAAACCATGAATAATGGCACAATTCGTCAAATATATACATACATTGCTACATGCATTGTCTATTGCAGATGTATCAATACAAGCTTGGATCACATCTTTACTTAAGTAACTATTGATAAATACAGCAGTATCCATCAACAGCTACTTAAAGAATCCTGTTATTGCTGCAAGTATCCCATTACTGCAAATGTTCCGTGCTTAATAAGGCTTGTTTGACATGGACACATATCTCCAACTACATCGCTAAGAGGAAGAGATCATTCCATATTGGGATCATGCAAATCAAATTGTAGACCCAGTAGATACACCAGAAGAACTCTTTTTGAGGTCCAGTATAAGCGGTTCAGGATAATGGATTGTGCCAAGCCAAAATAGTTTATCTGTTTGCTTTCATGGTCGATACTCTGGATTACCCATCTTACTTCATTAGTTGTACTGGAGATGACCAAAGCATTGATAGACTTAATTTCTGTCTAGTAGACTAGCCAAAACACACGTGTCGGCTGGGTGGTCTGAATCAGTTCCAATGTCAATATATCACTGTGTAAGGGACGTACATTTTACCCAGTGGTCGACATGCATGAAAAGAAGTCGTGCAAAGTGAAATTATAGAACAAGTGTTTGATATTTGAAGGTATTATGGTAAGTTGCATTAAAAGAAGTTGCCAGGAGAAAACCAGGTACTAATAAACTTTGTGATATACAATAAACGTTCAATATTCTTTTTTTTTTGTTTAGTGATTTTATTGTAATACATGTCTCATATAATACTTGAGATCATTCAATTCAACAGCAGTCTTAATAGGCATATATGTACAAAGGGATATACATTTAGACAGGATCTATAAATAGGTACTTGTTATCAGTGAGCAGGTGAAAATCCAATTCATAGAATTCAGCGCACAAGTGGCGCACAGTGTGCGCTTGCGAATCTCTGAGCCAGCCACGTGCGCTAAAATCCATTTCCGCGCACAGCGTATTCATGGATTTTAGCTACCAAAACCAGCCGTGGCGCACAGTGGTGCAGCAACCTTGCAGCAGTGCCAGTTACGCCCCCAAGAACGGCCCTTGCGCAAGAAAAAGCCATCAAAATCCCCAATCCAGCGCAAAGGGCTGCGCTAACCCTGTACCAGTATACAGGGCTGCCACACAGCACACGGCAAGCAGGGAACGTGTATTACTGGGGTTCGTGGGAAGTCTCACACGCGATAGGCCCTGTGCGAGTGGGGTACGTGTATTCCTGCGGTGCGTGGGACATTTCACACGTGATCGGAGCGGGGTACGTTTAAATCGGGGGTGCGCGGGAAGTTCCACACACGATTGGCCCTGTGCGAGTGGGGTACATGTATTCCTGGGGTGCGCAGGAAGTTTCACACGCGATAGGCCCTGTGCGAGTGGGGCACGTGTATTCCTGGGGTGCGCGTGAAGTTTCACACGTGATAAGCCCTGTGCGAGTGGGGTGCATGTATTTTTGGGGTGCACGGGAAGTTTCACACGCAATCGGAGCGGGGTACGTGTAAGTTGGGGGTGCGCGGGAAGTTCCCCACGTGATTGGTCCTGTGCGAGTGGGGTACGTGTATTCCTGGGATGACCGGGAGGTTTCACACGCGATCGGAGCGGGGTATGTGTAAATTGGGGGCGCGCGGGAAGTTCCACACGCGATTAGCCCTGTGCGAGTGGGGTACGTGTATTCCTGGGGTGTGCAGGAAGTTTCATACGCGATAGGCCCTGTGCGAGTGGGGTACATGTATTCCTGGGGTGCGCGGGAAGTTTCACATGTGATCGGAGCGGGGTACGTGTAAATCGGGGGTGTGCGGGAAGTTTCACATGCGATAGGCCCTGTGCGAGTGGGGCACGTTTATTCCTGGGGTGTGCGGGAAGTTTCACACGCGATAGGCCCTGTGAAAGTGGGCTGTGTGTATTCCTGGGGTGCGCGGGAAGTTCCACACGCGATCGGAGCGGGTATGTGTAAGTCGAGGGTGCATGGGAACTTCCACACGCGATTGGCCCTGTGCGAGTGGGGTACGTGTATTCCGAGGTGCGTGGGAGGTTTCACACACGATCGGAGCAGGGTACGTGTAAATCGGGGGTGCGCTGGAAATTCCACACGCGATTGGCCCTGTGCGAGTGGGGTGCGTGCATTACTAGGGTGCGCGGGAAGTTTCACACGCGATAAGCCCTGTGCGAGTGGGGTGCGTGTATTCCTGGGGTGCGCAGGAAGTTTCACATACAATCGGAGCGGGGTACGTGTAAATCGGGGGTGCACGGAAAGTTCCCCATGTGATTGGTCCTGTGCGAGTGGGGTACATGTATTCCTGGGATGCCCGGGAGGTTTCACACGCGATCGGAGTGGGGTACGTGTAAATTGGGGGTGTGCAGGAAGTTCCACACGCGATTGGCCCTGTGCGAGTGGGGTACGTGTATTCCTGGGGTGTGCAGGAAGTTTCGCACACGATAGGCCCTGTGCGAGTGGGGTATGTGTATTCCTGGGATGCGCGGGAAGTTTCACATGCGATCGGAGCGGGGTACGTGTAAATCGGGGGTGCGCAGGAAGTTTCACACGCAATGGGCCCTGTGCGAGTGGGGTACGTGTATTCCTGGGGTGCGCGGGAAGTTTCACACGCGATAGGCCCTGTGCAAGTGGGCTGTGTGTATTCCTGGGGTGCGCGGGAAGTTTCACACGCGACCGGAGCGGGGTACGTGTAATTCGAGGGTGCACAGGAACTTCCACACGCGACTGGCCCTGTGCGAGTGGGGTACGTGTATTCCGGGGGTGAGTGGGAGGTTTCACACACGATCGGAGCAGGGTACGTGTAAATCGGGGGTGCGCGGGAAGTTCCACACGCGATTGGCCCTGTGCGAGTGGGTACGTGTATTCCTGGGGTGCGCGAGAAGTTTCACACGGGATAAGCCCTGTGCGAGTGGGGTGCATGTATTCCAGGGGTGAGCGGGAAGTTTCACATGCAATCGGAGCAGGGTACGTGTAAGTCGAGGGTGCGCTGGAAGTTCCTGTTAGGGAGAATTCTCTGTTTAGGCTGAATTTCCTAACCTAGTGAGTCCCCCAGCAGCTTTGCTGGATTTCTGGAGTTTGTTTTTTTCCATCCTGCCAAGAGTGGGACTCTTTTCTCCCGCTCTTGGACATGTATGTGTGTAATTCCTTTGAATGTCAATGTGTTCTATGGGCTATGGGGTCTTTTACTCCATAGGGTCTCATATGTTTTTCTATGTGTGTTACACCGCACCCTACGTGCCGTAGCACTGGGGCGTCCTAGCGGACACCCACCATAGACTCCATACCCGGGGACTGACTACTGTCTCCCCGGGCATGTAAAGTCACCATTGGCTTTACTAGACCTAAATTTACTAACAGAACTAGTACAGACCATCTTATTGTGGACGTACTAGTAGGGGTAATTCGATTACTCCTGGATCTGTTACTCGAGGGGGCCCTGTTCCGTCCCCGATCGTCGAGTTTTGGCTGGTGGCAGTGGAAACTACTTGTTATGTTCGACCCCGAACATAACCCTATGGGATTCGTCCCATTGTTGGAGATTGATACTTTTCCTCGTTAATCTCTAACGTACCACCGGTCTACTTATCATAAATAAGTTTATCGGATGGTATTTTCTGCCAGAACTCGGTTTTTAAAATGGAGTCTGTGTTCGTCTCTGTGACTCCTAAACCAAAGGTTGAGTGTCATGATGCCCGCTCCCGGAGAGCCGGTTCAAGCCCTGTGTCCCCGAAAGCGGACATCCAGTCCCCAAGGAAGGACCCAGCAACCCCATATAGGGGCCCTTTGGACAGTGTCCTGGCGCCTATGGCGCCAGGCTCATAAAAGACCTCAGTCCTGGCGCCATAGGCGCCAGGCTCATTATGGAAGTGCTTGGGTGCACTTACCTGATGCAGACCATGCTGCAGGATCCCAGCCTCCTTGAGGCCTGAAAGGAACTACTTTACTTGTGGGACTAATTTACCATCCGGGTGTGGTCAGGGAAGGATACATACCTGATTGGAGGAAGGATACATACCTGGAACTTCTTCCAAGGCTATTTAAACCCCACCCGAACAGCCACACGTGCTTCGCGTTGTTCTGCATCTAGCAGCTGGATGCTCACCGTGTCTGCTCCTGCATCCGGACTTCTGCCACGCCTGCCAGCATCCTGGATCACCTGCAAAGGAAGAGAAGAAGAGAACAGAAGAAGGAAAAGTCCTTACCTGCTAAATCCGCATCCCGGAGACATCTCGCCGACAATCCTGAAAAGGAAGACTTTTATTTAAAAGCTCATCGCGTCGATCGCTGCAGCGCCACATTCCACTCACCTTTACAAGGCGCCTCCATGTTCAGCAGCGATCATCCGGATTTGCAGTCACGCCCCAGCGCCTAGGGAGAAAAAGACCAGAAAAAAAGGTGCGAGAGAGAAGGGAATAAGGAAAGCTAAATCTCCATGTTAAGACTTACCTGTTGATTCATTCCCTCTTCATTTCGGGTCCACGCTGCATCCTGGCATTTCCGGACCCCGGCCCCTAAGGGGAAAAAGAGACTTCATTGTTAATGAGCGAATGAAAAGACATTACCAAAAAACGCTCATTAAAGACTTACCTGATTTCTACAAGGATTTCACCTCTCATCTCGGGTCGGTGCCTGTTCCCCGGCATTCCGTACCCCGGCCTCTATGGGGAAAAAGACACTAGCATTAGTACATTAATGCATGGACACAAGGGGAACCTCTTATCAAAAAACTTACCTGGATGCCAAGCAAGTTTGGTTCTCACCAATCCGAAAATCCAGTGAAGTAACTGGATACCAACGCGCCCCTGCATCAGAAGCAGGATGGAGAGCTCGTCCTTCCAGACCCTAAGGTGAGACGCTACGAGGAATCACAGAATGGTTTCGAGGAGGGTGAGAGGGGAAAGTGGGAGGCTGATTGCATTACCCTGCAGACAGTTAATCCCCTATGTTCGCCTACAGAAGGATACTTCTGCGAGCCAGACAAGCCAGATTTGGGGGCCCGGTGCAGTCCGTCTTCCGAACCCTGCGCATCACCTTAGAAGAGGTCACAGCAGCGCGAACCAGGCCAGCGCCTCTGTGGGAGTCAGGTGAGCGTTACAGAACGCAAAGCCTTCCTACAAATACCCACCCAGGCGCTATGGAAAGTTCTGAGACTGATCAGTTGGCCCAATTACTGGGGGAATTACAGGCCGAAGTACATGCCGCTCGTCAAGAGACGAATGCCCTCAGGAGGGAATTAATAATATCAAAGGAAAGAACTGATGACCTGGCCAGACAGCTTTTGCAAGATCAAGCTGGGCAAACTCCTCTACCTGGTTCCGGAGGGAACCCCGCTCCTGTGGTTTCCAGTAACCCTGTGCAGATTAATCTACCTGGAAACATGCCGCTGGCCCCACCCGAACGCTTTGCTGGGGACCCCAAACGATTTGCCGTATTCATGAATCAGTGTCGTTTGCACTTCCTATGCAGACCTGGGGCCTTCCCTAATGATCAGACCAAGGTAGCCTTTGTATTGTCATATCTCAGCGGCTGCGCTGCCGATTGGTCAGTTCCACTGGTTACTCAAGATGACCCGATTCTCCGTGATTTTCAAAGGTTTCAAGCAAGCATGGAAAGGTTATTTGCTCGACACTCTCAGGGGCAGGCTCTGGATGACGAACTTCTATCCCTGTGACAGGGAAATCAGGACCTCCTATCCTATATTGCAACCTTTAATAGACTAATTGTGGAAACGGGATGGCCAGAGGATAAAAGAGTCACGTAGTTTTATCGAGGCCTACGTGGAGAACTTAAAGATGTCTTGGCCCAAGTTGTAAATCCTCCCCAAGAATGCACAGAGTATATAGACTTAGTGGTCCAATTGGATCACAGACTTCAAAACAGAAAAGCAGATTGGTCCAGGTTTGAGACCCGGGTGTTGGTCAAGACCCATGCTAATCCCAAGGGAGTTGATGTCTCTGAGCCTATGCAAATTGGAGGGGTTAAAGGACCCTTAACTCAAAAGGAACTTGAAATTAGGCGGCAGTTAAAATGATGTCTTTATTGTTGGAATTCTGGACACTTTCTATGAGATTGCCCGGCAAAACCGCCCCGAAAGGCGGTAGGAGCCGCTGATAAAAACCATGAAGACTCTGTTTCGGGAAACGACTCCGCCCGACAAGTGTAGGGGTCCGCTTGCCGAGCTTGAAAACGAACTCTCAGACCTCGCATTTCATTGTGCCAATGGTTCTCGTAGATCCAGAACAGCCTAAGCGGTTGCATGCAATAAAGGCATACATCGATAGTGGGGCTATTGGAAACTATGTGGATCGTGAATTGGTCTCTAGGATTAACCTCCCTCTCCGTCCTAAAACCAGCAAAGATGTCATCACCACAGTCGATGGAACTGAAATTGCCTCTGGACCGGTAACACATTCCACTACTGAGGTGACTCTTATTGGTCCAGACGGCCATCGGGAGGGTGTTGTGTTTGATGTAATCAAGGCTCCACAGTTTCAGTTTATTCTTGGAATCCCTTAGTTAGAGACACATAATCCTCGAATTGATTGGCGAGCTAAGAGAATAACCTTCCCGGATTGTACACAAACCTGCTACACAGAAAACCTGAAGATTAATCTAGCATCTGTAACCTCTGCTTCCATGCAACTACCTCTGGAATACCAAGACTTTCAGGACGTCTTCCAAAAGGAAGAGGCCAACACGTTACCTCCTCACAGATCGTACGATTGCCAAATCGATCTGGTGCCCGGTTGTCAACCCCCTTGTAGCAGGATTTATGCCCTTACTGAACCTGAGAATCTGCATTTGAGACAATATTTGGATCAATACCTAGCTAATGGTTTTATTCGCCCGTCAAAGTCCCCGGCATCCTCGGCTTTGTTCTTCGTGCCCAAAAAAGAAGGCGACCTTAGAACCTGTATTGATTACCGCGCATTGAACCAGATAACGGTTAAAAACCATTATCCTCTGCCTCTGATCCCTGAACTCCTTGACCAGGTGAAGGACGCTTGCATATACACCAAGTTAGATCTCCGGGGGACTTATCATCTGGTACGAGTTAAAGAAGGCGACGAATGGAAAACTGCCTTCCGTACTAAATACGGATTATTCGAGTACCAGGTGATGCCTTACGGATTGTGTAACGTGCCGGCTGCCTTCCAATACTTCATGAATGATGTCCTTCGGGAACTCATCGATGTTTGTGTTGTCGTATATATCAATGACATTCTGGTGTACTCATCTTTGGAATCTGATCACAGAAAACACGTCAGGGCAGTACTTGAAAAACTGCGCCAACACAAACTATTTGCTAAATCGGAGAAATGTGTTTTCCATACCACAGAAGTCGAGTTTCTAGATTTCATCCTGACACCCAAAGGAGTCCGAATGGACTCAAGAAAAGTGGATGCCATCCTCAAATGGCCATCACCTAGCTCTGTAAAAGGGGTTCAAAGCATGCTCGGCTTTGACAATTTCTATCGCAGGTTTATCCTGGAATTTTCACGCGTGGTACAACCCATTACTGCACTCTTAAGGAAAAATAAACGTTTCGAATGGTCTGAAGAAGCCGAGCAGGCCTTTCAGGATTTAAAAGCTAAGTTTGCCTCCGCACCTATATTGAAACACCCGCATCCAGATCTCCCTTATGTCGTCGAGACTGACGCATCCAGCCTAGCCATGGGAGCTGTCCTGTCCCAAAGAGATCCCGAAACCAACCAACTGCATCCCGTAGCATTTTGGTCCAGAAAATTCTCGGCACCCGAGGTTAATTATGCAATCACGGACAAAGAACTGTTAGCCATTAAGACCGCTTTAAAAGCCTGGCAGCATTATCTTCTTGGCGCTCGACATACCATCACAGTGATCACTGATCACCGGAATTTACAGTATTTGAAAACCGCCAAGGCTCAGTCATCATGGCAGCTCCAATGGGCTTTGTTTTTCGCTGAATTTGATTTCGTGATTACCTATCGACCTGGCTGCAAGAATGGCAAAGCAGACGCCTTATCCCGAATTGGAATGGGAGAATCTGATACAAACTCAGAACCAGTACCAATAATTCCCATACAGAGGATTCTAGGCATGTCTTCGTTACAGACGCTTGAAGAAATTCAAGCAAGACTGAAACAACTCCTGGACCCTACAACCTTACAGGATTGGATACAAAAGGGATCAGACTTTACCATAGATAATGGTTTACCTTATTTCCAAGGACGCTTATTCCTGCCACACAAGGAATTACACAAACTAGTTATTTCCGGTTATCATGATGCATTAATAGAGGGACACCCCGGTATTGCCAAGACAGAGGAAAAGGTGAAACGACAATTTTGGTGGCCGTCTTGGCGAAAAGATGTTAAATCTTTTGTCATGTCCTGTGGTGTTTGCGCCCAAAATAAAAGTCAAAAGAAAAGACCAGCCGGTCTCCTTCAACCTCTAGACATACCGCCAGCACCCTGGCACACCCTATCAATGGATTTTATTACGGACCTGCCTCCTTGTTCGGGGTACAATACTATTCTGGTAATTGTGGATTTGTTTTCCAAAATGGTCCACTTTATTCCTTTGAAAGGTTTACCTTCAGCTTCTGTCCTAGCCAAAGAATTCCTTGAAAATATTGTTCAGCTACATGGATTCCCATCTATACTAATCTCTGACCGGGGAAGCCAATTCATTTCCCACTTCTGGCGCAAATGTTGTCAAATGGCGCAGATCGACGTAAGATTATCGACCAGTTACCACCCTCAGACCGATGGTCAGACCGAGAGGACAAATCAGACCCTTGAGCGATACTTACGGTGTATGTTACAGCAATCTGAAAGCAACTGGAAAGACATTCTTTGGATAGCCGAATACGCATATAATAATTCGGTACACTCTGGAACTGGCCACAGTCCTTTTTATACTTTGTTTGGGCATCACCCTCGAACCTCAAACCTTGACTCACCTCAGAACCTCGGAATGCCTGCAGTAGAACATCTGCATTCTACAATTACCCAAGCCTTCAAAGAGGCAACTACGCATTTACAACAAGCCAAGAGAAAATACAAGGAGAATGCTGATCTACATCGGAGTGAAGCACCTCCGTATCAGATTGGGGATCAAGTGCGGTTAGCTACCAGACATTTACCACTCAAAGGGCCTCGAACTTTTAACCCAAAATATCTGGGACCTTATTCTATTACGGCAATAATTAACCCAGTGGCTGTTAAACTTGATTTACCAGCTAGTATGCGAATTCACCCTGTTTTTCATGTGTCACTTCTGAAACCCGTGGTACCCGGAAACCGACTACTCAAACCTCCAGAACCTATTCTAATAGATGGGGAGCCCGAATTCGAAGTGAAGAACATTTTAGACTCAAAAATGTTTAGGTCAAAACTGTTCTACCTAATTGATTGGAAGGGGTACGGACCTCAGGAGAGGTCGTGGGAACCCAGCGACCATGTGCATGCACCGCGATTAGTCACGAAATTCCACCGATTCTTCCCAGACAAACCAAAACACCCAGAGGGAACAACCTTGGGAGGGGCCTTGGGGGGGAGTGCTGTCATGATTTCCGCTCCCGGGGAGCCGGTTCAAGCCCTCCGTCCCCGAAAGCGGGCATCCAGTCCCCAAGGAAGGACCCAGCAACCCCATATAGGGGCCCTTTGGACAGTGTCCTGGCGCCTATGGTGCCAGGCTCATAAAAGACAGCAGTCCTGGCGCCATAGGCGCCAGGCTCATTATGGAAGTGCTTGGGTGCACTTACCTGATGCAGACCATGCTGCAGGATCCCGGCCTCCTTGAGGCCTGAAAGGAACTACTTTACCTGTGGGACTAATTTACCATCCGGGCGTGGCCGGGGAAGGATACATACCTGATTGGAGGAAGGATACATACTTGGAACTTCTTCCAAGGCTATTTAAACCCCACCCGAACAGCCACACGTGCTTTGCGTTGTTCTGCATCTAGCAGCTGGACGCTCACCGTGTCTGCTCCTGCATCCTGACTTCTGCCACGCCTGCCAGCATCCTGGATCACCTGCAAAGGAAGAGAAGAAGAGAACAGAAGAAGGAAAAGTCCTTACCTGCTAAATCCGCATCCCAGAGACATCTCGCCGACAATCTTGAAAAGGAAGACTTTTATTTAAAAGCTCATCGCGTCGATCGCTGCAGCGCTGCATTCCTCTCACCTTTACAGGGCGCCTCCATGTTCAGCAGCGATCATCCGGATTTGCAGTCACGCCCCAGGGCCTAGGCAGAAAAACACCAGAACAAAAGGTGAGAGAGAGAAGGGAATAAGGAAAGCTAAATCTCCATGTTAAAACTTACCTGTTGATTCATTCCCTCTTCATTTCGGGTCCGCGCCGCATCCTGGCATTTCCGGACCCCGGCCCCTAAGGGGAAAAAGAGACATCAGCGTTAATGAGCGAATGAAAAGACATTACCAAAAAACGCTCATTAAAGACTTACCTGATTTCTACAAGGATTTCACCTCTCATTTCGGGTCGGTGCCTGTTCCCCGGCATTCCGTACCCTGGCCCCTATGGTGAAAAAGACACTAGCATTAGTACATTAATGCATGGACACAAGGGGAACCTCTTATCAAAAAACTTACCTGGAAGCCAAGCAAGTAGGGTTCTCACCAATCCAAAAATCCAGTGAAGTAACTGGATACCAATGCACCCCTGCATCAGAAGCAGGATGGAGAGCTCGTCCTTCCAGACCCTAAGGTGAGACGCTACGAGGAATCACAGAAGGGTTTCGAGGAGGGTGAGAGGGGAAAATGGGGGGCTGATTGCATTACCCCGCAGACAGTTAATCCCCTATTTTCGCCTACAGAAGGATACTTCTGCGAGCCAGACAAGCCAGATTTGGGGGCCCGGTCCAGTCCGTCTTCCGAACCCTGCGCATCACCTTAGAAGAGGTCACAGCAGCGCAAACCAGGCCAGCGCCTCCGTGGGAGTCAGGTGAGCGTTACATTGAGCCCTTTGTTCCACTTTTGGCGGGCTCTGTACAGAGACCCTCCAAAGTGGTGCCATTCTGTCTGGGTTACCACAGGGGTGTGGGAGGGGGTTTAGGCACCCTGGACCGAGTTGCCTTGCCAACTACGGTCGCACTCTGGAGTGATTGGCCCAAGTGGTGAGCCTCCCGCTCACCACTTAGCATGTGTTGATTGACAGCTAGGCTGAATGAATGGGGGTTTTCTGCATAAAAGCAGGGCTTTTGGGACTGGATCTTCAGAAGTCACCACCGGACCTAAGAATCCTAAGAATCCGACGAGGGTAACGCTGAGCCGACCTGCACGACGACACCTCCGGTGGAGCCCTGCGGAACCGACTCCCCACTTCCCGACGACAGAGGAGATCTCCCTGCCGGAGAGTCTCTTCCCCTGACTGGTGGAAACAACCAGTCCCTTTTTGCTTTTTAATCGCCTCAGAACGCAGTGGTCGAATTGCCCGTGCAGAGCACCTCGGCAACCGGATAGCCACTACCCCTGTACCGTGACCAAAAGGTGGTGCCTTGTGACGGAGCACTCAGCGGCTGGTCTCTTCCCTGGTGGTGCACCGGACTTCACGTTTCTTCGACGATGAGATCATCTCTTGGCAAAGACCCGACGTGCATCCACCACCAGGAACAACTGCCCCCGCCGGAGCTGCCCTCCACAACAAGGTACCGTGTCCGCTGGCTTCCCTTTCGATCGGTTCGAGTGAGGTGTCTTAATCCTCTCCTTTCCGTTGGGTCGCCTCCAAGCTTTCTCACGTATTGTTCTGAACTGGTTCAATCTGCAGATAACAATTTGCCACAAAGACTCGAACGCATTTCCACTAGAGACTTTTGGGACACATCGCTTTGCCTCTCTCCGAGTGGGCCTGGCCTCTGAACTTTATGATCTATTGTGATTCTTGCCTTCTTGCGTTGCATTTTTCCCGTGAAGTATTGAACTGTGTTGCTTTCATAACCTGCCTATTCTTCTCTCCCGTCCTAACTAATATTAGAGTGCCATCTAGTTTGAGGCATACACCTCTGTCTGTAAATAAGTGGTGCCGGTAAAACCTAGACTTGTCGAAATATTGCTAGGGGGATTGATCATTTCTTCTTTGTAGAATAATTGTGTTTGATTTATTTGCTGTGATAGTGCCATAGTGTTTTTGATAGATGTTTCATTATAAATAAATACCTGAATATCTTTACACTGAGCCTTGTGGAGTGTTTGCTTGTTTTACTGTGAAGAATTGCCCTATTTTGTATACTCCACATATTGCTTAACTCTTCTTGAGGGAAGTCTGACTGCTCAGCTAAAGCTACCAACAGTGAATCTGTGTGGTGCAGACTGCTACCAAGTGGGTTTACTGCCAAACACCTGTAGTCCTAAATCTTTTGCAGTGGTCCCAGAGGGAACTGCACAGGTTTCCACCTAACAGTTCCCAACGTGATTGGTCCTGTGCGAGTGGGGTACGTGTATTCCTGGGATGCCCGGGAGGTTTCACACGCGATCGGAGCGGGGTACGTGTAAATTGGGGGTGCGCGGGAAGTTCCACATGCAAATGGCCCTGTGCGAGTGGGGTATGTGTATTCCTGGGGTGTGCAGGAAGTTTCACACGCGATAGGCCCTGTGTGAGTGGGGTACGTGTATTCCTGGGGTGCACGGGAAGTTTCACATGCGATCAGAGCGGGGTACGTGTAAATCATGTCCCCCAGCACCCCCACCCCCCAGCAGTCAGGGTCACCTGCCAGCAGGCCCCCACTCATGTCCCGCTCATGTCCCCCTGCACCCCCACCCCCCAGCAGTCAGGGGCACCTGCCAGCAGGCCCCCACTCATGTCCCACTCATGTCCCCCTACACCCCCACCCCCCAACAGTCAGGGGCACCTGCCAGCAGGCCCCCACTCATGTCCCCCAGCACCCCCACCCCCCAGCAGTCAGGGTCACCTGCCAGCAGGCCCCCACTCATGTCCCCCAGCACTCCCACCCCCCAGCAGTCAGTGTCACCTGCCAGCAGGTCCCCACTCATGTCCCACTGCACCCCCATCCCCCAGCAGTCAGGGTCACCTGCCAGCAGGCCCCCACTCATGTCCCCCAGCACCCCCACCCCCCAGCAGTCAGGGTCACCTGCCAGCATGCCCCCACTCATATCCCCCAGCACCCCCACCCCCCAGCAGTCAGGGGCACCTTTCAGCAGGCCCCCACTCATGTCCACCTATTGTCCCCTGCACCCCACCCCCCAGCAGTCAGAGTCACCTGCCAGCAGGCCCCCACTCATGTCCCCCAGCACCCCCACCCCCAGCAGTCAGTGTCACCTGCCAGCAGGCCCCCACTCATGTCCCCCTGCACCCCCACCCCCCAGCAGTCAGGGGCACCTGCCAGCAGGGCCTCACTCATGTACCACTCATGTCCCCCTGCACCCCCACCCCCCAGCAGTCAGGGGCACTTGCCAGCAGGCCCCCACTCATGTCCCCCAGCACCCCCACCCCCCAGCAGTCAGGGTCACCTGCCAGCAGGCCCCCACTCATGTCCCCCAGTACTCCCACCCCACAGCAGTCAGGGTCACCTGCCAGCAGGCCCCCACTCATGTCCCACTCATGTCCCACTGCACCCCCACCCCACAGCAGTCAGGGTCAACTGCCAGCAGGCCCCCACTCATGTCCCACTCATGCCCCACTGCACCCCCACCCCCCAGCAGTCAGGGGCACCTGCCAGCATGCCCCCACTCAGGTCCCCCAGCACCCCCACCCCCCAGCAGTCAGGGTCACCTGCCAGCAGGCCACCTCTCATGTCCCCCTGCCCCCACGTCATGACGATCCTCAATCATGGGCCTAATGGCCAGCCACTTCCCACTCCCTGCCACCCCAGCCCAAAGACGCAACCAAGTATTGCATCCACCCACATAGAAATGCCCATTACATGATACAACCTGAATGGCAAGTATGTAAATTAACACATGTCAGTCACACACACACAATGGGTGCAAGTGAATGTGAAAACCCACATCATGACATGCATGAAATCAATGAGAGAATACCACACACCGAAGTATGAAACAAAAATGCATTGAATCCAAAATGAATGTAATGAAAATAAAACACACAATAATGTGAAGAAGAAATGAAACGCAGCATGTCCAGAAAATAATCAAAAATATGAAATCAGAATCCAAAGAAATCCAAATGAAAATGTGTCCAAACTCTCAGTCCAACAAAGCAAATCCAAAGGAAAAAAATAAGTGAAATCCATTGCCCCAGGTGAAATGAAAAAAAAAAAAAAAATCCACTGTTCAACTATATACAAATCACCAATCCAGGGTCCATGAGCCCAACAAATGAAATGAAACCTACAAAAAAGACTACCTAATAAAGAACTCTATACAAAATTGTGGTGCATTGTCCAATCTCCCCAAAATAAACAAAAACAGAAAGGAAACCTAACACTATCTAACTATTTACAATGGCAGCGGGCTAGTCCGACGGCTCACTTATTGATGTCCCGGGCCAGGACATCATCGAACTCCCGCTCAATGTCCTGGAGGCGGTCCTCTTCCATGGCACCGAGGGTTCGCAGGGACGATGACATGTTCACCTCCAACTCCCTGCGAATTACCTCGAGGCACTCGGCCCGCCTCAGGGCCCTCCACATAGAGTTCTCCTCCCTGACCATTGTGAGCCGTGCCTCTTCCAGCCGCTACCGCTCCGCATCTATGGCATGGCCCAACCGCTGCCACACGGAAGACACTTGAAATCCGGGGTCCTCCTGCCCTATGGCCGATGCCTGCCCCTCCGATGTTGAAGGCCCCGAGCCATCATTGCTCCCACCATGTTACTGCTGCTGTGCCTGTGCCTGCACCCTGGCTCTTGCTGCCTGCATGTCCTCCTCCGGCTGGGGTGCAGTTGTCATGGTGGCCACCCCTGCTGGACGTCCGACTCCCGACTGTGGCAGGGATGTGTCCTCCACCAGCCTGGCTGCTGGGTCAGGGGCAGCTCCACAGGGTACCCAGGTAACACAGGGGTGGGAAGATGGCATGGAGGACGACTGGCGCGTAGGGGGTTCAGGTGAGGAGGGGGTCACAAGAAGGTCCAGCACACGTAGGAATCCATCACCGGTGACCCGTCCCAGTAGGTCAACGTGGTCAAAGAGGCATGCAAGACGATGTGCAGTCTCTCCACGAAAAGACTGCAGGTCACCTCGCATGCCCCGTTGACACAACGCTATCCCACTCAGGATAGGCTCAACACGGTCCCGGATAGCCACGTCTGCAGGGAGAGGAAGGCCAGTTGTTGTGCATTCATCCCCTCCCTGAAAACGGGTCTGGACGTAGGCATCTCTGCTGGTGCCAGATGATGGATTGACAGGATCAGGGACAGGATTACACACAGGCACCTCCGCGGCGGCCTGTGCTGCCTCCTGTCCCTGCCCCTGCACTGCAACACTAGCACCAGTGGAATCCCCACCTCCAGACCCCGTGTGTGTCCCTTCCGCGGCCTCCTCCTCCACCAAACCCCCCACCAACCTGGATGACTCCGTGCCATCTTCCGCCGTTGAACCCTGTGGGGTCTCAACTGCCCCTTATTCTGCCGAGGAGTCCACCTCCGACCTCTGCCTCTTGGACCTACCCTCGGCAGCTGTGGCCAGAACGCAGCACCAGACTCCTCACTTCCCAATGAGATGACAATCTGGGAGGGGAGCCGGGCCTTGCGTCTCCGGCTGGTGGTGCGATCCCTGCCGCTGTGCTCCACAGCAACCTCTCCACCCTCTTCATCAGTTGACGCTGCAGACAGGGAGAGATAAGACACAGATATCAGGGCACTGTACAATTGACTGATACACACATGACAGTTGCACATGATTGGCAGTGTCAAACTACAGACATGGCATCACACTCCACGACACACATGTCATTTCAACTCACACACATGAGCATTTCCACAGCAATATTGCACCAGGCAGCAACATCCATACACATACAACAGCATGAACAGCTGAAGGTGAGCCTGACATCACATGAAACACAGGGAGTGCACTAGACACGCACACACGCCACCACACTTACATGCATGTCTACATCTCCTCCAACTGTTGCAGTGATGCGATCACCATACATGTCACATCTGGCATTCAGCCTTCTACATATCAGTGTCACGTGCATCCAAGTTGCATCACAGTTGCACACTTGTCAAATACACACACATGCACATGTACACAGTGCCGATACATGCATCAGGAACCACCATCCATGTGTGACACCACAACCATTCCAATGTACATACACAGAAATTCAAACATGTGTGCTACCACACCTGCATTTGCACAGCATGCTTACCAACACATACACCATTGATGTGTCTTACACCTAAGAGGACTCACATGTGGCAGCCTCATGCCCCTGTTCATACACATCCCTACATGGCCCTACGAAAACACATGTGCAACCTGCACACTACTGGCACACCAACACACGCACAGCGTCCAATCAGTATGCATGTACACTTACCGCTCAACTCCAGATGGGTCTGCCTCTCAAGGACCTGGACATGGAGCGCTGGGCATATGTCTTCCAGGAACCTCATCTGGTGGTCAGACAGGTGGCCTCAGCGCCCCTTGGCATCCGCTGCCTTCAAGAGGCGCCGGGCCTTGATGAGGGTCCTGGAGCTGAAGTCCTCGCAGCGCTTCTTGACATGTTGTAAGTCGCGGACTGCCACCCCCTCCGCGTTGATGGCAGTCACGATGTCCATCCAGATCCTGGTCCATCCTTCATTGTCGGCGCGCAAACTTTCAAAGAGGGCATCATACTGCCCCAGGACTTGCTCCACCAGGACACCAACTTCCCTGGCACTGAAGCTGGTGGCCCTCTGCCTTTCAGGCTTGGGGTTGCCAGTGGTGCCAGATGATGTTGTGCCTGACATGGCAACCCCAGAGGCAGGAGTGGATGGGCAACTGGGTCCTGGGGCTGGGCTGTGGAGTGATGGTATCCCAGTCGGGAGTCTTCGGTTCCAGCAGGGGTGGTCACAGCAACTGCACCCCTGGCTGACATCCAGGCAGCAAATAGAAGGGCACGTGGGCAGCAGGCAGCAGCAGATAGCAGGTGGGAGCATGCTCAGGGATCTGGGGGGCAGTAATTCGGCCTTCTGGGCAGGAGCCTGGTCTTCCATGTGTTGTTGTGTGGCCAGCTTGATACGGAGTGATTTGGCACGTGAAAATCTTGCACGTCAGCGTGTAATTCGAGGAAAGGCCCTTCGCCCGTAAGCGCATCAGCACACGTAGGCGGTTTCATTGGACCAAAGGCCCTTAGCGCGTAAGCGCTTCTGTGACGTGACTCGTGCGGGTGTTTCCCTCGTGACGTGGCAGCGCGTGTGGAAATACTGCATGTCCACGTGTGGATGCGTGTAATCCGAGGAAAGTGCCTACGCGCGTAAGTGACGTGACACGCGCAGGCATTTCCATCAACACGGGTGCATGTTCATCGTACACGTCCAAAAACTGCACGTCCGAGTGTCAGCTCGTGTAATTGGAGGAAAGGGCCTTAGCGCATACACGCGTAAGTGACGCTGTACGTGTGGGCCTGTTTTAAAAGGTACATAGGACCCCATTCCCTTGTACGTGCTTTTCTTGGAGAGCGAGTGGGTGAATTCAGTACTTCTTGTCGTTTCACACGCGATTACTTCACAGCGTTTCAAGTTCAAACTCCCTGTTACCTCTGACAGCGTTCTTTATTCTTTTTGGGCCTGTTTCCTCAAACAGCGTTCACTTCTTCTTTTGTCCTGTCTCCTCAGACAGCATACAATTCTTCTTTTGGCGGGGGTGTTGCCAACGCACACACGCGCGTCTTTTTCACATTCTTTTTCCAGGCAGACGGTGATTTGCGCACGTATTTACCAACTGTGCTTGCCCCATGTGTCGCGTACCCCTTCAGAGGTCATTGTAGGCTGCGTGTATTACGCGTACGCTTATTTTTGTGTTTCTGGGTGCACAGCGTAGTGCGGGTTTATTTTTTCACACACGTGGTCTACGAGGGGTTGCGTGCACGTTATTTTTTGATTTTGGGCTGCCTGTGCTTTGCATGATCCGTCATCTTCCCCCAGGGTTCACAGACAGCCTTGTTAGAGCACTAGGGTACAAATTCCATTTAGTACCCTACCCCCTTCACCCCCAATTGCCGAGGACATAGTTTACTGCTACTCCCATACGCACAACACCATCAGTGCCATGGTTGGGAGGCGACCAAGCGGTAAGGGAGTCAAAGGTGGCCGACCTTCAAAAGGTGGGTGTGGTGGGCATGGTAGTGGACGTGGCTGGGATTTGCAGGGTGCCCCTAGACCCCATGTGTGGAGGACCAATCAGGGACACCCATGCCCCCCCATGGGTGAGGGAAAGGTGGCTGACACCATCCCAGCTCATCCCTTGTTGGACCAGCCCATTGTGGCACCTGACCTGGCACAGGATGACTCCCAGACTGACTTCCAGGTGAGCAAGTCTAGGCCACGTGTGGCGGTGCAAGTTGGTGTCACCAAGCCACGTGGATCTGGGGCAGCTATGTCATCTGCTGCCCTAAGTAGGCAGGGTGGAGAGGCTGCAGGGGCAGCTGCAACTCCATCCACCCCAGCTCTGAGTCTCCCAGCCAGGACAGTGTTCGTCCAGGTCCATCAAACTGACGTTCCCCCTGCCAACATCACACTTCTGCCAATGCCTTTACCAAGGCCTATGGTCATTGTGCATTCGCATACTCCTTCTACCCAGGCCACTGGTGCTTCTGCCCCTACTGACCAGAACGGCATAAGCCACTCAGGCTCCGCTCCACCTTTGAAAAAGAGTAAGAAGGGTGCTCTGGCACAACAGGCTGAGACTCCAGACCATCGCGGACCGCATAAGTGCCCTTGGATTTGTGAGGCGCACAGCTGATGATTGCTACAAGCGGTGGAATGACCTGAAACACAGAGCAAAGGACAAGCTGGCCTCAAATCATGCCACTACTCTGGTGACTGGCGGTGGGTCTCCACAAGAGGACAATAATCTCACTGAACATGAGTCTGTTGCTGGGACCTTCGTCACAGAGGAACAGATCCAAGGTGTGGGAGAACTACCTGATTACGACGCATTGTCCGGTGAGTGCCCATGCGTGTGTGTGTAATCCGTGTGTATGTTGTTTGGGTGACGGGTTCTGATTGAGTGCCAGGTGAGGGTGTGTACTCCTGAGTGTTATGGGTCACCCATTTGCTTCCTCCCATACATTCACATGCCTTGGATTTGGGTATGACTGTATCCCTTCTGCCCACAGTTGCCAATTACGCCCAGATTCGTGCACTTTACCTTGAACTGTCATCTTGCAACTACATTGTTCAGATTTTGTAAGTGTTCATTCTGGCTGATTGTTTCCACTCTCCCATTTTTAGTACGCATTATTCTGCCCTATTGCAACATATGTGATATGGTTTGGTCATTGTTTACAGGCCACACTGGGCCACTACTTTTACCTGGTTATGTTTATGATTACACCATTCAGGCCGATGGAGTATTGGGCTGCCAACATTTTATATTAGGGTCTGTTTGCATGTGGAAGATGACAGATGTTTCCTGTAATGTTAAAGTGACCAACCATTGATCAGCCCGCAATGACTGTGTTATTGGACACTGGATGTGTTTCAGTGTGTGGCACATGCATATTTTTCAACACTATTCAGCATCAATCTTCGCATCATGTCGATGTGACATGGATGTGTGACACTACTCATTCACTGACATATTGCTGTAGTTTTGTAATTTACCGTGGCTATGCTACATGATATCTGTGTGGTGGCATGTGTCATGTATGTTTATTGGACATGCCACTCACAGCCTGATGTGTGATTCCAGTGCTACCCAACATGCTGCAAATGTGTTGCATTTCCATCTTGCTCTCCCCAGTGTCTGCCTTTTTGACTCCACTTCCAACTCTTTGACAGTGCATGCATAGCAGGGTTATAGTCATGTGGGACATGTGTAAATCATGTACTGGATCTCTGGCTTGTCACAGCCTATGAGTTTGCTATGGTGCTCATGTTTCCATTTATTGTCTATCATGTTTTTGCAGGTGATGACACACTTGGTGCTGTTGAGGTTGAGGAGATGGTGCAGACCCAGGAGGAATCTCAGATGCGACCAGGCGCCAGTGGGGGACGTGGTGTGGTGGTGGGTGAAAACCCAATGTTACTGCAGACCATACTGTCCAGGGGTTCCTCTGGGTGCGCCTCCCCAGACCTCTATTCAGGTACTGAGTCGGATGATGAGACTTATTTGCCGTCGCAGGTAAGTGTTTCTGGCAGGGATTCTGTTCTGTCCAACCCACCTGCACCAGGGGTAGAACCCTTTATGGGTATGTCAGCATTGGTAAGTCCGCCATTGGCGGTTACGGATGCAGGGTCACACTCCACAGCATCTGATCCTGTTCCTGGGCCAGCAGATCAGAGGGGGAATGCAGTCCTGCAGCCTCAGGAAGTGCCAGCACAACAAGGTGCAGATCGCCTTGCCCCAAACAGGTGTGGTGCCCGTCGACGCGGTGGCCGTGCGCCACCAGGCAATACTGTATGGGAAAACTCCATGTACGGTATGGCAACCCGACAGGCAGCATCAGTAGAAATGATGGCTCAGGCAATGGAGAGGGTGGCCACTTCCATTATCCCCCCTGAAAGGCAGATGGAGCAACAACAGCAGGCAACAGACTCCATTTGCCAATCACACAGGGAAGACATGTTGGCGTCCAACAGGGACCGACGGGCGGCACTGGAGACTCTGCGCAAATCCATTTCAATAGAGTCCCAGGGCCACAGGGAAGCCCTGATGGTAGAACTCCGTAACTTCAGGCAGGGTCTGCTTGAACTTGAACAGCAGCTGGAGCAGCTCACACGTTCGCTCTCAGTTGAGCTGCATACAGCACGTGAGGAGATCCGGACGAGGCCATGCATGCAGAAATGCAGTCAACCCGTGATGTGCTGCATGAGAATCTTCGCACTTTAATCCTCCAGAATCAGACCTTCCAGACCTGCATGCTTGCTGCCATGGAGGACCATACCAGGGATTTGCGTGGGCTGCCTCCCATAGTGCCACTGCCTCCTGATGCAGCAGCAGAGGATGAGCAGGGAGACAGCAGTTCTCCCACAATGGAATAGCCGTGCAGGCCATGAACCCAAGGAGGTTTTTTTTTTCTTTTCGCAACTTCCACGCAGGTGGGTGTTGGTGTGCACCCTGTCCTTGAAACTCCTGGGTGGCCTCCCCCACCCTCCCTTGCCCCCACATGGCCATTTTCGATTATTTTTTTTACAGTGTGTTGCCTTGTGTGGCTCCTGTGGGCATCCACTGTATTCCGGCTGGGCATTTGCAGGCTTGTCCTGAGTTTGGGTTAGATGCTTGGGTTTGTGAGACATACACCCCTCCTGCTTCCCATTTCCATGGGCTTGCAAAGGGTGTGACCAAGTGACAGTGAATTACACAGTGATGTTGGGCTCCCATGAGCTGTGTCGGCAGTCTGTAGTCAATACTGTGTAGACATCCCTAGTGGATATTGTTGTTGTATTGTACACTGCATGGTGTATTGATATGTGCTTGTGCATCCATGTCTTCCTCCTAATCTGCAGGTTCCTTCCTCATGTCTTCGCAAGGCCGTCTACTTTGCAAATGCAGTTCATGTTGTATGCAGTACACTGAGACATTTGCATGGCAGCAACACTCTATAGTTGTAAGGGGTCGATGTGCTGACGTATTCAGGTTGTAAGACCACCACTACTTGAACTTAGTACTGTCATGTTTTTGCATTTTTCCATGGTGTGTTGCAGCATTGTGTTGGTGGTAAGTATTTGGTAATGTGTGCTGTTAGTTATACATTACTGGGAGCATATTGTGTGTGGGAAGTTTCCATTAGGGACAGTGTACTTTGTGACACTTGTGTCAGGTCTTGTGCATTGCTTTGTTTGCTTTCACATTGCATGACATGCCATGGTGTGTTTGGTGGTGGAGCTGGGGAGGGGTTGGGTGACATGGCGCTGTTCTCATGTTGTATTTAGCAAGGGGGCATGAATTTCGCAGCATAGATATATGTCTTTTGATGACACAGCATTGGTGGTGTTTGGATAGGTAGGGATGCACACAATGTAACACTTCCAGGTGACCAATCTCAGGATGGTTTGGTTGTGACAGTTGAGTGTCCCTTATGTCATCATCATTGATTGTCTGCTGGTATGTGCCAGTCTGTGTGCACTCCACAGGGGTGTGATTTTAGGTGAAGTAATTAGCCACCAGCTGCGTACGGGCTGCCTCACCACGTGCACTTTCCCCTCCCATGCGCAGCGGGCGTGCATGTGGTTGGGGATGTGGGGCACCACCATGTCCACCGGCAGGCCCCGGCGTGTTGCAACGTTGTGCAGGACACATGCTGCCACTATGATCCTGCACACTACTGGGGGAGTGCATAACAGCTGCCCACCAGAGCGGTCAAGGGAGCGAAAGCATGACTTGAGCACTCCGAATGTGCGCTCCACTATGCCCCGGGTTGCAATATGGGCTGTGTTTTATCTTACCTCGGGTGGCGTGGTGAGGTTCTGAATTGGCGTCTTCATGTGGGTGCTCAGAGGGTAGGCACTGTCCCCTGGGGAGGTGGTGATGGGTATCATTAGTGGGGTTGTGACATTACTCAGTATCTGACATGCATGCATGTGCGGTGGCATTTATACTCACCAAGCAGCCATGTATCGCCATGCCGCCCAGCTTCTAGGTACCGGTTTAGGGTTGACATTCTGTAAATGAAACTGTCGTGGGTGGACCCTGGATAGTTGGCATATACTGAGGTGATGATTCCCTTGGCATCACATACTACCTGCACGTTGATGGAATGCCAGTGCTTGTGGGGACGTAGAGCCACATGGGTGCAGTCAATGGCACCTAGCACTTTGGGGAATTGTGCCACCCCATAAAAATCCTGGACGGCAGACTGCCTTTCTGCAGGTGTTCTGGGCAGGTATATGTACCTGCCGACTGATGGGCATGCAGTCATGATGTCTAACACCTGGTGTAGGCAGCATGACTGCATGGCCTGTGACACTCTCCCCCTACCCCCACTATAGCACTTGTCTGCTGAAATGATCCAGTGGCCAAGAAGTGCAGTACATTGAGGACCTTCTCCAGGGGGGTGAGTGCTTGGCAGCACAGGGTGGGTGATGTGAGGTCACCCTCCCATTCACTCACCAGGTCGAGAATTATGTGAGGTGGAAACCTGTACCTCCCATACACCTGGCCATCAGGCATCCCAAAAAGGCTGGTTCTGGGTGTAAAAATTCTGGGCCTGACTATACTCCTCCTCCTCCTGCGGTATCCCACGACCACTGCTGCTAGGAATGGTATATTCATCTTGGCGTCTGTGCTTGTTTGTTGTTTGCGCACACTTTCATGCTGCGCGGGGCCATGTACGCCTGCTTCCTGCTGGCGTACGTGTTTCCGGATTGGCGTATCTTTTTTGGCGCACGCATTAGCCCCGTTCGATTCCATGAATACGTGTTGAAGGCGCGCATGTGGGCGTTCCGCGTATTTGCCTCCTGTACTTCCCCCGTGACACCCACATTTTCATGCGTTGTTCCCCATTCCGCGTGTTACACCCCCTGTTCCGCCTACTTTTGTTGTGTGCGCTGCGCTATGTGCACTTTTGCTATGCGCTTAGCGCACGCTGTTTGGAGATGTGTGCGCCAGCCTGCGCCATGCAGAATTTTAACGCACATTCAGGGATTTACAAGCACACAGACTTCCATGAATCGCTGTGCACGGGTTTCGCTGCGATTTTCGCAATTGCACTGTGATTCGCACGCTTTCACACGCTTGCGCCAAAAATTTCAGCGCACGTTAATTCCATGAATCGGCCAAAGTGTCACATCAGGGCTAAACTCTTAAATTGAGGACCTAGCTGATTCAAGCAATTCTAATGAGATAATAGAAAAACATATAGAGGAATATTTTTTAAGATACATTTAAACATTTAAACAAACAAGGGTAATCAACAACACAGATAAGGCAAGAGGTCCATACATACTGGGAAATATAAAATATACCTGAGCAGCATACTGATATTAATGTATTATATTAGTTTAAACACAATTACATGCAGTCACATTAAGTAAAATGTACAGAAAAAAAGTGGATTAAAGCAGAAAACTAGTTGAACAAATGCAATTTCATTTAATAGTGAGCAAATGCAGATGGATTACTAGAATTACATTCTTCTATTCCATGAACATTGCAAGTATTATTCCACCAGACAGATACTGTGATTTTTTAAAACGTTTTTCCAAGTTGATATGATCAGACAAATTGCCATTACAATAAATACATCATAACCATTGCATTAAAATACAGACTTCCTAATAAAATATTGGAAAAGGTATGTGGGCATCAGCATGGCAGATCCAATTTAAATGAGTTGACACTAATGTCCAGAAATGTTTCACAAAAATACAATCATAAAACAGATGCTTAATTGAACCAATACTGGCATGACATGACCAGCAGTTTCCATCAGCTGCTAGTTTCAACTTCGATATTTCCAACGGAGAAATGAAGGCTCTGTGAATGAAGAACGATAATGCTTGAGTTGTATTAGCTGATGGAGACACTTGTTTGACTTTCTGCCAGGCATGAGACCATTTCTCACATTGAATTTCCATACTGCACTTCACTTGGCCATTTATTTCCCTGTAGTCTGTTAGCTACAATTAGCCAATAAAAGTTTGAAGCTCAAATATATTGCTATATTTGAGTAAGCCACAGTAACATGAGGTGAGGCTTTCCGGGTCAGTATACTTACGCCTATTGTGTCTCATGATGTCTGCATGCCTGATGTAGCCCCCCATAACATGAGGTGGGGCATGTCAGTGATGACTCAAACCAGCAGCCGTTACATTGCAATCCTAATGCATATTCTTGTGCCAATAATCTGTAAACAAGCACTTACTGTAACAAGCACCTAGATGCCTCAGTTCTTGGTGCGCTGAAATCAATGGAAAAATAAAATAAATAATTAATAAATAAATAATTAAATAGGCACACGTCATTTTAATTTGTACTGCTCAGGGATTGTTGTATTATTTTCCACTAACAGCAGAGTATCATCAATGCATGCATCCATAAGTTTAGAATATTGGTAATAGTCCAACTCAAGAGGGCAAATCTTGTCTTGAATATATTGAAAGAGAGGGGATTGCGGCCCATGAAAACCCAATAAATATTCTTGATGCCTTTTTTCAGTCAGGGTTTTGAAAGAATGGCTCTACCATTTAACGTGATTTTGTTATTACACCTGAGATAAGGTGAAAGGGAGTTAGATGGATTGTCAATATGTGAGAAAAGACAATCTTTGAGTGTTGTTGTTGTTTACTTGGTCGGATTACAAAAAACATACAGCGATTTATTAAAAAGGAACACAAGATCATTAACCAATATCGGTTGAGTGATTTCCCTTTCAGTCAGGGCCAAGCAGAAAAATCAACATAGGTGTCATTGAAAAACCAAAATTGAGCTTGCTTGATTACAAATGCTTCATGATAACATCTGAAATTGGGAAATTTACTTCCACCATGCTCTTGAGAGTTGCATAGTTTCTTTAAGGAAATTCTTTTTTGTTTTTTTGCAAGCCCATAGGAAGCTACATAACATGGAGTTGATATGTTTAAAAAAGGAAAATGGCAGTGGAAGAGGAAGCATCTGCAATTCAAATAAAATAAAATAAAATAATAGGAGCTGGCATCATTTTAATGGATTGAGTGTGGCACACCAGGTTAAATATAGTCGATACTAAGAGGCAATTGAGTTTCTAATACATTTCAATAGATTACCAACATTAATTTTGATGTATATTTCAACAGAGGAGGAGAACAGAATTCCCAGACATTTAATATGGTTTTGACACCATTTAAGGCCTAAGAATTTTAATTTGTGCTTCAGACACTATGGATTTAGGGGTAAGAGTTCTACCTTTTCAATATTAAGCTTATATCCTGAGACATCACAGAATAATTGAATACGTATTAGCAAGGTTATTAAGGTTATTTGTTTTGCGTCCACATATGATGTAACTTTAACTGCCAAGTTCCCATATATCATTCCAGGTTTGAAGGGACACCTTTTTATAAGCTCTAGCAGGGTTCAATAGAGAGAATGAAGAGGATGGGTTATAAGGATCATCCCTGGCAATTGCCTCCATGTAATGAGAAATCGGGTGAAAATTGGCCATTCATAAAAATGGATGTTTTAGGACTTGAATATATTGATTCACAGGGGAAATATAATTCTGGCCAAGACCCTGCCATTTAGGTGATTCAAATAAAAAATCCGCCTCATCCATATCAAAAGCTCTCTCAGCATCTAAAGCAACTGCAGCATAGCCATCCTTTAGATTGTGAATTTTTTTGACACCATGTAATAAATTAAATAGTAACCCAGTATTGGCAGTCATAACAGACCCTTTAACAAACCCCCTTGTTGGGGGTTAAATATTTTGGTGAGAAGGATTCAACTCTATTAGATAATACTTTCACAAGCATTTTGCAATTTATTTTGATTATTGAAATCAGTCTGTAATTCTTATGGCACATTCTGTCCTTACCCACCTCATGGAAATGAGTGAGCAGTACATGAGAATAAGAGCCTTTAGTATGTCCAATATGTTAAAGGTGTGAGAATAATACAAACAGTATCTGTCCCTGGTGCTTTACCCTTATAAAGATCCCTAATAGCCTTTTGAGTTTCATCTATATGTATGGGCTCTTCTAAGGGACTCAAGTCTACTTCGGGCTAAAAATGCCTGCCCACTGAATGGGAAAAGTACTTTTGTCTAGGTAACCATTGTTATTTTCAGACTTGTATAATTCCTTATAACATTTTATAAAGTCCTTTATCAGAAGAAACCACTGTATCATGGATATCTATAATAAATGCAATTCTGCTCATATCTGTTTTATATTAAAATACGAGGTGATTGCTTTGTTGAATGCCTGATAGATTTTAGATTTATATTTCAGGATTGGCCACACGCTTGTTCGGTAAGTTTATTATTAATTTCATAATGCAGTGATGAGATGTTGTGTAATATACCTTCCTCCGACTTGCTTTTATAGATTTTTAGTCATTTATTTAGTTTGCCAAAGAGAGTCTACTTCATTTTTTCATGTGTTTCTTTTTCCTACATACGTATGACATGATAGGACTTCTCAATACTGAATTATCTGCATCCCAATTAGTAACAAGCAAGGTATTAACCTCTTTGTTATCTTCAAATTGTTGCTGATGGAAATTAAGGTGCAATCATGCAAACTCATTAGGGCTCATTCTAAGTTTGGCGGTGCAGGAAAAGAGGCGGAAATATTGGCAGAAATTCTGTTACCGCTTCTTTTACTGCAACATCAAACAACAGGTCTGCCGGTGGGGTTTGACTGATTCACCTTCAGCAAAAAGCTGGCGGTAAATCAGGCTCCCATCGGCAATCCCAACATGGAGTCCTGGACTCCATGGAATGGGGAATTACCTACCATTGCCGGCACCTGTAGTATCCCTAAAATTCCAGGATGTCAGGCACTCATCCGGCAAACTTATAATTACCCCCATTGTCTACTAATAGAGAGTTTTTAAATCTCCATCCATTCGTATGCATATCAATTTCATCTATATCAAGTGTAGAAATGACTTTGGCATGTATCGAAATTACAATGCCTTCAATATGGGAATGTATTAAAATATGAGTTACTACCGTAGCGCTACAAACATAATCAATGCGAGATTGAGTGTTGTGTACAATTGAGTGAGATCTGTAATCTAAGTAAACGGTATGAGCAAGCCTCCAAGAATCAACAATACCCCGTTCTGCAATGCAATGGAAACATCCCTTATGTGTTCTATTTTCTTTAAAAATACCCTTGAATCTTCTGTCTAAAAGAGAATCTATTATATAATTAAAATCTCCACATAACATGAGATTGGGTTGGTCCGATTGTATAATGCTATGTTTTATATGTGTCAGGTCAGCGTTAGGGTTTGTGGGGCCATATATATGTGCAAGATACAAAGCATTTGGGAGTCGACTTGAATCTTAACTAGAACCGATTTACCCTGTGCATCAGAGTCTCTATGTAAAATTGTGTTAATTCGTTTTGTGAAACAGAATAGCAACACCATTTGTTTCCCATGAGCTTGACTTCAAATCAGCTTCCCCACCCACAATTGATTTAACTTACTGTATTTCTGTGTAGAGAAATGGGTTTCTTGAATACCTGAAACAAAGGAGTTGAACCTATTCAAATATGCCTACACCTTTACCTTTTGAGTGGGTTATTAATGCTTTTTAACGTTCCATTTTGTACATTTAAATTTCATGTATTGGATCTAAGCAAACACTATATAAGAGATTGTTCCACCTAAAATATAAGTAATAGGATGTATTATTAGTCATAAATATTGACCATGTCACATGCTGCCACTGGGATGACATAAGCCAGTATAATCACATATAAAAAAGGGAAACAATAGATTAAAAACACCAATAAAAAGATCATCCTATAACCATTAGGGAAACCAGGGCCTCAAATGAGGGTAAATCACACCTGCAGATATGTGTGAGATGGGAGATGGAGTGCCAAGCCCCAATCGAAAGGGAAACAATGGCACCCAATATCCTCATCCATACTATACATTAAGAAAATTAAGTTGTCTTTGCCGTTTCTTTGTCTGTGTCAATTAATGAATTCCATGAGAGGTTAAAGGTTGTTATGTTTTCATTGACATATCCATATAATCTATTATAGTGACTCTGATGAAGCCTTCAAATCTGCCGGTTTCTCAAATATTGATATATTGCCTATAAGAGTGATTTTAAAAATACATGGACGTAGAAGACCAAATCTGGCATTTAGTTGCATAAGGACAGGCCTATATGATAAGAACTCCTCCCTCCATTGTGCAGTAACTTTAGAAACATCTTGTGATAACATGCTATGTCTTCTCCAGAAGAGTTGGCTAGTGTCTTTAGCTTTACTAATGATCAATGCACTTGGGTGTATTACCTATGGGCCCCGGGGCATTACCTGAGACGGTAATGCCCCCGACGTGAGGGTTCTATTGCTTAAGTCATTACAATGTGTCATAAATAACAGAGTTCAACAGAAATCCTAATACTGATTACAATAAAATATGACCTCAGCTATATCCTTCGCAAATCAACGTAGGTACATCAAATTAATAGAATATGCATAAGACCTTCCTCAAAGCCAGAATCTCAAAAACATTTCTTGTTAGGACTCAGCCATTTCTTCCGAGCATTTAAAGGAAACTTGTTCAAACAGAACACTAGCAGTGATCTTTGAGAATTGTGGGATTTAATGTCACATGTTTTTACTCTGGGGTCAGCATAAGTATGAATGGACATTTTTTATACTACCCCAAACAACACCACTCTCCGATTTGCAAGCTCATTTTCTAATAATGGCCTTGAGCTGTTCAATAGCATAAGTGAAAAAAACATAGCAATGCTCTTTGTTTCTCACTTTGACAACAAGTCGCAACCTTTAGAATATCAGAGATATTTGTCCTTAACTAATCAGCCGGTGATAATTTTTAGTGTAGAACGAATATTTGGATTTCAGTTATAACTAAATTAGATTTCCAGAAAATAAATTGCAAACCTTAATTTGGCTTGCACCTCATTGGTAGAGCATTCCAATGGCTAGCTATTTTGCTTGAGTTAGTTTTGATTGGCTTCAAGTGGGGAGCAGCTACATTAGCCCCAAATATCAATACTATACTGCATCATACAACACACGTTATTTGCAAAGACATTACGACATTTCTCTTACCTTTGTACCCCCAACAAATAATAAAAACTTAACAACCCTCCTAAGTTTACTAAAGACCATTTTGAGATCCTCTTTGGGTGGCTGCCAGCTGCTGTTCCTAAAGAGAGATGGCCCAAATGGGTAAGAGGCGGATACTTCGGTAATTCCATGAAGCAAGTGCCATGAATAACGATTGCCCCCTTTACAAAATACCATACTTTTTGTTTTAGATACATTTCAGCATAAACTATGCTCATTAATACAGTGATTGGCATAGACACGACTGTTGTGAGCAGACTGGGAGTTAAATCAAGCAATGCTGTGTCATCGCCATACTGTAAAGCAGTATAAAAAGTCTCAGAGAAGGAGGGTTCACTCTACCGAGAGAATTACAAGGATCAAAGTCGAAAAAGAACCACAAAAAAAACAATAACTGTGCTAACAAACAATCTACCACACCTTTTGGTATGCCTCTACTAAATCTGGAAAGGGAACAAATAACCTGAACCGTCTAGTCGTAAGATACTTCTCTGAAATAATACTTAACGTAAATCAATGGGCAATTGTGCTAGGTCCTTTCTTCAAGCCAGCCTGGGATTTTTTGTTAGGTCATTCCTCAAGCCTTAGCATTAAGCATTTGCTATTCATTTTACTGCACACGTTCAACTGAGGGAAAGGGCAATACCAGCGAGGGTCAGAAAATGAGCTTTCTCAAACAAAGGAACAGTCATTTTTGTTTCCAAGAGGATGGTATAATACCTGTGTGAGCAATTGCATTAAACATCTTCTCTAAGAGCAAGAGCAGGGACCACAATTGTGTAAAAACAACTACAATTTTCTGCCCTTATCCCATCAGACTATCCGCGTTTTAAACATTTAAAAGAGTTAACAAAATGGAAGACATCCTTTTGTGTAAATTTAAAATTGTTCCCATTATATTCAATGTGTTACATTTTTGTTATGGCTACGGACTCAAAAGGGATTACTGGAGCATATTGCATTCATATTACTGGATTCATTGGCTTATAATCCTCTATACTAGAATGCTCAGCCCCCCTTGCAACTAATGTCCAAAAGAGCTTATCAGCTTTCTGATGTACTGCCCCATGCAGTACATCCAATTTCATAATAATTGTCTTTCTTTTTCGAAAGCTCTTTCTACAACTTGTTCAAGCAAATAAGGTGCCTGAGATAAATGTATTTGCCAATGGTCAGGGCGACTAAATTTATGTTAGGGGCTGCTTGTCAGGTTTCTGACTTACTGACATATGTGGCTCAACCTGCTACAGGGGTGGCGGCTCCCATGGAAGCTCGGGCAGCGGGGTGTTCGTAACGTTGGAACACAGACTACGCTTCTCGTGAACACTATAGGTGCCGGCTCACTTCACATGATGGCAGCAAGCTATGCATCTCGATGCTGACAGGAAATGCTATGAAAGACTTCCCGCATTTAAACACAGTGTGCAGAGGGTCTGATGCTTGTAGACTGCATCACAGTGAATGGAGTGGTGTTTTGCATCTATGATTGAAGTCTTGACCAATTTCATTAACACCTCATTATCTGAAAGTCATGTCCTATATCACCTGAAAACAGCATGGATATCTATCTCCGCTTCCTGGATTATGTCCTTTTGACACAGTTAATTACAGGCCCATCACCAACAGGTCCATAACCATGGCTGTATCTCTGAAAATGTAAGTTTGAAATATTCTTGGTCCATTTCATTTGTTAAAATGATGTGTGATGAGCCTTTTCTCTGCTGCATTTCTTTCCCTCCCCCTTCCTGTACTCCCTCCTATTCTTGTCTTCATGTCCCCTCCATGACAGAAAATCATCTCTTATGTCTGTGTGCCCCCCACACCCCCTCTTGTTGCCTGTGTTCTCCCCCTCTGGTTGCCTGTGTTGTCTGTGTGCACCCGACCACCCCCTCTGGTTGCCTGTGTTGTCCCTGTGCCCCCAGCCTGCCCTCTGGTTGCCTGTGTTATCCGTCTGCCCCTCCACACCCCCTTCTGGTTGGCTGTGTTGTTGGTGTGCTCCCCACCTCCCCCCTCTGGTTGCCTGTGGTGTCTGTGTGGCCCCCACCCCCTCCTCTGGTTGCCTGTGTTGTCTGTGTGGCCCCCACCCCCTCCTCTGGTTGCCTGTGTTGTCTGTGTGCCCTACACCCCGTCCTCTGGTTGCCTGTGTTGGCCGTGTGCCCCCACACCCCCCTGGTTGCCTGTGTTGTTTGTGTGCCCCCTACCCCTCTCTGGTTGCCTGTGTTGTCTGTGTGCCCACTACCCCCCACTAGTTGCCTTTGTTGTCCTTGTGCCCCCCACCCCTGACCTCTGGTTGCCTGTGTTGTTTGTGTGCCCCCGCCCAGCCCCTCTGGTTGCCTGTGTTGTCCGTGTGCCCCCACACTCCCCCTATGGTTGCCTGTGATATCCGTCATGCCCCCCTTATCGCATGCATGTGTTGCCTGTTTTGCTTGTTTTCTGATATCGTGATTCCCCGCCCCCCTTCAGCCCTCTCCTTTTACCCCCCTACATCTAACCACTGCAGGAGTTTGTCTTGATACATTATGTTTTAGCATCACCATCTTGTTGCCAATGTTTGGATTTGACTTTTATGGACGCATTGACTCATGGTGCTTCACCACTCTCAATTCTCAAGCTGGACTTCCCCTGCATCTCCTACTCAGGGTGGCCCTCAATCATGCTGTACCCATCTTCATCTGAATCTGGCCTGAATTTGCTGTTCTCTTGCAACATTATGTGCTATTATTGATTCCGGCAACTGCATTCACTCCCCTTCTTGCTTCGCCACTCTTTTTCTCTGCTTTTACTCTCTGTCTCTTCTCCCTTTCTCCTCCCCTTCCCCTTACTTTTTTCTATGCACTTACTCGATCAGAATTGTCCTTGGACCTAGTATGATAGCAACAATGTTTGTCTCCTCCCCCTTCTCTTACTTGCCCCCCCAGCACTATCTGAAATGTTGTCAGGCCTAGTACGATAGTCGCTTGTTTTGTTCCTCTTCTTCCTTCTCCTCCCTTCTCCCTTCTCCCTCACCTCTTGTAATTCTCTGGCGCTACCAGAAATGACGTCTGGACCAGTACAGTATTCTCTTGTTTGTTCCCATTTCCTTCTCACCGCCTCCCTTCCTTATTTGTGTCTTAGCTCTTGCACTGAAATGTCACCAGGCCGAGTACGATAGTTAATTTAACATTCTTTTTGTTCATGGCCTGTAAGAATGTCATTGTATTTTCCCTTCTTCCCTCCCTTGCCTTGAAGCGCTTTGAAACACCTTGTGTATAGGGGCTATATAAATGAATTATCATATCATATCATATCAAACTATCATAACACCACGTTCTTATTGAAGATCTTACATCGGGTTGCATATGTCCAGATCTCAGAGTTTCTGAACGATCATAATGTGCTATAGGACAGGCAATCGGGTTTTAGAAAGGGCCATGGCAGGGAGACAGCTTTACTGGACCTTAAATCCAATTTGCTGCGTACCATGGACATGGGTGGAACATCACTTCTGATGTTATTAGGTCTATCCGTCACTTTATTTCAGAAGCCAATTGCAAAATCATAGCTAGAGCGATTATTGGATCTAAAATGGAATACTGTGCCAGTCTTCTTTTGGGCATCAACAAGACAGAGTTTCTAAGACTACAGGTCATACAGAACAGCGCAGTCAGAGCAATCACAGGGCTAAGAAGATCTGACCACGGAACCAAAGCAAGAGGAGATTTACATAGGTTACCCATTGAAGATAGGGTACCATTTCGGGGTACTTGTTATGACACACAAGTGCATCACATGCACAGAACCTGTATATCCTTCATGGGACCTGCATGTGAAGTCGAATACAAGTACGCTCAGATCAAATGGCGCATCAGAGCACAAAGATCCAAGATCCAAGATCCTCACTCTGAGAGGTTAAACAGAGTACTTTTTACGCAGCAGACCCCAAGGCCTGGATTTCTTTGCCAGAAGAAATTAGGAAGATCAACTTAGTTGAAAGCGTTAAGAAAAAATTTAAAATATATCTTTTCAACTAACCTGCTATCTGCCTCTATGATAACCATGCCCCCCAGTGCTGAGCACCATGTTTCTATGTTTGATTGTTAGTCCTTGTCACACCCATATGCCTGCGGGTTCTGAGGAGCACGTGATACATTTGTAAAGTAAAGTAAAATCTTCTGGTTATGCCGTATTTTATGTGTTTTTCCCTGTTACCAAATTGTTTCTTCAGATCTATTAGATTCGTTGTTCCTCTGCCCCTGTATGCATCGTTTGCCTGGACCACTGATTACCTGTTAACAAACTTGCCTGCTTCTTTTATTGTGATTTGGTTTGCCCTTTGGATTTGGTACAATTGCTACTAAAGTGAGGAGTTTTATTTTATCTCCTCTTTCTTGTTTTCGGTTTTCTTTTGTGGATTTCTGCCTGCATATGGATTATGTTAAAGCGTCCTCTTGTCATTTGGGGATAGATCCCTTGCATAACCTGGAGATTTGATAGCGGCTGTGCCCTTGTGCCATTCTGGTTAGTGTATGCCCTGGACTTTCTAAACTGTTTGTATGTTGACAACTGCCGTCGGTCGGCTCTCTGGTCACTTGACTTCCAAGTCTTGGCTGGAGGTGTTTTTACAACCTAGATTCTACTACGATCTTCCACTGAGTACAGGTAGGATAAGGTTGCTTTGGGGTGAAGCAAATTAATCACTGTGCCCTTTTTTCTTACAGGCTGTTCATGTAACCTCTTGCCTTTTCACCTGAACCCCTGGCCTGGTGGTACTGTCCTAGTTCCACAGGACACAGTATTGGGAGGAACGTCTCCCTTTGTTAGGAGACCCCTCAACCCCACTTGTGTGGAAGTTGGGTCCGCAACAATGCTGGAAGGATGGTATTCTTCTGAACTATTCCCTTGATGTGCAAACGTGCATTAAGGGTTAAGCAAACATGATAAGTGAAGTTTTATTACCTGACTAGACTTTAAATGTAGGCCAGTCCAGCCAAGTGATAACACTTATGTTTGCTTTATCCTTGATGCACAGTAACTGTACATCAAGGGTAAAGCAAACATGATAAGTGAAATGTTATTACTCACCAGTACCACCTGTTCTCGAGCTAACTTACTTAGCATTGAAGCGTAGGTGTTTGCAATGTCCATTACAATTGGAAGCCATACATAGCCACAAGTCTGAGGTTGTCCCTGTGGCAGAAGTTAGATGTGAGGCTGTCATGATGGAGACACCCTGCGTCCCCCAGACTAACCATGCTTACAGCCAGACCCCACACATAATGGCTAGGATTCACATTGGCTACACACACTGGCAGCACACTAGTGCATGTATGGCGATGGATGTTTCACTCAAAGATGCCCACCGCTAAGCACAGCAGAAACCAGCAGAGCCACAATCCTAAGAGAAGTCCTCTACTCACAGGCTCCATTTTGGATGGCAAGTCCATGTAAGCCTCGCCAATTCATGCACAAGTGCTCAGCATTCATTGCAAAAATGCTGCAACAGCACCTATGAGCCTTTGCATCTCGCTTTCCTATATTAACCTGACATATCCTCTTGCAGTGACTCCTGTGGCTCCAAACATTTTTGAGTGTTATTCATGGTTGCAGGGGAAGTTGGGAGGGCAATCACAAGGTGCTCCAGGACGTTACCATAAGACTCAACAAGTGAGTGTTCTAGAGGCAGGATTTTCATACTTGCCACAATTATTGATGAGTGTCAGGCGCGGCTCTAGCAGGGAGGCCAGGGGGGGTTGTCAGCCCCCCCAAGGACACTCTCTGCCCCCCTAAAAAGTAGGCCATGCCAGTGGGACTTGAGGGAATATGGGTGTGGGGGTGAATTACACTCTACACATGCAGCAGCAACCTCACAGATAACATTCTGAGAGGCTGAACCGCAGGAGATCGGCCAGGATTTGTTTGCTTGCTCTAGACAATGATGTATGCCCCAGAGCCATGAAATGACCAGGGAGATGGAGGGCCATTCACACCTATAAGTGAAGTAGCATATGATTCAAGCTGGCTGTCTACAACTATTTACTCAAACCTATAATTACAGTTTTGCTTTTTGTAATTTAAAGCATGTTTATCGTTTGGGGAATATAGCGGTTTTTCGCATCATGCTTAATAAAATGGTTAACTATAGCAAACAATAAATGACAGATGATGTTGCTTGAACACAGATTTCTGAGGAAAGTGCATCATCTGACTGGGAGGCCTTACAAATTACATTCAAAGTGCCTCATCACGAGTTGGGCGGTATCCTGGTGGTATTCCCGCCGGGATCCCGCCTGCAATAATAGCACTACTGCCAACCGGTCTGGCGCTATTAGCGCCAGATTACAAATTTGGTGGAACGGTCCTTCCCCATTCCCCATGGGGCCCATTCGAGAATTCCCCATTGGACCCAATGGGGACTTTTCAGCGTGATTACCGTCGGCAGTATTACCGAAGAGTAATAGCACCAAAAATCGGCAAATTCCCGGCAGATTTCCCCCAGCTCAAGGCTGGGGGTAAATACTGCCAAACCCATACTTTGGCAGACCTTTAAATGCATCGGTAATAGCGTTACCACCACATTTAAGGGTTACCACCCAACTCATGATGACTCTGAATGTATTTATTCTGCTGCATTAACTACTTGAGTATAAGTAAAAAGATAAGGTTGATAGTAACAAAAATGTAATTCTGGAGTGTAGTAAAATAAAAAAGTGATAAATGCAAGGCTTTGAATTAAACATTACCACTACTGTTGCTCTGCACAACATTCCATGCCATTATTCTGTAGTATGTCTGTGCCATTTCAGAAGGGGACAAGCCATTAGCAAATGACTCTTGGTGCTGCCAACAAAAGGTGCAGTCCAATCTCAATTGCTAGGCCATGACCTCTGACCTCTCTGCACTGGGACACAGCAACAACATGCATTTTTAGGCCTTGTGGTCTAGCAGTTTGCGAAGGGCTTCTCGCATTGGTAAATGGGCCAAGGCTGATATGCAAATAATGGTAAAGAGGCTGGCCAGTGCAATGCCAGTGGTTATACTTGATTCAGACTTTTTCCTATTAGGTTCAAGCCAGAACTCATGCAGCAGAACACAGATAGGATGGAGATAAAATGTAAGGAGAAACATCCGGTGGGTGTACTTGGTCATTTACCCACTCAATGACTATCCATGGCTATGTTAGAGCCTGCAACTACATGCCTCTCGCCACCAAAACTTAACCTTTCCGGAACTCTTTGAACAAGCTCCATCAGAAAGTAACACCAAACGTGTTGCTATATAGGGCCTGCCAGTGTTATATCTAAGCATTATTTTATTAATGTATTTGTATTTATAATTTATAAAGTGCACAGGAGGCCCTAAGGCATTGTGGTGCTGTTACAGTTGATTTGATTAGTTACATGAGGAAAGCAGAGTAGGACACATTCACATTAAGCAGATAGTACAAGAAACAGTTGCTTGGTGATCTAGGTCAAAAAGTTCAGTGGTTACAGGTGAACAAGTTCATGTTACTCAACTGTCAAAACACAGGAAGAGCAAGGTATATAACAGTGAAAACACTACATTTGACAATTGCATGAAAGTAATAAAAAAATTGAGTTTTAAAATTATTAAATTGCCACTGTAAATGAGCTTGTGGTATGATAAAAAAACAAAAAAAACCTCTTAGTGTGTCTTCCGCCAGTTCATTTTATAAGCAATATCTTTGTCAATGCCTCTGCCTGAAGTACTGTCTTAAACAAGCAATCGCAAAGCGAACAGTATGCCCAGGTACTCGCACCATTCTCCAGCTGTTTCCATCCTATGGCCAGGTCATACCCCTATGGCAGTGCCTGGCAAATGCCTATCCATGCCTAATAAAAAGCCCAATCTGTTGGCTTTGTCAATGCACGTTTGTTTCAGTTTGTCTCCTGAAGTGAACATGTATATGCCCAGATGTGAGTGCCGTGCTTGCTACGCCTAGGTAATCAAGCTGCACCTCACTGAGTTGGTCCAACAAGGCCCTACCTGAAAATGATCGGGCTAGGATGGCAAGTATGGACCAGTTTCAAATCTTCTCATGCATACTAAACAGCGGTTCTCTGACCTAAATCCAATGTATCTTTGTCTGTGTGGAAGCTAGTCTGCCAGAACGTTTCATGATTCAAACTAAGTCCCCACTTGATAAGCTCATACTGTTTGAGTAACCTAACAGAGTTTGCATTCCAATAGAATACACCATGTGCATTGTGGGTGTTGTTTGGAAAGTATAATGTACATTCTGGGTGCTGGGTGTTTAGGCATTGCCGAAATCCCTTAAAGAGCACCTTTAAAATGACACGAGAGAAGAGCATTTCCTATAATGTTTCGTGCAAAGTATAAAAGGTGTACATATTTTCAAACTAAAAAGCAGTATTTAAATATTTCCTTAAGAGTGCAATCAGAGGTGGATTTAACATTTGGACCTGGGACAAATGCCCATGCCCGTTCCTCCAGCTATGCCTCTCTCCCCCAAATACAAACAGCCAGGGTGGCACAGGCCCTCCCACTGAGGTTGTGTTTCAGAGGCAACTTATTTACAACAGGAAGTGATTAACAGAAAGTAATTAGAGATGCGAAAAGGTAACAGGTAGTGACCATTGCTGCGGCACTTTTTTCTTTAAATTATATAGGGATTTAACAAGATATTTACGTGTGATTGTTGGGTCATTAGGATACAGAACAAGCGGGGTGAAACAATGAGCTTGTCATGCATTTCATTTCACTTTGTGTCTGTATGAGATTGTTTGTAAATTCTCATTAATGTCTATGCTGGAGCCTATATGCTTCCATTCAGGATGGGGAAAACAAACCTACAATCATAGGGGGTCATTTTCCAAGCAATGCTGAGTGCAAGAAGTGGTGATAAATGCATGTATCTCCACTTTTTATGACCTGCAGGATTTTGTATGATTTTTTATGTGATGTTGGAGACCAGAGGTCCCCGTGCCAAATCAGATTGGTTTTCCACCAACATTTATTTTTATGTTGGCAGAAAACCAATGGATTCCTCTGGGATCCCCGTCTGACATTTACACCTGGTAAACACAGGCAGATTCCAATAGAATCAATTGTGTTTGGCTCCCACAATCATTAATTGTGGAAGTGATTTATACTTTCCAAGACACGTAGTGAAAATGTAAAGAGCAAAGGGGATTTTCGCCTGTGTTTTACACTTTACTTTTCCAGTACTTGGTTGAAACAATTACAACAAATAAATTACCCCTTTTGCAAAAAGTGCAAACAGGAGTGGTCCCTTCCTGTACAATATAGGATTCAAAACAACATGCCCCTCTTACTCTTTTCATCAACACGTTTCTACAATGATCAATACATTGTCAGGTTGATTTATCATTTGACTTGTGCATTTTTAAAGTAATCTGTGTAAAGTTAAGTATTAATGTAGGTATTCAAAACCAAACTTCAACATATATTTATACCAAGTTGAGCTTAGACAATGCATGGTCAAGTATCTACATTTCAGGCTAGGCTCAAATTCTGGCTTTACCACTCTATCTAAGTGTGATCCTGTACAAATCATTTCATTTCACCTGTATGTACCAAACAAGGATGTACAGGGGCAAGGCAGGGAGCAAGGCCCTCTCCTCCTTTCCACACCCCACCAGGAGTGATACCAGGATGCCAGAAACCCCCTCAACCTGCACAGTCTGCCTCATCATGCAGCTCTCCAAGCCCTAGCACTCTCGCCTACATGCTAGCATTCCCTCACCTCAATTAAAATGTGCTACAAAAATGCAAAATAGTTTTCTAAGAAACAAAATCTCCTATTCCTTGCTTCAGTATTCTGGGATGGGGGGTATATCTTTCACCTAAGATGGAGGGACAACAAGCACCTCCTCTAGGGCTTCTTGGGAGTAGCCACAGTGGTCAGGAAGGCATTGGTGGGCGAACACCATCATCTGAGATGGTACAAAGTCTGGGGGCCTCACTGCTCAGCCCTCTCAGAGGAGGTGGGAGATGAATCACCATTGATGTTCCCCAGCCAGGCTAAAAAAGACATGCTGGGGGCTCTATGGAGTCGGTGGGAGTAGAGGTAAATGGGAATGGTGATTAGGGCAGCTGAGGGAAGGTGACTGGGGGTGAAAGGTGGAGGAGGATAGTACATAATAGCAAGGGAAGAGCAGATCGGAAGGGAACATAGGTAGATTGTTTTTGCAACACTATCTTCCTTGCTTCTCCTTTTGCTCTGTACTGTGTTTTTTATAGAGGGGTGCAAATGTATTTTTCCAGATCTGGGAAGAAATCTTTTCTGGATCACAGATCTGGGAAATCTAGATAGATACCAGCAGTTTCTTTAGGGTGCTCCTAGACCCAAACCCAATGGAATTTCCGGCCCCCCTTATCAGAAACCTGTCCCACCCAGATGAATATTCCTGGAGCCGGGCCTGATGAGTGACCCAGTCCCTTGTTTAGCCTGCAAAGGGCTCTGGTATTATCTTTTTGGTTGGGCCCATACTTCTTTCACTGGGGCTTAAGAATTGAAGGTACATGCTCTTACTTCACAGTTCTGTTCTCTGTACTTTCACAGGGTTGCCAGAGTGACAGATCTTTCGGAATTTCAAAGTCGTTGCTAAGGATTTTTGGCCAGTTGTTATGCAATACATCTTCTCCTGCTGCTTAAGTGCTCTTTAATTAGAAAGTCTTGCACCTGTGCACAGGAAATGTCTCACTGCATTATCTTTCCTGATGATAGTACTCCATGAATCCGTTGGACTGGCACATCACATGTGATAGTACTAAATCTTCCAATCCCCAAAAGCTCACCAATATTGATGTCTATATTGGTAACTGTGCCCAGTGATAAGTCCTACTGCTCCTTCTAATCGACGTAACCGGTCACTTAATTCTCGGCCCTGGTAAATTCCCCAATCGGTAGGGGCTGCATTTATACCATCCTATAGCCGTTCAGACACTTCCTTCTTACCCCTACCAGTAAATCATTCTTTGAACTGTTGCTACAGCTATATTGTCTACCCTTGTGTACAATTAGGAAACCGCATTGTGACCTTAAATGCAGCCATATGAATTGAAAGGTCCACAGTACCCAAGGACGGATTAAGAATAACATACCAGCATTCAGACCTATTTATCTGACTAACTGAATCATACCTTAGGGACTGTATCAGTATGTTGAAAAATGATGTCACCAAAACAATATATTGCATTTAAGAGCAAGACCTATTCTCCTAGCTCTGCGTTGACAAATTAATTTAGAAATATTAGAACAAACTTTGGTTATTTCTATATTGTTCTTCGAACTCAAAATCATTATTATAAAAAAAGAATGATTCAGTAATGCCATTGAAAAATTCTACCAACTTATGTTCCTGCTCTTCATACTACACTTGCCGGGTGCAGGCACTGAATGCCCACCCAAAGAAATGCCTACTTTTCTCTAAATTTACAATCGCTTGATCTCTGAGCTGTAACATTCAGCACATCTGCAGCAACTGACCCATTGTGGAAGCAGACTACCGTCCTTTGTATCTCTCACTTCCTTTGTATTAAGAGCAAATAGAAACAGGATGGCATCGCATTAGATCAGAAATGTGTGCTAGCTCAGAAAATGTTGCAGTTGGATCAGTAGGATTCACAAAAATAGGTGTGGTCTCATTCTGGATAATTAGACAGGGAGTTAACGGCTGATGCTCAACAGCTAATGCTCAGGCATGGCTCTCATCCGAGAACAATTTTGGGAGTACCTTGCACAGATACAAAACTTTGCCTTGTTGACAATGGGCTGACTTCGGCAGTAAACCTAGAAAGAAGATCAATACCACATTTCCAACTTCAATTCTTCAGGTTTGCCCTTGCCAACTCACTATTTACCTCTGATAATACCAGGGACATGATTCAACATCAGTTGTGGTCTCAACATGGCATTTATTGTATTGTTTCTTACTGCTACTTGTATTGTTGCTCTGTCCCATGTTGATCTAGGAATTAGCGTTAGTTCATTCAAGTAAAGGGAGCAGTTTGAAACAGTAACGGGCAGCAACACATCACAGTTATTTGGTAACCCATTATGTTCCCGCTCATTGCTCTGTTACCACAGCATGCTTATACTGGGTAGCATGCACCCAAGTGAGGATCTCCTTTTTTTAACAACAGAATTGATAATAAGGGGTATCTGGCCAATGTGGTGCCTATGCAACTTTCCGCTGATAGTTCCTGACCATGGTAAATTCACCAGGCTCCAGTGTGTAGCAAGCTTAAGTTGGAGACTTTGGAAGGGACTCCTTCACCTGATCATGAACAGAACTGATGGAGACAATAGGAAGCTTCACATAGTTGAGCAAGTTATCATCCGACAGTTGCAGGCTTTCATCAACATGTGTTACTAGGGGGATGAGGGCAGCCTAATTGTTCACCCATACAACACCTTGTGAGGAGTGAAGCCTGTCCTCCAACTGGAAGTATTGTTCATGCCTAAAAAAAACAAAATGAGAGCATCAGGGCACATCAAGCCACGTTCTTGACAAAGCGTGGGCAACTTTTTTTTTATTACACTATTCTGTCATTCCACTGCACCTGCTGACTGTTGATGATGTTGTCAGTAAGGTTAAGTTGTACATCAAGGGCATTCACAATCTCCTTTATTTTCTTGTTTACAAAATGAGTACCCTAATCACTGTGTATAGTGATAGGCATTCGAATTCCTGCCATTGGATAGTGAGATGAATTGGAATACCTCAAAACTAGTGGCAGTTACTGATTCCCAAGATGAGTAACTTCGTTTAGTCAAATAGGACGGTAAACTGTCGAATACACCTCAATGAGAAAACTGTTTGGCTCAGAAAAGCATCAGATTACATGAGGACGCTTTGTGGACAGATGACCTCGGTCGCTTTGTAGTCCCCAAAATACTGTTGACACTTTTAGTTAGGCTGTATCATGAACAATCGTATGCGGGGAATAAAGGGATAGTTTCCACCTAAAATGAATATTTTTATGTCCCTGAATTTGCAGCACTCACACAAGAATACTATAAAAGGTATGTTATTTTCCTCCAGAATAAGGCGGTAACCGCAATCCCAGCCACACAAGGAGCTTACTCCTGTGGCCCCTTCATTAAACTGCAGATGGACTTCCTCCAACTTCCCCTCTACGGTAATATACAGAATGTCTTCGTAGTATTGGATGTTTTCTCTGGTTGGGGGCAAGCATACCTGTGCAAAAGAGCAGATGCCACAACTGTTGGCAAGGCTCCTATGAAGGAATTCAAACTTAAAATTGTATGGGGATCAGGAAGAGATGTGAGATCCTGCTGTACTACATAGGGTCAGAACGGCCTCTTATGATTTGCACAATAGATTTCACTGTGACAGTTTAGTGAAAATATGCAGGACTTCAGGCACTGTTAACATGGGGCCTCATTACGTGTCCGGCGGTAACCTGCTGGTTTTTCTGGCTCGGTTACCGCCGGACTCGATTTACCATTCCGCCTCCGTGATTCCCGGAATTACCGGGGCATTACAACCCCAGTGACCCAGGAATTCCGGAGGCGGAATTTGGTAAATCCCCATTTCCATTGAGTCCGATAGGACTCAATGGGAATGGGGACCATGGAAAGACCAGCACCACCTCGTGATGGTGCCGGTGTTTCCACATCCGCCTGCAGGACTCCGAATCACCCGGTATGGAAATAACGGTGGCGGCGGGTTTACCACCACCATTATTTCCATACCGGGTGACTCGTAATGAGGCCCATGGTGTATTTAATGACCACTACATTCATACAATGGGCTAGATGTATCCAAGTGTTAGCTGCATGTCACACAATGTTAATGTGCCAACAAAGTGGTTTTGATTGATTTTAATTGATTGTATTGAGGTATTTGTGCTGCGCTGCTGGATGAACCAAATCATATCTAGGTACAGGTGTTATAAGCTAAATTAGTGGTGGGTTACCAAGTCAAGGAACTTACAATATGGTCTTAGACCATTTACCTTCTACTCTATTTCAACAAATAGGTTTTTATTACTTTTATGAAACAGGGACAAGGACTCTACTTTCCTAATTTCCAGTGGGAGATTTGTCTATAGTTTCTGTTTAAATACCAGGAATCTGTGATGTCCTCTAGAGACCCAAAGGGATGGTGGGATAGTGAACACAAGCTTATCCTTTCATCTGAGGGAACGTGTTGCTTTATAGCAATGTGGCGTGTCTACTAGATACAAAGGGGCTAGATTATTCAAACATTTGAATATCATACATCCACTCTTAGACTTGATCCTGCCCTCCACAGCTAACTGGTGACTGGATCGCAAAGACCTGAATTTGGGGTGGACTTATTGACTCCAAAAACCAATCTGACTGCTCCATTTTGTGCCTTCTGCAGCCAATAGATTTGTTTTTCACATGTTGGAAAGTGTAGAACTATGTGGAAATGCATTGCAACCCTATTTTGTAGACACAACATTTGTAGCAAATGGCAAGTTATACATTATCAATATTATCACTCCACCTGCTATTTGTGTTGGGAAAAGAAAACCTTTTGAGTCAATTTCAGCTCAGGGAAATAAATTTGAACCAACTCTGAGACAATGCAGAAATAAGTTACAGACCTACTTGGTGTTATGAGTGTTGGCTGTCAGATCGGAAGTGGATATGCCGCCTCACTCAATTCAATTGCTCTATAATGCTGAAAATGTGCTGCTAAACTGTGGAGGCTCTAGCACACAACCTAATGCTATTCTATTTATATACAAAGTTGAGGGGTCTCCACTGCCAGCGCATTGGGTAACTGAAAACTCGTACAGGTATATAGACCAATTTCTGCAACCTCTTGTTACCAATTTTTGAATCTTATGTGCGTGACACCGCACACATAATACAGAAATTGGAAAAGATTGAATGGAAAGAGACCTATTTTTTGGCTAGCTTTGATTTGGAAGCCCGCTATACTTCTACCAACTATGCACTAGCCATTGAAGCTCTTGATTACAATGTCTCAACACTATCAGCGACATATTAGGAACACTTTGAATTTATTAAATAACTGCTTGCATTCATCTTTAATGAAGAATATAATAAACAAACTAAAGTGGTGGTCATGGGGGCATTAGCACATTTATAAGCAGACCCCCCTCCTGCCAAATACATTATCACTACAGAAAAAGAAATGGTCACGTTATATCGATGACATCTGTTTCTTATCTTTAACAAGTCTTGTCTAAAATGTAGACTGTCTTGAATGCACTTTACTAACCAATCACACATTGTCAAAGTAATGTAATGAGTTGTGCAACAGTAATTTGGGCTCTGTGATGTGACAGAGTTGAACACTTCTTTTCGATCAAATAAAATGTACCACCGTGTAGCAAACGTGTAAATAAACATGGTTACTGCACTATCATGTTTCTGGTAATATATGCAACAAAGAACTATTGGTCTGTTTAAAAGCCAACAGACATTACTTTGTTTTTGGAGTGAGCACTGGCAGTAGAGACACTTCAACTGTGTATACTTAGAATGGTGATCAGGCAAAATCTGCCCCACTGGCTTGCTGTTCTGAGGAGAGCAAACCCAGGCCTGCCCAAGTACCAGCAAGGAGGACCCCGCCTCTTACAGTTAACTGTTCGCATACACCCTGTCAGGTCCATAATACAACCTGAAATTGCTGCACTCTCAGAGCCCACAGCTCCCCTTTTCCGTGTTTGCAGTTCTATGGGCTGTACCCACTGTCTACCCACAAGTGTCTACTCAGGAATGGCTATGACCTTTCAGCAGCTGACAGGCCCCCATAGTAAAGGGCAAAAAGACATAAATGCTGTTTTGTATCTTGTAAAACAAGTCGTTGGCTGGATGGCAATTTGCCTTTCTTGTTGGGCTTATTTCTTCTTTGAAAATGAATCTGTCTTGTTTTGCCAAACATTTTGCAAGGTATATTTCCTATAGTTTGTCAGGTTGACTTATTGCGTAGTTTGGTGGTTTGTAAGTGAGCTTTATTGAACATAAAGAAACATATTGAAACCTCTGCTGGAGTGTGTGTATGTTGGTGTAAATCTAAAGATGGTATGGATATGGGGTTCACTGCTAAATTGAAAACTGGTGAACCCTGGAACCTTGAGCTCAAATGCCAGTACCTCATTTAAAGATAAGAAACTAACACACGTCTGCGACAATCCTTTTAATTCACTGAGCCTAATTTGTTTTAGCTTGCAAAATTGTCATCATTTAGGACAAAAAAGCATACACTATGCATGAAGCTTCAACCATGAAGGGAAACATGGAGTACAGAGAGCCCTTGATAGATGGCTCACCACTGCCGGGATTGGTTCCTACCTCATGCATGGCATTTCAGTTGTGAACCTCCCAGAAAGGTCAAACAAATGATTGATTACAATATTTGGAGGGTGATGGGGATTCCTTGAGGCCTGTGTTTCCAAGGAACAGTAAAATAGCTCAATGATATGTTGGATACTGTCCCCAGTTAGGTCAAGGAAAGCATTTTTAATAGTTTCTTCACAATGCAGAAACATTTGTTTGGCTGGGAGCTTTAGTATCCTGTTTGCTTGCTTTGACAAGGTATTTTTCTGCCAAACTGGTGTGTCAGGATGTGAATTTAGAAGCAGGGGAAGCACGTTTGACTCCTGGATTGCCCACAGCGTTATGAGACGATGTACAAATCAACAGATCTCTTTATGCATTCAATTCATGGGGCAAAATTATAAGTGCATATCTCAGTGACCACTATAAGAATGACGTTCTTTATTAAAAAAAAAAAAAAGAAAAAATTAGAAAGCATAATTTGTAATCAGGCTACTGGGATTACTGAATGTGCATACTTAATGAAGAGGTATCTGATAATGAAACCCAGTGGTCGAAGTGTACGAAAAGAAGTAGTGGAACTATATTCCCTGCTGGCCTGCCCCCCAATAACGTCACCGGGTGTCCCGCCTTTCCTAAATTCTACTTCCACCATTGTGTAAAGGCGGAAAGAAAGTGCAAAAGAAAATACAAAATTCATTTTTAAAATCCCCATTAACTTTATTCGTTGCCCCCAGACCATACAGCTTTACGCACCCTACCCTTTCTAATCATCCGCCATTCGCACCTCTGAAGGGGCATGCTAAAGATTAAGGCCCCTCCTCCCACCTGCCCCTTGATGCATTGCACCGAAGTACAAGTTTTAACTTCTTCTTACGTTATTATTTTAAAATGAAACTTTTCTGGAACGTTTTTATTTTTTAAATAAAATTATAGGACTAGTGAAGTTTAATTTAAAAAAAAATGTAGAGGAGCACCCACTCCCACCCACTTCGAACACTGATGAAACCTAACAAAAGAATGAGTAATAAAGCATTTGATCCGGAGTCAGAAGGCTCTATTATGTGGCATGTGGTGCTGATCTGAAGGCAGGTTCTCAAGGCAAGGGCATGTAGTGAGTGCCAGAGTAACCTAGCACACAATAGTACCCTACGGCAAGGGCTAATAAATAGTATGGCTTGTTTAGGGAAACAAAAGGGCACCCTCATCGGGGGCATTCCTTTGACACAGTTTGACCAATCCTCCGAGTACCCAGTGTGCAAGCATTACAAAGAGAAGCTTGGAATGAAGTCTTTACAGGTGGTTAGAGCCTCCATTCCATGTTTGCAGATTGGCTAGCGAGCTGTAAACTGTAAGCTGTGGGAACAAAACAAAAGCATAGAAGGTGGGCTTCTTCTGTGGTTAGAGCCTGGATTCCACACATTGTGACTGACTCAAGTGACTCAAGTGAAGAAAGCACGTTGTATCTAAGTATTATAGACCCGGTTCAAGGACCACAGTGGGCATAATGGGTCCAGAAGAACATGTTAAATGTTGGAGCACAAGGTTCTTTAAGAAGTTTTATGGGACAATTACGTCAGACTATAAACCTGGTACGGCCAACGGGTGGGTTATAGGAAGCTATGGAAAGTACAAATGATATAGTAGTTAGTAGTATCCTCTAACCGACCACTTAATTTTGGTACATAAATTTGCCTTGTTGGTTGCAGCGAGTTGGATGATGGTACTTTTCATGCAGCTGGTAGCATTCAAACGCCGTCGGGAAAGGGGCGCGGGTTGTTGGAGTTCCACAGCGCTTTCTGATTTGGCCCAGGAGGGCTCTCAATTGCAGATTGCTGTTGGCAATGCCCACTCCACCTTCAAAGTCCCAAGCTCTGCCCCGCCAGGGTCATGTCCGCCAGGACAAAGGCGCAGGGTGTTGGCGTTCCTCAGGACACTTTACCACAGTGTTGGACTGGCAACAAAGGATCTTCCACCACAAACTGTGAAGTGAGGTGAGATGCTAGTCTGAGCCAGAGCTGGGCTTACGGCATGGAGTGGGGGATTGCCTGAGTCTGTGTCCTGGTAGCCAATACTGCTGGAACATCACAGGAAGACACTGGAAGACGTACAATGGAGGTGGCGGTGCTTTCAACCATCCCCCCATTTGCCCAACTTGTTCTCTCCAATTCTCCTCTTTTATCCTCCTTGCAAGACAGCTTAGAAACTGAAACAAAAACTAGACACAAGGCTGTGATGGTGAGAAGGAAACGGGGGGTTGCAGACCAAGCCTTAGTGGATATGGCGATGCCAACTTTGTGGGGGTCATTATGACCTGGGCGCAAAGGGATACCGGGCACCGGTAATGACACTGGTGCTGGTAATCCCTTTGCACCCTATTCCGAGGTCCCTTTGCGGGTCCCTCCCTTAATACCTGTTTTTACCAGGCGTTATGGACGGGACCCACAAAGGGATACCGGGGTCAATAACGGTACCACAATTTTCAGTACCGTTATTGACGCCTTCCCATTGAGCCTTGTGGGGGCTCAAATGGGAATGGGGAATGGCTTTTCAAATGGGGATTTACCGGTCCAGCAAAGGTCGGAATAGACCAGTAAGTCCCCATACCACCAAGCCGGTGGCGGTACCAGTATTGGTGCTAGTCATGGCGCTAAAAGCACCATGACTAGCACCAACCTCGGAATTAGGGCCTTTTACTGTTATGGGTATGACCCGAGTCACAGCCGATGATAACTTCACTCTTGGAAGAAGAGGATCCAGGGACATCTGTGACAGTGGTCCAGCGATGAATATCAGTTTCTAAACAATCCAACAAGCCCACACCTCTAGTATACCAGCAGGGATCCAAACAGATTGAATACAAGTAAATTATAAGACCTCCTTGTCCAATTTTGGTAACGTGGACAGAAGAGCAGGCTTATCTCCACAAGGTCGTGGATCGTGGGTTAATTGCAACACACCGAAAACATATTTATTACCGAATGATAAAAGGGACTGTTCAGTCAAGGTTGTATAAAAATCTTTACTTTATTATTACTACACAGACAGTTCTATCACACTACAATTAACATCCATACTGTAAAGGAACACGGAGGACAGACAGTTTCACAAAGGAAAAGGATGCTCTCTAGATACTGACAGGAGGGTATTTGGTAAAGTAATCAGTCTTATAATTAAGATTGTTTGGTTTCAACACCAAAGGGAAAAGGGTTGTAACTGTCTCTAGGGGCTTTCAGGGAAGCACCAAGGGGGGCAAAACCACAATGCACCTGGTGCTGAAGAAGTTATTGGAGCTCAACAGCGTTGAGGCGGTTCTAGGGTGCTTCGCAGCCCATGAGACAGAATTAGTGGCGGGAGAAAATGTGGGTACCAGGCGGCAGGCAATTCTTCAAGCAAGGCTGGACAGACGTTTGCGGGCTGTCCGGCGCAGCAGCTCAGGGCCAAGAATTGTTGTCTCTGTGCTTGGTTGGCGGATCTGAAATGCTGGTCGAGGCATCTCAGATGTCTCTGACGACTGCGGTGTGACAACAGTCAGCAGTGCAGACAGATGGAGTTTGTGGACTCAACTTTCTCGAAATTGTCCTTAAAAAGATTCTGGATGATGCTTGTGTGGCACTATTCCTAGCCTCTTTGCAGGGTCCATGTCCTTTCAAGGCTGATGCCCCTAAGCTCTGTAGAGTAATTGTAGGTAATGGCCTTGTCCTTTTTTCAGAGACTCTCCAGCACTTTCCACCTAGGAAATTTGCTGTCAGAACCTATCAGGGCAAGCTGTGTGCTGGCTGAGTACTGGTTATGGAGCTGCTGGACGGGTCCTCTAAGTTCAGTATCTCCCTCTGTTCCCTGGGAGATGTTTAGGGGATGGATCTTGCTTCCCTCTTGGAACCTCTGGCCTTCCTTCACTTGTGGAAGATGTAAGGTAGACTGTACTTTCAGCTTGAGTTCAAATGAGTCCTTCTTCTTACTCCTTGGAAAGTTTTCAGATGATCTGGTCAGTGAGGGGCTCAGACCTCCTTTGAAGCCAAACAGGCCACACCTTAATGAACCAATCCTGGGTACCCACCATCAATCTTCAGTGATTCTTCAGGTCAAAATCAGAACACTTGCCAGCAGACAGGGGAAGGATGACAACATATACTTCTAAGTACCACCCATTTCCTGTCTCCTGTACATCAAAGTGTCTCCCTAATTAACTGAGCCCTATGTGGTGCTTGGTCACAACATGGGCCTCCTTTGAAATAAGCAAGCAGACATTTGTCTCCTACAATTGACATATTTCCCTGCTCTGAAAGGAGTGGTTCCAGATAGGACACTCACTGCCCTTTCATACCAAGGATGGGTGTTAGTACCAAGTTGACACATTGCATTACAAAGAGGTGTTGGTCTCTGGTCTCCATTGTCACCTCCTGCACCCAGGCCTTCCCTGAGGCCTGCTAATTATCATTCTTCAGGTTTCACCACCACCAGCAATGTGTAACAATGGAGATGCAAATCCATGGGGCCTTGAAATGCTAATCAGGCTGCCCATGGCCAGAGGTTTTTGATGTACCCATAGCTGTCAGGTGTCAGCTACTCATGACAGGGCATGGCAGTGCTGGTAAGCTGTGTCCTCACAGAGTACATGACTATTTTTCTGCTGTGCGGTGAGCATGGAGAATATGTGCGGGAATGGCACCACATATTTTCCGGAGGTTGATCTCCCATCTTTCATTCTTTTAAATAAACAAAAATCAAAAAGCCTAGGCGATCACACTGTGCAGATGGTCAAATTCCTCACATGCCCCTCAGCCTCAACATGTGAACCACCACCCTACTGATTGTCTGTTTCATCATCAAGGGGAAATAACCGGTTGAGGACATCTGCATTTCCATACTGGGAGCCTGGCTTGTGCTGGCTTTCCATATCTAATCCCTGTAGGGATATGGCCCACCGCACAATCTTAGGGTTCTCCCCTTGCATGGCCATTGACCATCATAGAGGCCTGGGGTCCATCTGGATCATAACGTGAGACCCAAAAATGTAAGGTTTCAGCTTCTTTACTGCCCACACGACCGCATACGCCTATTTTTATATGTCAGCCTAGTTAATTTCCCTTTTCGTCAACCACCGGCTAATGTAGGCGACAGGTTGCTCTACCCCTTCAGAGTTCAGCTACGCTAACACTGCTCCAATCCCAAAATCCCAGGCACCTGTCTGGATAATGAATACCTGACCATAATCTGGCACCTTCAGAACTAGGGCCCTGCACAATCCATCCTTTAAATCCTGAAAGGAGGTTTGACAGGCAGGGGACCTAGTTACCTTGTTTGGCATCTTTTTTGGACACTACATCATTTAGGGGCATGGCAAAGTCCCATACCCTCTGATGAACGACCGGTAGTACCCGGTGAGACCTAGAAAGGCTCTCCCCTGTGTCTGTGTGATGAGAATTTCCCAAACCTTTGCAGCATGTACTTTCACTTCAAGAGGTTGTTTCTTACCTCTACCAACCGGGTGGCCTAGGTAAGGCACTTTGTGGCCTTGATAGTCAGGCCTGCATTCTGCAGCACCTATAGCCCTTGTTTCAGGTGGGATACATGATCCTCCCAGGTGTGCGTGAACACAGCAATGTCATCTACATAGGTGACGCTGAAGTTTTACAGTCCGGACAAAACATGGTTAACCATCCTCTGAAAAGTGGCAGGGGTATTCTTCAATCTGAAGAGGATCACAGTGAACTGATAATATCATTCCGGGATTGCCAACCTCTCTTTTGCTCTCTGTCAAACTGACCTGCCAATACCCCGCTGTGAGGTCAAAAGTACTCATGTAGTTAGTGGCTCTGAGCATGTCAATGAGCTCATCTGCCGACAGAATGGGGTGAGCATATGCCTTTGTGACAGAATTGAGCCCCCTGTAGTTCACACAAAAACAAACTTCAGTTTTCCCACTACTGGTCTTTTTATGGACCAGTACCACTGGACTAGCCCAGGGGATGTGTGTTGGCTCTATCACTCATAGGGACAACATCTTGGAAACTTCCTCCTTGATGGTGTCTCTAACCTTATTGGACATCCAGTGAACTCTACTCTTCACCGGCTTACTGTCTCCACTGTCCATACCATGGGTGTACCAATCTGCACAATGGGTAGTCAGGGAAATAGACCATCAAGCTGTTCCAGTAAAAAGCAAAAGTCTGTCAGTCGCTGTTCTGACAGGTCTGTTGCAAGGTGGACACCTTCAACTGACCCATCTGTGGCTTCAGTGTGCAGGACATCTGGGAGGGGTTCGGTCTCCTCCTCAGTCTCTCCGTCAGACACTAACACCATGACCAAGTCATCCTGGCTATATTGTGGTTTTAGCCGGATGACAGGAAAGATCCTGCACATCTGTTTAGGTTCTTTCACATTATTGAGATAATTCTCCTCACTGACCTTTTCCAGCACACAGTATGGCACAGTCCACTTGTCCTGAAAGGCACTGGCTTTGACAAGCTCCATATTCCACTCCCACTGGCATGGAGAATAGACTGTCACTGTGACCTTTTGGTCGTGCCAGTGCTTCATCAGCTCCCAAATGGCATTTAGATTCTTGGTTAACTGTTTCACTAGACTGAGGGGACCTCGTACAGGGTGTCCAAACAGAGGCTCAAAGGGGCCAAACCGTACTCTGTTCTATGGCACCTTCCTGTAGGCGTACAGAAGGCATGGCAGGAGAATATACTATTTCTGTTGAGGTGCTCTTCCAAGCCACCTACCATGCCTTTCAAGATTTTGTGGAACTGCTCAAGAAGCCCATTGGTGTGCGGATGAAAGGAGGTAGAGAACCGGTAGGTGACTCCACATTCTGCCCAAATAGCCTTCATATATGCTGATATGAAATTTGATCCCCTGTTAGAAATGAATTCCTTGGAGAATCCAACACAGGAGAATATCCCAATCTGAGCCTTTGCAACCACTGGGGCTTTGATGCTCCTAACTCCCCAAATTTCAGCTATTGCTTCACCTCTCATTATAGCCATAAAAAAGTCCCATAAGACCTTTTAACTTTTAACACTGCCTATTTTTGCTGTAAAGAATTCTTCGATCCTATCAGCCATGTGCTCTCGAAACAGTCAGGGCTTCTGCTCGTAACTTCCAGGTTGGTACTGAGGCCATTCCTGTGCCTAACTGACAGGACACAAATCGTGGTGTATGGTCTGAAAGCGTCCTACCCATATAAACGGCAGTAGTGAACTCACCCATCCTTTCAAGCCAAGTGAAAAAATATTTATTACATTTGGGAACGGAATTTATGTGGATTTGAGAACTATAAGCCGCCCCTCTGTTCCCTGTTCAGCACCCTCCAGACCTCCACCAAACTGAAACTCTTCCAGCATTTTCCCTACCACACTTGCTAGTGGGGCTGATTAATGTTTTCATCATCTGATCAGGTCTAGCATGAAATTACAAGCCCCCTACCAGAGTCACATTATCCCAAGGGGCTAGCCAAGCGTGCAGTGAATGAAAGAAGCTTGAGGCATCATGATTAGGAGCAACGGTGTTGCTAATGCACACCTCTCTATTTTCCACATAATCATGTACAAGGACCATCCACGCCTAGTCATCGTCTGTTTTAACCTCTTGTAGTTTAAAGGGTACTGAGGGCACCACCCATTTGAGGACCCCTCCAATGTATATGGAGTATGTCACCACATATCCAACCCCACCCAATTCCCTTAGAAACATTGCCTGTTTTTTTTTCTGTTGTGTTGTGCTTTTCTCGGAGCAACGCTATCCCAACCTGTTTCCCGCATAAGTATATACAGACTTGATTATGCTTAATGTAGTTGTTCAAACCTCTTACATTCCAGGAGGCTGCCGTCAACTTGCTAGCCATCTAAACACTCTCCATTTTCCTCCCCTCCTCCACCTAGGCATCCCACTGACCCAACTTTGCGTAGGTGATCTAGAGTGTACCACTTCCATGTCCTCACATTCTTGGAACCCTCCAACCCTTGGCGTTGCCAGTCCTATCTCTGACTGCCTCCTCGTTTGTGCCTCTGGTATATCCTACCAGTATAACCCTCTGTCTTGTAACCTGAGGGCAAACCCCCCAATTGTAACAGAACTGCTACGCTCCCCAATGATAGAGCTCAATAGTGCCATGCTATTTAGGCCTTCCAGCCTGTCCCCCATCCCAAGCTGGGAGAAGGTTGGATGGAGAATACCTACACCGGTATTCTCATTTAAACTTGATCGAGGGCAGCTTGGCCAGCCCAACTACAACCTTACAATAAACCATAGCCACAACTGAGATGTGTGAAGGGTTTTGACCCATGTTGAATCAATAGACTGGGTAGATGTGGGGATGAGCTGTCGCCGCCCATTATTCTATCCCAGGACAAACTAAATCAATAGACTGGTTGGATGCGGGGATGAGCTATCGCCGCCCACATTCACACCAGAATCCAGGAGAACCGCGCAGTTGGCACAAGACCACTCTAAAGATTGAACCTTCTTGTGGGGGGTTCCACATAACCACTCTAATGTCAGGATGCCTATCAGAACAATAGCAAAAATCTCCTGTCAAATTTAAGACAACTCAAAAATGGATGCAGTACGACAAATTCCCCAAGGTGGCGCTAGCGGTCTAAACTCTGACAGGAGAACTGGCTGACAAAGGGACCTGAGTCAACAGGGACTTCAAAGCATGTTGGTTAATTGAAAATCTTAGCCACCTGCTGTTCCCAGAGGCCAAAAGGCTGGGAAACCTTAACACCCCAGAGATTCCCACACCAGGAGGCAGGATATCACATGACCCTGTTGATTGATTGAGGAGAGACTTCCAGGCAGCCTGCTGGAGCCCACACAATAGCCCCTTTCTGTTGAATGGGGTATGTTAGTTTTGAGTGTTTCCTGTCAAAAGCCCTCTGCCAGCAAGGAGAGACATGTGATCACTGACCCACCCAGACTTCTGGAGGCGGACCCAAACACTTTGGGGAGTTGAATTGCAACAAATATATATTTTATAGAAACTGTGATAACTTATTGTAACCAAATGACAGGAATGTACAACTTTGAGAGTGTTAGTTTGAAAAATGCCCTCACGATTTGAGTCCAAACTCCGATTTGTACCATGTTCTGGGGCAAAACCCCGCTAATTATGATTATTGTAGACACTGGATTTAAGCTAGAGACATGGAAAGTTACTGGGATATATGTGGAAGGGAAATGTACCTTTGTATAATTTTTGATGAAAAACCAATGTTGCAAAACCCACTAAAATCGAAAATAAGTTGCCATTTTTGAATGCAAGCTCCTAGAAACGCCAGAGTCGGGACAGGGACTATTTTAGGAATATACGATGTGTGTACGTGATGTCAAACAACTGTGTTCCTGGGAAATATGTATTTGGATCAGGAATAGATTTGTGTGCACATTGACCAGGGGAGTGTCATTTCTGTAGGTCATAAAAATGACATCACTCTGACACACTATCCCTTCCCAAATCAGGGACCAAAGAATCTATTGACCTATCAAATCAAGAGAGGGGCAGGCTTAGTGATGCTAGCCTCTCCACCCACTTTTTAAAACACATAAAAAGAGACTGCTGGGACAGGTAGAGGATTCAATTTCATTTTCTGCGGGACGCTCTGCCGGGAGACTCCAGACTTCACATCCATCAATCTTCAGAGACCAGAAATTTACTTCAGAACTTAAAGCAAGGGCCTAAACCCACAAACTGAGAACTCTTCTCAGCAGGCCTCAGCATCCTTAAAATCATTTAAAAACTATTCAACAGCCGGGCGAGCTGTTTGAATTCCCTGCCAAGAACTTTTGCCGGAACCGCAGACCAGACCCAGACCGCTGTGAGCAGAACCAGAGATCCGGATCACTGTGAGCAGAACCGGTGCCTGATTGACCCGCCGAGCAGAGAGAACCGCCGCTGGACGTGTTGACCAGATCCGTGACGAGGCCCATTCATTTCAAAATTTGGAGTGAGTATCCGCCAGAACTGTGCAGAACCCAATCTCTTAGTTAAAATAATCTAATCCAAACTATTTTAACCTAATTAGAACAGCCTCCTAGAAATCGTGTCATCTGTCATTTGTAAAGCTGCACAACTGTCACCTGTCAATTCTGCAGCTGCAAGCTGTCAACTGTCATTTTGAGTTTTACTTTAAGTCCGAAAATCTACCTTTATTAAATCGTCTGTATCTCCGGAACCGTTTGTCCTAGGAACGTGGTTCAACTTTCATTTTTACCGCGATTTGCGATTTTGGCTCAATTTCTCCACTTGTCAAAATAGGAGCTCCGTTCTTTCCTTTGTTAAAATCCGTTTGCAACCTGGTAATAACTCATAGAGCATTGCTAAAGTGAGCCTGAACTAATACCAACACGCATCTCTCACTCACCCTGAATCTCTAGAGGGAATTAAAATCAGTTAGCACGTTTTCCCATCCATTGCCATCACATTTAAAAGCATTTTGGGCCTGTGTTTCAAACCTCTACCTGTTTTCCTCTAAGCTTGCTGGGGGGGAACTGCATTTCGTATTGCATTTTGTTGGGATTCTTGAAGACTGTGTGCTCTCCTTCCATTTCTTACATTGCATAGGGGGGGGGGTGAATTGTCAAGGAAAAGTGATTACATTGTCTTTTGTTGAAGCCATATCAAGTTATCTTCTGTACTGCATTTCATTCATCATGGCGTTTCCTTGAACCATATAAAGCATTCTTTCCCACCTTATTCTTCTTTTCCTATTCATAAGTTACCTCTTGCTGATTACTGCTCATATTCACAAGTGTAATATCCATTATCAATGTATTTATAGACGTGTGATATATATATATATATATTGTTTAAGTTTTCAAATAAACCTTTTAATTTGCAAAACAAGCCTACTTCTTGGCTCAGTGGAGTCAGGGGGATTCTAAGAGGGGGGTGTTATACAAGGGTTGTCATCCAGAGAACTGAACTGGACATAAAAATACATCAATAAGGGTTTTCCTCAGCATACCAGACTAGGCATTGACTTAGCTGTAGTGTTGATTGAATATCGCTTACAGATGTGGCCCATGCCAAAGGAGTCACTAGAGGGACAGAGGGGTGGAGGGGGGCGGTCCAGACCAGCTGACACCACAAAGGGGGTGACACCCCGTCACTGTGCTAAATTGTGCTTACACAGCGGTAGCCACTGTGCTAATTTGAAATGTATTTATTAAAATAATCTTGCGCTGCCGTATATTGACAAACGGTATGTGTGTATACTGTTGTCTGTTGGTCTGGCTCTGAAGCCTGTGCTCCGGCCTACGCTCCACTCCGATCAGCGGCTGGAAACCCAAACTAGTGATGAACACACATTGCTCAAACAAATGACGAGACATCATGTACCACTGCGTGTGGTGCGCCTGCGCTGTAATACATTTATGCTTTGCTTGCTTACCTAGTCTAGAACAGTCCAGAAGATAGGGAACGCCTCCACAGAAGTTGCTCTTCTGGATTTGGTTGTCTGTTGGACTGACAGTTGTACTGTTCTTTGTGTGCACTGCAGACTTAGGTAAGATGAAAGTTCAATTTACCATTTCCTACCTAAAAGAAGAAAGCCAGGATTTAAAAAAAAGATATTTTAATTTACTACACTAAATTACTGGGTGTCTGTTCTGTTTTATGGAGGGCGCACTGGTTCACCAGTGGCCTCTCTTCCTTCTGGTCCTCACTGAGGCTGAATGCGGTATGAAAGGTCAACTGCTTATTGCCCTCAACCTTTGTGGATCCTGAGGCAGGTTTGCCCCGGCCCACTTAAAGCCTGACCTGTACCTCTCGGAGTAACTGCCCTGAGATCAAAGTGGCCATACGCCCAGGACACTTGTCATTTCAGAAGCTGAGGGCCTAGTATGTTAATGGCTTAAACGCCCGACCACATTTTGAGAGTCCTTTGCATGTTTGTTAAGTGTGCGCACTAGTGATTCAGAAGTGCAGAGCGAGCATGAGGGCCCATGTACTAAATAGTTAAGGCGTCCATGCGCAGAAATGGGGCACTGCAGAAGTGTGTGAGGTATCCCAAACAGTTCTGGTATGATAGTGAGAGAAATTGCAGGATTTAGGTACATTGGCACGGCGAAGTATGTGTCTCAGGACTGAAATGGTTGTAGGTGAAAGGATCGAAAACAAAAGAATCAAATACAATAGTTTCAAGTCAAAAGGACCGGGAAAAAAAGGTTGAATATATATATATATATATTTTTTGGGGGGGTCTCCCCCCAAACACCCGTTGTTGGTGTAAAAGACACTTTTTTTTCCTATACAGAAGCCAAAAAAAAATACATTTTAAAAAAGGCATTCAACCTTTTTTTTCGGTCCTTTTGACTCGAAACTATTGTATTCGATCCTTTTGTTTTCGATCCTTTGACTGGACACCACTGGAATAGCAGTGGTGATCAGAGGTCCATTGTCAGAGCTAAGTTATTCCAGCTATCACACAAGTAGGGGTGTTCCGGTTTTATGAGTTATGACTGAGATGCACACCCAGGACTGTGCGTTGCTCCATGCAAAAGCAGCGCATGTGGAGGGTCAGGTTTAAAGTACATTGATCTATATGACCCAAAAAGGATCGAGTGATTTAGGGCAAACTCCTTTAAACATGAACCAACCGACTAAAACATGGCATGTCTTTTACTATCCTAACCGCCAGTGGCATCACTAGGGGAAGGTAAACGGTTGTTGACACCCGATGCAGTAACTCATGTCCAGGGACGTCATTTTGGGGTTGCCACGGGTTGCACTTACGACCCCTGGGGTCTCCCTTGCTACCCCTAAAAAAAGACACTGGGCCTCATTACACGGAAGGCGGTAAGGGTTAACGGTCACCGGTAATGGTACCAGTGACCGTTAACCCTTACCGCCTTACTACGAGGTCCCTTTGCGGGACCTGACATTATCGGCTGGTGTAAACCAGCCGTTAAAGTAGGAACCCGCAAAGGGACCAGTGTGCTAATTACGGTACCGCAATTTGCGGTACCGTAATTAGCACCATCCCCATTCCCGTTATGCCCTATGGGGCAAAAATGGGAATGGGGAAGGGCAATGGAGGAAGAGGGAATTACCGCCCGCCAACCTTGAAATCCGCAGGCGGTAATAGCGCAAAATGTCCCCATTGGGCCCAATGGGGAATGAGGAATTCCCGAATGGGCCCAATGGGGAATGGGCAATACCCGTTCCGTCAAACCCGTGATCCGGCGCTAATAGCCCCGGGGGGTTTGGCGTTAGGGCTATTAACGTTGGCACATGAGCCTTTGTCAGGCACCTCTTGAGACTATGGTTGTGACTCCTTCCAGCCTTCTGAGTGTCGTATTTGGGAGCTTCTTATGGGTTCCAGTGTTCTCTGTGAGGGTACGGTGATTGATCCCCCCTCCTATGTCCTCTTCACCAAGTGGATTAGTCATAATCTCTAATGTTCCCAGCCTCTTCTTTTTATCCAGCGGACTCCATGCATACTTTGCTGGGTCCATCAACCTCATGGCAGCTTACACCACTCTGCTGGTATCAAGCAGACAGATCATCTGCCCTGGTGCCTCAATTAGGTCTGCCCCTGTGCACCTAGCCTCTCCTTCATCCCGATTATTACTAGCATCAGCCTGGGAGCTCCACAGCTTACCGGCTCCATGCTCTGCACACCTTCAAGGGACCGCTCTGTGTTCCTCTTTTGATGTTCTTTTGCCTTCTGTTCTCCCACTCTCCTTTCCTCACTTACCTCCTCGTTCAGGAAATCAGCCGCTGTTTTTGCGGGTCCGCCTCCTGGTCCCAGTGGTGTGTCTCATCTCACACCGCTCCTGGCGCAATCTTGCAGGAGGCAATCTCAGATTGCATCTCTGCCTGCCTGCCTACATTCTTGAATCCCTCCGAATGCTTTGCTCCTTATAAGGTAGCGGGTCCTGGTGTCAAACAGCCTTACTATGCCCATGCAGATTTTAAGATCTAAAGGCCCTATGTATTGCCGGATACTTCGCAAACTTTGCTTCAGCTCGTCCACACACATGCCTGCTGGTCATACCCTGTGACTCTCCCTTAGCACTTTAGGGGTTATTTATACATCCACTTGTCTGGGACTGTGTATTACACACCATGTCTGTGCATACATACTTATTGCGTTGGGTGAATATTGCAAATTAGAACTACACTACATTTTTTCAATGGATATTGTTGAGATCAAAATGTGCTGGGATTGGGTGGCACTCCAGGAATCCTGGAAAATCAGAGTGCATGCAAATTTGCTTTTCTCTGATTATCTGAAAATTGCACATGTGCAGATTGGCCAGTAGATTTCGCTTATTTGATTGGGCAACTTCTGCAGCACCAAGCGGGATGTCTGCAGGCATGGATTTGGCAGCCATTCTACCATTACACTCCATGGTATGGAGTGAACTGAGTTCCAGTTCAGTATATGTAAATTAAGGGTGCAGAAGTAAGGCTCATAAGCAATGGTTGAATGGTTTTGGGTATAGACTTGTATTAATAATAGGTGGGTCGGAAAATGCCTCTCTATCCCTAAAGCTAAGAGGGGTTCCCATGCCTCAAAGTGAACTAATGAGATTGTCATGTAGTCCAAAACTAAAAAAAAGTCTGTCACTGTCATATACAACCTACTACTGGCCCTAACACTAATAATCTAATATAACTGTGCTTACAAAAAAGTGTTGTTTTTTTGTTTTCAAACAACAGAAACATTCCCAATATCGCTGCTAGTAAAAAGTGATGCAAAACAATGTTCGACAATGCAAGACTTTAAAGCTAGGGTTGTGTCCTTTCCCCTAGACTTCTTCTTAAGTTATTGACCAGTTTACAAAGAACTGTTATCTGTTTCACAGTTCCTGTGTCTTACCCGCTTGATATGCTCTACTGCCAGGAGAAGGATCCCAATGCTAGGGTTGTGCTCCTTTCCTCATGACTTCTAATGATGATAAATAATGTAGACACTCTGAAGGAACTGTTTAATAGCTTCACAGTTTCCGTATCCGGCCAGCTTGGCACATTCCACTAGCAGGGTTAGGATTCCTTTAGTTTCAGTCTTTCTTGACCCTCTTATACTCAATATCTCAAATAGGTGCGGGTGTCACCCTGTGGCATCTTTGGAGCAGATGGTCTTTTCGCCACCAGCATGCCTTCACTTATCTGGCTGGACGTGCCGTAATGCTCTAGTTGCTTTCAACATGGTCGCCCCCGACGGAATATCTTTTTATGGCCAGCGCGGCACATTGCAACCCTCTGACTCCCCTCTATGGGTAATATGATAGTTCAGGTTTTCCTTGATTTCCCAGTGCATCTCATGTTTGCCTCTTGTTTTCCTGCTTTTTTACCCTTCCATCTCCTGTGTGGTTCCTCGTTGCCTCCTTGTCTCCCTCGCCCTCCGGTCTTCCTAGATTCCCTCTCATTTCTCCGGTTCTGCTCCTCCCTCATTCCATCTGTGGGTTTTCATCTGTTTCCTCGTGACTTAACTTGTCTGTTTCCTGCTGGCTATGTTTCTATACCAGACATACAAGGCTTAGGTCTTACTTCCTGGTCCTTACCTGGATTATCTCTTGGATATACACTACGCTACAACACCCCAGGGGCTTTGCCTTCATTGGCTTTTCCCCAGCCCAGCTGTACTGGGGAAGGGGCCCTTAATTCATATGTTCTCCGATGCAGACATAGTGGTTTCCCTCCATGACAGACCATATCTCTTTAAGGAAAGAAAGACCTCAATGAAGAAGAAGAAAGGAAAGAAGGAATTGAAGAAAGGCTCTCCCTCTTCAAGGAAGGAAGGACCAGGTAAGGAGCAAGAGAACATGTCCGACACTTGTGACAGCTTGCAATGCCACGAAGAAGACTTGGCCACTGCAGAACAAGTACAGGAGCTAGTCACTGTGCTACGACAACTGCTTCCAGCCAGAGGGCACCATCCTTCTGATCTCCCTACCATGGGGCTGGACTCTGGTAAATATTATGGTTCTTCAAAAAAGCTTAAAGAATTCATTGAGGCTTGCATGGTTCACTTCACCTTTCATTCGGGAACCTATGCTTCAGTCCACGCTCGAGTAGGGTTCATGGTATCCAACATGATAGGTTATGCCCTGGCTTGGGATACTCCCCTTGTTACCTGTGCCAATCCCGTCCTACAGGACTATGCAGTTTTTTTGAATTTACTCAAACAAACCTTTGAAAGACCAGAAGTGGTCTACTCAGCTTGCGAAGGATTGTTGGATATTATAAAAGGGTCATCTGTTCTTTTATCCTACATTACAACATTCAAACGCACTGCTGCCGAAGCTGGATGGCCGGAGTCTGCGCAATATACCATATTCAGATGGGGTCTTTGAAAAGAGATCAAGGATGAATTAGACCACGCTCCCCGTCCAAATTCATTTGTCGACTTGCTCTCCCTGTTCCTTCAAATAGACTATCACCTGACAGAAAGACGAGCTGTAAGAAGGAAAGGTAGAGGAACTTTGCCAATGCCCCCAGAATATACACCTTATGTTCTCCCACCTGGTAGAGCTCCTAGGGACGAACCAATGCAGATTGAAGCAGCACAAGGACCTCTAACCTCTGAAGAAAGAAAGTGGAGAAGAGAGAAGGTGTTGTGTATGTACTGTGGATCCAATACCCACCTGTTACGTGACTGTCCTGAGGTTCAACCTCACCGGGTGGGAAACGACAGACTTCGGTTCTAGAGGGGATGAGTTACCGGGGTCATTTTACCAGTCCCTCTCAAACTCTTGTCCGTTACCTCATCACGAGGCAACAACAGATTAATGGTAGTATTCATTCAAATCACGGTCGATCAGAGCAAGATTGATGCTCTGGCTCTAATTGATTGTGGTGCTGCAGCAAATGCCATTGATACCGTCTGGGCTGAAAAGTAGAAGGTCCCTAGGCATGAGAGAACAGAGGACCATGCGGTCAAAGGAGTGGATGGGAGACTACTCAGTTCAGGTCCGATAACGCAAAGCACTGAGGTTCTGCAGGTATCAGTGTTCCAACATCACGAGTCATTACACTTTCACATCATCAAGGCGGCCCATTTCCCTTTTATAGTAGGAATCCCCTGGTTAAGCAGACACCATCCCACTATCGATTGGGCCAACAATTCTCTGCAAGTCGACCCTGAATTTTATATGAAACAATGTTTTGGTGATACTTCGAAAGCACCTGTGAAAGCTAGCCCTCCAGTGCCTACTGATTTAGTGGTTATAGTGGTTATACACTGCATACCATCAGAACTGGTAGGTAGAGGGCATCCTATTGTCTGCCTACGACCTTGGGCCTCATTACACGGAAGGCGGTATGGGCTTACCGGTACCGGTAAGGGTACCGGTACCGGTAAACCCTTACCGCCTTACTACGAGGTCCCTTTGCGGGTCCTCCCTTAACGCCTGGTTTTTACAGGCGTTAAGTACGGGACCCGCAAAGGTACCTTGTGGTACCGTAATTAGCAACTTCACCATTAACATGGAGCCCTATGGGGCTGACTGGCAATGGTGAAGGGGCAATGGTGGATGGTGGAATTAGCGCCCCCACATACCTTGGAATATGGCGCTAATTCCGCCATCCACCAAGGCGGACCCGGTAAGGTACCGGCGGCAGCCATGGCGCTAATAGCGCCATGGCTTACCGCCTTCTGTGTAATGAGGCCCCTTGTCTCCAAGTGAGATTAACTACTCAGTTGGTTGTGAAAAACGGCATCACCTACTGCAAGGGGCCTACCATCCTTTTGTCATACGCTCCAATCATCGGAATTTATGGATTGTGCACCATATGGAATGCCTCAACCCTAGACGGGATCGGTGGGCTCATTAGTTCGCCCAATATGACTTCTCCATCTCTTACATAACCGGGAGTCCAAACATCCTGGCGGATGCCTTACCTCGTTATCATACACCAATATTTCTTTCAGAGAAATACGTTTGTTTTCTTGGTGTCCTCTTTTCTTCAAGAGGTGAAGGAAGCTTCTATCACACTACCCCCGGAACTCAACATGGACAAGAAGCTCAACCTTGTGAGGAAGGAGTGCTTGGTCTTTTACAATGATCAATTGTATGTACCAGATACTTCCTTACAAGGCCTTGTATTGTCCTGGTGTCACGAAGGTGAGATAGCAGGTCATTGAGGCTATACCGGTACATTGGAACTCATCAAACATAATTTCTGGTGGTCCACCATTCGTTCTGATGTCAAGGCCTATACACAAGCCTGTCCTGTATGTATCCAAAATAAGTACTGCACCCACAAATCCACTGGCCTCCTGAAGCAAAGCCCAGTTCCCACGTGGCCTTGGAGCCATCTTTCTACTGATTTTGTGGTTGATCTTCTGCCTTCCCAGGGATGTACATCCATTATGGTTAACGTCGACTCCTTTACAGAGATGTCACACTTCACTCCACTTCCTGGGCTATGACAGCTTCAGAGATGGCCAACGTGTTTCTCAAAGAGGTTTTCCTTCTTCACAGCCTACCAGAATGCATAGTCTCTGATTGCAGATCACAGTATACTTCTGTATTTTGGGGCACGTTACAAAAGATTCTAGGCATCAAAAGAGATTTGTTATCTGTCTACCACCCACACACGAATGGGACGACAGAAAGTTTTAATAGTACCAAGGAGTAGTATCTAAGGTGTTTCATAAACTCTCAACAAAACAATTGGGTCGACCAGCTGCCAACCACTGAATTCTCCTACAATATTTTGATACATACCTCTTACCTCTACCAAGCTAAGGCTGCTGTACTGCATATATGGCATACACCCCCATATTGTACCCACCTTAGCGTACCCTTCGTCCACGATCCCTTCTATCAACTCTTTATTGTCTGACATTTCCACTGCCTACAAGACTACATAACAGAGTCTGAAAGAGAGTTGAAGAAGACATAAACTGTAATTGGATAAACATCAGAGGGAGGTTCCTGGATGGGATGTGGGGTCCAAGGTCTGATTATCTACTAGATACCTGCCAAGATGGGTCCATTCATCCAAGCTTTCTCCCCGCTACATTGGCCCTTATGAAATCTCAGCCACAATCAATCATGTTGCTTTCAAGCTCAAGCTACAATAATCATTCAGCTGTTTGCATCCGGTGTTTCATGCTTCAAATTTCTTTCATGGGTACCTGATCCCTATCCATGACAGCAGACAATACATCACATCCCTGTCACCTATGAACCCAAGGAATCAGAAGTAACATGTATATGTGATTCACATTATTATAAAGGAAGACTCGAATATCTGGTGCAGTGGATGGGATTTCTTCCATCCGAGAATTCTTGGGAGCCCAGCTTTTATGTCCTTTCCCCTCGATTGCTTCAGAGGTTTCACAGGATTCACTGGATAAACCCACACCTCCAGGTATCAGAGGGGGGATACTGTCACTGCACTCAACCTGTGGTGCCTTTGGAGCATATGGTCTTTTCGCCATTATCGTGCCGTCACGTATCTGGTTAAATCTGTGTTAACGCTCTAGTTGTTTTCAATTTGGCTGTCGCCAGACGGTTTATCTTTTCATTGCCAATGCAGTGCAGCACATTGCAACCCTCGGACTCCCCTCTATGGGTAAAATGCTAGTTCAGTGTTTTTCTTGATTCCTCTGTGCATCTCTTCTTTGCCTCTACTGTGTGGTGCCTTGTTGCCTCCTTGATCTCCCTCGCCCTCCGGGCTTCCTGGATTCTCTCTCAATTCTCCTCTTCCCTCATTCCTCTGGTGGGTTTTCATCTGTTTCCTCGTGACTTACCTTTTCTGTTTCCTGCTGGCTACATTGCTGTACCAAACATACAAGGCTTAGGTCTTACTTCCTAGTCCTTACATGGATTATCTTTAGGAGCTTCGCTATGCTACAACACCCCAGAGGTTTTTGCCTTCATTGACTTTTCCCCAGCCCGGCAGTAACAGGGAAGAAGCTCTTAGTGTCACAACCTTATCTCCCTCAAGGGGACACGGGACACAGGCCCTTACAAACCCAATTGGGGCCTCCTCGGATGCCCTGGAGCCAGTCCTGGCGCTGCTTGCATAGGAGAGGCTCACTGGGACGGGCTTCCTATGGTCAATGGATAAGCATGGCCGCCCCCATGCGGAATACTGGAGAACTGTATGCTGAAGTCTAGCTTCCAGGGTGGGGCCTGGCCCAAAGGCATCTGGGATACTACATAGCTATTTAAACCACGCCCGACCAAGAGCATGCGCTTCACATTATTCTGCCTTTGCAGCGTGATGCTCATCATGCTCTGCATCCCTACCTGCTCAGCATCATCCATTGTCTTCGGAGCCTTCCTGGGCCTGACCAATGCCCCGCTTACCAGCTCAGCAGCATCCTTTGGCTTCGGAAGTACCCAAGGCAAGACCATCACCATACTTACCAATTCAGCAGCATCCAACGACGTCGGAGTAACCAAGGCAAGACCATCGCCACACTTACCAATTCAGCAGCATCCTTCGACCTCGGAGTAACCAAGGCAAGATCTTTGCCATACTTACCATTTCGCAGCATCCTGTGGCTTCCTAGTCATCCGAAGCAGGCATCATCTCAACGCTCTCCCGTTGGCTGCTTCATCTGCTCTTCGAAGCCACCCAACTTGCGCTGCCCCCCGATTTCTTCACTCCTTCGGGGGTTCCTCCAACTCCGCCCGTCGAGGCCTGCAAGACAAAAGTTAGCAGGTTAGTCATTTGCAAGGACGCTTTCAGCGCCGCATGGTGACTCAGCTTACCTGCTTGAACCAGTCTTCGGCTTTCTTCGTGACCTCCACCATCAGCAATGAGGACAGGAGTTAGCTCATATTCCAAAGACTATTTTTACCTATAAAGACTTACTCTCATCAATAAAGACATTAAGACTTATTGAAGAAGGAGTTGCAGCTGGTCTGAACTCCGGCCCCCGCCAGTGAAGCAACTCGGCGGGACGGGCCCAAATCGACGCACCCCTGCCCGGAGCGGCAGGACGGAGAGCGCACTGTTAACATCACTAAGGTGAGAGTCGCCCTTAGGGAACCTGCATGGGAACGTGGGAGGTGGGCGATCTAGTAGGAAACCATCTAAGCTGCCCCTCCTGTCTTCTAGAGCTGAATCCGCTTATCCAGGGGTCCAGGACAGGCGAGGGGTACCGAAGAGAACTCAGGTGTGTGCCTGGAGACGTCCCCGTAGAAAAGAACAGGTGAGCATTACACTTAGTCCACCTGTTATCCTAGGCGGACCTAGTGGCTTCCCTCCATGACAGAACATATCTCTTTAAGGAAAAATATACCACAAAGAAGAAGAAGAAAGGTAAGAATTAATTGAAGAAAGGACCTCCCTCTTCAAGCAAGGAAGGATCAGTTGAGGAGCATGGGAACATTTCCGACACTTGTGACAGCGGGTCCCAGGCTTGCAATAATTTACGTGACTTAATTCAGTGTCCCATACTCTCTCTCAAATATACAATTGTCTCTTGTTCACTTCAGAGTCCAAAACCATCTCTTTTAATAGCGTCCCAGAGCCTCTTTCTCTGGGGTGTGAGTGTCAGATTCGCAATGTTGTGTTGCCTCCAATTGATTCACTCTTCTACTAAATATGTAACTCTCTCTCACTTGTTTCAGAGTTCCAGACCCTCTTGGTTTTGGGTGTGGGTCCCTGACTCGCACGATTGTGCTGTATCTGTTGGGGTCACTCTTCTGACAAATATACAATGGTTGCGTATTCACTCCAGGGTCACAGACCCTCTCCATCATCAGGGTCCTAGACCCTCCCTCTCTTGGGTGCAGGTCCCAGACTTGCACCGCTCTGTTGTTTCCACATAGTTCTCTCTCCTGCCAAGCATACAACTGGCTTTTATTCACCTCAGGGTCCCAGACCCCAAGTGGTTTTAGGCTCCCAGACCCTCTCTGTCTTGGCTGTGGTTCCCAGACGTGCACAGCTTTGTTGTATCAGCTTGGCTCACTCTCCTGCCAAGTATACAACTGTTTCTTGAATGGTGTATGGTCCTAGACCCTTTTTCTCCAGCTCCCTAGCTCACCCCTATGCCTTCCCAGACCTCTCACAGCTCCTGAATGACATGCATACCTGTGTGTTTCCTTCTTGGTTGTATCAGCAGTCCCTGGGCCTTCCTGGAGGCTTCGGCAGCATTCAGGTATCCAGCAGGGTCTGCAGGGTCCCTGCAGGCTGAGAATTCTCTCTGGTTGTGCACTTCTTGCCTTCCATTTCTCTCGTCCAGTTCTGGCTCCCGCTCTTGCTCTTTAGGGGATAGCTCTCCCTCTCTTGTGTCTCTCCGACACTATTGTTTCAGCCTGAGCTTGAACTCTGATGGAACTCCTGCGTTGGACTCATGTATTCCTTAAAGACAAATACTGTTCTTTGGTAACTAGACTGCTCGTTTGGTTGCTTGCGAGTGATCTTTGTACTCCTGGTAATCTTCTTTGTTACAGTACTCACTCACAAGCTACATGCACAATACCTAATATTATATTTTTTCAGTTTTGTTCTGCAGGTTAGTTTGGCTACATGCATAATACGTTATATTGTCTGAGTTTGGAATATTGTCAAGTAGGTTGGTATGGCTAAATGCACAATACATTAATTATTTGATCCTTCAATACTGTCATGTAAGTTAGTTTGGCTAACTTGATAACAGTATATATTAGCTGCATACAGGGAGGGGACAGGAGGATTTGGAGTTGTAAAAGGGGGAGTCTGTGACAAAGCGGGATGATGCCATATTCTCAGCTGATTGTCACCCCAGGCGATCTTCTGTCTGTGTAGCACCCCGCAGGGGCATTATTGTAGTGAGGATGCACCACTTTGGTTGCATGGGTCGGTCTCCCCCTTGGGAATAAGGGACTGCATCCTCAGGTTGTAATAGTAAGTTCACAGTAAAGTCAAAGTGCAGGGAAATGAAAAAAATAATGAAAAGGAGCAGCACAAGTAAATATATCATTTGTATATTGTGTTTATTGGTTTTTAAGAAAAATAATGGTTTCAACAGAAACACCTGATAAAGGGATAAATAGTAAGAATAGATAGATTACCATCTACTAGATGAAATACACCAGATGTTATCAAATGTTCAGGTCTCCAGCAAAATGATTTCCGTATGAAAGTAAGCTCTGAAACTGCCTCACTTTCATGATGTAAGTGGTGTCAGTACCTTCCGCCCTGATCCGGGATGAGTTGGAGTTGTAAAAGGGGGTTCATTGCCAAAGCGGGGTCATACCGTGTTCTCAGTTGATGATTGTCCCCAATCCCGTAGGGGGATTCCCAGCCCAGGTGATGTTCAAATGGTGTACCACCCCCAGGGGCACTACTGTACAGAGGATGCACCGTCTGGTTGCATGGGAAAGGTCTCCCCCTAGGGAATAAGGGACTACATCCTAAGATTTGTCACAGCAAGTTCAGATTAAAGAAAAATAATGCTTTCAATATAAACACCTGATAAAGGGATACATGGTAAGATTAGCAAGATTATCATCTACTACATTAAATACACCAGATGTTATGAAATATTCAGGTCCCTAGCAAAATGATTTCTGTATGAAAGTAAGATCTAAACCTGCCTCACTTTTATGATGTAAGTGGTGTCACTGCCATCCACCCAGATGGGATCCCTTCTCCATGGAATTTGTGACTGGATCATTAATATTATATCTGGTAGACACATTTGCAATTTCTGCTATGCACAGTTTCATGACAAACTATCGCTTTGGGGGAAATCGGGTGCATTGCAGAAATAATGGTAACACTGACCTTAAGCACAGCAGGTAGAATATTAATCCCGATGACTCCTATACACAAACCAGTACTTAAGGAGAACTGAGTCATTTTTTAAAATGTAGTCCCATGTTAAAACTCCTTTGGAATTCTTATATATTCTGTCATAGCTAATGATTTAGCACTGCTGCTAAAGAATTTTGTAGGTCAGTGCTCATACCTATAAAACAGCATATTGCAGAAGGAATAATCTGTGGTATGGCTATCATTAAAGTGATTGCTGGTAACATTTGAAATTGCTACAACTTTCCATGTCGAAGAATTGTGTTGAGGTAGTCTGCAACCCACCACATTCAGACCAACCTACGAAAGCCCTCTGCTTACTGGTAGGAATTGCATATCTCATCACGTAGCATTTCACGACTCATCAAGAAGAGCAGAAAAGAATCTGATGGATTGGGCTGGCCCAAAACATACTCAAAGATCCAGTAGAACATGGAGGAATTAAGGCAAGCAATTGCGAATTTGTAGTTAAAACCTTGTACTCTCGTGCAGGCAGCAAGTTAAGCAGAGATATAGCTAACTGGGAACTCAGAGGTAACAACGATTGCTCCTGCCATTTTGGAAATGCCTGCATGACATGCACCTGGCAGCTAACATTTCTGGCAAGTTCAGAGCAGACTGCGATTGCTGCAAAAAGAGGTGGGCATGAACGTCAGGTGGATTCCCCATTGCACACAAAGGGGGGCTTAAAGTCTACCAACCCCCTCCTTGGCACCTGTTTATACACATGTATTTGTATATTTTATTTTATTTGTCGTATTTTTGGTTATAATCATAACATTTCGACATTCCTAAAATCAAATCAAATTGCAGATATTACTATCAGCAAATAAAAGCAGGTTAATATCTCAAGTTCAGAAATTCTAAATAAATAAAGTTAAGATAGATAAATGAAAATACGTAACAACTACACACATTTTAAACAAAATAAAAAAAGCATGTACATATTGTTAGAGATTGAAAGACATTTCTCTTTCACTCTTCCCCCCTCCTCATGCTATCTCCTCCTCTTCCAACTTCTGTTTCGCTACCTCGACACCACCCTCTCCGCTTTTCTCTCCTCTACCCTATTAACTTCCGTCACCTTTCATTCATGAAATTCTAATGCTAAGCCCAATGTGTTCTAATACCATTTCAGACAGGAATCTTGGGCCAGTGAACCCTAAGCAGTGATCGGCTATGTGGCTCAACGGGCTGTACACAGGGATTGGTTGGTTGCATTAATATTTGTTTACCTCACTGCTCCAGATTAGTCCACTAATCTAGGCACAGATCCACAGAGAGAAATGCAAACATGCTTTTCCGCCGCTGTGATTGTCATATCCCTATTGCTACTGATATTGTCACTTCCCCACATAGAGACTGACGGTCTGTCTCCCCCATCCCATGGTATCAAGGGTATGATCCATAATGCCACATAGGGCATTCCTTAATCACAGTGTTTTTTTAATCAATTTTTGAGTTTTCAAATGACATTTGAACATTACTTGTTGATATAAGATTGTTACGAATTAGCATAATTAATTACTTGAAGATAGAGGCATTAACCAATGTGACACGCCCCATGAGGGCGTTTCATTACGCACCAGGGGAGTCCCTGTTCGGCTTTGCACCTCCAGTGTCCTGTGTATATTGTATTGTTATGTTATTTTGGAAGACACAAAGATCAGAGTCACCAATGACAAATTTTGCTTTAACACGTGCAATTTAAAATGTGTGTTTATCTCCATGTAGTCTTCAGTATATCTAAAGAGGTTTTAAGAAACAAAACTTTACATCAGCTCTGCCGTTACCCAGTTTTCTCATTATGTTTTCTTTACCAGCGCGCCTGCTTCAAACCAAAGTTTCTCATACAGCAGCTGTATTTCAATGTGTCTGCTTTGAATTACATTTTGTCGAGCCTTAGCCGCTCATCAACGAGCAATCCATGCATAGTGTTTCTCCATGGTGATAGTCCCGCCCACCGTGTTGACACGGGGGTGGGACCCAAGGCGTACGTGCCTTGACACAACGCCGTTTGGTCACCATGGGAACATTTAAATACTGAAACGAACACTCGCGCGCGTGCTTGTGCGAACACGGCTTCCAGTGACACAGCATTTTTCATCTGGTAAGGCAGGCTCTGCTCTCTTTGTATTTATGGTTTAAAATTTCAATTGTATGATTACTGACGAGCTTCCCTGTGGGTTTTACAGGAGCCCGCACTGCAACTTGTTGCTTCTCACACAAGGTGGAGAAACGTTAGATACTTAAGGTATGAGATCTATTCCCAAATTTTGTTGCTTATCAGTTAGAACTAAAGTACAAAAAGACATTGTCAACGAGTTTGTTGTTCTTTTCTCTTTCTCCCTTTTTTATGTTTACATCATTTTGGACACTGGGAAATGGTATGGAAATTCAGCAGCATAGGAAAAACATTTTTCTATTGTAGCAATGTGGTTACTTAATGGTTTATGATTATGTAAAACGTGTAACTGCTAATTGACAACAGAGTGAATGTACCGCCCTGATGAAGGTTTTTGTAACCGAAATGCTTTGGCATCTGTACATGTAATCTAAACTAATTTTTGCGCTGCCTCAGTGAATATGACACTACAACAATATTCCTATAAAAAAGCTCCACAAAAGGGATGTGAATAAACATTTCCTGGAACTAATTACCATTGATGGTGACAATTGATTGCAAATACTTTAACAAAGGGTCACTTACAGGATTTCTAAAAGTGCAGCCTTCCTTAGGGCCAACTGAGAGCACCAGATTTTTGATAGAGTAGTTTAACTCTATCTTTTTGCTCATTACGATTTGGTCCTTATGCCATAGGACCTCCTCATAACTGGTAGCCCCAGGCTAAAGTTTGTTATTTTATATGAAACAATACATATTTTTTGGATATTTGAATAATATTGTATTGCCCACCTTCATACTTCATTTTGGCATCCCCGATCCACACCCACATGTGATCACAATATCAGCTTGTGGAATCACAAAGGGGTGGCAAGGGTTTTCCCCAGCAACTTTCATGATTTAAACCACTGTGGTATTCCTGATTGTCAGGAGCTACAGCAGAGGAGAGGAGTCAGAATAGTAGGCAAGCGAAACAATGCATCCGACCCTCCTCTACTATCGGACTTTCTACTTCTCTCAAGCTGCCATCTAAATGTTTGCACCATGTGTTTTTGTGGTTTCATGTGAGTTTAAATGGCCATAATTGACAATGGCCGGCACTGAGCATTCATTCCCCAGCAGTAAGCAATTAAAGTCTGATTTGTTATTGGAATTCACACCTTCACCTGAGGATCACTGTGACTCCATACATCTTTGGTATCAAGTAGGGGTTTCAGGGACAAGGGGGCTGCCAGCTTAAACATAGACAATTTGTATGGTGAACCGAAGGTTTGGGGAGATAGGAAGAGCACCACAGGTGTGAAGTGACAAGGGAACCTGGGGAAACCCCAAGTAGTGGAGGGGGATGTGTAGCCATGCCTGCTTCCCTGGTCCCATCTGCTAACTCCAAACATGGGAGCTTTTCAAACCAATCAATTGGATCATGAATCATTCTTTTTGCTGCACTAACAGTGCCATTGTGCTTATAAATTGGTTCTGCTCTATGAGAGTATTGTATCCACCCAAAGAAAAAGCCTGGTTCTGAGGCATGCATCCATCGTAGTGTTTTTTTCTTATAAGGTGTACATGCTGGTGGAAGATGTGTTCATGACTGTTGGTGGTGTATGATTGCCCCTCGAGTCTTCATAGTAGCAGAGAGCTTTGCTATGGTTCCTTTGACTTGCACACGTTCTTTTCTTCCCATTTTGTAATATATACAGATTATGTCCTTTTGGAAGCCAACCCATTCACCTGCTTAGCAGAGTGATGGAAGTGGTCAGTCATATTGTAAAGTGTGCAATTGTCAGTCTGCTGTGTGGATATGCGACCTTCAAATGAGCCCTTACAATGGTATTGGCCACTCACAACATGCATTCAGTTATACTGTACAGCAAGGAATTAAAGAGTGTGCGAATAATCCATTCATACCTTGCAGTGTGGTCACAATGTGCTACATGGCACAGAGTTGGGACAGCTGCTCAGCCAGAAACAACAAGAACTATTGCACAGTTGGGGTACTTGCTTCCTATGGAATGAGCTTCAAAGAATGTGTAGAGGAGCAGGTAGATGCTTTCTCATTAGTTCCCTCCCCCCTCACTGCCGTCATACTGGAACAGCAGGTTAAGAGCAGTAAGTGGGACCCCCTGCATTGTTCCCATACCGCATCAAGTGTATGAGAAACGTTATGCACTTGGATAGCATACAGAATGTACCCTCATAGTCAAGGTGTGAAAGGATGCCAAATGGAAGCGTACCACATGCAAGGATGTCACAACGCACTTATGGACATCATGGATGTACGTTAAGTGAAGTCTGTTGAGGGCAGAGTAATGTCATAAAGAACCTATATGAACCTATGCTGAAACGATATGAAAATACTTAAGAAGCAATGATGCAACTGAATCACAAAGAGAAACATGTACCTAAAGATAAGGTAATCATGGATATAAAGAAGATGAAGGATCTTACTGACACAATAACTGTAAATATGCAGTAATGCAATGTAGAAATAAAACATATAGAAGCCTGATATAGAGGAATATATTATGTGGCAAGGACGGCCATAATTGGAAAATGGACGTTTGCTCACGTTGAAATTAACCAAGCTACCTCAGAGACAGACCAAGGCTGTAGAATCAGAGGACGTGGTAAAACAGCTCTGTGTGCAGAGCCGAAGATAAGTCAAGGTTGGCTCAGAATTAAGGATGCTATTTTAAGGGATGAGCACAGAGCAAAAAGGGACAATACTCATAGATTGAAGAAGAAGAAAACATCTGTGAAAGCCAAACTGCTGGTCAATTAAAAGTATGCAAAGTTCATATGAAATAGAGTGAGAACATCTCTAGAAGCCAAAAGGAGCAACAGCACTCTGCGTAATTAAATCAAATAGCAGTAAATAGAAAGCTGAAATAGTCAAATATGTGGTCTCTTCACACGTGACTCAGAAGTCAAAAACAAAGGCTATTCATTAGATCCTAAAGCTAAAATACTGGTGTGCTCATACTCCACAGAAAGTTCCAGGACAGTGAGCAGGCAACAAGGTCAACTACAAACGGAAGACTTTGGATTATGGCCTAGCGTTGAGAGATGATGGACTAATTGGGAAAACGGGGATTAGTCTGATGGGATTCAAACACCCAAGGTTTGTTTCACGTGCATGCTGCTCAAGAGCCAAAAGTCCAGGGTTGGGATAGTATGCCAAACAATCAGTGGGGTTCGGGGGACAATCTAACATACAATGTTGCATAGACAAATCCACTTTTGCTTTCTCCACTATAATCAGTACCATACGTATTTAGAGGTAGCTCAAGGCGTGCCCTACAGATAAGGAATAGCAAATGATGCACTAATCCTTATATGTTCTAAAAGTAGATATGTTCCCCTAACCAATCCCTTCCCTCAATAGGTTTTGTATTTTGCCACCATAGAATGATGTCATAGATGATGCATATTGGAATTTAAAACCACCATGTAATCAAGGTTTGCTGCGAGTGTGCAAGCATCAGTCTGATGTCTGTGAGTTCTCCCTGCTTTATTAAATGAGAATAAAGTAGTACTTTGCTATATTCCTTGAGTGTGTCCATTTATTTGGTCTGGAATTGTTATTTGTAACTCCATCTAGCACAAACAGACATTCCAAGGTGCTAGAGAACAAATGATTCATGATTTGGTCTGGGCTGGGAGGATGGTTTAGGGGCAATGTGCTTGTAAAACAACGCAGAGCAAGAGAGGTGTGAATGCCAGTTAATTCATTATTTGATATCTTGTTTAGGTATGAGGAACAATACTTGTTTGACCTGTATGCTCTCTGTTCTGTCAGAGTGATACACTATGTGATGAGAGTGGCTATTTCATCTTACTTCACATTTTGCATCACATTCCCATTAACTGTTTCTGTAAGGTAGTAAATAATATCAGAACACTTCTACAATAGCACATTTTACTCAGTGGCCACATTGAATTTAGGTGGGACAAAGACTGATTGGCCCCAGCACCCAGTTTACTAGAAGTCCCTGTCAAGTGATGTAAGAGGAACCTCCACAGTCAATGCCACTGCCATCAACCCTTTGGATATTCTGACATCCAAACTACTCTTAAGGACACTCCTGACTGACCCAGGTAGAACATGCATTAATGGAATCAGGTGAGCTTTAGATCAATTGGGCCCAGCACTCATGTGACCAGAAATTCTTCTCAAGACACTGAGGAGGAATGCCATGGTTTGTGCCACTACAATCCCCCCCATGCATCTACTAACACCCAGAACATCAGGACACTTCTAACTGACCAAATCAAAATAGGCATCCATATTTAAGATCAGAAAAAGCCACATATCAATAGACCTTGCACCAATAAGAAAGGGCACTCACTGAATGCCTGCCATTGAACCTTTGCTGCCCAGCTTTCACAGGCCCCTCCCCTAAGGATCCTACCGCAGGTCATGCAGTCATCAGTATGCTTAGTTAAAGAGACTTTCATTAAGGGTAAAACATAGTTGCGTATACATCTAGCACAGCTCTCCATTGTGGTAGCCTGCAACACCCTCCACACAGGAGAGAACAAGTAATAACCTGAGCCATCTGCATTTGCCTACTAGTTATTCCCCGATATTAAGTACTTGCTAGTGACCCAATGTTACAGCAATTGGTTTCAATTGGTCCTGGTGTGCTACTGCTGCCATATTTCTCCTTACCTATCCCATTCTCCTCTTACTCTTGGGATCGAGAATGTTCATTCTCACCTTCTTTCTCAAAGACCATTTTGACTCTCACAACATTCAACTTGGAGCTATGGGAATCACTAAAACCTGGATTGCCTCATGAGGCAGCCGTGCGTACTGCTCTTTGCACTCAGTCTGCTACCTTGCTTCATGAAATGAAATTATATTTTATTTATATCGCGCTCGTACACAAGTGTTTCAGAGCGCGACCAGGCAAAAAGGGAGGGGAACAAGGGAGAGAAAAAAACAGCGATCTTACTAAGCCCAGTGACATTTAAGAAAGCGCAAGTGCATGGGAAAGGAAAATGGGGGAAAAGTGCAAGGAAGGGGGGAGTGGAAAGTGCGAAGTAGAGGAGAGAAAAGATAAATAAATATGAAAATAGAATAAATAATAAATAATGGCTTTAAACCATGGTAGGGCAGCCAGCAAGTAGCAGGTGAAAGTTAGTCAGAAAGGTATGTCTGATAAGTGCAGAAGAAACGTGGGAGGGGGACTGTATGGGTACAGATATAGAACACTAGTGCAGATGGTGGCCTGGAGGCAGTGCAGGAGGGTGGCAGGGTGAGCAGATACCTGGGCCCGAAAGAACGGAGGGTGGCCAGGTGCACAATGCCATGAGAAGAAACGGATCATCAGGGGAGAAGGGGGGCAAAGGCAGAGGCAAAGAGGAAGGTCTTGAGAAGTTTCCGGAATCGAAGATGTTTTTCCTCAAGTTTCAAGGGGGCTGGGAGGCTGTTCCAAAGGGAGGCATCAGCCGAAGACAGGGATCTACCCCCAGCTCGTTTTTTTGCAAAACGACTAACCCTGAGGGAGTTAGAAGTAGAGGAGGGAAGGGCTCGAGAGGGGAGGTATTTTTACGGAGGGATAGTTGAAGGTATTATGGACCCAGGCCCCAGGAAGCCTTGTGGACAATGCAGAGGGTTTTAAATTTAATCCTTGCGTCCACTGGGAGACAATGAAGGTATTTCAAGGTTGGAGAGATATGATCCCAGGGCTTGAGGCCAAGGACAAGTCTTGCAGTCCTGTTCTGGATTAGTTGTAGAGGGTGGAGAGTGGAGGCGGGTAGATATAGGAAGAGGCTGTTACAGTAATCCAGTCTGGAAAGAACCAGAGCTTGGGAGACAGTGAGCTTTTGAGGGAAGGATAGGAAAGGTAGAGTACCTCTAAGGAGGTGAAGTAAAAAGTTAGATTTAATGGAGACATCAGAGATGTGTGCGGAGAAGGAAAGTGTAGAGTCAAAGATAACCCCAAGGTTCTTAGCCACGCAAGTGGGTGTGGGAGGAGGGCCAAGGGAGGCCAGCCAGAAAGTGAGAGGAAAGGATGGAGATGGTGTACCAATAAGGAGGATCTCAGTCTTATTGGCATTTGGACATAGATCATTGGCGGCACACCAATTTTGAACGGCTATTAGACAATCAGAGATGAGGGAAGGAGAGGAGGAGGCTGAAGGAAGCCTAAAAAGTTGGTAGTCATCAGCATAGCACTGGAAAGTTGAGCAGAACATTGAGATGCAGTAAGCGAGAGTTGCCAGGTATTGGTTGAAAATCCAGTGCGAGAGAAAAGACCCCTGGGGAACACCACATGTGGAGAGGGAGACAGAAGACCGGAAGGACCCAAGTTGTACCTGGGAGGGTCGATCAGAGAGAAAAAAGGTCAGCCAGGCCAGAGCCTGATCAGTGATACCAAGGTTGTCACGAAGACGATTGAGCAGGGTGGTATGGTTGACAGTGTCAAACGCAGAGGAGAGGTCAAGTAGGATGAGGACAGAGGGAATGTTAGAATCGAGGTTGGAGAGCAGGTTTTCATGGATGTTCAGGAGAGCAGTTTCCGTATAGGCTGAACCACTGCACTGACTTCCTCCTTCCATCTTTGAGCACACTGCCATCCAGCTGCCTGCCACCACCCAATCACTATACTCATTTACGGCCGACTTGTTTTCCCTGTCTCTGCCTACAGATGGCCCTATCTCCATTATCCAAGAGTTCAACCTGCTGAAAGCCTTCTGAAAGAATGAACTTGCATCTGCCTTTCTTCTCTCCAAGTACTCTCTGACCACCAATCACTAGATACCAACCTATGTTAAAGGTAACTCCATTGTCCTTTCTTTCCAACATGCTCCCTCATGTCCTCTCTCACCTCTTTTATATCTAACTCATGTTTATAGATGACTCAATGTCTCAATACCTGGCTGATGTCAGATCATCTCTCCTAAACATTGCACCACCACAGGTCTTGTCCAATGAACAGACTATCAGTAACTTCAACTTGCCTCTCAGCACCCACATTGACTACCACTACCCCATGCCATGCTTAAATTAATCTGACCTCTGTCACAAACCCCAGTTCACTTCCAGGATTCACTACCTGAAAACTGACCAGTGACACCTATCAGCCAATGACTGCGCACTGCGTTTCTCCTCAAAGACCTCTAAGCTCTGTAAAAACCGTACTGCCTCCCCATTCCACTTTTGTCTTCACCCATTATCACCTCAACTCCATTTTCTCTCGGTTTCTTTTCTACAACCTCTCCTGCTTTGTATGTACCATTTGTATGCTAGCCAGCCTGGTATCCAATCTTTTAATCGAAAAATGTTTCATTGTAACATTTTCCATTGAATATTTTTTTATGAAAACATGTTCATCCAATGCATTTTTGTTTGGGGTAAAGGGTTAATTTTGTTTGCAAAATGGTTGTGGTGGGTTTTTAAGGGTCCTAAATGAAGCGATGGGCCCTCCCCCCCAAAAAAAATATATTTGATGAACCTTTTTCCGTATCAAAATATTCGATGAAAAAATGTTTAGATGGAACATTTTCGATGAAAAGACCAGCCTGTCCTGTGGCCCATTTGATCCACATACCTTTACATTCCATTGATCCTTCACTTGCCTCCATCTCATCCCCCTCTTCAGCCTCTCCCTCTCATATGGGAACTTTATAGTCTAATTTAAAATACCCACCATGCTACCATTCTTCAAGGATCAGTTTACTGACTCCATCAGCACGACAGCCTCCACCAACTTCGCTCACATTATTACACAATCCTGGATTATGGGGACTTCGGTAGATTACACGATACAAGAGAGTCATCCAGGCCGGCCAGGAATATATTGAGCACATTGTAAAAGAAAAAAGAAAGGCACTGAAAAAGGAAGGTAAGCCAACCGTTGTAGAAGATGATCCAGAAGCTTTCATGCAAGCAGTGTACAAACAAACGATGACGTTCTTTGCAGAGTTGGAAATAAAACGAAAAGAGAGGGAAGCTAAGGAAATGCATGAAAAGAAGGAGAAAGGAGAAACTGAAGAAAAAGAAAACCGTGATCGAGAGTGGCAGAAGCATTTTGAGGAAAGTCGTGATGGGCGTTTGGACAACTGGCGAACCTTTCAATCACACACAAAAGGAGCCAAAAAAGAGAAGAAAATTATGTTCTTTCTGAAACCACCTAAAGTAAAAATGGAGCAGCGTGAATGATTGCGTTTTTTTTTCCTTTCAGACTTAAAATGTGTTCATATGTATTGCTTTTACCGACCAAACTCAGAACATGTAATGCCTGATTTTTAATGAGATATTTATCCACCACATTCAATATTATATCTATTTTGTACATTTGAAATAAGGGCAGAGTTCTAAAGTGAAAAATAATTAACAATGGTTGAAATAGACATGTTCGCCATTTTTTTTTTGACATCTCACTAATTTAATGTTTTTTACTTCCCTGGATATTCTGTTTATTTTCAACGTCTTGTATAGTTTGTCGAACAGCCCTATTAAACTGTGTTTAATTTTTTTAAAAATAGTTACAAGAGGGTATCAGGCGCTGCAACCACCTCCACTCTGGAATCTGTAGCCATCACTCGATAGAAACAGTGTTGACCAAATTCTCTAACTTTCTCATTGCTTCACATGATTAAAAACTCTCATCCACTCTTGAGCTTTCTTCAGCCTTTGGCACTGTCATTCACCCCTCTCTCATCTTACTTCCTCCTACCTCTGCATCCCATACAGTGCACTCTCCCACTCTCCTGGATGGCCTATCTGACAAAATGTCCCGCCTTCCTTTAAGAATTGCAGTGAACACAAGAGCCAAGTATCACCACCTGCTATCAGATACAGGGACCAGGATGACCCGAGGAGGATCACTTAGTCTATCTCACTCTCTTACAAGAGAGGGGCATTGCCTTGTCACATTGTCTCAACAATCAGTATTGCTACTTTAAGAAATATGGAGAGAGATGTCAAAACTCTTAAGCTATAAGGAGACCCTAGAACTACTACTGTGGGAAGACAGGTCCCATGGGGAAGAGAAGGCCGAACAAACACTGACCTCGCTGATGGTTGCAAGCCATACATAAAGACACATATGTCTGCTGGTGCTGTGATGCAGAAACACAGAAACACACATGCAGAACTATAGTGGCTGCCTCAGATGTTGGCTCCTGTCATAGAGCTGTGTAGTGAGGGGGGAGAGTAAACACTGGTAAAGTACTACCCGTGATTTCAAATCCACCAAACAAATATGACAAAATATTACACAACACACATGTTACAAATTGAAGGGAGAGGCCCAAGGAGCAGGAGACAGACGACTTTAAAAGAGGATGGGTTTGACACATTTATGGACGTTTGTAGACAGTAGACGGGGAGAAAAGGGGGTGGACGAGGTAGAAATAAAGAAACAGAGGAAGCTGATTTCAATGTACTTGAAGAGGAGGAGAGGAGGTAACTTGTAGGACAGCATAGGGGATGGCTTGGCAAAAAAGAGGAGAATGTAGTGAACAACAGGATAAGGAGAAGATGGAAGTAAAAGGAGTAAGGCGGTGGCAGATCAGGTGGAGAAGTTGAAATAAAATAAATAGGGCATAGAAGGAGAGAATGATAGAACAGAAGGAGGACCTGGGATCTTCAGAAGAGGATGGATGAAAGACTGGAATGAGGCAGTGAGAGATCTGGTGGAGGGGTGGAAATAACAAAGTAGGAGTTAGCTGAGATAGATCAGTGAGAGTGCAATCTGACATAGGAGGCAGTATTAGAATGTACGGGCAGAAAAGATGAAAATAAGAGCCGCCTGGGCAGAAGGAATCAGAGTGGAAACGTGCACCAGATGCTTCCCACAGCTTGTGGACAATTGAGGAAGGGAGGTGGTACAAACAGGCACCTGAACAACAAAAAAGTGATAGTATCTCTGAGCAAGTAACGAAGTAGAGAAGGCAAGATGGCAGAGGGAGGACCCCATGGAGTAAGGTTGTTGCAGAGGACATAGGAAGTGAGTCAGAAAGGAAAATAGGGTGTTAGAAAAACCCGGGCCATACCACCCAAAGAGCAGCGAGAAACAGTGTGTAGTATGTTTGGTGATTTCAAGTATCAGTCCAGGGTTCACAAAAAGGTGGACATCAGCAGTGTGTGACCCCTGTACTAAGATCCCATGGAAAAACCCCAATGACAAGACTTGTGGAAAAAATAGCGGGGACACTGAAAACACTCCGGACTGTGAATAGCTCAAAGATCCCCACAAAGGGTTGGGGGGGTCAGATGGCTGAGACTGCTGAACACAGACATTTTCTTTTGGCTTACTTCTTTTCAAACAGAGAATCCATCCTGCTACTTTGAGTTGATGCCCTTAAACTTGTGTTACTTCACAATAACCCCTGAAACTCCCACTTTAGTCTATTTTTCTAATGCATTTCTGAATCACTGTGGTGACACACCCTACCTCTCTAATTAATCATTGTCATGGAGCATAGAGACCTCCAGTTCCACCACTCCTCTAGTAGGGGTTACCAAAGATTATGCACTTTACACACCATTCTTTACCCTCTAGTCCTCCACCCTTAGCAAGCTCACCTCCCCCTGCAGATTCTCATATCACTGTATTATCGATGGTACTGAGGTTGTTTTCTCATGTCTCCCATTTACTTTCAACCTCTTTCTAAGAATGTCCAACAGTCTGTCGGCTATCTGTCGCAGATTATCATGATAGTGTCTCATGCTTAACACCTACAAGACAGATGACAGATGTTCTCTACCTCACTGCCACGTCTCCCCTTACCCAATTCAATGATGTTGGCTTCCTTTCCCCCTACAGCCAGGCTCATATATTTGGAGTCGTCTTTGGCAGACCTTAAACTCCACCATTGTATCACCTCTACTTCTTCTGTCATAACGCTCAACTTGATTAACATCTGGAAAATCTGCAAACTTCTCACCTATCACTTCACCAAAGCTGTCATTGCCACTATATTACTCAGTCAAATAATTACTGTGTTATTCTTTTAATGGGCCTTCCTCTCTACGCCTTTGTCCCCCGGAAACATTTTTTTTCATGTTTGCAACTAACACTCTGTGCTATCTAGCCAGCTCTTCTCCTTCTTTTTGCCACCACCTCCATACTGTCTTTCAAATGTTCGTATTTAAGCTCCCTCTACTTGTGTTTAAATCAATTAATGAGAACTCCAAAACTCCACCTAACCCAGTGACTTCTCTCTCCGACTATTCCTATCTTTGTACTCGCTACACCAGTTTCCTCATCAATCTTTCTGTCTCCCACCCTGGGCTTTCTATTGCTTTTTCTCCTCCTCGACCACTGGAACACACTGTCCTCAGAAATCAAAAGCATTACTGCATTCAAGGCTCCCCTTGAGCTCCATCTCCTCTCCCTTGAAAGGGCGTGTGGACCACAACAGCACATTTTTCCCCCTGAATCCTCACCACCCCCATCCATGAAGTGTATTTATTGACTATATAAGCAACAAAGAGAGACTGATATCATAATCAAAGATGTTCTCATATCTGGTGATAGGCCCTCATCTTATCCCACTGTAAGTCCCGAACACATAGATTCAGTAGACCTAAAAGTAGAAAATCCAAAATTGATTTATTTTGTCAATATGACATATATCAATCATAGAAACTCTTAATCAATAACATCCAACACATCACCAAGAACAACATAAACCTGTACACTAAATTCACACATCAAATAACAATGCATAAACATAAACCAATTTATCAGACAGACACAATTTCACAAAATGGTGGCTCAATCCAAATAATGTGTCCCAATTACATAGTCTCAACATATGTATGTTGATCGCACGTATTTATTGACTGTCAACCTTGAACATATTCCTCTGTATATACGCAGTGTGTTGAAAGCAATCCCATTAATACTCCTCTCTCTGTCGTGTCCTTCTGGGTACCACCTTTTTCCTTTTCCTTTTCCTTTTCCAACCTAGCACCTTCATAACCTGATATATATAGGTACAGCGAGTATGTGATGTTCAATTCAATAAGTTGTACTGCAACCTTTTAAAACTTTAAACTTAAATTAATTCCTCCGTTCCTTTCATTTGAGAGTCAAGTCATCAGCCCACCCCCAGCACTATTCTGCTTACTTACTAATTACCTGCTGGTCTGCACTCGTTCAGGAGCAAGCACAGAAGTAAGTCCTTTAAATAGAAATACCTGTGTTCCATTGTAACTATTAGCTGCTTGTTAAACATTATGCATGATATGCCTTAATGCAACAACACATTTTATTCTGCAGTAAGGTTGAATCCTTGTCGTGGTGTTGCAGACAGCGCAGCGATTTAAAGTGTGTGCCATTCAACTTGCTATTTACTGTAAGGCACCTGATTGCAGAATTGCTCTTAACTCTTATTGTACGTGTTTTGGCAGAAATCCCATGGATTAATGAGGCGAGAGCTGTATGGATATCACTATGATGCAGCTTGTTGCTTGCAACTACATGGTGCATGCTAATATGCGCTGTGCACAGCCTGGGGACTGTGCAGTCAGTGCCTGATGTGTGGCATTGACTAGAGATCTTGCTGATATGGTAAATCAAGTATTACTGTGAGATATGTCTGTGCAGTCCTGCTTTTCAACATATATGTGCATGTTCATGCCAGTGCTGTCGCCGGTAAGGTATTCAAATCACTTAGTGCATCTTTTGTTTCAGAAATGTGAAGTAATCATCACTGACACCTTGGCAGATAGCAAAAGCCCAAATATATGTGAATTAGCCCAAACAATTAATATTCAAAAGGGACTCTTGTGGGAATTCATTTTAGCACGAATGTTTTCCACTCGTATGCAAATGTTACAAAGCAACAAGAATAGATAGTGACTGCTTCCTATCTGGAAGAAATGCAAGAACGCATTGCATAATTGCAAGACATGTTACAGAATATAAGTACTAATGCCATTTGCATCTATATCTCTCTGTCGAGGGTGAGTGTTTGTGGCTGTGTGTGCTGGTTTGTGATTGTGTGTGTGCTTGTGTTTGTGTGTGTGTGTGTGCGCATACCGATGTATGAACATGTGTGCCAAGGTGTGTGAGTATGCTTACAGGTTGGTGTGTGACCATACGTAGAAGTGTTTGAGCAAGGTCTCACACAGATCTTCAAGTGGGCAGACACCTCGATGAATAGACGCCTTGTGGCCAACAAACACAGAGAAGGGCATGAGAATGGATACAGGTAGGTGTACGTGGCATGCCCTCATTGGCCAATTTTGATGTATATGTGTATGTATGTGTGTACATAGGTCAACGCAGAGGTGTGTAAGCACATGCATGCAGTGGTGAAAGGTGTAAGGCCCTGCCAAGGTATGTCTCGTTATATCCACTGACATTGTGAGTGGCTGCTTCCATAGTAAGATTTGTTTGCCTGGAGAGCATGATTTTCAAATTCCAATTCCCAGTACTCTGTGTGACTCAGCATGCAACATCCATATGTACATGTTGACATGCAACTAAGGAATGTCCTTGTTATAGGAAAGGCTGCCACCGGATATCATAGCTCAGCAACTTTGTGTTGTCAGTGTAGAGGAAATCAAGCTTAGGACTCAAATCTTGGGTGAAATTAGTTTGACACAAATGTTAAAACAACACTGGAGGGCGAATATAGAAACAGACATCACACAATCTCCAAACACTCCCAAATTGTGTTACAGCTGTCATGGGATAACAACTTATATGCAAACAGTGAAAGAGTTCATGACTTCATTAAGTAGGATTGTACTTCTTCCAACTAGAACAATAACTTTCAAAGTGGAGAACGACATACCTTGATCTTCCAAGGTTACTCCTGCCACCTTCTGAATCGTGTTCATTATTGAATAAAAGCACATACTTTCTTATCAGTCATTTTAAGTCATGTCACCTAGTACATGCACATTGCCTCGGCTGTATAATTTAATTTAGTTTACATAAACGTGTGCTGAGGTTTAAGTAAACTTGTGTACAACGCTGTTCCATGCAACTAAAATACTGCTGATAGCAAGCATATATGTACTTCAACATGTTATCTCCTTTCAACTATACCAGGACGGTGCAGTGAATATACGTCCCATTTCTCTTAAATCAGTATGTTTCTCTCTTTTTCAATTGACTTCACTTACAATTGCAATCTACCTCCTGTGACAAATCCATGGAGATTGTCATCTCTCTCTATGGGGAGCCACCGCCTTTTTGGACTAGGGAGGGGAGCCTGCTATGCTTAACACCGCTTTGGAAACAGGATAAGTGGGTTCCCCCTGCAGGTGACTCCCCCTTAGGGGACAGAAAACCCAAGTGGTGTGCAATTTCCGTGAGTAGAGGACACTTTCTCGCTGCTTGCTGCATTTTGATAACGTGCGCTGGGAGTTCTAAGAACTCGCGCATTTCGCTTTTCCCAACTCGCCAGCTCGCTCGCTTCCAGGAGGAGGCGGAGCTCTGCTCACGTGACCTACCCAGGCCCACAAAACAGAGCTCAGCACACCCTTGCGGCGTTAAGCCCGGCCGCGTAAAGGGCGTCTGCTGTGATTCCTGCTGTTTGGCTGTTTGCTGCTTTACTGCTGTCTGCAATTGTGAGATAAACAATGACCTTGCTATCAGACGGCCCCCAAACCCGGAAAAAATCATCACAGCAACGTCGTGTGACTAACCCTTGGGCCAGGATGAAAGCCATTGCTGGGGCTAAGGTAAGCAAAACCACTGGCCGTGCGCTAATGGCTGCAAATAATTCATCATTACTAAAAAGCCCAATAATTACTGGGGAAATTAAACCTTTAACACCTCCCCCATAATCGACTCTTGATGAACGATGCACCCCAGATGACGGCTCCAACGTATTGCTCCAGGCTTGCGTTCTTTTAGAAGCGCCAGCATTCCAACATGACAACCAATATTCATCAGGCATTTGTGTTACCAATCTCGAATGCAATCCAACTCCCAATGGCGATCCCTGTGCAAGAGCGTTAGCCAGCGAATCTGACTCAGCTGCATTTCAAGCAGCTAGCGCCGACCGGCCGAATTTACCTAGCCTCTCTGCTGCCATTCGGGTGTCTCAGCCTGATGCGAGAGCTCCTCCAACTGAGCGTTCAATGAATTCAGTCTTGTTGGCTCCTGTGCCTTTCAGGACTGATAACTTCACAAATGGTGTTGACCTCTGGAAAGAAAAAGGTCTTCTTTCAAATGTAGTGACTGACGAAGAACTGCTTAAAATTTCTAATTTAGACTTGGAAAATCCACTGTTGAATAATTCGAATACCAAACATACTTTGCACATTAATCGACCACTAATGCCCACAAAGGTGCCGACTTTACTTCTTAATGCCAGAAACACTCTGTCACAGGAGAATTTCTCTAGTTACTCTCTGGCCAAGTCAAGTGGCTTACAGACTGGCACGATCAACGCCAAACACGTCTTGAAGCCCCCTGTTTATATTCCATGTCCATCATCTACAACAAATTTAAGTGGCTCTCTAATCGACCCTATTACACTAAAACCAGCAGGTCGAGCTACTTCAGAAGTCGTACTTGAATGCACCGAACCTGAGAACGACAGTGCCTTAGCTTGCCAAGCACCTGATGTTAGGCCTACTTCCATGTCAAGCATAAACGATAAATCCATCGATCTTAATATTCCAAGTACTTCCCAACTCCCAGTACAAAATCTCAATCTATTGCCTATACTTCTTGATCGGAGCGCGATCGCTCGTGCTAGTCGCCTGCAAAGAGTCGCTGAGCTTAAAAGAAAAAGCATATCCACCATACCTCCTCGACATGGAAATCCAACACTGAATGCGAGTACTCCGCATCATATGCAATCTCAATCAAGCGACGAGGTTCATTCAATGAACTTTGTAAAGAAATGTTCCACATTTAATCCGCAGTACAATCTGGATAATTCAACTTGCTCCTCATCACTTCAGGAACTTGAGCCACAACTGCTCGGTATTTCATCTGAAGCACTTTCGCAGATCCATAACAATGTGTTGGCCAACTCGGCGGTTGCTCTAGCACCATTTACAAAAATCTTTGAGTCTCTGATTGGCACGATAAGTGATCAAGGTGCTGCAATATCCAATCTAAAGACAAAAATTGACAAGTTAGAACATTTCTCGAGCTTTCTACAGGATCAAATGACAACTAATGCAGAAATTGCAACGAGATGGCAGGACAGGCTGAGTGATCTAGCCGCTCGGCATCATTGTCAAAATAATGCTTTAATGGAAGGCCTCCTGGACTCTGTAAAATGGATGCGAAAGAATACATCCATTCAAGTATGTGGAGCCCCAGTGTCTCGAGACCCATCTTCTGGTTCTAGTCATTCTCCATCGAGAAGCGATTTGGTGACAGTTCCAAATGAATCTTAACAGTCTGGTTTACCAACGAGCTTGTTGGCTTCCATGCAGGACGCTCAAGATCCAACTCAGACTGCACAAGGCTCTGTTCCGCAAGTGAGCACCCTTGTACCACACACGATTCCGCTAAAAGGAACTGTATCATTGCAAACCTTAACGACAGTAAATTCTTTCAATATTTTTAAAGGCTCTGCAAAAACAATTGCTACAACGACAGAAAGCCATCAAAAAAAGATATCTGCGAAACAAGCCCAGCAATCCAAAAAAAAAAGTATTCCACCGAAACAAATACAACAAAAGGTCAAAAAATTCATAAGAAATATAACAACTCCGAAGAAGACAAGTCTGTTCACCAGACCAGCTCACATAATAACTACTAAGAGAACTGTTGAAAATCCTCCAACAAGTTCAACAGGCACTGTCTTGAGCTTTTCAAAGATTTCGGCAAACGACGGCGCTTAGCATCTAGCGCTTCTTCTTCTGAACACGGCTCCTCAGACTCTTCAACTGATTTACGCAATTTATCCACCTATTCAGCTGATCCTGAGAATTCCACCATTGTCTCTGTTGAAGACCAAGTCGTTAGAACTATCGAACCCCCTTTGAGGAAAATCCAAGAGGCAAACAATCTTTCGAGGTTACCGCGGGCTAGACCAATCAGTAGTCAACTCTCCTTCGTGACAAAAAAGGCTCCTCAGAAAGCACCAAGTTCGAGGTTAAATCCAAAACAAACATTGAATCAGCTGAAAACGCGTTTGCCTCCATCTCAGCGAGCCCCCGGATTCGGAAATTCGGAAACACAAAAATACAAGTGGAAACTTCGCCTCCAAAATATTCACTCAGATGGCAACGAAGTTAATTTAAACAGAGGAAATATTCTAAAATTGCTTGCTTGCATTCCACCTTTGCGAGCGATCACATCAGACGACATCAAAATTGTGGAATATGTCTCTGAAATGTCCTCTGATCATGTTCTTCTTCATATAGCTTCTGCAGCAGTAAAAAATATGCTACTTCAAGCAAACAAAGATCTTTTGGTATATGGCTTTGACCTCACCCTCGAGCCATTGGCCTCGAATTCCATTTCATCAACTAAAACAAATTTTGATCACGAGGCAAACCTTGGAGCTGCCAAGCGATCAGCCCTGCGTCAGTCTATGGTCTCATCCCCTGACATCTTAGATGCTGCCACGCATCAGTCTTTCGAAAGAAGAGCTAATAACCTGAAAAGATTTCCACATGGGCCACGCAAATAACAACGATCACAAACTAAACAACAAGAGCTAATTCTATTGTCATGGAATACAAGGGGTTTCACACATTTATTCAACACATTCCAGGAATCTCTGGAGAATGTATTCATCATATGTTTACAAGAAACGTGGCTACGAGATTCTCCCACACGTGATGGTTTTTCCATATTAATAAATCCAGCTGGAAAGAACACCAAAGGCCGGCCTTTTGCAGGATTAATAACTCTCTTGAAAATCTGGAATTGGTGGACGTTGGTGACGTCTACGAACCCTAATCCATTCGTGCAAAGCACTTTGATTAGACTATCATTGAGAGCTACGGTTTCTAATCTCTTAATTATCAATGGATATTGGAATCCCGCCATGATTTCATCCTCATCTTTCATTCAGTCAGTATTGAATGAAATTGATCTTACCTTTCTAAAATATGGAAACGTCTCGGTACTCATCTGTGGAGACTTAAACTGCAGCTGGTTTAAGTTTGATCTACTCTCCAAATCAAATGTTCGGCTGCCGGATTCTGAGGTTACTCCGAGAGGCCAACTTTGGGCCAAAGATCTTCTAGATCGCAACTGTCACATGATGAATGGAGCAATTCAGGGCGACTCTCCCGCAAATCCAACATGGCATAGCATGACTCGGACGAATACACTTGATTATATTTGGGCCTCGTCTGACTTTTTTGAAAAATCCATCTCTCTAAACGTGCAGCCGATGACATCTAGTGATCATGACTTATTGTGATTCATTTGGTGCGAAGAGCATTGTGGCATGCCAGAAAAACACTTAGATTGACTTCAAATAAATGCTGTAGGAAATCGACTGAGAACCAACTGCTCTACGATCGCCCATTTAAGTCATAGCTTAAATGTACTTCAGACAGTAGAGTACACACCGCTTCTGACAGACCAAACTCAGATAACCCTTAATTCAAGAGTCCTTGGGACAATCCCGAAACACTTATATAGTTTAGAAATAGCAGAGGAAAAAAAATCATTAAGGAGGGACCTCATACAAATCAAAAGAACACAGTGTGATCAGAATTGTAAGGCTTTGGAAGTGAAGAAGCGGCGGCAATCTTATAGAAACTGGTTAAGATCACATCTTGTCATAATCGATCAAGGACGAGCAGAATCCATGTTAAAACTTCTGGTACAGAAAAACACACGTGAAATCTGGGCCATTTTAAATGGAGGTCGCTCGAAATCCAATCCTTCAATTTCTAATGAAATTCCGAGCGAGAAATGGCATGAATATTTCACTTTATTATATGAAAACTCTGCATTGGAAGTTTCTCTCCCGCCGAGTGTGTCAAATTCCAGTGCGAAGAGATTGAATTTGCAATCGCTAAGTTTAAAAATTCAAGAGCTGCCGGCCCCGATCAAATATCAAATCTGATGCTTAAAAAGCACAAATCACATTGGGCCAAATTCATCCACAAACTATTTCTTCAGATTGCTACTAGCAAGAAGCTGCCCTCTTTCTGGTCCAAGGCAATAGTGGTCCCGATATATAAGAAGGGTTGTCGGGCTGACCCTGCGAACTATCGCCCGATCACCCTTCTCGACACTATTGGCAAGATTTTTGGATCCTTCTTGCGCCATCAGCTGGTTAATTGGGCCCTCTCATCTGGTAAATTTGACTCCAGACAATCAGGCTTCACAAAAAATGTTGGCACCGATATGAACCTTATACTCTTGACATTTCTAAAATTGTCAGCACTGGAAGCGAAAAAAAAAATCTTTTTTGCATTCGTCGGCCTTCGACAAGCTTTTGACGCCATCAATCGGACCAAATTATGGGCAAAATTACGCTTGTGGGAGTGCCCAGATCATCTGTTAGATCCCATCATCGCCCTGCACTCCGACACCTCGATCCAAATCAGAGTCAATTCACAAGGCGACCTCACAGATCCAATAAGAACGTTCAAAGGCGTCAAACAAGGCTGTCCACTCGCAGCAGACCTCTTTAAACTCTTTATAGCCGACCTACCAGAGTGGCTAAAGTCTGTCCATTGCTTTCCTCCCAAGCTCAATGGTCACACTGTAAATTATCTGGTCTACGCTGACGACATAGTGCTGGTCGACCAGACTCAAATCGGCCTCCAACATCTTCTCTCCCGCTTGCAAGAGTTTCTATCCACCAATGAGCTCTGTTTGAATGCAGAGAAAACAAAAATTATCTGCATTGGACGATCCATGTCAAAGAAAATCTTTCAGTTGGCATATAGAGCAAAAAGCCCTAGATGTCGTTAAGTCGATCCGCTATCTAGGTGCAATGGTCAATGACTCGCTATGTGAAGCTGCCTGGATAGATGACTTGATAGCAAAAACAAAGATCTTGAGTCTTCAAGCGGCCAAAATCAACTTTGACTATGGGAAATTTTCCATCATGCCTGTTATCATGTTCTACCTCCAAAAAGTAATACCAACAATAACCTTTGGCGGTGAAGCTGCCTTGAACATCGATCATAATGTCTGGAGCCGTTTGGAAGGAAAATTTTGGAGACGTGTCTTGAATCTTCCGAATTACATCTCAATATCAGCACTGAGATATGAGTTAGCTCTGATCTCAATCTACATGACAATCGTCTGGAAATCTTTATCAACTCTACGTAAGATACTACTTGGTTCCTCTATTCCCGCATATAACATTCTCAAGCCAAGTAAAGATTGCACGGATAACGTACTGATTCATGCATGGAAGCTAAAGCTAAACTTGATTATGGCTGAAGCAGGCATACTTGAAGAAGAGTTAATCCAGCGCCCACAACACGTGAAGAAGAAGCTAGCAACATGGGATTGGATTATAACGTACAATAGCCGCTCAGCCCTCAAGTCCACCCTTCCTTCCTCCAGAAGCATGGTTAAATTACACTCTCAAGCAAAATTTCTCACAGACTGCCCTTCGCGCCATCATAGGGCACAATTTTTGAGGTTACGATTGAATGCTCTAAACACTAATGAGATGCTCTGGATGCGTAAGAACAAAGATACAGTCAACAACAAATGCCGCTTCTGCAAAACATCAGCAGTCGAGTCTCTAAAACATCTGGCAGCAGCATGTCCCATGTTGACTAAACTACGTGAAGTACATTTAAAAGAATTCAAACCACTATCCAATGAGTCAGACGATTGGTGGGACTATGCTGTGGCAGGGCATAACATCAAGCTGTCCTGTCACTTAATTAACTTTTTTGATGAAGCTTTAAAGTCAGTTCCTATCTGAATGGCATAACTGCGCAATCGGAAACAACCCATTTATATCGGATAGTACTCCGTGAGACCGACTCTCCCAATAGTCTAGCTTGAACTGTTAAATAAGATCTGAGTAATACGAAGGAAGAGTTGGAAAGAAGGAAAGGAAGAAATACTTAACTTTTTTTCTCTCTTTTAGATGAAATGTAACAAAAACATGATATCATTTTATCAAGTTGAAGTTTTACAATAAAATAAAAAAAAATAAAAAACCCAAGAGACGGGTTGCCTCTGCAGGTAACTCCCCCTTCGGGGACAGGAAACCCAAGAGACGGTGTGATAAAACTTTCCCCCACAAGGGAAGCCTTCCCCCCTTGTATTGTGAACCATGAAACAAAGCATAACAAAGGCCAGGGGAAGGGAGAGATTCCCCCTGGTGTTGTGAGTTATGAAACAAGGCCCGAGGAAGACCAGGGAAGGCAGTAATTCCCGCTGGTTTTCTGAACTGTGAGAGCAAAGCCAGAGAAAGCCAGGAGAAGGGAATCATTCTCCTGGTAATTGAGCTTGCAAGAAGGATCAAGTCAGTGGTCGAGGGGAAGGGAGTCATACCCCCTGGGACACAAAGTATTTAACTTTCTGAAGCACAGTGTTAAAGGATCTGCAACCCTTTTGTGTATTTGTGAAGTACAAAAACCAGGGGAAGGGAATCATTCATGCTACTAAGGAACTTACAACCAGAACTGTGCCACCCAGTCTGGGAGGAGAGGGTCATTCTCCTGGCCCAAGAACTTTTGAACATCTATTTAGTTTTGTTATAAGTGTAAGGGACAGAGAATGGGATATTTTGGCACAGGACAGTGGACTCTTTTAAGTTACTTAGACATCCAAACAGACCCATTTGCACTTTAGTTGTGTCAGGGAAACCCTTCATAGATATAGGGAGAGATATGTTTTCTTTTTATTTTCCAATCAAATAAAAGTGTGTCACTCTCCCCCTTCTGCACCATTGCAAGGGGTATAAGCCACCATGCCTTACCAGAGAGTAACAGCTTAATGGGATATACAGGCACTAGGTGGTTTGATAACCACATCAACCCTTTGGCTGACTTGGCTTTTGACCTTCCCTTTTTCCAATCTCCACGAAAGACAGGTAAGACACAAATTAAATAACAAACTAGAGGCGTTTCCAGGGAGGACCAATCAAGAAAGGAGTTCTAAAGACCCTGCAGAGCTTAACCATGTTGATGTTATGGTGAGAGGAGCTACACGAGAGAGAGAACGCCAGTCTCACTGATCAGACTGTGGCATGCACTGGCCTAGTGAAGCAAGGTATTCCTTACAAGTGGCTGGAGTATCCCTGGAAGGCAGCAAGAATGGGGACCAATAACTTCGGAGGGCAGAGCAAACACAGGAAGCTGCCTGATCACTACCTCAATGAGCAAGCATGAGGAGACCTGTGGATGCTCGATGAGGAGGCCAGTTGATGAGTCTCATAAGCAGCTCTGTGACGAAAGGAGGGCCCATTCAACACAACATCCCTCCAGGGGCAGACTACCTGCAGCAACCAAGTACCTGCAAGCTCGACTGAAAAGGGAGACAGGCAGATGAGCATGAAAGAGCAGGAAGCATCCCATAGTGGGGAGAGGTTGAGAGGACCCTAGAGTGGAGACGGGCTGAGAAAACCCCAGAGTGGGGAGCTAGGAAGAGAAGAACCCTAGTGTATAAAACAAGTAGGAAGAAACCGAAGAGTGGGGTGAGGAAAAAGAAAACCCAGGATGGAGAATGAGAGAGAGGAAAGTCCCAAGGAGGAAAGAGATGGAAGAAAACCAAAAGAGGTGAGATTATAGAAAGAGACCCAAATGAGGGAGAGCAGGAAAGAAGGCCCAAGATTGGAGCAAGAAAGAAGAAACCTTAGGTGTGGATCGAGAAAGAGGAGGAAGGGACGAGAAAAAACCCAGAGTGGGGATAAGCAAGGGTGAAATTCCAGGCTGGAGAGAAAAAAAGAAACGCTAACTTGGGGAGAAATAATATACCCCAGACTGGTGAGAATGAAGAAAGAGAAAACCCATAGTAGGCCATGAGAAGTTTAAGAGCCCCAGAGTAGGGAGAAACTAAAATAATTTCTGCATGGGGAGTGAAAGGAGAAAAGCCCCAGAGAGGGCCGTGAGTTAAAGAACACCAGAGGGAGACGTGAGGAAAAGGGAACCTCCGAGGGAGGAGGGACAAAAATAACTTGTAAGTATGGGGGTGTGAGGAATAAAGAAATCCAGAGTAAGTAGTGGCTGAAAGAACACTTTTGTGTGGGGATGAGAAGGAGACACACTCCAGAGATGGGATAAATAGAAGAAATCCCAGAGTGGGGAGAACAGAGAAGGAGAATCCAGAAGTTGGGGTAAGAAGGAGGACAGTCACAGAGTGTGGAGAGATCAAAAGGACCTCAGAGTGGGGAGAAAGAAGGACAATATCCCCAAGGGCAGAGTGACTAAAAGACACCAAGAACTGTAGAACAAGATACAATGAACACTGGATTGGAGGACCTGTGTACTAATCCAGTCCACGAGAACTGTATCATTTGCATAGCAAAGCATAGGCAAGTGCCTATTTGAAAGAACTGGCTTGGATTGGAGGACCTGTTTAATGTTCCAGTCACAGAGAACTGTAGCATTTGAACTGCAAAGCATAGGCATGGGCATATTACAAAAAGAGATTGGGTTGGGGCTTGGAAGCCAGCATCCATCCATATCTATGATCAGTTCCATAAAGTTTGATTTTCCTTGTTGTTTGGTGCCTTCTTTTACTAGATAGGTCAGGATAGGTTGGTTAGGACAGGATTGCAGACAGAGAACGTTTGATTATATTTTGACAAGTCAGCGGCCAAAGAGCAGAATTCCTACAAAAGAAAATAACCATTTACCAACCGACAAGAACACTCAGATCAAGCAATGACATCTGCCTGCAATCAAAATCATACACAAGAAAAAAACTTGGGGATCCTCTTTCTCTCACCTGGCAGCAAAAACCTGGAAAACCCTCCTGAAAGAAATTTACGAAATACAAAGGACCACCCAAAATTCAAGAAACTACTCAAAACCTGGCTCTTCAACTCAGAACCAGATGGAATCAACTTAAAAAAACAGAAAACAAATTAAACCACCCCCCCTCCAGAGCCAAATACCCAAAGCCCTAGAACAGGGACTGTAGCTGGAGACATAGGAGCATTAATCACTTACTGGCACCCAAAAGAATGGGGAGCGCTTCCAATTCACAGGTAGGGGCCCGCGCCCAAGGAGCTCAGGGAGACGATGCCAGGCAGGGCACACTTCCGACCAAAGAGCAACCCACAACCTTAAAAATCTCAACCCAGTTCGTGCAGATGGGGTGTACCCACCACTGTAACCCACTAAACAGTCTCACCTTTCTAATTGTAAAATGTATTGTCTAATGCATCTACCCGCTTTGATATGGCAACAGCACCTCTCACATACACCACTATGTCAGCTTCCTATCCATGCCTATCCCCCATAGTCCGAATTTTCCTCATTTAAACAAGGTAGCCATCTTGAAATAGGCTGCATTGGGGAAGGTTTCCACACTCTACATCATGCCAATTGTGTTAATTCAGCCAAGTTGGCATTTCAGCTCGTAGGTATTGGAAAGAATTGAATAGATAAACATGCTTCACATCTAGACAGAATTGTGGAGAATAGTTTACGTCACATCTTGACAGAAATGTGAAGATTAGCTTGTATCACATCGAGACAGAATCACAGATATTAGCTTGCATTACACCTCGACAGAATTGTGAAGATAAGTTTGCGTCACATCGAGGTAGAACTGTGAAGATTAACTTGCGCCACATCTAGAGAGAATTGTGAAGATTAGCTTACGTCACATCCAGATAGAACTGTGAAGATTAGCTAATGTCACATGTAGACAAAACTGGAAAGATTAGCTTGCGTCACATTGAGATAGAACTATGAAGATTAGCTTGAGTCACATCTAGATAGAATTGTGAAAATGTGGCTTGCATCACATCTGGAAAGAATTGTGAAGATAACCATGTGTCTCATCGAGATAGTGACGCCACTAACCAACCATACAAAAAAATCTTACCCCTCTTCATACACCTTTCAAACTCTGACTAAACACAACCATACCTCTAAAATCACACCACATGCACTTCGCTACACTGCAACAACAAAACAGACCACGCATAGTGTCATGATCCACAGAACGCGCCCCTTTTGGACTTCCTGGTCTCCCTTCCTCTGGACCCCTGCCCAAGACAAGGCATTCCAACAATTAAAAACAGAGTTTACTCAAGCTCCTATTCTTGCTCAACCTGATATTAATCGACCATTCCTATTGGAGACGGATGCCTCTAACTACACCATAGGAGCAGGGTTGAAGCAGGAATTTGCGGACAAATTAGAGCACCCCATTGCTTACCTCTCACGAACCCTGACTTCCAGCGAGACTCATTACTCCTTCTTGGAAAAGGAACTGTTAGCCACCCGTCAAGCCTTCACAGAATGGCGGCATCTACTTCTGGGAGCTAAACATCCTGTCCAGGTCCGTACGGACCATCAAGATCTTCAAGTTCTACAATCTATGGAATGTAGGAATAGCCGTCAAGCTCGTTGGGACTTCTTCTTTGCCCAGTACCAGTTCCACATCCATCATGTCCCCGGATCACAGAACATAATTGCTGACACTTTATCTCGACGTCCTGATTATGAAACTCTTGAAGATCGGGCCTACCCAAAGATGTTTCCCCAAACAATTTTTGTAGCTCAAGCAGTCAGTCTCCTGGAAGACATTCGAATGCAAACCCAGTCCTCTGAGATCTGAAAAGAATTCACAGGAAACAATCGATGGAGTCCTACAACTAGAGACGGATGCTTGTTCATGTACAATGCCCTGGTCATTCCCACACAGAGACTGCAACTACGGATTATTAACCTCTGTCATGACAGTCTTCACTCCGGGCATCGTGGTGTCACCAACACCCTTCGTCTCATACAAAGACAATTTTGGTGGCCCAAAATGAAAACTGATATTCAACGGTACATTCAAGCCTGCGCAGTCTGCAATCAAAACAAACATGATAACAAGAAACCGGCAGGTCCCCTGCTTCAACCTACACTACCTTCTAGGCCCTGGGAGTTCATCGCTACGGACTTTATCGTGGAATTACCACCATCTAGCGGCTATACGACAATCATGGTCACCATTAATTTATTCACCCACATGGCCCATTTTACACCTTTGTACAAACTGTCATCTTCCTCAGAAGTCGCTGGCATTTTTCTGGAACATATATTTTGTCTTCATGGACTCCCTTCCAAGATCATATCAGACCGAGGACCTCAATACATCTTTCAATTCAGGAAACATCTATGTCGTATTCTAGGAATTCAACGTGCTCTCTCATCGGGTTATGACCCACAGACTAACGGAGCTATGGAACGTGTGAACCAGACCCTGGAACAATACCTTTGTTGTTTTGCCACCATGGTACAGGACGACTGGTCGCTCCTTATGCCCGTGGCTGAATTCGCTTACCACAACTCTGATCACTCGGCAGTCAAGACCAGCCCTTTTTATTGCAGCCAAGGATTCCACCCATCAGTTCTACCTTCCATTCTCCCACATCCCACACCTGTACCAACAGTCGACTCCTGGATTGAAACTCTCATCAACGTTCACAAGGAAGCCAAAGAACATTTAGAAAAGGCCCAAACTCACGCTAAGTATTATGCAGATACCAAAAGAAGACCAGGGCCTTCTTATGCCGTCGGTGATCAGGTCTGGCTGTCCTCGAAACTACTGCCTCGACATTTACGACCAAACAAACTAGCCCCCTGATACTATGGTCCTTTTTCCATAAAGGAAATCATAAACCCAGTCTCATTCCGGCTCAAGTTGCCAGACTCCTGGAGGAAGATTCATCCAGTTTTTCACACTTCTTTATTAAAACCTTACATCCGATCCTCCCGGAAATCCTGCAGACCCAACCCTGTGGTTGTGGACGACCAGCTGGAATAAGTATCCAGAATATACGACTCCAGGTATAAACGGGGTCAACTTCAATACCTGGTCGAGTGGAAAGGATATCCTCCGAGTGAAAGAACCTGGGAACCACTTTCTAATCTGAATACTCCTCGATTGCTCAGAAGGTATCATCTCATACACCCGGGCAAACCTGGTGGAACAGGTTTTCGGAGGAGGCATGCTGTCATGATCCACAGAACGCTCCCCTTTTGGACTTCCTGGTCCTTGTCACAACGGGGCTTGCACTCTTTGGTACTCCCAACATGGCCGTCTAACGTGGTATGCTTTGTACCAGCTTCCAAGTCGGACGTAGCTCAGTCTACAAATAGACCACACCCCCGCGGCCCCGCGCGTCTCAACGCTATCACTGGTAGTGACTAGACGTGTGCTCCATAGTTCACTGAACTATTCTCCTGTTCCTGGTTCCTGGACCCTCTAAATTCCCTTTCCCTTCCTACCTATTCTCTCTACCTTGCTTCCCGGATTTCGTGTACCATCTTCGTGTACCCTTCCTCGCTTCCTGGACTTCCTGAGCATCCGAGTATCCTGAACGCATGCTGGAGTCGAAGGAGGCTCACGCGGGCTTGTACAAAACCTGATCCGTGCGCAAGAAGACTCCTTCCAAGAAAACCTGCAAGGATCGATCTCAGGTGACAAAGGGTGAATTCCGTGACACATAGCCCTGCACAACAGCACATGATGGCCACGCCACTGACCGAAAAGCACACCTATGCTCAGCGAATGGTGTTAACCAAACTTAAGCTGCCAATAGCACATCACAGCTCTTTTGCACCCTCTCCTGCTCTGTCCTACTAACTTACCCTACCATCTCTTCTTTCAGATCCACCAGAGTGCCAGGGGTCCACTCTGGTGTTTATAGTGTGCGGTATAAATATCCTTTAACATAACATCCTGACAAGAACACCTTTTCCTCTTGTTATATATTAGGGCAAAATCTTATTGGTTTAGGGAAAGATTAGTTTTGACTTGAGAAGATAATAATATAGACCTTTGAAACATGGCTTAATGAACAAGTCATGATTCTAACATAGCAACTTTTTTTTAAAAACCTTCTTTACATGCGGCTGCATTGTTACTTCACAGAAATCCCTCATTTGAGGCTTGTGACCTGTGAACATAAATGTATAAATACTTTGGATTACCACCTCAAACAGTGCTGGGTCACTTTCATACATCTCTTCTGAGGTCTTCACTGAAATGTTCAGTCTGCTTACATAAAAGCAACACTACTCCTTGTACTCATGAGCCAGTTGAACAGGTAACTGAGGACCAAAGGGAGCACCCAGAATAATGTATTCTCTTTGTGCAGTATAGCCGTAGACTTACAAATGTGAGAAATGTGAGAAATAATATCAGTGAGGTTGGAATAGTAGATACATGTACAACATTGTGATCCACAAAGGTACTCACACCTCCTTTTGAGGCCACAGCAGTGTCAACAGCATTTTGGTTCTGCAGTACCATAGTGATGTTAGCTACCTGTTCATGAGTGATCAAGCGAACAGAAATGGAAGTGGTGTTTGCCACTTTCTTCAGCAACAGGGACAATTTCAGGATCATATCATGATTTAGCAAACTGCCTAATCCAGATATTGTGTATCACATGCTATCAATGACGGTTTACAAGATTTTGTTTTTTCTCTCGGCAGGGATTGCAATTCAGGGTAGTGACTGATAGCAGGCAGACCATATCCCCAGTAACAGCCTCGACTACCACACTTCCACAGATAAAGTACGTTGCATGATAGCATAACCATAGTTAACAACTGATAATCTTTTATCAAAACAGGTAGTAACAACGGTGTGACAAGCCACCTAAAAGATGACCGCGTAGCCAGGGAGCTCAACTCGAGAACCCTCTTAAAGGCAGAACAAACAGACTTGAGAAGTCATGGAAAACCTCAAAAAAGCAGAATGAGGCAGACGAGATTGAAAAATGATACTAGTGACTAAAGGCAAGTCCGGACTGGTGACAAACTAGTGTGGCTGACAAAATGGTTTGCACTCTGACAGCAAAAACATCAGAGCACGGCCACCTCATTGCTCAACTGACTCATTGGCTCCATTAGAAGATGAAGTGTCCACCAACTCCTGCAGAGCCACGGAAACCCCCCATGAGGCAGTTTATTCAACTGAGCATGAGTTGACTGGGACGACGGGAGTGAAGCCCTTAGGAAGCGTCCATTGGCCTGAGAGTTGTACTGTTCCGTAAAACCACTGTCAGGAATAGAGGCTGGGGCCAGAGAGTCGTAAGTAGGTGGGGCACGAGATGGGCTGGACTGAGGTAGGACTACATTACTCAGGTTCCCTGGGAAGGGCATCACAGGGCACACAGCACACAGCTGCGATCAGGAATAAAGGCTTGCAGTGTTGTGTGTTCTAAGGACATGAACTAGGGAGTTCCGTGTGAAGAGAAATGCAGGGTTACATGTTCAAAGCATACAAACGAATTAATGCAAGGGTGAAGGGAAACATGGTTACTCTGCAAAATGTGTGAGACCATAACATGTTTAGGTCCTCCAGCCAGAAAGACTAGATGTTTGCACGCTTCATGTGTTTGTTGCTTGTCTTTCATGCATCATTTTGCCTATCAGGCTATGAGTGAAGTGCATTATGTTGGGAAGTGATTCCTACGTATGTCTTCCGTTTGTTTTTCGTGTTCGTGTTGTTATTCAGATTACCTGCATATGTATCATGCTCAGTGTTTGCTAGGTCAACATCATGTGTAAGACCCAATATTGCCTAATATATTGTTATGTGCTCTTAGGGCATACTATGTCTTAGAGTTCTGTTGACAGAGGTTCTATGGTAAAGGTGGCAAAGGTATTACCATAGGAAGGAATACCAGGTATCAAGCAATGTAAGAGCTCATTAGGTCAGGTATTCAGGGATGTTTTACAATGTTTCATGTGTGTTAAGATATGTCTTTTTCCTAAACTCACCCTCCCTAAACCAATCTGGTTACCCTCACCCTCTTTCTGGTGTTCCTAAACGCCCTCTTCCCATCCACAACCTCTCCCTAATCCCTCCTCCCCCCCATTGGCTGCTGTGAGGTCACCTGTACGTGCCAACATCAGGAACCCATGCCAACCATGGTGGGAGGGCCGAGTGAATTCAGCTTCTGTGGTACGGAGTGGGTGTCGGTACTCTTCTCTCACGTCTTGACAACCACAGAGGACCAACTGAGATATAACAGGAGATTCCAGATACGTGCAAATGTAACACTAGACCACGTGCAACCCAGAGCACAGGGAACACCATAGTGGCCGCCATGTTGGAGTACTAAAACAATGGTTTTAAGAACTGTTGAGAGGGCTGTATGTTAAAAATCAAGTTACTTGGGATCTTGCATATAGCAAGTCAAAGTGCACACTCCTCCTTCCAGTTGCCGGTCTACTCACCAACAAAGAAGACTTCTGACAAATCGCAGTGAAAGAAGGGACTCTTTCACCCAAAACAGAGAGGGGCAAACTAGAAGACAAAAGACAAATGCAGAGAACCAGATCATTTGAACTTTCAATCCCTGTCAGAGGTATTAAGAGATGACATCAGTGAAATGTTAACAGAGCTAGCAAACATACAGGGGCACACTCCTGCAGTGGATAAAGGGACAACAAATATGCAGGCTGAAATAAGGGGGACTCACGCAGAAATTAAATCAATGGCAGCCAGGATGTCAGACTCAGAGGACTATATGCTCATGCAAGAGGAGATATTAGAAGGGTTCGAAAATGTACATATCTGACTGCAGCATTTGGAGACCCTACCATATGATACGATATGGCATTTATAATGTGCCTGTACACAAGTGTTTCAAGGCCCGAAAACTGGAACTGCACCAAACTGAAAGACGGGAACATAAGAGACAATCTTCAGTTCTTTGGGAGCAGAGTGCACCGATGTAGTTAAATTTAATGAAACATGGAATGACTTAAATGCTAAACAACAGGTTCTCATCACCTCTGGAGATCCAGAGAGCACATTGAATTTTGAAGGATGTATACCGCGCACCTGACAAACTAAATCATATTTGGGCGCTGCTGTATCACGTACCATTCATCTTGCCATATTCTCACTTTCGTAATGTTATTGTTGGAGCCATATCCTCTGTTCCCCATCTCTAGCAGAACAGGTAGGTTTTGAGGGCCTTTCGAAATGTAGGGAGGGTTTTCATTTTGCAAATCTCTCGAGGTACTTTATTCCATAATCTGGGGCCGTAGACCCCGAATCTGCGATCCCCTTTACTGGCGCACCTAGTACGTGATACTTGGAGCAGGTTCTTGTCAACTGAGCTCAATTGCCGTATTGAAACAATACTTTTGATTTTGTCTGATAAGTATCTTGCTGCTGTTTTGTTGACACATTTAAGTACCAGACAAAAAATTTTGAAATCAATTCGCTCTTTCACCGCTAACCAATGTAGGGATCTTCTTAGGTCAGAAATGTGGGCTGATTTTTTCACCCATTACACGAGCCTGACAGCTGCATTTTGGGCCACTTCTAATCTTCACATTTGACAGGCTGGTATACCTGATAGCAATGCATTGCCATACTCCAGTCTTGAGTTGACCAATGTGCCTACTACCACTGCTGTATCTTCATTTGTAATAAATGGCAGGATATGTCTCAGAAGACGGGGGAATGAAATGCAGGCTGCACCTTTGCACCCACCTGTACTCCACATCCAATATTATGCTCCCACACACAGCCCAAGTTCTTATTTTTTTTCATGAAATTCAGCTGTGTCCCTAAGAAGCATGGTGACTTTAACTCCTTCCTATGTTGCAAATGGTATTTGGAGGTGAACCTCTGTTTTACCAACATTCTGCAGAAACTGATTAGTGCACATTCAGCCATGTACTTCTTGTAGACATTTTTCCACTAGCTCAAACGTGTCCTCTGAATCCTCTGAATTCTGTATCCTCACGAACACCTGAGTATCATCTGCATACAAATGAAACTGTATGCAGTGCTTCCTCAGTATGTCCATGAGCAGTTTAATATATAGGTTAAAACGCAGAGGAGAGAGTGAGGACCCCTGTGGGACTCCATACTTTAGTAACACGGAGTCTGATAAGAAGTCTACGAGCCAGAGTCTTTATTCAAACTATTGAAGAGCTTGTTCCGTTACACCTCCCACCTCCCTCAAGCGTTTTAACAAGATCCTGTGGTCTAACGTACCAAAAGCGCCAGACAGGTCTAACATGATCAACAAAGACATGACCCCTGGTCTGCCGTATCCAGTAGATCATCCCAGACTGTCAGTAGTGCCGTCTGAAAGAAGACAAAAGAAACAACAGGATAAATGGTCCAAGGGCCATAATAATCTGTGTGCTTTGGTACCAAAAAGCAAGACAGATCCTACAGGTAAGCACAAAAGAGCAGAGGGTATTTATCTCAGGTGATTTCTAGAGAGAAATTAGGACCATACGGAGTAAGGCCTGGGAGCTGAGAACTCAGCCACGGATGAAACAACCAAGATACTGCCTATTAGATCCAGCCAAGATGATACTTACAAACCACTCTAGAATAACGCATGAGTTCCTGGACCCAAAGGAGGTGCTAAGGTTTCTCCAAAGACAGTCCCTAGAAGACATTGATACAACAGAACAAGAAGACACCACAGTCAAATGCCTAAGAAAACCAAAACCTACATCTCCCCCAAAAGATTTGTCACAACTAAAGAATACCAATGATGCAGATTCTGGTACCATAAAACTCCAGTGACAAAATACACAACAGAATTAGAGAGCTTAGAGACCAGAACACAACAATCACAAATGCCCAACTTCGATAAGTCCATATCACTGATCAAGAGCCAAGTCTCGTGGACATGCAGCACATTCTGTTACTGTGTTCTTGACCTGGAAACATCTTTCTGTCCAAGAAGGGTCTGTAGGCAAGAACTTAGAGTTACCAGTTAGAATTTCAAAGGATGACAGACCATGTTATTTTTTTTTTATTTGGGTTATTTCACATTTGTAGTAATACTGATGCCAGGATTTCAGACCATCTTAAGCCAGTCTCTTTCAATACTTTAAAAATCCATTTTTAATATTGTCATTTCAACATTTTACTGTTCCACTAGATTGGAGATGGTATGCACACTGAACGTGCTTAGAGATGTTTACAGCTCTGCAGATATCTCTAACCACCTACCCAGATTCTTCTCTTTCACTATCAATAACTGCAGGAAGACCAAATCAAGGTATAGACTCAGTGATTGTTTCCTGGCCAGAGAGACAGAGTCGGCCTTTTGGCATGGATATGCGTCTACCCACCCTAAAGATATATAACACACATCTAAACTAAACTCATAATTAAGGCATTTTGGGATCTTCATGAAGTCTACCTTGATGTTAAGGAAGGAGCCTTCTGGTAATGGATACATGGAAGGCACATTCTTTATGGCTTTTCCCACATAATGGGACACACAAGGAAGAGAGTTGCTCCTTGGGGAAATATATTGAAATATGGGGTATACTCTTTGTAGTGCATGGTTAACATGGCTCCTTTTCCAGAGCGAGCCACAGAAAGTGCCAATCTGACTAGATAAGAGAGATGGAATTTCTGCACCACCAGGCAGATACTCAAAAGTGCCTATGGGGGTCTTGGGATGACTTTCTGTTTATTTTGTACAACTACTTCTCAGACTAGGGTGCCATGTCCTGCTGCACAGCCAGACTAGAAAGAGGTACAATGGGTCACTGTTTCACTGGGAAATAGACACAAACACTGTGTGGACCAAGACAAGTGTCCTACCAGGAAAAAAAATCATGCTGAATTGTATGTAAGAGAATTGACACCTGATACCACTTAGTGGGACACATCATGCCTTTGCAGATCACAAATGCCAGTGTGAAATGCAATACAAGAGATTCTAACAGGCCTAAGAAACATATAACATTTAGAATAGGAGCACCTGATAACATTGAATATTCACATTGCTTCGACAATATGCCAAAGTCATGAGCCATGCCATCGGCATGGTAGGAATCACTAACTATAATATTGCAGATTTTGCTTTATAGAGCATGGGTAAGAACAATCAATTCAGCAACTTGAGCAGAATTAACATTTTGCAGCTGAAATGCCTCCAGAAACACATGTGGTATACTAACTGCATACCCCGATGAAACTCTGCCGAGATTATTAGGCAAACAAGATCCATCAATGCACATAATCATAAAAAGGTTATTCAGTGGTACCTCTTTTACTTAGATTCTGAGAAAAGTGAGGCAGATTTCAAAATGTGTTTTTTAACATGGCTTTTTGGAGTAAGGGTAAAACAGCATGAAGTACTGAGACTGGGTGACCATGAACCAAGATGTCATCTTTCTCCACCTGCAATGCAGTTGCCACAACAGCACACAAACAAAATAGGGCCACAGGATCTAGTTTGGCAATGCAATTGGACATTGCTTATCACAATGCATTTGAGTCAACACGTATAGGGCACAGCCCTCATGTTCATGACAAATCAGAGTGAAGGATTTCTGATAGTTTTGCATACATTAGGATGGAGCCTTTGACAAGTCTAGCTTGATTCTTATAAAAACCTCTCCCACTTCAGATGACCAGGTAATGGGTTCACGGTTTGAAACATAACTGAGTTCTGTAGGGGTTTGCTAATTCAAGCATAGCCCATTATCCAGTTTCAACAATAGACAGCTATTCCTAGAATTCCTCATATTTACATTTGTGTTAGAGGTCTGGCTACACACACTAATCTGATCTTTAGGCAGGTTTCTCTCCCCAATGGTGATACCTTGACTAAGGTAATCGTCTGGCATAAATGAAGCTTTTCTTTAATTGGCTTTCTGTCCTTTCAAAGCAATAGCTGTCAACGATCAAGATAGTCTTATTTTTAATCTTTGAATGGGGCACATATAGGCTGACTTTCAGGGTGTACAAGAACTGAACAGAATGCAGTAAACAGATGCACATCTGTTGGAAGGGATGCAAGATAAAATAGTTGCAGGAAGGTGATCAACATGCAAAGGGGAAAAACTGCTCCAGTAATAGCACGGAGGGCTAGTGCGAATAAATACATTCTTATCTCACTCTTTTTGACCAGCAAATTTGCAGAATGACATGGACTATGGTTATTACTAATTATTCCATTCTTAAGCAGTGATGTATTAGTGTTTTATTTGCCTACTTCTACTTCCTTTGAAATGGGGTAATAATGCACACAGGTTCCACATTAAATATGCATCCCAATTAATTTGTTTAAAGATGGATTTCCATAATCAGCCTTGGGTGCAAGATTTTGAGAGGCCACACTATTATGCTGAACAAGGAAGACACAGAGAGGTTAGCCAACTTAATCAAGACGAGGTAGGTAGCAGAGCAGCAAGGCTTATTTTCAGTAGGGGTGTGAGAGTGGACGAATGCTACAATAATTATTTAGACCATTATTTTACACACTAAGCAGATATAAACCATAGGTACATATTGCCACACAAAATATTATAAAACATATATATATATATATATATATTTATTTTAATTCTTGTAATGTGCCAACATGCCCATAGGCCTCAGGGCGCACATAAAACTGGACGAACAAACAGACACACATGGCAAAGAAAGAAGAAGGGTCAAAGAGTTATTCCAGATTGAAGAAGTGGGTTTTTACAGCACGTTTGAATACAGTGTAGTCCTGAATCTGCCGCATTTGGGCTGGAAGTTTGTTCCATAGATGGGGACCTTGAGCATCAAGAGTGGTACCTCCAAATGTGGCTGTCCTGTATTTTGGGTGCTTGAGAATAGTGGCAGAGGATGAGCGAAGGTTCCTCGTGTTGGGTTTAATGCTAACACGGGCTGACAAGTAAGTAGGGCTACAGAGGCTGAGGCATTTGTGGGTCGTGGTCAGTATCTTGTGCGTTATCCGATGTTTAACGGGAAGCCAGTGAAGTTTTTTCCTGAAAGTGGAGATGTGTGTACGACGGGACTGATTGAAAATATTACGCACAGCATTATTCTGAGCCACTTGTAATGATTGGATGTTGGAGGCTGTGGTGCCCACTAGAAGGCTGCTGCAATAATCCAATCTTGAATTGATCAATGCAGTGGACAGAAGGGCACAGTTTTCTTCCGAAATGAATGGTCGAATATAGCCTATTCTTTTATTTATGAGACCACAGCTAGATTTAATGCTGGAGACATGGGACTTCATAGAGAGTCCTTCGTCAAGAACGACGCCCAGGGTCTTGACTTTCTTCTGGACAAGCATGGTATTGTTGGCAATATGGAAACTAGCATATTTGGAGTCGAGTTTCGCCCAAGTGTTTTTAGATGCCACGATGAGGAGTTCAGTTTTTTTGTCGTTCAGGGCAAGAGAATTGCAGGCCATCCAGTCTTGTATGGCTTTGTATATTTTATTGATGGTTACTGTATCGCTGCTATAGGAGCCACTCCTATATATATATCCACCCTCGTAGAAACAGAATTGCACATTAATCAATTATCAGTGCAAAACAGGTGAGTGTTGCACTGATAATTGATCAACATAGGTGAATAGTCAGATGCATAGAAATAGACACACCTCTTTAGAATCAGCACAGGCCAGCTTCCCCCAAACATATAAAGTCAAACCCTAACATGGTTTGGGACCTTGTGCCCAAAAGTCACCGGTTCTAAAGCATTTCCAGTGCCAGTGGTAATTATTATTAATGAGTTATCAAAAGTTAGATACAATTCAAAGTAAATCTCAGGTGAGTACTCATCTTAATCCAACACACTCGGACAGGCCTAGGTAAGGATCCAAAACACACATTCTATCACCAAATTTCAGGTCAGAGTGAATTAGTGTCAGGACTTCACTCCCCAGTTGCCCTTTTGAAGACAGGGGAGAAAGCAACAGGTTTGTAGACTTGCTCCCATCACTCAGACTTCTCAGGATACAACTCGTGGAGCTTATAGACTTTGTTTCAGACTTGTTTTTCTGTCTTTGTACATACCTTGAGAGTCGTCTAGACGTCTAGACCAACAAGATGGTTTTTCATGAGATTTAGTTTCAGTCAGTCGTAGAATTTAGGAATCGGTTCCAGACAACTTCCAGTTGAAGACCCAAACAAGGGCAAGTGAAGAAGTCTGTAACAGAGACAACCATGGGATACTTCAGGGACATGAAGAAGACAAGATTAAATGAAGGTCACTGTGATCAGGCAGCGGCTGGCGATTGTCCAGTCGTGAAGACAGTAGCAGCCACAGCACAGCCTCCCTTGGAGCGAGACAGCTGGAAATGAAGGTGCCGGTGACTTGTAGCACCATCTGAAGATCTGCAAAGTTCCAAGGTGCTTCTTAGAATGACGATGGCTGCAGTAGATCAGGAGAGAACTGTTCAGTCCACCCATTGGTGCAGGGACACTTCAACATTCTCAGATGTCACAGATCTTTGATTAAAAACTGCTTGTTCCCACCTGTTCTGGGTTCAAAGAACCAATGAAGGGCTTCTTAAGATCAAGACATAGTTGCAGGGCTTCAACTGGACAACACTGGAGTAGATGCTGGTCAGCTGCAGGGAACAACTTTGGGTCGTCAGTGCGCTGTCCACCGTCGTAGAAGTCTTGGTTTCTACAATGATCAGCTGAATAGCTGCAGGATCCCTCGTTTTATGCATGATTCAGTATCAGAGCAAGCCCACAATGCCAAGCATCTTCACCATTCAAACAGCCAGTGGCTGTTCAACACACACACACACACACACACACACACACACTGCTACTTAGCCGGCGAAAGCTAAAGCTTTCCTTGGGAAAGGGATTTCTATCTGAGACATTTCCTGATCTAAGAATACAGGAAAAAGGCCAAAGAACAATATGGCCAAAGATCAAGCAGAAAAACATGTGGCACACCATTTTAGGATGCTAGCTAGCGTTAATAGCCATTCGCTGTAAATACAAAAGTGCACGTTAAAATGAGCATAAAATCAATAGAAATATCACTGCTTCCACAAGCTTGTTTTAGGAACATTTTAAAAGTAACCAAAACACCATTATATAAAAAGATATAAGGATACTAATTATCCCAACAGTACTTTACTGAAAGTTGATGTGTGCCTTTGTAACAATACAAAAGTCCACAAATAAAGGCATAGACTCCCAGAACTGACAGTTGAAGGGACCTGTCAGTTTTCCCATAAGAATCAACTAACCAGGCAAGGGAAGTAAAGCAGAAGGATTTTATTACCGTCAAAAAGCCAGGACAGGGTTCAAAACAAGCAAAACAGTGTATCCCATAGAAATCTAAGGAGGGAAAGGCACAAAAAGAAAATCTTTCCTACCAATCTGAATGCATGGATCACAACTCTGGAGGAACTCGGTTAGAAACTGGTCTCTGATATTAAGCATATTATAAAAGGACAATTATAATTATAACAGTCCTGTTACAATGAATTTGAAGAATCTTGCAACACAGAAAAAACAAACAAATTCTCTGTGCATCAGTATATCAAAATAGATACCATAAGGGGAACAATGGCTATTAACCAATCAGGTTGCTTGGAATGTGGGCTGAAACTACCAATCTAAGCCCATGTTACAAACAACATGATGGCTGATTCACCGACCTGCCATCTTCCCCCCACTGTTCCTTCCCTTATTTTCTATTCCCCACCCCACTTACCCGATCCGCCCCTGCAGCTGATGCTGCATCTGCTTCCGTATCGTTGTGGCTGCCATGGAAATGGAAGATGGGGTCCGTATGGAGCCCCACCTTCCCAATCCATGGCAGCCATCTTAGAGAAGTATTTTGATTCAAAGAACGGGATGCCATTGAAAGGGCGTTCATTGAATCAAAAGAAAATGCACTCAGCACCCTGGGTTACCGGATTGGAAACACAGAGTGCTAATAGTGTTAAGACTCTCTCTGGCCTGCCGGATCAAGTGTTAACGGCCTCGGGAGCCGCATTAAATACCCTCTCTAAGCTCAGGCCTTTAACTCGTGCCCCAGGCTGATAACACCCGATCTGGCCCATAGATCCTGCACCATAGATCCAATCCTACTAACTTCACTGCATAGAAGGGTTCAATAGAAATACATGATGTTAAATGGCAGACATAGGTCGTGTTAGCAGATGGAACATTGGTCGTCCCTCGATATGTATTATATTCAACATGTGATCTGAATAGGAGACAATTAGACATTCTGAGGCTCTCAGTGATATTTCAGTATTAAAAAGAAGGTAACCATAATTTCTGCTAATGGCACAATTAACAAAAGGAGCAGAGAATCAAAGATGTTAGTGGTGCAACAGTACTGTTGGCCCCCTGGCTGTCCTATTGTATATTGTATTAAGCAAAGTATATGATGTTGGTGATGAAAATGATTGAAAAAAGAAAGGAGGGATCTGCGTTGCTTATGCTGACTGCTAAGTTGGTTGATTCAAGCCCACAAACCTCTTCTGTCCAAACTCTTTGCAGTAATTGTCTTAGTAATTATACACATGTCTTGAGCTCCTCATTGACACACATTAACAGAGGCTCCTCCTCCCCTTCTGCCTGCCCTGTGCCCCACCTTTCCTTGTCAGGACTGGAACTGATGGATTTGCAATGTCAGTAATCTAGCCTCAGTCTTTTCTTTCTTTCAACGTTTAAAAAAAAAACATGTTGCACAGCTAATAAGGCTAGTACTGCTATCTTGTGCTCATCGTGCAGCAATCACAGCATTAGTAGTCCCTAAAAACTGGTTGAAACATTATTTCATTCTCTGAAGAAAATTGGCTGGTTCCTCCACTTTTTTTTGTGTACGTGCATTAATGTTTTTTACAGTCTGTTTTCTTCAGGCAGATTTCTAGTATGGAGCAGAGTAACCCATCAGTGAAATCCATCAATGCACACCTAAGTCTTGCAACAGGTAGTTATGTTTCTACTTACACAATGTGAAGGTGTCTGAAGGACAGCTCTCAACAGTTGATCAAGACTGGAACAAGTAGGTTTGTAACAGTCAATGATAACTTGTAACTGTTCATCTTCATGTTTTGGACGGCTTCTGTTTTTCACTGTTTTGCCTCATGTACTCTGATTTAATGTAGCACCTTTATGACCAGTGCCACCTTCTAGGTGCTACTGCTCCTTACACTTAGGGATTGATTCTTTAGTCACATGGACCTTTGCACTTGTATCTGCTCCCTTACCTTCTGGCTTTCTTCCCCTTTATCTGTGCCTGTTTCTCCTCTCTCTCTGTCTACGTCTGCACTACTGCAGTCTTTGGATTACCTGGGACCTTCTCCAGATATGCTACTGAAGACCTTAACAACACCTCTTTGGATTATCAATGACTTCTCGCATCCTATGAATCCATGCATATTATACATGTTTGTCTGCGTGCCATCAGTGTAGATCCATGGAGAGTATTGGTGAATGTCTACAACCTTGCATTTTTGTGTGGGCCCCTCACATAGCCTATGGACGTTGAGGGGTTTTCTGTCTGGTTTCTAGGCTGGTTCTGTTTGGATTGAGGTATACACTTAATATATCTGAAGGATAGGAAAGGTTGGATGAGTTTCACTGGGATCCCCACTCAGCATCTGATTATTTGCTTTTGTCTTTCAGCCTGGGAAGTAGCTACCTGAGGTTTTCCGTCTCACCACTCCCCATACACACAGTGTGTAGGGCTCTGCACACAAGGTTTATAGAGGGACATGCTGGGTGCGTTGGGATGTGTGGCCATGTGAGGTTTGGGTTGTTCCCCACAGAAGGTTTATGGCCTTACAAATGTGCAGGATGTTTGTCAGTTAATGTGCACCAACCAAGTGCATGGGTCCATATGCTTCATGCAAAGGAGGTGTGTGGACTGAAGAAAATCATGTACAAGTATGGCCTGTTAAGGATTCCAATTAGGCGATACACTCTGCTCTCAGCCTAGTGAACAGCGCAATGAAAAAACGTATTTGATATATAGATTCAATTATTTGAAAGATGTACCACTCGTATCACACCCTTTATTTAAGAATACCCCGGGTCACACTGGACCAGAAATCAGGTTGGTTTGTAAAAGGTATTATTTATTTACTTATTGTATTTACTTATTTAAGATCACAATCACAATATATATATATATTAATAGGTAAACAACAATCACCAATGGGATGACAGAACACAGAATGATATCTTTAATACACTAGGACTAAGTAATGAGCAAAACAAATGCAGCACAAAAAATAATACTTTTGTGTTGATTTCAGATCAGATAGCACAATGGTTAGAAAGGCCCCCTGCAACACCCCTCAAAACCTAAAAGGCAATGCAAAGAGATGGACGGAGAGAGCAGGTATTCAGGAATAGTACAGATCACAGTGTCTCACTTCCCCCTTCCCGCTTGACACAGAAAGAGAAAAACGAAGTGGGCTTTTCAACTGTCTCAATGACTTTGAAAGTGGCTGAGCAAGAACTCTAAATGTGTGGAAAAATGCTTAAGTTGTTGCAAATTCCTATGGGAGCCGCTTTGAATAGTTGCACACAAGCATAAGCAATGATTTAGTCAGCAGAAAACATTTGCAATCTTAAAATCCAAGTTGGAATCAGTTCAAATCTATTTTACACGTGTAAAATTTCTCAGGTATTTAAAATCACGGCAAACTTTTCCATGCACGATCTGCGTGATAACGGGAGAACCGCTACAAGGTATACGTTGAAATTTTGTTTCTATCACAAAAACGGAGGGAGTTGTAGCGGTTTTAGTAAACGTCATTTTTGCGAGATAGGCGCGAGAATGGAAAGATTCTTCAGTTTTAAAATCAGAAAAATATTGACTATGGACTAGAGCATCCAAGCTAAGCCACCAGGACGGCACAGGTAAGAGTCAGCAGTGATTCGCGACTCAGTCCTGGTTCCTTGCTGTCCACCCTCGAGCGCTAGGCTTGTCAATCAAATGAAATTAATAGATCAAAGTTGACAAAATTACTAAGAAAAGGATGCTTTTACAGATAGACAGAATCAGATTTCACTATGGATTTAGACAATATTACTGACTATCGAAGTAAGGATAGTTCAGAGCTTAGGAGGGGACAAGATAATGCACAGGAATCAACAGTTTCTAGCTTCCTGCTAATACTCACAAAATTAATAGGATTTAATATTTTGGACCATTAGGATTCTGGACAGTCAGGATTCTGGACCATTGAATCGGATATATCAGGGACAGACAGCTGGGTACATCAGAGTGGACAGGGTCAGCAAGGCACTCTGGTCACAGCACGGCACAGCACAGCACGCGATCTGCCCTTCTTGGTTCTGAGGATATTTCAATTCAGCAGGCAAGCAGTAACACCACCCCCAGATGCATTATGATGCTTCCCCTAGGCTTTTGGGGTTCTGTTCTAGAATTTGAGGCCTAGCTGAGAATGGTTCAGCTATGCAGTAGGCCTTTGCTTTGCCAAGTTTCTGGAGTCTGGAACAAGGGAGATGTAGATTTCAGCAGTAGGGCGCTCCGCCAGCATCAGGAAAGTGAGTGGATCTGTCTGTTCTTATGTCTGGTCAGCTGTCTCTATTTATGCTATAAAATGACATCATACAGGGGGTGTATGGGCTGGATTAGCTAAGCTTTGCCATTTGAGCTGGGATTGGACCCCACTTCATCTCCGCCTTGCAATTCCAGTGATTGGCTCAAGGCTGGGTGATGTCAGGTTTTATCATTTGCTTTACAATCCTCAAAGACCACCCTTTAGCCACTGGTCTCAAAATCGGATTTTACATTAAACACACATTTCTACATTAGTCACTTTTATACAAATTACACACAAAGATGCCATATTTTGTTTAGCATCTTTTCATCAAAATCTCACAGCTGTAGGATCTTGTTTTAACTTTCTACAAAGTGTTGTCCTTTTCGCGATGAACGCACTTTCCAACTTTTCTGCAAATTTCCACAAATATGCGTGTTTAACATGGGGACATGCGTGTACATTTTCACAATTCGAACAGTAATACATTTTGGTAAAACCACATATCTTGCCATTCCTGCCCAGATCATGCCGCCTCTTCACACGTACAGCCAGAAATTAAATTAACAACTCTGTCATTTTTATATTTTTCACCATTTTGAATAGCAAGTTATAAGTCTTTTAAAAATGTTTTCTTTGTTCATGTTTAGCAACAGATTGTCGCTTGGCTCCACCTCTTTTTGTCTCCCTGCAGTCCAAGGCATCCCCCTCCTTGCTTGCTCCTTCCAGAGGCCATTTACAACACCTTTTCACACTTCCAATTATCTGGGATGCAACTTGTTATTGTTCCTTTGCTCTCTGTAGACCAGATTCTGTCCCAACCTACAATTAACACCTCCCCATTAGTTTCTGCTGAGAGGGAGGCCCTCCTTCTGGAAAAAAACAAAACTTGCTTTTCAAGTTCTTTGCAGCTCCAGCCAAGCTAATTAACTTTTAAAGTTTTGCAAAATCCACATCTGTTGCATCACATACAAATACATTTATTTCTTGGCCTTAAAATCTGTGGAATCAAAAAATAACTAAAATCTGTATTCCTTTTTGGCAACAACCCTGTTTATGTTTGCTAATTCAGCAGACCTTTGAGTTTTAGCTCACTTTTAAAGTTTCATTAGTAACTTCTCTGACAGCTGTCATTCTGGATCCAGATTTTGGCATGGAGGCTGTCAGTTTTCAGACTTTGTATGTTTCACCATATTTCAGTTGATACATGGATTTTAGCACCAGACAAGATTGTGAATGTTGAAAAGTGTCGTGTTATAGGCATTTTGGAGTTTTTGGCAACAAAGCATATTTCATTTGTAGACACATTTTGGGTTTTATTTGCAAAGTGCTGCTTTTCTATATACATTTTGTTTGCTGGTCATGGAACCCCCTGGCACATTTCTGCAGGGTGTGCTCTATTTCCTCTGCACATGCACTATTAGTGGCAGGTTATGCATCCCTCTTTTTGTGTGCTGAAGCACGCGGTTTTGGGAGGTTTTTGTAGGTTTTTGGCGTCCACAAGGGTTTTGCCGCCATTATTGCTGTTTCTTTCCCCATAACTGGCAAGAGATTTCGCATGGCACAGCAGAGTGGGTCAATACATCCCACAGGCCTATGCACCATGCATCTGAACCTCATGAATGCATGTAGGGCTCCATAACTCTGGTGGACCCTCATACACATGTGGGTCCATAGGCACCTCAACCTGCATTGGCCCACGAGTACACCTGTCAATGTGTCCTTGTACACCTCTGCACACTGGCCGATGCCATCTGGCACATAGGTGTGTGATTGTGCTTTCTGTGAGTTTTATGCATGCTCAACCATTCTGAATATGTGTTAGGCGGAACCCTGTGCAGTTCCCTCTGGGACCACTGCAAAAGATTTAGGACTACAGGTGTTTGGCAGTAAAACCACTTGGTAGCAGTCTGTACCACACAGATTCACTTGGTAGCTGTGGCTGAGCAGTCAGACTTCCCTCAAGAAGAGTTAGGCAGTATGTGGAGTATACAATATAGGGCAATCTACACAGTAGAACAAGCAAACACGGAACAAGGCTTCGTTGTAAAGATATAAAGGTATTTATTTATAACAACACATCTATGGAAAACACTCTGGCACTAATACAGCAAACAACTTCAATCACAATTACTATACGAAGAAAAAGATCAATCCCCCTAACAATAGTTTGACAAATCTAGGTTCACCGGCATCACTTATTTGCAGACAGAGGTGTATGCTTTAACCTAGATGGTACTTGAGTATTCGTTAGGACGGGAGAGAAAAATAAGGCAGGTTATGAAGTCAACTAGGTACCAATACTTTACGGACAAATGCAAGGCAAGTAAGGCAGGGTCTACTGCAGATCACAAAGTTCAGAGGCCACGTCCACTCGGAGAGAGGCAAGGCGATATGTCCCAAAAAGTGTCTCAGTGGAAATGCGCTTCGAGTCTTTATCGTAAAATTGTTATGGAAAGATTGGACCAGTTCAGAACAACACGTTAAAGAAAGCTTGGAGGCGACCCAATGGAAAGGCGAGGATTAAGACACCTCACTCGATCCGGCAGAAAGGGAAGCCAGGCGGACACGGTACCTTGTTTGTGGAGAGACAGCTCCAAGGGGGCAGTTGTTCCTGGTGGTGGATGCACGTCGGGTCTTTGCCAAGAGTAGAGATGATCTTGTCGTCGAAGAAAACTGAAGTCCGGTGCACCACCAGGGAAGAGACCAGCCGCGGAGTGCTCCGTCACAAGGCACCACCTTTTGGTCGCGGTACAGGGGTAGTGGCTATCCGGTTGCCGAGGTGCTCTGCACGGGCAATTCGACCACTGCACCCTGGAGCGAAGAAAAAGCAAAGGGAGACTGGTTGTTCCCACCAGTCAGGGGAAGAGACTCTCCGGCAGGGAGATCTCCTCTGTCGTCGGGAAGTGGTGAGTCGGTTCAGCAGGGCTCCACCGGAGGTGTCGTCGTTGCAGGTCGGCTCAGCTATACCCTCGTCGGATTCTTAGGTCCTGTGGCGACTTCTGAAGATCCAGTCCCAAAAGCCCTGCTTTTATGCAGAAAACCCCCATTCATTCAGCCTAGCTGTCAATCACAACACGCTAAGTGGTGAGCGGGGTGGCTCACCACTTGGGCCAATCACACCAGAGTATGACTGGAGTTGGCAAGGCAACTCAGTCCAGGGTGCCTAAACCCCCTCCCACACCCCTGTGGTAACCCAGACAGAATGGCACCACTTTGGAGGGTCTCTGTACAAAAGCCCGCCAAAAGTGGAACAAAGGGCTCAACCTTTGGTTTAGGAGTCACAGAGACGAACACAGACGCCATTTTAAAAACCGAGTTCTGGCAGAGAATACCATCCGATAGACTTATTTAAGATAAGTAAACCGGTGGTATGTTAGAGATTAACGAGGAAAAGTATCAATCTCCAACGATGGGAAGAATCCCATAGGGTTATATTCGTGGTCGAACATAATAAGTAGTTTCCACTGCCACCAATCAAAACTCGACGAGGGGGGACGGGACAGTGCCCCCTCGAATAACAGACCCAGGAATAATCGAATTACCCCTACTAGTACGTCCACAATAGGATGGTTTGTACTAGTTCTGTTAGTAAATTTAGGTCTAGTAAAGCCAATGGTGACTTTACATGCCCGGGGAGACAGTAGTCAGCCCCCGTGTATGGAGTCTATGATGGAGGTCCGCTAGGACGCCCCAATGCTACGGCACGGAGGGTGCAGTGTAACACACATAGCAAAACATATGAGACCCTATGGAGTAAAAGACCCCATAGCCCATAGAACACATTGACATTCAAAGGAATTACACACATTCATGTCCAAGAGTGGGAGAAAAAGAGTCTCACTCTTGGCAGGATGGAAAAAAAACAAACTCCAGAAATCCAGCAAAGCTGCTGGGGGACTCACTAGGTTAGGAAATTCAGCCTAAACAGAGAATTCTCCCTAACACTCGCCCCCCCCAGACTAAGGGACAGGAGGATTTAATCCACTCCTGGATGAATCTCATACCTCTAGTCGATGACATACATCCTAGAGAGACCATCAGCATTTTGGTGGTGACACCCTGACCTGTGCTCAATGGTGAAATCAAACCCGTGGAGGCAGATCGACCATCTTAATAGTTTTGGGTTTTCCCCTTTCATTTGCATTAACCATCTCAAGGGTTGGTGGTCAGTCTGAATGACAAAAGTATGGCCAAAACTTCTTCAGAGCCCACACGATAGCAAAGCACTCTCTTTCGATTGTTGCCCACCTTGTTTCAGGATCTTTTAGCTTGCGGCTGATGAAGAAAACGGGGTGCTCTCTACCTTTCCCATCCAGTTGACTGAGTACGGCACCTATTCCTACATTTGAAGCATCTGTCTGCACAATGAAGTGTTGGCAGTAATCAGGAGCTCTGAGTACTGGGGCTTGACAAAGAGCCTTTTTCAGGTTTTCAAAAGCCTGATTGCACGCCTCGTTCCATCTAACCTTTTTAGGAAATTTGGGCGAGGAGATGACATTCAGTGGAGAGGCTATGGTCCCATAGTTCTCGATGAAATTCCTGTAATACCCAGTGAGGCCTAGGAAGGCTTTCACTTGGGTTTGAGTAGTAGGTGTTGTCCAATTTTGCACAGCTTCAATCTTACTGAGCAAAGGCCTTATTTCTCCACCTCCTACCTCATGTCCAAGATAGACTACCTTAATCTATCCAATTTGGCATTTACTCGCCTTTATGGTCAGATTGGCTCGTCCAAGAGCCTGCAAAACATCTCTCAGGTGGGTTACATGGTCTTCCCAGGAATTGCTAAACACTGCTATGTCATCCAAGTATGCCATGCAGAAGTCCTCCATCCCATTCAGAACCTGGTTTACTATCCGTTGAAACGTAGCAGGTGCATTCTTCAATCCGAAAGGCATTACCTTAAATTGTTATAAGCCAACGGGGGTCGAAAATGCAGTTTTCTCCTTGGCATGGTCTGTCAGGGCTATTTGCCAATAGCCTGACGTCAAGTCAAATGTGCTGAAGAACTTTGCGGCGCCAAGTTTATCCACCAACTCATCTGTTCTTGGCAAAGGGTGGGCGTCAGTCTTGGTGACTGCATTAAGAGCTCTATAATCCACGCAGAATCTAAGCTCTTTAGATCCGGCCTTTGGTACTAACACAACTGGGCTAGACCATGGACTAGTAGAGGGCTCTATTACCCCGAGATCAAGCATCTTGCTGACCTCACCTTTGATGTGGTTTCATACGTGTTCTGACATTCGGTATCCTCTGCTCTTGACTGGAAGACAGTCACCAGTGAATATGTCATGCTGGCCCCAAGGGGTCAAGCCTGGTGAAAGCGAGAACAGAGAGGCAAACTGATTCAACATGGATTTGCACTCTTCTTATTGCTCGGGTGTCAGATTGGAGGAGAGATTTACTCCTTCAATTTGTTCTGCCAAAGGCAAGCCTCTGATAGATCCGGAAGAGCTTCACTCTCTTCTTCTTCCTCGGATGATGCTAGAAGCAACGCTCCTACATCAGGTCGTGAGACATACGCTTTGAGTCGGTTGGTGTGGAAGACGGTCCGAGCCTCCTCGGGATTGCCCAAGTCCACCAGATAGTTAACCTCTCAGAGTTTGCCCAACACTCGGAAGGGTCCCATCCATTTGTCTTGCAAGGCCCTCTGCCTTGTTGGGATCATAACGAGAACGAGCTGGTCTTGAGCGAACTCAACCATGTTAGCCTTTTGATCGTGCCAGTGCTTGACCAATGCTTGTCCAGCTTTCAAGTTACCGCTTGCTTCTGTCATCATGTGCGACATTCTCCTCCGGAGACCTATCATGTAGTCAGTCACTCTGACTGGCTTGGGGGAAGGAGCACTCTCCAACTCCTCCTTAATCAGGGCCAATGGACCTCTGAGGGGATGACCATAGAGAAGTTCAAAGGGAGAATAACCTACTCCCTCCTGAGGGACTTCTCTATAAGCAAAGAGAAGGCATGGCAGTAGAAGGTCCCACTTACGCTTAAGGGGTTCCTCTAAAGCACCTATCATGCTGTTCATGGTTCGGTTGAACCGTTCTACCAACCCATTGGTTTGTCGGTGGTAAGCTGTTGAGAACTTGTAAGTAACTCCACAGGTTTTCCAAATGGCTTTTATGTAGTTGGACATAAAGTTTGACCCCCTCAGAGGAATTGCCTCAGGATACCTAGTAGCATGGTCTACTACAACAAGTATAAACCTGTTGCCTGAGGAGGTTGGAGGATCAAGGGGACCAACAATGTCAATCCCTACTCTCTCAAACGGGACTCCCACAACTGGGAGAGGCACTAAAGGTGCCACATTCTTGGAGCCAACCTTACCAGAGGTCTGGCAGGTGTGGCAGCTCCTGCAGTGTTTTTCTACTTCGGCCCCCATCTTTGGCCAATAGAAGTAGAGAGATAGCCTTTCCTTAGTCTTCTTGAAACTCAAGTGACCAGCCAAAGGAATCTCGTGGGCTAACTGCAAGAACTGTGGTCTGTTCTCTTGGGGTACTACAAGCCGCTTGTAGTCTCCAGGTGCAGACTCGGTCGGTTCACTGTAGAAGAGGCCATCTTCCCAGTGCAACCTGTATTTACCAGGCTCTTGCCCTTCAGCCTGAGCTTCTGCCTGGTGGCGAAGACCTTCCAGAGTTGGACATTCTCTCTGTCCCTTACTGAAGTCTGCCCTGCTGGGTCCACCTTCTGCCAGTAAAGACTGCAGCTCAGGATGGTCAACAGGATCCAGATCTCCAATGAGTTCCTGGCCTTCCATTAGCTCTTCCTCAGAGTCTAATTCTACCACACAGGGTTGTACCTCCCTCTCAGCCTCAGCTGGAGGTGGAGTTACGGGTGTAACTTTGGACAACCGCGGGGAAGTCCTTGTTGGCTGCACTGAAATGCTGGCTGCTGGTTTCGGGGTAGAAGTCTTAGGTTTCCCTTTCGCTTCTGATTTCTTCGAGACAGCGGCCGACAATTCCAGTGGAGCAGGACTGATTTCTTTCTTCATCATCTCCGGGAGAGTACCGCGCATGGTCCTCTCTCTTGCAGGTCTGGTTAGCTCCTGTAACCGTTTACTAGGAGGTCTGGGAGTATGCGATACAACTCCGAGAGTTTTCAAATCGTTACCCAACAGTACGCATCCTGGTACCTCACTCTGTATGCTGACAGGTATCTTCACAGTCATGTCGTTACACTGGATGAGAACTGGTAATTTGGGAAGCATCTGCACAGGCCCTCCAGCTAACTTGGTGAGGCGTTTGGGTGCCTTAGTAACATCCTCAGCCTGAAAAAATGATTTATCCACCACAGTTATGCTGGCCCCAGTGTCCCTAATGGCAGGAGTCTCCTGACCATTCACCTGGACACTGTCCTTATAATACTCTTTAGTATTATCGGGGATAGAATTATAGACATCTAAATTCTGTTGTTCCCACAACTCCAGAGGTACTAAAGAAACGCTGGCTGAGACTCCAATGGGTTCATCAGCCAGCAGTAGAAAGTTTCCCCTTGCCATTTGGTCTTTCTCCTCTGGAGCGAAGGCTAAGGAGACAAGCTAGACCCCTGAAGGTTTACCCTTACATCTGGGATCTCCTTTCACGTGGTCAGTCGAGCCACAAACAAAGCATTTACCGAATGCTTTTTGGAATGGTGGCTTGTTCTGGCCTCCTTCCGGTTTGGCACCAGAAGACACACTATTCTGCTGCGGTTTTCCTTGTGGCTTACCCTTCTGGTTTTGTTTGGGGCCCTCTTTGGAATTTGAGTTATTCGAATTCTCTTTTGAGTCTTCTTTAGGCTGTTTTCCCTCATTCTTCTTCTGAGTTGCCCCAGAATCCTTATAAGTAGCCCTGTTGGCAACCCATAAGTCAGCAGCCTTAGCCAGCTTCCGGGAATCCAATTCCTTCGAATCAGCCAAGTGCTGTCTGAGCTCAAGAGAACAGGCATCATAAATCGACTCCAACATAAAAAGATTCTTCATACCCTCATAAGTGTTCACTTTGTAACCCTTAATTCATCCCTCTAGGTTTTTCAACCCTTCACTCACCCAGGTAGCCCAAGGGGTTTAGTTTAGTTTAGTTTAGTTTATTATTTGATAATGCGCTCCAAAACCCAGGGGTAGCCGGGCGCAGCAGTTGCAAGAATACTTAGGCTTAAGTTTGCATACATACAAAAGGATACATACAGAATATGCATTATATGAGTTATTAACATATATACAAAACCAATATACAAATATACAAGAAATACAGGAATGTGAATCCCTCTCATAGGTCTGGTATCGGGTGAGTCATAGGTGGTTATGCGCAATGATAGGGCCAGGTTCAGTGGGTTAGTTGTCGTTACTCCAGAGCCAACTTTTCACCTTACTCCTGAAACTAGAGTAGGGTAGATTAGCTCTCAATGACATGGGGAGTGAATTCCAAGCGCAGGCCGCTCTAACAGGGAAGCTAGCTCCACCTGCTTTAGTTAGTCTAAATCTGGGGGTTTCAAGTAGGGAGTGGATAGAGGCTCTGGTATGGTGAGTAGAGGATTTTCTAGTCAGTCTAGCTGAGATGTAGGGGGCTGCAGTGTTGTTCAGTCCTTTATGTGTGAGAGATAGTTTTTAAGGAGAACTCTGTCATTGATTTTTAGCCAGTGGTTGTCCTTCATAATATTAGATATATGTGCTCTGCGGGGTTTGTCAAGGGCTGCTCTAAGAGCATTATTCTGCAATATTTGCAATTTGTTAGTGACAGTTTTATTGGCGCCCGCATAAAGGGCATTACAGTAATCCAGTTTGGACATTACTAGGGCATTGGCTAGTGTGATACAATTGGTGGTGGACAGGTGAGGTCTGCAGGCCCTGATTAATTTGCAAGTGTAGGCTGTGGAGGAAGCCAAAGCGTTAACTTGTTTTTTGAAAGATAAAGTGGAATCAAGGTAGAAGCCTAGTGTTTTTACCTCCGTTGCCACTTTGATTATATTACCGTCTATATTGAAGGCACTGTAGTTAGGGCTGAGTTTTTTAAGGTTGGAGTCGGTACCCAGTATCAGTATCTCTGTTTTATCGTCATTCAGGCAGAGGCCATGTGAGGCCATCCATGCCTGAATGATGAGGTAAATCTTATTTACTAGAGCTGTGTCTTCAACAAAGTTGCCAGATAGTGGTATGAGGATCTGCGTATCGTCCGCATAGTTGGTGTAAGTTACCCCCAATCTGTCAAGTTTGTCAAAGAGTGGCTTAGTGAATATATTGTACATTGTGGGGGTGACACATGAACCTTGTGGGACGCCACAGGTGATATGTATTGGGTCCGCTGAGGCTAATGGGGAGAACACTCTTATCGTACGGTTATCTAGGAAGGATTGTACCCATGCTATAGCTTCACTTAAGAAATAGGCGGCATATGCTAGATGGTTGCATAACACTGCGTGATCCACTATGTCGAAGGCCGCCGATAAGTCAAGGAGGAGGAGCTTAGCTGTTTTACCTTTATCCTTCAACTCGTCGATTTGTGTCTTAAGGTCGATTAGGGCCGTTTCAGTACCATGTAGTGTTCTGAAGCCAGATTGGCGTGATCCTAGTAGTTGGTCTGTCTCCAGGTAGTTTTGGATCTGGAGGTAAGCTACTCTGTCAATGATTTTAAGGAGACATGGGACCATAGTAATGGGCCTATAATTAGTTGGGATGGCTGGGTCAAGGATCTGTTTTTTCAGGAGAGGCAGCACCCAGGATTCTTTAAGGCTAGTGGGTAGAGTGCTAGATCTGAAGGAGGAATTTATTAATTTAGAGATGAAAGGCGCAAGCTCTCTGGCTGCATCCTTAATGACTTGTGCTGGGCAGCTGTCACCATGGCAGTTGGATGGTTTCAAGGATAATATCACCTTTTCGGTTTCCAATATAGATATGTTAGAGAATCTGAATGGTTTGCAGTTGTTTTGAGTGACTATTCTAGGTATATCTGCCATGTGGGAGGTATGGGTTCCAGTGTCATTTAGGGATGCTTTCTTCTTAGCAATTTTCGTTTGAAGAGTTGTGATTTTATTCGCTAGAGCATTTTGGATGCTAGTGCACCATTGTTTGTCCTTGGGGGCATTATTTATGGGTGTGATTGGGTTTTCCATTTCTCGGAGGATGGAGAAGAGTTCTTTGGAGTTAGAGTTAGCTTTGCTAATTCTCTCATTAAATGTATTCTTTTTGGTTTGGATTATTTCCTTCTTATATTTTTTGGCCAAATTGTCAAGTGAGGTTTTATTCTCAACTGAGGGTGTATGCCTCCAAATAGCTTGGAGTTTGCGTTTTTGGATCCATAATTCCTTGAGGTAGGGGGTGAACCAGGTGTTAAGATGAGATTCTCGTTTGCTTTTGCGCAGTTTAATAGGGGCAATAGTATCCAGGGCTTTTGAAATAGAGTTGTTGAATGTCTCAAATAGCATGTTAGGGTCAGTATTGATGGCGCTAGCGGAGAGGGCAGGTAGGAGGAGAGGAAGTAGTTTATCAGCTGTGATTTCTTTTTTGCTTCTAGTAGGCATAGGCGGAGCTGAAGTAACCTTGTCTAGTTTGGGAGGCTCTATGGTAGATGAGAAACAAATGAGGTGGTGGTCAGTCCACGTTTGTGGTAAAATGTTGGATATGGTCATGGCGCAGTTTCGGTTAGCTATCCAATCTAATGTCCGTCCTTTTGTGTGTGTAGGGGCTAAAACTTGTTGGGTAAGGCCATGATCGATTAGGATTGATTAGATGGAGTGGGCCTGTTTGTCTGTGTCGTCATTAAATCCCAGGTTAAAGTCACCTAGTAACAGGAGCTGAGTGGAATCTTTGATGATATTCGAGAGGAGGCTAGATAGGTCTTCCTCAAAGTTACCTAATGGGCCTGGTGGTCTATACACCAGAAGGACAGTTAGTGTACTGTTGTTAGAGATAGGTATTTTAGCAGAAAGAAGTTCACAGGATGTTATGGCAGGGTGTGGGGTGCGCCTTACAGCTAGTTTCGTTTTGGCAATAATGGCCAGGCCACCTCCCCTGGAGTTAGGTCGATCGACTCTTAGTATATCGTAGCCGTCTGGTATGGCAATCATAAGTGCAGGGCCCACAGCATCATGGAGCCAGGTCTCAGTAATGGCTAGTAGCTCTAAATTGTCCATGGCTAGTATGTCGGCAATTTCCATATTGTGGGCTATGAAGGACCTTGCATTGATGAGGGCTCCTGATAGGGTAGGAGTTGTGATTATTTTTTGAGTGGGTCTGGGACTAGGGAGATTGGGTCTCTTCTGGTTGTGGAGGAAGTTAGTATGTGTTGTTGGGCGTCTTTCTGCAGCTAGGGCAGGAAGGTTGGAGTCAGAGGCAGTTGGAGTTAGTCTGGACCCAGCTGGTCTAGTTCTTTTGTTTTTTAGGTCGTACAACCGTGGTAATCTCGCTCTGAGTCGCATATTTCTCTCTTGAGGGTTACAAGGTATGGCGTTAGTGTAGGCCATTGTTATTTTGGTGATGAGAATGGTCCACAGTAGGGAACAGAGTATGAGTGTACGGTAATGGCTAGTAGCTCTAAATTGTCCATGGCTAGTATGTCGGCAATTTCCATATTGTGGGCTATGAAGGACCTTGCATTGATGAGGGCTCCTGATAGGGTAGGAGTTGTGATTATTTTTTGAGTGGGTCTGGGACTAGGGAGATTGGGTCTCTTCTGGTTGTGGAGGAAGTTAGTATGTGTTGTTGGGCGTCTTTCTGCAGCTAGGGCAGGAAGGTTGGAGTCAGAGGCAGTTGGAGTTAGTCTGGACCCAGCTGGTCTAGTTCTTTTGTTTTTTAGGTCGTACAACCGTGGTAATCTCGCTCTGAGTCGCATATTTCTCTCTTGAGGGTTACAAGGTATGGCGTTAGTGTAGGCCATTGTTATTTTGGTGATGAGAATGGTCCACAGTAGGGAACAGAGTATGAGTGTACGGTAAGTCTTAGTAGAGCACATGTTAAGGGACAGGTAGCAGTAGCGCCAAGGTACGGCAGTCCCAGCAATTACTAAAATGCAATGAACAGGAGGGGCACCTAAGTGCAGTAATCCCAGTAATGGCTAAAATGCAATGAACATGAGGGGCACCTAGGTGCAGTAATCCCAGTACTGGCTAAAATGCAATGAACAGGGGAGGCACCTAGGTGCAACAGTCCCAGTAATGGCTAAAATGCAGTGAACAGGGGAGGCACCTAAGTGCAGTAATCCCATCAATGACTAAAATGCAGTGAACAGGGGAGGCACCTGAGTGCAGCAGTCCCAACAATGACTAAAATGCAGTGTTTAAAGTGACCCAGCAATGACTAAAATGCAGTGAACAGGGCAGGCACCTAAGTGCAGTAATCCCAACAATGACTAAAATGCAGTGATTAAAGTGACCCAGCAATGACTAAAATGCAGTGACTAAAGTGACCCAGCAATGACTGAAATGCAGTGATTAAAGTGACCCAGCAATGACTAAAATGCAGTGACTAAAGTGACCCAGCAATGACTAAAATGCAGTGAACAGTACCATCATGCTTTTTGAGGGTTCTAAACCTCTTAAGATACTGGGAAGGGGTCTTCCCGAATCTAGCTATCAAAGCTAGTTTCACACTTTCATACTCTTTCCTATACTCCTCCCCCAACTCCATAACCACATCAGATGCAACAGGGGGGAGCCTAGAGAACAACCAGGTAAGCAACTCGTTACCTGTGATGTTCTGGAGCCCATGATTGTACTCAAACAAACTCAGCCAATCCAATACATCCAACTTCGGTTCATACATACCAATTAATTCCTTCGGCATCCGGGGTCTTTTGGGATTGGAGCTTCTAGAAGAGCCAGACACAGAAGCAGTTTCGACAGAGAACTTTTTCATTTTTAACTCATGCTTGAGCTCCATTTCTCAGAGCCTAAGAATTTGTTGCATTTCTTGGTGTTTCTGTTCAGTTTGAGCAGTAATCCTTCTGAATTCCAAGTCTATTTTCATTTTTTGTAGTTCAAGGACTTGAGGACTTAGTGTGGTACCTGTTATAGGCCCAGTAGGTACAGCTGGTAAGGCAGACAGAGGGGCAGGGGAGACAGTTTCGTTAGCCTCTCTTTCCTCATCAGCCTCTTCATCACTATCTTCAGAATTACGATTTAGATCAACACCATCACTGTTATCTACATCTGCTGGAGAAGTTGGTTCCTCTGAACCAGTACACAGACTTTGGTTTTCCAGCAATCTCGTTATCAGTTCTAACTTCTAGCCTCTTACAGAAAGGTTCTTTTGTCTACAGAGAGCTCGTAAACTCTCAGTATTTTCACCTGGCAAGGATTCTTGACTGTAAGCTTCCATAGTAGACATGTTTTTTGAAAGTTGCTTTTTAGTGCTAAGCTTTGTGGTTAGTTATCCTAAAGTGTCGAAAAGCATTCTAAACGGTATACTCCCACCGCTGTACACCAGTGTTAGGCGGAAACCTGTGCAGTTCCCTCTGGGACCACTGCAACAGATTTAGGACTACAGGTGTTTGGCAGTAAACCCACTTGGTAGTAGTCTGTACCACACAGATTCACTTGGTAGCTGTGGCTGAGCAGTCAGACTTCCCTCAAGAAGAGTTAGGCAGTATGTGGAGTATACAATATAGGGCAATCTACACAGTAGAACAAGCAAACACGGAACAAGGCTTCAGTGTAAAGATATAAAGGTATTTATTTATAACAACACATCTATGGAAAACACTCTGGCACTAATACGGCAAACAACTTCAATCACAATTACTATACGAAGAAAAAGATCAATCCCCCTAACAATAGTTTGACAAATCTAGGTTCAACGGCATCACTTATTTGCAGACAGAGGTGTATGCTTTAACCTAGATGGTACTCTAGTATTCGTTAGGACGGGAGAGAAAAATAAGGCAGGTTATGAAGTCAACTCGGTACCAATACTTTACGGACAAATGCAAGGCAAGTAAGGCAGGGTCTACTGCAGATCACAAAGTTCAGAGGCCAGGCCCACTCAGAGAGAGGCAAGGCGATATGTCCCAAAAAGTGTCTCAGTGGAAATGCGCTTCGAGTCTTTATCGCAAAATTGTTATGGAAAGATTGGACCAGTTCAGAACAACACGTTAAAGAAAGCTTGGAGGCGACCCAATGGAAATGCGAGGATTAAGACACCTCACTCGATCCGGCAGAAAGGGAAGCCAGGCGGACACGGTACCTTGTTTGTGGAGAGACAGCTCCAAGGGGGCAGTTGTTCCTGGTGGTGGATGCACGTCGGGTCTTTGCCAAGAGTAGAGATGATCTTGTCGTCGAAGAAAAGTGAAGTCCGGTGCACCACCAGGGAAGAGACCAGCCGCGGAGTGCTCCGTCACAAGGCACCACCTTTTGGTCGCGGTACAGGGGTAGTGGCTATCCGGTTGCCGAGGTGCTCTGCACGGGCAATTCGACCACTGCGTCCTGGAGCGAAGAAAAAGCAAAGGGAGACTGGTTGTTCCCACCAGTCAGGGGAAGAGACTCTCCGGCAGGGAGATCTCCTCTGTCGTCGGGAAGTGGTGAGTCGGTTCAGCAGGGCTCCACCGGAGGTGTCGTCGTTGCAGGTCGGCTCAGCTTTACCCTCGTCAGATTCTTAGGTCCTGTGGCGACTTCTGAAGATCCAGTCCCAAAAGCCCTGCTTTTATGCAGAAAACCCCCATTCATTCAGCCTAGCTGTCAATCACAACACGCTAAGTGGTGAGCGGGGTGGCTCACCACTTTGGCCAATCACACCAGAGTGCGACTGGAGTTGGCAAGGCAACTCAGTCCAGGGTGCCTAAACCCCCTCCCACACCCCTGTGGTAACCCAGTCAGAATGGCACCACTTTGGAGGGTCTCTGTACAGAAGCCCGCCAAAAGTGGAACAAAGGGCTCAACCTTTGGTTTAGGAGTCACAGAGACGAACACAGACGCCATTTCAAAAACCGAGTTCTGGCAGAAAATACCATCCAATAGACTTATTTAAGATAAGTAAACCGGTGGTATGTTAGAGATTAACGAGGAAAAGTATCAATCTCCAACAATGGGAAGAATCCCATAGGGTTATATTCGGGGTCGAACATAACAAGTAGTTTCCACTGCCACCAGCCAAAACTCGACGAGGGGGGATGGGACAGTGCCCCCTCGAATAACAGACCCAGGAGTAATCGAATTACCCCTACTAGTACGTCCACAATAGGATGGTTTGTACTAGTTCTGTTAGTAAATTTAGGTCTAGTAAAGCCAATGGTGACTTTACATGCCCGGGGAGACCGTAGTCAGTCCCCGGGTATGGAGTCTATGATGGAGGTCCGCTAGGACGCCCCAGTGCTACGGCACGGAGGGTGCAGTGAAACACACATAGCAAAACATATGAGACCCTATGGAGTAAAAGACCCCATAGCCCATAGAACACATTGACATTCAAAGGAATTACACACATTCATGTCAAAGAGTGGGAGAAAAAGAGTCTCACTCTTGGCAGGATGGAAAAAAAAAAACTCCAGAAATCCAGCAAAGCTGCTGGGGGACTCACTAGGTTAGGAAATTCAGCCTAAACAGAGAATTCTCCCTAACACTACACATGCTCACAAACCTTTATGTGTACACTTGTACACACACAACAAACACACACCTAAACAGACAAACCTCGCACCTGTTCTCCCACACACAAACACACACACACACAATCTCCAGAGAGAGAGATAACCATGGTTAGAATTTAAATGTTTCGTTATATATGTTTTATTTTCACTGTAGTGCAGTGGTGACCTGGGGCTCTGGGTTTACTTTTACAAAGCATGCATAGGCTGTATCCTAAACTTCTTACTTCCTTTCTGTCACCCATCTTTTAGTATTACTTTGTCAAATTTGTTGAATAAAGGCAGAGATTCATCCTAAAATGGCTCCCAAAACATCCCTATAGAAATCAATTAAAGGGCTCTGATGGGAGCTACATAATATTTACATATAGTATAACGCTATTCTCAAAGGTGTCATTGATTTAAAATGCTTCTTTGAGTTTCAATTTTATCATCTCTACATTGTTATGTGTCATGATGTGCTTTGTAATGTTAACAAATAATGAAACCGTGCAGAGCATCAGGCAGAACAGTCGAGCCAGAAAAAAGCAGCGAACGGAGGAAACTGTGGAAGCTAGAGGACAAGATAAAATCACCAAAGAAAATAAAAACCGTCAGAGGGATGTGGGACATGCCCAATTATTAAGACATTAAGTGTTCAGTGACAGCCCCTTCAGAGACAGCTGCACAGTGTTCCTATTAGATGAAGTTTCAGAACACAGCAGTGTTCGCACAGAAAGAACATGTCCTCCTGAATTGAAATATCACCAGACACACAATGCACTCTATGGCCTGATGTGAGACCCATTGTATCATGGAGTGGCCTCTACTTAATGTATTGTTCTTTTTGCTCATTACAGATATGCCTAAAGAGAAATTAACTGCACTCTTCCACTCTCTCAGCCATGTGGCACAAGTAGAAAATGCACTGATCACTTGCATTGTTTAGGCCTGTTTGAGGGCATGGTGGTGTAAACTATGCAGGCTGGACCTCTGATTGAACATACATAAGTGCAGTGTTGAAATACTAATTCCGCCAATGCCTTTTTTAGAAGTTGCCATTTTTATTTTATTTGAATAGATAACTAAACGTAAAGGTCCACACAAGAAGTAACGAGTTTACTGCGGTTTCATTATAAAAAACACACAGGGGTCATATGGAGAGAGGGGAGTCCAGGCACATCTCGCCTCATTCTGGCTTGCAGCCCAGTTTTGTAGACATGTGACGTCATAGTCCTTGTCACTCAGCAGGCTCCCTCTCCAAACATAACAGTACTAAGGATTGGTCACTGAGTGGTAGTTCCAGTATAGGAACCTATAGGGAAACAATAATAGTGGTGTTGGGGGGAAATTCTGCCGGGGTCGGCCGGGCCGTCCGCAGAGCTCCGGGCAGGGAGGCCCCAACTCCTCCCGTATATCCCAAAAGAGATAGAGTATGAGACACACGCAAGAAGCAAGGTGACTCTGCTGTTTATTAGACAAAACGGCAGGGATGGGTCAAGGAGCGTACGCGTCCGTCCTGACACACACACAATCGTGGGGCTCGCAGGCCCTTTTTACCTTAGTATGACGCGCTACTTGCGTCACCTTACAAAGTTTAACAAAAAACCTACTTCCACTCTGGATTGGTTACTCGAGTGGTAGGGTTAGGATAGCATACATATAGAGAACGGTATTAGTGGTTGAGGGTTAGTCAGGTGATACACTTGGGCTGTCCCTTCAATTTGATACATGAAAATTGTTACATGAAGACCTCTGAGGATTGGTCAATGTTAATGGCGTCAATAAGAGCCCCATGTTCTGATTGGTCCACTCGCGAGCCTCCCAGTCTGGGACTATCGCTGTTCCCAGCTCGCGGTGCACCTGTCATTTGCAACAATGTTTCACTATGGGTAGGTGTAAACAATGTGAGGATTTATTCATATGTTGGGAGGTCAACTACTCCCACTGCTGCAGATGTCCAATGAGTCTTTTAATTGTATCTGCCTGTGTCTTGAAACGTGGGATTCAGGCGTCTCCTTCCTCCTGGGCTTGCAGGTTTGGCTTTGTCACGTGAGGTGGGACTGTGTTTGAGGCAGAATTCAGCACAATTAATATTGTTTTTTCCCACTGTGTGCCTGGTTTATCTTGCAGGTGCGACCTTGGCGTTGGCTTGCGGCGTGCGAGATTGCAACATCGTGTCCTTGGCGGTGTGCTTTCGCCGGGCTCATTCTGCAGGGTCAGCAACCGAGCTCTTGCTCATTCAATGTTCATGGAAGCTTTTGCTTGCGGCCTACTTGGGCCTAGTGCATAGGTGGAACCGTTTGATGCAGAGCGCTTTAGGTTACGGTATCATATTGCCCTATCATCAGTATCGTGTCTTCGTTATATTCTTCATTATGGTACATGGTTCTTAGAAGAAGCGTGAGCAAGCTTTTTTAGATAAGTTCATGATGCGTCTTGCGTTTCTGCATTTTGAGAGCCTATGTGGAAAATAATAAAGATGCACGTCCGTGAGTATGTCTGTCGCCTACGTCATAGCACTGAGTATATTCTTCGTGTGGATTGGTGTGGGAGTGTCCGGTGTGCATGTTCGCACAGGTGTGCTGACCGTTGGCTAGGTCGTCATGGCATCTCTAACGACGTGTTGATTTAGTGCTGGATGGGTCAGTCGAGTCCATCCATGCCACAGGTGTCGGCATGTGCAGGGCAGGCTGGTGGGCACATCCGTATGTTCCTGTACCAGGGTATTTGGTTGTCTGGTAGATGGGCAAACTCCTCTCGTGGTGGGTGTCTGGGCCGTGATCCTCTAGGCCAAACGCGAGAGGGGAAGGGCGGGAGCCTGTTCTTCCATTCTCCCACTTCAGTCCCCCCTCTGGTCGACTTGTCGACCACAAACATATCCTTTTCTTTATCTCCTCTTACTCTCCATATTTTAGTTATTCCTCCCAAATGTCCATAGTGGTTAACATGGTCTTCAAATGGCCAATACATATATTCACAGGTTCCTCCAAGAGTGCAGTATACCCATTTCCCTATGTAGCTCTTTGGGTTTCTTGGGTTTTCGAGCTTTACAGATGGTGGGTCCAGGTGGTTGGTGATGATTTGTTTGCGCAACTTCTCTCTCTCTTTTATTATCGTGCCTGTGTGTTTGCCGTCATCTATTAGCATCAAGAGGTGCATACCAACCATTTCGATCATCTCGTCTGTGGTGCGTGCCTTCCGGGCCTTCCAAAATCTTATTATGATCAGTGTAGCTCCAGCCAAAATAGTACATCCAACTATAATCTTCAGTCCATCTGACAGCCAAGATGGCATCCATGACCATAATATTGAAAACCAGCTCTCATCCTTTTTCACACCTTTACTTTCATCCATCATTTTTGAGTGCATCTGGGTCAATTGTAAAACTGCTTCTGTCAGTGTACCATTGTCAGCATCGTTGGCAGGGATGAATGTGCAGCATGATTGTCCTATCTTAGCGCAAACTCCTCCTTCCATTGCTGTGAGGAGGTCCAGTACATATCTGTTCTGAAGCGCTTCCATCCTCACAGCTCGCAGTTCCTCTTTTATTGCGTTGAATCCATTCACTGTAGAGTTAATTGTCATCATTAGTTCCCACCTAGTTATCTGGAGCCATTTTGCGTTTGCGTAAGCCTGTAGTCCCGGATGTATTATTGAGGAGAAGAACATTGCTGCTCTGCTGAATAGTCTGTGTTCTGGCGGAATTGAAGTGAGTGCTGTTTCCGACCTTCCCCACAGGTAATTTCCTGTCAGAGGTTCTCCTTGTCTTTTCTTTCTATTCAGGACAGTATTATTGCCGTTGGCTTTGTTCTCTGGCCCCTTCTGCGGTTGTACAGATCTCTTCTTCCTTTTGTTCCCTTCATCCATTTTGGGGAAGTTCGCCATATTGACATGTTTCTGGGGTACCACAAGTGATGGTACATTAACGTGTACTATTGTGCATACACCATTCCACAGAGGGGGCAGTGTGTGGTATGCCTTGTCTCCACAGGCCCAGTAATGGTCCATTACTACTGCTGTTCCTGCTCCCCCCTCAGGTAACTCCATCACGCTTTCACAGTTGGTGTTGTATCCTACGTCCACTTCTCCTTTATGTTGGTAGCATACCTTAGGCGCAGTTAGCGGCAGTATTGTTATTGGGTCTTCATCCTTTTCCATCCACATGAGCATGGGTACGTACTTGACCCAAGTCATCCAACATCTATGGTTGCGTCCATCAATAGTTGAAATATTTTCTCTTGTTACCATGTTGCTGCCAACCACTCCTATGTCCCATTTGTTGTTCATGTACACCTTCCCTGTTATTATCACCAGTGGTCTTTCCCAACATCCGTTTTTACCAGGGACTTCAGTGGCGTACCAATCACATGGTAGGTACTGCAGTGTTACTTTCTTTGTTTCTCCTTTTTCAGGACCACTTGTTATGTATTTTAATCCTTCAGCATGTAAACTACTCTTGTGGTAACTCAAATAAGTCTTGAGGAAGTTGTTTTCATATGGATATGTATCTCGTGTTTTTCACACCAGATGCACCACTGTCCCTTGAAATCTTCCTTTCGTCTGGAACAGTGCCAGGTATATTATACATCGTGCTATTTTTTCATCTTTCTCCGTGGCAACAAATGTTCGAGAAGCGCTCATGGCGTATGGAATCAATGAGCAAACGTAGCAGCTGTCTTCTGTTGTCTGTTTACCTATGTGGGTCATGTGTTGGTACCATATGTTGTTTGAGATGTGTGCTGAATCTTGTATGTAGTTGTCAATACCTTTATTATCTGAGTATGTGCTGCGTTTAACTTTATTTTTCTTGTGTGGGATTTTACTAGTACCACCTGACGTAACACCTGTAGCAGCTGGGGGTGGGGGTGCATTAGGTTTCGGTACAGCAATAATATCAATAGCATAGCTGTACTGCCATACAAAGGCAGCCAAGAACCCGGTGATCATTAAAATCCCTATCAATTTTATTACAGATGCTAATTTCACCGGCATTTTGCTCTTACCTTGCTGCAGTCCGGCAGTTTATTCTTGCAACGTTACAGTTGCCCGCCTGAAAATTCTTAATATGCTTGTTATTAAGGTTAGTTATTGTTATTAAGCTCTCCCTATCAAGTAGTCATTCAGTGCCCAGGCGAAGAGCTGTTCCCCACGCCAATCTAAGCGATCTATCTCTTAGGGCAGGCAAGTATGGTTGGAGATGGGGCATTGAGTGTTCTATGGCCAAGAGGAATGCTGTGTAGTAGACACGTACCCTCCTTCTTTTCAGGTACGTTGGCCGTTTTATTTCATATACAAATTGGTGTGACAATTCTCCCAGGTAATTATCGTCTGAGGGTACCATCTACTCCTGGGCAGTGAATTGGTTAGTTATCTACTTTCTTAACAGTACAATAAAACGCTGTACCTGCATGTGCGAGAGAAAAGAAAGAGAACATTCAGGTGTTTACATGTGTATATGTGCAAAACAATGTCCTTCAGTTCAGTTATTACTATAGTGGGTAGGGGGTCAATGGGCAGAGGGTTTGGGGCTCAACTGGCGGAAATCTCTTTACCCTTTGATTGTGTAACCATGGGGTGGGCGGTATGGGGATCACCCCTTTCTTTTCTAGTAGTTGTCTCTGGGGAATCTGGGGGGTGGCAGGGTATGGGGACACTTAGGCCGTTAGTTGCGGTAGAAGTCTCTTCCTCCGTTGGTGACGCTGCTGTTGTTCTTTCAGTGGCCCTGTCGGTGGCGCTGGGGCGGGTCTGGAGTTTGTAGATCTTTACGTCATGTAGGTGGTTCCAGGCACGTTTGTCCTGTAGCTTTACTGCTCTCGTTGATACCTCTCCTACCAGATGGGGGCCAGTGAAGCGTGGACTGTTCCACTTCCTGTTGAAATTGCGAAGTAGTACGTGGTCACCTTTAGCAACCTTGCACAGTCTTTCCTTTTCCAATTCTTTATCCGCGCCTTCTTGTTGATCGCTGTTAGACCCGCCCCGCGTGCGCTCGAGCTGTTGAGACACAAACACTACACTAGTAATCAGAGAAGACACATATTGGTACATTTCATCACCAAGGACATCTGCAGTACTCTCGTGGTCAGTAAATGCTCTTGATGTTGGCGTTAGGGGAAGGCGCATTTGACGTCTGGTAACCACCTCGTGAGGGGTGAGGTGGTCTATTCCTTAGCTCAAATAGGGCTAATGGAAGGCAATACAACCAACTCTTCTTTGTTGTTTGCTGTATTTTTGCAATTGCCTCCTTTAATAGGCCATTCAGGCGTTCACATATACCGTTGGCCTGTGGGTGGTATGCACATGCAAATTTATGCTTGATGTTCAGTAAGGATGTGATGTGCTGGAACATTTCGTTTGCGAAATGTGGGCCATTGTCTGACCGCAGTACTTCGCACACTCCCCACCTGGGGAAGACCTCCCTCACTCGGAATTTAGCTGCTCTAAATGCATCTGGGTGTGAACAGGGCCCTGCTTCAATCCACCTCGAGAATAGGCATACTACTACAATCATATACCTATTTCCTTGACATACGTTGATCATATCAACATAGTCAATATGGAGATGTCGGAAGGGTCCCTCTGGCCGGGGTATAGTACCTCTTATCACCTTCAGAGTGTGACCGGCCGTAAACTGTTGACATGTGAGACAATTACTGATGAAATTTGACACATGAGAATTTAACTCGGGGCAGAACCAGTCTTCCCTAATTCGTGCTGCAATTACTTCCTTGCCTGTGTGGGCTGGGTGGTGTAGTTGGCTCAGGGCGGTGTTCAATAGTGCCAGTGGTATTACAATCTTCCCAGTGTCACTCTGGCGCCATAGTGCGTCGGTTGGTGACATTGTGCATCCTCTTTTTAGCCATATTTCCTTTTCGGCCATTGGTGCAGCCGCTTGTAGCTCCATAATCTGCGTGGCTGGGAGATGGGTGTACCCTTCTCTTATCAACATCTCCTTAGCCATTTCCCTCCCTCTCCCTCTCTCTGACTCTGGGGGGTTCCATATCTCACCAAAATATGCAGCATACTTCGCATGTGCGTCTGCTGCTGCATTCCCTTTTGAAATGTGGTCTTCACCATTGGTGTGTGCGGTGCATTTGACCAAAGCTAATTCTTGGGGGTCATTTATTGCATCAATTAGTTCAGCCAATAGGAGGGCATGCTGCACTGGAGTGCCATCAGCTCTCCTAAACCCTCTTCTTCTCCATTTCGAGAGCCCTGAGTGGACAGTGGACGTAACATATGCGCTGTCGGAATATATGGTCACTCGTTTGTCAAAGCTTTCCCTCAACGCCAAAATCAGTGCAATTAATTCTGCTGCTTGAGCGGAGTAATGCTGTGGTAATTGTACACATTTCATTGCCACACACACCGGTACCTCCATCATTTTTACCACTGCTGCCCCAGTCCTCCTTATACCATCCCTTTGGTCGATAGTTGATGACCCATCAATGAACAGGAGCTCACCTCCCTCTAGTGCGTTTTCTTCAATCTTTCTAGTACATGAGTACATTTCAGTTATTTGCGTACAATCGTGGGCATAATCTCCTTCCTCAAGTACTTCTGCTAGGAACCTTGCAGGGTTGACCTTGCTACATCTAACAATTGATAGTTCAGCTCTGGATAAGATGATCTCATAACCTGATGCCCTTTGCGTGGTTAGGGTGGACTTAGGTTTATTCAATATTGCAAATAGTGCATGTTCCACAAACAGTGTATTTGGGCACCCCATGGTTACTGCTGATGCTTTTTCTACCGCAAAAGCAGCTGCGGCGAGACCTTGTTCGCAAGGGAAATGACCTAACATCACAGGATCTAAGTGGCCACTGTAAAATGCTACTGGTTTGTAGCCCATGCTTGTTTTTTGAGCCAACACTGCTTTCATTACTGCTGAGTCGCAATGTGAAAATATAAAGAATTGTCGCTCATAGTCTGGGGTTGCCAGTACCGGAGCAGTTGATATCGCATCATTCAGTTCATCAAAAGCCTCTTTCATTTCCATTGTCCACCCCAACTTTTTCTCCCCTTTATTAGCTTCCTTTAACCCCTCAAGCAGGGGTCCTATGTATGAGCTGTAATCAAATACCCATGCTCTACAGTAGTTGCACAGACCCAGGAACTGCTGCAGTTCCCTCACTGTTTGTGGGATTGGCGATTTTGAAATGGCCTGTGCCCTTTGTGGTGCAATCTTTCTTCCATGTTGGGATATGAGCTGACCAATGTAAAGTACCTGTTCTTGACAGTACTGTAATTTTTCCACATCTACCTTGTATCTACCTTGTAACCTTTTTCAGCCAATATTTTCAGCATCTTTAATGAGTCCTCTCTGCATGTTCTTTCGTTTGTACTGCAAATTATTATGTCGTCGACATACTGCAACACTGTGCTTTCCACTTCAATGTTACCCAAATCCAACTGTATTACTCTGTTGAATATTGAGAGTGGTAATCTGGTGTGTTTCCACTTTGTGTTTCTGTAAGTGAAGCTCGTCAGATCTTGTGAGTCTGGGTGCAATGGTATTGAGAAAAAAGCATTTTTAAGGTCGATCACTGTAAATCGTGATGCTTCCGCTGGAATGCCACACAATATCGTGGCCGGGTTTGCGGCTATGGGGTATTCTGCTTCTACTATGTTGTTCAAGGGCCTGAGATCCTGTATGAAGCACCAAGACCCCCCTCTAGCCTTGCGCACTGGGTATACAGCCGTGTTACATGGTGATTCTGAGGGGACCAATATGCCATTATCTATAAGGGCCGTTATGGTTTCATATATGCCCTCATCTGCCTCTTTTGATAGTGGGTACTGTTTCACTCTGGGGAGTATTGCACCTTTTTTCAATTTTATCCTTACCCCCCCTATACTTTTAATGCACCCCACGTCATAGGTGCTAGTAGTCCATAATGATGTGGGTACTTTTGTCATATCCTCCTTAAAGAAGGGAACTGGGGTGGATGTGGGTGCCTCAAGTGCCATTGCCATTTTCTGTGCCACTTGTTTGTACGCCACTCTTAGCCATATTTCCACACTCATCATAAACACCATTTCACCTTCCTCCTTTTCTTCTGAGAACAGCTCCTCATCTGACACCTGGGTGAGCCTACATCCTTCTGCTAGTGCTATCACTGCCCTCCATGCTCTTCCTTCTCTGTCTTGGGCATGTACAGCAATGTAATCAGCTGTTGCTATAATGCTCTCAATGTCCACTGGAACCACCTTTCCTTCTAGTTCGTTGACTGGTGTTTCTGGTCTGAACAAATAGGCTGCTGGCCTCCTCCAGATCTTTCCCTCTATCCCTGGCATCCATGCAAATGCCATGTCTGTCCCGTACTGGAAGAGTTCGCCATCTACTGGCTCGGCCCTAATCGCTGTCTGTCCGCAGTATGCTTGCATAATCTGTCGTGCTGTGAGCATGTTAATTCCTGTAGTGGAGCAAATTATGCCGTCCTCCGTAAAGGAGATCGTCATATTCAACCTGTTCATTATGTCTCTCCCCAGTATATTTACTGGTGAGGCACTATAATATAAAAGTGGGACTGACATGTCATAATCTCCTATAGATAAGGGAATGTTATCAGTAAAAGGAACCAACCCTCTAGCCCCAGAGAATCCTTGGGTGTTCATGGCTTCGCCCGACATCTTAAATTTACCTTCCCTTATGCAAGACCGGGTCACCCCGGTGTCAACAAGGAATGATAATTTTTTGTCGCCTATCGTTACCTATATGCGTGGTTCCTCCGCACTATTAGGTGTTTCCGACAGGATGGGACACACCAAGGCCGTCTGTGGGCTGTCCTATTGAGGGTACAATGATTGACCATTTCCTGTGTAAGGGTTGTGTCCCAGGACCGTCACCCTACCCAGTTGTGTTTGTTGTGCTTGGGGTTGTTGTGTTATTGCTACCTGTTGTTGTGGCAGTTAATATGTCTGTGGCTGTTGTTGTGTTATTATTTGTTGCTGTTCATTTCCCTGTTGCAACGTCTGCTGTTGCTGTATGCCCTGCTGTTCCTGTGTGGGCCTTGGTTGTCCCTGTTCGCTCCATGATGGTGTACCTGGTCTTACTCTACACGTGCGAGACATGTGCCCTACTAATCCACAACTCCAACACACCGGTGGTTCCCTACTCTGCCATGGAAAGCTTCCTGTGTTGTCCTGGTATATTGGTTGCCCGGTGGGGTAGGAGTTTCTAAGTCCTCCCACCTGCTGTTGTGTATTATATCCGTATCCTCTCCCCCTCATAATTCCTCCTCTTCCCCTGTTGTAATTATAATACCCAGCTCCTGGCATTGAGTATCCTCCTCCCATGTTGGTCGTGTATGGTTGGAGTGGCGGCACCTGTTGTGTTATTGTCTGTGAGGGTAGTATTTGGGAGGGATCTTGTGCAGCCAATACTTGTGTGGGGCTTTTGGTCATTATTGTGGGTGCAGTTATTAGTGCCCCTTCCATTGTGTATTTAGTAAGTTTTTTCTGTACTAGCTTAGCCTCTTCCGTTTTCCTGTCTTCTTCTTTTTGTTTCATTTTTCCTTGCCATGCCCTACAATGATGCACTATTGTCAGTTGTATTTCTGGCCATGCTTTTGCCTCCATCCCACTACTTTCTTCAGTTGTTTCTGAACTCCTTCTGGGAGCCCTTGTACTAGTATATGATAAAATATTGCTGGTGTTTTGTCCCATTGTTCTCTAGTTTCCATGCGCCACTTCTCTTGGATTTCCTGGATATAATCAACAGGATCTTCGTTCTCACGCATCTTGCGTGAGGTAATTGCTCCTATGTCTGATGTGTCTGGGTACTGTACCCTCAATGCCTGCCATAGTGCATGTCTGCAGTTTGCGAATGGTGCCCCATCATGCGATGTGTTTGCTATTGTTACCCCAGGGAATCCCGCTCTCTTCCAAATGTCATCCGCTGCATCCCCTAATATCGATATTAGAAGGCCCTTTACATCTCCCACTGCCAGTTTCTGTCCTGCGGTGTGTTTTTCCATTTCATATATCCATTTACCCGCACCTCCACCTAGTGATGGGAGTCTGCACTTTATATTCTCTTTGTCTGTATGCTTCCAAGGGACGTACTGTGGTCTAACTCCTCCCCTCTCCAGAAGTGGCATTAAGTTGTGTCTCATTTTACCCCTTGGGTTCCATAAAGTCGAGTCCTCACACCCCTCCTCTTCTTCCCTCTCTTCTACATCATCAATTTCGTCCGTATTTCCCCTGCTCGTAACTCTTTCTTCTTCATCCTTTCCCCTTCTTCCATCATTTCCTGTATTTAATGTGGGCGTGTGTATTTGTCCTTCCTGCCTGCGTCTAGGGAGGTCTCTAAGCCGGCATGCATAGGGTGTCAGTTCGTTTGTGAAGGGCGCAAGTTTTATTGTACGTAATGAGCGTGAGGTGGTTGAGCATGTGGGGTGGGATGGGAGAGGATGTGATGGTGACGGTGTGGTTTCATGTGTCTGTCTTGCCGCTATTCCTTGCTCTTCCTCCTCACTTCTCTCCAGTTCATCCTTTCTCCTACAGATCCATGGTGAGTCTGTATTGGTCCGGGTGGTGTATAGTTTATCTAGACTTTCCCTTTCACTGCTTCTTCCTTCCTTCTCCATTCCTTCTTCTTCCTCACTACAAAAGTCATTCACAAACGGCAGCCCCCACTCTGTCTTTTTCCCCTTGATTGTTACTGTTTTTAAGTCTATTAGGTCCGGTTCTCCCTTTTCTCCTTTATCAACCGCTCCCCTTTGCGCTGATGTTGTTGCTACTTCTGTGTTTCTATATACATCCCCCCTTACTTCACTCTCCCTTCTCCTATCTTCTCTTTCCCCTTCATTTCTCTCCTCCATCTCTCTACCAATTCCCTCCATTTTCCTTTTTAATTCCTCCATTACTTCACTACTCATCTTTTCCAATATCCTTTCATCCTCTTTCTTCCTTTCCCCTCTCACACTCTCCCTTTCTAATATACTCTCTATCACCCTCCCTTCTTCGTATTTCCTAGTTGTTTCTGATAGTAATCTCTTCTTCCACATTGCCATTTCTTTTTCTTTCTCTTCTTCTTCCCTTTTCCTCTCTCGTAGCACTGCTCTTGATACCCTTTCTGCTGCTGCTCTTACCCTGTCAGCTTCTTTCCTTTGCTCCTCAGTTCTTTCCCTTATTTTTTCCAATTTGTTCTTACCTTCTTTCCTTTCCCTCGCTCTCTCTCTTTCCTCCCTCTCGAGCTGTTTGATCAGTTCATTCTGCTCATCCCTTAACTCTGCTAGTCGTTCCTCCAAAATCTCTTCCTTTTGACGTAACAGCTCTTCCCCTGTCATTCCACTCTCCCTAGTATTATCCTCGTCTTTTTTCCTTACTACCTCCTTCTCTTCTCCTGTTAATGAACCTCGTAATTTTAATAATATCTGCGCGGCTACCCACTCCTCATGTCCTATTTCCACAGTTTGTTCTTCTCCAGTCCTCTCCTCCCCTGCTGTCATCTTCCTATGAGCCACATATGGTGGCGGGCTGTATGCCGGGTTCGAGTACCCCTCAGTCGCCCTTAACTGTCCTCTTTCTATTTCTCCTAATTCTCTTAAAGGGTACGACCCCCCTCCCTCTGTTTTCACTACCTTTGCTAGGGGTGTATCGTTGCTCTGTTCCTTTTTTATTTCATTTACTTTTGAGTTATTATTCTTTTCTCCTCCCTCTTGTCCATTCCCCGTGTTCTTTGGGTCTTCACTCCCCTTTTTCCCATTCTCTCTTTCCTCCTTAATCTCTTTTTCTTCCGGTATTTCCCCCACAGTGAACATTCCATTTGGTCCTGGTCGGGACCCCTGGAACATCCTCCATAAGTTAAACACCTCCACGTGGTTTGTCAACTTCTTCCCTTTGTATGTATTATTCAAATGGTTTAATAGTGAATGTTGGGTATACGGATCGAAGCTACCATTAGGCGGCCATGGTGTTATCATTTTGTTGTCCGTCCCGTGTGTCCATTCTATGCTATACTTGATCAGTTTCTCCCTATGGGGTGACAGTGTGGTACATATGTGTTGTAGTGGGGTAGTGAGGGTGTTCCCCCACCCTCCCGATCCTGTCCCGTGTGACATAGTAGCGCTCCACTTGTTACCCTTCCCCTATTTGGTAGCGGTTATCTCACTAGCAGTTTACAATATACAGCCTTATATCGTTACCTGGCCCCATAAGTTTGGGGACTTACGATAGTCCGCTAAGGAAAATTATAAAAATATAGTATTTACATTTGTATATTTTCTTCTGTCTTTCTTCCTTTACACAACACCCTTACGGCCCCCTGCGGCCGAGGCGCACGTAGCCCCCTGCGGGTGCGTACCCGGTGGTCGGTCAAAAGACCGAAAAAAAAATCTCGAAATACAATAATCTCGAATCCAAAATCCCGAAAAAAAAAAAGTCGAATTTTTTATTATTTAATTATATGCTTTTTTGGGGTCAGGTAAGTAAAAAAAATGGGTTAAAATAAAAAAAAAATAGAAAAAAGGGGGGTTGGGGGGGAACCCCCCCATTTCGAACAAAAAACGTCATTAAAAAAAAATTCGACTTTTTTTTTTTCGAGATTTTGGATTCGAGATTATTGTATTCGGGATTTTTGTTTTCGGTTTTATGACTATAAACCGGCCGGCGTTCTCCGTGCGCCGCCACGTCCCCCGTTTCGCCTTTCCTCAATCAATTCATTACCGTTTATCTCCGTTTCCACTCCCTTACCACAGTTCTCTTCCCCACCACTCTCAGAAAGAAAGATGCCTTGTGCTCGGGATATCCTATGAAAGCCCTACTGGTGACGTCACCGATCTCTTCGAGCTACTGGTAAGTTCTTCATATATTCTGTAAGTTCAAAATACACTTGCAATCTACCCCCGTTAACCTCACAGCTGTCTTCCTGTCACTCCTGGAACAAGGTAATCAATAATATAATCGGACTGCGCACGCTGCGTCGCCTCGCGTGTGATACGCCCCTCGACAGGAGGGCTTAACCAGCCAATTATCTTCCGTATTGGGCAACTAACTAGCTACCGCCTACAGGGAAACATCATCTACCTATCGAGTTTCTTGCTCGAACAATAGGGATCCTCATCTACTCATTGATCAATAAATGCCAAATCGTAGGAAACCACACACACACACACCCTTACACGTAGTCGCGACCTAGGCCAATCAGTGTCTACGAGCGGCCGCACGTGATGTTTTCGTGCTCCACCCCCCTCTCTCGCGCAATGTAGCCGACTGCTCTCGCACTCGTTCGGCTACCATTCATTTCATTGCCAACACTAAATTGTCAAACCTTCGCCGCGCACCTGTGCAACACCTCCCACCTCCCGTATTTAATTCCTCCCCCCTCCCACACAATTTCACATTGCTTGTTGTGCGTGGCATGCTCACCAAGTTCTCTTGATGCGGGGCCGCTCGACTGCATGCTCCCCTCCAAGCGGCTCGCCACCTCCCCTCGTCTGGACCACGTCTGGACACTTGCCAACCGCGGGCGGGATACTTCTCAACCGGCTCCCGAAGGCCAATATCCGGATTGCGCTGTCCGGTCTTCTTGCAGTTCCGCGATTGTCCTGTAGTCCTCAGAAGGGGGCAACGGCAGAGGGGGCCGCGCCGCCGGGCCTCCTCGCAACGGGATTACCTGGAAAAAAGTAAAAATAAAAAAAGCAGATGTTAAACAGATCTCAGCAGTGCCTCCAACTTGTCGGGGGGAAATTCTGCCGGGGTCGGCCGGGCCGTCCGCAGACCTCCGGGCAGGGAGGCCCCAACTCCTCCCGTATATCCCAAAAGAGATAGAGTATGAGACACACGCAAGAAGCAAGGTGACTCTGCTGTTTATTAGACAAAACAGCAGGGATGGGTCAAGGAGCGTACGCGTCCGTCCTGACACACACACAATCGTGGGGCTCGCAGGCCCTTTTTACCTTAGTATGACGCGCTACTTGCGTCACCTTACAAAGTTTAACAAAAAGCCTACTTCCACTCTGGATTGGTTACTCGAGTGGTAGGGTTAGTATAGCATACATATAGAGAACGGTATTAGTGGTTTAGGGTTAGTCAGGTGATATACTTGGGCTGTCCCTTCAATTTGATACATGAAAATTGTTACATGAAGACCTCTGAGGATTGGTCAATGTTAATGGCGTCAATGATAAGAGCCCCATGTTCTGATTGGTCCACTCGCGAGCCTCCCAGTCTGGGACTATCGCTGTTCCCAGCTCGCGGTGCACCTGTCATTTGCAACAATGTTTTACTATGGGTAGGTGTAAACAATGTGAGGATTTATTCATATGTTGGGAGGTCGACTACTCCCACTGCTGCAGATGTCCAATGAGTCTTTTAATTGTATGTGCCTGTGTCTTGAAACGTGGGATTCAGGCGTCTCCTTCCTCCTGGGCTTGGCATTCTGTCAGGTTTGGCTTTGTCACGTGAGGTGGGACCGTGTTTGAGGCAGAATTCAGCACAATTAATATTGTTTTTCCCACTGTGTGCCTGGTTTATCTTGCAGGTGCGACCTTGGCGTTGGCTTGCGGCGTGCGAGATTGCAACATCGTGCCCTTGGCGGTGTGCTTTCGCCGGGCTCATTCTGCAGGGTCAGCAACCGAGCTCTTGTTCATTCAATGTTCATGGAAGCTTTTGCTTGCGGCCTACTTGGGCCTAGTGCATAGGTGGAACCGTTTGATGCAGAGCGCTTTAGGTTACGGTATCATATTGCCCTATCATCAGTATCGTGTCTTCGTTATATTCTTCATTATGGTACATGGTTCTTAGAAGAAGCGTGAGCAAGCTTTTTTAGATAAGTTCATGATGCGTCTTGCGTTTCTGCATTTTGAGAGCCTATGTGGAAAATAATAAAGATGCACGTCCGTGAGTATGTCTGTTGCCTACGTCATAGCACTGAGTATATTCTTCGTGTGGATTGGTGTGGGAGTGTCCGGTGTGCATGTTCGCACAGGTGTGCTGACCGTTGGCTAGGTCGTCATGGCATCTCTAACGACGTGTTGATTTAGTGCTGGATGGGTCAGTCGAGTCCATCCATGCCACAGGTGTCGGCATGTGCAGGGCAGGCTGGTGGGCACATCCGTATGTTCCTGTACCAGGGTATTTGGTCGTCTGGTAGATGGGCAAACTCCTCTCGTGGCGGGTGTCTGGGCCGTGATCCTCTAGGTCAAACGCGAGAGGGGAAGGGCGGGAGCCTGTTCTTCCATTCTCCCACTTCAGTGGATGCTACTGTGTCAGGTGGTGTACTTGGATCATCCCCGTAAATTGCTACTCCAAAAGTGTTATATTAGGTAAGCACTGTGATTGGTCGATAGCTCCCGCCATCTGCCCTCAGACTCTCGTGTTCTGATTGATCAGGCCACAGGCTCCCAAGCCTGGGACAAACTCTGTTCCCAGCCTGCGAAACACCTGTTTTTGTTACATGTATATTATGTGTCAGCGAGGTCAACTATGTGTCTGCATTATTCAACAGTGTGTAGAAGACTAATGCCATGAGAGTGATCCATTCCCATCGTGCAAGCTAACTGGAAAGTAGCGAGTATGTTGTGAACCCATGTCTAGTCATGGGACGGCTGTTCTTTCCCAGCCTCCAAGTCTTGGCTCAATATCAGCTCAGCCGAGTCACGTGGTGGGTGACCACTCTTGCAGGCTCAATGGCTTCGAATTAGCTTGTATTTTGCAAGGAATATTCTTTGCAGCCGGTGTCACCTTGGTACTGTGTGTGGAATGCTGTTCGCAATCTTCGTGGCATTGGCTGCCTTAGCCCTGGCCATAGCTGTTCTGCTTGCACAGCATCTTGTGGCTTGAGATTTCTGAGACAATCATGGCCTATTCTACTTTCCCCAAGGCCTGCTCAGGCTTTTATATATTTTCTCCATAGTGTCCATAGGTTAGTGTGTATCATGGTTGAACATGTCCCACGAGTGATCCTGTTCCATAGGGTTAGTTGAATGTAAGCATTTGCAAGCATGTACACAAGCTCTTCTGGCTTCTTGCATTTCTGCATTGCTGTAGCGAACCTAATGGCAAAATAATAACCTGCCAACAGTATTTATATGCCACTGTCCTCTAACTAATAGGGCTGTACCCGTGTGTTCTTCATTTAGATTAGGTGTGTGAGTGTCCCGAATGTGCGGAATGCACGTGGGCTTCCTGTCTAGTATAGCTATATTGTTGTGATGTCTCTAACGACTTGAGGCATGGCTTGGTGTTTTTAGTCAATTCTGCCCATGTAGTTGTCTCCAGCTCTGTCATGTCTTTCTTCATCCACTCTAAGTAGGGTCTGAATTACTGCAGGTTTGTATGGTCTGCTGGCAGGGTATCATTTGTGATAATAATCCATTGTGGGAGCAGTGGGGATGGGTATAAGCTCATGCAATCAGCAGCTATATTGTCTTTGATGCTTCTTCCGTTTGGGTGTCTCTCAGGACGGAAGGTAGTTTTGGATTTTCCCTCTTCAGTCTCCCCTCTGATCGATTTGTCAACCACAACATCATAATGATTCTTCTGTCGTCCATTAAGTGCCATACATTGGTAACTCCTGCCAAGTGTCCATAGTAGTTGGCATGGTCCTCACATGACCAGTACATGTAGACACAACCACCTCTGGGCTTGCAGTAGACCCACTTCCCTAAGTATTTCTTCGGATTGCACAGTTCTCTAATTGCATTGCAGGTGGATATGTGTCTGATTCCGTTATCTGCTGTCGTAGTCTTTCGCTTTCTTTAATTGTGTCGTCCATGGGCCCATCAATGTCCGTGTCCATGAGTAGCTTCATCCCCACCACCTCTTCTGCTGCTGTTGTCTTGCATTTCACCATGCATACCTTTATTCCACACAGCAATGCTGTCCCCAAGTTCAGTCCTCCTCGTAACACCTTCAGTCCATCTGATAGCCAGGATGGCATCCAGCACCAGAGGTGCGAGAACCAGCTTCCATCCTTCTTCGTACCCTTAGATTCTTCTTCCATTTTAGTGTGCATCTGTGCCAATTGTGCTACTGCTTGTGACAATGTACTGTTGTCCTCGTCATTTGCCGGTATGAATGTGCTGCAGGAACTTCCTATTTTGGCACAAACTCTGCTTTCTATAGCCGTGACGTGATCCTGGAAGTATCTGTTCTGTAGTGCCACCAGTTGTATTGCTCTAAGCTCTTCTTTAATTGCGTTGAACCTGTTTACTGTTGAGTTTATAGTCATCATTATTTGCCAGCGCGTTATCTGAAGCCACTTGGTGTTGGCATAACTTTGAAATCTGTGATGTATCAGTGCTGAGAAAAACATAGCTGTCCTGCTGAATAGCCTGTGAGATGGTGGCACCTCATTGAGTGCCATCTCCGACCATCCCCAAAGGTAATTTCCTTCTCTTTTTGCTCTTTTCAGTATCTCCTTCTGGGTCTTGATTTACTCTGAGGGTGCTGTGTTGATAATAGAGATCTCTTGATTCTACTATTGCCTTCGTCCATTTTGGGAAAGTAGTCTGTTTTGACATCTTTCTTAGGTACTAACAACAAGGGTATGTTGACATGTGCCAGGTAGCATATTCCACCCCTGTTTGGTGGGAGTTTGTCATATGCTGTGGACCCACAGGCCCAATAGTGGTCTCTCAGTACCACTTTTCCTGTCCCCATTTCCGGGATCTTCTCTATTATATTTCAACCTTCATTTTCCCCTACTTCATGATTGCGATCGTGCTGGTAACACAGGGCAGGTGTCTTCAAGGCGATTATTGTGAGTGGTCCATCTTCCTTCTTCACCCAAGTCAGTAGGCTTGCAATTTTAGCCCATTCCTTAAGGCATTTGTCATTTTCTTCTTGGACCTTGTTCATGGCTGCTTTGGTTAATGTCATTGCCTTGCTCCCCACTACTCCATCCTCCCTTCCATCGTTTGTGTAGACTTTGCCATATACCAAAATCTGTGGTCGTTCCCAGCAGCTCGGCACTCCTCCTATCTGCTTTGCTCTCCATTTGCACAGTAAGTATTCCAATGTCACTTGTATGGTTTCACCCTTCTCTGTACCATCAGTTATGCATCGTAGAGCTTCAGTTTGTTGCCAGTAGTTGTCCAACATGTGTAGTGTCTTGATAAAATTGTCTTCATAAGGAAAGGTTGCTTTGAACCTTCACCTTACAGTTGCTGTTTTCCCTCGGAATCTTCCTCGTGTTTAGAACATTGCAAGGTACAAGAGGTATTGTGCTGTTGCAACTGGTACTTCTATCACTACAAATGTCCTGGAGGCGCTCATGGCATATGGGATCAGTGAGCCGACATAACAGCTCTCTTGAGTTGTATCTTTGCCAATTTTTGACATGTTCTTATACCACATGTTATTTGTTATGTGTGTGGTGCCAGAGAGGAATGTGTCAACTCCATTAATGTAGGTACCACACTACGCTTATCTCTCCTTACCTTATCATCAATGTCTTCTGTACCACCTGATACAGCAGTCCTTGCAACTTAGGTTGGGGGAATGTTAGAATTGGACACAGTAGAGACATGCAAAGCAAGATACAATTGCCAGAGAGCAGTTGCTATGAGGCCAGTTGACAATAGTAACCACACAGCTGCCATAATAACATTTATTAACAGGACCATTGTTTCCCCTTACTCACACCACTGTTGCGGTTGATGAGATGATAAAGTGGCTTGCCTGAAAATCGCAATAAAAAGTGTTATTGTTTTAGTATTTGTGTGTACATTCAAGCTCTGTTTACTAGATAATCATTCAATGCCCATGCAAAAAATTCTTCCCATATTTTCTGTATGGATCTATGCCTAGGTGTAGGCAGGACAGGGTACGCACCCTGTTCAAGTTGTGGTTGTGTTTGTGCTAGATACTGAAGGAATGCGTAGTAGTAAATTCGTGGTGGCCGTGGTCTGAAATGTGCAGGCCTTCTTATAGCCTGGATGAATTGATGAGACAGTGCTTCAGGGTGGTCAATGGAGGCAACATCTAAATTATATCCTAATGCCTTTGCCTATCAACGTTTATACATGTACATGTTGATTCCTGGATTCCCATTTTGCGTGTGAAAACGTTTGTTCTCCTCTGTGAAAATTCCAGCATTGCAAGCCGACAAGGGGCTCTTGCTGGTGGCCGTGTGCTTCCTAGAGGAGGCGTGGCCTGCCCTACACACATGATCCATCACATGATTTCCACACCTCCAAAGGCCAGAGTGAAACAGCCCTGTGGCGAGTGTTGATTCCTGGATTCCCATTTTGCGTGTGAAAACGTTTGTTCTTCTCTGTGAAAACTCCAGCATTGCGAGCCGACAAGGGGCTCTTGCTGGTGGCCGTGTGCTTCCTGGAGGAGGCGTGGCCTGCCCTACACACGTGATCCATCACGTGATTTCCACACCTTCAAAGGCCAGAGTGAAACACCCTTGCGGCGTTAAGCCCGACAGGGGAAAAGGCCGGTGTCTGTTGTGCGACTGTTAGGTGCTTGAGGAGCTCACACTAAAGTCAGTTGGGGTCGTATCTGGCAAAAACAGCATTACGGAAGTGAGTATTCCGCTTTATCTATCATGATGCCTCTGTGCTATACATTGCGGACGGGAATGCCAGTGAATCTTCGCAACCTAAATGAGAGCCCACAAGAAGAGAAAAGAAAAAAAACGTACTACATCTCTTAAAAGTTTCTTTGATGTAAAGAACTGCTCCACACCGAAGCATCCTCAGGTGACTGCCCTGAATAATGATGTTAAAGATAGAAAGGACATAGGATGTGGAGATATTTGGGGTATCTTTCCGGTATATGTGGGAGGAGCTGGTGATACTCCTCCGCCCTCTGCATGCCCTGCAACTTTAGGACTGCCTATCAGTGTGGGAGCAGGGGAGGAGTGTGTGAATGCCAAAACACCTAAGGTTTTAGTTGCCACTTCAGTTAGCAGGAGCTTTGTTTTAGCCTCTGCAGATGAAGCTGTGATAGATCTAGACTCCATGCACACAGACTATACCGCGCAAACTCTGTCTGAAAAGCTGTCATTTTCTCCTAATATGTGCCCGGTTGTCAGCCCTTCAAGAGCTAATATTTCCTCCTCCTTTCTGGTCCCTACGCCAAGACAAATCAGGCAGGAAGATGCAGGACCGTTATCTCGTAGAGGAAACAGCGTGGTGAATCTAGCTTTTGAAGCTATGAACATCACCATGAACACACTGATCAAATTATTTGATTCTTTAAATGACAAAATGTCAGTTATGAGTGCACAGATAGCCTCTATTCTGGCCTGGCAAGCCATGTTTGGAGTGTTAGGGGAAAAGGGTGGTGAGTGGCTAGGAATTGCTCCCCTATCTCCCATAAGAGTGCATCTCGTAGATAGAGCATCCTCTCTCATAAAAATAAAAAAAATGCCCTCCGGGCTACTGCAACGCCCTTGTCCAATTGTGATAGAGAACTCGGTGGTTCCCTTGTTTTCAGAAGTTATTACTGACCCATTTGCCGATGCTATCGGGGAGGACATTACCCCTACTAAGGCGCCAAATAACTTGGAAAAGCAAATATATACGATTTTTGCTAAACCATCCAAAGCAGCATTTGGTAGGCTTACTACAAATAACGCGGGGCCAAGCCAATCGGATTTTGATAAGAGGGATGACCCTAACTAAAATAAAAAAAGGCCAATCCTAAGAATAAAATGGCTTCCACCAAACAGTTTATTAAAACTCTGAACATTCCTTGTAAGAGCTCTTCTGTAGCTACAGCTGAGGTGGTTAAAAAAAAATACGTGGAATTAAATCAGTTAAAAAATATGAAAGTGGGACTGGCAAAACAAAAAGCCCCGTATGAACCACTGGATAAGCTAATGGAAGAGCTACAGCTCCAAGCCATTTCCAGTCAGGATCCTCTAGTGAAAGAAGGCCCTGTAGCCACTTCTGTGGTTCCGAATGCTATCAATTTTACCTCAGGCACGGGTGAAAGGCGGGAAGAAATCCGAAGGGCAATGGAAGCCTATATGGCTAAGTATGTCCAGTTGCCTAATATTGGCGCTCCCAACCCCGTCACAAAAACTGTGACTTTCAGTGACTTGGCCCCAACAGTGGTTGAACTCAATCTGAAGGAAACATGTTCTAATGAAATTGGGACCCTACCCAAAACGGCATTGAGGCAAAGATGCAAACTTGTTGTGCCTAATAACCTTAGCAGTGACCGAAATCAGTGCGTGACTGAGGGTCCAATGGTCCCTTGGAATCTTGGATCTGATTCCTTTGAGGGCAGGGGGGATGTAATTGCACAAATACATCAAGCTCTTTTTCCAATACAATTACCAAAAAAACCAGTGCACAAAGTGCAGGTGCCACATGTTCATAATTTGCCCATTACAAAATCACCACTAGAGGCCAATAAAGACATACACGCTAGTCTATTAATTCTTGGGTGTCCTCCTGATCCATATCCTCAATATTTTTTAAACAGGCATAGTATGCTGGAATTATTCTTCGATGTTGAAAAACTTGAGGATATAGGGTCTGCGGACATTGAACAAGTTGAATTTATGAATGAAAACGTCTTATCCACTGTTTGCCTGAAATTGCGTTCGAGATTGGTACGCAATACCATTTGGGTTGCTAAAGACCAATTGTTTGAAATGGGTTTCATTTTGTTGTCAGGGCCATATGGTGGCAAAGAAATTGAGAATGGTACTACTGCTATGACTGTGACAAATAAGAATTTGCCGCATGCACAAGTCTCACAATCCCAATGTGTCTGCAATTGTACATCACAAAGCTAACTAATGCAACAGAGCGTGAATGATATGGTAAAGTTTTCCTCGTGGAATACACGTAGCCACTCTCATTTGTTTAACAACCAAAATTCTCCTATTAATAACTATGACATCTTTTTGATGCAAGAAACTTGGTTAACGGTATCCCTAATTTGGCATGACCATATTATGCACTTCACCCACGCCTTGCAAGGGTACAAAGGCCGCGTCATGGGGGGTTTGATTACGTGCATTAAAACTAATACTGCTCTCAAAATGATCTCAACCTTTTCACTAAACTCATTTATGCAATTGACCATAATATCCATTGACTCTGCTCTGTATGCGTTAGTTGACATCTACTGGAATTGGCAGGGGATTGATGATCTCAAATTCTTCAATGATCTTACTTGTCTGTTAGATTATGTTATCCAGCTTCCTGATGTGATCCATACGGTGGTTGCTGGCGATCTTAATATGCATTTGTTTGATCCAGGGCTAGTCGGGGAATCTGTTAGACAAACTCAATGGAATCACTTTATGTCCTCACGTGGGTTAATTATGCTGAATGGAACGTGTTTGGGTGATAGTCCGCCAAATTATACTTGGCTGCGTGGTCATTCTCGTGCTATCATTGATTATGTGTATGTGGACCCGAGATTGATGTCTCGAGTAAGCCATTTTCACATAGTACCAGTATTAGAGAGTGATCACTACATTTTAGCCTGCTCCTGGCGTATTCCTGTAATAGGTTCACCAAACCCAGTGTTACAGTATGAGGGGACCGTGAGAGCTAATAGTCAGATAAATCGCTTAAGATGGTCTGAAGTAAGTTTAACTCACTTTGCTAACTCACTTACATCTGCGTTTGCCCACTCCTGACTATCTGGAGAAGGCTGAAATGTGTGCTACTTTGATCTTATGCAGAAGCACTCAGCAAAAAGGCAGCAATCTAACACAACAATGGAAGTCAAAAGACACGCGTTTGATGCACAAGTCAAGAACAAAAAAACAGAATATCGGGCACTGAGACGCAAAGCTGTTTTGATGCCAGCCAAAGCCAATCTTAGAGCTGTGGCATTGGTAAAAGTAAAGACCAATTATAAAAATTGGTTGCGGGCACATCGTGCCACTTTTTGGCAAAGGGATGGGGAACATATGCTTAAATTATTGAGCAACCAAAACACTGCACAAATTTGGGCAACCATTAATGAAGCTGTAAATACTCCCCAAACTTTAATTCAAGGACATAATGTTTCCAAATTAGCTTGGATTGAGCATTTTAGGTCAATGTATGCCTTACCAACTCCGGCTTCTTTGGCTCAGGAGGCGATTGGGGTTCCTAAATTCCATCTTAAGATACTTAGATCAGATATAATTTACCATATATCCTCAATTAGTCAATCTATAGCCCCAGGCCCTGATGGGCTATCAAATAAAACCTTTAAACTCAACATTGATCTATGGACGGAGATATTGTTCCAAATCTTTCAGCACATTAATGCTACGCAGAGGATTCCCAAGTCTTGGTTGCATTCAATAATTATTCCCCTGTTTAAAAAAGGCGATAGTAGCCAACCCCGAAGTTACAGACCTATAGCCTTGTTGGATGCTCCAGGCAAACTTTATAGTCGCATTATACTTCAACAACTGAATGAATGGTTAAGGCATGCAGGTAAAAGCGATCCCTTTTAAGCAGGCTTTGTGTCGGGTCTGGGAACATCTCCCAATATGCTCCTCCTTAGTCTACTAAAGAACAAGTATGCGGGATGTAAACAAAATCTGTACATAGCATTTGTTGATTTTAACAATGCATTCAACTCTGTTGATCGTCTGCTTCTTTTCAAATAACTTGAGTACTACGGATGCCCTGAATCATTACTTGCTCTTATTAAATTGTTGCACACAGATACCTCCCTGCAAGTCAGATTGTCGTTAGATGGTAGACTGTCTGCTTCTATTCCAACTCACCGCGGCTAAAACAGGGATGTATTCTGGCATCAACAATTTTTAATTTGTTTTTGCTAGACATAGGCACAAAACTTGCTGAGGCCATTTCTGATGCTCCTAAATTGGGCATTCAGAAAATGACCTGGCTTCTGTACGCGGACGACCTGGTCCTACTGTCCTGCTCTCCGTGTGGGTTGCAAAACCAGTTGGACAAACTTCAAGTCTATGTACATGAGAATCACCTCACTATTTATCTTGCAAAAACACAAATAGTATCGTGTATAGCAAGTACTAATAAGAAATCTGGTAGATTCAAATAGACTTTGCAAGAGCAGGAAGTAGTGCAGGTCGCCCAATATAAATATCTGGGCCTTCCTTTTACAAAGTGACAGAATGAACATATCTATCTGGCTTTATTGGACACAAAAGTGCGCTCTTTAACCTCTCAAGCAAACATCTTATTATATAGATACGGAAAATTCACGTTAAAACACACTATGGGGTTTTATCAACAAAAAGTGGTCCCTATTATCATCTATGGGACTGAAACAAGAGCGCCAAGGGATAGAGCGTTTTGGGAGCATTATGAATCCCTCTTTTGGAAAAATGTCTTAAAACTTCCCAAGTGCACACCAATTTCTTTGATTCGGCATGAATTGGGAACTGTGTCAATGCATTGTCAAGTACTGTGGAAGTTCTGTGCGCTGTATAGGAAATGTATTATAAGTGCCAATGTGTTGGGGATTCTTGCTAATCAATTGCTTACACCTTGTATTGCTCTTTCAAAAATATGGAATATCTATGTGGTAGAGGCCTTATCTTGTGCTGATATTTCCTTAGAACTATTACTACCGAACCCAAATAAAGCTAAACTGAAATTATACCAGGCAGATTGGATAAACACCCGCAGTCAATGCCTGGCATATGTGGACAGTGACACTATGATGCGCCATCATAAAAAACTTTGCTCTATGGAACATTACCTAGTGAAATCTCCATCTAGTTACATAAGATCTCAAATGATGCGCATTAGATTGAATCTCTGTGCCACTAGACAGATCCTTGGAAGGAGACAAATTATTCCTAAAAATAAAATATACTGTCGATACTGCAAGAATGTTGGCCAAATTGAAACACTGTGTCATTTGGTTGTTGAGTGCCCAGTTCTGAGTGTACTGAGGGAACAAATGTTTAAGAAATGTAACTTTTTTTTGTTGCCTCGTTCTGGTGAGGAAACTTGGGCGTATCTTCTATCCAACGCGAAAACCTTTATCCAAATTGCACTGAACAAATTTGTTAATGCAGTCATTCCTTCTTAACTACTGAAAGTGTTCTTTTGGTATTAATTTTACTCTGTGACCATCTGTAAATCTTTGGCTCGGGGCCTTGGAGGGGGTATTGTGATTGGTGGCAGCTCTGCTTTGGTGCATTCTTCTGTAAGTGTTTTTTGACTACTAATTGAGAAATGCCCATTGTCTTTGGTGCTGCACAATGACATTTGTATTAATGAGTTACTCTTATTTCTCTTTTATTGGTAAAAATAGAAAGATATATTTGTGTAAAGTGTATACGTATATTTTTTTTCCCTTTTGTAAGTTTGTTTTTATTTCAGCCAATTCAAAATAAAAAAATAAAAAAAGAATTATACATGTACAATCAACAGTCACAGAACCCTGCATGTGTGAATAAGAAGAATGTTAAGACAGTGTTAACACAGTGTAGTGTCCCATGAAATTGTGTGTGCGGAATAATCAGATTCAGTTAGAGTGCAGCAATTTGTTACAATATTCCATTCGAGGCAATAGAAGAGATATTGTACAAGTTATGTAATTATATTGCTTTCGGATGACGTTTGTTCCAGATATGAGGACAACGTTCTTTTTATTGGTCAATTTATGCTAATGTTGCAGTGGGGATATCAGGGACTTAGGAGTGTTTGACCATCGGATGGCCAGTGCACTCTTGTTCACTTATAGTTAAGGAATCATCAAGTTCTGAATTGTTTGGGATTGGGGCACCAATACTCTTTGAAATGTTGCTTGTTGCTGTAGCGTTTGCTCTGTCAATTTCTGTTGAGGCGTGTTGGGGCAAGGACTATGCTTTGTACAGCCAGATGCCAGACGGACCGTCCTTCAAGTTTAACAGCCCTTTCTGTCACTGCCTCGACAGTGTGTGGGCCCATGAACCGAGGCGCATTCCAACGTCTCGTAACATGTTTGAGGAGAACTTTGTCTCCTATTTTAATGGGTTGTTTTTTTGTTCTTCAGAGATTTTTTCAGCTTCTTGTGCGTTGTCCTCCAAACTCCCCTTTACCTGTTGTATCTGACAAGAAATAAAAGAGGTGCTAGAAACAAGTGAATTCACACATTCAAACATTTTGTTACCAAAATTCTCTGAGGCTGCCTTACAATTCCTTAGATCCCCTGTGTGTGGAGCTTGTTGGAGGTGCATAAGGCATCCTGTCACCACTTCGTGAGATGTCAAGTGGTGGTCGGACCCGGGTTTGTTTCGTAATTTGAAAAGGGTAAGGGAAAACAGTGTAACCAATTTCTTTTGGTGCTTTGCTGGATCTTTGCTATGCTTTCTTTCAGAAGTCCATTGAGACATTCACATATGCCATTTGCTTGAGGGTAATATGCAGATGCAAACTTATGTTTTATCCCTAACTGCGAAGTTATGTGCTGGAACATTTCATTGGCGAAGTGAGGGACTTTGTCATACTGCAAGACCTTGCAGGCACCCCATCTTGGGAATACTTCTCGGAGAACACATTTTGCTACTCTAAGGGCATCGGCATGGGAGCATGGCCTAACATCTATCCAACTTGAAAAGGGGCGGACCACCACGATCATGTATCGTAGCCTTGACATACGTTGATCATGTCCACATAATCAATATGGAGATGTAAAAATGGGCCTTCAGGACAAGGAATCGTTCCTCTTATCGCTCTTAGTGTGTGTCCAGCAGTGAATAGCTGACACGTAAGGCAATTGCTGATGAAGTTAGCAACATGGGCTTTTAAATCGGGACAGAAACATGATTCTCCAATGTGTGCTGCAATGACTTTTTCCCTGTATGTGTGGGATGATGTAGTTGTGTTAGTGTTGTTTTCAGTACAGTCAGGGGCATCAATACCTTCTCTGAATTATTCTGGCACCAGAAGGCATCAATAGGAGACATTGAACACCCTTGTTTTACCCAGAGTTCTTTTTCATTCATGCGTGCGGCTGCCGTAGTTCCATGATTTGCATTTCTGGTAAGTGGTTGTACCCCTCTTTCATTAGCATTTTTCTCATCTCTCCCCTCTCTTTTTGTTTTTCTTTCAAATTCCACATTTCTCCAAAGTATGATGTACACTTTGCATGGTAGTCTGCTGCTTCGTTCTCCTTTGAGATTGGGTCCTCTTCTAGTTCCACTGGATATGTAACAATCTCTATTAATTCTCCCATCAGTAATGAGTATTGCACAGGTTTCCCACCTTCTCTCCTGAACCCTCTTCTCAGCCATTGTGCTAATCTGGAGTGTACTGTTGTTGTTATGTAGGCACTGTAGCCAACTCTTTCTGCCTCCAAACCCCTAGATTCCGACTAAAAAAAACAGGAGGTAATAGCTTCCCTGTGCAAGCAGCCCAGTACTGGAATGCCCTACCAGTTGAACTAAGAACGGACCAGCTCTACAACAGCTTCAGGCACCATACCCACATCTGGCTTCGATGCTATGACCTCTGAAACCGGTGACCCTGAGCATTGTGACCTGATGACGCACATACCCCTCCACTCTTACATGTAAAATGTACATAATGTATTTACTGTATATCATTTTTACCTTTCCACCCTTACATGTAAAGAATGTACATAATGTAATTACTGTATACAATTTATGTTACCAACAACCTGTAATATGCAACCTGTAACCAAGTTCGAAGCGTTCTTGTTATTCTGTGCGCCCAGCTACCCAAGGGTTTTCGGGCGCCCTATAAATAAACAAACAAACAAACAAACAAACTGTTGGAGTAAATGGTAAGCCTCTTCCCTTCACATTCCCTGAGGGCTAGTATCAGTGCCACTAATTCTGCTGCCTGTTCTGAATACTTTGGAGGTAATCAAACACTCTTCACTTCTTCGCCGGTCCAGTCCTCTTTCAATCTGACCACCGCTGGCCCTGTTCTCCTGATGGCATCACTTTGATCAATTTTGACAAACCCATCAGTGTACATGACCTCTCCCCCTCAAGCGTGTCTTCCTCTACCTTCTGTGTTTCTGTGTAAAACCCAATATTGTGTGTACATTCTTGAGCATATTCTCCTATCTCGTATTCTTCTGTTAGGAATTGGGCTGGATGTACATTTTTGCACCTTACTATCTTTAATTCAGACTGGGATAATATTATCTCATACCCTGTTGCTCGTTGTGTTGTCGGTGTGCTTTTTGGCTTATGTAGAAGTGCAAAGATGGCATGATTCACATATACAGGGTAATTCATAGAATGTCACTCAAAAGTGGCGCACGCGGCTGGCGCACAGTGTCCCCGTGCGATACACTGCGCCAGCCGCGTTTGATAAAATGCATATCATCGCACAACGTATTCATGGATTTTAGCCTCAAAAACCAGCCGTGGCGCAGAGTGGCACAGCGACCCTGCAGCAGCGCCAGTTACGCCCCCAAGAACGCCCTTGCGCAAGGAAAAGCCTTAAAAATTCCCAAATCATCACAAAGGGCTGCGCTAACCGTGGACCAGTTCACAGGGCTGCCAAACAGCAAACGCCAAGCGGGGAACGTGTATTTCAGTGGTTTGCGGGAAGTTTCACACGCGATTGTCCTGGGTACGTGTACATCAGGGGTGCGCGGGAAATAACACACGCGATTCCATCAGGGCACGTGTATTCCAGGGGTGCGCGGGAAGTATCACACGCAAAAGCAGCAGGGTATGTGTATTTCAGGGGTGCGCAGGAAGTATCACACGCAAAAGCAGCAGGGTACGTGTATTTCAGTGGTGCGCGGGAAGTATCACACGCGATTCCATCAGGGCACGTGTATTTTAGGGGTGCGCGGGAAGTATCACACGCGATTCCATCAGGGTACGTGTATTCCAGGGGTGCGCTGGAAGTATCACATGCAAAAGCAGCAGGGTACGTGTATTTCAGGGGTGCGCGGGAAGTATCACACGCAATTCCATCAGGGTATGTGTATTTCAGTGGTGTGCAGGAAGTATCACACGCGATTCCATCAGGGCATGTGTATTCCAGGGGTGCGCGGGAAGTATCACACGCAAAAGCAGCAGGGTATGTGTATTTCAGGGGTGCGCGGGAAGTATCACATGCGATTCTATCAGGGTACGTGTATTTCAGTAGTGCGCGGGAAGTATCACACACGATTCCATCAGGGCACGTGTATTTCAGGGGTGCGAGGGAAGTATCACACGCAAAAGCAGCAGGGTACGTGTATTTCAGTGGTGCGCGGGAAGTATCACACGCGATTCCATCAGGGCACGTGTATTTCAGGGGTGCGCGGGGAGCACTACATGTGAATTGCCCGTGTGGGTCCTCCCAGGTGTTCCCTCTACACCCTCCACGGCCCCTGCAGACGGCCCACACCACAGGGGACTACCCTGTGCATGTCCCAAGCAGCCCATCCACCATGCCCCTGCCCCCCAGCCAACCCACATGTCACCTTGCACTACTGCCCACCAACGCATGTCCCCCTGCACCCCCACCCCCCAGCATCCATGGGCAAACTCCGCCAGGCCCCCAATCATGTCTCCCAGCACCACCCCTGCATCTAGGGGCACCCTCCACCAGGCCCCCACTCATGTCCCCCTGCACACCCACCCCCCATCATCCAGGGGCACCCTCCACCAGGCCCCCACTCATGTCCAACTCATGTCTCCCTGCACCCCCACCCCCCTGCATCCAGGGGCACCCTCCACCAGGTACCCACTCATGTCCAACTCATGTCTCCCTGCACCCCCACCCCCCTGCAACCAGGTGCACCCTCCACCAGGCCCCCACTCATGTCTCCCAGCACCCCCACCCCCCAGCATCCAGGGGCACCCTCCACCAGGCCCCCACTCATGTCCCCCTGCACTCCCACCCCCCTGCATCCAGGGGCACCCTCCACCAGGCCCCCACTCATGTCTCCCAGCTCCCCCACCCCCCAGCATCCAGGGGCACCCTCCACCAGGCCCCCACTCATGCCTCCCTGCACCCCCACCCCCCAGCATCCAGGGGCACCCTCCACCAGGCCCCCACTCATGTCTCCCTGCACCCCCACCGCCCACCAGTCAGGGGCACCCTCCACCAGGCCCCCACTCATGTCCAACTCATGTCTCCCAGCACCCCCACCCCCCTGCATCCAGGGGCACACTCCACCAGGCCCCCACTCATGTCTCCCAGCAACCCCACCCCCCAGCATCCAGGGGCACCCTCCACCAGGCCCCCACTCATGCCTCCCTGCACCCCCACACCCAAGCATCCAGGGGCGCCCTCCACCAGGCCCCCACTCATGCCTCCCTGCACCCCCACCCCCCACCAGTCAGGGGCACCCTCCACCAAGCCCCCACTCATGTCCAACTCATGTCTCCCTGCACCCCCACCCCCCAGCATCCAGGGGCACCCTCCACTAGGCCCCCACTCATGTCTCCCAGCACCCCCACCCCCACCAGTCAGGGGCACGCTCCACCAGGCCCCCACTCATGTCTCCCAGCACCCCTACCCCCTGCATCCAGGGGTACCCTCCACCAGGCCCCCACTCATGTCTCCCAGCACCCCCACCCCCCAGCACTGTGGGGCACCCTCCACCAGGCCCCCACTCATGTCTCCCTGTACCCCCACCCTCCAGCATCCAGGGGCACCCTCCACCAGGTCCCCACTCATGTCTCCCAGCACCCCCACCCCCTCCACACTGTGGGGCACCCTCCACCAGGCCCCCATGCATGTCCCTCTGCACCCCCACCCCCCTGCATCCAGGGGCACCCTCCACCAGGCCCCCACTCATGTCCAACTCATGTCTCCCTGCACCCCCAACCCCCTGCATCCAGGGGCACCCTCCACCAGGCCCCCACTCATGTCTCCCAGCACCCCCACCCCCCAGCATCCAGGGGCACCCTCCACCAGGCCCCCACTCATGTCCCCCTGCACCCCCACCCCTCTGCATCCAGGGGCACCCTCCACCAGGCCCCCACTCATATCCAACTCATGTCTCCCTGCACCCCCACCCCCCTGCATCCAGGGGCATCCTCCACCAGGCCCCCACTCATGTCCAACTCATGTCTCCCCCCACCCCCCTGCATCCAGGGGCACCCTCCACCAGGCCTCCACTCATGTCTCCCAGCACCCCCACCCCCCTGCATCCAGGGGCACCCTCCACCAGGCCCCCACTCATGTCTCCATTCACCCCCACCCCCCACCAGTCAGGGGCACCCTCCACCAGGCCCCCACTCATGTCTCTCTGCACCCCCACCCCCCAGCACTGTGGGGCACCCTCCACCAGGCCACCACTCATGTCTCCAGGCACCCCCACCCCCCATCAGTCAGGGGCACCCTCCACCAGGCCCCCACTGATGTCCAACTCATGTCTCGCTGCACCCCCACCCCCCAGCACTGTGGGGCACCCTCCACCAGGCCCCCACTCATGTCTCCCTGCACCCCCACCCCCCAGCATCCAGGGGCACCCTCCACCAGGCCCCCACTTATGTCTCCCAGCACCCCCACCCCCCGGCATCCAGGGGCACCCTCCACCAGGCCCCCACTCATGTCCCCCTGCACCCCCACCCCCTCCATCCAGGGGCACCCTCCACCAGGCCCCCACTCATGTCCAACTCATGTCTCCCTGCACCCCCACCCCCCTGCATCCAGGGGCACCCTCCACCAGGCCCCCACTCATGTCCAACTCATGTTTCCCTGCACCCCCAGCCCCCTGCATCCAGGGGCACCCTCCACCAGGCCCCCACTCATGTCTCCCAGCACCCCCACACCTCAGCATCCAGGGGTACCCTCCACCAGGCCCCCACTCATGTCCCCCTGCACCCCCACCCCCCTGCATCCAGGGGCACCCTCCACCAGGCCCCCACTCATGTCTCCCTGCACCCCCACCCCCCAGCATCCAGGGGCACCCTCCAACAGGCCCCCACTCATGTCCAACTCATGTCTCCCCCCACCCCCCTGCATCCAGGGGCACCCTCCACCAGGCCCCCACTCATGTCTCCCAGCACCCCCATCCCCCTGCATCCAGGAGCACACTCCACCAGGCCCCCACTCATGTCTCCATGCACCCCCAGCCCCCACCAGTCAGGGGCACCCTCCACCAGGCCCCCACTCATGTCTCTCTGCACCCCCACCCCCCAGCACTGTGGGGCACCCTCCACCAGGCCCCCACTCATGTCTCCAGGCACCCCCACCCCCCACCAGTCAGGGGCACCCTCCACCAGGCCCCCACTGATGTCCAACTCATGTCTCCCTGCACCCCCACCCCCCTGCATCCAGGGGCACCCTCCACCAGGCCCCCACTCATGTCTCCCAGCACCCCCACCCCCCTGCATCCAGGGGCACCCTCCACCAGGCCCCCACTCATGTCTCCATGCACCCCCACCCCCCACCAGTCAGGGGCACCCTCCACCAGGCCCCCACTCATGTCTCTCTGCACCCCCACCCCCCAGCACTGTGGGGCACCCTCCACCAGGCCACCACTCATGTCTCCAGGCACCCCCACCCCCCATCAGTCAGGGGCACCCTCCACCAGGCCCCCACTGATGTCCAACTCATGTCTCGCTGCACCCCCACCCCCCAGCACTGTGGGGCACCCTCCACCAGGCCCCCACTCATGTCTCCCTGCACCCCCACCCCCCAGCATCCAGGGGCACCCTCCACCAGGCCCCCACTTATGTCTCCCAGCACCCCCACCCCCCAGCATCCAGGGGCACCCTCCACCAGGCCCCCACTCATGTCCCCCTGCACCCCCACCCCCTGCATCCAGGGGCACCCTCCACCAGGCCCCCACTCATGTCCAACTCATGTCTCCCTGCACCCCCACCCCCCTGCATCCAGGGGCACCCTCCACCAGGCCCCCACTCATGTCCAACTCAGGGGCACCCTCCACCAGGCCCCCACTCATGTCTCCCAGCACCCCCACACCTCAGCATCCAGGGGCACCCTCCACCAGGCCCCCACTCATGTCCCCCTGTACCCCCACCCCCCTGCATCCAGGGGCACCCTCCACCAGGCCCCCACTCATGTCTCCCTGCACCCCCACCCCCCAGCATCCAGGGGCACCCTCCACCAGGCCCCCACTCATGTCCAACTCATGTCTCCCCCCACCCCCCTGCATCCAGGGGCACCCTCCACCAGGCCCACACTCATGTCTCCCAGCACCCCCATCCCCCTGCATCCAGGAGCACACTCCACCAGGCCCCCACTCATGTCTCCATGCACCCCCACCCCCCACCAGTCAGGGGCACCCTCCACCAGGCCCCCACTTATGTCTCTCTGCACCCCCACCCCCCAGCACTGTGGGGCACCCTCCACCAGGCCCCCACTCATGTCTCCAGGCACCCCCACCCCCCACCAGTCAGGGGCACCCTCCACCAGGCCCCCACTGATGTCCAACTCATGTCTCCGTGCACCCCCACCCCCCTGCATCCAGGGGCACCCTCCACCAGGCACCCACTCATGTCTCCCAACACCCCCACCCACCAGCATCCAGGGGCACCCTCCACCAGGCTCCCACTCATGCCTCCCTGCACACCCACCCCCCAGCACTGTGGGGCACCCTCCACCAGGCCCCCACTCATGTCTCCCTGCACCCCCACCCCCCAGCATCCAGGGGCACCCTCCACCAGGCCCCCACTCATGTCTCCCAGCACCCCCACCCCCCAGCATCCAGGGGCACACTCCACCAGGCCCCTACTCATGTCCCCCTGCACCCCCACCCCCTGCATCCAGGGGCACCCTCCACCAGGCCCCCACTCATGTCCAACTCATGTCTCCCTGCACTCTCACCCCCCTGCATCCAGGGGCACCCTCCACCAGGCCCCCACTCATGTCCAACTCATGTTTCCCTGCACCCCCACCACCCTGCATCCAGGGGCACCCTCCACCAGGCCCCCACTCATGTCTCCCAGCACCCCCACCCCTCAGCATCCAGAGGCACCCTCCAGCAGGCCCCCACTCATGTCCCCCTGCACCCCCACCCCCCTGCATCCAGGGGCACCCTCCACCAGGCCCCCACTCATGTCTCCCTGCACCCCCACCCCCCAGCATCCAGGGGGACCCTCCACCAGGCCCCCACTCATGCCTCCCTGCACCCCCACCCCCCAGCATCCAGGGGCACCCTCCACCAGGCCCCCACTCATGCCTCCCTGTACCCCCACCCCCACCAGTCAGGGGCACCTCCCACCAGGCCCCCACTCATGTCCAACACATGTCTCCCTGCACCCCCACCCCCCTGCATCCAGGGGCACCCTCCACCAGGCCCCCACTCATGTCTCACAGCACCCCCACCCCCCAGCATCCAGGGGCACCCTCCACCAGGCCCCCACCCATGCCTCCCTGCACCCCAACCCCCCACCAGTCAGGGGCACCCTCCACCAGGCCCCCACTCATGTCCAACTCATGTCTCCCTGCACCCCCACCCCCCTGCATCCAGGGGCACCCTCCACCAGGCCCCCACTCATGTCCAACTCATGTCTCCCTGCACCCCCACCCCCCTGCATCCAGGGGCACCCTCCACCAGGCCCCCACTCATGTCTCCCAGCACCCTCACCTCCCTGCATCCAGGAGCACCCTCCACCAGGCCCCCACTCATGTCTCCCTGCACCCCCACCCCCCACCAGTCAGGGGCACCCTCCACCAGGCCCCCACTCATGTCTCCCAGCACCCCCACCGCCCAGCATCCAGGGGCACACTCCACCAGGCCCCCACTCATGTCCCCCTGCACCCCCACCCCCCCCTGCATCCAGGGGCACCCTCCACCAGGCCCCCACTCATTTCTCCCAGCACCCCCACCCCCCAGCATCCAGGGGCACCCTCCACCAGGCCCCCACTCATGCCTCCCTGCACCCCCACCCCCCACCAGTCAGGGGCACCTTCCACCAGGCCCCCACTCATTTCTAACTCATGTCTCCCTGCACCCCCACCCCCCGGCATCCAGGGCCACACTCCACCAGGCCCCCACTCATGTCTCCCAGCACCCCCACCCCCCAGCACTGTGGGGCACCCTCCACCAGGCCCCCACTCATGTCCCCCTGCACCCCCACCCCTCTGCATCCAGGGGCACCCTCCACCAGGCCCCCACTCATGTCTCCCAGCACCCCCACCCCCCAGCATCCAGGGGCACCCTCCACCAGGCCCCCACTCATGTCTCCTTGCACCCCCACCCCCCTGCATCAAGGGGCACCCTCCACCAGGCCCCCACTCATGTCTCCCTGAACCCCCACCCCACAGCATCCAGGGGCACCCTCCACTAGGCCCCCACTCATGCCTCCCTGCACCACCACCCCCAGCATCCAGGGGCACCCTCCACCAGGCCCCCACTCATGCCTCCCTGCACCCCCACCCCCACCAGTCAGGGGCACCCCCCACCAGGCCCCCACTCATGTCCAACTCATGTCTCCCTGCACCCCCACCCCCCTGCATCCAGGGGCACCCTCCACCAGGCCCCCACTCATGTCTCCCAGCACCCCCACCCCCCAGCATCCAGCGGCACCCTCCACCAGGCCCCCACCCATGCCTCCCTGCACCCCCACCCCCCACCAGTCAGGGGCACCCTCCACCAGGCCCCCACTCATGTCCAAGTCATGTCTCCCTGCACCCCCAAGCCCCTGCATCCAGGGGCACCCTCCACCAGGCCCCCACTCAGGTCCAACTCATGTCTCCCTGCACCCCCACCCCCCTGCATACAGGGGCACCCTCCACCAGGCCCCACTCATGTCTCCCAGCACCCCCACCTCCCTGCATCCAGGGGCACCCTCCACCAGGCCCCCACTCATGTCTCCCTGCACCCCCACCCCCACCAGTCAGGGGCACCCTCCACCAGGCCCCCACTCATGTCTCCCAGCACCCCCACCGCCCAGCATCTAGAAGCACACTCCACCAGGCCCCCACTCATGTCCCCCTGCACCCTCACCCCCCCTGCATCCAGGGGCACCCTCCATCAGGCCCCCACTCATGTCTCCCAGCACCCCCACCCCCCAGCATCCAGGGGCACCCTCCACCGGGCCCCCACTCATGCCTCCCTGCACCCCCACCCCCCACCAGTCAGGGGCACCTTCCACCAGGCCCCCACTCATTTCCAACTCATGTCTCCCTGCACCCCCACCCCCCTGCATGCAGGGGCACCCTCCACCAGGCCCCCACTCAGGTCCAACTCATGTCTCCCTGCACCCCCACCCCCCTGCATGCAGGGCACCCTCCACCAGGCCCCCACTCATGTCTCCCAGCACCCCCACCTCCCTGCATCCAGGGGCACCCTCCACCAGGCCCCCACTCATGTCTCCCTGCACCCCCACCCCCCACCAGTCAGTGGCACCCTCCACCAGGCCCCCACTCATGTCTCCCAGCACCCCCACCGCCCAGCATCCAGGAGCACACTCCACCAGGCCCCCACTCATGTCCCCCTGCACCCTCACCCCCCCTGCATCCAGGGGCACCCTCCACCAGGCCCCCACTCATGTCTCCCAGCACCCCCACCCCCCAGCATCCAGGGGCACCCTCCACCGGGCCCCCACTCATGTCTCCCTGCACCCCCACCCCCCATCAGTCAGGGGCACCTTCCACCAGGCCCCCACTCATTTCCAACTCATGTCTCCCTGCACCCCCACCCCCCGGCATCCAGGGCCACACTCCACCAGGCCCCCACTCATGTCTCCCAGCACCCCCACCCCCCAGCACTGTGGGCACCCTCCACCAGGCCCCCTCTCATGTCCCCCTGCACCCCCACCCTTCTGCATCCAGGGCACCCTCCACCAGGCCCCCACTCATGTCTCCCAGCACCCCTACCCCCCAGCATCCAGGGGCACCTTCCACCAGGCCCCCACTCATGTCCCCCTGCACCCCCACCCCCCTGCATGCAGGGGCACCCTCCACCAGGCCCCCACTCATGTCTCCCTGCACCCCACCCCTCAGCATCCAGGAGCACCCTCCACCAGGCCCCCACTCATGCCTCCCTGCACCCCCACCCCCAGCATTCAGTGGCACCCTCCACCAGGCCCCCACTCATGCCTCCCTGCACCCCCACCCCCACCAGTCAGGGGCATCCTCCACCAGGCCCCCACTCATGTCCAACTCATGTCTCCCTGCACCCCCACCCCCCTGCATCCAGGGGCACCCTCCACCAGGCCCCCACTCATGTCTCCCAGCACCCCCACCCCCCAGCATCCAGGGGCACCCTCCACCAGGCCCCCAATCATGTCCAACTCATGTCTCCTTGCACCCCCACCCCCCTGCATCCAGGGGCACCCTCCACCTGGCCCCCACTCATGTCCAACTCATGTCTCCCTGCACCCCCACCCCCCTGCATCCAGGGGCACCCTCCACCAGGCCCCCTCTCATGTCTCCCAGCACCCCCCAACCCCCTGCATCCAGGGGCACCCTCCACCAGGCCCCCACTCATGTCTCCCTGCACCCCCACCCCCCACCAGTCAGGGGCACCCTCCACCAGGCCCCCACTCATGTCTCCCTGAACCCCCATTCCCCATCAGTCAGGGGCACCCTCCACCAGGCCCCCACTCATGTCTCCCTGCACCCTCACCCCCCAGCACTGTGGGGCACCCTCCACCAGGGACCCACTCATGTCTCCCAGCACCCCCACCCCCCCCACCAGTCAGGGGCGCCCTCCACCAGGCCGCCACTCATGTCCAACTCATGGCTCCCTGCACCCCCACCCCCCTGCATCCACAGGCACCCTCCATCAGCCCCACTCATGTCTCCCAGCACCCCCACACCCCAGCATCCAGGGGCACCCTCGAACAGGCCCCCACTCATGCCTCCCTGCACCCCCCACCCCCCAGCATCCAGGGGCACCCTCCACCAGGCCCCCACTCATGTCTCCCAGCACCCTATCCCCCAGAACTGTGGGGCACCCTCCACCAGGCCCCCACTCATGTCCCCCTGCACCCCCTGCATCCAGGGGCACCCTCCACCAGGCCCCCACTCATGTCCAACTCATGTCTCCCTGCACCCCAAACCGCCTGCATCCAGGGGCACCCTTCACCAGGCCCCCACTCATGTCTCCCAGCACCCCCACCCCCCAGCATCCAGGGGCACCCTCCACCAGGCCCCCACTCATGTCCCCCTGCACCCCCACCCCCTGCATCCAGGGGCACCCTCCACCAGGCCCCCACTCATGTCCAACTCATGTCTCCCTGCACCCCCACCCCCCACCAGTCAGGGGCAACCCTCCACCAGGCCCCCCACTCATGTCTCCCTGCACCCCCATCCCCCACCAGGTCAGGGGCACCCTCCACCAGGCCCCCACTCATGTCTCCCTGCACCCCCACCCCCAGCACTGTGGGGCACCCTCCACCAGGCACCCACTCATGTCTCCCAGCACCCCCACCCCACCAGTCTGGGGCGCCCTCCACCAGGCCGCCACTCATGTCCAACTCATGTCTCCCTGCACCCCCACCCGCCTGCATCCAGGGGCACCCTCCATCAGGCCCCCACTCATGTCTCCCAGCACCCCCACCCCCCAGCATCCAGGGGCACCCTCCACCAGGCACCCGCTCATGCCTCCCTGCAACCCCACCCCCCAGCACTGTGGGGCACCCTCCACCAGGCCCCCACTCATGTCTCCCTGCACTCCCCACCCCCCAGCATCCAGGGACACCCTCCACCAGGCCCCAACTCATGTCTCCCAGCACCCCTACCCCCCAGCACTGTGGGGCACCCTCCACCAGGCCCCCACTCATGTCCCCTGCACCCCCTGCATCCAGGGGTACCCTCCACCAGGCCCCCACTCATGACCAACTCATGTCTCCCTGCACCCCCACCCCCCTGCATACAGGGGCACCCTCCACTAGGCCCCCACTCATGTCTCCCAGCACCCCCACCCCCCAGCATCCAGGGGCACCCTCCACCAGGCCCCCACTCATGTCCCCCTGCACCCCCACTCCCCTGCATCCAGGGGCACCCTTCACCAGGCCCCCACTCATGTCCAACTCATGTCTCCCTGCACCCCCACCCCCCTGCATCCAGGGGCACCCTCACCAGGCCCCCACTCATGTCCAACTCATGTCTCGCTGCACCCCCACCCCCCTGCATCCAGGGGCACCCTCCACCAGGCCCCCACTCATGTCTCCCAGCACCCCCACCCCCTGCATCCAGGGGCACCCTCACCAGGCCCCCATTCATGTCCAACTCATGTCTCCCTGCACCCCCACACCCCTGCATCCAGGGGCACCCTCCACCAGGCCCCCACTCATGCCTCCCTGCACCCCCACCCCCACCAGTCAGGGGCACCCTCCACCAGGCCCCCACTCATATCCAACTCATGTCTCCAAGCACCCCACCCCCCTGCATCCAGGGGCACCCTCCACCAGGCCCCCACTCATGTCTCCCTGCACCCCCACCCCCCACCAGTCAGGGGCACCCTCCACCAGGCCCCCATTCATGTCTCCCTGAACCCCCATCCCCCATCAGTCAGGGGCACCCTCCACCAGGCCCCCACTCATGTCTCCCTGCACCCCCACCCCCCAGCACTGAGGGGAACCCTCCACCAGGGACCCACTCATGTCTCCCAGCACCCCCACCCCCCACCAGTCAGGGGCGCCCTCCACCAGGCCGCCACTCATGTCCAACTCATGGCTCCCTGCACCCCCACCCCCTCCATCCACGAGCACCCTACTCATGTCTCACAGCACCCCCACCCCCCAGCATCCCAGGGGCACCCTCGAACAGGCCCCCACTCATGCCTCCCTGCACCCCCACCCCCCAGCATCCAGGGGCACCCTCCACCAGGCCCCCACTCATGTCTCCCAGCACCCCTATCCCCCAGCACTGTGGGGCACCCTCCACCAGGCCCCCACTCATGTCCCCCTGCACCCCCTGCATCCAGGGGCACCCTCCACCAGGCCCCCACTCATGTCCAACTCATGTCTCCCTGCACCCTAAACCCCCTGCATCCAGGGGCACCCTTCACCAGGCCCCCACTCATGTCTCCCAGCACCCCCACCCCCCCAGCATCCAGGGGCACCCTCCAACAGGCCCCCACTCACGTCCCCCCTGCACCCCCACCCCCCTGCATCCAGGGGCACCCTCCACCAGGCCCCCACTCATGTCCAACTCATGTCTCCCTGCACCCCCACCCCCCACCAGTCAGGGGCACCCTCCACCAGGCCCCCACTCATGTCTCCCTGCACCCCCATCCCCCACCAGTCAGGGGCACCCTCCACCAGGCCCCACTCATGTCTCCTTGCACCCCCACCCCCCAGCACTGTGGGGCACCCTCCACCAGGCTCCCACTCATGTCTCCCAGCACCCCCACACCCCACCAGTCAGGGGGCGCCCTCCACCAGGCCGCCACTCATGTCCAACTCATGTCTCCCTGCACCCCCACCCGCCTGCATCCAGGGTCACCCTCCATCAGGCCCCCACTCATGTATCCCAGCACCCCCACCCCCCAGCATCCAGGGGCACCCTCCACCAGGCCCCCGCTCATGCCTCCCTGCACCCCCACCCCCCAGCATTGTGGGGCACCCTACACCAGGCCCCCACTCATGTCTCCCTGCACCCCTACCCCCCTGCATCCAGGGGCACCCTCCACCAGGCCCCCACTCATGTCTCCCTGCACCCCCACCCCCCTGCATCCAGGGGTACCCTCACCAGGCCCCCACTCATGTCCAACTCATGTCTCCCTGCACCCCCACCCCCATGCATCCAGGGGCACCCTCCACCAGGCCCCCACTCATGCCTCCCTGCACCCCCACCCCCACCAGTCAGGGGCACCCTCCACCAGGCCCCCACTCATGTCCAACTCATGTCTCCCTGCACCCCCACCCCCCTGCATCCAGGGGCACCCTCCACCAGGCCCCCACTCATGTCTCCCAGCACCCCCACCCCCCAGCATCCAGGGGCACCCTCCACCAGGCCCCCACTCAGGTCCAACTCATGTCTCCTTGCACCCCCACCCCCCTGCATCCAGGGGCACCCTCCACCTGGCCCCCACTCATGTCCAACTCATGTCTCCCTGCACCCCCACCCCCCTGCATCCAGGGGCACCCTCCACCAGGCCCCCACTCATGTCTCCCAGCACCCCCATGCCCCTACATCCAGGGGCACCCTCCACCAGGCCCCCACTCATGTCTCCCTGCACCCCCACCCCCCACCAGTCAGGGGCACCCTCCACCAGGCCCCCACTCATGTCTCCCTGAACCCCCATCCCCCATCAGTCAGGGGCACCCTCCACCAGGCCCCCACTCATGTCTCCCTGCACCCCCACCCCCCAGCACTGTGGGACACCCTCCACCAGGGACCCACTCATGTCTCCCAGCACCCCCACCCCTCACCAGTCAGGGGCGCCCTCCACCAGGCCGCCACTCATGTCCAACTCATGGCTCCCTGACCCCCACCCCCCTGCATCCACGGGCACCCTCCATCAGGCCCCCACTCATGTCTCCCAGCACCCCCACCCCCCAGCATCCAGGGGCACCCTCGAACAGGCCCCCACCCATGCCTCCCTGCACCCCCACCCCCCAGCATCCAGGGGCACCCTCCACCAGGCCCCCACTCATGTCTCCCAGCACCCCTATCCCCCAGCACTGTGGGGCACCCTTCACCAGGCCCCCACTCATGTTCCCCTGCACCCCCTGCATTCAGGGGCACCCTCCACCAGGCCCCCACTCATGTCCAACTCATGTCTCCCTGCACCCCAAACCCCCTGCATCCAGGGGCACCCTTCACCAGGCCCCCACTCATGTCTCCCAGCACTCCCACCCCCAGCATCCAGGGGCACCCTCCACCAGGCCCCCACTCATGTCTCCCTGCACCCCCACCCCCCAGCCCTGTGGGGCACCATCCACCAGGCCCCCACTCATGTCCTCCTGCACCCCCACCCCCCAGCCCTATGGGGCACCCTCCACCAGGCCCCCACTCATGTCCAACTCATGTCTCCCTGCACCCCCACCCCCCTGCATCCAGGGGCTCCCTCCACCAGGCCCCCACTCATGTCTCCCAGCACCCCCACCCCCCAGCATCCAGGGGTACCCTCCACCAGGCCCCCACTCATGTCCACCTGCACCCCCACCCCCCTGCATCTAGGGGCACCCTCCACCAGGCCCCCACTCATGTCCAACTCATGTCTCCCTGCACCCCCACGCCCCTGCATCCAGGGGTACCCTCCACCAGGCCCCCACTCATGTCCCCCTGCACCCCCACCCCCTGCATCCAGGGGCACCCTCCACCAGGCCCCCACTCATGTCCCCCTGCACCCCCACCCCCCTGCATCCAGGGGCACCCTCCACCAGGCCCCCACTCATGTCTCCCAGCACCCCCACCCCCCAGCATCCAGGGGCACCCTCCACCAGGCCCCCACTCATGCCTCCCTGCACCCCCACCCCCCACCAGTCAGGGGCACCTTCCACCAGGCCCCCACTCATTTCCCCCTGCACCCTCACCCCCCCTGCATCCAGGGGCACCCTCCACCAGGCCCCCACTCAGGTCCAACTCATGTCTCCCTGCACCCCCACCCCCCTGCATGCAGGGGCACCCTCCACCAGGCCCCCACTCATGTCTCCCAGCACCCCCACCTCCCTGCATCCAGGGGCACCCTCCACCAGGCCCCCACTCATGTCTCCCTGCACCCCCACCCCCCACCAGTCAGGGGCACCCTCCACCAGGCCCCCACTCATGTCTCCCAGCACCCCCACCGCCCAGCATCCAGGAGCACACTCCACCAGGCCCCCACTCATGTCCCCCTGCACCCTCACCCCCCCTGCATCCAGGGGCACCCTCCACCAGGCCCCCACTCATGTCTCCCAGCACCCCCACCCCCCAGCATCCAGGGGCACCCTCCACCGGGCCCCCACTCATGCCTCCCTGCACCCCCACCCCCCACCAGTCAGGGGCACCTTCCACCAGGCCCCCACTCATTTCCAACTCATGTCTCCCTGCACCCCCACCCCCCTGCATGCAGGGGCACCCTCCACCAGGCCCCCACTCAGGTCCAACTCATGTCTCCCTGCACCCCCACCCCCCTGCATGCAGGGGCACCCTCCACCAGGCCCCCACTCATGTCTCCCAGCACCCCCACCTCCCTGCATCCAGGGGCACCCTCCACCAGGCCCCCACTCATGTCTCCCTGCACCCCCACCCCCCACCAGTCAGTGGCACCCTCCACCAGGCCCCCACTCATGTCTCCCAGCACCCCCACCGCCCAGCATCCAGGAGCACACTCCACCAGGCCCCCACTCATGTCCCCCTGCACCCTCACCCCCCCTGCATCCAGGGGCACCCTCCACCAGGCCCCCACTCATGTCTCCCAGCACCCCCACCCCCCAGCATCCAGGGGCACCCTCCACCGGGCCCCCACTCATGTTTCCCTGCACCCCCACCCCCCACCAGTCAGGGGCACCTTCCACCAGGCCCCCACTCATTTCCAACTCATGTCTCCCTGCACCCCCACCCCCCGGCATCCAGGGCCACACTCCACCAGGCCCCCACTCATGTCTCCCAGCACCCCCACCCCCCCAGCACTGTGGGGCACCCTCCACCAGGCCCCCTCTCATGTCCCCCTGCACCCCCACCCTCCTGCATCCAGGGCACCCTCCACCAGGCCCCCACTCATGTCTCCCAGCACCCCCACCCCCCAGCATCCAGGGGCACCTTCCACCAGGCCCCCACTCATGTCCCCCTGCACCCCCACCCCCCTGCATGCAGGGGCACCCTCCACCAGGCCCCCACTCATGTCTCCCTGCACCCCCACCCCTCAGCATCCAGGAGCACCCTCCACCAGGCCCCCACTCATGCCTCCCTGCACCCCCACCCCCAGCATTCAGGGGCACCCTCCACCAGGCCCCCACTCATGCCTCCCTGCACCCCCACCCCCACCAGTCAGGGGCACCCTCCACCAGGCCCCCACTCATGTCCAACTCATGTCTCCCTGCACCCCCACCCCCTGCATCCAGGGGCACCCTCCACCAGGCCCCCACTCATGTCTCCCAGCACCCCCACCCCCCAGCATCCAGGGGCACCCTCCACCAGGCCCCCAATCATGTCCAACTCATGTCTCCTTGCACCCCCACCCCCCTGCATCCAGGGGCACCCTCCACCTGGCCCCCACTCATGTCCAACTCATGTCTCCCTGCACCCCCACCCCCCTGCATCCAGGGGCACCCTCCACCAGGCCCCCACTCATGTCTCCCAGCACCCCCACCCCCCTGCATCCAGGGGCACCCTCCACCAGGCCCCCACTCATGTCTCCCTGCACCCCCACCCCCCACCAGTCAGGGGCACCCTCCACCAGGCCCCCACTCATGTCTCCCTGAACCCCCATTCCCCATCAGTCAGGGGCACCCTCCACCAGGTCCCCACTCATGTCTCCCTGCACCCTCACCCCCCAGCACTGTGGGGCACCCTCCACCAGGGACCCACTCATGTCTCCCAGCACCCCCACCCCCCACCAGTTCGGGGCGCCCTCCACCAGGCCGCCACTCATGTCCAACTCATTGCTCCCTGCACCCCGACCCCCCTGCATCCACAGGCACCCTCCATCAGGCCCCCACTCATGTCTCCCAGCACCCCCACACCCCAGCATCCAGGGGCACCCTCGAACAGGCCCCCACTCATGCCTCCCTGCACCCCCACCCCCCAGCATCCAGGGGCACCCTCCACCAGGCCCCCACTCATGTCTCCCAGCACCCCTATCCCCCAGCACTGTGGGGCACCCTCCACCAGGCCCCCACTCATGTCCCCCTGCACCCCCTGCATCCAGGGGCACCCTCCACCAGGCCCCCACTCATGTCCAACTCATGTCTCCCTGCACCCCAAACCCCCTGCATCCAGGGGCACCCTTCACCAGGCCCCCACTCATGTCTCCCAGCACCCCCACCCCCCAGCATCCAGGGGCACCCTCCACCAGGCCCCCACTCATGTCCCCCTGCACCCCCACCCCCTGCATCCAGGGGCACCCTCCACCAGGCCCCCACTCATGTCCAACTCATGTCACCCTGCACCCCCACCCCCCACCAGTCAGGGGCACCCTCCACCAGGCCCCCACTCATGTCTCCCTGCACCCCCATCCCCCACCAGTCAGGGGCACCCTCCACCAGGCCCCCACTCATGTCTCCCTGCACCCCCACCCCCCAGCACTGTGGGGCACCCTCCACCAGGCACCCACTCATGTCTCCCAGCACCCCCACACCCCACCAGTCAGGGGCGCCCTCCACCAGGCCGCCACTCATGTCCAACTCATGTCTCCCTGCACCCCCACCCGCCTGCATCCAGGGGCACCCTCCATCAGGCCCCCACTCATGTCTCCCAGCACCCCCACCCCCCAGCATCCAGGGGCACCCTCCACCAGGCACCCGCTCATGCCTCCCTGCACCCCCACCCCCCAGCACTGTGGGGCACCCTCCACCAGGCCCCCACTCATGTCTCCCTGCACTCCCACCCCCCAGCATCCAGGGACACCCTCCACCAGGCCCCAACTCATGTCTCCCAGCACCCCTACCCCCCAGCACTGTGGGGCACCCTCCACCAGGCCCCCACTCATGTCCCCCTGCACCCCCTGCATCCAGGGGCACCCTCCACCAGGCCCCCACTCATGACCAACTCATGTCTCCCTGCACCCCCACCCCCCTGCATACAGGGGCACCCTCCACTAGGCCCCCACTCATGTCTCCCAGCACCCCCACCCCCCAGCATCCAGGGGCACCCTCCACCAGGCCCCCACTCATGTCCCCCTGCACCCCCACTCCCCTGCATCCAGGGGCACCCTTCACCAGGCCCCCACTCATGTCCAACTCATGTCTCCCTGCACCCCCACCCCCCTGCATCCAGGGGCACCCTCACCAGGCCCCCACTCATGTCCAACTCATGTCTCGCTGCACCCCCACCCCCCTGCATCCAGGGGCACCCTCCACCAGGCCCCCACTCATGTCTCCCAGCACCCCCACCCCCCTGCATCCAGGGGCACCCTCACCAGGCCCCCACTCATGTCCAACTCATGTCTCCCTGCACCCCCACACCCCTGCATCCAGGGGCACCCTCCACCAGGCCCCCACTCATGCCTCCCTGCACCCCCACCCCCACCAGTCAGGGGCACCCTCCACCAGGCCCCCACTCATGTCCAACTCATGTCTCCCTGCACCCCCACCCCCCTGCATCCAGGGGCACCCTCCACCAGGCCCTCACTCATGTCTCCCAGCACCCCCACCCCCCAGCATCCAGGGGCACCCTCCACCAGGCCCCCACTCATGTCCAATTCATGTCTCCTTGCACCCCCAGCCCCCTGCATCCAGGGGCACCCTCCACCTGGCCCCCAATCATGTCCAACTCATGTCTCCCTGCACCCCCACCCCCCTGCATCCAGGGGCACCCTCCTGCAGGCCCCCACTCATGGCTCCCAGCACCCCCACCCCCCTGCATCCAGGGGCAGCCTCCAACAGGCCCCCACTCATGTCTCCCTGCACCCCCACCCCCCACCAGTCAGGGGCACCCTCCACCAGGCCCCCACTCATGTCTCCCTGAACCCCCATCCCCCATCAGTCAGGGGCACCCTCCAACAGGCCCCCACTCATGTCTCCCTGCACCCCCACCCCCCAGCACTGAGGGGAACCCTCCACCAGGGACCCACTCATGTCTCCCAGCACCCCCACCCCCCACCAGTCAGGGGCGCCCTCCACCAGGCCGCCACTCATGTCCAACTCATGGCTCCCTGCACCCCCACCCCCCTCCATCCACGGGCACCCTCCATCAGGCCCCCACTCATGTCTCCCAGCACCCCCACCCCCCAGCATCCAGGGGCACCCTCGAACAGGCCCCCACTCATGCCTCCCTGCACCCCCACCCCCCAGCATCCAGGGGCACCCTCCACCAGGCCCCCACTCATGTCTCCCAGCACCCCTATCCCCCAGCACTGTGGGGCACCCTCCACCAGGCCCCCACTCATGTCCCCCTGCACCCCCTGCATCCAGGGTCACCCTCCACCAGGCCCCCACTCATGTCCAACTCATGTCTCCCTGCACCCTAAACCCCCTGCATCCAGGGGCACCCTTCACCAGGCCCCCACTCATGTCTCCCAGCACCCCCACCCCCCAGCATCCAGGGGCACCCTCCAACAGGCCCCCACTCACGTCCCCCTGCACCCCCACCCCCCTGCATCCAGGGGCACCCTCCACCAGGCCCCCACTCATGTCCAACTCATGTCTCCCTGCACCCCCACCCCCCACCAGTCAGGGGCACCCTCCACCAGGCCCCCACTCATGTCTCCCTGCACCCCCATCCCCCACCAGTCAGGGGCACCCTCCACCAGGCCCCCACTCATGTCTCCTTGCACCCCCACCCCCCAGCACTGTGGGGCACCCTCCACCAGGCTCCCACTCATGTCTCCCAGCACCCCCACACCCCACCAGTCAGGGGCGCCCTCCACCAGGCCGCCACTCATGTCCAACTCATGTCTCCCTGCACCCCCACCCGCCTGCATCCAGGGTCACCCTCCATCAGGCCCCCACTCATGTATCCCAGCACCCCCACCCCCCAGCATCCAGGGGCACCCTCCACCAGGCCCCCGCTCATGCCTCCCTGCACCCCCACCCCCCAGCACTGTGGGGCACCCTACACCAGGCCCCCACTCATGTCTCCCTGCACCCCCACCCCCCTGCATCCAGGGGCACCCTCCACCAGGCCCCCACTCATGTCTCCCTGCACCCCCACCCCCCTGCATCCAGGGGCACCCTCACCAGGCCCCCACTCATGTCCAACTCATGTCTCCCTGCACCCCCACCCCCATGCATCCAGGGGCACCCTTCACCAGGCCCCCACTCATGTCCAACTCATGTCTCCCTGCACCCCCACCCCCCTGCATCCAGGGGCACCCTCCACCAGGCCCCCACTCATGTCTCCCAGCACCCCCACCCCCCAGCATCCAGGGGCACCCTCCACCAGGCCCCCACTCATGTCCAACTCATGTCTCCTTGCACCCCCACCCCCCTGCATCCAGGGGCACCCTCCACCTGGCCCCCACTCATGTCCAACTCATGTCTCCCTGCACCCCCACCCCCCTGCATCCAGGGACACCCTCCACCAGGCCCCCACTCATGTCTCCCAGCACCCCCACGCCCCTACATCCAGGGGCACCCTCCACCAGGCCCCCACTCATGTCTCCCTGCACCCCCACCCCCCACCAGTCAGGGGCACCCTCCACCAGGCCCCCACTCATGTCTCCCTGAACCCCCATCCCCCATCAGTCAGGGGCACCCTCCACCAGGCCCCCACTCATGTCTCCCTGCACCCCCACCCCCCAGCACTGTGGGACACCCTCCACCAGGGACCCACTCATGTCTCCCAGCACCCCCACCCCTCACCAGTGAGGGGCGCCCTCCACCAGGCCGCCACTCATGTCCAACTCATGGCTCCCTGCATCCCCACCCCCCTGCATCCACGGGCACCCTCCATCAGGCCCCCACTCATGTCTCCCAGCACCCCCACCCCCCAGCATCCAGGGGCACCCTCGAACAGGCCCCCACCCATGCCTCCCTGCACCCCCACCCCCCAGCATCCAGGGGCACCCTCCACCAGGCCCCCACTCATGTCTCCCAGCACCCCTATCCCCCAGCACTGTGGGGCACCCTCCACCAGGCCCCCACTCATGTCCCCCTGCACCCCCTGCATCCAGGGGCACCCTCCACCAGGCCCCCACTCATGTCCAACTCATGTCTCCCTGCACCCCAAACCCCCTGCATCCAGGGGCACCCTTCACCAGGCCCCCACTCATGTCTCCCAGCACTCCCACCCCCAGCATCCAGGGGCACCCTCCACCAGGCCCCCACTCATGTCTCCCTGCACCCCCACCCCCCAGCCCTGTGGGGCACCATCCACCAGGACCCCACTCATGTCCTCCTGCACCCCCGCCCCAGCCCTATGGGGCACCCTCCACCAGGCCCCCACTCATGTCCAACTCATGTCTCCCTGCACCCCCACCCCCCTGCATCCAGGGGCTCCCTCCACCAGGCCCCCACTCATGTCTCCCAGCACCCCCACCCCCCAGCATCCAGGGGTACCCTCCACCAGGCCCCCACTCATGTCCACCTGCACCCCCACCCCCCTGCATCTAGGGGCACCCTCCACCAGGCCCCCACTCATGTCCAACTCATGTCTCCCTGCACCCCCACCCCCCTGCATCCAGGGGTACCCTCCACCAGGCCCCCACTCATGTCCCCCTGCACCCCCACCCCCTGCATCTAGGGGCACCCTCCACCAGGCCCCCACTCATGTCCCCCTGCACCCCCACCCCCCTGCATCCAGGGGCACCCTCCACCAGGCCCCCACTCATGTCTCCCAGCACCCCCACCCCCCAGCATCCAGGGGCACCCTCCACCAGGCCCCCACTCATGTCCCCCTGCACCCCCACCCCCCTGCATCCAGGGGCACCCTCCACCAGGCCCCCACTCATGTCTCCCAGCACCCCCACCCCCCACCAGTCAGGGGCACCTTCCACCAGGCCCCCACTCATTTCCAACTCATGTCTCCCTGCACCCCACCCTCTGCATCTAGGGCCACACTCCACCAGGCCCCCACTCATGCCTCCCAGCACCCCCACCCCCCAGCACTGTGGGGCACCTTCCACCAGGCCCCCACTCATGTCCCCCTGCACCCCCACCCCCCTGCATCCAGGGGCACCCTCCACAAGGGCCCCACTCATGTCCAACTCATGTCTCCCTGCACCCCCACCCCCCTGCATCCAGGGGCACCCTCCACCAGGCCCCCACTCATGTCTCCCAGCACCCCCACCCCCCAGCATCCAGGGGTACCCTCCACCAGGCCCCCACTCATGTCCCCCTGCACCCCCACTCCCCTGCATCCAGGGGCCCCCTCCACCAGGCCCCCACTCATGTCCAACTCATGTCTCCCTGCACCCCCACCCCCTGAATCCAGGGGCACCCTCCACCAGGCCCCCACTCATGTCAAACTCATGTCTCCCTGCACCCCCACCCCCCTGCATCCAGGGGCACCCTCCACCAGGCCCCCACTCATGTCCAACTCATGTCTCCCTGCACCCTCACCCCCCTGCATCCAGGGGCAACCTCCACCAGGCCCCCACACATGTCCCCCAGCCAACATGTAATCACAATCTAGATCCCTGGCCCTTATGGTCAACCTCCAAATGCCAAACACCCACCCGAGTATTGCATCCACCCACTTAGAAATGGCAATAACATGATAAAACCCCAATTGCAAGTTTGGAAATGAACACATGTCCCTCACATACACCCAATGGGTGTCAGTGAATGTCAAAACCCATATCATGATATGCATGAAACCAATGAGATGATACTACACATTGTAGTTTGAAGAAAAAATATTTATTAAAAGCAACATAAATTGAATCAAAAATAAACAAACAAAAATGGGAATAAAAAAAAAAAAAAACAGCATGTCCGTGAAATAATGCAAAACCACAAATCATAATCCAAAGCGAAGGTGTCCAAAGTCACAGTCCACAAAAGTAAATCCAATGGAAAATTCAAATCGAAAACCATTGCTCCATGGGTAAATCATAAAAAAAAATGAAAATCCAACAGTCAACTATATACAGATAAACAATCCAGGGTCCATGATCCCAACAGAAGAAATGAGACCTATCTAATAACACTACCTAATAAAAAAAACTATATACAAAAATGTGGCCCATTGTCCAAAAGGTCCAAAAAAATGCAAAAACAAAGGAAACCTAACAATAACTACAGAACTATTTACAAGGGCAGTGGGCTAGTCCGACGGCTCACTTCGGGATGTTCCGGGCCAGGGCATCATCGAACTCCTGCTCAATGTCCCGGAGGCGGTCCTCCTCCATGGCCCCGAGGGTCCGCAGGGCCGTCGACATGTTCACCTCCAACTCCCTGCGGATTGCCTCGAGGCACTCGGCCTGCCTCAGGGCCCTCCGCATGGAGTTCTCCGCCCTGACCATCATGAGCCGTGCTTCTTGCGCAGCTGCCGCTCCGCATCTATGGCGTGGCCCAACCGCTGCCACACGGAAGACACTGACCGTCCTGGCTCCTCCTGCCCTCCGGCCGATGCCTGCCCCTCCGATGTCGAAGGCCCCGAGCCATCAAGGCTCCCACCACGTTGCTGCTGCTGCTGTGCCTCTGCCCGTGCACTGCCTCCTTCTGCCTGCACATCCTCCACTGGCTGGGGTGCAGTCGTTGATGTGGCCACCCCTGCTGGACGTCCGACTCCCGACTGTGGCAGGGATGCCTCCTCCACCAGCCTGGCCGCACCGTCAGAGGCAGCTCCACAGGGCACCCAGGTGACTAATGGGTGGGAAGATGGCACGGAGGACAACTGGCGCATAGGGGGTTCAGTTGAGGAGGGGGTCTAAGCAAGACGCATTAAATGGAGGAATCCGGACTGGGTGACCTGTCCCAGTAGGCCGACGCGGTCAACAAGCCATTCGGGATGACGTGCAGTCTCCTCATGAAAAGACTGCAGGTTACCTCGCATGGCCCGTTGACGCAACGCCACACCAGTCAGGACAGGCTCAAACCGGACCCGGATAGCCACGTCCGCAGGCAGAGGAAGGCCAGTTGTTGTGAGCTCATCCCCTGCCTGAAAACGGGTCTGGACGTAGGCATCCCTGCTGGTGCAAGATGATGCAGTGACAGGATCAGGGACAGGATTGCACACAGGCACCTCCGCGGCGGCCTCTGCTGCCTCCTGTCCCTGGTCCTGCACTGCACCACTAGCACCAGCGGAATCCCCACCTCCAGACCCCGTCTCTGTTGCTTGCACGGCATCCTCCTCCACCAAACCCCCCAACAACCTGGATGACTCTGTGCCATCTTCCTCCATTGGGCCCTGTGGGGTCCCAGCTGCCCCTTCTGCTGCCGAGGAGTCCAACTCCGACCTCCGCCTCTTGGACCTCCCCCCGGCAGCTGCGGCCTGGGACGCGGCACCGGACTCCTCACTCCCCGACGAGATCACAACCTGGGAGGGGAGCCGGGCCTTGCGTCTCCGGCTGGCGGTGCGATCCCCGCCGCTGTGCTCCACAGCACCTTCTCCGCCCTCTTCATCAGTTGACGCTGCAGACAGGGAGAAATAAAACACAGGCATCAGGGCACTGTACAATGGACACATACACACATGACAGTTGTACATGAGTGGCATTGGCACACCTCAGACATGACATCACAATCGCCAACACACATGTCATTTCAACTTGCACACATGCGCCATACCACAGCCATATCGCAACTGCCAGCCCCATCCATACACATACAACAGCATGAGCAGGCAAAGGTGAGCCAGACATCACATGCAACACAGGGAGTTCACTACACATGCACACACACCACCACACTTGCATGCATGTGTACACCTCTGCCAACTGTCACAGTGTTCAGATGGGCATCCATTTCACATCTGCCAATCAGGCTTCCACATCCCGCTGTCACATGCATCCATGTTGCATCACTGTTGCACCCTTGTCAAATACACACACATGCACATGTACACAGTGCTGATACATTCAGCTGAAAACAACATACATGTGTGACATCACGAACATGTCTACTTACATACACATTCATCCAAACATGTGTGCCCACACAACTGCATTTGGCATGCAAGCCTACACACACAAGCACCATCCATGTCTCACACATGACAGCCCTCGCATGTGTTAGCCTCACGGCCCTGTACACCCCCACCCATACTCGGCCCCATACAAACATGTGCAACCTGCACACTACTGGCACATCACCACATGCACAGCTTACAATCATGATGCATGTACACTTACCGCTCGACTCCAGACGGGTCTGCCTCTCAAGGACCTGGACGTGGAGCACTGGGGATATGCGTTCCAGGACCCTCATCTAATCTTCCGACAAGTGGCCCCGGCGCCCCTTAGCATCCGCTGCCTTCAAGAGGCGCCGGGCCTTGTTGAGGGTCCTGGACGTGAAGTCCTCCCAGCGCTTCTTGACATTTTGGAAGTCACGGACTGCCACCCCCTCCGCGTTGATAGCAGTCAGGATGTCCATCCAGATGCAAGTCCGTCCTTCCTTGTCGGCGCGCAAACTTCCGAAGAGGGCATCATACTGCCCCAGGACTTGCTCCACCAGGACACCAACTTCGGTGGCAGTGAAGCTGGTGTCCCTCTGCCTCTCTGGCCAGGGATTGTCAGTGGTGCCAGATGTTGCAGTGCCCAACATGACAACCCCAGAGGCAGGAGTGGGTGGGCAACTGGGTCCTGGGGCTGGGCTGTGGAGCGATGGAATCCCAGTCGGGAGTCTTCGGTTCCAGCAGGGGTGGTCACAGCAACAGCACCCCTGGCTGATGTGCAGGCAGCAAATGGCAGGGCACGTGGGCAGCAGGCAATCAGGCAGCAGAACATGGCAGGTGGGAGCGTGCTCTGGGCTCTGGGGGGCAGTAATTCGGCCTTCTGGGCAGTAGCATGGTCTTCCGTGTGCTTACGCATGGCCAGCTTGATACGGAGTGATTTGGCACGTGAAAATCCAGCACGTCTGCGTGTAATTCGAGGAAAGGGCCTTAGCGCGTAAGCGCGTCAGCACACGTATGCAAATTTATTGGCCCAAAGGCCAACAGCGCGTATGCGCATCTGTGACGTGCATGCGCGGGTGTATTCCTGGACTCGGGTGCATGTTACACGTCCAATGACTACACGTCAGAGTATCAGCGCGTGTAATTGGAGGATGGGGCCTTAGCGCGTACACGCGGAAGTGACGCTGGATGTGTGGGCATGTTTAAAAGGTACGTGTAGAACGCCATTTCCTTGTACGTGCTTTTCGTGGAGAGCGAGTGGGTGAAATCTGTACTTCTTGTCGGTTCACACGCGATTTACTTCACAGTGTTCCAAGTTCGTACTCCCTGTTACCTCTGACAGCTTTTTCTCTTCTTGTCTTTTTCCTGGGCCTGTTTCCTCAAACAGCGTTCACTTCTCCTGTTGTCCTGTCTCCTCAGACAGTGTACAATTCTTCTTTTGGCGGGGGTGTTGCCAACGCGCACACGTGCATATTTTACACGCGATTTTTCCTGGCAGATGGTGAGTTGCGCACGTATTTGACATCTGTGCTTGCCCCGTTTGTTGACTACAGCTTCAGAGGTCATTCTAGGTTGTGTGTGACACGCATACGTTCATTTTTGTGTTTCTGGCTGCACTAGCAGGTTTTTTTTTCCAGGAGGGGTTGCTTGCACATTATCTACCTTTTTCGGGGTGCCTGTGTGTTGCGTGACCCGTCATCTTCCCCCAGGGGTCACATACAGCCTTGCTAGAGCACTAGGGTAGGAATTCCATCTAGTACCTTACCCCTTTGACCCCCAATTGCCCAGGACAATAGTTTACTGCAACTCCCATACGCACAACAACATCAGTGCCATGGTTGGGAGGCGAGCACGCGGTAAGGGTGGCAAAAGTGGGCGAGCCACAAGAGGTGGCCGTGGTGGATACGGTAGGGGCCGTGGCCAGGACTTGCAGGGTGCCCCTAGCCCCCCATGTGTGGGTGACCAGTCAGGGACACCCATGCCCCGCACCCTGGTTGAGAGTAACGTGGCTGACATCATCCCTGCTCAGCCCTTGTTGGACCAGCCCATTGTGGCACCAGACCTGGCACTGGGTGACTCCATGGCTGACTTCCAGGTCAGCAGGTCTAGGCCATGTGTGGCGGTGCACGTTGGTGTCACCAGCCCACGTGGGTCAGGGGCAGCTATGTCATCTGCTGCCCCGAGTAGGCAGGGTGGGGAGGCTGCAGGGGCAGCTGCGGCTCCATCCACCCCAGCTCTGAGTGTCCCAGCCAGGACAGTGTCGGTCCTAGTCCATCCTGCTGACGTTCCCCCTGACCACATCACACTTCAGCTAATGCCTGCACCAACTCCCACGGTGAGTGTTCATTCCCACACTCCTATTCCACAGTCCACCGGGGCTCCTGCCCCTAGTGTCCAGAGCGGCGTAGGACACTCAGTATCACCACCACCTTCCAAGCGGAAGAGGAAGAGTGCTCGTCCAGTACAGGCTGATGCCCCAGACACAGCTACACAGTCCGGCCCACCAAGGAAGCCCTGCTTCAATCGGGTTGAACTTGATGCACTTGTGGAGTATGTGTCCGCACATGACAGCGAAATGGTGATTACTGCAGGATGCAAGACCACACCTGCACAAAGTCAGGCACACTGGCAGACCATTGCGGAACTCATAAGTGCCCTTGGATGGATTTGTGAGGCGCACAGCTAATGATTGCTACAAGCGCTGGAATGACCTTAAGCGCAGGGCAAAGAAAAAGCTGGCCTCAAGTCATGCCGCAACTCTAGTGACTGGAGGTGGGTCTCCGGCAGAGGAAATAGAACTCACTCCACATGAGTATGTTGCACATGCATGTGTGCGTCATCCATGTGCATGGCGTGTGTGTGAGTGCTTCTGATTGAGTGCCAGGTAAGGGGGTGTGTGCCTAAGTGGTTTGGGTCACCCATGTGCTTCATCCAAACTATTCTGCGCACCAGGATTTGGGTGTTGCAGTATCCCTTCTGGCAACAGTAGGCATTCAGCCCAACCTCACGCCAGTTGCCCCTGAATTGTCATCTTGCCACAACATAGTTGCATGTTATTCTGTGTTCATTCAGGCTGATTGTCTGCATTCCACCACTTTCACTAGGCATTTCTCAGTCCTATTGTCACATGTGTGACATGGCTAGGGTACATGCCATCTGTGTGATGGCATGTGTCATGTATGTGTATTGGACATGCCAATCACAGGCCAATGTGTGATGGCACTGCTAGGCAGCATGCAGCAAATTTGTTGGTCTTCCATCTTGGTGTCATCAATGTGTGCCATTTGCCTCCCCTTCATACCCAGTGACAGTGCATGCATGGGAGGGTTATAGTCATGTGGGACATGTGTCAATGAAGTACTGTTTCTGTTGCTTCTCAGCCCTAATTATGTTCCATGTTGCTAATGCCTGTTCCCATTTCTTTTCTTTCATGTCATTGCAGGGGATGACGCACTTGATACTGCTGGGGTTGTGGAGATGGTGCAGACCCAGGAGGGGTCTCAGGCCCGACTGGGCACCAGTGAGGGACGTGGTGTGGTGGTGGGTGAGAACCCACACTTGCTGCAGGCCGTCATCTCAAGGGGTATCTCTGGGTGCACCTCCCCCGAGCTCTATTCAGGTGTCGATTCGGATGATGAGACCTATGTGCCGTCGCAGGTAAATGTCTCTGGGAGGGATTCTGTACTGTCCAACCCACCTGCACCAGGGGTAGAACCCTCAATGGGGATGTCAGTGTTGGTAGGTCAGCCTCTGGTGGTTACGGATGCAGGGTCACACTCTGCTACATCTGATCTTGTTCCTGGGCCAGCAGATCAGAGGGGGAATGCAGTCCTGCAGCCTCAGGCAGTGCCGGCACAGCAAGGCACAGTTCGCCTTGCCCCAGACAGGTGTGGTGCCCGCCGACGCGGTGGCCGTACGCCACCAGGCAATACCGCATGGGAGCAATCCATATACGATATGACAAACCAACAGGCAGCATCAACTGAGATGATGGCTCAGGCCATGGATAGGGTGGCCACTTCCATTGTCCCCCAAGAAAGGCTAATTGAACAACTACAGCAGGCAACAGACTCCATTAGCCAGTCACACAGGGAGTACATGTTGGCGTCCAACAGGGACAGGCGGGCGGCACTGGAGACTCTGTATTGGCATTACTATGTATCTGTCATGCATGCGTGTGCTGTGACATTTCTACTCACCAAGCAGCCATGCATCGCCATGCTGCCCAGCTTCCATGTCTCGGTTTAGAGTTGACATCCTGTAAATGAAGCTGTCGTGGGTGGACCCTGGATAGTTGGCATATACTGAGGTGATGATTCCCTTGGCATCACATACTACCTGGACATTGATGGAATGCCAGTGCTTGCGGTTTCTATAGATGTGCTCAGATGCCCTGGGGGGACGTAGAGCCACATGGATGCAATCAATTGCACCAAACACTTTGGGGAATTGTGCCACCCTGTAGAAATCCTGGCTGACAGCCTGCCTTTCTGCAGGTGTTCTGGGCAGGTATATGTGCCTGCGGACTGATGGGCGTGCAGTGATGATGGCCAAAACCTGGTGTAGGCACCGTGACTGCGTGGCCTGTGACACCCCCCCCCCCACTATGGCACTTGTCCGCTGAAATGATCCGGTAGCCAAGAAGTGCAGAACATTGAGGACCTTCTCCAGGGGGCTGAGTGCTTGGGAGCACAGGGTGGATGATGTGAGGTCATCCTCCCACTCACTGACCAGGTCGAGTATTAAGTGTGGTGGAAACCTGTACCTCCCATACACCTGGTCATCTGGCATACCAAATAGGCTGGTTCTGGGTGTGAAGATTCTGGCCCTGACTATCCTTCTCCTCCTCCTGCGGTGTCCCATGGCCACTGCTGCTAGGAACGGTATATTCATCCTGGCTTCTGAGCTTGTTTGTTGTTTGCGCACTCTTTTATGCTGCGCGGGACATGCACCTGCTTCATGCTGGCGTACGTGTTTCAGGATTGGTCCTTTTATTTTTTGGCGCGTTGTAGGCGAGCGTGTAAATCTTCCCGCCCACCCCAGGAATACACGTAACACACTCTCCCACGCACAGTCGCGAGTAAATAATCCAGCCCACCCCTGGAATACACATACCCCACTCTCACAGGCACAGTCGCATGTGTAACTTCACACGCACACACTGAAATACACGTACCCTGCAAATTTGCGTGTGAAACTTCCCGCGCACCCTGAAATACACGTACCCTGCTGAAATCGCGTGTCAGACTACACGCGCAACCCTGATATACACGTTCACAGGCGAATCGCACTGCTGGGGGGTGGGGGGGTGATAGGAAGGAGTGGGGGCCTGGTGGAGGGTGCCACTGGAAGCTGGGGGGTGGGGTTGCTGGGAGACATGAGTGGGGGCCTGGTGGAGGGTGCCCCTGGATGCAGGGGGGTGGGGGTGCAGGGAGACATGAGTTGGACATGAGTGGGGGCCTGGTGGAGGGTGCCACACAGTGCTGGGGGTGGGGGTGCAGGGAGACATGAGTGGGGGCCTGGTGGAGGGTGCTCCTGGATGCAGGGGGGTGGGGGTGCTGGGAGACATGAGTGGGGACCTGGTGGAGGGTGCCCCTGACTGGTGGGGGGTGGGGGTGCAGGGAGACATGAGTGGGGGCCTGGTGGAGGGTGCCCCACAGTGGTGGGGGGTGGGGGTGCAGGGGGACATGAGTGGGGGCCTGGTGGAGGGTGCCCCTGGATGCAGGGGGTTGGGGGTGCAGGGAGACATGAGTGGAGCCTGGTGGAGGGTGACCCACAGTGCTGGGGGGTGGGGGTGCAGGGAGATATGAGTTGGACATGATTGGGGGCCTGGTGGAGGATGCCCCTGACTGGTGGGGCGTGGGGGTGCTGGGAGACATGAGTGTGGGCCTGGTGGAGGGTGCCCCACAGTGCTGGGGGGTGGGGGTGCAGGGAGACATGAGTGGGGGCCTGGAGGAGGGTGCCCCTGGATGCAGGGGGTGTGGGTGCAGGGGGACATGAGTGGGGGCCTGGTGGAGGGTGCCCCACAGTGCTGGGGGTTGGGGGTGCAGGGAGACATGAGTGGGGGCCTGGTGGAGGCTGACCCTGGATGCAGGGGGTGGGGGTGCAGGGAGACATGAGTTGGACATGAGTGGGGGCCTGGTGAAGGGTGCCCCTGGATGCTGAGGGGTGGGGGTGCAAGGAGACATGAGTTGGACATGAGTGGGGGCCCGGTGGAGGGTGCCCCTGACTGGTGGGGGTGGGGGTGCAGGGAGACATAAGTGGAGGCCTGGTGGAGGGTGCCCCTGGATGCTGGGGGCTGGGGGTGCAAGGAGACATGTGTTGGACATGAGTGGGGGCCTGGTGGAGGGTGTCACTGACTGGTGGGGGTGGGGGTGCAGGGAGACATGAGTGGGGGCCTGGTGGTGGGTGCCCCTGGATGCAGGGGGGTGGGGGTGCAAGGAGACATGGGTTGGACATGAGTGAGGGCCTGGTGGAGGGTGCCCCTGACTGGTGGGGGGTGGGGGTGCAGGGAGACATGAGTGGGGGCCTGGTGGAGGGTGCCCCAGGATTCAGGGGTATGGGGGTGCTGGGAGACATGAGTGGGGGCCTGGTGAAGGGTGCTCCTGGATGCAGGGGGGTGGGGGTGCTGGGAGACATGAGTGGGGGCCTGGTGGAGGGTGCCCCTGACTGGTGGGGGGTGGGGGTGCTGGGAGACATGAGTGGGGACCTGGTGGAGGGTGCCCCACAGTGCTTGGGGTGGGGGTGCAGGGGGACATGAGTGGGGGCCTGGTGGAGGGTGCCCCTGGATGCAGGGGAGTGGGGGTGCAGGGAGACATGAGTGGGGGCCTGGTGGAGGGTGCCCCTGGATGCAGGGGGGTGGAGGTGCTAGGAGACATGTGTGGGGGCCTGATGGAGGGTGCCCCACAGTGCTGGGGTGGGGGTGCAGGGGGACATGAGTGGGGGCCTGATGGAGGGTGCCCCTGGATTCTGGGGGGTGGGGGTGCAAGGAGACATGTGTTTGGCATGAGTGGGGGCCTGGTGGAGGGTGCCCCTGACTGGTGGGGGTGGGGGTGCAGGGAGACATGAGTGGGAGCCTGGTGGTGGGTGCCACTGGATGCTGGGGGTGGGGGTGCAAGGAGACATGAGTTTGGACATGAGTGAGGGCCTGGTGGAGGGTGCCCCTGACTGGTGGGGGGTGGGGGTGCAGGGAGACATGAGTGGGGGCCTGGTGGAGGGTGCCCCACAGTGCTGGGGGGTGGGGGTGCAGGGAGACATGAGTGGGTGCCTGGTGGAGGGTGCCCCTGACTGGTGGGGGTGGGGGTGCAGGGAGACATGAGTGGGGGCCTGGTGGAGGGTGCCCCTGGATGCAGGGGGGTGGGGGTGCTGGGAGACATGAGTGGGGGCCTGGTGGAGGGTGCCCCACAGTGCTGGGGGTGGGGGTGCAGGAGGACATGAGTGGGGGCCTGGTGGTGGGTGCCCCACAGTGCTTGGGGGTGGGGGTGCAGGGGGACATGAGTGGGGGCCTGGTGGAGGGTGCCCCACAGTGCTGGGGGGTGGGGGTGCTGGGAGACATGAGTGGGTGCCTGGTGGAGGGTGCCCCTGACTGGTGGGGGTGGGGGTGCTGGGAGACATGAGTGGGGGCCTGGTGGAGGGTGCCCCTGGATGCAGGGGGGTGGGGGTGCAGGGAGACATGAGTGGAGGCCTGGTGGAGGGTGCCCCTGGATGCTGGGAGGTGGCGGTGCAAGGAGACATGAGTTGGACATGAGTGGGGGCCTGGTGGAGGGTGCCCCTGACTCGTGGGGGGAGGGGGTACAGGGAGACATGAGTGGGGGCCTGGTGGAGGGTGCCCCTGGATGCAGGGGGGTGGGGGTGCTGGGAGACATGAGTGGGGGCCTGGTGGAGGGTGCCCCACAGTGATGGGGGGGGGTGCAGGGAGACATGAGTGGGGGCCTGGTGGAGGGTGCCCCACAGTGCTGGGGGGTGGTTGTGCAGGGGGACATGAGTGGGGGCCTGGTGGAGGGTGCCCCTGTATGCAGGAGGGTGGGGGTGCTGGGAGACATGAGTGGGGGCCTGGTGGAGGGTGCCCCTGGATGCAGGGGGGTGGGGGTGCTGGGAGACATGAGTGGGGGCCTGGTGGATGGTGCCCCTGACTGGTGGGGGGTGGGGGTGCTGAGAGACATGAGTGGGGGCCTGGTGGAGGGTGCCCCACAGTTCTGGGGGGTGGGGGTGCAGGGGGACATGAGTGGGGGCCTGATGGAGGGTGCCCCTGGATTCATGGGGGGTGGGGGTGCAGGGAGACATGAGTGGGGCCTGGTGGAGGGTGCCCCTGACTGGTGGGGGGTGGGGGTGCTGGGAGAAATGAGTGGGGGCCTGGTGGAGGGTGCCCCTGGATGCAGAGGGGTGGGGGTGCAGGGAGACATGAGTGGGGGCCTGGTGGAGGGTGCCCCTGGATGCTGGGGGGTGGGGGTGCTGGGAGACATGTGTTGGTGGGCAGTAGTGCAAGGTGACATGTGGGTTGGCTGGGGGGCATGGCCATGGTGGATGGGCTGCCTGCGGGACATGTGCAGGGGTACCGGGTAGTCCCCTGTGGTGTGGGCCGCCTGCACGGGCCGTGGAGGGTGTAGAGGGAACAGCTGGGAGGACCCACACGGCCAATTCACTTGTGGGACTCCCCGGCACCCCAGAAATACACGAAGGCTGCTGGATTCGCGTGTGGAATTTGCCACGCACCCGGAGTACACGTACCCTGCTGAAATTGCGTGTGGAACTTCACGCGCACACCGAAATACACGTACCCTGCTAATTCGCGTTTGAAACTTCCCCCGCACACCGAAATACACGTACCCTGCTAATTCGCGTGTGAAACTTCCCGCGCACCCCGAAATACACGGACCCAGGGCAATCGCATGTGGAACTTCCCGCGAACCCCGTAATACATGTACCCTGCAAATTTGCGTGTGAAACTTCCCGTGCACCACGGAATACACGTGCACAGGCCAATCGCGTGTGGAACTTCCCGCGAACCCCGTAATACACGCACATGCTATTTTTCACTCAGCGGGTGTCCGTGTTTGTCGGTACCCCTTTGCACCTCATTTGTCCTAGAGGGCCACTGTATGGACCATTCATCATGGCTGTATATGGGTGTTTTTTGTTAGCGCACATTTTGGCGCACATTTATTTCAGGCGCAGGGACGCTACCGCTTGATTTCTTGTGGCATACTTGTTTGGCCCTGTGCGCGTCTTTCACCGTGCACTGGTTTGCACTAGTCGATTCCATGAATCCGGGTTGTAGGCGAGCTTGTGGGCGTTCCACGCACTTGCCTCCTGTACTTCCCCCGTGACGCCCATATTTTCACGCGTTGTTCGCCATTCCGAGTGTTACGCTCCATGTTCCGCCTACTTTTGTAATGTGCGCCGCGCTATGTGCGATTTCGCAGTGGCCGTGGCGCACGCTGTTGGATGACCTGTGCGCCGGCGTGCGCTGCGCACTTTTTCAGCGCACATCCAATGTTTTTCTCGCGCACGGACTTCCATGAATCGATGTGCGCTGGTTTCCCTGCGATTTTCGCACTTGCACTGCGATTCGCACGTTTTGGCACCTCTGCGCCGGAATTTTCGGCGCACATTAATTCCATGAATCGGCCAGATAGTGTGGTGGAGCATCCTATTGTTATTGATGATGCTTTTTCTACTGCGAAAACTGCAGCAGCCAAGTGATGTTTGCAAGGGAAGTGTCCTTTCATCACTGCATCTAATTGTCCGATGTAATAGGTAATTGGCTTATGATCCATGCTTCTGTGTCAGTACTGCTTTCATAACCAAATCATTGGAGAATGAGAACAGGAAGAATTATTTTTGAACTGAAGCCATAGATATTTCTTCCTTTAGCTCTTTAAATGCCTCTGTCATCTCCCTAGTCCAACCCAGATGCTTCCTTTCCCTCTCGGCTTCCTTGAGTGCCGTGAGAAGAGGACATGTGTAGGTGCTGTAATCATTATATAACCCGAGGAATTGTTGCAGCTCCCATATCGTTTTTGGTTGGGGTGTGTCAAGTATTGGTTGTGCTCTTTTTGGTGCTATGTCCCTGCCATTTTGAGAAAAGAGTTGCCCAATATACAGTACCTTCTTTTGACAGTACTGGAGTTTTGTCTTGTCTACCTTGTACCCTTTTTCTGCCAGTACAGTAAGCATGTGTACTGAGTCCTTCCTGCATTTTTCTTCAGTGGTGCTGCAAATGAATATGCCATATACTTATTGTAAAACTGTGCTTTCTGTTTGGACATTCAGCAAATCCATCTGTATTTCTCTGTTAAAGATGGATGGAGATTCACAGTACCCTTGTGGTAATCTAGTGTGCTTCCATTTCTTGTTGCGGTACATGAAGCTTGTCAAATCTTGTGAACCTGGGTGCAATGGGATTGAGAAAAACATGTTTTTTCTCTTCCTCCACATCGCTACAGAATCCGTTAGAGAAGGTCAATTTGCGTGCCATGGGATAGCGTACTGTTACTGTGTCAAAATCAATGTTCGTGAACCCACATGTGTTCTCCTCCCCCTGTGTTTGAGTGTGTGTACCTTTGTTCCCTGCCGTAAGCACCTTAGGAGTACTCGTGCTGCCCACTGTGTATCCGTTAGGGGCGTTTCCATTCTGTTGCCCTCCACGTTGCTCATCATCCATCTTTTCCTATCTAGCTCTTCCTTTATTGCTTTGCTCACACTTTTGAGTGCCCGCTCGTCCCCATCTCTCTGATCAGGTTCTCTTGCCATCCTTTCCAACCTTAACTCCTTCAATCTCCCCTCTTCATACTTGCTTTTATTCCAACAGTATTTTCTTTCTCCAAAATGCAATTTCCCTATCTGTCTCTTCCTCTCCCTTTTCCTCTATTGCTCTCCTTCCTGCCTCCATCTCTGCACCTTGCCCTGCTCCCCTCGTGTTTCTCTCTATTACGTCTCTCTGTTCCCTTTCCAATAATGCCAAACATACCTTCCATTCCGGCAGCTCTAGTTCCATTGCTAACTCTCTCTTCCGCTCCCTTACCTCCTTTTCCAATTTTGTTTCTTCATCCCTGCATTTGCTCTTCCCTTGCCACATGCTTTGACCTTCCTCTACACCCCTGTCCCAGCTCCAACTCCTCTATTGCCCTCGTCGCACCTTCTGCCTCCCCTGTTGTGATCCCTTGTAATTTCAAGAGTACCTGTGCTGTTACCCATTTGTCTCAACCTATTCCTGCAAACTCGTTTTTTGCATGCCACAGCCTTTCCTCATCCAGGCCTGGGCTGTCGGCCTCCTCCTCCATACCTCGATTATGGATGTTTGGGGCATAAACCTTTGGGGCATATGGTGATGGCTCATATGTGGGGTTTGAGTATCCTTCTGAGGCTTTTAATTCTTGTTATTCCCCTGCTTCCTTTAGCTCCTGCTCCCCCTCCTCCTCTACATCATTGGAGGTGACGCTAAGTGGTGCGGGAGGCAGAGTGCAGGTGTCTGCTCCTTCCTCCTTAACCCCCTCAACCTCATCATCCATGGCCTATCCTCCTGGAACATACGCCACAGTTTGAATATCTCCATATGGTTAGCTCATTTCTTCCCTTTGTATGAGTTCAGCAAGTGGGTAAGTAGTGACTGCAACACGTCCTTGGAGAAACTGCCATTAAGAGGTTTTGCTATCTTTCCTTCCATACTTGGACCACTGTATGCTATATTTTACAATTTTGTCTTTTTAGGGAGGCAATGGACTTCATTACGAGCATGGTGGTTACCGTGCCTTTATGGCAGGCACGGCTACCGCCATGCTCGCTACCAGCACCGCCCCCGCAATTGGGCAATACCCGGCCTATTACAAGATCAGTAGCCCGAAAATTGCCCATTCGCAGGAGGAGGTAATGCTGGGCTCCCGATCCCCATTCTGCCCCACAGAGCAGAAAGGGGGTAGGGAGCAGGGATGCACCAGCACCGTTAATAACGCTGCCGGTGGCATTACGAGTTATGCTCGCTGGTGCCGCACAGCCCACTAGGTAAGACATGGCGGGCTGTCAGGAACCCCCGAGTAGAACTCGGAATGCGGTGGCCTGGTATGAACGGTGTCGGTGCCTTACCTTCACTGTTCATACCTCAGCCATCAGCCTTATAATGAGGCCCAATGTCTTGCAGAGGTGTTGGATGGGCGTTACCATTGTCCCTGATCCACTATATTTTGTTATAGTTTGTTAACCCAACCCCTCTGTGATAGTACATAGCACTCTTGTATTTTACCTGACCTCGATCTCCGCTATGAGCACAGGGGTAAAACACTACATGTATTATACAATGCTGTTTGCATTTTACTGTCTACGAGCCTCCGTGGCCCTGCACGGACAGGTTTGGTTCCTTCCTGAAGGCTTAGGATCCAGCGGGTGACATTAAGAGGCTTCCTGTCAGAGCTATTATGGATAAGATGCAGAGTCCCACAGGGCTCTGCACTCTCACCATTGAGTTTTAATCTATAAATTTGCCCATTATTTGATATATTGAGGAAGCATGGACTAAGATTCCATTCCTACGCTGATGATACTCAGATTTACATAGAGACGGAGAATATAGCTGAGACATTTGAAAAGATTGATCAGTGTATGCAAGAGATTACAAGATGGATGACATGTAACCAGTTACAGCTTAACGCAGTTAAAACTGAGGTAATACTATTTGGACCAGGGAGTAAATTGAGGGGTGAAAAACAAAATATAACCCTGCGAATCCTGGGTGAAGGACACCAGTTTTCAAGGAAAGTAAGGAACCTTGGATGTATATGGCAGGAACACCTGTGCAGTGAAGCCCAGGTAGGGTCCAAAGTGAAGGCTGTGTACCACTCCTTGCGTATAATCAGGCAACCGAAGATCACCCAGTGGTCGTTGGGGCGTTGACCAATTCTCATCTCGACTACTGCAATAGTCTAATGGCAGGGATTCCAGCAAAACAGATGATGAGACTCCAGAGGGCCCAGAATGTGGCAGTCGGGCTAATTGCTCACCTTGGGAAAAGTGACCATGTCTCGGCTCCCTATAGATCTCTTCACTGGCTTATGGTGGAGGATTGGGTTAAGTTTAAGGTAGCATGCCTTATGTATAAATGCTTTTATGATCATACTCCAAAATATTTGAGTGCCAGGATCCATCGCTATCAACCTACCAGAGACCTCCGCTCTGGAGATAAATTGTTGATGGGTATACCCGTGGCTAAACAGATCTTGAAGGGTGATAGGAGGTTTTCTGTGTTTGGCCCGAAGCTATGGAACCAGTTACCAACTGCCATCCAGTTATGTCCATCGCTAGAAGGTTTCAGAAAGCCATTAAAAACCTTCTTATTTAAGTGATCCAAAGTGACATGGGATACAGCATCTCTCCCTCAGTCAAAGGTTGAAACATAGTTAACACCTTCGCCCGATTGCAGTTTAGTCTGCTTGATGCGCGTAAGAAATACTCAAAATCAAAATCAAACCTTACGCTGTGTACTCTTGTACTGCCCCGCCTTCACCAAAGCTGCCGTAGTCTGGAACACCACCTCAATCATGCACAGGCACTGTCCACGCACTGCCGCTCATTCACCTGTCTAGAAATCCCAATGCCGCACTGCTAATCCTTCACCGTTTACAACACAATGGGCTCCATTACGAGTTTGGCGGAAAATAAGGGCATGGCTACCCCCAAACTCGGGTCCGGCACCGGGTCCCACAAAAGGGGAATTACGGTGCCATTCCAACCTTTGCGGGCCCGGTAATTTCACTTGCGCGAGACCCGGTGTCGGTACGTCCCCATTCCCATTTGATCCCCCATAGGGCTCAATGGGAATGGGGAGGATGGTAGCAGCGGTACCGTTCATAATGGTACCGTTGCTACCATTCTGTTAAGCTTGCGGGTGCCACTCTGCACGCCTGGTCTGACCATGCACGCAGAGCGGCACCCGCAAGCAGAACTCGTAATGTTCCGGCAAGGTAACAACGGCGCCGGTAGCACGACCGGTCCCGTTGTTGAGATTCCACAGTTATAATGAGTTACAGTGAGGCTCAGTTCCTATGCAATGGCCTATGGGTGACGTCACGAAGGTAAAGTTCTCATGAGAAAATAAACACTCTGTTTGCGTTATTTCAACCCCATGCCAAAAACCCCAAATGCCCCACAGCTGTCTTTCCACCTCCCAGGATTGGAGTATGGTCATCAACTCTATGTGATTAAACTGCACCCATCGCTTCGGGGAGACTTAACCAGTTAATTCACCTTCCGCAATCTAAGATAGCTCCAGTGAACTCTTACAGGAATGCATCATCTATTCACCGAAATAAAACGTCCAACTTATAGGAATCCACCACATATACATCTACATTCACTATCCAAGCCTATCGAGTGACCGATCCTACTTAACACGGGAACCGGTTCCCTCGCAAACTGAATACTCCTAAACATAGAAAAGGGACTTCTACCTCTGCTCCGATCCCTACCACCGTACCCACTTTACCACACACTACAATGCCAAATATTATCACAATTGCATTCCCCTTGCTCTATTTACACATTCCCCCAGCCACACAGGATTGTGTTGCTAATTGCGTAGACCACACTTACTTTTGTTCAATGTCTGCCGGCACCGCTCGGCCACTGACTCCCCGCTCTGCTCATCTTGCCCGCTCTTGACTGTGTCGACACCTCGCTGACTATGGGGAGATCATTTTGAAGTCGGCTCTGGACGACCAATCTCTAGTTGGGCTGTCCGGTTGTCTCACATTTCCCGCGAGGGTCCTGAATTCCTACGAGGTCCGACGGCCAAAGAGGCAGCACCTGTCTGGGCTGATGTCACAAACGATCTCACTGGCGCCTCCAACTTGTTAGGGGATTGGTCAGCCAAGGCTGTGCTAAGGGTCCGCAGGCTCCCAGCTCACGGAAGGATCTAACTCCCTCCCTTGTCCCAAAGAAGTCGAGGTCCACTCAAGAAGCAAAGAGTTTTAATGTGGTTTTATTATACAAAATGCACAGGGGTCATATGCACGGAGGGAAGTCAAGCCACATATCGCCACATTTTGGCTTGCAGGCCAGTTTTGTAGACAAGTGACGTCATAGTCCTCGCCACTCAGCAGGCTCCCCCCCAAACCTAATAGTACTCAGGATAGGTCACCTATAGGGAAACAACATTAGTGGATGCTGCTGTGTCAGGTGGTGTACTTGGATCATCCCCAAACATTGCTACTCCAAAGGTGTTACATTAGGTAAGCCCTGTGATTGGTTTATAGCCCCACCATCTGTCCCAGACTCCAGTGTCCTGATTGGTCAGGCCACGGGCCCCTAATCCTGGGACAAAAGCTGTTCCCAGCCTGCAAGACACCTGTTTTCATTACATGTATATTATGTGCCAGCGAGGTGCAACTATGTGTCTGCATTATACAATAGTGTGTAGAAGATTAATGCCATGAGAGCGTTCCATTCCCATTGTGCAAGGTAACTAGAGAGTAGCGAGTATGTTGCAAACCGATGTCTCGTCACGGGGCAGCTGTTCTTTCCCAGCATCCAAGTCTTGGCCCAATATCAACTTGGCCGAGTCACATGGTTGGAGACCAATCTTGCAGGCTCAATGGCTTCTAATTAGCTTGTATTTTGCAGGGAATATGCTTTGCTGCAGCCAGTGTCACCTTGGCTCTGTGTGTGCAATGCTGTTCGCAATCATCGTGGCCTTGGCTGCCTTAGCCCTGGCCATAGCTGTCCGGCTTGCACAGTATTTTGTGTCTTGAGATTTCTACGAGATGATCATGGACTATTGTACTTTTCCTAAGGCCTGTGTAATAACAGGAGTTACCAAGCACAGGTAAGTCATCACCACAGTGTTTATTCGTTACAAGTAGATCAACCGTGATCAATGTACCCCACCAAGCTAGATAACACCAACTTTCTAAGAATCCTCCCTGTCCTAACATTCCAACAATTACATTACTCGCAGCAACCAGCAGCGACATCATAGGCAGCAACCAGACTCACAACACAGCACCTTACCCATACACCCAGCATCCAATTACAACACTCCTCTCTCCATACACTCTTAAAAACACAAAATCAAAACCACCTACACGTGTGGCCAGCACGTGTAAGCACCCACAACCTGGAGACACCCCAACAATATTAACTCCAGAAAACAAATACCACTTTCTGCACCCACTTCACCACCAAACCAAAGATACCAACACCAACCTCCCAACCAAGGCAAAACTACAGAGACACCCCTGCCCTGAAAGCGACCCCAAAAGAATTAAAATGAAATAAACACTCACAGAGAAAAGAAAACCACAACTCACATGATCCCTCGAAAAAGAGAACAGGAACCAGAGCAGCACATATGAACCTCGGAGAAAAAAAAATGAATCAACCAACAAGACCAGCCTGAACAAGACTGATGAGTGACCGTTACCAACAACCAAAAGTGGCAACAAACACAACCAAACCCACCAGAGCCCACGAACTGCTAAAACACACGACCCCCCATGCACAAACACAACATTTCTTGAAGCCCAAACACCCATACGACCTAGCAGCCACCCAGCTAGAACAGCACCTTACTGCCACTGCAGAAACCTGACCACAAAACCTAACTGCGCCCAACAAACTAATACACCAGGACCCGTCTGGCCACCCAGAAAGATAACTGAATAAAGGGCAGAAGCACTAGACAGCCACCAAATAAACCGATAACCCAGGCCCCATCCGGCCACCCAAAAGCAAACAACAACAGCGTGCACCATCACTTGACCGCCCCCTAAATATGCACACTTGAATTCTGATAACACAGGGCCCGACTGGCCGTCTGAAAGGCAACAACAATAAAAACATGTGCAATCATTCCACCACCCCCAAAACACGCACACCCGAATTCCCAGGGTCCAACCGGCCACCCCTGAATGAACAACAAATAGTCCACAGAACAACCTAGTAAAAAGCGAACAAAACCCAATAACCCAGGGCCCATCCAGCCACCTTGAAGGATAACTGCAACAATGTGCAACAGCACCTCAAAACCATAATAATAACCCCAAGGCCTGCCTGGCCACCCTAGGGTGAACCAAAGTGTGCAGTGCATTTCTAAAACAACAACCACAAACCACACATACAAAAGATCAGCCACTACCACTACCAGACCTCACAGGGAAGCAACCCACAAACACACAACACTGCCACATAAAAGCAGGGACATGTGCCCCAAACACTATGAGACACAAACCGAACATCCCATCCCTGCACAATTGCAGTACCCCTCCCCACCCACGAGACCACCGTCACCTGTGGGGAAGGAAAAAGAAATATTTTAAAACAAAGATAACACAACGGTACACAGAAGGTCCAATAAAAACCCAGACTTAGCCCCCACACGCTCATATCATACGAGGAAACCCCTAGGTAACAATAACATTGAAAGGCCAAAACAAACAGAATAGCAATACTGCAGCAACCCTTCCCCACCCACAAGTCCACCGTCACCTATAGAAAATTAATACAATTAACAACTAAGGTAAGAACAACATTGCTGAATACCAAAGATAGATGACCCACATACCCCACAACATATCACACTGGGCCACGCCATTAACCTTCACTCGAACCCTCAGACGTACCATACAGGCCCAACAACATGACCAAGGCCACAAACACACCTATCATCCAACACGCAAACCGGCCTCCACAAACAAAAGATACTCTTAAGGTTCTGTCAAAGTGAGCTCCTCCATCCCCACCACAAAGTCTACCAGGTCCGGGTCAAACTCCTTCAACCGCCGAAGGATATCCCAGCACCCATCACAACAGCTCTTAAGACCGCCCTCCTCCGCATCACAAAAAGAACAAATGGACAAACAGGCCCACTTGCTCCAGACAGCTGGTACCAACTCCACACCATCCCGAAGATCAGATAGACTCCTCTTCGTTGCTTTGCATCCCACCACATCCAAGAGAGGCCTTCCAGCTCTGTCTAAGTTCTCCACACAGGCAATTAAAAGGCTCCGATCGTCAGAAACCCGTTCGGAAAAAAGGACCTGCAGCACACTGCCGCTCCAACAGGCACATCACAACAAGTCACGTGATACTTCAGAAGGAACAGCCAGCGCTGAGGTGCCGCCTGCCTCCACAGCACCCCGGCTTGCCTCCACACTGCCTGTCCACACCATAAAGCTGGCCACAGCACCATCGGGATACGTGTGCCATTCCTGACACATGCCAACTGCCACGGCACCTCCATCAACCGTATCACCTAGGCACACCTATGAATGGCCCGACCTCAATGTGCCACCACTCCCAGCATGCTTGGCCAAAACGGACCACTCCAGGCACAACCCCGACGACGATGCTCCTTGCCTCTCATCCATATTACCTGATGGTTCTGTGCTCTCGTTCATATAGGCTGGTGACACTGTGCTTCCGCATCCAGCACCACCAACCACGAACATGCGCCTCTTCAGGGACGCCCCACCGAATGATTGCTGCACCAGAACGCAGCAGTCCTGACACCCCGGAAATCCCAACTGTGGCAACTGGAGCATAAATCAACATCCAGGAGACCCAAAGACCTTTGTCAGTGCTGCCCGGCCAACTGACATCCACGCTCAGAACTAAGAAACAGAAGTTCTTCGTCAGCGTCGCCTGGCCAACTGACATCCAAGCTCATAGCCAGACGACACAAGTCCTTCGTCAGTGCCGCCCGGCCAACTGACATCTGTCCTACCACCTGAATCCTGGTGGACTGGCTCCGCACAGTGGGATGTAGACGACGGAGGGCGGTACACTGATCTGCTGCCCCCTCCACGACAGAATATCCTTGTTATCAATGTAATAACAGAAGTTACCATGCTCAGGTAAGTTATCACCACAGTGTTTATTCATTACAAGTAGATCAACCGTGATCAATGTATCGGATCCCACCAAGCCAGATAACACCAACTGTCTTTCTAAGAATCCTTCCCGTCCTAGCATTCTGACAATGACATCACTCACAGCAGCCAGCAGCGACATCACAGGCACCAACCAGACTCACAACACAGCACCATACCCATACACCAATGCATAGAATTAAAACAGCCTGCTCAGGATTCTATTATATATTCTCCATAGTGTCCATAGGTTAATGTGTATCATATTTGATCAGGTCCCTCGAGTGCTCCTGTTCTTCCATAGGGTTAGTTGCATGTAAGCATTTGCAAGCACGTGCACAAGCTCCTCTGGCTTCTTGCATTTCTGTGTTTCTGTAGTGAACCTAATGGCAAAATAATAATGTGCAACAGTATGTGTATGTCACTGTCCTCTAACTCATAGGGCTGTACATGTGTGTTCTTCATTTGGATTGGGTTTGTGAGTGTCCCGAATGTGTGGACGGTATGTGTACTTCCGGTCTAACGTAGCTATGTCGTTGTGATGCCACTACTTGAGGCATGTCTTCTTGGTGTTTTTATTTGATTCTGTCCATGTAGTCATCTCGAGATCTGTCTTGCCTTACTTCATCCTCTCTAGGTAGGGTCCGACTTACTGCAAGGTTGTATGGTCTGCTGGCAGGGTATCGTTTGTGATAATTATCCATTGTGGGTGCAGTGGGGATGGGTTTAAGCTCATGCAATCGGTGGCCATATTGTCTTTGGTTATTCATCCAGTTGGGGAGGAGGGTCTCTCGGGACGGAAGGTAGTTTCGGATTTTCTCTCTTCAGAGGTTGGGCCAAGAATCATGTGCCTGTGTCTCACTGTTACTTAAAATAAGCAGATTTTGTCATTAAAGTGTGTCTGCATATTTAGGACCATTGCAATGGGTTAAGTGATCCTCCCTGAAATGGAGATGTTAACTTTCTGCCTAGTGCCCACCACTGGCTTCGGTCACTTGCAAGGTGTTCACACCTTTTTACCTGAGTGATTTTGGTTTGCCCAAGCTGAATAATTTGATTAAGACACCATGGTTTGATATCTGTACTTAACACAGTACACTGTCATGTTACCATCACAAACTTCAGGATGATCAGGTACCCTACCTAATACCATTATATCCCATGTAAAGGGCTTAATTTCGGAGAGTTATTCCTGCAGTTATTCATTGAACATTTCAACGTGTGAGCTACATCAACAGCTGTACCTGAACAACTGTGTTGCCTGTGAGGTTTGAAAGCATAATACCAGCCAAGTGTATTTGTATCAGCCTGGAGATGAGCGACAATCCCATGGTGCTTGATATACCATCATAAAAATGCAACAATAGCTTGTCACTCAATCGATTTTCCTCATGCATTTTCACATTCATTACAACACCAATGGCAAAGAGCACACATGGGAAAGGATCCCCAAGCATCGAGAAGAGGGCGTTGTGTATAGCTCATGTAACTCCCTCTGACTCATGTTTGTGTACACTCTTCAAAAATGTCTCAATAAGGGAAGCCTTTGTATGTCTGGAAGCAGATTTATAATTCAAGAAGTAGCAACTACCCTTATAGAATTCTTTGGTACTGTAGATGCTTGGATGCTAACATGTGCCCCCCAGATTTGCTTGATTAAAGTGACTGATAATCTTAGGCTACAGCACTGTAAAGTACACTAACATTCTCTTGTTTTATCCTTCACTTTAGGCATTCATGCAAGATCATAGAAAGGCTAATGCAGCAGGAAAAGAAGATACTTTGGCACCTAAAGCCAATAACTTTAATGTCAGCATAGGTGTCATCAAATGTGCTTTGTGGGTTCTAGGCTGTAAGTGGAGGATTGCATGGTCAATTGCTGTACCATGCTCACCAACTCTACCTCACCCCACTCTGCACTCTTCTTCCAGGCACTGTCCCCATGCTTATTTAACCCATCCTACCTCACTCTACACAGCCCAACACCCATTACCCATTATTTCTCACCCACTTTTCCTAACCCCCACTCATGCTCCATTTGCATACCACTAAACCATCCATCATCACCTTCCTCACCCCAATAATATACCTCGCTCTACTCACCTTATTCACCCCACTCTATCTCACAACATTGGACTATACCCCACTATTTCTCACCTCACTGTTCCCCACCCACTCACTTACTCTATCTCACTCCTCTCACGCACTCTTCCTTACCCCACTCTTCCTCACTCTACTCACTGCACCATTCCTCACCTCACTCACCCACTGTACCTCAAACTTCTCACTCACACTTTCTCACACACTCTTGTTCACCCTTTCTCACCCAACTCTACCACACATCACACTGCCTCATCCAACTCTTTCTCACCCAACTCACCTGCTCTTCTTCATCCCATGCACTCCATTGTACCCTTCCTCAACCTTCAAGACAGTGTTCAATTAATGTGTTACAACCATGCTTCTCTTATGCCCCACAGACCCAGTTCCATGATCCCACAAAGAAAAACTGGTGGACTATGTGAAGGTCTGGTTGGAGACCTGAAGAATGTCCTGTTCACAGACAATAATGCACTTGCCCTCTACAATTCAAGTGGATAGCATTTAGGATGAAAGGAAACCTTTTAAAGAAAGACTGCCTTGAAGAATACAAGAAGTACATTTCTGGGGCATGCTGTCTAACAAGGGCCCACGGCCGCTGATTTTATTTAGGGAATAATGGACACAGCCTTCTACAAGCTGATCTTAATCACGAAGGGATGTTACCAAATATGACACAGAAGTACTCGAGGACACCCTCAAATTATATTGAGTAGGCTAGTAGCTGCATGGACTCAGATGACAGCTCCCTGTTAATCAGAAGAGTAGCTCAAATGGGTTAAAACTCCCCTGGAATCTCCTGGCCTAATTCTGATTGAGTTAATCTGTGCACAATGTAAGGGGTACCACAAGCACTGCAACAAGTGAGACATCTAAAAGAATGTCCTTCACCTTAGATACCTGTGAAAGGACAAACACACATTAAGACGGTGCTCACTGAAGATGTATAGAAAAATGGAGCAGTGATCAATCTGTAAATGCACTGTAAAATCCATTCAGAATTCTCATATCATTATGTTCTGTAACTCAGCCTTGAGTAACAGAACAGAGTTACTGTGCAACTGTTCCTATTGAACAGTAAATGCAGTGAAATAAAGAAGCACACGCAGTTCTGCAGCTGTTGTCAAAACCTTTATTGCTAGCAAGAATACAAGTGCAGCACAGTATGGTGAGGTATTCAGTACAAACCAAAGAAGTTGTCTACTCAGTGTAATTGAAAGTGGCAATGGTGAAGTATCAAAGTTGGCTGTGGAGGTAGGTTGATGGCAGCCACAAGTGTTGGGGGCCAAATACATGAGTGGTGGTTATGGTAAGGAGAAAGGTTGGCAGCGTCCACTAGTGTTGAGGCCATGGTCAGCAGGGATGGGTATGGTAAGGGGTATTGGGGGAAGGTTGACAGAGTCTATGGGGGAAGTGGTGGTTCAGAGGAGGGATGAAGCAAGGGACCACAGGTTCTACCTTTCCAAAATGAATAAAGTGTTATTGCTATTCTTACAAGGCTGGGTGTGGGCACCCTCAAACTTTTGTGCACAAAATCATGGATGGCGGTCCTCAGAATAACACAGAGGCCTGCCTGGTCGACTGATCCGTCAAAGTTCAATCTCCTAAACACTGATCATACTGTTAAGGAATAACAACATGTATGAACAGCATGCGTTACATATCACCCAGGAAATGGCTACATTTATTAATCACTTTCTCTTACTATGCAGACATGGTTTTCAGTGCATAATTAGGCAATGGCAGATCACCGCTCTTTTCCCTCAGATCCAAATTGTAGATCAAATTGGAAAGGCGGGTGGAAGTCAATTGCGCTAATGAAGTTTGTGGGACCGGCATGGATTCGGTTGAGGAGAAGGCTGGGACAGTGAGGGAAGGTGTGATTTTGAAAAAGGCAAGGACTAGAAAGCTGGGTATGGACAAGCAGAAGGCAGTGGATAAGAGGAGAGGTTTAGGCGGGGATAAAGCATAGACTGCTAGGGTGACTTTGTGAAAGTGTGGGGTTCATTTGTGGATTGAGTGAAGAGACGGCAGGGGGTATGTGTGTTGTGGGTCCAAACAGACCCTCCTCACTTGACTCCGCAATTTGTCTTTCAAAAGTAAGGTTTGATTTGATTTGATTTTGAAGAATTTCATATGCGCACCGTATGGATTAAACCATATGCAGGCACAGATGATGACTAAAAGAGACTCAGCATTAGACAGACAGAACTTGACCCTGTTGGCTTCTGTGTTTATCTGAATAAAAAGGTTTTCAGTCTTTTTCTGAACATGCCCAAGGTCTTACTCGTTCTGATCTCCGGTGGAAGTTGGTACCAGATTCTAGGTCCAAAAACTTCAAATCTTCTATCTTCTCTGGAGACAAAATTAGACTGTTGGACGCAGATTAGACATTTTTCATCTGAGCTGAACTTTCTGGTTGGATGGTAATGCTTGATTTTCTCTACGAGGTAGTCTGGGGCAAACCCCTTCAGGCATTTATAAACCAAGCAGGCTACCTTAAACTTAATTCTGTCCTCCACCAAAGGCCAGTGGAGGGATCTCTGCATTGTGTCAACATGGTCCTGTTTCTTAAGGTGACCAACCATTCTAACTGCAGCATTCTGTGCTTTTTAAGTCTGGCAATCTGTTTCGAAAGAATACCTGCAAGGAGACTTTTGTAGTAATCTAGTCGGGAGTTAGTCATTTCCCCCACCACCACTGCCTTGTCCTCTATTGAGATAAAGGGAAGCACCTTCCTTAAAAGAAGTGGTGAGTGGAAAACTGTCTTTACCTTTGCCCCCACCTGAGCTTCACTACACATTTTCTCATGCCAGATGCATCCTAGGTTCTTAATTTTTTGGAGTAGTAAAGTTGTTCCCCTAAAATCAGGGGAGGAGGACTCTGTCTCTCCACCAGCATTTTGTTATTTGGGCCAAATAGAGCAATCTCTGTTTTTGTTGTGTTCAACTGCAGATGACTGAGCATCATCCACTCATCAATCTCCCCCATACACAGATTGATCTTCTCAAAAACATCAGCGATGTTCTGAATCTCGATGTAAATCGGAGTTTCATCTGTGTATGAATGATACTGCAAGCCATACTTCCCTACAGTCCAACTCCACACTCTCTGAAGTAAAGGCCTGCAGTATAACCCTTTGCATTCTGTCTTTTAGGAAAGATTGAAACCACTTGACCACCACTTCCAAAGCTTTCCCCATGTGCTTAATACGTTGCAGCATAATGGGGTGGTCCACAGTATCAAAAGCTGCAGAAAGATCTGGCATCAACAGCACTGTGAACCCCCTTACCATCCGCCATTTTCAGCAAATCATTGTGTACTTCTAGAAGGGCTGTCTCCGTACCATATTTTGGACAGAATCCTGATTGTAGCCTAGCTAACAGCTTCTCCTTATCCACAATCGCCTGAAATTGACTACAGACGACCTTCTCCAGAATTTTAGTTGGTGACAAAAGATTTTCCACTGGTCGATAGTTTTTTAGCGTTTCTGGGTCCAGGTTAGCTTTTTTTAATAGGGGCTTCACCAATGCTTTTTTCAGGGCATTTGGGGCCTGCCCCTCCTGTAATGATTTATTCACAAATTTAGTGATGAAGGGCGTGATGTTAATTGCCAGCCGTTTAGCTGAATATGCTGGCATTGGACATGACATGTTGTTTTTAGGCTTCAATTGTGACATCAAAGAGAGAACCGTTTCCTCCTCCACTTTTTGGAAGTGGAAATCCTCTTCATCCCCCTTCTCCATTTGTCCTTCTTCAGCCAACTCTGCCTCTGGCTTTAGACCCTTGGCCATCTCTATATTCCTTCGAATTATCGCTATCTTTTCCTTAAAGAAATAATTGAATTTATTTGCTTGTTCCTTCGATGAAGGAATTGAGGAGCACATGCATGCAGGTTTACTAAATATCGAGACAGCCTGAAATACTGTCTTAGCCTGGTTCCCTTCTTGTTTAATCTCCTCAAGTAAGAAATCCCTTTTGGCTTCAAACAGGGCCACTTTATATGTTTTTAAAACTTCCTTTGCTCTAGCAGAATTGTTGTTAGATTTGTTAAATCGCCAGTATTTATTGATTTGCCGTAGTTGTTTCCGTAGCAGGACAAGGGCAGAAGCAAACCATGGTTTAGATTTGTAGTTTTTTTTCAATTTCAGTGGGGCGTATTTGGAGCAAATGTCCTCCATAATATCCATCTCCATGTTAAATCATTCTTCACAACTTAGAGAGGGGTCAATATTTGCTAATGTAGCCTGTATTTCACCTCCCGGTATTTTATCCAGGTCAGTGACTGAGCACCTCCAAATTTGGGGCATTTCTCGTCCTATTCCCATCTGTCACTCATCCCCTGTTAATTCAAATAGCTGGAAGCAATGGTCTGATTATAAAATAGGGAGTGTCTCTAAAAAACAAACTGCCTTACACCTTGAGGCCAACAGGTCTAGGCAGTGTCCTTTATTGTGAGAGGACAAGGTGGTCAAAATATTCAGGCCATGGTTGTCAAGAGTCTCTGCAAGAGCAACTGAATCCGGGTCAGTACTACTGTCCAGCCAAAAATTCCAATCACCAACACAAAGAAGCTTGCTATATTTACTACCAGTTAATGTTAAATATATCTCCAGTGATTTCAAAAAGTTACCCACCGGCCCTGGTGGTCTGTAACCAAGGATCACCTTTATTGAAATAGAGTTGGACAGAGTGACAGTGAACTCCCCCATCTGTGCATCTCCCTCCCAGTCCAGCTCATCCAGGTGAGAGAGGGTGATGGTTTGCTTGTAGATAATAGCAATACCACCTCCATTTATGTGTAATCGGTCGATGTTCTGTATAAGGTAGTTTTCAGGGACCAATATGTGAAATATAGACTGGCTCCTCTCTGTGAACCAGGTTTCGGTCAACAAGAGGAGATCCAAGTCATATTCCTCTAGGAGTTCTCCTACCTCTACGGCATGGGCTACTGCCGACCGCGTATTGACTAGTGCCGCTCTAATACTTGAAGGATCCATCCCCTTGAGTTGTCCCTCCCCTACCTTGGCTAATTTCTTATCTATACCTAGCAGTCTTATTTTATTAAGTGCTCTCAACCCCACACTTCCCCTTCCCTCATGTATTCCTTTAAGAAGCAGTTGTTATAGCTCTGCATGTTCATGTCAGAAATGATTTTACCTATGAGTTCAAAAATGGTCTTAGTGATAATGTAAGATTAGCAAAGTCTCCCGCTGGCTGCCGGCATCCAGGCCGCAAACATGCCTAAACAGGTTTCACGTCAGCGCTTTGCGCTGACGCGAGTCAGCTAAGGCCTGTGTTGGGCCACAATGCCACGTCTCACAACGCGCCACGGCTAGGAAAGCTGGGAAATGTAGTCTCTAAGAGCACTGTTAAAGTTTTAACACGAGTGAACAGAAAGGTAATGTTCCCAAACAATGTATATGTAATTGTGTTACCCCAGCAAACTAATTACGATCAGAAGGTGAGTAAAATCTTTGCTAAATAAAATCTTTAGCTACTGTAAAATCTTAGGTCAGGAATCCCCTCCTTTCTCTCCACCCACATGAGCAATTTTCAACTGGTGCAGTACACTCTGTGGCCTCCTGGTCACCTACGGACTGCCAGCTCAGGGAACAACTCCTACATACGAGATGCTGTGTTTCGGGAGCGCAGGGATGAGAAATACAGCATTGGCTCATTCTGGAGTCTGGGTGGGTGGTTCTATCACTGCATGGTGCAATTCAGCACCACCTTCCCAACCTACAGTGTTTCTTGGGGTTCATCTTCCAGAGAAAATATTACATTACCATATTTGGACACAAAACGACAAACAGTTCCTATTGCAGGAAGAGGCAGAAGAAGGATTTAGAAAAGAGCGAGTTCGAGGTTGAGAGAGAGAGTGAGAGAGAGGCTGATAGGGAGAGAGAGAGAAAGAGAGACAGAGAGAGAGCGCGAAAGAGAGAGAGAGATGAAGAGACAGAGACATAGGGCAGATAATCAGTGAATGACGTACATAGGCAGGGATGTGTACAGTTTGAGGGGTACCTGTACAGTTATATTTAGTGACATGACATAAAATAAATCACCCAGGCGGTAGACAGGAAAACATTGGATTACTTTAAGTGCCAGATGAAAGAGCTAGAGGGAAGAGCGGCAGAGAGTCAAGGGGGCATTCATTAGCAGAGATTGGTATTGTTAACAGCGGGCAGTGTACACTGTATGCAGGAATATATTGCATCACTGGAAGTGACAGAAGAAAGGCGGAGTAGGAGAGCAAGAGAGTGGGAGAGACAGAAGATAGGGAGAGAGAGAATAATATACAGTATTAGAAAATAATGTGCCTTACAAATGCACAATAAATAAATAAAATTGAGCTAACTTTGAATGAGCAGTGATGGAAATAAAATGCGTTTAAGCCTTGCGTAAGGCTTTTACGCATTTCATTGATGTCACAGCTGATTTTCATTCATTACATTTAAGTCTGGCCTTGTTTCGGATGGTCTAATAGACCCAGAGCAGCCGCAAACCCGGGATCCAGCAGTCTCAGCCTCCCCATTGCTAGAGCTGGGATTACAGGCTTCATTTGTATGAAGGAGAGGCGAAGTGGAACATAACTTACATTCCTGCTGCTTCGCTGGCATGGATTGACATGCCAGCAAAAATGCATGGGTATGGAGACCACCTGGTTTTTGCACCAGCAAAAAGCAGATGGACTCCCTTGCAATCCGTGTAAATGCTGCCTGCCATGCAACAGCAGTTACCAAATTTGCAGGTCGTATTGCAAAAGGGCAGCGTAGCATGTACACCTTTTTTGTTACCTCTCTTTTTGCACTCTGCCATGCAAATGAGGAACATCTGGTGGTGGGCACCAATGTATGTGAAAGTCTACATGCAACGAGTCCCCATGAATCAAATTATGGGAGACTCTAATATGAGCTCGAATGAAGACAGAATGTAAAGTACCATGTGTAGTGCCTCTGAGTGTGAGTGCAATGGTGAGGTAAAGTTTCTATTTTTGCAGGAGGATGATCACCCACTCTTTAAGAGCCCCTGTTAAGGAGACATTTCATTAGAATACTTGTCACATGACTATATGCATACTGTTAATTAAATATAGCACACACATTGTGGGAAGTTTCACAGGAAAGGGTCAAAAAAAGGGTGACAGAGACACAGACAGAGATGCAGTGAGAGAAATAAATTAGCAGAGATTGACATTATCAGCAAGGTGTGGTGTGCACTGTACAGAAAGATACCGTGACATGTCACACTGACACTATTAAGTGTGTCTTACTGAACACAAAAACATAAGTGAAACATGCAGTTTTAATTGCTGATTACATTCTCAATTGCTGATTACATTCTCAGTGAGGAGATTGATATTATTAGCAATTTACGAATCCTGGATGCATAGTGCATCCAGCCCTTTGCTTGCCTCAGCAGTACCACCAAGTGTAATGTTATACGGACTGACAGGATCGGGAACAATGGGGCACGAGGGAGGTGCTGCGCTGATATATAGAGGCTCTCTCACTATTCATGAAGTGAAGAATCATGGTTATTCAGGCTGTGATATTGCTTATGTTAACATATTAACAAACCATAACACAACTATACATCTGTTGTTTTTGTATAGACCACATTCACCTATGCCAGATTTCCAGGACCAAATATAGGCAATGCTGATCTCACTACTTAAACCCACCTCTAGATTTATACTGTGTCGGAAGGCAGCCCTACAGGAGAGTGCACCAGCAAAGCCAAGTGTGTGAAGTGAACTGCATATGAAAAGTCCTGGCAGGAGAGTATACCAGCAAACCCAGGAGTGGGGAATGAACTGCGTAAGAGAATCACAAGGAAGACACATGCCCGTAGGATTGTGAAATACATTGAATGCAGAATGAAACCTGGGAAAGGGAGTCATTTCCCCTGCAGTGGGTTGCAACACCAAGAGTGGGAGTTAGATTTATACTGTGTCGGAAGGCAGCCCTACAGGAGAGTGCACCAGCAAAGCCAAGTGTGTGAAGTGAACTGCATATGAAAAGTCCTGGCAGGAGAGTATACCAGGCAAACCCAGGAGTGGGGAATGAACTGCATAAGAGAATCACAAGGAAGACACATGCCCGTAGGATTGTGAAATACATTGAATGCAGAAAGAAACCTGGGAAAGGGAGTCATTTCCCCTGCAGTGGGTTGCAACACCAAGAGTGGGAGTTATCCTCTTTATCTAAATATAACATGCTTATTTGTTGAACTTTTGTTTTGGGGGAGAGAAACCTGGGGAAGGGAGTCATTCCCTAAGACTGTGACTGTTGTCCATTTGAGACTTTTGTTGCACATATAGTGTTTTCAAGGATTTAAACATTGTGTGCACTTTCAAGGCCATAGGCAATATCCTTTACACCTTAGTGTTACTTTTATAATGTGAGGACTAGGATCAGATTTCAGACAGGGGTCATTTTTGCATTGGACATCTTGACACAAGACAGACCCTTAGTTTTGGGTGATGTAGGGAAATACCTCCCAGATTAGTGATAGTGAGGCATTTGCCAACCCCTTTATTATTTAATAAAAGTCTATAACCAAAAACATGAGCTCTCTGCATCTGCATCTCATTCCTGGCTCCTCACATATGGTGTCAGAAGTAGGACACTGACTCAGCTGGTACAAACTCAGAATCCTACGGTTATATCTTGATTGATTTCCTCAAGGGGTACCCCACATGATTGTGTTCATTAAACAATTGCAGGGGGAGGAGTTCACAATTGAAGTAGCCTTGGAAGAGACAATATTTAACTTCAAACATATAATACTGGATGGATATCAGATCCTAATTGGGTGTCAGCGACTTCTCTTTCAAGGACAGCCTTTGTCAAATGCCTTGAGATAATCAGATTATGATATAAAACCTAATAGTAAAATAAACCTTTGTGTTAAAACTAGTGAAGAACACCCGATAGGTCCTGCAGGGATTAAACCTAGTCTCAAGAGACCAACTAAAATTTAGTCACGAGTTAAAGGGGGAAATTTGGAGGTCCTGTCAGAACGGCCTCTGAGACTGAATGTTCAGCACAAACAGATATCCAAGGAGGGAGCATACACCCTTCAAGAACTGGTCAAGGAACATTTTTTTCCCTATTATTTGGTCAACCGGAAAACACTAGTGAGAAAGCAGACTTTCATAATGTTAAGGAAGAAACCATCTTGTCCAAGGGTGGGCCTGTTAAGTCTCCAACCACCACTGAGGCTTGTTTGATAATCCCTTCTGGGATATCAAAATGGCTACCCTAGAAACCCTATTAGCTCAACTAACAGCCCATCAAATCAATGCTCAGATATGGTTTCAGGCTGGACTGGACAAAATCGTAGCTGCCCATCAAAGATCTGTACTGCCCCACAGGCTATTACAACCCTATTAAGATGGAGATGACTTGACAAATGTTTTTCTCAATTTTTAAAGGTTGGCCTGGCAAATTACGTTGGGGGGGTGATTTCAAAATCAGTTATTTAAGTGAATTGCAGAATGGTCGGTCAAACAGACAATTTCTACAAAACAAAAATTATGGAAGATCAAGTTAAATCCTATGGGGACACCTATAGAATTGGGTGCCTGAGTTCAAAACACTGGGCCTCATTACGAGGAATGCAGTAGAGGGTCAACAGTGCCGATAGAGCTGCTGGCCCCGTTATCCCTCGACCACCCCATTACAAGGTCTGCTCGCAGGACCCGCTAAGAACATCTGGTAAAACCAGGTGGCGTCCTTAGCAGCACCCGTGAGCAGACCAGGATGCTAACAACTGGCCGATCATTAATGGGCCCGTTGTAAGCACCCTCCCCATTCCCATTTGAGTCCCATGGGGGCTCAAATGGGAATGGGGATGTAGCGCGTCTGGGTTCCTGGAATGGGGAAATTCTGGGCCCTCCAAGGTCGGAATGGCCCAGTATTTCCCCTTTAAAGGAATCCGGACCCGGTACCCGGTATGGGGGTAGCCATGCCACTAAAAGCGGAATGGATACCTCCATACTCGGAATGAGGCCCACTGTTTCATTATGGCTAGGAATGAAAACCCTACCAGAAGTAATATAAACCTTAACTATAGAACAGTATATACATTCGTTACCACCGTTCTTGAAGAGGGTCATCCTTCTATTAAATAGATCTACTATGGCAATGGCTGTTGAAACATCCCAAAACTATGCAGAAGCCAACCATCAATTAAGATCTAACCACCAAAGTTATGAGGGCAAGAAAGATCCAAAGGGTTTCTCCCATTTTTGGTGTCCCACAGGAGAAAAACAAATATGAAAGACCCCGGAAATGGAGATAGAAGGGAAAGAATCTGTAAAGGAAGAGAAGAAACAAAAGTAAAGGAAGGGAGATTCTTTAAACCGTCCATGATCGTATGCTTTTCCTGTGGCCAAACAGGACACTTGGCTAGACAATCCATTAAACAAAAATATGACCGGGAAAGAGTGGGAGGAATAGAATTACCCCGAGGAGGAATTCCTAGAAACCAGAAGTGATGTTACTCCTTTCAAAACCCATAACTCGGCAACAGTAAATGGAATTCCAGTTACAGCCTTGATTGATTCTGGTAGTAGGGAAACAGCAGTGAGAGCTGATTTGATTCCAAATTGGAGATTGGGCAATGGAAGTCCTGTGAAAATCACATGTGTTAATGAAGATGAGGAAGTATATCATCAGATCCCAGTTACTATCCAGGTTCAGGTTGAAACAACTCTGCTGTTAATCTAGGGCTACTGGAAGCAACTATAATTGATACTGATTTTCCAAAATTTTAAAAGCTTTTGAGAAAAGCTAACAACTCTTACCCTTTTTGTTCCCCTTTTTATTCTTGGGAAGAAGAGGTGTTTGTGCCAGAAAGCCCTGTCTGGAAGTAGGAGACCAAATTTGAGAAAGAAACTCCTTTCCCGGAAGAAACCCATAAAGAAAGGTATCCTTGGGCAGGGAGCCAGAAAATTATGGGAAGGGTATCTGATGAATCTGATGATGTGATCACTCCTTTCCCTGATGTAGCCTCTCCTCATGTGGCCAGGGGATGGCAGCTACTACCTAATCCTGAGCATGGGGGTGGGTAACTGAGGGAGGAACTAATGGGGGGAGGTAACCCTCAGGGGGGTCGACATAAGATCATCAGCTGAGACATGGTATGCCCCTTTCCCTTTAGTGATATTCCCTCAATTCCTCTTGTCTTGATGGCATACTGCCACACTCTTTGACAACTTGCCAAGTCTACTGACAGTACTCTTTAGTTTCAGATAATGAACAAAGTGACAACAATTGAGACAAGGAAGAGACAAGGAGCAATGATGATTACTCTCAATGAGAAACAACACCAGAACTCTAGTAGCTAGAAGACTCTGATTGGCCTGACATGGTTTAAAATCATGCCGGTTAGAGAAGTATGGAGATTGAGTTCTTGTTTATTCTTGTCGCAGATCGAGGACGCTGCAAGAACAGGAAAGACAACCAGCTAGGTGCTTCAAAAGATGGAACTGCAAAACAGAGCGAGAAGGAGAACGATGAGTGACACACTCAGGGAAGCTCTGCAGCGGCTGTGGCAAAGCAGGAGGAAGCAAGCCATGCGTCCTGACAGCCGAGGGAGCTGGAACGCTGACCAATAACCGAACGCCCACTGTAGGTACCTGCAGGATGAAAGAGAGTCGTGATAGCTGGAGAAGCACCCTATTCAGTGTTAAGAATGCAGAGAGACTGCAGGAAAATAAGCAGAGAGCCCAGGAAAAGCACTGTCCATCAAAATATCAGAAGCCCTAAACAGTGGGACTGGTGTCTGGGACGCACAGTATGAACTTGGGGGAGAGCAAGAATGGAAAGCCAGAGGGACATTGTGCATGAGAAAGTTCTCACAGGACAATGTTTCAGGCAAAGCCAAATGTGTGAAGTAAAAGACATAGGAAAGTCCTGGCAAGAGAGTATACAAGGTAAAGTAAAGTGTTTGAAGTTAACCGCATAAGAAAGTCCTGGCAGGAGAGTATACCAGGGAAAGCCAAGTGTGTGAAGTGAACTGCATGAGAAAAGTCAAATCCTTGCAGGAGAGTAACCAGGGAAATCCAAGTGTGTGAGGTGAATTGCATAACAGGGCCTGCTAGGAGAGTATAACAGGCAAACCCATGAGTGGGGCTGAACTGCATAAGAGAATCCCAAGGAAGATACATGTCCTTAGAATTGTGCATTGCATTTTGAAATATATTGGATGTGGAAGAAAACCTGGCAGGGGACTGTATCAGGTGTTCTGCGATTCTTGGACCGGCACCCAAGTTGTGGTATTGTGACGAGTGAATCCAAAGGAAGAAACATACCCTTAGGATTGTGAAATACATTGAATGTGGAAAGAAACCTGGGGAAGGGAGTCATTTGCCTGGGAGTGAATTGCAACACCAAGAGGAGGGAGCTATCCTCTTGACCTAAAAAGAACTTGATTATTTGTTGAACTTTTGTTTTAGTGGTGAGAAACTTGGCAAAGGGTGTTGTTCCCTTAAACTGTGAATATTATCCATTTGAAACTTTGGTTGGATAGCTATATAGCCATATTTGAAAACGTGTATGCTCAGTGCACATGGCATAGGTGGACATGGACGTCTATGAAGGCTTCTACGACTCTCTTTGCGTCTGTCTATGAGAGTTTTGTACTGCTTGTTACTGAGATGCTCCCTGCTAGGAGTACTAGGATATTGAAGTGGAGATGCCTTGCCTCATGCACTATGTGCCATATTCCATATCCGGAATACTGGTGTGGGGCCATGTGGAAGAAGGTGGTCAATAAAATAGAACTGAGAACTGGCGTACAAGGCAAGCCAAAACAACGCCAACATTGCTTGGGCAATGTGTTGTGTGTCCCGTGAGCCAGAACTCATTGCCAGGGTGTGGATTCCTGGGACTTCTGGTACGAGGGGCTGTGATACCCAGTACTACACCAGCAGCAGAAGGTGGTTGTAAGTGAGAGCAAGTACATTCTGAAGTCATTGTCTCATTTAACTTATAGATAACTGTTACCTCTATTATCTAAACATCAAATTATACTATATACTAAGCGATACTGAGCTATTCAATTAATTTTCTTAAAGAAAATATACTGAACTATATATCGTAGCTACACTAAATGTTATACTTTATAATACTTGCTTTCTTTTCTTAGATGGAAATCATGAGGAGATGCAATGGGAATGTTTAGCTTCAGGGAATTGTTAATGGGCACGTAAACCTGTACCTAAAGAGACAAAAGCCTGCATTGACCACACCTCCAATCACCTGCAAAAGAGAAGCCCACCTAGCACCACCAACCCACCTGGCCTGCCAACACATGATTCAGGGACTCACGTGAAGGAATACGCATGGCATGCAATATGGAGATCCTGTTGGGAAATTTTGAGGGGATGGTAAACTGGGTCTTCAACAGTGGTGACACTTTGCAGTTGCCTTGTTCCTTTATTTTCCTTTTTCTCTATATTCTTTTTACATTTTTCATTTTTCACTGTCTGTCATTTTTGGTTCTGAGACGTACCTGCTTGTATTGTTTGCTTTTGTAATACAAAATGTATTCGTAAGTTACATTTTCATTTCTACACATCATCACTGAGTATATTAAGTGAAATATAAAACTTACACCATTGCAGTGTGTATTAATAAATAGTTATACAATACATTTAGGATAACATGTCTTATATAGGTGCACAAGGAGATGTAAATGAGAGGCCTGAACAACAACAACATGCATTTAACATCATGTTGTTGTTTTTCTGTAATATATGAAAACATTATGAGGGGGTAATTCTTAAAGTGCTTCTGGGGATGAATCAACCGTTTTCTAAAACGTAAATGTAATATATAACTATAATGTTTGACGAAGGAATTATTGATGACCATATCTGGTAGAGACTGCTGCATAAAAAACAATTCACCAGCAGCAGGAACATGTTCAAAGACTCCAGATGTACTTGCTCCAATTCATTATCATCTGGAGCAGTATGTTGGGTTGGGTTGGTTAAGGGACACATAGGAGCTAGGTTTGGTATTGGCTGCCAAATATCAAATGAACAACTTATGACTACCTCTTCATACTTGTCATTTATGAAAAATCAGTTACACAGTATTTCATTGGTTTCTCAAGCTATAAGGCTCTTTGTTGTATGGACTAATACAATTGGTCGGCATTCCTGTGCCTTGTGTTGAACATTCGGTTCAATTAGCAGCACGTAAGCCAAGATCCTGGTGCAAGTAGATAGGACATGATGCTGTCCTACCATCCAATTAAAGCAACATCTCTCATCACCCATGCCTTCTGCCATGAAATTCTCTTTTTACTTGGCTTTCAGAGTATTCTTGTCCTAGGAATACAATGGTAGTGAGGGCATTTGCTATCGTTATCGTTCCTGGAACTCCAAGTTCAAGCTGTATTTTCAGCCTTGACTCATGTGACAAGAAACCACAATTCTGTTCATTCTGCAAGCTTTAAAATGCTTAAATAAATTAGGACTTGGCATCCTTTTTGTTCTTTCTTGCACCTTAATGTGAGAGGATTCATTCTCTGCACACATGTTAATCCTCAGTGTAGATACCTGACCTCTACTTCTCAGTTCTTGAATTCGGGCCAGACAGCCTCCCAACACAACTCCAAGAACCTGCTATTCTACTGTGACACAGCCTTCCATTTTCTCTTCATGATTCTTTGGCTTACTTATTTCATGATACCAATGTCCAATTTCTGTACGATGGCATCACTGCCTGCATTCTATTCATTACTTGTAGCTAGCATATACAATACTTGATCAATCTTGCATTTCAGCATATGTACATTCATTATACTTCTGCTTACTGCTGCACTAATGTGTAATCTTCTTCTTTTACACTTTTAAAGTTCACTTGAGTCTTTACTTCGTCATTTCTCCTAGGATTCATTCATTTCCTTCAATTAGTATGTCAGGACTATGAGCACACTTTCTTATGACGTCATCATTTCATGTTCTGATCTCTTTCTCATATTCCTTCACGGATCTCCTCCTGCAGGCTCGAGGATACATTCAATATTGTTGTCCCAGTGGATACTGACTTCCAAATACTTTCTGCAGTATTGGTAGACTAGCTGGTGTTAGACAGGGCACAGTCTCATGTCTCCAATACAGGGGGGTAAAGAGGGTAGGATCTTCTATGGAGGTGTAGGTCTGCTCCTCTACAATGTAATTGCACCAACAGTGTTGCTACCATTGTCACTCACAGCAAAACCAGAAGTCAATCATGTTGGGGTAAGTCATTCCAACACCTTGACATTGAATACAGCCAAAATGTTTGCTGCTGTGTTAGCCTCCTCCTTGGCAAACATTGAAAGAGTTGCATTGATGTCTTTGTGGTAGCTTGCAGTGATGCACATATAATCAGTTCCTGAACCACTGGTCCACATGCCCATTGTGGAATGAATGGTGGGCACAGTGGACTTTCTCAGCGTCTCTTAAATTGTCACTAAGGGTGTAATATAAAGATCATGAACTGCAACTGTGGGTCCCTGATATTTTGAGCAAACTACTTCAACAGATTCCCCAAGTCATAGGGCATGAGTTGAACTACCAACATTTTGCTAACTTCCCACTGTAAATATGCACCAAGAACCTTGATGCTAGCTTGTTTAAGAAACTATTATTGTGAAACTGCTTTGGTTTTAGGTGTGATTGACTCACAGAGCGATAGTATTGAAATTCCAAAGGAATTAAAATACAATAATTCCGAATTTTGACTTATTTTTAAATAATTACAACAGTTGAAAACATTATGTAAAATAGAAACATTTTATAAACATGAACTCTGAAGTATTCAGTTAAATCCAAATGAAACACCAGTAGAGATATCAGCTAGAAAACATGAAATCCTGCCTCTATGGTTTGGAAAAACATCCTTACCAGAGGTGTTGGAGATCTTAATCTTAAAACAATTTGTATACTCAGTACCACCCTACTTATAAAAGCTAGTCTACAGTTAAATAAACTTAGTTTGACTTTAGCTATTGAAGCAGCTTAGACTTGTACAGAAGCCAATCATAATGTGCAAAATCTTCATAAAGCTGAAAAACTAAAAAGGGACTTGTTAGAGATATTTTCTGGAGGAGATACACCTAATCTTGTGGTATTTTGGTATTGTTGTAAAATAGTGCTATATTTATATGTGGTAACACATTGGTGTCTTCCCTTTTTAAAGAGGCAATGCACCCCTCAGATTATAACCCAACAATTGTAGTTCATCCCTGGGCCTCCCTAAAGAAAAGTTGCCAGTCTTATTACACTTATATTTGACAGTGTCACTGTTTTATCTCAGCAACTTATCTACAATGCTGAGCTATGCATTAGGAGCCAAATTGCAAGTCATCAGATACACATGCATCACACACTTTTAAACTTGCTTGCTATGAACACCAAAATTCACTTTAGGTTTTTACCATCCGTGGTAAAATGCCTTACCTCTTGCAGTATCATTATATTGGGCTCTTCCCTGAGCACATTTAGGCACAGAATCCCCAAACCAAATTGTTTTAGTTGTAAAAACGTTTTTTTATATACATGCTTTTTTCATGTCATGCAGTATAAACTTATGTAAAAGAAGAGAACATCTCCATAATATCATATAATATAGTTTGCATTCATTAGTAGACACCCTCAGTTTGTATCATGCTACCGAACTTGTATTTCGATGCACTTGGCAGCAAACACGGTCTGATAAAGAAAAGGGAAAAAATGACAGCAAAACAAACCCTTTTTCTGAATAAGAAAATTACACATGAAACATTACATATGAAAAACCTGCCAGCCCTGACTATGAAAATGTATAAATTCTGGCATCCACCTCAAATATGACTGGTTTATATTCACCTAGGAATCTGGTGACATTCCTGCGCTGCTTTCTCTGAAAAAACCCTCTTTGTTGGCTTGGCAGCAACAAGAAGTATTGTGACCTCGTCACACCCAGGCAGCCACAAGAAGGACATAACTTGTATGCCAGAATTTCTGCTCTGCAGTCTACCGCCTGCCTCCTCGAACTTAGCCTGCAGACTGCCAAGAAGTTTCTGAATCTCTGCTCTGCCAGTCCTCCACACCCCCTGTCTCTCTTACTTTTAAAGGCTATCCTTGTCACTCAACAGGACCTGCCTCTCTTCAGGACGTGCACACAACACCGAGCTGCACAGTACTTTTCCAAACACTAAATGTATCATCTCACTTTATGCTCCCTGCGAAAACAATGGCCTTTTAGTATTTCATAGCAAATTTCATTTTTGCAATCTGTGCCCTGCTGAATGAAATCACCCAGCCAGAAACTATGTTTGCTCTGTTCTCCATTGAAGAAAAGCACTCATTTTCAGTTCATCTCATCAGAGCCCATTTTGCACACATTTGTTAATGACAGGTTACAAGGTATTGGGAAGGTGACACAATTACATCGACACAGGTAATTGTATTTATGTTTCTTTATTGGCGAGACCCCGCAGCCTCTAGCTACGGCTCCCCTCGCTCAACGGCTGCTGCGGAATGTTGATTCTGAGCGTAGATCAACATTCCACAAGATGCCTATGCACGAGCCCGTGCGTATTACAACATATCCTCTTCCCTTGGATAAAAATGTTTACAAATTTTCTTAACAATGGAAAATGAAACAGCATCACATGACATGTCATAAATGCCACTTACTTTAACAAATATAACCATCCAAGTAGCATAGATAATATTAAATGTACTCCACTCTTAACAAACATAATCCCTAAATCTTATGGGACGCCCACAGCTCCTACCCACACGATCCCTATGTTGAACTGGATCAGGTTCCTGAGCCATAGCATTCTGAACTTCCACATTTACCTGTGGATCAACAGGACCTAGGATTGGTACCCCCTCTTGCTGTTCACTCCCAATGGATTGAGACACCACAGGATTATAATCCATCGCTGTTTCCTGTGTTTCCTCCTCCCACTCCACCCCATCCTTATCCACGCGTCCACATCCATCCACCGCCACACGCCTCTTACTCCAAACAGAGCCATCCTCCAAATGCACATACCCTTTTCCCACTTTAACAACCTTCCTCGAGGGCATAAAAGTGCTGTACCCTTTATGAACTAATCTAGGATTCTTTATGTACACCTGATCCCCAGGCTTTACATTCAACTCCTTCCTACTCCTTTGTGAGGATTCCATAGTCTGCTGGCGCTCTAAAATGCTGCGATGTATTGCTTGCAAATCCATCTCGCATGGGCCACCACCCCCCATAGCCAATGTCCTCAACCTTGTACCTGCCTTCCTGCCCCTCATTAGTTCAAATGGAGATCTTCCCGTAAGCACGGCCGGAGTCCTCCTATATGCAGCCAAATATTGTGTCACAACTTCTTGCCAATTCCAACCATTGGCCAACGCCAATTGTATGGCTGACTTAATCGTGCCATTGGCCCTTTCAACCAGACCATTTGCCGACGGATTATACAGAGCTGTCCTATAATGCGAAATGGCATGCTTTTCCAAGAATTCTCTCATGGCACTAGAAGTGAACTGCACACCATTATCCGTAACTAAACTTGCCGGTAAACCCTCACGGTCAAACACTTTTCTCAGAAAATCAATTACAGAACTGGTCGTAATATCTGAACACGCCGCCACCTCAATCCACCTGGACGTATAGTCCACCAACACCAACATGTACCTGGACTCAGGCTCTAAATCGTCGAATGGACCCATAATGTCCAAAGCCAATTTCGACCATACCTGCTCTGGAACCTCAACAGGATGCACCGGTTGTGGATGCAGTACCTTACTCTTATCACTGACAGAACACGCTTGACACTCTTTCACCACCTGTTCCACATCCCTGTCCATTGACGGCCACCAATACTCCTCTCTCAATCTCCTTTTAGTCAATGATCGGCCCAAATGACCTTCATGTGCCAATTCCACCATTCTCCCCCTCAAACTTATCGGGGGTATCAATCTACTACCCCTCGAGACACCCCAAGGACCCTCTGCTAATTCCTGGAGAACCTGACCATAACCTTTCCCTTCCGGCCTCTCCTTCACAGTGTGCCACCCCTTCACCAAACCTTCCTTAATCCACTTTAACTCAATGTCACCCTCAGACTCCTGATCCCACACCGACTTCTCCACAGCCGAAGTGACCAAAGCAACCTGACACTCCTGCACATCATCCTCCTTCCCTACTTCCCCCTCACTATCCTGCTCTACAACTGGCAACCGGGACAAACAATCCGCAACAACATTCAATTTCCCCGGAACATACTGCAAAGAAAAATTGTAATCTTGTAACTGTACAGACCACCTCGCAATCCTCGGGGATACTGCCATGACTCCCTTGGAAGAAAATACCTGTACCAACGGTTTATGGTCCGTTCTGACTACATAAGGTATACCCCACACAAATGTCCTGAAATGTTTTGAAGCCCACAACACTGCCAAAGTCTCTTTCTCTATTACCGAGTACCTGGTTTCCACATCTCTCAAGGTCCTCGAAGCAAAAGCCACCGGGACCCATTCCCCATTGATGCATTGCTCCAGCACTGCCCCTAGGCCCACCTCACTTGCATCCACCGTCAACGCAGTTCTATTTTTTGGGTCAAATGATTTCAGACATGGAGCCTTCTCCACCTCCCTCTTAACCAGCTCAAATTCTGCCGCACACTCCGCAGACCATACAAATCTTACACACTTCCTCATAAGAGCTCTCATGGCCACAGTTTTTTCCGCGTAATTTGACACAAATTTAACATAATACTCTGCAAGACCCAGGAAAGCCCTTAGCTGATCCTTATTAACCGGAGCTGGCGTATCCCTCAACACTTGTACCAACTCCCTTTTTGGACTTACACCTCGTGAACTCAAAGTGTGTCCCAGATATGTGACCTCCTCCACCCCCACCTGACACTTTGTTAATTTTACTGTTAGACCACTCTCTTTAAGAATTTGCATGACCTTCCTTACCCTTTCATCATGTTGCTCCCTGCTGCTGCCCCAAACCAAAATGTCATCTTGAAAGTAGCTGACACCCACCACCCCTTCAAACAACTGATGCATTAGCCTCTGAAATACTGCCGAGGCCGAAGCCAAACCAAACGGCATACGACAAAATCTGAACGCCCCGAATGGAGTCACAAATGAAGTAAGAGGTCTCGACTCAACATGTAGGTCAATTTGGTGATACGCCGTTGACAAATCAAAAGTCGAAAAATAATTGGCCTCACCCAACGTCAAGAGCAACTCATTAATATTTGGCAAAGGATGCCGATCCACCCATATGCTGGCATTTAACTCCCGGAGATCCACACACATTCTGATGCTGCCATCACCCTTCTTCACTAAAACCACAGGAAACAACCACTCCGAAGCCTCAATGGGTTCTATTATTCCTGCCGCCTGCAACTTAGACAATTCCGCCTTAAATGCCTCCCTCACTGAAACAGGCACCCCCCTCACCTTATGAACTCTAGGCACTGCACCCTTCTTCAACACAATGCGATGCGTAAAGCCCTTAAGCTTTCCCAGGATGTCGGAAAATACTTCCGGAAACTCACTCATAAGCACTGTGGGAGTAACTCTTACATCCTTCTCTTCCCTTCTCTCCCTGACACTGAGAACCGGTTCTTTTTCACCTGGATGAATTTGTATTTTTAATGCAGCCTGCTCGTCCCAACCCAACACACTTGTCCCTTTTTTAGCCACATACAATTTACCTAAAGTTTGCCTTCCTTTGAATGAAAAATTTGACCAATCATAACCCAGTAGCTCAATGGAACTTTGCCCATATGCATACGGTCTGATATCTGGAGCCAACAAAGTAGAGATCGGCTTACCCAAAACCTCTTGATACACTTCCGGAGACACCAGTGTATAAGGTGACCCAGAATCCACCAACATATCCACCGGGTGCTGGTCCACCAATACTGACACCCATTGACCCTTCCGCCCACCACCCTCCACATGTAATATGCCAGTCTGTTTAGGACCCCCACCTGAAGCTCCCTCCAGGCCCATAGTCAACTCTTCTGTAGTTACATTTGCGACCACCTGCCCTTTACACATTCGTGCAAAATGGCCCATCCTTTTACATTTCCTGCACTCTACATTGCTAGCCGGACAGAATTTCGAATCCACTGTATGACTTGCCCAACCACAATTTTTGCACACTTCTTTACTTTTAGGTGCTCTATTCCCTTGTGCAACCCCTTTGTCCAGAGCCTTCTTGCACTTTGACACCACCGCATGCACCGTCTCCCTATTTCCATCCCTTTCGGTAACAATTTGTACACTCGCCTTGGAGGCTTCAATTGCTCTAGCAATCTCCAAAACCTTATCCAGTGACGGATCGCTCTCAATCCACAATCTCTCTCTGATTTTTTGATTTGACGTTTTCATCATTATCTGATCCCTTATATGTTCCTCACCGTTACCCGGGAACCCACATGTAGCCATGAGCGCACGTAAGGCAGTAACATATGAATCTATACTTTCCGTGGAACCTTGTGCCCTAGAAAAGAACTTATACCGCTCTAAAACCACATTTACTCTTTTTCCAAAACGTACTTGCAATTTCTTCAAAGCTGTCTCATAGGCACTTACAACCATTTCCCCTTCACCTCCCCCTTGAATCATTACATTCTCTCCAGGCAGGTGACGAAAAACTCTCAAGCCCTCCGTGCCAATACAATTAAGCAAAGCAGCCTCCTTTTCATCATCGTTAAACTTTGCCCCACCAGCAGCCCGCAAATATACTTTAAAGGCATCTACCCACTGCTCCCAAGGCACCACTGGCTCTCCTGGGTTAGGCAGAAATGCTGGTGGAGGCCTAGCTGCTGTATGCAACATGGTCAACTTTACTGGCCAAAACCTTGTGCCCACCCAAAATAACTTATACACACTTTTAAGTGCCCTTATAATCAGAGACACTTTGAGTCAGTAGGCACCACATCAACCAAGATGACGGCACCCGGATGTCTTCCCTTGTGGCCTTGTGAGCGTGCACCCCCACGCATATGCAGTACAACCAAAATGCTGGCACAGGGTGAGTCACAACCAAAGATATATCTAACGATGTGGGATGTGCCAACCTTACCAGACCCCCAGACTTCCAGATCCACCTTAAAGGCCACGTAGCTGATGGTGATGGTGTTCTCCTCCTGTTTTTTGTTTTTTTTTTCAACCACCAACCCCACAGACAGCTGCTTCATAAAGCACACTGCGCCTGCTCCTGCAGCCCCTCCTGCTTCCCTGGAGCGACCGCAGGAAGCTCTGAGCACGCAGACGTCACCATAGCCCCTCCTCGTTGTCTAGGAAGACACTATCGGGGCGGCGCTCACAGCCGGAGGAACTGCTGGTGCCTGTGCTCCCGTTGGGCCACCAACTCAGGCACGCCACCGGGGGCGGGACCAGCTGCCGGCGGACAGCGAATACAGGGCCAGCTGCCGGCGGACTGCAGGTGCGCTCGCACACCGGCCTCCGATCCGGGGCACCACACAAACTGCCCCCGGCCAACCGGCAGCAACAGTTCCTAGTCCTCCGCACCTGACGGCGTGAGCGCCCGCTCTGCCCAGTCCCACTGATCCAGGCAACCGGCGGCAGCCCGACAGCACCCCGCCTGGGCGCTCGAGCAGCTCCTCAACCTCCACCGGGGCTGGACCAGCTGCCAGCAAACAACGAATGCGGGGCAAGCCGCCGGCGGACAGCTAATGCAGGTGCGCTCACCGGCCTCCAATCCGGGGCAACGGTTCCTCACCCGAACAGTTCCTCGACCTTCACACCTCACGGGCAACCACCCGCCCGGCCTTCAAGCCCGCAGCAGCAGCTCCAGAAGGTCCAGCGCCAGTCAGCCCCCGTCCACACCGACTGCGCTGCAGACAATGGGGAGCCAGACAGCAGGCTAGCACACGCGAGGAACAGGGTCTCGTCCACAATCCCGGTCCTCGTCGCCAATGACACAATTACATCGACACAGGTAATTGTATTTATGTTTCTTTATTGGCGAGACCCCGCAGCCTCTAGCTACGGCTCCCCTCGCTCAACGGCTGCTGCGGAATGTTGATTCTGAGCGTAGATCAACATTCCACAAGATGCCTATGCACGAGCCCGTGCGTATTACAACAGAAGGGTTGTTAATTGATTAGTTTGTGTAGTGCATACCGGACATATTATCTGTTACCCTGAAGTAGACCATTTTAAAATATGTGCCATTGCCAGAACATGTGCATTTCATTTGGTTGTTTGTTTGTTTGTTTAATCATTTATAATGCGCACCAGACCCGACGGTAACAGGGCGCAACAGATACAGGATATGCAAGGCTTAGGTACAATGGTTACAAAATATAGACATAAGTAGTACAGATGTAAGAGCTGAGTACATAAGTGCAATGCAGAGAAGATACAGAGAATATACAGAAAGTGGTTACAAAGCATAGATATAGATCATATGAGTACACTGAAATGTGTATGTCAAACATGAAGATGTTTTAATGATCCGTGGACTTGAACAGGTTGATGAAACTGTGTCTGAAATTCAATTAGGGTTGGCCTTCTCTGATAGGGTTAGGGAGGGAATTCCATAGTTGGGCTGCTTTGATGGGGAAACTACAGCCACCAACTTTAAAGAGCTTAAATCTCAGGATATTGAGGCAGTTGGTGTTGATTAGTCTCACAGGTCTACCAGAGGTTTTCCTATGGAATCTATCAATAAGAGTTATTCAATGCTTTGTGGGTAAGGGATGCTGTTTTAAGTTGGATGTTGTTGTGCGTTGAGAGCCAATTGTTTTGGCGCTGAATCGCTGATATGTGTGATCTTTTGGCCATGCCCAGTGCTGCTGTTAAGGCATTATTTTGGGGGATTTGTATCCTCTGGATGGTTGATTTGTTGGCACCGATATATAGGGTGTTACAATTGTCTAGCCTGGAGAGTATGAGGGCTCTGGCCAGGATAATGCAGTTGTCTTCAGACAGAAAGGGTTTGCCAGTTCTGATGAGCTTACAAGTGTAGGCAGTAGCAGAGGCCATGGAGTTAATAATAATAATAATAATAATAATAATAATAATAATAATAATAATAATAATAATAATAATAATAATAATGTTGTTTAGAGAAGGAGAGAGTGGAATCTAGGTAGAACCCAAGAGTCTTGACCTCCTTGACTACTTAATGAGGTTACCATCAATTATGAAGGAGGAATATTCCTGGCCTAGTTTCTTGAGGTTGGTAGGGGTACTCATGATCAGTTTGGTTTTGTCATCATTCAGGCAGAGACCGTGGGTCACCATCCATGCCTGAATGATGAAATACACTCTATTCATCAATGCCAAATCCTTAGCGTAATCCCCAGAATGTGAGAGGAGAATCTGAGTATCATCTGCATAATTAGTGTAGGTGATACCAAGAAGATCCATATCATCGAAAAGGGGCTTAGTGAATATATTGTATAGTGTGGGGGAAACACAGGAGCCCTGGGGAAGGGGATAGGGTCTGCCGCTGCAGAGGGGGAGAAGACCCTCATTGTTCTGTCACTCAAGAAGGACTCAATCCAGACTATGGCCTCTTTGGAGAAGTGGGCAGCCGAGTCTAGGTGACTGCATAAGGTCCACAAGGTAGAATGCAGCCAACAGGTTGGGCAGCAGGAGGAGGGCAGTTTTCCCTTTGTCTCTTAATTCGTCAACTTGTGTCTTCAAATCGATGAGGGCAGTCTCTGTTCCATGTTGGGGATAGAAGCCTGATTGTCGTGCCCCTAGAAGTTTGTGGAATTGCAGACATTTTGGAATTTGAAGGTAGGCGATCTTGTCAAGAATTTTTAGCAATAAAGGTACTGTCGTAATGGGGCGGTAGTTGGTGGGTATGAGTGGATCAAGGGTTTGCTTTTTTAGCAGAGGGAGCACCCAGGATTGTTTGAGGTTTGCAGGAATAGTGCCGGAGGCAAAGGAGGCATTGATCAGTTTGTGATGAATGGTGCAAGGTCTCTTGCAGCATCCTTTATTAGCTGGGTTGAGCAGATGCTGCCCTGGCAATTGGAAGGCTTGAGTGACAGGATAGCTTTTTCTATCTCTAGAGTAGATGTTTTAGTACAGTTAAACTGGGCAGGGGATTCAGATAGTGAAGTCTTACAGGGGAAGCTGGGGGTGATGTTATTAGCAATTTTGCTGGGGAGTGCCAGTTGTATGTCTGAACACCAGGTTTTGTCTTTGGTGCAGATATCAGGAGTAGGGATGGGAGATTCTAATTCCTTTAAGATGGAGAATCATTCTTTCATACTAGAATTAGCATTGGAAATGCATTCAATGTAGGAATTGCGTTTAGCTGAGTGGATTTCCTTTTTATATTGGTATGAAATTTCAGTTAATTTGGTCCTGTTAACTTCTGATGGGAGTAATCTCCAAGCAGTTTCACAACTTCTCTTTAGTTGTCGTAAATCTTTTAATTGAAGGGTGAACCATTTGTTCAAGTGAGCTTTGGGCTTGCTAGGTATGAGTTTCTTCAGGGCCATGGAGTCAAGCATGGTTAGCATGATTTTGTTATATTCGTTAACCAATGTTCCTGGATCTAGGTTATCAGCAATGAATTGAGAGTGGGTAGGATGGCGGGGATCACTTTGTCCAATGTGATACTTTTTTTGTTTCTTGTTCGGCAGGGAGGGGCTGAAGGGGTAACACATGGGAGGGGTCTAGTGGTAGAGAGTGCAAAGGACAGGAGTAAATGGTCAGTACAGGGTTTCAGTTAGATAGAGGTAATGTTGGCAGTGCAGTTATAATCAGTCACCCAGTCAAGGGTTCGGCTCTTGTTATGAGTAGGTTCATTGATTTTTTGGGCTAGGCCCAGTTCAGATAAGATGTTGGCTATGGCTATGGCTGATTTATCAAGTGGGTCATTGAAGCCCAAATTGAAGTCACCTGGGAGTATTAATTAAGAAGTCGTTTTGAGATTGTTGGAGAGTAGTGAGTAAATGTCCTCCTCAAACGTACTGATTGGGCCAGGAGGTCTATAGATTAAGTGGATGGTAAGGGTCTGGGAGTTGACTAAAGGAAGTTTGACTTAAGTATTTTGCAGGATTGGGAGGTAAGGGGGGAGAAAGTCTCATAGAAAGGCTGGTTTTCAAGATAATGGCGATGCCTCCACCTCATGCATTATGTCTGCCCTGCCTAAATATTGTGTAGCCGTCAGGGACTGCTAGTGACAGCATAGGTCCTGCAGCTGCATGCAGCCATGACTCGGTAATGACGAAGAAATTTAGATTGCCAATATCAGGTCAGAGATGTCTGTTGCGTGGGCAACCAGGGATCTGGCATTTATAAGGGCTCCTTTAAGGGTGGGCAATGTCACAGGTAGGGGTAGAGGTCAAGTCACTTTACTTAGATTTGTATGCATTGTGGCGCTTGGTGGGGGCTTGAAGGTCTAGGCTAGTAATGATGAGTTTAGATCTGCTAGCTTTCTGTCTTAAGGAAAGGTTGGTTTTTATGCTTGCTGGTGGCATAGGTCTGGTAAGGGGTTCGAAGAGTTTGGATAATCTGGCACAGAGTCTAGAGTTCCTGGTGCTTAGAGTACAGGGATTACTAAGGAGTGTGCTATAGATGACTTGTCCAGTGGTGGGGGAGCCTATCAGCATTTCAGCCATACTTGGTAGGGTTTGTGTGCTTGGGGGTTGAACTGGGCACACAAGGACGTTGAGTGTAACCAATATGCTAAGGGCACAGAGGTTGCGAGCTGTGGTGAGCATATGATGATAGATTTTCAATGGTAGTATTATGATCGAATGGAATAATACAACGCTAGTGTGGATGAGGGGTATCGCCTAAACAGGTTTGAACAACAAGTCATTCAGACTGGCGTGAAATTACAACAATTCGTTTAAGGAGACTAGAGCAGGCCGTGCAGTCTAGGACAGTAAAGAAAGTAGGCTAGTTCATCATTAGGGTACATGGTAGAATCATCAGTACAGGCTAACAAAAAATAGCATAGTGGACTAGTTTGGTAGTAGGGACAGGCAATGATCAGGTAGGCTAGTCCTGCGTTGTCTGAGACGGGGGAATTAGCTACAAAGGCAATAGACAATGCAGACTAGAACACATAGTTGTGGTAGATGTACTATATATATTCTAGAAGTGCACGCAAGCAAAGAGCCGAGTAGGCAAATCTTCAAGGCTAAGATCAGGATCGATTTTGAACTGAACTAAGATAAAGATTGACAGTATAATCTATTGCATCATGTTGTCATAGGCATAGTTCTAGCAGCACTAAGATGTGGGTCATCAATAATGCTAGAGCATCATACTGGAATAGGCATGGTCAAGCCATGCAAGTGAAGGCAAAGATCAGGTGGCTGGTCAAGCCAATAGGGCTGTAAAAGGCATGCAGTGGCAAATACAGAAACCAATATGCAAATAATCCTGGTTGAGGTGCGTGGACATCGAGATATAGATCATGGGTGTGTAAATACAGTAATAGGTGTTATAGGCGTAAAATACAGTGAGTACAGTTCAGGGGCATTCAGATGCTGTTTTTGATAGCAGCTCGTGAGTCTGTGTTCAGCTTAGGCGAGATACTATCAGTGTCATACGTTTTGTGTTGCGGCAGTAGACCGCGGATGCATAGAATACCCACGGCGTCTCCAATCACAGGACATACGTTTTAAATGCACAAATGTGATGCATTCACCGCTGGTCACAACTAACAAGTGGTGATAATCTAGGACAATTTTATGGGGCTGACTAGAACCTGGTCATACCTTATAGGTGTTAGGGCCAAGGAATTGGGCTGCGCCGTGCTTCCAAGTGCACAACAGGTTCAAAACAGGGCCTTATCCATTGGGCATTCACCAGATGAGGTTACGCCACCTGCCGGCGAATCCTGTGGGCGTAGATGTAGGCAGAGGTTGCTAGGCGACACAGCCTGCGAAGATGATCATGAGGCTGACTCTATGCCAGACGGCCATCTTTGGATCCGGCTACAACAGCTGATTACAGGATCGAGCACTGAAGCAGCGTTAATCACAATGCCATGATATTTGCCCACAACAGAAGAGCCTCTGCTCACCTTATGGATTGACCATGAGGATTGCCCACAACAAAAGAGCCTCTGCTCACATTATGATGTGCACCAGCCGTTCATGATGTTTGTATTTTCTACATGAACCCCCTACCACTAACTAACTATACAAGAACCCCTGCACTTCACTGCCCCCAACTATCCTACATATTCCAAAAGAGTTTTCTTGTTTCCCCCCGTTTGTACAGAGAGATAACACTCAATATAGTTCAGACAAACTTCTAGCAAAAGAATCATTTAAGGGGTAAAGAAGGCCTGTTATAATAAATGAACACAGTGAGCTTTAAACTGAAGAAGGACCACTCCAAAACCCTACCTTATTGGTATGTTTTAATGTGGACAACCTGGACATCTAGCCCAACATTGTCCTTCTAACAAAAGGGAGGAGGCAATGGAAATTGGCTATGTGATGGGACAGGACTGGGAGGAGGATGAGTGAGATGAAGAAAAAATAGAAGTTACTAGTGATTTATTCCTTGCTAGTAATACTTTTAAGACTCGTCTAATCAAACCAATAACCCTAGAGCGATAGGCAGATATTTAGGGGAAGGGGAAGTGATGAATCCTGGGGAGTCATTGCTGATTCCCAGTCTGAAATCTCCACCCAGGTAGCCAGGGAACGGCAGCCGCTACCTGATCCTGACCCTGGGGGTGGTACTATGAGGGAAGATTACGTAGGAGGATATGCCTACCAGGAAGATGTGATGACCCCATCAGGAGAGACACAGTATTCTTCCCTTGGAAATAAGGAAGACACAATAATTCCTAAATTCCTGATGGCATCTTGTCACTATACAAATTCTTCCAGCTGCAAAACTCCAAAATCCTTTCCCACCAAACATTTTAGGTTAAATACCATTCACACCTCATATGTACATAACACACACATAACCTCTCCTATTTCTTTGTACTAGGTAAAAATCCCAAACAGAAAACCTTAGAAGTCCTATTAATCCTATGGACTCCACCTTTCATAACGCCTCAAGTAATGAGATGAGGAAGAGGAAGAAGGAGTTAGTAGGTATTGATATAAACCCTAAGCTAAATACGTGGACTCGTTGTTGGAATGTAGATCAGCTCACAAGACATTTAAAGATGGTTTTGGCTTTCAATCAGGAGACGGACAGAAGTGAAGCAGCTCGAGCAAAGTGGGAAGCAGAACCGTGCTGAAGGAGGCAGGTGCTTTCAAGCTGCCGCTTGTCAGCATTTCTTACCGAAGTGTTGGGAGACCGAGTGGTGCATGGTACACTCCAGGGAAGAGCTGCGAAGGAAGCGGCTGCAGCAGAGAGGTGGACAAAGATGTGGTCCAACCAAAAAGCAGCAACTTTACAAGCAAGTGAATGCGAGGCTCGTGGAAGAGCTGAAAGAGGGTCTGCCAAGCGGGAGACAATATTCCTGAATTAAGACTTTTCAGCAGCAACGTGCCACAGGTCAGGAGTGCTATGAAACACGGGTGAGTTGGTCCAGTGACGGTGGGAACCGTAGGACATACTGACAGGCACATGAAGAATTAAGTGTGCATTTTGAATACAGACCAACAGAAGAAAGACAGAATTTGCACAATTCCTCATGCCTTAGATGTCAACATGGGGAAAGCTGGAGCAAATGTCATCACAAGCAGATGAATTATAATAAAGAAGCTGAGAGGGAAAATATGCACAGGTCTCCAAATATGAGGAGTTTATATGGGGAAAGTTGGAGCAAGCATTGCCATAAGAAAAATAGTATTGGTGATGAAGTTAAAAGACAGAACATGAACAAGTCTTTATATGTGAGAGGTCCCTATGGGGAAGCTTGGGACAATCAGATCTAAAGTCAATGAAGTACAGCTCTGCTATACTGAGAAATAGATAGAACATTGAAAGAAGTTCTGATACATGAGATATATCAGGCAATCCACTTAAAGTGTATGAATGGAAAATACATCGTGAAAAGATTCCTGGCAGGAGAGTATATCAGGGAATCTAAAGACTCTACTGAGAAATTCCTGGTATCTAAAGTATAACATGAAATCATCCTTGGAAAGTTGTATAATAGAGACACTTTTGCCATTCTTGAAATAACTGTTGTATATAAGAGACACGTTTGCCATTCTTGACTAAAACAGTTGTATACAAGAGACAATTTTGCCATCCTTGGAAACAACAGTTGTGTAAAAGAGACGCTTTTGCCAGTCTTGAGAAATTAGTGTATAGAAGAGACGTTCTTGCCCTTCTTAAGGAAACATTGTTTTGAAAAATACATTTTTCCTGAAATAATCCAGGGGAAGAGAACTACCCTCTGGATCCAAGGACATCTCCTTGGAAGAAACCATTTTTGTTAGATTTATCCAATTGATTTACATTTGAACATCTTTAGGTCAAGCCTAGAACAGAGACATGTTTCCTTACACTTCTTAGTAGTTTTTTTTTTTTAGTGTGAGCATCATATATGTTTTTGAATACAAGGACAGTTTACATAATTTTGATGACAAGACACATACCAATCTTTAGTTTTAGTTGCTTAGGCAAGGACACTCTCTTTAGGATAAGGGCAGACAAGCCTTTTTCCAACCATTTTCTTTTAATACAGATGTCTAATGTCAAAGACACTACCACTTTGTCTCTGCCTCATTTCTGACCTCTCACAGTGCCCCAATGGACAGTCTAGATGGGGCCATTGAGTCCGAGGAGGTGGGCCAGGAGTCACATGTCCGGTCAGTGGTAATGCTGTGTTCACTGTGGTAATGTCTACAAGATTGCCTTCACCTATGTTGGGATCAGGTTCAGGGAAGGTTGCAGACCTGCAGCCATGGACAGAGATCCCACTGCGACTGACCTGGGCCCCGGCATTCCACCACAGTCACCCCTGCACACAAGGTGGATGTGTGTATGCCGGAGAGTTGGAGTTGGAGCAGCAGATGCTGTTTGCGACCATCTGATATGGCAAGGTAATGCATGAGATGGCCTGGGACATCCATTGCCGGGTTGAGAACATCTCCTCCCAGCTGTTTGGGCTGCACAGCATCTGGCCTCTCAGGAGCATCAGCAGAGACTATTGGCTAGCCTGGCAAAGACACTACATGCTTAAATGCAGTCTTCAAGGCTCTCCCACAAACTGGGCGTGGAGGCCAACCTCAAGATCAGACAGGCTCATCTAGCATCTCCGCAGAACTCCCTGAATTTAGAGGCAATGCCACAGAGAAATGTTGTGATGTTGGAGATGTTGGCACATAGAGACTCCAGTCGCTGTGAGATGGAGAATTTGAGGACTTCACTGCACTGTGGATACCAGTTGAGCGTAACAGCGTACAATCGATGGCCCAGCTTGTGTCCGCATCCCAGGGCAGACTAACCCCTATGTCCATAGTGCATAATGTGCTCTGGTAGCAATTTCTTTGCTTCACTGCCAGTGACTACTCTGTCAATGAGTTCAGATATTGCTGTATTCGTTGGTGCTAATGCTCTTCGATGTGGCCTTCCGGTTGTTGACACTCAGTGGACCATGGCTGTCAGGTTACCTTGTTCAATATGAGACAACTCAAGGCTGTTCTGTTTGTTTACTTTCATGCACTGCATGTCTTTACAAGCTGAGAATGTGATTTCTGGTGAAATGCTGCATATGTGTGGCTTGTATGTACCTTGTGCAGGTAAGTTCAAGGCAGCACTCAGAGGAACACAGGCTGTGGATCCATTGTTAGAAAGGATGCTGTCAACATGTGGGGTGTTTTTTATTCCGTTGGCTTGAGCTGAGCAGGTTCAGCTGCATGGTTGTGTGGGAGACATGGTGATGGGAGGAGGGCGAGACATTGATTGCAGTTGTTGCATGACACTCAGGTGGTCAGGAAGTGGAGCTGTTATGGGTTGGGATGCAGTCACTATGTGGGGTGTTTTTCATTGCATTGACCTGAGGAGAGCAGGGGAGGCAGAATAGGTGCAGGGGAGGCATGGTGATGGGTGACTGGTGTATAATTGCTTGCAGTTGCATGGCACTCAGGGGGATGGGAAGTGGAGGTGTTGTGGGTGGGGATGCTGTCACTGTGTGGGGTATTTTTCATTGAGTTGGACTCCGGTGAGCAGGTCCAGCTGCATGGGTGCGGGAGAGACATGGTGAGCAGAGGCTGGTGAGTCATTGCTTGTAGTTGTTGAATGGCACTCAGGGGGGCACAGGGTGCAGTGTCATTGGGTGCACGGATCTGTTAGCTGATATAGCCTTGTTATTTCATTTCTTCTGAGGTATTTTACTAGGGGAGATGGTTGCTACTATGCAAGGACACAGGGATGTGGGATGCCTCCACCTAACACCTCACAGTGTAGGCTGGTTTGGATGCCTACGGAGGGGAGCATGGATACATGACTGGGTACAGCTGGAGCAGGCTTGCATGGGGAAAGTTGTAAGGTGGGCATTTTTCTTGAACTGAACTTGCAATTTCCTCAGCCAGTATGACTATTTAAATGTAGATGCATTTTGTGAACTAAATTGTTGTTAGGGAATGGGTTGTCCACTCCATTAGTATATGATTGTGAGACACACCTAGGGTGGCCAAGGCAGTCCTCACAAGTGTTAATTACTGCTTACATTATATGCTGTGCCTTCCTACTTGTGTTTTATTGAGCATTGTTGGGGGTCTGTGTGCACAATTGTTGGTGGTGAGCATGTGACAGTGTTAAGGGATTTTATTGATTGTGTTGTGTGATTTTGTGTGAGCAACATGTATACTGTTGTTTGCACTTGCTATGACTGTGTCAGTGGATGGTGCAGTTGATTTAATGGCTAAGGATATACACAGTTTGCCACTCCCAGTCACACATTCTCAGGGTGTTGTTATGGACAAGGTGGATTGGCCCTGATTCATCATTTAAGTGCACCAGGGATATGGCTTCACTGTGTGTGCTACCCAGGGGCTGGTATTCATGTGAAGTAGGTTTGCACAAGCTGATTGTGTGCATCCTCTCCCTGTGCTCTTTGGCTGGCCAATGCCATGGGTGGTGCCTGTGGCAGAAGGCGATGTCCCTCCTGCTTCTCTACAGGTATGCCACGCCATATGGCAACATTGTGCAGGACACAAGATGCCATGATGATGTCGCATACTATTGGGGGGGCATATAGCAATACACCACCAGAGTGGTCAAGGCAGCAGAAACGTGACTTGAGCACCTCGAATGTGCGCTCCACTATGCCCCTTGTGGCTATGTGTGCTGTGCTGTACCTTAACTTGGCTAGTGTGGCAGGATTCCGGAATGGTGTAATCAGGAATGGTGAGAGCGGGTCAACACTGTCCTCTGCAATTGTGTAAATGGTGGTTGTTAGAATTTTTTATCATTGTCTGTTATTCAGTGTGTCACGTGACTGCATGCATGTGCATGACAGTTGATACTTACTAATGAACCAGGTGTTGCCAAACATTCCCGAGGCCATGTCCTGGTATAGTGGTGACTGGCAGTAAATGAAGCTGCCATGTGTGCTTCCAGGGAAATTTGCATTCACATGCATTATGACTCCCTTTGTGTAGAAGATGACCTGGACATTGATTGAATGCCAATGATTCCAGTTTTGGTAAATGTGCTCAGTCACTCAGCGGGGCTGTACAACATGCGTGCAATCAAAGGCTCCCAGTACCCATGGAAAGTGTGCCATTACTCCTGGCACACTCTCTGCCTTGCATGTGGTGTGCGTGGCACATATATGTGCCTACTCGCACTTGATGTGATACAGAGCAATACCTGGGTTAGACACTGGGGTTGCTTACACAGCATGATGCCCCTGACAATGGCAGAGGTGTGCTGGAAAGAGTCTGTGGCTAGGAAATGTAGAGCTGTCAGCACCTTCTCCAGAGGTGGAAAGGCATGGGAGCAGATGGTGGCTGATGCAAGTTCTTCCTCCCACTCCCTCACCAGGTCTAGAATGACATGGGGACTTCATCTGTACCTTGCATACATCTCTTCACCTGGTATCCTAAAGATCATTGTATGTCGGTGGAAAATCATGTCTCTCACAATCCTCTGCCTCCACATTTCATGTACATGTACGATTGCTGCCACTATAGCTGGATTCATCCTGGTAGAACAACGTTTGAAAGGTGTGCATTGCGTCCTTTATATATGTTTCCTTTGTGCATTGAACATTGTGTCTCATATCATGTGGCAGTAAGATCACAAGGATGTCGTGTGCCTTTTCGAGACGTGAAGGTGCACTTTGTAATCTATGAATTCGGTAAGGTTTGCACTTTAGAGGGGGTGTAATTTCTTTCTGTGGTGTGTCCCTCAACATGCCCACGTTATTTCTCGTTCTCCCTCATTTTACAGTGGAAATGGGGAATATGTGTGTTCCGCCCTTTTTTTTTTTTTTTTATTTGGGCAGTACCCTCACACACTTTACGTGGTAGGTTACGCAAATCAATCTGCACCATGCAAAGTCGGGACAGACACACACAAAGTCACGCAAAGTCCGATCCATGAATCAGGGAAGGGAGTTTTGAGCACTGCAAAATGCATTTTGTAGTATCAAAGTCACTTTGCAGCACTCAAAACATTCTCAAACTCATTACGATCCAGGAGGTAAGGGGTTAACGGCACCGTAAAAGGTGTCGGCGCCGTTAAACCCTTACCGCCTAATTACGAGGTCCCTTTGCGGGTCCCGACCTTAACGGCTGGTTTTACCAGCCGTTAAGGAAGGAACCCGCAAAGGGACTTTTCAGGTAATTACGGTACCACAATTTGCAGTACCGTAATTACTGCCTTCCCCATTCCCATTGAGCCCTATGGGGGCAAAAATGGGAATGGGGAAGTGCCAATGGTGAATGGGGAATTAGCGCCCCGCCAACCTTGGAATGGGGCAGTAATTCCGCCATTCACCATGGCGGAGTTGGTAATTTACCGGCATCAACCATGGCCCTAATAGCGCCATGGTTAACGCCAGGGTCGTAATGAGGCCCACTATGTATTAGACCCTAAGTCTAGAAAAGAACCTGTGGAGATGTATACTGCTATGTCATGGACAGCCATATCAGAATATGACAGCCAAGGCAAAAACTGTGTGTTTAGCTCTGGGAAACTGTGTGACTATGTAAATGGATTCCTGCAAACTCAGTTATGTGGATAAGAGGGCCTGTTTTACAAATAGATTATAGGCACATAAAGAACACTCCCATGTGGTCACTCCGCAAAGTGGTTTATAAGCTACCGTGGAGGAAGGATGCGAGCAACCTTGGCCCAAGAAACACTTTCCCTGAGGAGTACACAGCTGTGAGGCTGCAAATAAGTGCAGAGCTGAAACAGGAATGGAAATGCTGACTGACCCTGTTTATGAAACAACAGCATGCGCATCTGCAGAGACTGGAATGGAATGCAGACTACTGTTCTGTAGTTCAACCATTAAGAAACCAGTCAAAGTGCTTGCGGATTACTGAAAACCAGCTGTCAGTCATGTCACAATTACCAGTAGTTGCTTAATTACCCACTCCACTATCTAAAGGCGCTGTGAAGGAAGACGGGTATTGGAATTGAAATCCAGCGGCAGAATGAGCTGATGAAGTGGGAAGCAGGATAATAGAGGAGAGGTGGTGGAAGTGAAGGGGAAGAGGAGGAGAGAAGGCCGGATGACAAACCAGTGGCGCATGCAGTTGAGAAGATGAAGTGAGAAGATATGGTAAATCTACATTGGAGGAGGTGGCAAGAGAGAAGACGGAAAATGTGAAAGCAGAAGAGGGAGAAGGTCAAATAAGAGGGGGTGAGGAGACAGTGATGGGCAAACCATAAACTCCAGAGGAAGAAATGCAACAATCTAAGCAGTAAGTCAATGAAACAGAACATGTTTTACTTAATTTTATGACATTATAGAAAGCAATTCCGAATATGGTAACATATTTACCAGAAATGTATCACAACATAGTTTGGATTTTCCAGGAGCAAAAACTACACATTGATGTCAATAAAGGCATCATGACATTGCCAGAGCTCTCAATTCACAAGTATTTTCAGCATAGTTTAGACCCTCTCAGTTCTTCATCTTGGCCCAACTACTTCAAAGTGTGAGCAACACAGGAACACTGACATTGTAGAAGAATGCCATACTTAGGAGATAACACAATGTAGAAAATGATTGACAATGGTTATCTCGTCCCCGCCCCTTGCCATGTGCCCACTAAGGTAAGAGCGAAGGTGAGATTCATGCTTAAAAAAAGAAATTAAATGGCCGTTGATTGCCTTCCCTTGCTCTATTAGATGAGATAAAACAGATTGCTAGCATTTTGACATTTCCGTTTTCTAATACAATTAAAAAACATTAAAAAAACACCAGCCTGGATTCCGAGCATCCAGAGGCACAGAAACTGCTCTTTTGAACAACCGTGAAGAACTGCTCGCATCTCTTGACTCCAATTCCCCAGCTGTGCTCATCCTTCTAGATCTCTCTTTAGCATTAGGCACAGTGAATCATTCCATCCTCATAAAAAGGCTCAATGACATCCTTGGCATCTCTGAGCGTGCACTGGTCTGGCTTACCTCCTTCCTAGCATTCCTCCAAAACCATGCTTGGCCCTTCTCCTCTCCTTCATCCTCTGCTACCTTTGGTGTCCCCTAGGGCTCTATTATTTTGCCCTGGCTCAACGTACACCTTTCTCTAGTGGCACGACTGATTTCCTCCTTCTCTCCCAACTTCTAGTGCTATGCTGATGATATACAACATTTCTTCAAACTTCCCACTGATGCCCATGTACCCTCATTCATCCCTGACTGCCTCTCAGGCCTCCCTATTGCATCCCCTGCACCTTACCTCTTCCCTGCACTTGGTCTTCCTCCATGGCCCCGTTGCTTCTCCACTGTAGCTAGGAATCTAAGAGTCATCTTCGACTCCTCCCTTTCCTTCATTCCTCATATTCAGGACATTGTCAAGAAGTCCCACTTTCTGCTTTTCCTTCCTTCACATTCCCCCAGAGACTCATTGTCACCCGTGCTCTGGTTCTCTCCAGGCTCGACTACAGCAATAGCCTCCTCCTTAATCTTCCTTCCTTCACCCTGCCACCCCTCCAGCTTACCCAAAATAGGGCAGCGAGAATTATCCTTGGCCTCAAGCCCAGGCACCACATCCCTCCTGCCCTACTATGCCTTTACTAGCTCCCGGTCACAGCACGGATTAAATTCAAATCCATCTGCATCATAAACAAGGCTATCTGGGGCCAGGGACCACTCTATCTTCAACACCTCCTGACCAAATACTATCCTTCCAGACTCCTTAATTCCTCCGGCAGCAACTCCCTGCATGTTAAGCGCTTTGCCAAACAGAGAGCTGGTGGGAGATCACTTTGCTTCGCTAGCGCCCTCCTATGGAACATCCTCCCTCTCCCGCTGCGTCTTGAGCGTCTTGCTCCTTAAGTTTCAAAAAAGCCTCAAGACCGTTCTGTTAACCTCATCCTTCTCCTTCTCTCTTCCCTGCTAATCTTACAGCAGAGTGACTGATGTGCAGGGCCCAGCCGCTTTCTTTCTCTATACTGCACTTACTTGGCTCACCCATTCATTGATGATTTCACTTACGTTCCTCTCCTCTCAGCACCTACCTGAGCACTTCTCTATGAGCACGAAGCACCTTACCCCTCCCCCAACCCCTCTGCACTTGCACGTTCTGAGCACTCACAAGGCATAGTAGGTTTGTCTCCCCTGCCCTCTATTCTCAATAATTGTTTGTACTATTAATGCAATGTATTTATCCTTGCTGTAATTCATTGTTTACCTTCCCCTGTACCAAACCTGTTTGCCCTGAGGGCGCTTTGAAACAGTTTTGCTAATTGTATAAGCACCTAATAAGTGACCAATAAACACATTTAAGGTTGTGTCCCAGATTATTTTTAAGCCTGAACATTCTCCAAAGGCATTAACATATACCCATCAGACCCCATGATTTGTATACCCAGAGGTCTTTCAGTAGATTCAAGACACAGGTTCTGCAGGCATCAGCCTGCCAAGTCTATAGAAAGGGGAACACTATTCACACACTGTGGCTAAAAACATTTCCAAAAATATCAGACTTGAACTCAGGGTCAGTTATTTGCCCTTTAGAATATTGATATTCATGTACACATCTGTAGAGAACGGGACACTTTAAACAAATGTTGAGATAAACAGTTCTGGAAAGAAGGAGTGGTAGCTAAGAGAACTATCTGCACATGTTCATGGAATGTAGATGTATGGAAACATGAGGAGAGAGTGTAAGCAGTTAGACAAATATTCTCACAAACACAACATAGGAGGAACCTATTCTGTTATTGTTGAACAATTTTAGAAATGGTCTGTGTTTTGGTGACAAAGCTATACTTACAGAAATAGTGCATCAGATTGGCACAATATTTGAACTTTGTTTGCTTTCCTCTGATTTAAACTAAATGTGGGTGTTCCCAATAGAATTTCCAGGCCTAAAGTGTCTATTCGTATCTATTGCGTATTGTGTGAAATGTCCCAACCAAAGGTTGCACTCTTACAATTTGATATGTAGATGATAACACACACGCTAAATGTCTTTTTACTGGTAAGACCAAATACTCTCCGGTAAAGGGGAGGGTATAACATTACAATGGTGAACAACCTGTGTAGCATTCTGGTACATTTTAGAATGGCACCAGGATGTGAGAACTGATGGGGAAAATGAGATCAGTTGGAGAGGAGGGACAGATGAACACTGGTGCTATTGATATTACCTTACAAAGAAGACAGAAGGAATACAATGCAACTTTCCTCAGTGCATGAAGCACTGTCAGCATTACATTGTCGACAAGCTCATCTGGCGTTGACAAGCCTCGTCAGAACACACTTGAAGAAGGGAATCACATGGCAAAATGTTTGCTTGCCCCCTGCACGATGTCTTAGCCCATTGCAATCAAAGGGTGCGAGCATATAGGAACAGGTGCCAAAAGGTCTGCGAAGGACACATGGGACAACCACCATTGTGAAGGTAACAACAAGGCAGATCTGTATTATCAGAGGAAATGACCCATCAACTGTGTAAAATGCACATAGTCCATATCTAGATGCCTCGTCAAATAGCAATGGTACACACATGAAAACAGTGCGTAGAAGGAGAGCAATGAATCCCGAGGAGCTGCACACATGAAAAAAAGAAGCATTAGCAGCACTGGACATACACACTGATGTCAAGACAAACAATACAGGGATTCCTGGAAAAAAATCACAAAGAGGAAAGCGAAAGAGGAAAACGAGGCCTTCAAACAGATAATAGTAGGTTAAACCACATTCGGTCATTCAATTGAGTGAGAAGCGCAAACAGGCTCCATCATGCAGAGCATTTCACTAACACATTTCTTCTTGCCTCGCCCTGGAGATCTGCCTGTATCGTGGAAAAGGAGGAGGGAGGCACTGTGCCATTGCGAGAAAAATTTCACATTGCATTCACTTATTCATTGAGAGCATGCGGTCAGGATCGATTTGCAAACTTATCACCATTAAGTCATGCTAAATCTTATGGACTCAAAAAATACAAAAAAATGTGTTAAAATGTTGGACAAGCATTATGAGAAAAGGGTGAGTGTGACCCTCGAATTATATCATTTCAGAAAGAGAGAACAAGAGGAAAGGGAATCAGTTGAACAGTACATAACAGCTTTGTGAGGTTAGCAGGGTCTTGTGAATTTGATTAAAATCTAAATGAGTGACACAAGTAAGAGTTTATTTTTCAGTGTAGGGAGAGCAGGGTGATGGAGGTTTCATGGCCTAAAGGGAACTACTGCAAGAAGTGTTGAAGGTAGGCAAGGATGTTGGAAACACCAACCTGTGCCTCAAAGAATTAAAATGTAAAGCGAATGGATTGCAAGATGAAAGAAGTGCACATTTCCTCAGATGTGTAGGCTATACAAAGCAGGATGGTGGACATAAACAACACTACAGTTCAGGACAAGAATTAATGCACTGGGGAAGACTGAAGAAGATAAAAGAAGATGCAACTTTACATTTTACCTATCAAACATTGACTCCTGCTGGGCAAAGAAAGCAGTATGCAGGAAGTGTAACAGAAGAGGGGACTTCACCAAATGTTGCTGAAGTGCATCTGTTGTATAATATGCCAATGCAAGACCAAGAGAAAGCAGAGTAACAAGCATGTCACCATAAGAATCAATGTTTGCCATAGAGGATGGGGATACAGACATAGAAAGCCCTACGGCACCAATCAGTGTAGAAAGCATAGCCACACATATGGTAGAGAACCCAGGTGCAGAATACACGCTCCTACCAAAGAAAATGTATTCCTCAATGTTCAGACGTGACATACCATTCATAGAAGTACACATCCAACCTGTGGCGTATGGGGTAACTGAACCGAAGTAATAGAATGGTTCTAGGTGGAACAGAGGTTCAAAGACTGCAGTTAAAAAGGAACATTCTATTTGGCACTGAAAGGGAAGGCTCCATTGCTGAGGTGGCAATTAAAGAATCCTGGTAATAAGATTAGATCCCAAAGCAGTGGAGTCCATATTTGCCCGTTAGAGTGGGAATAAACTAGATCAATGTCCAAGTTTCCTACAAACATTAAGGATATTCAGAGAAGTTTGGACAACCACGAGCAAGGATACGTCCATAATCTACATAGAATAAATCCAATATGTGGGTCACATAGTTGGGATGAATTGCCATCTGGAAAGGATGTGAAAGTCCTGTTTTTCTTTTAATTATTTGTATTAAATAATACAAATGTGTTGGTAATTCCCTCTCTGAAAAGGACTTCTGCTAATCAGATTCCACGTTCATAAACTCCATGCCATAAACATAGTGTGTACTTGTGCCTTGCTGATCAGTAGCCTGATTTGCAGTGCCTGTGTACCAGAGGCCAGCTGCAGCTGCAGTGATACCCAAGTCTCGGCAGAGTAGGGGCTGCATTTAAAATATGCACCCCTGTTCCAAAAATGGCATAACCCTGAAGATGTTGTCCTTTTGACACATAAAACTGTAAATATAAGCCATACAAGAGTATGGTGGCTAGCAGATTTCAGAGTTATCCCAGCCATATTAAGTTGGTTTTGCACATGTGTCAACCCTGGGCCCAGTTCAACTGTGGAAGGATTATGTGTATTCTTCCCAGACAATGCCCACCCCTTTCCACTGACAAGATTAGCCTTGCAGCGGTGCTTCTGTTTGATCCTTTTTAAAGTGCTGGTAACACGCTTTCACCAAGGACAGCCACCCCACAGAACACTGGCATGGGAAGAGAAACCAAGAAGCATACACATTCTCATAGAGACAGGCCTCAAACCAGCTAGCTGCATTTCTAAAGGCTTTTGATTCTATTGAGCGGGGAGGGGTAGAGTTAGGGTGAGACAGAGATGGGTCTGCACAGCTTTTGGAGTCTTCTGCCATCTTGATTCTCCCTCCCTCTATTTTTCTTTCCTGTCCCCTCAACTTGCTCTGGAGAAAAGTACTTTGACTGTGACATCATACAGGGAAAGTCCACATATTTCAGGAGCAGGGATTGGACCCCTAAATCAGGCTAGCTTTAGTCCAATCACCTGGGGACTTTTGCCATTAAAGGAAGGGGTATACCACCACTTATTTTAATCATCTGGTATTATCTTGAACCATCCTGAAGATTATGTTGGACCCTACTGCGAGACCAGTCTTTTCTACAGTCCTCCAGTTGTCAGGCGGAGTCAGGTGTTCCAAGACAGGGACCAGCTATGTCTCTGTTCCAACACCAAGGACCATTGAGGGTGATCTGTTGATGGACCAGGACCTGCCTTTTTGCCAGCCACAACTGTACCCAGGACCACACCCTGCAGTTGTAAGCCTTTGTTTGGGAGCCTGAGAACAAGGACCCATCTTGTCCCTGAGTCCCTGGGGTGGCAAACTAAGAAGTGACCTGCTGGTGGAGCAAGACAGCATCTACCCCCCTGGTACTCTTGCAGGGCAGAAGTCAATTTGCCACATTGGTGTAGCAGTGGGATAAGATTTATTGGCGCAAAAGCAGAAAACTGCTGTGGCGTAGAGGAGCAGAAACAGTGGGACTGTGTGATCCTATGCACATTGGAGATAAAGCATCAAAGGGAAGAATTAAGTATTCGATGCAGAATGTAATACCTCTAGTGGTGGCACCCAAGAGAAGCCTAGGCGCCACATACTCAAGGAGGTAATCCCTCATTATGAGATGGGGAAGGACATCATTGATTGGTTTCAGGGTCTGGAGCTAACCTTCCACATGCAGGATGTAGAACAAGAGTTGTGGGGTGAAGTCCTTATGAGCCATCTACCGACAGCTAGTACTGATGTTATTATTCAGTTGGCTCCTGAGGAGAGGCCCATATATAAGAACATGAATGACGCCATGCTCAGGAAGTTCTGCAAGAGCCCTGAGCAGTATCTCAGGAGTTTTAGAAGCCTCACTAAGAAAGGAGGACAAAGCTTTGAGGTTTTTCCGCATCAATATTTAAAATATCTGAATGGATGGGTTACAGGTAACAGAGTTGAAACATTCCAGAGCATTTTCAATGTGATTGCATGTAAGCATATCCTTGAAAAATGTGAGATGGAGTTGCACCAGCATTTCAGCATTTAGTGGACAAGAATATCACAAACCTTAGTGTGCTTTCCAGGACTGCTGACAGGTATGTGCGTACTCGAGTCCAGGAAAAGGTTCAGGCTAATTCATCTAATCAGATAATAAGGTAAATTATAACACAAACAAGGAGGGAAAGGACAGAGTTTCTGACACTTTCTCAAATAAAGACACCCAAAAACACAAAGAGAAATCACAGTCCCATGGTTTGTCAGCCCCCAGAGAAAAGAAGAGTAAGGAGCTAAGGGCCCCTTTAGCACTGAGGCACGTGCACTCTTCACACCCAGAGGTTGTTTTCTGTGTGGGGATATGACACAAAGAAAGGGAGATACCACTTGCAAGGGTAAAAATAAGCAATCAATGGTAACTGTTGCACTACTGGAAGAGGAGGCCATAGTTAATGTGGGCAATCTAGGAGATGACATCCCACTATTCCAGGGAGTGGCCAATAATTCCTTCATTCTGAGTGGGAATGGTACCGGGTCCTTTTATAGGGGTCTAGTTATCACCAATACTCAGATATTTCTAGACAATGGGCCTCATCACAAGTTGGGTGGTAGCCCTGGTGCTATTAGCGCTGGGGCTATTAGAGCTACCGCCAAACCGCCCGACACTAATAGCGCCGGATCACGGGTTTGGTGGAATGGTTGGTTCACATTCCCATTGAGCCCATTCGGAATTCCTTATTCCCCATTGGGCCCAATGGGATTTTGCATGCTATTACCACCAGCAGATTTCCCGCCGGCGGTAATATCACTGAAAATTGGCAAATTTGCAGCATATTTGCCACCAGCTCAGAGCTGGGGGGAAATCAGCCAAGGCCATGATCTGGCAGACCGCCGCTTTTAAGAGTTACCGCTAAACTCGTGATGAGGCCCAATGTGTCCATAAATATGGAAATGTCTCCTGCTTTGCGTGATACTGCTGCTAGTATCACAGCTGCCAGGCTACAAGGCTACAATGGGTGAAGGAAGGGCAGTACATTCCAACACCAAAACAACTAGTAAGAGTCTTTGATGGTCTGGCTTGCTGTCTGTTAGAAATGGGACAGCTTAGTTGGAGGTGTAATACCTCTCTGCACCGTGTGGCAGTTAAGAACTCCATTCCAGTAGTGAGTTTGTTAGGAAATTATTTCCCTGACTCAGAAATAAAAGAGGCAGTACTTAAAGCACATGCTCGAATAGCAGCAAAGAAGGAAATGCTTGAAGGCGAAGGAGTTAGGGAGAATTCTCAATGTGTGCTAAATTCCCTTACCTTTTCAGACCCCCAGCAACTTTGCTGGATTTCTAAGATTTGATTTGTTTACCTGGAAAGAGTGTGAGCCTTTTTTCCCACTCTTTCATGTATTTTGATGTGTGTTTTACTTTTGTGTTCTTTGGTTATGGTGTTTTAAACAAACTCCATGGCATCATCTTTTTCTGTGTGTCACACAGAACTTTCAGTGCAGTGGTACAGGGGTGTCTTTTAGACTCCCCAAGGTTTAAATACCTTCCCTGGGACTGACTTCTGTCTCCCAGGGCATGTAAAGTTAAATTGACTTGACTAGTCTCTTTACATTTATTGACCCAGCACACACTATCTTACTATAGAGTGCTGGAGGGGTTGCCTAGCTCCCCCTCAATCAAAACACTCATGTAACAGTAAAATGTTACACTTTCCTACTTTAAATGGCTGGTGGCAGTGGTTTAGATCAAACTACCATGATTTTTCCCTACCGCTAACAATGGTAGCTAAAAATCGGGTCAACCATGTTTTTCAATATGGCGCCCAAGACCTATCTGTAAAAACTGACTCCGGTCATCTTTTTTCGCCATTTCTTTTAGGAAAGGTCCTTCTTGTGTTTGTCATTGCACGCCAAATCAGGTTTGGTCCCTTTGTTCATTGGCCTTTGGCGGGCTTCAGTGCTGAAGCCCTCCTCTGGCGCCTGAGTGTCTGGGGTGGACAGGATGTGAGGGCGGTGCCCGAAACGCCCTGTGCCTAGTCTCCAAGGAGACCTGAATGCACTCTGCCATGATTGGCCGGCTGGCTGACCGGCAAGGACAGGCACCGTGCTGTGTGAGTGACAGCCAGGCTAGAATGAATGGGGGAAAACTGTTTAAAATCAGGTCTCTGGGGCTTGGAAAGCAGAGTCGAGCACTGGAACGAAAGAACCGAAGAGGAGAGGAAGGAAGAGGACTGCTGCAACTCCTGGACAACCGGTGAAGCCCTGCTGCAGGTCCGAATTGCCTGAAACTCAGACGACAGAGAAGCCCTTCAAGGTTAACCTCTTCCCTTTAGTTTGGTGGGAACAACCAACTCACAAACCACCTGGACACCGTCCCATGGTGGTCGAATTTTCATCAGAGTGCTGTTGAAAACCGGATAGCCAGCGGGAAGGAAACCAACTTGTGGACTTTAAGGCACTCACACCTTAAACCGACATCTTGCTACAGCTTTTGGCCTCGCCCCTGGGCAGTGCAGGAACCTCCCGACATCCTCCTTCTTGTCTCCACGACTGAAGCTCAGGAACAGCGAGATCTGCTCGAACTGCCAGAAACAACAGTCTCAGCTACAGCTTTCTTCATTGACAAGGTACTGTGCAAATGCGGTCCGAAATCTTTTCGGCCATCGAGAAAGTGTGTGAAACTTTCCTCAACTACGAAGGATTGTCCTTCCCTAAACATTCATCAAACTTTTTGCCTAGCCAAATCCTTTAAAAATCTGTAGCAAAGACTTAACCGTTACTTACCAGAACTTTGCTATCCTATACAAAAGACTCTGAACCATTGACTTTGGCCCAGGCCTATTGAGAAGAATTGCTGGTTGTATTTAACTGAAACCCTTTGCCCTGCCTATGAATGTATTTGGCTGTCTATTCTTATAACCTTGTCTTTTCCCTCCTTTATTAAGTATCTGAAGTGCCATTTTGCTCCCACTTCATTTTGGAGCTAAGCTTGTTCATTTACTTACCGGTTGGATTTTTGTGGTGTATTAGTGTGTGATATTGAGCTGCTTATGCTAGAGTAATATTTTATAAATCATTGAGTAAATAAATTTATATTCTTTTACCAAAAAAACTTGAGTAAGTGTTTACTTGAATCACTTTATTGGTTGGTCCTTTGTGTAACTTGTTCTACTGCTCACTTAAACTCTTGAGATAATTCTGGCTGCTCAGCCATTGCTACCACTTTACTGTGTAGTACAGGCTTGTATCAAAGGTCAAATTGTGCTTACACTTGCAGTACTAATTGCCTGTAGTGTTCCCCAAGGGCACTACAGGTGATTCTGCCTAACAGAAGGTCCTGAGTCTTCCTCAGCTGGAGATTGTGAGAGACTAGTCTCACCGGTTGCTCCCAGTCCAGGCCTGAAGTCTCCTGAGGGTCAGAATCTTGCTCAACTCACTGAACTCACTATGGATTTAGCACAGGTGCCAGTGATCTCAGGGTAGCCTATGGGTGTAGAGGAGATATTTGAGATGGCAGACAGGGAAGCTGCCAGAGCTGGATGAGCTGGCTTCAGCTGGAGGCCCAGGTCAGGCTGACCTTTGCCAGGGAACAGGCACAGAGCGAAGTCCTTGGCCTATTCCGAAACAAGGAACCAGTGAAAAGCGTAAGCCCTGACCACTTCACAGACAAGAACCCACAAATTCTGGGGCAGGGCACAGACAGGATTTAGTTGTTCACCCGGTCCTGGTTGTTTCCTAACAGACTTGGTTCCTGACAAATCTGTTGGCCACTTAGATGTGGCTGGGACATCTGACAGCTTGTCAGGTCATTTCTGTAATTCCTGTGTGGTTTCACAGATAAGAACTGTGCCCTAAGTCTAGTCATGGCTAACTTCACCCCTTCAAATCCACTACCTGTGGTTGGGTGGTTGTGTGAGAAGAAGAATTACTTCTCTCAAGTGGGATACCCACAAGATGGATTAACTTACAGGTGCCCCGATGTCATCTCTGTGGCAGTGCAGACACCACAGAAACCTCAGCAAGCCTCTTTCTGCCAAACCACTTTCCAGCACTGGAAAGCTGGCTTAAGCAGGGCCCCAAATTTAGAACTCACAGACTATGTGCGGGGAAATAAAAGCCAAAGAGTCACCTCTAAAACTGGAATTTGAGTGGATTCAATGCAGCTGAGTCTACATGCCACTGAATAGACCATTACCTGTATTCACAGGTGGCTGATGGGATTAGAGAAAAACTGGGCCTCTTTTAGAAGAATCCACATTTTGGGCAATGGTACATCTGGCATTTAGTTATATTCTTACCTTGAGGAAGTGTCTGGCTCATAGAAGTATGCGTCTCAACCTTTGTGGATAGGGCGTGGGATGAATTGCTATCTGGCAAGGCTCTGAAAGCCCTGTTTTTTAAATTGTGTTATTGTTTTATTAAATAATAACATGATTTGGGTAATTCCATCACTGAAAGGGAAATCTTCTAATCAGATTCCCCTTTCATAAGCTCCATGAAATAGCATAGTGCATACTTGTGCCTTCCTGCATCAGTATCCTGATTTGCAGCACCTGCTCTGTGTAGGCAATGGAAAGGCACTTGCCAGGTAAAGCCATAGTTGTATTAGCTACCCATTGTTGGTAGCAGGTGGAAAATGGTGCGAGTACCAGGGCATCTAATAGTGGTACCTGGCAAAATCTTAAAACTTATGCACAAGCCAAAAATGTTGGCTTTGCCAATGATTGATTTAAACAGGACTTCATTGAAGGATATGCAGAGTACTTATACAGTGAGTGGCTCAAGGCAGGCCTGGTAAGACACATATCACACCAGTAGCATGTTCACAACTCCAATTAAGTCATTGGGGCTCATTACAAGTGTCTCAGTAATTCTAGCGGTAAGTCTATCAGAATATTGGCAAACTGTATTACCGTTACCGGCACTCAATCCAGTGGAATGTCCACTGGATTACGAGTGGTTGTAGCTCGTATAAATCCCCATTTCATTACACTCTATGGAGGATTTTGGCGGTACTACATGCGCTGGTATTACAGGCACCATACCAGCGAGTATTGCCTGCTCTAGATTTTAGCCACATCACCAGCAACCTTGTAGTTTATCCGTTAATATTGGCACATTATTACAGCACCAGCCAACTTGTTATGAGCCACATTAATTCTCAGATGACTGCTTTGAACAAAAAGCGATATCTCAGTGGTTAAAATGACTGCTTCTGAGATCTGTAGAAGCCTGCCAGTTAATGTGATTTGCTCTGCCTTTTATTCCAAGTCAATCAAATATGCATAATGATTGTGGGTAATAAGAATATCTCAAATGTAAATTACAAACTAGCCTTCTAAGGTTCAGGATGTATTTATTTACACAAACAGATTATTGTGAACACCTGTACAATACGGGTTCACAGTAAAGTGTGCATAGGAATCCACTTTCAATCCTCTTTTTTCTCTCCCCTTCGCCCCACTTATTGAACATTAGAAAAATGAATATCGAGAGCTGAAGTTAAACAGAAAATACAGAACACAGATAGATAGGGCTGAAATGACTGTCGAGGCTCTGATGGGATTCTCTGCTGACATCTGATGTGGAGTAGCAGTGTGCAAAGTGTATAAGGTTTGTGACTTTGCTGCTGTGAAATGTAGAGTAGCAGCTGTATACATCTGCAGGAGATCCCAACCCCCTCATTCCCCTGTATTGGAGACGTGAGGCCGTGCTGTGTTTGATACCAGCCGTTGTGCCAATACCGAGGAGGAACTCCCTGAAAGAATATGAGAAAGAGCAAAGAAGAGGAGCTAGTGACATCATACAAAGTGTGCACGACATCCTGAGATACTGGCTGAAGATGGTGTATGGATTCTAGAGAGCTAATGATGAAGTAAGGATTGAGTGAACTCAAATGTAAAAGAAGATTACACATGCATGAAGTGCTGCAGAAACCAACCGTTCAATAAATGTACAGACGCTGAAATGCAAATTAGAGTAAGTCATCATAGAAGCTAGTGATGAGTAGTGAACAGAATGCAGGCAAAGCCGCCATTATACAGAAACTGGACACTGGTATCATGAAGTAGCCATAATGGTAAGCCATAACCCATGAAGCGGGAATGGAAAAAAACTGTGTTGCAGCAAGAATAATAGGCTTATGGAGCTGCATGGCAAGGCTGCCTGGCCTAAAGTCAAGATTCTAGAAAGCAAGGTCAGCTGTCTCCTCTGAAGAAGGACAAGTGTGCAGTGGATAAACCTTCTCATGTTAAGGTTCAAGAAAGAACACAAAGGATGCCAATCTTTAATTTTTTTGAACATTTAAAGGCTGCAGAATGGACCAAATTGTGGTCTCCTGTCACGTGAGCCAAAGATGGAAATAGAGTTTGAACTTGGAGTTCCAGACACGATAGCGAGTGCCCTCACTCCCCTGCATTCTTAAAGACAAGGATATTCTGCAAGGCCAAGTAGAAAGACAATTTCATGGCAGAAGGCCTGGGTGATGAGAGATGCTGGGCTAATTAGGTGGTGAGGTAGCTTCATATCCTATCTCCCTGCAACTGGGTCTGTGCTTACGCGCTGATAAATTAACCGAATGTTCCAGACATGGCACAAGCGTGCCAACCACTTGTATTAGTCCATATAACGAAGGACCTTATAGTTTGAAGACCAATGAGTAACGGTGTATCTATTATTTCTGAAATTACATGTTTTTAGAGGTAGGCATAAATTGTCCACCTGCTAATGGGCAGCCAATAACAAACCTATCTACTATAGAAATGTATACTTAGGTGTTTCCCTTAACCAATTCTGACCCTTGATAGGTTTTTCACTATTGCCACATAATATGACATCACTCTGACGCATTATTTAGTATAGGAACCATATTTTGTGTGGAGATCATTGAGAGACTGAGCGTACATCCGTTGATGTTCGGTACAACCTCCTGTTTTAGATAATGGTTAATAAAACAGTACTTTGCCATCTTCCAGAGTTGGTTCGGTTATTTGGACTCTGGTGTAATCCCATCCATTTCATGTGCATGTTCCTAAACGCCATAATCTCTGAAATATTGCACAATGCACTTCATTTAGGCAGTGACATTTCTCACCACATCTGTTTACACCTAAAAATCATTACATACACATTGAAGTAGTTCTCAACAATGCAGTTTTGCTGAAGAATTAATAAACATCACTCCATTTGCAAAGAGGAACACAACAACACACATTTAGATCCCATTCCAAGTTTGGCGGTGTGGGGAAAAAGTGGGGGTAATTCCATTACCGCCACTTTTCCTGCACTGCCAAATAATATTATATTTACTGCTGGTGAAATTATTGTGTGGTAATTCCACTGATTTTCACAGGCAAAGTGACACCTTCACATCTAGCTTGTTTTTGGAGGTCAATCCTCCTCTTTACCTCCAAAAATCAATGGATTTACCATGCAGTAAAGAGGCTGGCTGTAAATCCTCCAGTAAAACGCATGGGGTCCCATACACAATAATAACCCCCATAGTAAAATGTACACTGATAACACTGCAATGGTAAGCTGGGGTAATAAAGGGCAATGCACCCCTGGCTTAGATGTAGGGGAGTAAGAGAGGGGTGTGCCCTGGAACCCACTCGGTTTTCCCTATACATAATATGATTTGGTTACTGACGCTGAAATTCTGGAAGCTGACACTTTGGTGTTTAGTGGTGACAAGATCATCAAAGTCCTGCTATTTGCAGACAATGGGGTTCTAATCTTTAGGCCCCAATTGATTTCCACAAACAGCTCAAGCTCCTTGCGGATATGCACCCATGATGGTGAAAGGTTTCCTTGGATCCTTGATTGCAGCATATCCTCTGGCATGATTCTTGGCATACCATTCCTCTCTATTTTAACTTCTAGACAATCAAATGTAAAGCAGGCATTTGGAGCATGTGGGGGACCAAAATTGCTCCTCCATAGGGGAGAAAATAGAATGATTGAAGCCTTCTCCCCTTCTCGTCAATAAGCACAGGAGGATTCTGGAGAAGAGAGGACAAGAAGGCTACATGTATAGGAGAAGTCATGGCCATAAAAAGTCCAACACATCTGAACCTTATGCCAAAGGTTCCTGAGCAATAGAGCAATTACTAGTGGGGCTGTTGTCTAACTTGACCAAAGAGGAGACAGCCAGACTAGCCATGAAAACACATTGCCCTGACATAGCTGGGCCTGGGCTCACAGAGTTGACACTTGCATGATATCAAATTGATATAGCTTTCATAATTGTGTACATTTATTAGTCACCACCATACATTACTTAAAATGAGAAATTACCCTAATACCAGACTAATGAAGGCAGACAATTATCATAATTTAGATCAGAGTCGCAGCTTTCATAATTCTACCTTTGTCTGTGGTGACTTAAGGTCACAGCAGACATCAGGGATGCACATGTGACCATTTAACCTGCTCTGGGCCACAGCAGAGCTTGCACTGTTATGTCAGTAGACTGGTTAAATCAATGCATCTGCGGGTACTATTATTTTGGCATCGAGAATCTTGAAAAATGGTCTGATTAACAGACCTACCTTTGAGAAACAGAATTTATTATATGCATTGATGTATTTATTAAACATCAAAAAAGGTAGGGTGTTCACAGCCACGCCAGACGGCATTCTGTCACCGCTATTGTGATGATGTCTTCCAATTATTTGAGAAAAGCCTTCATGGTTTGGGGTGGTTGGTAGATTAGGTGGGAAGGTGGCTGCCTGAATGTGGGTTAGCAAGAAGTGGCAAGTAGCAAAGACTGGACAGTTCCTGGCTATGAGCATGTAGTTGATGAGTGTGGGATAACTGTCACTGTTCCCTTTGCCAGTATTATTTTGGATGGTGTAGCATACCAGATGTATATGGAGTTGATGGGTGAGCCATGTACCAGTGATAAAGAGTGCATATAGAGTTTGAGTGATGATGAAGCCAGTGATGTCTGTTGCATGTAGAAATTTAGAGCGAGCATTGATTATCATGATGTTGCATGGGTGTTTTGTAGGCGAGTGTGGGTGGTGATGAGTGGGATATGGATGAATTTCCGTGGCTTGGTGGTGCATGGAAGCAGTGTGCGGACTGGGTTTTTTCATCTATTGGTGAGCATGAATGTCAGGATTTAAGTAAGAGCGGATTGGTGTAAAAAGGACTGGAGGGACAAAAGGGCTGCGAGCAGGGTAGCCTATCTTTCCCAGATGGAAATTCGGTGATAAGACATATGAGAATCAGGTGATAAAGAGCCTTGTTAAGTATTGGGAATAGCATTATGCAAACAGTAGGTATCATTCCACAATGTCCCTAGAATTTGTGTGTTGGTAGAAACATACCAAAAGGAAAAGCCTGTAAGGGGATTTGGTCGGACCATATATAAGCAGGACTAGCATTAAGAAAATGCTTGGCAACGTTCTACAGTGGACCTCCCCTCTATCCCATTCCAGCCTCCTATGTATTATTTAATTTTATTGGTAGTTCGGGCCACCCCTCTCCCCATCCTTTGGGATTGGAGCTGTGTTGACTTTTGTCTCCATTTGTTTCCCCAGTCTTATGCATGCTCAGGGTTTACTCTTCACTGGTGTGCCCACCTCTGCATCTCTCTAGGCCCACTCTTGTTCAGCAGTGCACCCACTTGGTTTCAACCCGCCTCCTGGCTCTATGTGGTGGATCGCTTCTCACACTTTTCAGAGTTCTTCCGTACTATTTACCTCGGACTCTCTCCAGAATCACTGCATTTCTCTTTATAAGAGGTTTGAATATCAGTAACAATGTGTCTCTGTGTTTGCCCCTGGACTACAAGGGACAGTGATAAGCAGGTAAGTGTCAGCGGTGGACTGCAGCTGAATGCCCTCTACTGGATATATCCTTGGAATAACTTCTCTGTACTAAAGTCTTCTGAATTAATGCAGGCAGTCAATGGGCCTCATTATGAGGAGGGCGGTAAGGGGTTGACTACACCGGTAAAGGTGCCGGAGCCATTAACCCCTTACCGCCCTATTACAAGGTCTGCTCGCGGGACCCACTCAGTCCTCCAGGTTTTACCAGGCGGCCTTAGCGGGTGCCGCAAGAAGCCCACCATGCTAACAACGGGCCTGTTATTAACAGGCCCATTGTTCGCATGCTCCCCATTCAAATTGAGCCCTATGGGGGCTCAAATGGGAATGGGGATGTATCGGGTCCGGGTTCCTTGAATGAGGAAATGCCGGGCCCTCCAATGTTGGAATGGCCGGGTAATTCCTCATTTAAGGAACCCGGACCCGGTACCCGGTAAGGGGGTAGCCATGCCGCTAATAGCCGCTAACTTGTAATGACCCCCCAATGTGTGTTATTTTACTTTTAGTAGGGATCATGTGAAGCGCCTGCTGCTGACTTTCCCTTGTTTTGTCTACCCCTGTCCCTGGGTAATGGAACTCCTGGGTAAATGGCCTTTACACAGGAACTCTAGCATCCAGAAGGAAGCAAGGAGTTGCTGTCTGATGCTACAGAAGTTACTGCCCTGTCTTGACAATAAGAAGCGGTGAGATGTGTGTGAAACCGATGCTGCTGGTCTACCTGTGGCGCATTGAGCATGAGTTTGTGCCCTTACCAAGTCCTAAAGGACCAAGCAGGTATTGCCCTTTTTCTGTGCTTCCATTTGCTTCCAATGCCCGAGTCATAAATGTTCTGGAATCTAAGACAAAAGCAGCAATAAAGGGGAGGGTGGCAGACCAATAATGTGCCAAAGAATTACCAATGACTAGCAGGTGAGCTGGGGCACATCTCCAATGAGCGTGATACACTTGAAACCGCTGGTTAACTTAAAAAATAAACAAATGCTGCAAGGAAGTTTAGCTGGTGAAGAAAGAGTCTGGGCACACACAAAGAGAGAAAACAGATTATCTGTGATTAGCAGGTGGGTGGGTCATAGGAAATGTGATCTTCATCCTCTAGCACCAGCTGACGGAGTGCAAATAAAAGCTGGACAACAGCTTTAGAAGGTAAAAGAGGTATAGGCCAGAACAAAAAGCTTAGCAGTGGTAAACAGGTCAGTGTGGCAAAGGTCAAATTACCTTGAAACACTTATCCAGCTGACCAAGTGAAAAATAAAAAATAAGGCTGGAAAGCAGCTTAAGAAGGGAAAGAAAGGGGTGGGGCAGCCAATTAATAGTGTGCAATGACTGCAATATTGTGTAAACCCTCCTTTACCTACTTCTTATATGGGAGGAGAGTCATCATGGCATTGTAGATTCATAGCCCCCTGTAGTCATTACAACTCTACCAGTCAGTGGGGAACCTAAACAATGCACAATGGACCTGACACAGGGAGCTGAAATGTGTGATTTTCAGAGGGGGCACTGTTGGGTTTCACTGAGGATGTGTTCATTTATGATACACAGACCACTGAAACTTTTGGGATAAATAGGGAGATTACAGGAAGGTGACTCTCCGTGCCAGGTACTCACGTGCATGAACGTCATGGTACATAGACGTTAGAATATCTCGAAAGAATGGGAAGCATGGCATGACTGAGACTGCATTGCCCATTTCAATAATGGTACATGGAGAGGGGAGGGGGAGCGGAGGTGGAATCATTCTAAATTATCTATATCTAAAAATATTCATAATTTCCTGTCACTATGAGTGAAGGAATGACTCTGGGTTATGTATATTATTCTTACAGGCTTTTTTTCATGCCAACTGTATTTTTTCTGTGAGGCACAGTGTACAACGTTGACCCATCTTTTATCAAAGAGACCCGACCGCCTAATTAATTTTTTCTGCCAACTGCAATGCACAGGACTTTGAACCCTGCAATGTTATGTAAGGTGGTCTTGGACAAGGCTACCATAGGGGGAGAAGTGACAGAGGAATATCAAAACGTCTTTGCATTTTGGGCAACCACATTTTGTGGGTCTCCTTAAATCGAATAACATGGGACAATGGAACCTCAGAGACTTGTTATGCACCTCGTTGGGGTTGATTTAAGATGGTCACAGATATGCTAATAGAATGCAGCATAAACTACAACAACAACGACAATCTTTATTTTGGAAAATACATTTCCATAAACAAATCTACTTAAAAAAAATATAGTAAAGCATAAAAACAAATCCATCCATAAACTGTCATACTCCAAACATGATACAATAACTTGATGCAATAAATACTTAAAATACTTAGATACATATTTTAAGAACAGTCCACACTACTGTACAATAATACTTTGTTACTTGTTAGAAAATATCCTGTCGCCTGGCCACTTAGACAGGGGACACTCTTGACTCAATAATCCTTAATAAAACTGGCAAATAATGTTCCAAACCTCAACAGACTGTCTAATCATTCGCTAGCATAAGATAATTGTAACTAGTTGTAAACTAGATTTAAAAAAAATATATATATTTTAAAATATTGTATTACCCCATAGTCCCATTGCTATAGAATTGTCAACCGATCTCCATGGTCTAGTTTGGGTTTGTGAGACTGTAATTATTATCACTAGTAGAATTACCTTAAAGCTATGGCAGAAGGGCAGTAGGCAGCCACAGTCTTAAGGAGTGACCTGGTTATGAGGATTCTTATTAAAGAGGAACTGTCACTGTACCACTGTACCCATTAATTAGTGCCCCTCTGGATGACATTTAGTCTTGCTTATGGGACGGTTTAAAGGCTGGACATTGGTAGCATTATACAGCAGTTCATGACTTCCTTTATGGAGCCACCAGTGATTGATTGTATAGTTGTTGAGGCATGATGAGATGAGACATGTTGTCTCATCATTTATCTATGATTAGGTGGAATGAATTAACCAATTGACACTTTAAAATGAGTATTATTATGATGGTTATATTGCTCACTATTAACTTGTATTAAGTGGCAATTACTACAGCCAGGGAAATTCAAATATTTAAATCTGTTCTCATAATGAACAGGGGAACTGATTATTAATTGCATTTACCATTAAACTCCCACTAGGATGTTTTGTAAAATATATTTGGGAATGGGCTCTGGATACTGCTGTAGTATCAGTTCTAGGTTCTTGTTTCTCAGTTATTTTCTGACTAGATTAAACATGTTACGGTTTTATTTTTTAATAATTTCATTTGATGTTGTTTTTCTTTTTTCCTTATGTTGTTACATAATCACAACAGTGCACCGCATTAATTGTGCCTGTTTTTGGGCACAACGGGTGCAATGGAAACATCTCGGCAGCACTTTTGTAAAATAAGGACATAATCACTGTTTTACTAGAGTGCGGCCGAGAGCACACGCATACATGAGCACTTTCCTTAAATAACAACATTTTCGTTATTTCAGGAAAGTTCTGCCGAGAACAAGATGGCACCCAAAAATACAGCACAAACACAATTTGTGTGCTTCAAAATAACATTCTTTACGCCTGTCCCATTCCATACAGCAGTACTCTGGTAGAAGGAGGGATTGGTTGCCTCCTTCCACCACATTACTACAGCATGGAATGGGACATTTGTCTGTGCTGTATTTGCGCATTTCTGTCCCACCCATCCCACCCCTCCAAACACCAATGTTTGGCCACCCACCTGCACTGCGACTGGCTTCCTGAGGCACTCCTCCACAATACCGGCACCAAAATGGTACTGTATATGTGCACCACTTTAGCGCATATTTAATAGTGGAGGAATGCCACAAAAATGCCTGTTTTATATGGCAGATACCAAATGCAAGGTTGCTAGGTTGGTTTCCCACCCATCCTAGCAACCACCACATATATTCCAAAAGTGGCGCATTCATACCGACTTCGGAAGAACATGCCACCTTCAGAATAGGTCTTAATTACCGAAAAGGTTAACGCTTCTAACATACTTAACACCCACTTGAGATTCGAGCCTTGAGTCGCATGTCAGGCAGGCTAATGCTGCTTTTTATCATTCGATACACTGAATACTATTATAGTGTTAACCCCCCATTCCAACGGCTGGAAATGGGGGAAATGCCACAGCAGACAAGTTATCAGCCAGAACGAAGTGAGGGCTTATAATGAGGGAACCAGGCGGTTACCCCTGTTCCAGCCCTTGGAATGTGGGGTTAATGCTATTAATACCACAGGTTACCAAAGTGGAAACCTGGGGTGCTAAAAAAAAAAAGTATTTTCATGCATTCAACAATACACATTGAATGAATTAAAATACTTAATCAAAATGGCTATAGAAGGTGAGGTTCCATACAGAGTCCCTCTTCTATGACCATGGCGGCCAAAAAAAGGGACGCTGCTGCTGCCGCAATCATGTAAGTGGGGATGAGTAGGGGGGGTTAGGATATTTTTTTCAAACAAATAAAAGATAATGGAGGGTGGCCCGTGGCAGGGGAGGCAGCCTGCAGTTTGTGGAACGCTGGCTGAGCTGACAAGTTAAACCCTCAATTCGCCAAACCTGATTGGCTGACCCCCCCCTCCCGGGTGCTATGTTATTACAATAATGGGATTTATAATAGGCATTGACCCCAGAAAAGCTTAAAGGGATGCAGAACAGTCAGTCATCATTTTACGTGTACCTTAGGTATCATCCTGCTCAGTTCTGTTCGATGGTGACCATTTATGATGGGGAGAGTCGATGGCTGTAAGTCAGTCAGGTTGGAAAGACTGGTAGGGCAGAGTCAGTCGCATGTCGAGCATTTATAATGCAGACTTTGATCCACCTGAAATTGCATAAATGACTACCATTTAGTCGGCTAGTATTGCAATTTTATAAACTCAAACACAAACTTTCTCTACAGTTGTTTTTTTAGAAGGAATAGTTTTTGCCAGCTGAAAACAGAGTTCATTTTAGTTTCATATTAAAGAAACAAGTAGCACAAGCCATTAGTCATTAAGACACATTGTTTTCTTTGGACATCCCTGGCAGGTGAGGTTCTGACCTTTTTCTATTAACTTTATATGTGTTTGCTTTGAACAAGTGGTGACTGGAAAGGGTCTCACATCTTCAACCCACTGTTCATAGCAAAATGTAATCAGCATGACATTCAAATGGGCTCAATTTAAAAATGGTTACCTGGATCTCTTAAAAATGTTGCAAATTCTGTGAAATCGCAAAAACAGAACATCCTTAAATCTCACCTGGTTCGGGTTCGGCTGAATGTATTTACCACGGCTAAAAGGAAACAGCTAGAACATGTTCTTAAACTAATGGACAAAAGTGTTTTAGTAGTCGGATGACTTTGAATGAGTCCATAAATATTCTAAATAATTGGATGCATTTATAGGAAGAGAACGTGATTTAATAACTGGTCCAAAGCTTTAATAACACGTGGGAACATATTAGCAAATACGGTAAGAAGTTGAAGAGCCCAAGGCACGTTATATTACTAGTACATTTAAGCACACACAGGATAGTAATGTGTAATTAAAAGATAAAGGAGCCCTGCAGGGTGATTTCTGTCTCCAAAAACACAATTTGCAGAACCGCAGAAAGGGAGCTGTACCCACAGTTTCTCTTTCGTCTACTGATGGTCAAATGTTGTTATAGCACAGACAAGCTACATCTGATGGAGTGCTTTTCCAGGAATCAAACCTAATCACCCTGGTGATTAGAAGGGTGTGCTGCAAACATGTCATAGTAATAACAGATGAAACAGGGTCCAGAAATAAAATGGGTGTTACAGTGCTTCATTATGTTTCACAGAATCAGATGATGGATTAGAGTTAAGTGGAATGTTAGGGAGTGCCCTAATTCCAGTGAAGCACAGTAGCATACCCCTGCAGGGGGCATGCCTCATGCAATCATTAAACCCTGCCAGCAGCCCACCTTCACTAGCTGATGCTAGTGTTGAACTCTACCCATTACCACAGTTGGTTACAGCAGAAGTGCAAACGGGGGTACTGTGGCCTGCCACTTCCACTGCTGACAGGCACTGTGTCCCCAGCATGATGCACAGAGGCCAGTAGAGGTGGCACAGATCCCCCAGTTCTATCAAAGGGTAGAGGGTGCTGTGACCAATCGAGAGTATTTACCCCTTCTCCCAGGGGGGAGCCAACCCCTTTAATTCTAGGAAGGTGACCCGCTCTGAAAGACCCTCCCCAGGGATCTGGGCAAGGGCGACCTCAATGGGAGTGACTCCCCCTTAGGGGACAATGAATCTCATTCCCACAAGGAACTCCCTATGCCAGCCACCTTATCTGCATATATGAGACTGCCTCAGCAATGAATAATGTGCCCTCCTTTTGTTTGACTCCAGGCAATGCTGCATCAATCATGTTATCTGAAGGAAATGGAAATATCCCTTTAAGGGCAAACTTGTATCTAAGAAGGACAAGTGGATCGGAGAGGAGAGATATATGCAGGGGAAGTCATGTGATGTACCTAAACCTTAGAGGGGCAGAGCAGGGTGGAGCTGCATAGCTTGTGGTAATCTGAGAAGCAGCGAATGCCAGAGCGAAATACCGGAGACCAGGCAACAAGGACAGCGGAACAGGTGCTGTCAGGATGGAGCTTGGAGGACCGTCCGACGTGGTGGCGTGTCCATGGAAGCACTGTTGTAGGTCTGGGACCTGCATAATGATGCCGCCACCAGTGAAAGTAGGAGTTCTGAAACCTCCCATCAACAGGCATTTGTCGAGTGTGGCAACCGACAGAGACCCTGAGAGCGGGGCTGCTGTGGAGCCCAGAGCAGGGAGTCATGGAACAGAAGCAGACCCGTGGGAGTGCCAATCCACAGAAAAACAACCCATGGTGAGCAAAGGTACCATGTTGAAATAGAGATGGTCTAGGCAGCTGGGCTAATATACCTTAAGTGAAGGAAGTTGCGAAAATGGATAAATACGATTTGGCCCTGGCAGAATTCTTTGCAGTCTATTTGGCAGTAGAGAAAATTTTGCTGTGGCAAAATCCAGCCAAACCTTAACCCCCCGACGGCTCCCAGTACGTCCCCCCACCCACCCTCTACTTACCTTTTGACGTCTGGTTTTCTTCTGTCCCTGCAGCATCAGTTCCTTCCCTCCTACGCTGGTCGGATCTGGCATGGCCCCTTTTTCTTATTTTTTCTTTTTTTTTTTTTACTGTCCCTGTCTCCAAACCTTCGGAAGCGGGGGACAACCCACAGCCCCCGCTCCCCATGTTTGATAGTTATTACCCAATTTGATTGTTTCAAACCGATCGGCTGGTACTGGCTGAATTCAGCCAGATGTACCATACATTCAAATTGGGTAATACAGTGAGAACTATCATATTGATGTTGGGACATTGAAAAAGAATACATGCATATATCACGAGAAACCAAGGAAAATGAATGAGGATATTAGGCATGATGCTTTGAGAAAGCCAGAAAGAGTATACTATGAAGGATGGAAGAAGTCACCAAAGTTAACTGTTGAATAGTGGGGTAAGCCCTTAACGACAAACTTTGAAATGTACTATCAGTCAAGATGACATATTGCGCCAAGAGCTCAGAGAAAGAGCATAGTAGAGAGAACCCAGGAGTGTTGGTGCTTCACCCACGATAAAGAAATAACAAACCCCCGAATGAGTAGAGGAAAGGGAGTGAAATATTAAAACTCAGAGGAAGAACTGTGAGAGACTATCTTAAGAAAACCATTAAGGAAAGTACTGAGAATATTGATAAGCATTACACTGTCTAGCACACCAGGCCTATGAGCAGTTGACAGGAGCTGCAGCAGCTCATACATAAGACACAGAGAACCAGAAGACATCATTGTAAGGAACTTGTTTCTCTAGGATGACAATTTCATATCTGATAAATATATGAAATAAGAGAACCCGGAAGTAAAGCCTTGAGGCAGACCAAAGGGAAACAGCCAGGAGAGAGACATTCTTTTGGCATGCTTTAGTTATTAGTATTAGTGATAGGGTCAGGTAGATTAGATTTCGAACAGAGGATATTTTTGATTTGGACTTCCTGAGGACAGACAAGCAACTTAGTTTGTTTGGTTAGGTTGGGAACATCCGTGTAGCAATCGGGTAAGATTGGCCTTTTCTTTATTATTTTGGTCGTTCTATAATTTCACAGATTGAGACTGACTACCATTTCAATTATTGGAAGTGGCCAGACATCACTGCTTACGCTTGGTGCCTGGTATGATCAGTTTTCGTCTGTGAGAGCGATAGCACCGACACTGCAAGGGCCATCTGTAGGTCCTCTCCTCTAATCCTCTAACAATTCCGGCTGGGCTGTGAAGCCAGCTTGAGTGTATGCTGTGGTGAGAACTCCATGACGGTGACCCTTTTAGGGGGAGTAACCCATCCCTTACTGACTGTATTCTCTACCGTCTGCATAATTCACCTACAGGAACTTAGGGGGGACAGAAGTGGTTGGTGTGGCACAACCCAGCCACTATTTACAGAGCAAAGCATGAAATAAGTTAGCACCAGAGGAGTGGGGGGTCCTAAATGCACAGATGCCCCCCTAGAATGGACAGGCAGGAAGAATTGCCTGCAGGATGCTGGTGGGAATAGCAGTGGGAAGATCGTGCTCCAAGGGCATTCAAGGACATTAGTGGACATTAGTGAGCAGTCATCAGAGAGCAATCAGCTATCAACTTCAGCGCACCTCCACATGCATCTTTTAACCTCCATTGGGTCATGCCTTTACACTGTCGGGGGCTCGCCACGGTGCTGCGCAATATAGTGCTGTGTAGTATTGCTTTCACCTTTTTCCTTGATTCTTCCACTTCTCTGTGCAGACATCTGTCGATGCATTGATTTTGCCCGATTTGCCTGATCTTTGACTCGTGGTTTGTCCAAGAGCTCATTTGGCCCTTTACAAATACGATAAAACAATCTAAACTAAAGATCTATTCTTGCTGAGCTGAGTCGATGTGAAAGCAGACTTGCAGTTTGTGGCGGGTGCTGGCTGCGGAGCGGTGATGGAGGTAATCATGCGAGAGGATGGGAACGATGGTCATTTGGTGACCATGGACAAGACTTCTATGAAGCCATTCCAGGTGAGTTAGTGTTATGGTGGCCTCAGTGAGAGCAGGAACATGGAGGCAAAGGTCCCTCACTTTAACGCTGGTGAAGTGGGCGGGGGGGGGGGTGCTTGTGCTGTTAAAGAAAGAGAGGTGTCGTCTGGAGAGGGACAACTCATCCTGCCTCCTTTCACTGTTTTAGTAGAGGTAACTTCGAGCACGGCCGCATTTATGGACGGACTAAAAGATGTGCTCTTTCCTGGAAATCTGTCTGGAGGTTTCACATCAAAGGCTGCATCAAATGGTGCAGTGACTGTAAAAGAAAACAGCAAATGTTAAACCTTGGTTGGCTCAGATGGTGGGTCACTTTACATGAGCAACCTGCAAAGTCAGTGGAAAAAAGAGACATTAACGAAGGAAATTGTGGCAGAGATACATTGAGGAAAGTGCCAGGCAGAATGGCAATGCATATAAGAGTTTTGGTGCCTGAATTAAATACTGAGGGTTCCAGACTAAGAAAAAACATAATGATGAACTGGAGCCCTCTATGGTCGTTAAAAAGTCAATCCCTAATCTTCTACCAGATGCAGGTAATACACTCTTAGCTAAACCAACTTGCCAATCAACAGCCTTGGGTTCCGATGATGTTTTTAAAAATTATAAATGTTCTTATCGGAAGGCATCTGCTGAGGGTAAATTGGTTCCTACATTGAACTCGTGTGAGACAAAAGGTTTAAGGGTGGAACTCGAGGATTCAGATTTATTGGAATCAATGAAGCTCAATGAAAATTACCCAGGTAATGTGTGAGGTCTTCTCTACGAATGCAAACACAAATGTGGGGACAAGGGTTGCCGACAAACCTCTTTTGAAGAATAATGAAGACATTGGGGGAGACAAACCCGAAATCATTCATCTAATCAAACAAGGCTTGGCAATCATGCCTGCAGCCAACAGCTCTACAAGCATTGTTAATATTGAGAGTCAAAATCAGGGGGGAGTAAAAGAGTGTGGAATGGGAAGTTCTTCTCATGAGAATCACATGACTGTGAACCCTTGGTTACTCGTAGCACAGTAAAAGCCAACGCTATTGGGTGGAACCTCCAAAAGCAAAAATGTGGATTGTGTAATCACAACTACATCTTCCATGGATGTGTCTCAGACTGCAAAAAAACTCCACTAGGGGAAAGAACAAGAGGGCTAGGCCTTCGTCTGGAAGTCTGGTATCACTCTTGGAGGAAGAGCATTTTGAAACAAGTATTTTGTCACCAAGAAAGTGCGCCTTTGAGTAACCAACAAGTGTATTGTTCAGTGAGTAAGACTAAACCAGCTGGGATCGACATAGACACCCTAGCACCACTAACTGTCACCATGGCTTCATTTAACAAACTCTATGAAGTATAAATGATCAACTCAAGGGTCACATGACAGTGCTAGAAATGGTTCACTCGAAAATGTTATTCATGGAGCACTGTGTAACAGCTGTGCACGATAATTTGGACAAGAATGCTGCGCAAGTAACAAATATATTTCACAGTATTTTTGAACCAATGAGCCAGGAGAAAAATTAAAGGGGATCACACAGACTGCGGGTGACTCTTGTAGACAAGAAGGAGGGAGTTCCAGAAATATCCGGGACTCAATCTATGGATGCCCCACTAATTACATGACGGACCAACTATCTTTGCCTTCTGGTAATGACCTGAAGGAGAGCGCTTTGAGTGTGATCGTTCATGGACCAATAGAAACAGTCATTTTGGATATAACCATGCATAATGAGATTGATGAGGGTCAAGATTTCATAGTGGAGGAGTTGGATAGGAGGGAACTAATGGATGTTAGTGAAATGGTCTAAGCTCCCTCGCTTAATATGTGCAGTGCTGCTAACCCACATCCTGTGAAAGAATGCACTGTTTTCTCTCGAAAAAAACGAGGTTAACATTGGCCAAGTTCCTCGGCTTAAGCAACCAGGTAAACAACAACAAAAACATCAGAACCTTCATCAACAACAATAACATCTAAAAATTAGAAAATTGTGGAAAAGCAGAGGTCAAATGACTCACGCCTTTTCTTATGAAATGTGTCTTACCAGAGAGCTCAAATGAACCTGCAACCCACAAAATGAATACGGATAAGGAAATTCAGAAAGAGCCAAGAAGATCTGATGTGAAGCTAAACAATTGCAGAAATTTGAACTGAATGCCTCTTGCGACGATTTAATGAAGATGTCCACCTACTTAATCACAGATGTGGAAACATCAGTGGATCATACTGTATTCAATAGTATGAGTACTAGATGACAACAGTGATGTGTCTGAAATGAAACATGTTTTTGTCCACTAGTGAACTGAGTGGTGGGGGAGAGAGAATGAGTCCAGACCAGAACCTTTAGCAAGGAGCATGAACACACACTCAGCTAATGATAATGAGAATAAGGTGAGCATGCAGAAAGTCGAGTTTCACTTTACCTTGCTCAACTTGGATGTGTCTGAAACTAAACTATTGACCCAACCCCCTTCTTATGTTACTTCTTCTTTGATTGATAACTTAGAGGAAAAATGGCAAAATCTGAGAGCGAAACGCAGACATGTTGTCAGTAGCACTAGTGCTGAGAAGCAAGAGGGTGACCTTAGAAATAAAGGTGAACAAATTATACCTGATATGTTCAGTGAGCCAAGATAGAGGACTGTAGGTCTCCATAGCCCTGCTAAAATGAAATGGAAAGAGCATTCTCAATCGAGGATGACTGAGGCTTTTTTCTGGAACTTGCATGCATTGAAAACCAACTGTCAGCCTCAGATTTTGACTCCTTCATTTGAAACCTTATAGGAAAATCGTCTGAGACTGAAAATGCGGAATAAGCCTGAAACAGCTAGAAGTGTACATAGGTGTTTAGACGAGAACTTTCGCAAAGAGGCTGAACAGAGACGATCTAAGGAAGTGCCCTATTATACACAGTGTTTGCTGTTAGAGCACATTCTCCACATCAATGATGGTCTGATCATGAACCGTGAATATGTGCTGGGATTACTCCACCATATTCCAAGACTTTGCATAATAACTTCAAATGATATGCAAACTATTGATTTTTTGGAAGAGAAAAGGCTTGATAAGGTTGAAATTCACATTGTTTCTAATTTGGTTAAACATTCTTTGCTGGAGAAGGCAACTAACCTTTAACCTTCAGGTTTCAATTTGACAGATCTGCCTGATCATTCGCAGATAAGGCCTCTTGACTCATCCAGGGGGACTACAGAGAAAAGGAAGGTTGAGGCTGCGTGTACTCAATAGAAATCTGTGCTAAAGCTTAACCAGGATAATGAGAGAGAAGTGGGAAAACCACAGACTTTAGCAAAATGCAAAGAATGTGACAGCTGGCATCGGTTACCAGAAGCCTTTGTGGTGGATAAAAGATGAGCCTAAATGGACGATCCAATCCTGTCAAGGGATTTCATTGTGGTGAGTTGGAACACAAGAGTGTTTAGTCATCTGTTTGGGAAGGATGATTTTGATTTTGATTTGTATGATATTGTTTTTTTCAAGAGACCTGGAAGAGGAAGACCTTGCCTTTAGACAGATATGCTATCTATCTAAATCAGGCCATAAAAGGACTCAAGAGTAGGCCGATGACAGGATTGCTAATAGTCATAAGAAATTGGAGGGGATTGAATGTAGTGAAAATGTTTAAACCAAATACCCACATCCAAATCCTAATAATACGGGTTTAATTAAGAAAATATGACAATCAAAAGTGGATAGTCCTCTTCAATATACACTGGAATCATGCAATAGATGGGGTGATACATTTCCAATTGACAATCATTGGTCTTCTGAACCGATCTTTTGAAATGTGGTTAGACCGTGTCATAATCATCTGTGGTGATTTAAATATACATTGCTTTGACAGGAGGCATGTTTTGATAAATGATATCTATGTTTCACCAACAAAGACTGCGAAAATAAGATATGCTTGGTGAAAAGAATTGAGCATTGGGAATATTCATATGTTGAATGGCAAAACTAAAGGTGACATACCAGTGAAGGCCACCTGGAAAAGGGCATGTGAATTCAGCGTGCTGCATTATATTTTCGTATCAGGCAATATGCGTAAGCAATTTCTGCACTTGGGAATCACTCAGACTAGACAGAGTGATCATAACACCTTGAAACTTTCATGTATGGATTGGGGGACTGAGGCAGCTGCAATCTACTCTGTATCAGTAGATTCCGCAGGGGGAGAAACAGGCTGATTATGAACAAATCCCGAATTTTGCTGATTGATAGATTTGTAAATCCGGTGGCTGTGGCACCAAAAGGTCAGGTATCTAGTGCACTTGAGTACACTATGTTTCTGGTGAACTTTGTCAAAGTCAGGAACCCAGGGGTAAAACATGCATTCTCTGATCTGCATGTATCTGATGAGGAATTGGATAATGCAAAGAGAACTTTGAGGTCTAATTTGAGTAGACTTAAGGGAAACAAGATGGTGGCTCCAATGGCAGATATTACAAAACAGCAATATCATAATTGGCTTAGATTCAGAACTAATGCTCCAGACGATTGCTGCAAAAAAAGACAAGTGAAATCACAAAGTTGATCAAATCACTGAGTGCACCACAGGGGTGCTGCTACTTAATGCAGTGCCTGCTGGGAGGTGGGTTTATCATTTCACCTCTTTATTTGCAGGAGATCCTGCACCACTTAAAATGGAGGAGGATCAGTATTGTATGGAATGGGTTTTTTCTATTAATACAGATCCCATTGCTAAACTTATTAGGAAGGCCAGTAACTTTCAGGATCCGGTCCTCCATGGAATGACAAATGCTATGTTAAAAAGGATCAGAAACTATGGGATGAATTCTTGTGGCAGCTGTTTCAGTATAAAACAATAACTAAGAAAATCTGTCATTCATGGATGTCATCTGTGATGGTTTCAATCATCAAGTGTGCTGATATTTTCCATCTGAAAAACTACAGACCAATCGCCCTTCTTGACGTGGCCGGGAAGATCGTTGCATTACTGGTGTTGAAGGCATTGTCTGGGTGGATAATAACATTTGGTAATTATGATCCTTTACAGGCCATATTTTTCAAAGAAGTTGGCACATCGTTGAATGGGTTTCTGTTAAATGTCTTGAAGTCTTGGGCAGTGAGAAACAAGAGTAAGATCAATTTAGCTTTCATAGACCTGACTAAAGCATTTCACATGGTGGATCATGGAAAACCTTGGGCTAAATTAACTCTTTGGGGATGCCAGAACGATATATTCGAGGCAATAAAAGAATTGTACTCTTGAACATCATTGAAAGTTAGATTCTATGTGAGGGGAACGCTCTCTGACGCAATCCCGACAGAGAAAGTTCTCAAGCAAGAGTGCCCACATGCCCTAGCTCTTTTTAACCTGTTTATTTCTGATTTACAAAAAAAAAACTGAATTTGACTAGCAGCCCCTCCCACCCTGAACATTGATGGAAAGCCATTAGCTAGACTGTTCTGTGCTGATGATTTGGTTCCAATCGACCAAATTCTGATTTGGCTACAAGGGCAGCGGAACACTCTACAGACATATGTTCAGGAAAATGGACTGACGATAAATGCAGATAAATCCAGAATGTTGTTATTACCGTCGGCTAAGGGTCAAGAAAGAAGTAAATATGCATGGGCATTGGACAATGTGATATTATTAAAAGTGAACTCATTTATTTATTTGGGTCTGCATTTGAATAACAGTGTGAGAGATGCTCCTAGGGAAATGCTTTTGCGGGGAAAGTGAAAAACCTGGCAGCTCAGGGACGAGTCATACTAAAGAGATACAGGTGTTTCCCTCTAATATCAGCCATCTTATTCTATCGCATGAAAGTAGTACCCATCCAAATTCATGATGCAGAGGTCTCTTTTGCACTGCTGGAAAAAGTGTGGGCAGTACTTGAGGGCTTGTTTTGGAAATGGGTGATGAATATACTGAACGGTATACCGATACGAGTCAGAGTGGAGCTGGGTCTCATATCAATGTATGTGATGGTGGTGTGGAATATACACACTACCAAGCCCTGCATGAGGTTGTAATATGATAAAGGGTGCAATAAATGCAGGGTCTAAATAACATTAACGGAATGGAAAAAACCTGTTGTGTAATTTTGACAGATCTGAATGTTTCTGAAGAAGTCTTGATATCTAATCCAGTTTCAGTCAAATATAAGCTATGGACTAAAGACTGGATAGAGACTCAACAACAAAGACAGTTTCACAGATTATATATGATACAACTGGTCCCAGATGCTTGATGATATAACACCATGCCAATATATTTAGTAAAATGTCCTAACAAATACCTACACACACAGTACATGTGTTTCAGGTTAAATCTGTGAGAGATATTAGCTATAAGAAACAGAGCCAAACGAGTTGCGGTAAAATGCAGATTGTGCAACAATAAAGATTCTAAAGAAACTCTGTAAAATCTTGTTCTAGTCTGCACGGCACTGACCGTTCTGAGATCAAGAATATTGGGGAAAACTATCAGTGACCAAAGCTCGTGGTCTGCAGAGGTGACAGACTCTCGATGATTTTAAAATTGATGTTTTAAAAAAAAAAATGTTGATATTAATAGAAGTATCTGTCTAGAGCCTACTGATTAACTGGGATTGTCAATTTAATGATGTTGATGAATTTGATGAAGATTTAGTATGTTAATGTATTGTTGGATCATCTGATTTTCTTGTATTATTTTACTTGGATAAATAAATTGAACATGATAATAATGGTTACAAGGTTTGTTTAAGCTAAATACCAATATAAAAATAAAAAAAATAAAAAATGTTCAGAATATGTGTCTAACTCCTTCTTCCGAACCACCACAGTGCCTAAAGCAGAACCTTTCAAGTGCTTCATTAAAGGGAATGGAGATGAACCACAACATCATCTCAGACTTGGTTCGTTGTGGCCTCCTGGCTAGTCACAGCTAAATTAGCCTCTTTTACTTAGACAGAAAATTCGGCAACTTGGGACGGAGGGTTGAGTCCACTCCATGCAGTAAATTGACAACCTTGTACACAGAAATGCCAGGAAGGAAGTCCTCACCATAGGGCAAATGCATGCAATATGACTGAGTAAGGTCATACTACATAATAAATACACATGCATGTTTTTATTGTCGGAACCCTGTTTGACATTCACCTCCCATGCTTTAATTTGCAATTGCATGCAGATGAGTAGAGGGGATAAAAGGTTTTGCATAGAAGGCTTCCTGGGCAGCTGTGAAAGGCAGGGTTGGGAGAGGTTACTGCTGCCCAGATCCGATCTCTTTTTCACTCCTTCAGACAGCATGCAGGGCAACACTGGGGATTAGGATTGACATATGTACTTCACCTTTATCACTGATTCTACACACCAATAGGCTGTCAGCTCAGAAGTCAGCTTGCAGCTCAGATGCTTGCTACAGCACCAAACACCGTTACAATGCACCCCCACGAACCTTCCTGGCTTAACCTAAGAGGATATGCTGAAGTTACTTGTTTTAGTTACTTAACTCTGTTCCAATTCAAGAAGAGGCCAACTCAGAGAATGAACACATCAAGAAGAGGCGAGTCTGTAAAAACAGGTTATTTAGTATTACATCTACTCGTCCTGCAGGAAGAAAGGGTGAACTATTTTTAAAGAAAAAGGCTATTTATTCTGTAAAGCTGTAAACAACTGTCTGCTTCAGCTTAGCCCTTTTTCAGCTGGTCTAGTGATAAGTCGGAAGCAAGGGGGAATAAGCCCCAAAGAACCTTTCTTATTTCAAATTTAATTGACATTTTATAGTTTAGATATTCTTGTCTAACCTTATATTCAGTGGGGATTCTTTTGTAAAGTGACAGGTATAGTGTTTTTTCCAACCATTCATCCAGTTGCAATGCTTTTCAGATTGCTGGAACCATGTCCATCTGTGTTCAAACCTTGTTACTTTCTGATTCAAGGTTTGTGCTGCTACGTACAAATGTATATCTTGTTTCACCTCATTTCCTCACTCCTATAGCATGACACCCCAGTGGCCTGCAACATTTTGCTGTCCAGGTGTTTTGGACTATAACTCCCATGATTCCTCATGTTTTGAACATGTGTTGTAGTCTAACACCTCTGGAAAGCCAAAGGTTGAAGATCTCATCCCTAGATGGCTAAAATATCAGGATGTCAAGGCCTGCACAACCACCACTGACTCTACTCTTCTGTGACCTGCAATCCTGTCACCTGCCTGGGTTGGTGTGGTGGGAACCTCTCTGCACCTTATAGAACACCCTCTGTGCCAAAATGTCATCTGGCGAGGACAGGATCGCCTGAACCTTTTGATTGTTATAAATAACATGATGTATGTTTTTTTCTGTTTCTGAAATGTAGGACTGCTAATCAGAACCCCTTTCATAATACTGCAGGCCAAAATCATAGGGTACTCATGTGCTTCTGCTGTGATGTCTATTTAAATCTTCAGCAACTGCCCTGGTAGAAGGACAGGTTTAAAGTTCACATGTGCATTCCTGAAAGTTTGTGGAGCTTAAAGTTCCAACAAGCCGAGGTGGCTTTTCAATCATCTGCATCTCTGATTCAAAAGATGTTTACATAAGTCAATCTGGTAGCACATTACACTGTAAAGATAAGCCATCTATTTTTATGGCATGGTGGCCACTGGAATGACACAATAGTACAGCCACAACGTGTGAATGTCATATTAGTGTCATATAGTGCTCTAGTTATGACAGGGCTGGTATGTATTAGCTGTCCGGTCTGGGTGTCTCCACAACAACCATGTAGCAATTGTCTACAGAAAGCTGCTCTTCTGACCAACCCGAGGACGGCAGCAGCTTCTGTCTGGGCACAGGAACTCTCCTCAGGAGTTCCCCTGGGAAAGAGTGTTTCAAAGACAGCCCTGACATAACAAGACCACTCTCACATGAGACTGCTCATCACTGAGGTCCTTTTAAAGTAGGCAGATATGGGATAGGGGAAAAGTTAAAGTTGTAGCCAGAGAAGACGTTTAGGCTAAGAGAGCAGTGCCACTATCTTGAATCCTTTTAGTGCTCTTCAGTTAAGGTATTGGGCTAGAACAAGATGAAGCTGCTGTCAGGTGTCTTGACCCACGTTTGAATTATTATGCTACAACATTGGTGCTGTGGGCTTAGAAAATCCAAGATGGCCGAAAAGCCCACACTTGCGCCAGAATCCAGTAAAACCATGCAGTTTGTGCACACCAAGATGGTCGTCTAACCTGCCATCCACCAGTGCGAGCGTGCTGGGCCAGAAGCGCCATGAGTGAAACGTGGTGCCAAAGGAAAAACAGCAGTATCTGTTAGTTCAAAAAAGCGGTTTGAAATCACCTTTGTTTCTCTGAATGCAAGCTTAAAATGCCTATTTCAAACATTGCAAGATATTCAAAAATCTTAATGAACACGAGCAGACGTCTGGTACAATGAAGTCTTGTGTGCATACCAAATCTGGAAAGATGAAGAGCCTAAAATAATGTTCATAACAAAACTGGCTGGGCTGTGGATATCAGCAGCCTAATTGAAATGGGATTTAAAGCCACTAAAATCGAAATATTTAAAATAAATGAGGGACCTACTTTGAGTGTCACATAGGTTGCAACTGCTTAAATGTCATGGTTTTGAACATAGAATCAGCGTTCTAGCTGCATGTGTAAAAATTGTAAGTTTGATTTGAATGAAGAAAAATTGGAACCAAAAGTGACATTTAGCTGAAGCCTGGCTTAAGGAGATTGAATTCTGCCTGACAACTACCCCAGACAGGAGTGAAAACTTGCCCAGCAACTGCATTCCCACGCCTGCCTCCCTTCTGCTGCACCACCAAAAGGAGATCACACCTCTCTGATTGAATCAGAGGAGGGGCACCTGGGACTGCAAGGGAAACAGAACAATGAACTTTCCTTGGCTCAGGCAAATGTTAAATTAGGGGGGTCGTAAATGGCTTCCTCTTGGAAGAAACTGGGAGGAGCAGTGCCTCTGTGAGCCAGCAGAGCTTGAGGCAGGGACAGACAGAAATTCCCCCATGTGCTTTGGAACCTAAACCACACCCATCTGGGCCAGAGCATAATTTTAAAAAGATGGATAATTCATAGTACATAACTGTCAAAATTATATAAATAATATCATCATTCCTGTGATTTTTCTGTGCACATTTTAAGAGGTGTTAGGACTCTGTGGTATGTTCTGGGGAGTAGTAGCGGAAAATAAGGTATTACTCAAAACGTCTGTATGTTAAAAATCTGACACTTCATCATTTGATGCCCATATTCCTTGCGCACACTTGTGTAAATTATGGAAAAGTTTAGAGGTTGTGTTATTGATGAAAAGGTCAGAATTCTGTCAGAAGTGGACACAACGTCTTACAAAGACAGGGATCGGATGGTTTGGTGCTACAGAAAATATGATAACTGGACATATAATATTAGAAAAATTGTACATAGATAAATATGCATTTGGATCAAAATAGATTTGTGTGCAAAGTGACAAGGGGAGTGTTCTTTCTGTATGCCATAACATTGATGCCTGATGACACTCCATTTCCTTCCCCAATCAAGGGAGAGAGGAGAACTTGGCCAATGATAAGTTGTGAGGGGCAGGCTTAGTTATGCCCACGCACACCCTGATTTTCAAAAGACATATAAAGATCCACTGAAATCCATGTAGGGACATTCACTTTCCACTTCAAACTGATTTCTTGCGAAGCATTTTGCCGGACCAGACAACATCCAAAAGACTCCAGAACCAGAACTTAGAATCCAGACTTCAGAACTTGGAGCAGAGAGGCCTAGTCCAAAAGCTGAATCCTTCTTAGCAGGCCTCAGAATCCAGCCACCTAACCAAACCATTCAACAGCCGGGCGAGCTGTTTGATTGTGGCTAGAACCCTGTGCCAGAACCCATAAAGAAGAGATGTATCCAGACCGCCGTGCAGTGCCGATAGAAGAACAGACCCAGACCAGACCGCTGTGCAGTGCCAGAACTTTTGCCAGAACCAGAGATCCAGACCAGCAGAGCAGAGAGAACCGCAGCTAAACCTGTTGACCAGATCTGTGACGTGGCCCATTCCTTCCAAAATTAGGAGTGAGTATCCAGCCAGAGCTGTGCAAACCAATCTCTTAGTTTAAAAATAAATTAATTCAAACCATTTCCACCTATTTAGAACGGCATCATAGAAATCGTGTGTTCATTCTGTGATTTCAAACCTGTGAAAGTGTCATTTGCCATTCTGAATCATTATTTCATTTCTGAAAATCTACCTCCACAAAATCGTCCGTATCTTTTGAACCACGTGTGCTAGGAACGAGATTTAACTTTCATTTTTAAGCTAAGAATCTAAGCTTTCCAGCAAGCCCTACACTTTCTACTCCTTATAGTTTTTCCGTAATCTCGCTCAACGCATTCGGAAAAAGTGCCGCAAATTGAAAACTAGCTCAAACTTCTTCACCTGTCAAAAATAGCTGTCTTTTGCTTCCATTGCTGAAATTCGTTTTCAACCTGACAATCCCTCATGAATCACTGATAGTGTTGACCTGAACCAATCTTAAGTAGCCATCACCTACCCTGAATCTCCTATAGGGAATTAAAATCATTTTTAGCATATTTTCACTTCTTTGCAAATCACATTTAAGGTATGTTTGCCTGTTGTTCTAATCTTGCAAGGGGGGAACTGAATTGGTATTGCATTTGATGGTATTCCTGAAAATTGTGTGCTCCCCTTACATCTCTTTATACTGCATAGGGGGGAGTGAATTGCCAAAAGGGGAAAAGTGACTATATTCTCTCTTGTTGAAACAATATCAGTTTATTTCTGTGCTGCATTCTTTCCATCATTGTTTTTCCTTGAAACCTTAAAAGCATTCTCAGCTACCTTATCCTTTCTATACCAACTCCTAAGTGATTAAAAGAGCGTATCATTGTAATATTATCCATTGTTGATCACTGTCATATTCTTAAGTGTGCTCTCAAATATTAATTTATTTATAAAAGTGTGATATACATATATATATTGTTTAATTTGTTAAATAAATCTTTTCATTTGCAAAACAAACCTACTTCTTGGCTCAGTGAGGTCAGGGGGATTCAAAGAGAGGGGCGTTATACAAGGGTTTATCATCCAGATCTATGAACTTGTCATAAAAATATATAATTAAGGGCTTCCCTTGGGCATCCCAGACGAGGCACTGACTTAGTTGGAGTACTGAATTGAAGTCACTTAACAGAGTGGGGGCTCGAGCTGGGATGTCTGGATTAGGTCTACCATTTGTGCAGCTTAATACAGTGTGCTAACTGACAGGATACATAAATCCTGTCGGATCGCCACGCCGTGTTACATTGTAAAAGCACCCCTCAAAAGAAGGACGATCTAAGGATAAGGTCTGTTTTGCAAAATAAAATATGAACTTCTGTAAGTCAGGAAGGAAATTAATCTCCAGAATGACCACCTTGGTAGATATCAAAATAGCCAGAGAGCACCTCTTACATAAGCTATTTGTGAGAGGTGAATGGACGGAACAGGACCAGAATGTGTGGTTGCAGGCAATCGTGCAACAGGTCTCTGTAACTGGGTCAGATACATGGAGAGATCAGGGTCCCTTACATGTGGCCCTGAGTGAACTATATATGGCCCCTAAGGCCAAGGATGAGCACAACAAGATTGCCAGGGGAGCGGCATATTTATATTTATATATGGGAGCCATACAGGACAAATGTGCTGAAGGCCAAGATCTGGCAAATAGGCAACTGATGGCATTAGAGAAGGCCCAATCTGACCTGGTCTCTTCCGAGCAGAGGCTGCAGAGGAGCCAGGAGTCAGAAAATGATAGTAGGCAGTATATCATTAAAATAGAAGAGGATATGGGTATCCTGCAACAGGAAAAGTCTGACCAGGATACCAGATTTCTGGCCTTGCAGAAGGAGTACCAAGAAGGTTTGGATGCCCTACTGCAGAGCCATAAAAAGCTGGAGCAACAACTGGACTTCAATAGGGCATGCGCAGAGCAGGTAGTCACCCTGCAAAGCCATCTAGATAGGGAGAAGGCAGAGAGCAACAAACTGATTCTGAAAGACCCGGATACCCAGACAGAATTTGAGGAGGAGCGCCAGAAAGCTGGTGTCTTTCAAAGGCAGAGGGATGACCTGGTGGCACAGATGCAGGCTCTTAGTCAGGAAAGGGACACCTTAGGCCATGAAATCTGCCAATTAAAAAGAAAAATGGAAGAAAATCACTTGGCCCTCCAGGGACTGGGTGACCTCCAAAAAGAGCATCAAAACTTTTTGGAGCACACCAGGAGGGTGAAAGATGCTCTGGCAAGAAAGGAGCAGGCCAGTAGGGATGGGACTCAGGAGGTAACCCTCCTGCAGCAAAGACTGGCCCAGTACTCCAAGACCAACCAGGAAGCACAGAGAGAGAATGAGGCTCTCTGTCAGAACAATGATAAGCTCCAGCAACAGGTAGCCATGCAGGAGAGACTGATAGAGTCTAGTGAGGCCTTAACTGAGGAAGTGAAAGCACAGGCTCTTGCATTGCAAAAGGGAGCAGGGGCTGATAGTGATGAGGTTCGCTGGGAAAGGGAAACACCTGAGCATAACCTCAGGAGCCCTAGTACCAGAGGCCTTCATCCCTTCCGGTCCCTGTACTCTGCCACCCCCATGTCCCCTGGTGCACATGAGCCCAGGGCCACGGGGATGGCAGACTATTATCCAACCAGAAGTATGGGGCTTATAGGCCAGTACCACCCAGGAATGGATGGGCGGGCATCCGGCTATGGACACCTAAGTAGAGTGCAATTTAGTGGGGAACCCCAGGAGAGTAGGCCCAATAAGGGCATCCTGAAAACCTCTGCCCAGTTAGGTCAGTGGGGGGTACCCATCAAATCCTGCCAGCGAAGAGGGATCTGAAGACTCCTCTGAGCGTCACAGGACACAGGAGACCAGGTCCCCACATTCTGCCGGCCATTCCAAGGCTTGCAGAATCCGGGAAAACCTGGCAGATCAGACGGGCACCTCTGGGAGCAGTGCTTCTGAGTCAGAGGATGAATGGACCAGGGTTACCCGAACCAAAAAGGCCAATAAGGCAAAAAGGGCCATGCTTAAGGACCCCTTAAAACAGATTAAGACAATAAGGAGTGTCATCACCCCTTATAACAAGAACGCCAAGTATTCTTTTTGGAAACACTTGGAGCTTTACTAGCAAATGATGGAGACTTTCCATTTGAAGGACAGCAGTAGCTGCATCCAGTATGTAAAATGGACATTCTCCCCAGAATACTTCAGTTTCTTTGCGGGGCTGGAGGACCAAAACCATTCAAGATGGTCCACATACAGGGCGGCCATATTGAAACATTTTTCTGTTCACCAGAATCCCCAAGAGACTCGCAAGGCAGCCTACAATTTGCAATGTGGGGAGGATCAGGCCCCACAAGAATTTGTGCAGGAATTGAAGCGTGCCTTTGCGCAGACTACCAAAAGGGTGCGCACGGACAGTAAAGAGTTTGTAAATACGTTTTTCCATGCCTTACCCAAATACATAATGACCCAGCTAGTAAGAGATTTTCATGAGAAAAGGTCACTAGACTGGGTCATTGAACAGGCCACCCGAATCTATGAGGTGCAGAAGCCCATAGAAAATTAAAATAACGCCCAGAAAAGTCCCAAACCGACCAGCACCTCTGCTGCTGCCAAGGTGGCAGAGGTAAAGGTTGCCCCCAATTTAGATTTGGAGATGGGGGCCTAAAAACCTGCCTGCACCAAATAATTCTCGGCCCAGAAGGCCCTCGGGCGAGTCACAGACAGGGAGTCAAGGAGGTAGTCCCACAAATGGGGTCCCTCGCTCCCCTGACTATGTAAGTCCCCGTTTCAAGGGAAACCGACCGATCCTGGGGTATGTGTGGACTCCTCCAGCCCAAGGGGGGGATCCAACCAGGAACCCATCGGAACTTCCCTCCTAACTTCCCACAGAAGGGCAGAAATTCACCAAACTCTGGGCAGAACTTTTTTCCCAAGTATCCACCCAACTTCCAGCCCCAAAATCAACCATCCTTCTTTCGCCAATTCCCTGAGCCCAGACAACCTAATCCGGGAGAGGGGAGGCCAAGGGTGGAGGAGTACCCAAATCTTCCCAACCCGGGGTACTACCAAAGAAGGGATAGCTACCCATCCCGGGATCAGCCCAGGGGAGAAAACAGAACCCCGTATCAGCATGAGCGGGTTTCGCAGTTAGAGCGTCAGGTCCAAAATATGGCACGGGATCTGGGTCACATACTGAGGGCTCAACAGAACCCTCAGATGAGCATGCCACTGCAGAATGCCCCAAACTCTGGGCCTGGTGCTCCAGAACAATGACGGGGGCAGCACCCCGATAACCCACCGGTTCTCAGGGAGGAGGCACAAGGGGAAGGGGGGTGTAAAGCCTTGGAGGAAGCATCCTTCCCCACTTGTAAACAGCCCGTGGAAACCCAGGAACCGGAAACAAAATCTCCTACCCCTGAATGTCTGCCGCCCAAGGAGCAGAGAGGAGGTAGGAGAAACAAAGGACCCAAACAGACCCATTTTGTGGAGGAGGTACAGGTCTTCCAATTTGAGGGAGAGGGATCCTCAGAGAATCCTGGGAAAAGGATCTTCTCCTTCAGAGATGGGGGAACTCCTCCCAAGGAATAATGGGTCCCAAGGCATTCCAATCCAGACTGGGTAGATGTGGTTATTGAGCTGTTGCCGCCCATCATTCTATCCCAGAACCAACAATAGCGAAAATCCCTAGTTCAAACCCATCCTGGTGACTGCCTCCAAAAAGGGGGGGGCGGCCAAGATCTGGAACCAGGGGAACCCAAAACCGCATCCATATACGGGGTAGATATGGGGATTGAGCTGTCGCCGCCCATCATTCTATCCCAGAACCAACAATGCCGAAAACCCCTGGTTAAAACCCATCCTGGTGACTGCCTCCAAAAAGGGGGGGGGGCGGCCAAGATCTGGAACCAGGGGAACCCAAAACCGCATCCATATACTGGGTAGATATGGGGATTGAGCTGTCGCCGCCCATCATTCTATCCCAGAACCAACAATGCCGAAAACCCCTGGTTAAAACCCATCCTGGTGACTGCCTCCAAAAAGGGGGGGGCGGCCCAGAACCGGAACCAGGGGAACCCAAAACCGCATCAATATCCAATTGCCAACTTTTTCTTTCAGATTCCCAAAACTCCCTGCCGAACTCTGCCCAAATCTCTTCTCTCTCAATGTCCAAAACCAGAAAATTAGCCCACCAGTTGTCCAAAAATGTGCATTATCTGTGCCCCCTTGAGGAGAAGGAGGGAAGATACTGTGCCCCGGTACAAGTACAGGGGCAGGGTACCATTTTGGCACTGGTGGACACTGGATCCCAAGCTACCCTTCTGTCTAAAAGGGCCTTTGATTAACTAATTGCAGGAAGGGGGGAGAATTACCGAATTCCTCTCACCTCTCTTCCTGGACAACTTCAGAACTTTGACGGGAAGGAAATTCCCGTCGAGGGGACTGTAGATTTGGACATTAAAATTGGGCGACACAAGGTGAAACACCCGGTCATAGTAGTGACTCCAGAGGGCACCCCTTGTTTACTAGGGAATGAACTCCTGAGAAGGTTGTCACCCCTAATAGATTGCGTAAACAAGGTCCTCTGGACACAGACTAGCCGACCAATGAAATTAAAACAGAGCGTCAACCATATTACTTTAAACGGCACCTGCCACATGGTTGAACAAAAATCGGACCAAGTAGAATTTCACTTCCAGAACAAATTCCAGACGTGACAGTAATAGCAGTAGGACAACAGACTGGTGACGGGGTTCCTCTCTATTTCTGAAAATCAACCTTCCTTCCAGGTTAAGGTGGTATTCCACACTGGAAAGAAACACTCTGAAATTATTTACTAATCCACAATCCGACATTCCCACTCCAATAGTCCAGAAAGATGTGAAATCAGCTCAGAGCCTGGCTGATATTCAGCAAATTGGAGAACAGTGGTTCATCTCTGTTCAGTTTAATGATGGGAAGGACTCTGTTCTCGCCCGAGTGTGTGTGAACAACGGTCAGAGCTTCATCAGCGAAGCCATGTTCCGCTAACTCCCAAAAGATCCAGCCATTCCCACATTCAAACTGATAGACAAATGGGAAATGGATCTGGAAACACCCAAATCCAAACATCTCCTGCCAAGCAGGTGTATGCTCAAAATCTCCATTGGCAACAAGAGCATAGTCCATAATTGTTGGGTCGTGCGAGACGTCACTGCCGCCTCTTACTTAGGCAGTGACATTCTCAATCGCTTTGCCATTAGTTTGGACCTAATAAACTTCAAAGCTTGGTCCCGATTAGCGGATAATCCCATGGGCTTTGATGATCCAGAAAAAGCATTTAGGTCAGCTCAATTGCTTCCTTATGCAGTTGAAATTCAGATTGGAGAGGAAGTCACCATCCCAGAAAGGACCCGACAATTCTCCCTGGAAGTGAAAGTTAAAAGAGGACAAAAATTGAAAAACCCTGATGCTTATATTCATCTAAATGCTTCTCTCCAACAGCAAGGGTTGGGGGTAAACCCAACACCATTAGTCAACATAGAACATGACACCATTCCAATAGAGGTGGATAACAGCGACTTAAAGAGTATTACTCTAGCCGCAGACACCATTATTGGAATGGCGGTTGATGACCTGAAAGGGGCCCCTATGGGTCCCTTATGTCTATGGAAACAAGGCGAGTCACCACACACGATAGATACGCCAGACACGAGGTTGTATTCCCAAAGCTAGGGTTTATTGCAAAGCAAAAGTCTCAGTTGGCCAACTCGGTCTCACACCCCGCAACGTGTATCTCTAGACCTCGAGGGACGCAAGAGAGTGAATTACGTACATCAGTTACATATATACAAAATGCATATCAAACAATCAGCTATGACATGTTTAACACCCCCCTTTATTGGGTTTCTTTGAACTTGGTGTGATGATGGACATTTTCGACAACTATGACACCTTCAAACATCTATTCTAGTAACAATTTGCAATTTGTGAGTGCGGAGGCATCTTTCAGTTGTTGAACAAAACACAGTGCTTCTGTTCTTGGAAGCGAGCTACATACGGGGGAAGAGTTGCATTCTAGACCTTGCTATCTATGAGGTGCTATTCGTGTCCTGGGAGCCGACACGCTCTAACGGGTGTTCGGTAAAGCGGGGCCATAAGAACAGCATAATTCAAGCCTTTAGCTGCTTTATTCTTACATATTCTACCATATAATGAGACTGGCTGGCAGCTGTGAAATGATTAAATGCCCTGCAGCTCTGCTTCAAGGCTACATTCGGGAGGGAGCCGGGCATTCTTCCTGGCGCTGCCTACGTTGTGTTTCAACAAACTCTTGTTATCCTCGTGGCCCTGCGGCCTTGTCCTTTTACGTGCAGATAACAATGTTTTACAGTCGAGCAGTGTAAGCAGAAAATGTACTGCGAAGCAATAAGAAGAGAAAGCAATGAGCAATGGTTAGAAAACAAAATGGCGATTCTTGTTACATCAAAATGGCCGTTCATTGGCAAACTTGGAAACCTATATTCTGTCATATCGTGCATGAGACGGTTGGCCCACGGCCATCAAAATACGTTTGTGGTTACACAGTAGAGGTATCCATTTTCTAGACTGGCAAACCCTCCTTTGGCCGTATGCGAAACGTCTCATCTATTCATTGAAACCTCCTCTAGTGATGATGAGTCTGAAGTACTTATGTCTGAATTTTTCATGCTATCATAAACATCATCGTCTTCATCAATATCTATAGCCATCAACTCTTTTACTGTTTTCATCTCATTTGTGTCTTGGTCAGCTCGACTATGAGTTTGTTTTTTCCTTGTCATCATATGCATACATCCCTCCGTACACCCCTCAGTTACCTCAGTGCAAACTATTGGTAGGCAGTGTATGCAACAACAGCACGTTATGAATATTCCAAACACCACTACCAATATTGAAATCAACTTTCATCCCCAAGAACACAGTATTCCCCAAAACCAAGACCCTATTCCCCAGCTTCCTTCTTCAGTAGGGAGTTCGGAGCTTAGGACATGCATTTTCTTTATCGCTTCAAAGATCGTAGGGGAGTAGTCATCTACATATATGCAACACGCTGATCCCACTATTTTGCAAATTCCCCCACGATCAACCAGGATCACATCGAGAGCCATTCTATTTTGCAGTGTCATTAACCTGATTCCTCTTTCTTCCAACGTCTTGTTAAATATCTGCCCTAAGAATGGAATGAATGATTTTGCTACATCTGTTGCTATCAAAACACCCTTGTCAGTCCTTTTGACTCTAGTTCTGGATAGTCTGGCCATGTCTGCTGTTTCTAAGAGGAATACTCCTGGGAACAGTAGACCTAAGTAACATATACCTCCCCAGTTTCTGGGCAACCAAGGATATGCTTTCTCTCCACATATAAAATAAACTGGATCTCCCACATATACTGGTTCTATTTCCCATTTCAATACCACTGTATTCATGCATCCAGTATATGTTCCGACTGAAAAAGAGCCTTTCTTTTTTAGACAAAAAGGGACAGTTCTTGGGCTATAATTCACCGTGTAATATGGGGGATTGCATCTTTGTCCCCTTCTGTTCTTACATGAAACGTCATTACAGATGTTTTTTCTGGTGGGGACAATCTATCTCGTCTATTTTGTCGTGTTATCTTTCGCGTACTTTTCCTCGTGGGCTCTGGGGCCATTACTTGTGCTTTATGGAATATGGAACAACACATCGGCTTCATTATTATTTCCTCAAACTCATTCATGTTGATTCTGTCTAATTGACCCGTCCTGCTCTCATTCCATTTCCCATAGAACATTGCACCTAAAGATGCACTACATGCAGAACTTAATGGTAATGGCTGTACATACCACCCTGTTCCTTTCCCAGCATGCCGTGGTAAATGGGCACATACCCAGCAATTTGTTTTCTTCAGAATTGCATGTGTCATGTTCATAATTAATAGCAACGTGTTATTCCCGAAACCTTCCCTGTGTCTTTCTTCCATTGGGGGTGGGGTATAAGTAATCACCTGAAGCGGGCTTTCAATAGTGGATATATTAACTATTGGTAAAAACATTTCTAATGGGTTTATCGATTCCACATACCATAATATTAGGGCTGTCGTTATTGGTGCTACCACGCTCATAAAGCACATAATTATTGTCAGCTCCAGCAAACAATTCGTTTTACCATGCGTTTTTCTTAAGCTTACAGTCTTTATAATTGACTCATTCTCAGCAGTGGTGCAGGAGGAGGCTGGAGCCGGTCCCGGCATGTTTCTCATCGTCCTTCTCCTTCCTTATTACAGTTCGTTCTGGATATCTCTCTTCGTTGCGCTTGCTGTGATGTCAATAAGTTCCATGGAATTGTCACAGTTCAGTTCTCCCAGTCCTTTATAGCCTGGATTTGCTTATTTATTTTTAGGCAAGATCACGTGTCCTTTCTCATACTGCTCAGAGGACTTTTGATCAGTTATCTTATTGCCTTAGTACCATGTGCGCCCAGCTTGTCCGCTCTGGTTCCAGACACATGTACTTTTTATGATCGCACCGAGGAGCCGCGAGTCTTGAATTGTCCGACTTGCACAATTCTCACGCTTCTCTCCTCTACACCTCTAGTTCCTTCTCCGTCCATGAGCAGAACCAGAGGTTAACATAGACACCAAAAGAACTGTGGATCACTTTGTCTTTCGAGGCCGCAAATTGTATCGCCTCACTTCTGGTATCGTGTGATCCGTGAACAGTGCCGGTGCACTTCCAGATTCAGGCTCAAAGTCAGCCTGTGGCAGTACTGCAGGTGCTGGTGTGCGCCGCACCAGTGATGCAGATTCGGTCTTTGGCGTGCTGGCAAGTGCTGGTTGGCGCCCAAGGGGTACACGTTTAATTTCTGCTGGTATTTGCAAGGCAGATTTTGTGTCGGCCAACAGTGATGTCGATTCTGCTGGGCAATGTTGGGGCACTCTTTGCCCTTCCCCCTTTTTGGCAATCGTCTCAGGCTTTGTTTCGAGTTTCACTTCTCATTTGGGCAGATTTGGTGGCTGCTTACTGGCAACAGTTTCTTCCATTTCTGGGACCGCTGTCTCTTTCTGGTCATCTGGGTCATGCAAGTCTTTCAGTGAAGTTGGAATCTGGAATGGGTGGCATGGATCCACGACTTCTGTCCATCCACCCGTATGGCCGTCTGTGTTGCCAAGAGTACTTGATATGGGCCACGCCACCTGGGTGCTAACAATGACTTTCTTTCAAAATTCTTTAGCAGCACCCAGTCTCCCGGCTCCTGCACGTGCCCCGGACCAGTGTATCTCACTGGTAATGCCTCCTGCACCTGCTGATGAATCAAACGCAATTTCTACATTAAAAGGCCACAATAAGTACTAAGCAGAGGATGTTCTACCTCTCTAAGTCGTTTTGGCTGAGGTGCGCACCATACATTTGCCGGCCTCCCCATTACGATTTCGTAGGGGGAGAGCCCAGTTTTAACCTGTACAGACGTACGCATGCATAATAGTGCTATTGGTAATGCATCCACCCACCCAACTCAACTTGCTTCCCACACATATTTTACTGATCTTTGGTTTGAGAATCCCGTTGTGCCTCTCCACAAGACCGGCTGAACTCGCATGCCTTGAACTATGGAATCTCTTATCATATCTGTAACACCACTGCACCCACAAAATGTCGGCCATTATCGGACCATAAGACACGGGGCAAGCCAAATCGGGAAAAGTATTCCTTAAGCATTACTTTTGCCGTGCAGTCCTTCAAGGGATATGCCTCCACCCACTTACTGAATGCACAGATCACCACTAAGACGTATTTTAAGTTTTGGCATCGCTCCATCTCTATGAAATCAAAATGGATCACCTCAAACTGCATAGAGGGCGGGCCAGAACTACTTTGCATGTTACCTATTTGTGTGCCTCGCATTTCACTATTGCCAGGCGTTTTGGGAGCATGAGTGCAGACAGCAATCATACAATCAAAGGGCCATGTTGAATTCTGGCACCATGTGATGTCAAGAAACCTCTCTCAGCCCAGAGTCGACCAAAGTTATGAACCACCCCAAAAGCATACTGGCTATCAGTATATATATTCACATTCAATTTTTCAGAAATCTCGCAGGCTCTGGTTAATCCTATTATCCCTGCGGCTTGTGCCAAATTGTAGGGGATTCTTTTGCTTTCTATAATGCTTTCTAGGGTAGTGATAGCATATGCGGCAGTTGTTGTGCCATCTGGTAATTTAAAACATGAGCCGTCACAAAATAACTCTCCATCTGGCTCTTTCTGTGGGGTATGACTTAAATCAACTCTCCACTTGGTTTCTTTCTCAGTGACCATTAAGCAATCGTGGGTGGGTGATTCATTCTCCCCAATTTCTTTTATGGGTAGTGGCATTAATTCTGCAGGATTCAAAGCGCTACACCTCATAATTTGGATATGGGGCACGAACAAGATAATCTCATATCTTGTCAATCTAGCAGAGGTGAGGTGTTGCGTCTGTGTCCTATTTAATAGAACATCTATGGCATGTGGCACCATCAGAATGAGAGTGTGCCCCAATACCATCCCTTCCGTTTGTTTCACTGACGCAGCAGCCGCTGAGACAGATCGCAAACATCGTGGTAGTGCGCGCACTACAGGGTCCAGCGCAGAAGAAAAATAGCCGTATGGCCTATTTCTTCCACCTTGTTCCTGTGTCAAAACCGCCAATGCACATCCTTCACTTTCACACACAGTCTAAAAACCTTCTCATAATTCGGCGTGCCCAAAACTGGAGCTGAGCATAATGCAGTTTTCAATTGATCAAATGCTTTCTGACATTCCTCATCCCACTGCAACGGCATAACCGCATCTTTTCTAGTCAAATTCACCATCGGTTTCACAATTAACGCAAAATTACCAATCCATTGTCGGCAATATGAAGCCATGCCTATTATGGCTCTGACTCCTTTTTGTGTCTTTGGAATAGGCATACAAGAAATACTTTCTATGCGTTCTGGCGTTACCCTTCTCCCCTCTTTCGAAAGTAGGTAGCCCAAATAGGCCACCTCTTTTCGATTATATTGAAATTTCTTCAAACTAGCTTTATGGCCATGTGCCGCTAGGTGTGACAGTAGTAATACAGTGCTTTCTTTACAAATCTCCTCTGTGTCTGCAGCTAACAATAGATTGTCTATGTATTGCAAGAGTACACAACCCACTGATAATTCTAGCATGTCTAGCTGCTCTTTTAATGCTCTACTGTAAATACTCAGACTTTACGTGTAACCTTGCGGAATCCGCGTAAATGTAAATGATCGTCCTCCTAATGTGAACGCGAACAAATATCTGCTGTCCTTGTCCACTGGAATGCTGAAGAACACGTTTTTCAGATCAACTACACTAAAATATTCTGCTGAAAAAGGTATCATTGTCAATATTGTAGTGACATCTGGCACTTAAGGAAATTGTGGATCTACTACCTTCTTTAATGCGCGCAAATCAATTATAAAACGGTATGGTACTTCATTGCCTCCATTTTTATAAACTGGAAGAATCAGTCTGTTGCATGTACTGCCTGTAATTTCTTCAAGTCTGTAACAATACTCTTCAATCCTTTCTCACCTTCAGCCGAAATTCTGTATTGGGGAATTTGCGGTAGGGTAACACCTTCTTTCAAAATTATCTTTACTGGCTCTATCTTCAAGCATCCTACATCGTTGTCATGCATTGCCCATATACAGGTTGGCACTTCACTTAGTTCTCCTGGTAAAGTTTCAGACATGAATTCTGACACAGGGGCATCGTGTGGCCAAATCGTTAGGTACACCCTGTCTGCCGTGCAATGTATAAAGGAACCTAATTTTTTTAACACATTTAATCCCAACAGGTTTTCCCCACAATTGTCTGTTAAAAGGAAAGGACAATGTTCAGTGAATGGTCCTATAGTGACTGGGACTGGTTTGGACACTTGGTTTATGACTGGTGTAACTGCGAACCCTACGGAAACATTCTTTTGCCCTAACAGTGGTATATCCGGAACCAAGTGGTGGTCTATTGAACACTTCTGCGCTCCTGTATCTACAAGAAAGCGGTGCTCCTCATTCCTGACTCTCATTTCTATGTAGGGTCCTCTCTGATTCACGGGAATAGACACTGGTTCCGACCCCTGTCCTGACTGTCCTATTGGGGAAATAACACATTGTCCGATGTGTAATCATTGCTGTTACTGTAATATGTGTTTGGCTGTGTATCGAAAACATTCCCATTCTTTCCTCTATTTCCCCCACTCTGGTTTCCATACTGTTGGTTTTGCTGTTCCTGGCACTGGTTAGGGGCATTTTGGTTTTGGGCTTGGTTTTGATTACCTCCGTTATTGTGGTGCTGCTGCATACTATTCCTATTTGGTCCATTCGCTCCTTGGTGTCCTCTATGCTGTATCCTCTGACCAGACCCATTTCTATTCTGCAGATGCGGACATTGCGTGCGACAGTGTCCTTCCTCCTTACAATACGTACACTGATTTGGTCCCACTGTTCCCCCATGCATATTCGAATTGCTCCTTCCTTGTGCATTCCCTCTCCCTCTATTGTGTCCTACTACTTGCTGTAGTAGTACCCGTGTTTTCAGATTTACGATATCCTTCTCCTCTTTCTCTTTCGCCACAGTCGCTCTGTGCTCATAATACTGGGCCATGTGTAATACTTCACCCAGCGTTTTTGCTTACCATGCACTCTCTGATGTCATTATTAGATCCTGGATTGGAAGTTTTAACCCCCTCACATATTTGTCAACAAATAACCTTTTTCCCGCTTCCGAGCCCACATCCTGCCCACTAAAGTCTGTGAATACTTTTTCAAATCTGTTAAAATAATCTGTGGCTAACTCATCCTTGCCTTGTGCACATGCAGTCAATTTGCCCCATTGAATTCTTTTCTCTGGGACAATTTCTTTTAATTTCTGCACTAGATGTGCTGGTAATGCTACCAGGTTCGGTCCCGGTGTTCCTCCAACCGCTTTATTCCTGTCTTCTATGATCAAGTCCGCCCATGTGGCACCAAAGGTCGTTGGGTCATCCACCTTTCTTATTTGTTTCCATATGTCTGCTGGCAGGATCACTGGGAATATTAGGTCTATGTCACCCATGGTAAGCACGGATGATTGCAGGCAGGACCCTACTTCCTTGTAAAACCCTGCAGGATTCTTTCTTATATCAGGAATCGTCTGCTTTATGTTGTTCACCTCCTGTCTGGAAAAGGGTACATGCACATATTGGGCAGTATAATGGGCTGGTGTTACCTGCGCTGCTACATTGCCCACTGTGGCAACCTCTACTTTGGGCACAACGGTAGGTGGGACCTCTCTCATAGGAAATGCCCCACATACTGTTCCTCCCCCTTCTCTCATGTGTAACAATATTCCCAGATCAAGCGATAGGGCTGTTTCTCCTGTCTCTCGCTCTAGTGCTCTTCTATATACTGCCATTATTTCGGGTGGGCTGGCCTTATCGTTTTTTATATCTCTCTCTAATAAATGTTCAGCCATCGACTGCAGTGCTTTTCTTTTCATGGGCATGGAATATTCATCAAATATCTCATGTATCTCCATTGTGGGGATACTGGGATCCGACATCCATCTACACGCTTCTCGTATACATACTTTTAACTTGTCGCCCCTCTGTACTGACGACATTGAATGTTGTTGTTGTTGATACGGCTCTACAGTTTCCTTCCTATGTCTCCCGATATCCCTACTCCTATACCCAGGTGTAGTAAACATTTCGGCATAATCATTATCTAATTCATCTTTAAGTTCAAAAAGTCTATATACATGTTCCCTCACTTCTTCATCCCTCTCCCTACAGCGTGCTAATGCATTCAAATCTAACAATCGCTGCGGTGGTAATTTCCCAATTAACTGTTTCCATTTCTCCACCAAATATTCACCCATGTATTCCAACACAACCTGTCTTTCGTTGCTTCTTCGGAAGTCATACATTGAAGCCAATGCTGCCGTCCCATCATTCCTGTCTGTATACATCTCTGCCTGTTGCTGCAATTCCACCTTCCATTCTTTGCTGATCGCGCTGCGAGTTACCCTTGTGCATCCCCGTTGTTCAGTCCCGCCTCTTGCCCCCGTTGTTTCAACTTCAACCCCGGGAGGAACGGACGGTACCGAGTCTGTGTCTGAGGCGGGAGGTGCGGATGGGACGATGGGAACAGGGAGTGTCTGTTGTGGGCTTGGTTGGCTAATAGGAAGCGTTACGTGTGCGGTCTGTGGCTGTGGGAGGGCTTGAGCTACCGGAGGGAGAGCTTGGGCCACGGGCGGGGTTTGGGTAATAGTTACTGACGTCTCTGGCCTCACTTCTGATCTTGGGCCTTGTTTTGTATGGGTGAATATGTTTTCTATCAATTCATCTGCTATGTGTAATTCTCGTTGTGGGTATATTTTTTCTATATTTAACTGGTCAAGCCTACCTGTCCTTCTTAGACTCTCAGTCCACTCCTCCTCTTCTTTCTCTTCCGCCACCTCACCTTTCGATTTATGCCTGCGCGCATGCTTCACTCTACTTCTAAATTGGAGCATTGCTTCCCTTCTCCAGTCTTTAATAGTCTCAAATGCTGCAGGACGTGCTTTCTTTCTTATCAACTCCCTTTTCAGGTTATCTATTCTTGCTATCTAATAACTACCATTTATCGGCCACTGATGGTCTTGTTACTTTCTGGTTTGCCTATGCCAAGTCTCACAGAATATTATTGCACCCACTCCATACTTCACATACATCTCATACGCCGGCGTTCCCCCAGGTGGTACAATTTGGCCATCTTCCAAAGATTGTCTACCACAGCGGAAAAACCCCGCTAGGGTGGACAATACCCCAGGCATGTTTCAACCGTCCCCCTGGTTAATCAACCTTACCTAGGGTGTTTGATTTTGCAAATTCAACTCTCAACCAATATCAGGATTACTTTGAATCGGGGAATGACTCACCTGATAATTCAAGTCGTCTGTATACTGACGCACCAAATGATGTTGTGTCTACGTTTCTTGGCTTCCGCCTCATTTTGGGACCTTCGCCTCCTTGTTTGCTAGCCAGGCACGTCGATCAGGGATCAAATGTGTGCAGATCTGCAAAGGAGTCTCTCATCACTTCTACAGGGTGCCCCGAACACCACTTGATCCCGGCTCGATCGTCCGGTCCTCGCCGTTCTCCGCCTTACTCAATTACAACGTTATGCGATGGAACAAGTGGGGGAGGGTCCCTATTTGGGCGCCATCTTGAAAGGGGCCCCTAGGGGTCCCTTACGTCTATGGAAACAAGGCGAGTCACCACACACGATAGATACGCCAGACACAAGGTTGTATTCCCAAAGCTAGGGTTTATTGCAAAGCAAAGGTCTCAGTTGGCCAACTCAGTCTCACGCCCCGCGACGTGTATCTCTAGACCTCGAGGGACGCAAGAGAGTGAATTACGTACATCAGTTACATATATACAAAATGCATATCAAACAATCAGCTATGACATGTTTAACACCCCCCTTTATTGGGTTTCTTTGAACTTGGTGTGATGATGGACATTTTCAACAACTATGACACCTTTAAACATCTATTCTAGTAACAATTTGCAATTTGTGAGTGCGGAGGCATCTTTCAGTTGTTGAACAGAACACAGCGCTTCGGTTCTTGGAAGCGAGCTACATAAGGGGGGAAGAGTTGCATTCCAGACCTTGATATCTATGAGGTGCTATTCGTGTCCTGGGAGCCGACACGCTTTAACTGGGCTCATCAAGTAAGAAGAGCATAATTCAAGCGTTTAGCTGCTTTATTTTAACATATTCTACCATATAACGAGACTGGCTGGCAGCTGTGAAATGATTAAATGCCCTGCAGCTCTGCTTCAAGGCTACATTCGGGAGGGAGCCGGGCATTCTTCCTGGCGCTGCCTACGTTGTGTTTCAACGAACTCTTGTTATCCTCGTGGCCCTGCGGCCTTGTCCTTTTACGTGCAGACAACAATGTTTTACAGTCGAGCAGTGTAAGCAGAAAATGTACTGCAAAGCAATAAGAAGAGAAAGCAATGAGCAATGTTTAGAAAACAAAATGGCGATTCTTGTTACATCTAAATGGACGTTCATTGGCAAACTTGGAAACCTATAATCTGTCATATCGTGCATGAGACGGTTGGCCCACGGAAATCAAAATACGTTTGCGGTCACACAGTAGAGGTATCCATTTTTCTAGACTGACAGACTGACATTTCTCCATTGATTTAGGAAATGAACTGTTAGGACCAATCCCCAAGGACTGTTCTGACAGTGACAGTGATGACAATACAATACCAGACAGGATCTTCACCCTGCATGGGGGGAACTTCCTGGTGTACACATCCTGCCCTTTTGGTAAGGAAGATGTGACTTGTGACTTCAGAAGGGATGAGGTGATTTTCCAGGTCCATGAGGGCTGCCTTTCCCACCTGAAGCCTCCAGTCCAAATCAGCACTCTGACCAGGGACTTCTCCAGCCAGCTGGAGGAGGCCGCTGAGATAGCAAAACCAGAAGTCTTTCCAGGCATCAGGCAGATGGTGGAAGAGAGAGTCAACCTAGCTGATGCCTGTGTGACTCTGGAACAGAAGCAAAAGTTGAAACAAGTTTTCTTGGATTTCCAAGATCTCTTTGCGGTAGACTTATATGACTGTGGTCGCACTGACATCCACACAACAACAATTCCCACGAACCCTGGCATGACTCCAATGTTTGTGAAGCAATATCGCTTGCCTCTCGCATCCATGGAGTCCCTTACTGAAACAATTAAGAACCTTGAGTCCCGGGGGATAATCCGTACAGTTCACAGCACCTTCAATAATCCGGTGCTGGGAATATTGAAGCGATACAGCCAGTCTAGACTCTGCGCCGACCTTAGGGAACAAACGGGTCCATACTTCCCGATGGCCTCTTCCCTACATTGACCAAGGGCTGGCCCAGATACAGGGGTCACAGGTATTCACTGCAATAGACCTGACCAATGGATACTGGACCGTGCCTGTCAGTATGGATGACCAATACAAACTGGCTTTTACCTTTGGGGGCCAGCATTACACATGGACCCGAACTCCCTTCGGAACTCTGGCAATGAATTCAACATTTTCCTACACAAGTCCATGCCCGACCTGGGTGTGAGGGGTAACCTGGCTTATGTAGATGATGTCCTCATCAAAAGTTCATCTGTGGAGGAACACATAGCAGAGATCCATTATGTTCTGACCCAGTTGAGGGCCGCCGGAGCAAAACTTTCCTTTCAGAAAGCACAGTGGTGTTGAACCCGTGTAATTTCTTGGGACATGAGGTTACTCCTCAGGGTCTCTGTCCCCAGGAAAAGAAAGTGGAAGCACTTCAGAAACTGAAAGACCCCACAACTCTGCGGGAACTAAGGAGCCTCATTGGACTGAGTAATTACAGCAGAAAGTTCATTGAGGGCTACACAGAGATCACCAGACCCCTGATTCATCTCTTTAAGGGGGGGTCAAGTGGGAATGGGGTCCAGAACAATCCGAGGCAGTAAGACAGCTCAAAAGAAGCCTCTCACAAGCGCCCTGCCTAGCTTACCCTGTCAGAAACAAGGAGTTTTTCTTGGAGACAGGGTTCTCTAATACATGCTTGACTGCAGTATTATTTCAAAAGCATGACAAGGTCAATAAAGATATCTCCTATGTGAGCAAAAATGTATCCTCTGTGGAGGAAAAATTCATCGACTGTGAGAAGGCACTCCTGGTAACGGTGTGTGCATTGAAGAATTACCGCCAGTTTATCCAGGGGGAACACATCATAGTGGAGACTCCACACAAGCCTCTGCAATATCTCCAAAGTGACAGAATCTGGGCCGGAAATTTGAGTAATTCCCAAATTACTTCCTGGATTCTGTCAATGCAAGGCTTTCCTGTAGAGGTCAGATATGGCCAAAACAAGAAGAGTCCCCTCGCGCAAGGTCTGGCTGACTTGCATGATTGTGCCAGAGAAAACTGTCTCGAGGACGAAAGTCTAAAAATCAAGAACAACATGGAGGCATACCTTAATTCCCCCCATAAAGTCTTTGAAGAAGACAAGTGTGAGGGAATGCCCACTGTCTATGTGGATGGATGCTCTTACCATGTTGACAACAACGGGGAAAAAGAACTAGTGGCCGGCGTAAGGAATGCATGGGTGAATGAGTCCCCAGAACCCTTCGCTGGGTACAAAATTGGTCCCCGAAGTAGTCAGGTGGCAGAGTTGATGGCTGTGCATCAAGCCACCCTCACTGCTGTCCAACATCAACTCCACGAACTGGTCATAATCACAGATTCAGATTATGTACGGAACGGGTTCGTGGAGCACTGGTTAATTGGAAAACCAGAGGCATGTTATGTGCTAATAACAAACCCTTGAAACATGGGAAGTTAATCCAAAATATTGATGATCTGGTCACCTCGAATGTTATGACCGTCTACTGGAAAAAGATCAAGGGTCATTCCAAAGTAGAGGGACCAGACAAAACTGGAAATGACTTAGCTGACCAGCTGGCCAAAACCGGGGCCATCCAACGGAATCTAATAGAGATTGAGTCCCTGTTAGGGGAAATCCAGGTCACTGCTATCACTAGGTCCCAGAAAAATGCTCACAATGATCTTTCAACTGCACAATGGAGTAAGGAGACCTCAGATGCTGATTTGATTACGGCTCAGAAGGGGATCCAATAATTGGTAAGTTTTACCAACACGTTGAGGACCCTGAGAACTTTCCCTGACGGATACTGATTCCATTGGGAAAGAGGACCTTAGAGTGTTGATGAATTGTCCAAAAATGTTCCAAATCCAAGACGGTTTGTTGGTAAGGAAATTCCAAGCTGGCCAAGATCAATGGGTGGTTCCCACCTCATTCCGAAGCCTGATGTTAAGTCACGCACACGATGCGGCCACCGCCGGTCATAGGGGGTTTCATACCACACTTGAAATCTTAAGAGAGGTTGCATACTGGCCATACATGGGGCAGGACCTCCACCAATACTTGAAGGGGTGTCTTGTGTGTGCACAATTTCAGCCAACATCCCTCACACACCATGCGCCTCTCCAAAAGTGGGGGATGACACTGCCATGGTCAGATTTACAAGTCAACTTCATAGGCCCCGTGATTTGCTCCTCTAGGGGAAATAAGTACATGTTGACAGTGACATGCTTATTTACTAAATGGGTGGAATGTCTCCTGGCCCCAAACTGCAAGGCAGAAACAGCAGCTGCCCTGATGATCAATCACTCCTTTTTGCGTTTTGGACTCAATCAAAGGATTGAGTGCGACAGAGGTAGCCACTTCACCAGTGAAGTATTGACAAAGATGTGGGAGATACTGGGGATTAAAAGGAAGTTACATATTGCTTACCGGCAGGCATCTTCTGGTGCAGTAGAACGTTACAACCGAACCACTGTGAGCATATTAAAAAAGTTTGTGGCAGATTCTGGGCCAAGGTGGGATATCCGATTACCCCTTGTCCTAATGCCCATCAGATCTACCCCTTCATCTGCAACTAAAATGTCACTGTTTAAGCTGATGACTGGACACAAGATGGTGCTTCCCCAGCATTTGCTCTACAGGACCCAAGAGCAGACATTAATCAATGCTTCCACTACTCATGAATATATTGAGAATTTAAGGAAACACCTTCAACATGCTTTTGTCTACGCTCAGGGGAATCGAGAAAGATCAGCCGAGAGTATGAAAACTCACTATGATTTGAAGACTAATAGGAAAGAATACAATGTGGGAGATCAGGTCTATCTATACAATTTCCAGAGGAACCAGGCCAAACAGCGAAAATTTCTGCCTACATGGAAGGGACCTTTTGAAATTGTAGACAAGATCTCCCCAGTCGCCGACAAGATCTGCAACCCCAAAGGTAGTTCGGCGGAAGGAGAAGACAAGTGGGTCCATATTAATCAGCTAAAGTGTTGCCATCCCAGGCACACTCTGCAGCAACTGGAGGAGTCCTCTGCAATCCCAGAGGGGGCCGATCCAGAGTAATACAAGCCCAACCCTAAAATATTCCACATATAGCCTATAAAATTGAATGCAAATGTCTCCTGATGTATAAAATGTATATGTTCGCCCCACCATTAATAGTGTTGGGGAAATGTCTACAAATATGTTTCTGCCGCTTTGCTTTGTCATCCTAGGAGAGATGAAACCATGGAGACTGACCAAGGAGGACGACCTGGGGACCGAGAGCAAAGATCCAAGGTGCCGGGGGTACTGGCCAAAACTCCCATCAGGACCGGCGAGGAGAACCAACCAATCCACCCTGAGGAGGAAAAGATGCTGAACCTTGCCGTCGGCAGAATCAGAAGAAGATGATGCGGACATACCAGCGCATGGATCAAAACATCCTTTCCCCCCGACTCCCCCTCGACTCGAAAGGAAAGTGCAGTCGGGCGGGGGGCCTGTCAGGAGTCTTGACCCACGTTTGAATTATTATGCTACAACATTGGTGCTGTGGGCTTAGAAAATCCAAGATGGCCGAAAAGCCCACAGTTGCGCCGGAATCCAGTAAAACCGCGCAGTTTGTGCACACCAGGATGGTCGCTTAACTTTCCACCCACCAGTGCGAGCGTAATGGGCCAAAAGCGCCATGAGTGAAACGTGGCGCCAAAGGAAAAAGAGCAGTGCCTGTTAGCTCAAAAAGCGCTTTGAAATCACCTTTGTTTGGTTCATAGACATAATTTCGAATACAAAATATTCGAAAGTCAAAAAGTCGAAAAAAAAACGTCGAAAAAAAAATGTCGAATTTTTTTTTAATGACGCTTTTTTTTTCGAAATGGGGGGTTCCCCCGCAACCCCCCTTTTTTTTATTTTTACCTATTTTTTTCACAGAAACTAGAGCCCAAAAAAAAATATCGAAAAAAAAAACAATTCGACATTTTTTTTTCGACATTTTTGATTCGACTTTTTTGACTTTCGAAATTATGTTTTCGAAATTATGACTGGACACCCCTTTGTTTCTCTGAATGCAAGCTTAAAATGCCTATTTCAAACATTGCAAGATATTCAAAAATCTTACTGAACACGAGCAGACGTCTGGTAGAATGAAGTCTTGTGTGCATACCAAATCTGGAAAGATGAAGAGCCGAAAATAATGTTCATAACAAAACTGGCTGGGCTGTGGATGTCAGCAGCTTAAGTGAAATGGGATTTAAAGCCACCAAAATCGAAATGTTTAAAATAAATGAGTGAACTACTTTGAGTGTCACATAGGCTGCAACTGCTTAAATGTCATGGTTTTGAACTTAGAATCAGCGTTCTAGCTGCATGTGTAAAAATTGTAAGTTTGATTTGAATGAAGAAAAATTGAAACCAAAAGTGACATTTAGCTGAAGCCTGGCTTAAGGAGATTGAATTCTGCCTGACAACTACCCCCGACAGGAGTGGAAACTTGCCCAGCAACTGCATTCCCAGGCCTGGCCTCCCTTCTGCTGAACCAGCAAAAGGAGATCACACCTCTCTGATTGAATCAGAGGAGGGGCACCTGGGACTGCAACGGAAACAGAACAATGAACTTTCCTTGGCTCAGGCAAATGTTAAATTAGGGGGGTCGTAAATCGTAAATGGCTTCCTCTTGGAAGAAACTGGGAGGAGCAGTGCCTCTGTGAGCCAGCAGAGCTGGAGGCAGGGACAGACAGAAATTCCCCCATGTGCTTTGGAACCTAAACCACACCCATCTGGGCCAGTTCATGATTTTAAAAAGATGGATAATTCATAGTACATAACTGTCAAAATTATATAAATAATATCATCATTCCTGTGATTTTTCTGTGCACATTTTAAGAGGTGTTAGGACTCTGTGGTATGTTCTGGGGAGTAGTAGCGGATAATAAGATATTAGTCCAAATGTCTGTATGTTAAAAATCTGACACTTCATCATTTGATGCCCATATTCCTTGCGCACACTTGTGTAAATTCTGGAAAGGTTTAGAGGTTGTGTTCTTTATGAAAAGGGAAGAATTCTGTCAGAACTGGACAAGATATCTTACAAAGACAGGGATCGGATGGTTTGGTGCTACAGAAAATATGTTAACTGGACATATAATATTAGAAAAATTGTACATAGATAAATATGCATTTGGATCAAAAATAGATTTGTGTGCAAAGTGACAAGGGGAGTGTTCTTTCTGTATGCCATAACATTGATGCCTGATGACACTCCATTTCCTTCCCCAATCATGGGAGAGAGGAGAACTTGGCCAATGATAAGTTGTGAGGGGCAGGCTTAGTTATGCCCACGCACGCGCCCATTTCCAAAAGACATAAAAAGACCCAATGAAATCCAGGTAGGGACATTCACTTTCCACTTCAAACTGATTTCTTACGAAGAATTTTGCCGGACCAATATCCAGAAGACTCCAGAACTTAGAATCCAGACTTCAGAACTTGCAGCAGAGGGGCCTAGTCCAAAAGCTGAATCCTTCTGAGCAGGCCTCAGAATCCAGCCACCTAACCAAACTATTCAACAGCCGGGCAAGCTGTTTGATTCTGGATAGAACCCTGTGCCAGAATCCAGAAAGTAGAGCTGTATCCAGACCGCCGTGCAGTGCCGATAGAAGACCAGACCCAGACCAGACTGCTGTGCAGTGCCAGAAATTTTGCCAGAACCAGAGATCCAGACCAGCAGATCAGAGAGAACCGCAGCTAAACCTGTTGACCAGATCTGTGACGAGGCCCATTCCTTCCAAAATTAGGAGTGAGTATCCAGCCAGAGCTGTGCAAACCTATCTCTTAGTTTAAAAATAATCTAATTCAAACCATTTCCACCTATTTAGAACTGCATCATAGAAATCGTGTGTTCATTCTGTGCTTTCAAACCTGTGAAAGTGTCATTTGCCATTCTGAATCATTATTTCATTTCTGAAAATCTACCTCCACAAAATCGTCCGTATCTTTTGAACCACGTGTGCTAGGAACGAGACTTAACTTTCATTTTTAAGCTAAGAATCCAAGCCCTAAACCGACTTTCTATTCCTTATAGTTTTTTCGTAATCGTGCTCGACGGATTCGGAAAAAGTGCCGCGAATTGAAAACTAGCTCAAACTTCTTCACCTGTCAAAAATAGCTGTCTTTTGCTTCCATTGCTGAAATTCGTTTTCAATCTGACAATCCCTGATGAATCACTGATAGTGTTGACCTGAACCAATCTTAAGTAGATATCACCTACCCTGAATTTCATATAGGGAATTAAAATCATTTTTAGCATATTTTCACTTCTTTGCAAATCACATTTAAGGTATTTTTGCCTGTGTTTTAAAATCATCCCTGTTGCTCTAAGCTTGCTAGGGGGGAACTGAATTGGTATTGCATTTGATGGTATTCCTGAAAATGGTGTGCTCTTCTTCCATCTCTTTATACTGCATAGTGGGGGAGTGAATTGCCATAAGGGGAAAAGTGATTATATTCTCTCATGTTGAAACCATATCAGTTTATTTCTGTGCTGCATTCTTTCCATCATTGTTTTTCCTTGGAACCATAAAAGCATTCTCAGCTACCTTATCCTTTCTATACCAACTCCTAAGTGATTAAAAGAGCGTACCATTGTAATATTATCCATTGTTGATCACTGTCATATTCTTAAGTGTGCTCTCAAATATTAATTTATTTATAAAAGTGTGATATATATATATATATATATTGTTTAATTTGTAAAATAAATCTTTTAGTTTGCAAAACAAACCTACTTCCTGGCTCAGTGAGGTCAGGGGGATTCAACGAGAGGGGCATTATACAAGGGTTTATCATCCAGATCTATGAACTTGTCATAAAAATATATAATTAAGGGCATCTCTTGGGCATCCCAGACTAGGCACTGACTTAGTTGGAGTACTGAATTAAAGTCACTTAACACTGCACTCTAGATAAAATGGTATTGCCGAGGCACCATTCTGTGGAGACCCGAGACTCACATTCCCCATGCTGAGAAAGCTATCTGCTCTGCTTTTGTAGTCTCAATACATGCAGCGAGCGGCAATATACAAGGTCTTTACAAACTGCATCTGAAAGTTGTCCTTTGCTCACCAACCACCAGCACAGCCAAACTCAAACAGTGAAATAGTCCAAAGCTTTATATATGTCTCATGTTTTGCACACATTTTACTTTTGTAGTGTATTCTGATAGATGAAACAAGCACCATACCCAGTATGCATTGCATGTTCAGACAGAATGCACATTTGAATTAGTATCATAGACATGTTTGACAAATTGATGGGCTTTCATATGTTCCCAGAATTCACTCTATTTGTATGCAAAGCAGCCAGCATCTGATAATCAGGGCACCCACATTATTTGACACCTAGCTATGCCTCTCAGTGCCACACACACCATTTAGAATCTGTCCCCCCACCTGCTGACCACTTACCCGTACGCAAAAGGGAGGCACCAGGGGGAGTTCCTCAGTACATTTAGTCATTGGTGCTACCTACTCTTTCTGTCTCATCTCCACTTCCTGCAGACAAAGCACTTTGGGTATGACATCAGAAGGCAAAGGAAACTTGCTATAGCAGTCTGGAATGGTCCCCTCGCTACATGCTTGCTTTTGATCATGTGTGCTGTATCATTTTGCCTTTGTATGGGATGGAAAACCTGCCCTTAGTTGATTCATCATTGGACTCTTACAAGAAGAATGAATCATTGGAGCGCTACTAAAAATAAATCTATTCCATAGTCCTCTTCTATAGATGTGAAGACAGAAGGCTCCATATCATAGGCAAACTATGTTGCCTACCTATCCCTGGGGCCCATTTGGAGTGATCAGCTGGCTGGACCAGGCCTATTGCAACTGAGACACTGGTACACAGCACCCTTCTGACTGGCGATGGCAAAACCTTGAAGGTGTGCTCTACAACACTCTTGGCATGGAGGTGCAGAAAGAAAGGACTCGCCCAATATGTGGTGATCCTAGATTGGGTCTCCCCAGCACCCAGAAATCAAGGATCAGCTCTAGATCCTGTTTGCACGCTTTTACTGTTTCAAGATGATATGTGAGATGATGTTAGGAACAGGAGCTGCTTTTGATACAAGGTGCTTTCTAATATGCTATTGAGCCACTTATTCAACGTATCACCTGCCTGCACTCCTGCACCTTTGAGATGATCACCGCCAAAGCACTACAACTCGCTGTTGGACTTCCTTGACCTGTCTCGAATTATTCAAGACAGTAACTTAACCCGTTGCTTGCATGCGCTCTGCCTGATCGAGTCAGTCATCGTTACAGGGACGGAAACACAGCATTGGGTGACTTCGAGCCAACTCAACCTGTCTCGACACACATGATCTACTGGGAAGCACTCATTCAAAACCCCTCAATGCAAACTCAACCCGTAAAAGCACTAGGAAGCCTGGCTCCATGCTGTCAAGTCCCAAAGTCAAGAAAGAGAGGAAGTTGGAGTTGCCTTTGCTCCTTGTCTCACATTAGAGTGTGATAACATAGAAACTGATGAGCTCCCAGACGTTGCCTTTTTAAGAAACGTTCAAGTACTTTTGACATTTCTGAAATTAATTACCTACTCCCATTGGCCTAACACAAAATGTGGGGGCCTCCCTGCAAGCCCTGCTGAGGGCCTCCTCACGTTTTAGCCACTACTCATCCCTGCACTCCTGCAGAGCAGTAGTCATATCTTCTGAAACGTCCAAAAAGACGGTATCCATTTGGACGAATGATACAGAAGACCAAAAAAGGCCTGTACAATGGGTTCAAATGGATACAGTCTTTTTTGGCATTGCAATTGAGAATCGGAAAATACTGAACATGGGCAGCGGGAGTTGCGCGGGTGTCCTCCGCTCCGAACGTTCAGCATTTTCGCATTGGGAGTTGCAGGCTGTCCCCCACAGGGGAATACATTTATTTAAAAATGATATTTTTTTTTTAAAATGGATGGTCCCTGCGGTGCCAGTTGCTAAGCACGTAAGTGAAGGGAACCAGGGTCTCAGAGAGTCAACGGCACACAACGAGGTGTGCCACCAAAAGCAAAAGGTAAGTAAGGGGGGTGTTTGTGGGATACATTTGGGGAGGCATTTACTCTAGGTTGTTTGACGATGATGGTCAAGTTAGCTGTGGTGTTTTCTGCCACAAACTTTTCCGTTGTGGGCAAAGAACCCAAATCCATTTCTTCACCAGCTCCCCTAAATCCAACACCATGTGAAACACTCAGGTCTAATATTCAGGACACAAGAATTGCAATCCTGCTGAGTGTAGTTGAATAACAGCGAATAACTGGGTGCGTCTATCGCGGGATGCCTCTTCTTCTTGCCAGCATTGTTTATGCATATCAGGGTATTTATTGTTTGCATATTTACCGAAAAACATCCTCTCCCTTTGATTTCTTTGTTAGTTACATTTGATAATAGGAATCAATATTATCTGATTTATACTATTGGATATACAGCATTGCATTGCTTACAAGGTAAAGGTAGTAGTAGTAAAAGGTTTGAAGGCCATGTGCCTTATCTCTGCCTTATAGGTGTCCTAGCAAGATCATAGTCCATCTTGGCTGTCTGCCACCGCTCCGGTGTTGCTAAACACGTGATGCAATGGTTCCTAGTCAACATCATCAGTAGAGGCGATTATCAATTCTCACTGTCATGCATGCCCCTTCACGCACTACGAGAACCGACCCGTTACACACCCACTGCAGGAGTAAACAAACTGTTCACCCACAGCACTGCCCTCAAAGAAGAATGTCTGCTCACAATAGATGGCGTTTACCTTGGCGTTTGTATGGGTATCCAAAACGATGTACTTCCTGGTATTTGCGTACATGGATGAGGAAGAAACAACCCATATAGCGCTCATGTGACACTGTTACCATGGCAGCCTGCCTTCACAGTAACTCTACACATCCTGACACGTGATGCACTAGATTCCGATCACGTGATCCGGGGTGTCCATGGAAACAGCATAAAACTACGGTATCCTGCCACACTGTGCTTCTCAGCTGTTTCCCACAGCCGTTTGGCATCTCGTTACTTTGAAACCTCGGATTGCTTACCTGAACTGACCACGGACCACAGACCTCGTACCTGGATATTCTTGTCTTTCCCCGTTGGCATTTAAGTCATTTTCTGCTTTTCCTTCTGGTTACTGACCACGGACTGAATTACGGACTGCTTCGCGATTATCCCTTCATTGTTTACTGCATGGACTTTGCTTTTTCTACGAACCACGGACTGGATTACGGATTGCTCTTGGATTCTTCCATTGTGATCCAAACTGACCCATTTGTTTTGGTTCCTCTTGAAAACAAACGTTTGGACATTTCTACAGGTGTTTCCAGTGAGCCTTAATTATTGTCAACTATCCAGTTGACCCCGCTTTTGAATTTGGGCCCGCTGAGGGAACAGGTTTGCTCCTGCACTTTACACTCATTCCTCCACCGATATTACCGCTCCTGCAGAGGGTTTCCTGGTAGGTGTCCTCTCTCTCTAATAACATATTATTACGAAGAAAACGCTGCCCAATTGTCTAATTTAACTTGTACGTTTCTTGCAGCAGCCACTTGGAGGACCTGGATTCCTGTTTCTACCACCTGTGACCCTAAATTCCAAACAGCAAAGATCATTATATATTGCTGTTAGTTGCTTAGGGACAGAGGTATACATACTCCACGCAAGCAGGAAATCTTGACACTCACCCAGGGCTGTAAAACTCTGGAAACATTCTCTCTTCAGGATCACCATCACCAGACAGAGCTGCTTAGGAGGAATACTCCTGTTTGCTGCCTAAAAACTGTACAATTTACACAAGCAGTCCTCGGGGCACAGGGGACACATCCCTCCTGGAGAAGCCTGTTTGGGTGGTAATTGCTGCACACAAGAATGTACTAAAGGGAAAGGGATAATAACTGCACTTAGACGACAGAACAGCGGGGGCAGGTAAGGCACTGCCACTAACTAACCTTACTAAAAACTCACCCTTCTGCACACACCCCTCAAACTCTGAATTAAACTCAACCACACCTCTGCAGCATAACAAACCACACTTACTTCACAACACCGCCACAACAATGTAAACCACACATAGCCTCACCCAACAGCAGATGGAGCCTACCAACTGAAAAACACACCTATCCTGAGTTAAATATATCACCGAACTAAAGTTGATATCCCTCTTGCTCTTTTCTCCAGCTTAGTCCTAGTAACCTACCCACCTCCCTCCTTGCCTTACTGATCCACAAGAGCTCCAAGAAACCATGCAGGTGGCAACAGTGCACCGTATAAGAACCTTTAACATAAAAACATACAATATTAGAACCACATGTTACATGTGCAGCCAAATAGATCTGCTCATAAAAGACTGTGCTATCCAGTGAAGCACAATACATTACAACATGGAGTTTGGGAGAAGGACTTGTTTATTGGCTGTCTACAAGCCCATTGACACCCCTCCTGTAAGGAGGATCAGCTGACATATGTCTCAGCAGAAGGGCTGAATCTGCCTAATATTGATGTTTGTGGTAGCAGACATCAGTGCCTGTAACAGGTACTTGTATTTTTGTATTTGAACATGGAGTGTTATACCGTGGAACCCAGCTAGGAAGAAATGGAGTGTTGTACATGCTATTGAGGGACACATGAATTAAGCAGGGGTATTACAACTATGTGTCATGGAATGTTCCGGCTATGGGGGTGGAATGGGATGCGGGAATGCAAGGAGCCTACAGGGAGGTGTCCAGAGATCATAAAATGTGTACTGGATACAATGCATGCATTTCTGCAGCATCACCCAAACTGTCACAGAAGCAGGACTCTTGATTAGGATGGCCAGATGACTCTATGGATCATGGACATCACTTGCCCAGTCCTGGACTTTTGTTTGACAAACCAGTGCATTCTGGGATGGTTAGTTGATCAATTGGATTTAAGAAACTGACAGCAGTGTTTTGTAAAAAGAATGCCTTGGATTCGAGCAGCGCCATCGAGTGATTTCGAACCACCCTGACCCTCATTTAGTGCAGAAAATCCGAATCCTCGCCTGCCTATGAGGGGACTTTGGGGGTGCAGAATTCAGTAAAGCCCAGCACATACTGATCTGATGGGTGCACTGGGTGAGCAGGGGTGTGCAGCAGCCTACCTTCACAGGGAACGTGGGAGCATTTTGGGCATCTGTTTGGCCCACTCCCTGCCTAGCTGAGCAAGGCCGTAGTAGTGTAGAGGGCACCTGTCGAGACAGGCTCCTAATAGCAGACATGCGGGAGACAGAGCTGTCAGACTGAAACCATGTCTCCATTATTCCTCTTAATGCGGCTTTCTCCTCAAGGTTAGCAGGGCGAATCCGACTTTTCTTTGCCTGTTTTTTGAAAAATGGACCAGAGCAGAAAACACAGGTTTGTTGTCAGGGCAACCGAATCCCCATTCAGGTGAGGCATTATCAGAGAGAAAGGCTGTGAGAAAAGGAATGAAGGAGAGAGTGGGAGAGCGCGAGAGAAAGAGGGTGAAAGAGAAAGAGACGAAAGAGAGAGAGACAGAGAGAGATGCATGCAGAGGTCGGAGAGATGAGAGGTCGAGATTGTCAAGGGTTGGATAAACACAGAAAAGAAAGACAGAGCATGACTATAGAAAGAGAGAGATAGAGACGGAAAGATGTAGCGAGTAACAGATTATGGGTGGTGATGAAGCCAGAAAAATGGAAAGACATATGGCCCGAGTCATGGAATATTTGCCCAGTACAAAGTGAATTTGCTCTGCTGAAAAGTGACTGTGCACTGCTGACACAAACCCTGATTCATTGAACCGTGCAAAGTGTATTTTTGCCGGGCAAAGTCAGAGCATAGTCATGTTTGAAGTACAAAATGAATTTTCTCGGACTTTGCACTGCAAAACTACACTTTACACAGTTTCATGAATCACGGTTTGTGTGGGCAGTGCAAAGTCACTTTTCAGCAGTGCAAATTCACTTTTGAACCAGGCAAATATTCCATGAATCTGGCCCATAGGGTGCACGCGGCTGCTCTGGGTTCGGGCACGGGTAAATAATTCAGGGTTGAGCCTCCCCCGGGCCACAGAGAAGATGGAGTATGGATGGCCCTTTGTTTTGGGCTCCAGCTCATTGCGTCTCTCTCTCTGGCCCGTGGCATTGGAGTATCAGGCTGTCAGCTCCTTGGTGAGCCCCTTAGCCACCAGAGTCCACTGTGAGACACGGTGACCTGCTGGTGTAGAATGCACTGACCGCACTGTGCTGCTGCCGCTGTGGTGCACAAATTTCAACATTTCAAAAAAAGCCATCCCTCAAGGCCTCATATTGGTGGCTAGGCCTAGAGGGCCGGGCTTAGGGACAAGCCACCGAAAGCTGTTTGTCCTTCTGGCCTGGCCGGGTTGTATGTTGGCAACACAGTTCAAGCAGACACAATGTCAGGCCCGAGAAGTCGTGGAGCAGGTAAGTGCGTTATTTATTATTTTTTCATTTAGCCCCGGCGCCCGGCCCGCTCATTCCTTCCTTCCTCCCCTACCTTCTCCCTCCAAACTCCCCCCATAGCCCCACCCGACCCCTGTTCTTTATTTCTTTTGTATGTCTCCCCCCTCCCCAAATGGCAGCACGCACACATTAACTCCCACACACATGCCCTCTCTCTTTTTGGCCTCCCAACCTCACGCCGGTAACTCGTGCAGGCACCCATCTTTCATACCCTCTTTCTCCTCTCCAGCACTTTTCGTATCTTTTAACTGACCTTTATTTTTAGCATTTCACGTTCCCTGGGATCATTTCACCCTCCCAGAACTTCAAATACAGGCACCCTTTCTAGCATCCTTGCTTTCTCTCATGCACCCAGTCACATGTACTCTGTCTCAACCAGCTTGCCACGCACCCCTTCTCGTTCACCCTGGCTCTCTCAAGACCATCTCTCACACTCTTTAACCCTGGCTCTTTTGAAGCCTTGCCCAAACTTGTCTCTCGCACCATGGTTCTCACTCTTGCATCCTAGCTCTCACACCTTAGCCCTCTCGCATGCACAATCACTCTAACACTCACTATTCAAATCCTACTTCTCACTCGTACTTTAGCTCTCACTTTTACTCAAACCCAGCCTTCATGCTTTCAATCACAGTCACCCACACCCTTACTTTTACTTGCACATGAGCACTCGCTCACAACTGCGCTCTCACTCTTTCTTTCAGATAATTCAGATTTCTTTTCACTCTCCCTTGCTCCCATGCTGTCCTTAGCATTCATGCTTGCTTGCATTCTCGCTCTCACTGACCCACACACCCTTGTTCTCTCACACACTACCCACAATAAAAGTCTTTCAGAGTTTGTAAAATGTTCACCAGAATCCAACTTCACTTTAATCTTGTCTGCTATCTCGTAGCCTGATGCCTCACTCCTATTCAGAAGATCATGGCAACATGTCCTGATATCGATTAACCCTCCACTTTTGTGGCTAAGCCTAAAATTACATTTTTTTTTGTTGTTTAAACAACACCATGATAAATTAACATACGCTCTGAAGTGAATCACTTCCAGAGCTGCAGCTTAGACACAGTGTGATTAATGATTTGCCCAGGATCACACACTTTGGTTAAATAGTGAAACCGGAATGTGCAAAATGTAAGCACCTGAGCGCATATTCCCAGGGTTAGTTGATGTACATATTTATTAAGGTTTTGCTTTGTATTTCATTTGCTAATATTTGCTTGTATTTGTAATGCTTTATTTATAGCAATGCCTTGGAAGCAAACCACATTACATTAAGAACTAGCCTTTCATAGTAAACTAACTATATATACTATATACATTTTCATAGAAATATGTTGAACAATAAGAGTATGGCTTTAGTTGTATTCTCCCCATCCTTCATGGAAAGTCACAATAGCATCGCAGAGATTAATTTAACCTAACACATCTCGCTTGTGTATTAAAGTCATAGTCATTATTTCAGAAAGCATGCAGCATTATGCACCCTTCTCACTTCTGATCACTTACTCTCATTCCCATTTCTAAAGGGACAAATGTCCCTGCGAATAGTCCCCATCCCTCCTAGTAGTGGCTCATGGCTCACAATGAAATGCTTTGTTGACACAGAACATTATGAGAGCCCCTCTGCTTTAAAGACCTCCTTTGGACATTGTCCTGGCAGCGGAACACCTCTCCCGTTCAGAAATCCATGTGTACGGCTCGCTTCTTTTTTGTCCTACTGGTGCTATATGTCACCTCCTAACCTCCAGTAAATACCAGCCTCCAGCAGATGAATTTCCTATTGCGCATAGGAGGTATCACGCCAACGGGTTGCAATTTAAGTGACTTAGTGCCTGTGATGCTGGAAATGCATCGGAGGGACAGGATCTCTGTATCCTTGTCTTTTACTGCTTTGTATTGTGTGTTCTGTCGTTTTTTTCCGCGCAGGAGTTCATGTGGGACTCCTGGCAGTGCAGCTCTGTCCTTTTGGTTTGGTGAACAGACCCATGGGATAGCCTTACGGCACCCATGGGTAGGGGTACAACCCTGTACCCCTAGTGTATGTTTTTGGGCACCTGCGTGTGGTCCACAGAGCAGGGTACGTGCTGGTGGCAGCTCCATGCTGACCTGACTGGTGCCCTGAGCGTCCTCCATTTTGGGATGCCCAGGCCCTGACATTGGAATCGGTAGATTCCTGATGGAGACAAGATGGCCCCTGGGGCCCCTTGCCTTCCATCGCCTGTTACCTTGATCTTCCCGAAGTCCCTGGAAGCCCTGACTCTGTCCCTTCCCCCTGACTGGCTGTTGGGTGGAAGTTCCATATATGGTAGTATGGGGAGGTGCTGACCAGACTGGCTGGAACCTTCCCAACGACCGTATGTTGTGGGTACGCCTTTGGGTGGGATCTGGGTGAATGGAGTATGTGACGAATCTACACTTCTTGTTGTGGATGTCTGGTATCTTGTGTTTGACACAATGACTGAGACAGCCCTGCCCGAAACTGGTATGAATGCAGTGTGTAGTGTTGAATGTCATGGTACTTGTCCTAATCCACATTCTGTGTTGTGAGTCTCTGGATGGAGAAGAATGGCCTGACTGCAACAAACGCCTCTTTGGCTGACTGACTGCTGAATGCCCTTCATAGTGATTAAATGCTTTAGTGAGTGTGATCCAGCGGAATGAATGGGAGATCAACAGTGTATCTGGGAACCTCTCACTGCTAGGAATCGTGTTCAGAAGTGTTCAGCTGAAGTCCAAACTACGAAGAGTTACTGGAGTGAAACTGAAGCTTGACCTTGAAGCCCTGCTGGAAGAGTAGAATTGCTGTTGCTCTTCTTCATCATTCTGATAGCTGCTGTGTCTCCAAGGACTGACCCAGAGAGGACCTGGTAAGGCGCCCTCTTCCCGAGCTATGAGGGAGCATCGTGCACCAGCTGATCTTTGCCAAAGCTCCCTGGTAGACAGACCTACGAAAGACTGCCGACTGGAGACGGGGACTGCTGCGGAATCGCAAAGAGAAGCGCCCGGACTGTTTCCGCCACTGTCGATGACCGCCATTGCTGACCAGAGCCTCCGTGCTCCCATTGCCTAAAAACCTTCGATCCAAGGACGCTCTCGTCCGCACTGCCGCCCACCTTATCCCGCCAGAGAAGGCCAGGCCGTGAATGCGCCTAGGAGCATCCGCCAGTGGGTTTCCCACCACCCAAAGACCACAGAGACGCTGACGACTCGTCGCCCTTGCTGGGCCACAGTTCTTCCAACTCTTTGCGGTCCAGAACTATCGACACCGAGGTGCATCGCACACCTCTTCCTTGCAGGACGTTTACGCTTCCCCGTCGACGAACATCGCTAGGAAAGAAGCAGCCACTTCACTGCCATAGTTCACCATGTTCTTCACCGAACATTCGATGACTTGTGACTCATGTCTTAAAGGGAGGGCACTCAAGAAGGGCCGTCGATTCCCCGACGAGGAACGCTACAACGCCAGGTACTTTAGGGTTGCTGAAATATTGGAAAGTCTCTTGTGAACAATATATGGACTGGGCTTGTGGTATATCTTTATTCTACAGGTTTCCCAGGTGGGGGGGATCTCCACAATGAACTGTGTCTAGGTATCGGGGACAGTATTATGCTAATCATTCTAACCAACTGCTTTCCTCTTATATCTATTGTTGGTTTCCTTTACGAACTGATGTGTGTGACATTTAACTGTACAGTTGATGCACTTTAAAGAGATCGAATAGTAATTGTGGTACCACGTAGAACGGTATATTTGCCAATATAGATAACTGAGTACAAAGTGAGTTATTGTGATATTGTACATAACCTTGAATATTAATTATATAAAGACTGTTTTAACTAATACAGTGTGTGGACATTCCTTTGTGGGTGCTTGGGGACTACACTGTACTTAAGAACAAGCTCGCATCACATCCTGAGAAGCTAGGCCTTGATTGCTCGACTATGCACCAATAGTAGAGAATCTTGGCTGGGGTCCTCTGTGCCTCTCCTCTGCCTTTGCCCACCTTTAGGTTTGCAGTGAGGGACTTCATCAGAGGTTCAAGGTGGTGGCAGTCAGAGTCTGAGAGCCTCATGCTGCTGTGTGATATGCCTCCTCATCCCTGAAAACAATGCAAGATGTTATCAAGAATAAGTGGGGTTTAAATGTTGTATTGACACAAGTAAAGTGGGTGGTTTTTTTTTTAGGGAGACAAGCATGGGTACAACTTTGCACTGAGAGTGCTACCGCCAGGCCGAAGGTGAGCATTTAAACCACCTTTGGGATGATAGTTATGCTGCGGTATGTAGGGTAAATGTAGATCATGACAAAACACTGTTGTCCTTTTTAATCAAGAAACTTATTTACTTCTTGTTTTCCCATGAATTGGGAACTTTTTTTGGTGTTGGTGGTGGTACTCCACCTTGCAGCTGTACCTTCTATTTCACAAGCATGTTGTTCTCCCTTCCTGGTCGTGTTGCTCCTCCTTTTGAGGACTGCTAATACCTGGATGATTATAGAGGGGTGGAGTAGGGGCAGTGATGGCTTATTGGAATGCAACTGGAAGGCATGAATCTCCTTCTTACTTGACTTTAGTATACGCAGTACATGCTAGCCAATGTTCCCACTGTTCTGCACCCCCCCTTTCATAAAGTTGGGGACTACGTGCAAATGAGGTCATATAACTACCAGTGATGTCACTTCCCTATATTTGGGCAACCCCTCTCCCATGGGCAAATGCATAAATCTGCTGCCATGATAGGGTGCCCTATGAGCAAGGTAGTAGGGGAATTAAGATAAAAGGAGAGCATGAAGTAGAATAAGATAGATAGGGTGCAAGAGAAAGGAATTCAACGAGAAGGTGGTACATCATGACTGAGATAACATCAGTGATAGCCGGAGTAAGTGACAGGATGGAAAAGATGGGGTCTGATAAAGGGTGACATGAGAGTGGAAGAACAAATTCATGTATATTAAAGTTCTGTCCGAAACCAGACGCTGCAGAATGATTGTCGGAGAAAGAGGCGAGGGGGCGGCAGCAAAGCGGGTGGTATACGATGAAAGAGAAGGGGGGCGAGGGAGGGAAAGTGCATTACGAGACATGGAGCTGGTGGTGGAGTAAGGGATGTAGAAGAGAGCGACAGCTAGAGCTCGATATAGGAAGAGACAGTGTGCAAAAGCAAAGTAAGATGGACACTTGACAGATAAATGGACTGATCTTATAGTGAGAGTGGTAAAACTGTGTATTGGAGGAATCTCGCGAGGACATGTTGGATATTTTGTCTCGCAGAGTGCGCTGTAGTGCCCACGGAGGGATTCTGGGAATGCGCTGCTGCAGAATGGCACTGGTTCATTGCCCTGGGCGCACAATTCTCACTTATGCATGAAAACAGCACGGCTCTGTCCACAATTGTGTGCCAGCACTACTTTGCATTCAGAGGGCAGTTCAGTCTCCATACTCATCCATCTTGGCAATGGTTTTGTTTAGTTAAATACAAAGCTGCCCATTGGGAAATGCACTGGCAGTGCCAACTTGCCTCTGAGGAGCAGTCTGCAGCTCACAAAGGAACAATTCAAATTTTAAGCCCTCTGGCCTCTCCACAAACTATGGAGACATGGGTTCCTGCCTCCTGTACCTTTGCCAGATGTTTAAGAATATTTCTAAACCTTTCAGCCATTCCCTTCTTTGTTTTGCTATCCATACTTATCGGCAGATGGAAAGCTTGAATTCACCATACCCGATCGCACCACCCCTTTGCTCTTTAAGGTAGGGACGTTTTCGGGGTAGGTCTCTGCATTAGAAAGGTCGACCTTCTGAAATCATATCTGACCACCATATCTGAACCTTGGGGGTTGGGAGGAAAGCAAGACAAGATGCATCCGGTATTGAATGATACAAATCAGGTTTATTTAAGGCATGTTTTCTTTTTGTTTTTTTGGCAAAAACATTTCTGCATCTTTTAACCCGGTATCAGAAATGCCCTCATGATGTCTTGAAAACACGTTTCTAACCTCCTACCCTTGCTTTCCACATTTTCAATATCATTGCCATCACCTTTCCCTGTAGTTTATCAACCCCTTCTAACGGAACACTTTTCACCCCCTTCCACTTTTTGTCTTTCCGTTCGGGCTTGTCCTCCTTCCTTCCATGGCCCGTTCTTGTCTTTCCAGCTCATTCTAGGACCACGTGGATCCGCGTACTCTTTTTCCCCAAAACTGTTAGTTCCAAAATCCATGTTTAACCACTAATTATAACTTACCCAATTACTGCTGTTTCTCCTTGACAGTGCCTCCACAACAATTCATATAATATACAACTATAACAATACATATATTAAGCTGCATCATGTGATGAACCGTCCTCAAACTAAAAAAAAACACGTCCCCTTTCATTCAAGGACGTCATTTCACCAAAATGCCAGGGATAGCGGAAGTGACATCACACAACCCTTGACCTCTGATGCCATCACAGAAAGTGATGTAATTTGACCCCACCCCGAAGTGATATCGGAATTCTACTTTTCACCCCTTGACAAAACAGGAAGTGGCATCACATAGCATTGTTCATAAGTACACTACGAAAAATATGGTTACGATATCACTGTAGTGTGATGTACATTTCATCCAAAAATGGATCGCCATATGTATCGTTAGGATCAGTGTGTATAGACCCATATTACCAAATTACTGTGAATGCAAGCAGACATCCATGGCCAAATGATAATGATGTGTTATTATATAGCACTTACGCTGAAGCGCTTTACATAGAAAAAGTATACATTCAATATCACCAAACCTGTGTAGGTACTCATTTATCGACCTCAGGAGGATGAAAGGCTGAGTTGAGGTATTTAAGAACAGACTAAATCAGTGACTCACCCCTGAAGTGCGCCTGAAATAAACCTTTAATGAGTCTAGCAATTATTGTATAGAATTTCAGAAAGACACTGTATTTGGTATTTCTATTCTTTCTTATGTAGGGTCACTGCTGAAAGTGTTAGACTTTTGGCACCCCTGTTCTTTTTTTTCTTTTTTTAAGAGGCCTGAACAAGAAAGCCAGCCACTCCAGACGTAAAGAGCCACATGGTGCTGAACACTTTTTGTTTTCCTTTTTTTGTTATTGGTAGCAAGGGAGACCACAGGGGAAGAAGGGGGGGCCTCAGAGGTCGCAGTTGTGACCTCTGGTGACCCCTAAATGACCTCCCTGCTTTCCTTCATTCAAATTCAACACACTTACACCTGCTCTACCTTGGGAAGTGTGGGTAGGCTCACTCCCTTGGCTGCTGTGTCAGAAAGACTTTGTTTCCCTACCACAGTCACAGGTACCCCCCCTCCCCCCCAGGTTGCAGTGCTCTGTGGCACCTCCTGACATTTGCCTTGTCACTGTGACCATCCTGCCCTTCCCACCCATGGCCCCACACGCCGGAAAAGGACACATGGCCATGCTGTGGGGCCCTTTAGGGGAAGACTTTGCAAATGATCAATCACACATTGATTTATTTGATGAAAGACTGCCTTACCTAAGTCAAGTTTTTTTCTTTGTGTCGTGCTATGTTATTGGGATTAATAACACGCTCCCCTGCCATTTGCACAGTCACCATCTTCATGCCAGATCTGAGGCATGCCCTTGTGTGAGAAACCAACTTCCGGGGCACCAGTGGTCCAGTGATGAATATCCATTTCTAAAGCATCAATCAGCCCTATACATCTAGTACACCATAAGGGATAAGGAAAGATTGCAAACACAAATAGATTATAAACCTTCTTGTCCAATTTTGGTAACGTGGACAGAACGCAGGCTTATCTCTACAAGTTCGCGGATCGTGGTTAGTTGCAACACAGCAACAATACAATTATTACCCAATGATAAAAGGGACTGTCCAGTCAAGGTTGTATAAAAATATCTACTTTTTTAAAATGAAACACTTGTGTATAGGCGCGTTACAAATGCTATCTCATATCATATCATATCATATTATAAAAACAGACATTTCTAGCACGCTACAAAATACAGCCCACCCTGTAAAAGAACACAGAGAACAGACAGTTTCACGAAGGAAAGGGATACATCTGGATACTGACGGGGAGTAGTCGGTAAAGCAATCAGTCTTAACTGTTCAAGGTTATTTGGTTTCAGCACAAAGGGAGCAAAGGGTGGTAAATGTCAATAGGGGGATTCAGAGAAGGACCATGGGGACAGAACCACAATGTACCTGGTGCTTGAGATGATCTTAATGCTCAACAGCGTTGAGTCGGTAGCAGGACCCTTTGCAGCTCCTGCGACAGAGTTCAAGAAGGGAGACAGCTGTGGGTATCAGGCGCAGGTAGTTCAGCAAGCGAGGCTGGACAGACTCCTGCAGGATGGGCTACATGGCGGCTCAGAGTCAAGAATCATTGTCTCTGTGATAGTTGGCACTTCTGGAACGGTGGTCGAGGCATTTCAGACGTCTTTATTGACTGCAGCATGACAACAGTCAGTGGTGCAGTCGGTCGTGGTTCGAGGCCTCAACTGCCTCGAAAATGTCCTTAAAAGATGGACGCTTGTTAATGCTTGTTGTGGCACTCCTCCTAGCTTCTTTGGAGGGCTCGTGTTGTCCCTTAAGGTGGATGGCTAAAAGCTGAGGAGAGTGTTTGCAGGCAACAGCCTTGTCCATTGTTCAGAGACACTCTGGCACTTACCACTGCTGGATGGCTCCTCTGAGTCCGGTATCTCTCTCTGTTCCCTGGGAGATTTCCTTGGGAGATTTTTAGGGGAAGGATCCTGCTTTCCTCTTGGAAATCCTGGCCTTCCTTTACTGGCAGAAACTGTAAGGCAGACTGTACCTTCATGCAGGGTCCAAATGAGTCCTTCTTCTTACTCCTTTTGAAGTCATTGGATGATCTGCCCTCTTTTAAACCCAAGCCAAATGGGCCCAAGTGATTGGTGCAGGCTACGCCTACCTTAATGAACCAATCCTGGGTCCCCACCAACAATCTTCTATTATGCGTGAGGTCATAACCAGAGTGCTTTGCAACAGAAAAGGTAAGGGGTGACAACAAGTACTATTAAGACCCACCCATGTTCCTGTCTGTTGTGGATCAAAGTGTCTCTCTCTGGTTAATTGAGCTCTCTGTGACTCCTGATCAAACCACATGTTTCTTTTGAAGTTTGTGGAGAGAACAGACTTTCTGTCTCCATTAAATCACATACCTCCCTCTGAAAGGGGGTTCCCTGCAGGGGTTGCCTACTTTAAACAGTTGTTTCACACATGACATTCACTTCCCTTTATACAGAGCGGTGGGTGCTAGCTTCAAGCTGACACATTGCATATCAAAGAGTTTTTGGTATGTCCTGTCCTTTGTGTTAGTTCTGTGAGCAGGCCTCTTTGCAGGCCTGTTTTCGTTTAACTCTCACCCATATGTGCTGGCACCACATATAGAGTAAATATAGTAAAAACCCAAACACTCAGTCCCTCCTACTCATGATTGCGCTCCTCACCACCATGGCAGCCACCTCCTCAAATACTAACCCACCCTCGGACAGAAACAATAGAGTTTGAGCAAGATTACCACGTATCTTCGAACCTAAAAGAAATAACATTTCTATTGGACTCCACCCCACCCCACTTAACCAAGTGTGCACAAGTAACTAAAAAAGAAATTCTAAACCCGTGCCCATCCAATCTTACACAAAGAAACACCTCAGTCAAGGCAAACACTTAATTAAACCCCTACAGAGCCTTAACCCTAAACATTCCTTGACACTAACTGGGTCTATCATCAACGCGAGATCCATGGCAGCCCATGCTTCTGAAATTTCTGACATTCTAAGCAATGGCAGTCTGGACCTACTCGCCAACACAGAGACTTGGCTCCATGAGGCGGCAGGTCCTACTCTGATGTTAGCTGTACCTGACAGCTACCATATACTCAGAGTAGATAGACCTAAAACCAAAGGTGGTGGCCTAGCCATTATCTCCAAGAATACCCTACTTATCAGACTGGCTAACTCACCTCCTTGCTCATCTTGTGAAATACTCACAGCTAAATTGCAGCTTTCGAATAACCGCACATTGACCATCCACCTCATCTATAGGCCCCCAGGACCATTAGGAACCTTCGAAGAAGACCTCACCAGCCTCTTAGCGAACAATAGGCAAAATCATTCCCAAACCCTACTGATGGGCGACTTTAACATCGGATTTAATGAGCCAGACAACAACCATGCCCTATCTATAACTGCTCTACTCAATGACCACAGGCTTACCCAAAAAATCCTTTCACCTACCCACATCAAGGGCAGAACCCTAGACTGGGTATCTGAACTCAATTGTAACATTACCATTACCGATATTGTCCCTCAACCCTGGACAGACCACTACTTAATCAACTTCACCGCCTCACTCGACCTCCTCACCCCTAAAACCATTAATATGATACCCCCTACCCACCAGAAGTAAAAAAGACATCTCTGCTGAAAGACTCATCCCACTTCTCCTCCCCGCCATTAACGGCCTGGAGAATAACACTGATCCAGACACATTAGTGGACACCTTTAACCAAGCCATGACCAAGGCACTAGACACCATTGCCCCTATAAAATTGCATAAAAGTAAGCAAGAAGGGCACCTGAATGCCTGGTTCCCCCCCCCCCAACTAAATGAACTAAGAAAACAGAAAAGAAAATTACAAGCTACTTGGCATAAATCGCCCACGGACAACAATAAAGCTAAATCAGCCCAACTATCGAAACACTATAAGAAAGAAATTATCAACACAAAGAAAAATGTATTCAATGACAGAATCACTAAGGCCCAATCTAGTACAAAGGAACTCTTTGCCATCCTCCGTGAAATGGAAAACTCAATACAACCAATAGACACTGTCCCAAAGGATAAGACATGGTGTACTAATATACAGAGCGCCCTATCAAACAAAATCTCCTGCCTCCAACTCAAAATAACAAAAAAAAGACTCCTTGCCCATTGATAACCAACTACTACCACTGCCCTCTGAGCACAATACTAGTCCACCATTTAGCTTTAAGACAATCTCAATCATTGACACTGAAAAGGTCATTCTCTCCTTGAAACCCTCCAACTGCAAGGGTGACAGTTGCCCAGCGCAAATAATAAAAGATGCGGCCAGAGACCTAGCCCCGTTTATCTCAAAGCTAATCAATTCCTCCTTTAAATTAAATACTGTACTGACCCTGAAAGAATCCTGGGTCCTCCCCCTACTGAAAAAACAAACCCTTGACCCTTCAATACCTACCAACTATAGACCCATTACAACTGTACCCTTCTTACTTAAAATTATTGATAGAGTAGCTTATCTACAAATTCAAGACTACCTAGAAACTAATCCTCTGCTAGGCTCATGACAATCAGGATTCCGCCCCATCCATGGCACCGAAACAGCCCTGCTAGACCTCAAGACTAACATTGAGGAGCTAAAGGACAATGGCAAAACTGCCCTGCTATTACTGCTGGACTTGTCAGCAGCCTTTGACTTGGTGGACCACACAGTTTTATGCAGCCACCTAAGACTCGCTGCCAACTTCACAGGAGAAGCCATTGCCTGGGTTCAATCCTTTTTAGCTAATCGGACTATGAGAGTTTTCTCTACCTCCTCTTGCGCCGATCCCATCCAAATCTCATGCGGAGTCCCACAGGGATCCTGCGTCTCACCTACTATGTATAACATCTTCACTAAGCCACTATTTGACAAGTTGGACAGACTGGGTGTCACCTACACTAATTATGCAGATGACACCCAGATCCTTATACCCCTTTCGGACAACTATGAAGAGGACTTGGCTCTGGTGAACAAAATATACACCCTCATTCAGGCAAGGATGGCAACCCATGGCCTCTGCCTGAATGACGATAAGACTGAGATCCTACTAATCGGATCTAACTCCAACTTAAAAAAACTAACTCCAAACTACACATCTTTTAACATTGACAATAACATCATTAAGGTTATGCCGGAGGTAAAAACGTTAGGATTCTACCTGGACTCCTCAACCTAAAAAAGCAAGTTAACTCTCTCTCCTCCACCACCGCCTACACCTGCAAATTAATCCGAGCTGCCAGACCATTCCTATCCAACGCTAGTTGCATTACCTTGGCTAATGCTCTCATCATGTCCAGACAAGATTACTGCAATGCCCTGTACTCAGGAGCCAACAAGTATGTCACTGACAAACTCCAAAGATTGCAAAATAACGCTCTTAGAGCAGCTCTGAACATCCCTCACAGAGCGCACATCTCTAAATTCAGGAAAGAGGCCCACTGGCTAAAAATAAAAGACGGAATCCTCCTCAAAACTATATCCCTCACCTACCTATCGGAAAAAATTACTAGGAATCTCACTTCATGATCATTGAGATCTGCCAACACCTTCCTGCTTGACATCCCCAGATTCAAACTTACCACGGCTGGAGGAACCAGCTTCCCAGTCAAAGCCACACAAGCATGGAACTCACTCCCTACTGACCTTAGATGCCCCCTACCTTACATCAGATTCAGAATCAATGCTCTCAAATGGCTTCGTTCCAATGACCTATAACTTCTTCACTCCCTGACAATCACAGTCAAAGCGCCTGCGACTCACTTATCTTCGCACTGATATGTGTAACCATAGGGTCTTTTAACTAATGACTACCCATCTCATTTACTGTATCCACTTTATAACAACTGACTATACTGTATCTTATATTCTATCACACAATGTAATTTATGTATGTACCAATTTGTAACACTGTAACTAAGCTTCAAGTATTCTTGTATTGCTGCGCCCAGCTGCCCAAGGGCTTGGTGCGCATTATCAAATAAATAAACAAACAAACAAACATAGAATGTTGACAATAGAACAGGGTGGATCTATGGAGCCTTTGATATTTTAATTAGGGTGGCCATGGCTGGAGAAAGGTGTTGCCTTCACCCTTCAGAGAAGCGTTGATGTACCCCTGGCTGTCACATTCCTGCTAATTGTGACAGAGAGGACTTTGCCTGTAGGCTGTGTGGCCCCAGAGTCACTTGACTATGTGTTTGTTGTGCAGCAAGCATAGGACAATGTGTGCAGATTAGCCACACACATTTTCTGAAGTTGATCTCTCATCATTAATTTCAATTACAAAACTTCAAAAAAGCCCAGGGGAGCGCACAATTCCCGTGCAGATGGTCGAACTCCTCACACTTTGTTATTTCTTAACACTGATTTTCCTTCTCCATTTTGCAATTCAATTGTGATCATTCTTCTTTGCTTCTTCTCCAGCCCTTCAAACTATACACATTTCCCTTTCCGCACCTACACCTTTCTGTCTTTCGTTTCATAGGGTCCTTTTCTTTTTCCTTTCTATGCCCACCCCCTTTTGTCTTATTTGCCTAGTCCAGGACCAGGCAGACCCATTGCCTCCTTTTTCTAAGAAATCAAAAGTGTCATCACCTCATTTTAACCATGAACCTTACATTTCACTATCAGTGAGTGACAGAAGCACCCATTCTGCCCGACGTATGACATTCTCTTGAAGCACACCATCCTATGTTTAATCACATCCAAATTCAAGCACATGAACCTCATGGTCACACAATATTTCCTAATACTTTTGTTCCAGGCCTCTTCTCTGCAACAGGTCATTTTCACTCAGGTGTATAGTAGCATATCTGTCATATCTTCTCCTCCCCATTTCAAACAACAGCTGGCTCCATACCATACCTTACCACTTTAATGATGGTGGGCCAGCACACCTAACTGTGTCACTTACCAACTCTGTCCTGCTTGGTTCCCTGATCACTTGATAGTTGAATAGCGGCAAATCGTAACCTCCTGCAGCTTCCTCACTTCAGGCAGCACGTCTAAAACAATTAAAGGAACATCAACTCCATCATCAGTGACCATTACTCGGTTTTGTGTACATATCCCAGGGACATTCGACTTCCACCATCCCAGAGCCTTCAACCTCTCCGGACCAAATCCAAACTTGCAACCACAAATGCCGCATTTATGCAGATATATTGAGTATCACAATCTCCATTCCCCGAAAGCACATTCCTATTACCAGCAAAACCTCACGGCTGCATGCATTAGCCCAGCCGGTTGTCAAATGTTCTACTCCAATTTCAACTCTACTTTAATCTTTATTTATGTAACTTGTTCAAAACTGCCACGGGTAAAATGACTTCCCACCCACAATTATGCAGTATTGTAAACACTGTCACTCCTAAATCAGGTTAGTCTCACAAATACCTACTCTTAGGAACGATCATCCCATACCTGACTATACATCTCCTACTTCAAACCCTGGCACGCCTTTTCCTCCAACCAGATACGAAATGCAAAATTACAAACACCCCCCCCCCCCCCAAACATAGCCCTATTAGGCATTTGTACCAATTAGCAGAATGCACAGTGACATGGGATATGCACATCATGAACCCTTCTCTTCATTCTTTCCCATCCTTCTAACATACTCCTCACCGTGTTCCCCACCCCACAGCTAATATCTCCAAAGTCACTTGCCTAAGAAAGCCACCCCTGACGATTTTGACTCAACAGTCATTGGAGCTAGGCTCTTGCTACCAAACGTATCATATAACGCTTAACATAATCTCTTCTGTCCTTCGATACCAGATGACTTCCCACTTTTCGACATTGTCTCCACATTCCAGGAGCTCCTCCCGCGAGATGATACACTAATGTTGTCAACATTGCCAGTGTCCCTTCCAGCACAGCCATTACCTTCCAGCACAGTGGCCATTCTGCAAACCTCTGTAGGTGCTTTGACACTGGCATCAGTGACATGTTTTCCTCCGGAACAAAATATTGGAAGCCCGAATACTGTGAATAAGATATTGCAACAGCAACAACTATGTACTTTTGCTCTCTGGTAATATGCTTGGCTTGGAAAACAATGTCCAGCTTGGAGCATTACAGCATCAATCTACTCAGGAAACCAAACGTCCAGTCATCCCTCGTTTATTGCCTGTTTACCACTGCCACTGCACTTTGGTTGTCCATAAAAAACACCCGTTTCTTGTAATGCTACTCCCTGCCTCACACATTCAGCGCTAGCAGTATGAGATAAAAAAAAGTCTGTTCCTTATAAATCAGGTCATTGTTCGACACACCACCTATCATTCCAGTGAATGACTTGTCCAGAAGCTCCATTCACATTAGAAAATATTGCCACTGTCATTTGCACCAAATCTACCTGCAACCACATTGACTTATCAGTGTACAGCTCTAGAAATCCCAACCATACTCCCAAGTCCATCAATCCTAGCCATCGCCCTCACCTAATCGGTTGGCTTCTTGTCTTCTACCATAGCCATGCACGAACAAGGAATCCACACAGCCCCTAAATCTGACCCACATATACACCCGTCATTCTTTGGCTGGTGTATTACCTGGCTGTGAATGCCACTTAAACGAGATTCATGTAAACCATGTCTTTAGACTACCCAGACTTATTGCATTGACAACAAAGGTAGTTGCAATGTCGGGGCTTAATTTGTGGGGTGTTTGCCAGGTCTCAGCCCTGGAACTTAATTCTGAGCTCCAACACTTATTGTCTCACACTCAATTTGATTATGGCTTTCGTTGGCTCAATGTTATTTTTGAACCAGATGACCCACTCTTGTGGCAATGCTAGTTATGCATGCTCAAAGAGCAATCATTTGTAAGGGGACAGGTTTGGGCCTCAGGCTGACTATGCCCACACAATGGTCCAGTCAGCCTGCGTGATGTTGATGCATTTCTCTACTCTAATAACCGGCTGTGCTGACATGGCAGGTTGAGTTAACAACATCAGGTCTAATTCCAGCCAGCAGCAACAACAAAGGAGGAAGGTCATGGAATAGGCCATTACAGAGGAAGAGTGCCTTTCTTTGAGTGCCAACCTATACAAAACGATTGTTAAGGTGGCCTGGAAAGTCACAAATTACAAAGGGGTTATGTAGCCATTACATAACAGACTCAATAGCAGTACTAGGCAAAGTGCAAGGCCAAGCCCAGCTTCATTATCATCAAATTAAAGCAGGGACGGCATACAAGGATGGAATCTTGGCACTCCCGATGGTTACAGAACAAACTGTAGTTTATATATTCAACATTTGTCATAACTAACATACTGTAATCCCTGTTAACAAATACCTATGGTATAAGGATTGGCTAATAGTGGTGATTACATATATTATATAGGGGTTAGATTTGTAAATGGGTATCACTTGTCTGATTGCACCTCCTGCAACCACCTCTAAGCTGATAATGGTAAAACAGACATCAATTTACAATATGTAATTGGATGGCACCTAGCTTGAGATGTTCATTGGTTGGTTCCTTATTAACCGACCCTGGACAACTGCCAGATTGTCAAGCCAGGAGCCAGAGTAGGGGAAAAGATGTCCACAGACTGCTTTCCTTTCAATTAAATAAGATACCATCCCTGATTTCTACTCCATGATCCAGGGTGATCGCTTTGTATTTGGCCTTATGTGGTGTCTTGTGTCTGGGGATATGTGCAAGGAGTAAGGCAAGTGGTCTATCTGTGTTTGTTGCTAATGAAAATACATTGTTCTTGTATTATGGGTCGCGTGTGAAGGGACAGTGTTTGGAATTATTTCACTCTTCATTAATCAGGATTCTAGCTAATATTGATGCAACTGTTATGTTTTCATTTGCCACTGGGGACACCCTTGAGTTATTCTTCATGGAGTCTTTTGGCTTATAGTTGTCCTGCACCTGGCTTACAAAGCCTGGATGTACACTCATAAAACTTATATTGATTTGGGAGTATCCATCTTGTATACTGGGAATTGCTATCTCGTGCTTTAACTGAAATGTTCTGACCCTTTCTTAATTTGCGGTAACCTTGGATGTGCTTGCCACCTCCTGCTTAAGCTCTGCACAGACCTGTATTTCTGTGGTTTCAGCATGTTGTGCTCTCGTGAAACCTTAAGGTCTTTCATTTAATTAGAAGCATGCTGTGGCTTCTATTTTGGAAAAGATGGCTGACCATTACTGTTGCATTTCTATGTTAGTGAGCTTATGTTTGTATTCTTCATGTCTTATGGATGCTATGTTAATATTATGAATGTATAAGTGCATATTGAGTGCACATTTGCTTCATGACTAATGCATGCATATATATTGCTGCAACGTTAGTTTTATCACTCTTGCGGTCTTTAGCTCAATTTGTGTCCATCTCCTGCTGTACATGCCTAGGATAATGGCAGTATGGTTGCCTTAGTTAAGTAATGTTTCTCATCTGTGCAGTATAAGGCTGGGGGAGGGGCAAAAGCTATGGATGACATATTCATCTGTCTCCCAACACTTCCCCCTGTGGTTGAGTCATCAACCACACTCTTCCTTATGCTCTCTCCTAGATAAGGCTCTTTGGGTATCCATATTTCAGCCACCCCCTTCAAGCAGCCTGTATGTCTAACATGTTCGTTCACACTCCAAGTCATTTAGCAGCATTCCCCATTGGGATCAAAATATTCCCAGTGATTAGTGTAATTGTGAGGGTCCTAAGCCATATACAGTTTGATCCAGAAAGGGCAATAGAGCTTTTCAGTGCTTGGGCATGGGGATGTAATGTGTTTGGGTATACACGTGCACCTGAGCATCCAGGTGTATTATTACTTTCATTCCTACTGCCTTTTTTGGCAGTCTTTTTACATGGTCTCATTGCAATTATTAGAACACAGAAGGCAAATTGTACTAGTACTAAAATGGCCATTAGTAACTTGAATGCTTTGGCCAACCATGAGCGAATTCATGAGAACAGGTAATTAAACCAGTCATCAACAGCAATATCATCTCCGCCACCATTCTTGTGTGTATTTGTGTTAAGGAGGCTATTTCCTCTGTGAGAGTCCATCATGGGTGGATTGAATCTGCAGCAAGAAGGCCCCATCTTTGCACACATGCCTCCCTCCATAGCCATTAGCAGAATGAAAATGTACCTATTCTGGAGGGTCATGAGTCTCATTGCCTCCAGCTCTTCTCCTATGGCATTAAAGCCTTTTACCGTTGTCTTTATTGTCTGCAACAGCTGCCCCAGCAGTAAAGAGGGATGTAAAAAACATCTCAGTTCTGCTGAACAATTTATTCTCATCTGGTATGGCGTTATATGCATCTTCCATTTTCATTGCGTTATAGTTGCTCTTCTTCATGAGTGCAGGTGTGAGGGACCTCTTATGTCTTATATGTGTTTTCATTTTTGGGAAATCGCCATTCTGTACTTCACTCTAGGGCACTACCAAGGCTGGTGTACTTATTACTACCAGGGAGCACACACCATCCCAATTTAGAGTGAGCTGCATATACGCTCTTGAACCACAGGCCCAATAGTAGTCAATTAATACAGCTGTGCTATTTTCATGCCTGGCACATCGAAAATTTGTTTACACCATTTTTTCACTTACTTTGACTGGCCCAGTATTCCTGAAAAAAAAGTGTCATTCTTCACGGATGGTTAGGGGGTCTGCTTCGTCCTCTAACCATATGAACAATTTGTAACACTTAGTCCATTCTCTGAGGCATTATCATTTGCATTCTGCACCACCTATAAAGGTACTGTCAGGTTTGCTTGCTCTCTGATCCCCATCATCCTTTTAGTCCAACCCTCTGAGGTAAATACCTGTCCATATATTAGCAACTGGGTATTGTTGCGGCCACACAAGTCCTAGAAGTGCTCATGGCATAGGGAATGAGGGAACACACATACAAGCTCTCATCAGACATCTTTCTCGCTAATGCACTTGTGTGCTGGTACCACAAAATATTAGTGACATGGGCAGAATCAGTAATATATTTGATCAGGTGCCTAGAGTCATCTAGGATACTTTACTAGATGAAATTGATCTGGTGTCTTTTAGTTCATTATTGTTACAGTGCTTATACTCATGTTTAATAAGGCTAGACGTATTATAAATGATCACTTCTATTGCTGCGGTAAAGATAATTATATAAAGACTACAAAATGTAAAAAACATTGCTATTATCATTATTGCTAGGGTAACTACGTTTTGCAAATCGCTGTGTGTAAATTCTCTTCTAGCTGCTAAAATAGAATACCATATATTATTCAACATATGCATTCTTGTGTCAAGAGAAGTGTTTCTTTTGTATCCTTAAAAAGCAAGTATTCACAAGGAAAACCCTGTCAATATTGAGAGAACAGTTCTTTGCAACAATACATAAGCCTTTATATTCAATAGTAATATTGTGATGCAAATGTTCCAGGCTCTAAAAAAGGCATGTGTTCATAAAAATGGACAAGACCAAGAAATATAAAATTGCTATAAGGAACACCTTTTATTTTCCTTTTACAGTAGAAGTTTCACGTGCGGTTTTAAGCAAGTGTTGTTCAAAGGATGTCGAACTGACTTGTCTGTGTATTTATAGATAAAACAATGTGTCTTTTTTAAATAAAGCATGGATCCCTAGGCATGTAGGTTCCAGCAGAGTTACTTTATTCAGTTTCAATAAGTACATTAAGATCTCTCATTGCGAACCACTGGCTCCCATCACCCAGGCCGGGGCTCTCCAACTGCCTAGGTCTAGAACCTTTACTACAAGCATTCCCACACTCACACCATAACATTCTCACAGTCACACCAAACAATTTCTCTTACATCACCTTCTAGATCTGTAGCAAGCACTATACAACACATCTACCTCCCTGCTAGATCTCATCACATCACAATGAAGCACATCACATCTCCTTCCTTCCTGAAATGCCTACATCCAACACTCACTGAAACACATGTTTTATCGCACACGCCACCAACATACACACAATAACACGGTGCACCCTTTTTATGAGAGGCACAACTCAGAAATAATAACTTACCAAAGGCCCCCGCCTTTCTACTCAGGCTGATCTGTAATCAGCCACTCTCATACTTCACACTTTTGGCGGAAGGCACACTTACCTCATATCTACTCAGGCTGTCATAAGAATGCAACAACCGCATCCTTTTTTCAGAAGGCGTACATACCCCCTATCTACGCTGGCTGGCATAACAAGGCCAAGACTACGCACTTTTGGCAGAAGGCATACATACCCCCTATCTCCTCAGGCTGGCATAACAATGCAACAACCACACACTATGGGCAGAAGGCATACTTATCCCCGAATCTACTCTGGCTAGCATAACAATTCACCAGCCACATAATTTGGTATAACAATGTAAAACCATACAAACATCAACCTTTTTGGTACACAAGTGTATTGTAGTGTTTCACTAATAATCCATAGCTGAACATAGCTTTGACCTGAAATTCCTCAAAGCAGGTTAATTTAGCACACTCTCTCACATTCGCCACTCATATCCTCCCTAGCTACATTTTACCTTAGTCCTAGGAGTCCATAGCTGAACACAGCTCTTAGCCTAAGATTCTTCAAAGTGATTGGATCTACTCCAGGTCATTAACATGACTACATTCCATGCATTTTGTCACAATACACACACCCTTGTGATAATAAGCATAACTGTATTTGACATTGCAAGGGTAATTGAGTCCTAAAAATCCATGTTGCTTACATGGAACCGACAACTATGCAAGCTGGAAAATAGCAATTCTACCAGTATTAGTGTGTAGTATGTTATTCATTTTGTATTGTCTACCAACAAATCACTACTGATATGCTGATAGCCACGTTCACCGACACATCTGAAACCACAATAAATGAATTACATAGGGGCATCTAGGCATCCACTGTGGATGGTACATGGGTACACAACGCTAATTTGAAAGCTCTCTTTTAGTTCTGTTCACATCATTCAACTTTGTACCATGGGTTGTAACGTCACATTTTTTCAGCATGGCCTGAATGCGCACATCGTAGACTTCTCTATGTGCATGCCACTTTCACAATATGTAATTTGCTGTTGCATCTGCATGTCCATGGTGACCAGGGGCTGTGCGATTTCCCTCAGTATCTCCAACTATCGCGCCATAGCGCCGGGCAACACTCCGCCACCACAGGGTCCTTCACTCTTACACAGTTCTGGCTCTGCGTGCATTGCTCTCACTATTCGCACCCATGGAACACTTTGCAACGTGTTTGAAAAGTTCACCATATGTACCTAATGTGACATCACCAGTTTCTACATGGCGGTCAAGCCGTCCAGAGCTCCTGCTGCCCAACTGTCACTGCAGGCCCCATGGACTTCCCAAGGGTGGTATAACATTAGTTACTTGTAGCAATCATGAAGGTAACTACTCATTGGTCTAATAAATTGCAATTATGGGGTCCGCAACCATCCACCCGGAGGGCAGAGTTGGGACATACATGACACGGCCCCCTTGGCTCGCCTGCACTGTACACTTTAAGAATTCAAGGCTGTTGGACCTTGCTTCTCTGCAGTGCTTTGTATCTAAGGCTTGGAGCTGATTTCCTTGCAACCGTTGCCTGCACTAGCTCCCTCTCTCTCTAGTCCATCTACTCTGCACCGTTCAGGGGCTCCTGCACTACTCACTTTCCTCACCCTGGCACTTGTTCTCAACAGCCTTGGCTTCTTATGCACTGGTGTTATATTCTGTGCCCAGGGCCTTCTAGTAGGCATGCACCATGTGCAGGATCTTCTATGGAGTCTTCTCTACCTTGTTACCTTGAGTAATGGCTCTGTACTCTGGGACTTCCATAATGTCTTTCTTTGCCCTGGGTGATGGGACTTACTTGAGACAACAGTGGTTCCTTCCCTTTCAACGACACAGATCTGTTTCCTGTGTTCCATGATGACTGACTCGTCGCCAGTGCAATGAAGTATGGATCTTTAGGCACATAATGTAGGTTCCAGCAGATTTACCTTATTCAGCTTCCATAAGTTACATTAAGATATCTCAGTAAGAACCACTGGCTACCATCACCCAGACAGGGGCTCTCCAACTGCCTGGGTCTAGAACCTTTGCCCCAAATTGGTCGTTTACAAATGTTCGAATGAACAATTGACCGAATTTAAAGGGTCACAGTTGACCTTTTCACAATTGACCGAATATATATATATATATATATATATATATAACCAAACCAATATATATATGGGTTTTGGGGGTTTGGCGTTGGGTGGGGGGTTGTGTGGGGTTTCCCCCCACATATATGGTACAATTGACCTTCACAATTCGGTCAATTGTGAAAAGGTCAATTCTCATTCGAGCAGTTGTAAAACAATCAATTTGTATACAATCTTCTCACACTCACACCGTAACATTCTCTCAGTCACACCAAACATTCTCTCTTAAATCACCAGGCTTCTGCATACATGCCAAGCACTATACAACACTTTTATTCTTCAGAGCTGATTGGCTCTCATCCTTGTTTTGACTCTTCTTTTGTCTACTTCATTTTCATGCTCAATGTTGGCAGACCGGGGGTCTCTCCTTTGTAGGGTTTAACCTCACTCAGATGCAACCAATCACACCTTCCTTGAACTTTCACTGCAGACTGTGTAACTGCCTCCACTACAAATGGTCCCTCGAAGTGGGGCTTGTGCCACTGTCATGTAAAATTCCTACACAAGACCGTGTCCCCTAGAAATAGTGCTAGTGGTTTCAGTAGAACATCTGGGTCAGCTTGTTCATTTGCTTCATCAGTCGTCGTTGAACCCCCTGCCGTGCTTGCACCTGTTGAGACATACATTTAAGAGATTCTGTAAAAGCTGTCAAGTAATCATACATTTATTTCCTTAACACAGCATCAACATTCTTTGCATCACTTGGAGCTTGAGTGGGAGGAGCAAGGGGGAAATGCATTTGGTGTTCTGTCACCAGCTCATGTGGAGTCAAGTGATGGTCAGAGCCAGGCTGATTGCACATGTTCTTCAGCAATGTTCTTCATCGGGAGGCCATTGAGGCACTCACAAATCCTGTTTGTTTGTGGATGATAAGCTGATGAGAATATATGCTTTAAACCCAACAGGATAGTGATGTTTTCAAATACCTCATTTACAAAATGTAGTCCATTGTCAGACCTGAGCACTTTGCACACTCCCCACCTTGGAAATACCTCATCTATGAGGACCTTCACAGCACATGTGGCATCTGGATGTATGCATGGACCTGTTTCAATCCATCGGGGAAAAGGACATATGACCACTAGCAGATAACTGTAGCTGAAACAAATTTGAAGCATATCTACATAGTTGAAATGCAAATGCTGAAATGGACAAGTAAAATGGGGTATTTCTCCTCTCACTGTTCACAGAGTATGCCCAGCAGCGAACATCTGGCATGTTAAACAGTATACAATAAAATTGATGATGTGTTCTGCCAAACGCAGGACAAACCAGTCCTCTGAAATTAGTACTGCCAGACACTCTCTATATGTGTGTGGGGGGTAGTGCTATTGGTCTAGTGCTACTGTATGCTGTCCTAGAGGCATGACTCATTTCCCAGTACTGTCCTGACTCCACATTGCATCGATGGGGACAATTAGCACCCCATTTGTTTCTATAAATCTTGCTCTTCTGGTGGTACCCTTCCCTGCCATTATGTAATCTGTGCTATGGATAGTGTATTAAAACCTTCCTTCATCAATATGTTGCTTGCATGTGTGTATTTGTTCGGTGCAGTTTCAATGGCAGATATTTCAGGAAAATATGCTTCTCTTTTTGCTCATAGTGGCCGTGTTGCCTCGAGTAATCATATACAGACTTCTGGTGTGTGCTGCATACTTCACCATGGCGATGGGAGTTGGAGTGCGTCTATGAGTCTGTCTACAAGTGCCAAATGCTGCACTGTTGTGTCGTCTGCATGCAGGAAGCCCCTCCTTTTCCAACGTGACAGTCCAGTGTATACTGTTGATTTCATGTAGATGGAGTGGGAATACACTGTCATCGCATCTTCTTCATGCACTTCAAGTGACAAAATCAACGTTACCAATTCTGCTGCTTGTGCTGAGAAATGTGCTGGCAATCTCACACTTGTCACTGTCTAAATGTTGTTATTCTCATTTTTGCCTTCACTACTGCTGTTCCACTGTGCCTTTTGCCAGTGGTCTGGTCTATTGCATGGCATCTCCATCCTTTACTGGTTCTGCTATATATCTTGCTGATTTACCACTCAGCACCTGACAATTTTAATTGATGGGTTTGATAAAAATTACTTCATAACTGGAGGCCCTCTGTGTAAACAATTTGTGTTTGGGCTTTTCAAGAAGGGAACATAGGCCATGCTCAACATATAATGTAAATGTGCAGCCCAAAGTTATACTGGAAGATTTCTCAATTGCAAAGGATCCTTCTGCTGCTGCCATAGATTGCTTGCAGGGATAATGGCCTCTCATGACTGGATCTAAAATCCCAATGTATAATGCAAATGGTTTATGTCCAGTGGAAGTTTTCTGTGTGAAGACAGCCGTCATCACTACTCCATTTCAATGGTTGAAGAAAAATAATTCTTCAGTGTAAACAGGGATCCCTAACACTAGGTATTTGAAGTTGCTTACTCTTTCAACTGTAGTTGAGCTCAAGCGAAGGATTACCTTATCCTTTTTCGTGATTGTTTTTCGAATATCATCATTTTGGTTTTTCCTTCATTGATGTCCAAGTTGTTCTCCTCCATATACAGCTGTATGTTATTCAGTTGGCGCTGTAGGTCTATTGGTGTGCAGTCTATGAGAATTAGGTTGTCCGCTTAGACTAAGCGACTGATCTTCTCTCCACCTATTTTAGGGGGAAAGGAATGTATTCATTTTTCTGATTCCTGGAAATTGCCTAGATAGGTCCAAAACAGGACTGGGGCCAAAGGAGAGCTCTGCTTCACACCTCTGGCTGTTTTTATCTTCACCGAGAGGGACCCCTGGTGGTTTATGCAGACTCGCATCGAGGTGTTGGAGTATAAAGCTCGTATTGGCTCCAAGATGTTGTTTGGACAATTCCAACGAGACAGTTTCAACCCTAATCTAGATCTGTCGACTCGATCGAAGGCCTGGGAGGGGTCCACAAAAACAACAAACAGTCTAGGTCTACCTGCTAAGACATTTAGGGTACTCAGGGTAAGGATGTTAACATCTGTGCCCATGTTCTTTTTCAATCCTGTTTGTAGGTGGTCTTGGCAAGACGCACTGGATTCCCAAGTTGTAAAGTGGCGAAGAAGCCGAGAACCAAATACTTTGCCTATCGGGTCTAAAAGCGCAATAGGGCGATAATTGGCTGGATCAGCCCTGTTGCCCATTTTGTAGATGGAGATTGCGTTTGCCGTATTCCAAGAAGCTCTGCACATCGACCAAACATCTTGCTCAATAGGCAGGCCCAGGCTTCAGGATGAGTTTTTAGGTCGAGATTCGATATACCATCGGGCCCCGGGACCCTGGAGGCTTTTGTTTTTTTTATTAGGTCAAGGATATCAGCTTTTTTGTCTAGGCGTATCCAAGGCGAGTCCGATCTCCTAGGTCCTAAAATCTCGGTATCAGGTGGTAAGAAAAGGTTCGTCAAGTAGATCTCCCAAGTTCGTTCTCCAATTCCATTCTGTAGAGAAGGTGAAGGACCGGTAGATGTAGAGCGAAGCAGAGACCAAAAGTCTTTTGCATGGTTACCATTTATGGCTATGAGAATGCTTTCTGCGTCATGTTGATATAATGAACTTCGATGAGCTCGAAGCCATGCTTTATATCCTTTTTTAGCCTCAGTAGTTGCAATTAAGGCTGAGTTCAGGTCTAGTTTCTTGGCGTTTCTCAAGGACCTCCTTAGTTTGCGATTTCTGTCTACCACCAGCAAATCATAAACATGTTTTACTTGCGTGCCTTGGTGCTTTGACTTCTGTGACTGGACTTTATAGGTTGTTAACAGAGGGGTATAGTCAACCCTAGTTCGATCTTCGTTCTCAGCCAAGTCGTTATATTCAGCCGTCAAAGTTTTTATTTCGCCCTCTGATAATTTTAGCTTTGTCCCTTGGATGTTAGATTCTATGCGAGCGGACATTTACACATTAGGAGCACTTGCTGAGCCCCAAGTTGTTTGAATGACGTTATGGTCACTGGCCGAGGTCCTCACCACTCCAAAAGTAATGATTGGAGAAAAGGTTTTGACACAAAGATGTAGTCAATCGTTGAACAGGAATCTTCTCTTTCCCAAGAAGGAATACGATTCGGGTTGGGAAAGACCGAGTCAAGATTGAGGAAACCTCTTGACTTCATCAATTTCAGCCATTGTGAGGCCCGTAATTCAGAAGGTGTTTTCTTGGCAGTCGTTGTGCTTCTTTCACCTCCTTTTTTTTTGATGTTGAGCATTCAAGTCTCCACATATGATGATGTGATCAGCCTGATGGATGACCAGAGCTTCATCAATTTCCTGCACCAGCATAGAGAGAAATGTCTTTGTTTCAATTGTGACAGGATTCTAATAGACATTTATGATTATAATGGACTCAGTTGTGGTCTTTGTCTTTCCCTTCTCCTTTATTGTCGACCAGTTTAGTTTCACTGATAACATCAGTTGATTTTCCTTAAGTTTTTGTGCTAATGTAATGGCGCTTCCATTACGGATCGCAGTTAAAAGACCAGAAGTCGGTTGACCGGCAATACCCTTTTTTGCTGGTACAACACTGACTTCATAGCCATCCAGAGTCGGGGTCTGCAAGAGCCATGTCTCTTGCAGACATATGATGTCATAATCCCCCAGACGAATATCTCCTGGCATGGTTAAGTGCTGAAACCCTCTAGTGTTCCATGAGCACATTCTGATCGTTTGTTGTTTCTTATCAAGTTGGGTAACTGTCTCAGGAGGTTGCTGTAAAATCATGGATGGCTATCTTGGTGGGTTAAGGCTTTTGGAAGCCATGACCACATACTTTGGAGTGCTTGCCAACTTTCAATGTTGGGCATTGGTAGGTGGGGGTTGTTCTGGACTAGTGTTGTTATCCCCAAGAAGGATTTCTTGGGTACTTCTTGAATTTGAGAGCTTGCGGTTGGAATTTCTCTTGCAGCATCCTTCAAGGTGGAGATAAATATAGGATTATCTTACGCGAGGCAAGACGTTGCAGAAGCCCCAACGTTGGCGGTGTCATCTACTCCAGATTTCATTCAGCGGTCTTTGAAGGCAGTGGTGGGCCTAGCAAACAAAGGTTCAGTGTGATTATTTGTCGTCTTTAGATTTCCTGAAGAAGGAGATTTTTGTCGACCTGCCTGATTCTGTGATTTCAGGATGGTATTCAGGTCCTTTAATGGGAGACTTTAACCTTGGGCTATATGACACTAAAGATGATAATTCATTAGTTATTAGCAATACTATCACTTAATTGGGCCTCACTTAATGGCTCTCACAACCTACTCACATCAAAGGCAGACAGTTAGATTGGATCTCAGATTATAACTGCAATATTAACATTATATCTAACCAGCCTTGCGCCTGGACAGATCATCATGCCATCATCACCCTACAAAAGAACAATATCTTGAACCCTGACAAATTACTTGCTCCCCCTACATTAGCCAGAAATATGCAGAATATAACAGCCCAAGACTTACTCCCACTTCTACAACCACTCATGTACTCTGCCACTGCCAATGAGTACAAAGATGACCCAACTCATCTGGTTGACCTCTATAATGCAACCATACTGGATGCTATCTATAAGATAACACCCCAAAAATTGCACAAAGCCAAACCCCACACCCACTTAAATACTTGGTTTACCCCTCATCTAAGAACACTGCACAAAAAATAAAAGAGCCGCGCAAACTACCTGGAAAAACCTCCCCTGAATATCCAACAAAGAAAATTTCACAACAGCTTCGGCCACTATCTTCCTAGTTCAAATCCTGTTCAAATTCTCCTTAGCATTAAGTAAGTTGAGGAAATAATATTAAGCCTAAAACCTTTCAGATGCATAGGTGATGTCTGCCCAGCATCTATCAGAGGAGAAACAGCGAAGGAGCTTGCACCATTCATTACCTCTTTAATAAATGCCTCATTTAAGTCAAATACAGTACCAACCAACATTAAGGACACCTGTGTCATACCCTTCCTTAAGAAACCGTCCCTCTACCATAATATCCCAACCAACTATAGACCAATCACCACAGTGCCTTTCCTTCTTAAAATCATTGATAGAGCAGCTTACTTGCAGATACAGCATCATCTGGAAAGCAAGAACCTACTAGGGTTGCATCAATCTGGTTTCCAACCCGGGCATGGCACTGAAACAGCAGTGAGAGATCTAGTAACCCAAATTGAAACCATAAAAGATAAAGGCAACCTTGCCCTCCTTCTCTTACTAGATCTATCAGCTGCCTTCGATCTTGTGGACCAGAAAACCCTCTGTAGCCATCTCTCCTTGGCAGCCCACTTTTCCAATGATGCAACTACATGGATCCAATGATTCCTCAATAATAGAACAACCAGAGTGTTTGCCTCAACTGTATCCACCTCACCTGCTGCTGTCACCTGTGGAGGTCCCACAAGGCTCTTGTGTCTCCCCTATGCTTTATAATGTATTCACTAAGCCTTTATTTGATAACTTAGACCGTATGGGTATCTCTTATACGAACTACGCTGACGACACCCACATTCTTATCCCCATCACAGGCAATTATGATATAGACTCCAAATGACTTAATGACATATACCTCATCATCCAAGCCTGGATGACACAACATGGACGTTGCCTTAACAACGACAACACTGAGCTACTCCTTATAGGAACTCAAGTCAGACTCAACAGACTTGACAAAAAATGTAACACCTTCAACATTGATGGCAATAATATTAAGGTCTCGAAGGATGTCAATACTTTAGGCATGCACATCGACTCTACCCTCTCTTTAGGAAGACAAAACAATGCTACTGCGTCCACCACTGCATATACATGCAAGCTCATTAACGCTTGCAGACCGTTCTTAACTTCCGACAATTGTATCACCCTAGCCAGGGCTCTCATACTAACCAAACTGGACTACTGTAAGGCCTTATATTTAGGCACTAACCAACATAACCTAATAAAACTGCAAATATATCAAAATAATGCTCTCAGAGCAGCAACCAACTTCCTGAGAAAACTGCATATCTCAGAGCTGAGACATAGTGCCTCATCACAAGTTTGGCGGTAACCCTTAAATCCGGCGGTCACACTATTACCGCTGGATTTAAGGGTCCGCCAAATCAGGGCTTCGGCATATTTCTCCCCAGCTCTGAGCTCGGGGGAAATCCGCCGAAAATTTGCGCTATTACCGCCAGCGGGAAATCCACCGGCGGTAAGAGCACGAAAATTCCCTGTTGAGCCCAATGGGGAATAGGGCATTCCCGAATGGGCTCAGTGGGGAATGGGGAATTCCATTACCACCAAACCTGTGATCCGGCGCTAATAGCGCCGGGGGGTTTGGCGGTAGGGCTAATACTGCCGGCGGTAATACCGCCGGCGTTACCGCCCAACTCGTGATGAGGCCCATAGTGTTTGTTGGCTCTCAATTAACCAAAGAATCAAATTCAAGACCCTCTCTCTCACATACAAATGTTTACACAATCAAGCACCTAGGTACCTTTGCGACAAGTTCAAACTCAACACATCCGAAAGACAGACTAGATCCTCCCACTCTAATTGCCTTATCATACCAAGGTTCAAATGACAAAAGGCAGGTGGCAGAAGCTTCCTGGTTCTAGCAGCCAAAACCTTGAATGCCTTACCCTCTAGTATCAGACTGGAACCTTCCTACCATAGATTCCATAATGCTGCCAAAGCTTGGCTCATCTTCAACGAACACTAACCTCCTCCACTGTCACAGCTTCCTTTTGTACATAGGATACTCATACTATTTCTTACCTTGTTTTACCTAGCAATTTAGATATCTATGTAATGTACCTTTTTTCATGTAAATGTCTAAGCATGTGCAAATATTCTCCATGTAATTGTGAAAATATGTAACCGTAAGAAATGTGCCCAGATGCCTAAGGGCTAGGCACGCTATATAAATAAATACAAATACAAAAATTACAAATACGTATTGTATTACTGTGCGGTCGAGTTGTTCATTCCCCAAGTCCATCTGCAGAACTCGATTAAAGACTGAGGGGGATTCACAGTACCCCTGGGGTAACCGAGGATATTTTAGTTTAATACTGCGTTAAGTGAATGAGGTCAATTACTGCAGCTTTTCATGCAAGGGGATTGAAAAGAGCATTCTTTAAGTCAATCACTGTAAAATATTTAGCTTTGGATGGGATGTTAACTACTATTGTAGCTGGGTTTGGAACTAATTAGAACTCTACCTAAACAATATTATTCAGGGAGTATAAGTTGTACATACATCTATATGACCCCCCCTGTTGCTTTTTTCACCCAGTACACAGCCACGTTACATGAGGATTCTGAAGGCACTATATCCTTTGTCTCACTAAGGCAGCAATAATGTCATATGTACCTTCATCAGCTTCTTTTGACATAGGATAGCTATTAGGATAGCTATTAGCGCCATGACTACCTCCAATACCGGTACTGTGTCCGGTACCGTTCAATGGCGATTTACCGGTCCATTCTGACCTTTGCGCGACCGGTAAATCCCCATTTAAAAAGCCATTCCCCATTCCCATTTGAGCCCCCGTAGGGCTCAATGGGAAGTGGAAAGGTGCTAATAACGGTACCGCAATTTACAGTACCGTTATTAGCTCTGAAGTCCCTTAACGGGACCCTTCCATAACACCTGGTAAAACCAGGCGTTAAGGGAGGGACCCGCTAAGGGACCTCGTAGTAGGACGGTAAGGAATTACCTGCACCGGTGCTCATACCGGTGCCGGTAATCCCTTACCCCCCACCTCGTAATGAGGCCCTTTGTCTTTGTCACTGCATCTGTCATAGTAACTTTCTTCCATCCTGGTAAATTCCTCGGTCTATTCACACACTGCATTCTCTCTTTTATACTATTTGATCACATCTTCGGCCATCTGGGATATTCAACAGGCTCTGGCCTCCTCCCTGCTTCTTCCAAATCTAACTGTGCAATCTCTTTCCCTATACCAATGCTTGTAGAAAGGACTAGTGTGGCCTCCTCCTCCCAGGTCTCCACTCTCTCTCCATCTTTTAACATAGTATTGTCACTGTCATCATCTTTGTCATCTTCTCTGTCTTCAAAATCCAGTCTCCCAAGGGGACACATCTGATACATTCCACTAATCCCCTACTCGAATATATTCCTTTCCCACCATCTTGCGGAGACCGTCCTCTACTCCCATGTATGCTGCTGGTGTCATCCATCCTGCTTCTGTACAAATTACCAATCCTCCTTCATATAGCCCCTTCCTCCCTTTCATCTGGAAGAATATGCTTTTTAAGAATCTCATCCACTGACTTGCAGCGTCTCTCTAATTTCCTCTCCCTTTCTCTCTGTTCTTGTTTCATGTCTCTCTCTGTCTAGGAGCGTCCACCCCTTAATAATATCATAAAATTATGTTTGTTGCCTTTCTTACATTTCCATTCTCTTTCCCTCTTCACACTTGTTTGTTTCTCATTCCTGCTTTCTTCTTCTCATACCTTCTTCCTTTCTCTGCATGCCTCTTGCTTCCTTTCCCTCTCCTGTTTGTCTTTATTCCCTCTTTCTCTATCTCCTCTCTTTTCTCTTCTTTCCTGCCCCTGTCTTTCTCTAACTTGCCTTTCTCTTTCTTTAAAATATTCCATGCCCTTTCCAACCAACTTGAGTATTATCTGTCCTCATACCCATTCATTCGGTACAATCTCCATTTCATCCATGTTGCCATGCCTGCCTCTTTCTCTCTGGACCTCCTCCCTGTCAGTTATGCTTTTATGTTGCGGTACTCATATTACAAGTGTATGGTCTTTGCATACTTGTTTTTTCTCTACTTATAACGTCTTCACTGTGCACTTGGGGCACATGTGTGGGATACCTATACCCTGCTGCTGCTTTTAATGCTCAGAATGGATATAATCCTTGTGCTTCCAAACATGGATCGCTACTCTGGGTAGTACAAGAAGCCATGGGTGATATGCCCCCTCTGTCATGCTGATTAATCATCCATTCTTTTGAGGGTTGTTCCTCTACGCCTTCCCCATACATTTTCCATAGTTCCAGAATGGCTAATCGATTCTGCAACTGGTTTCCCTTATACGTGACATGTAAATAGGTGCACATGTGTTGCAATATTTTCTTTGAGTGAGTGCCTTCTAGTGGCCAGGGCATAAACATTTTGCACTGCCGTATCCCGCACCCACTGTGTGGGGTATTTAATAATATCCTTTAAACCAGTAATGCTTCGCACATGTTGATAATGGGAGGGTCTCCCACAATAAAACGTGTCACTTAACTTTTTGAAATGTACCAACATTTTATTTCAATTCTCACTAACCCTCTTTTACCTCCCTTTCACACCCTTTCCCAATAATACTATTCCACACATTAATACTTCTGTGTGTGTGTCTCTATCTCTCTGAGTCCATGCCTCCTGCATCACTTAATGTTTCAGAGCACCACTCATGCTCCGAACAGCCCCACCTCGCTGTTCCCTCCAAACCTTCTTAGTGAGACCAAAACTATCGCTCACGCTCTGAGCAGCCCCACCTCGCTGCTCACACAGCGGACCACCCTCCTCAGTCCTCACCACAAATTCACGTCCTCCACAATATATATCAATATACACAAAGGTACACTTTTTAAGTTATCTTACAACATAAGGCTGGTGTCAGCAATTACTACACAAATAAAAACACAATGGCTGTCTTCTCAATGCCTGATGAGGTATTTGTCTATTCTTATTACCCCATAATGAGGTTTACCATGTGATCTTTCGGAATCCAGTCAATATAACTAAAAATTACAGAGTGGTACATTTCAGAGTGGACCATAATACCGAAAAACACTGCAAACATGAATTAAATAAATAAAGGGTAGTGGGGTTAAGGGGTTAAAATAGGTCATGATGGGATTGGGGTGGTGTAATAAGGGTAAAATCAGAGGAGTTTGGGGGACCACCCCAAATAAAAATAAATAAATTGTGTGTTTTGGTATTTTATCAGAGATTAAATGTACCACTCTATAATTGTGGCCGGTAAGATCACATATAGCCAATCTTTCCTGAACCTTGTCAGAAGCTATCTCCTTCATAATGTATCTCTTCATTTCATCACAATCCACCAATATACAAAAAGTCCCCTTCCCCCGCTTTGGTCAGGCCTATGTCATACTTACATCTGTGGATCTGCCAAAGGTCTTCGCTATCGAGTCTTCCCTAACAGACAGCTGCCCTTCATCCTACGGGGGTGCCCTGTGGGGATCAGACAGGACTTTCTCCAAAGGGACTCCTGTCTACTACTCTCCATTACATGCAATCCCACTCTCCACAGTCCATGTCCATAGTCTTCTAGCCACGGCGGGGACCCCTTGACAATCAGACAACTCCTAGCAAATCATCACCTCTACTACCATCTGTTAAAATGGCCTGCAAAGACTCAAATTAAACAGAGGTTCTGGAGCCAGTTCAGACCGGACTCAAAAAAGGAAACAGACAAAGTCCAAGGCAAAACCCAGCTTTATTATCATCAAAATAAAGCAGGGGTTCCATACAAGAATGTTATTCTTGGCGTTCTCGATGGTTACAATCGTTTATATATTCAACATTTGTCATAACTGACATCATACTGTAATCTTAGTTACCAAAAACCTATGGGGTACAGGGATTGGCTGATAGTTGTGATTACATATACATTCTATAGGGGTTAGATTTGTAATTGGGTAACGCTTGTCTGATGGTTCCTCCTGCGACTACCTCAAAATTGATAATGGTAAAATAGGCATCATTTCTAGAATATTTAAATGGCTGCCACCTTGCTTCACAGGCAGTGTGACATTTGAGATTTTCATTGGTTGGCTCCTTACTAACCAACCTTGGACAACTGATAGGTCATCAAGACATGAGCCAGACAAGAGTAGGGTGAGAGAGGTCCATGGACTGCTTTCCTTTCAATTAAAGAAGATACCATGCCTCGTTGTACCATACCATGCAATGAGCCAGGGTGATCTCTTTGTGTTTGGCATTGTGTGGAATACCTTGTCAGGGGATACATGTAAGGAGTAAGGGAGGTGTCCTCTTGGTGTTAGTTTCTAATTAAAAGAGAGTGTTCTTGAATTATGGGTCACATATGATGGGACCATGTTTGGAATAATTTCACCCTTCATTTATTAGGATCTAAGCTAATATTGATGCAAGTGTTAAGTTTTCATTGCCACTGGGCATATTATTTATTTATTTGGCTACAGCCTTTTGGCTTATTGTTGTCCTGCACCTGGCTTACATTGGCTGGTTGTACTCTTATAAAAGTTTAATTGATCTGGGAGTATCCTTCTTGCATCCTGAGAATTGCTATCTTGTGCTTTCACTGTAACGATCAGACCCTTAATTTGCAGTAACCTTGGCTGTGGTTGCCAGCTCCTGTCTGAGCTCTGCACCGACTTGTATTTTTGTGGTTTCAGCATTTTGTGTTCTCGTGAAACTGTGAGTCCTTTTATTTAGTTAGAAGCATATTGTCGCTTCCATTTTGGAAAAGATGGCTGCCTATTACTGTTGTGTTTCTGTGTTAGTGAACTATATTTGCGGTCATGTGGCATTCAGCTTATGTATTGCTTATGTTAGTATTATTCATGTTTTATGGGTGCTTTATTAATATTCTTCATGTATAAGTGCATAGTGCATGTGTTCTTCATGGTGAGTGCACATTTGCATAGTGTCTAATGATTGCACATGTATTGTTGCTACTCTTGCCATCTTTAGCTCAGATTGTGTGTTCTCCTGCTGTACCTGTCTGGGATAAGGGCGGAAGGGCTGCTTTGGTGAGTAACATTTCCCACCTGGGCTGGGGGAGGGGCAGAAACAAAGCATAACGTATTCATCTGCCCCCCAACAAGATCGTTCTGCGCTGTTTGACAGGCAAGATCATCGGGTCAGTAATGATTTTGCCTACACTTGTTCATCAATTTACCATTGGAAGAAACCATGTTTGTTCTAGTTTCTATGGGCACATGGCCAATGTCTTCCACTTTCCTCATATAGAACCAGATCAAAATGTTAATGTAATTGTGTTGAAAGGCACAATTTAGCATTTGTTGTATAGCAAGCCACACCACACATGTTATGTTATGCTGTGTTGATTGGTATTATTAAATCACACATCTGCTATAGTCAGTACATCCATCATTCCCAATGAGCCTGTGGGAGTTGCACCCTTAATGCAGTATGTGGTGACACCAGAGGCATACATGCCAACACGCCCCTTTCCAGTCGAGAGATATGAGTCCAGTCTGGGTTTTAACACTGCATTCTGGGACTTGCAGTCCTGGATTTGCCAATTATAAATCTCGGACTGTAAGTCCCGGAATGCAAAGTTAAACCTATCAATGAACTAGTATCTTGCATCTGGAATGTGCATAGAATTTGAAAATCACATGCACTTAAGATTCACTAATTTGCTAACATGCTATGCTTGGTAGTTTATATTTGCTGGCTCATATATGATGATGTTGTCCCACCCAATGACGCAACCAATCAGCAAAGAGAGTGAGAATAGAGAGGTATGGGATTGCTGAGTTACACTGATTCTGTATGTGTAGGCTGCACAGTTGATCCTTTAATGCTACCATTAGTATTGAGTTGCTGCCTGTTAGTGAGACTGCACAGTTTAGGAACATAAATGGCCCTTCCTTTAGCATGAGGCTGCATAGTCTTGAACTCTTGGTGTTGCTTTAGTACCCCCGCCCATTTTGAATATAGTGAGGCTACTCATGTTTGGCTAACAGGTGTCACCTAAGTGCTTCCAAGATGGTGTGAGCCAAAGATGTTGTTATAGAGTATGCGAGATACCACAAACAGGTGTTCCCACATACCATATATTCACAAGAAAAAAGGTTTTCTCCACATATCATAGACCCTGACCAGGAGTTGTGGGGTAGGTCTGGGGTATGCAGGGCTGGTGCATTCAACTCCCAAGGCAGCGCTACTTTGACCATGCAGGCTGCTGTCTACTATCGCCCTATTCCCATCTCACTACCTGGAGCCTGGCAGGAGATCTTCAAATCCAAAGAAGTTCCCTTCAGCAAAGCTAAAACCTTTGGCTTTGACAATGCTTGTTTTCAGCTGAAGCTATGCGGTTTGTTTACGTTAAGGGCAGGGAAATGCTCTCTTATCTTTGGATGAAAGGAAAGAACCAATTGAACTTATGCCAATATAGTGAGCTAAATAATCACACAGTAGGAGTGGATTCCTGAACACTTTGTGGTGGAACTGTTGGCTAAAACCATTGAAACCACTAAGGAAGCAGGCATTGCTGGATATAATAGGGTTTGAGAAAATAACAATCTGCGGCCTCCGCCGTGAGCAGTGCCAAGGAATGGGTGATCTCATCTCTTGAAGATTTACCTCTCCACTTCTGCTTTAAATCAGAGCAATATTTAAAAATCAATTTTCTTTTCTGGTCCTTTTCGTCTCTCCTTATCCCTCCACGACCGGATGTTCTGAATCGATTGGTTTTAGCTGGGCAAGATCAATTGGTGTACGCAATGTGTTTCCGTGCGGTGTGAATCGGTTTTACACTGCGCAATAACTTTTGGGAAATCCATTACACTGTCTGCGGCTCTGCTGCTCGCAGAGCTTCATAATTCAAAGCAAATGGAAGGAAAATAATGAAAAGAAAACACAGGCTTTTTCTCCGAGGAAGGAGGCAGGGAGACCAGGAGACAGACTTGCCCCTTTGCGTTCCCTTGAGTCCCAAATTAGGTCTCCCACTTGACCATTGGAGTGAGTTTGCCAACAACTCGCTGCATCACACAGCAGGGATTACATGCACAAAGGTATGAGGACAGAATACTCATTGCCATGCAGTGAACAGGGATCACTCAGTGCCAGTCTGTGAGGAAGGAGATGAACACTCACCGCCAGTTGCTAGGCATGTCTTTCCCACTGGCAGTATAAGGGCCTCATTATGAGTATCCCGCTAAAAACGGAGTCATTACCGGCATGGTGGTAATAACGCGTCCGCTGCTAATAGCGGCAGATTACGAGTGCGCGAGCACGCGCAAACCCCCATGCCGGTAATGGCTGCACCGCCATGCCGCTAAAGGCCATCCAACCCCCCAATAGCGCTATCTCGGGACCTGCTGATACCGCCTCCGCCAAGGAGCAACCGCTTAATAATGACCCGGTAATAACATCATGCAAATACCAGGCTCGTAATACCGGACCCGAAAGTAACGTCATTGCGTCGGAACGGGAAATGCACCGGCGGCCATCTTTAAAAACACAATCCATTGCAATCTTCTCAATCCAGCAGTGCTACAGAGTAGAGAGCAGGGCCATACCATCCAGCATGTCCAAGGCTACCCGCAAGACTACCCCCCGCCTGCGTAAGAAGCACTTCTCTGATGAGGAGCTCAACATGCTAGCTTATACTCTTGCAGCCCATGCAGATGAGGTGTTTGCAAACAACCTCAAAAGGGAAGTCCAACTCAGGAAGATAGATATATGGGAGGAGGTTGCGCGTAAGGTGACAGCAGTTGGCACCACCCCTCGCACGGTCAAAGACTGTACAAAGCGATGGGATGACCTCCGTCTCCAGGTCCGTAACATCCTGGCATCTAATCACAGGGTGGCCATGGCCACAGGCGGGGGTGCCTACTCACCAGTAAAATTAATGTGCTGGGAAGAGGCCTGCAGCACCACCACACATATGGAGTACATAGAGGGTTTTGGTGAAATGGAGATGGGTGCAGCGACATCGGGAGATGGAGGTGAGTGACCCCGCAAACCCAAGTAGGCCAAACTATGACGTAGTACAACAGATGTGAAAGTGAGCCAAGCCAATGCATGGCCCATCATACACACATATACAGATCCATGTCCAGATGGAGGCCCAAACCCTGGCACAATGAAATGCATGCTGCGTGCCAATCCCATTACCAACAGACACCCAACACACAGGGACCATTCGCATTTCACACATCACACAAACCGCAATACAATGGTATGCCACCTGGTACACATCAGTACCGAATGGAGAGGCCACAGCTTATGCCAATATGCCCCCCCCTTGAAAGTACCCTGTGTGACACACCTATAAGAATACAATGCATGAGAAATGAAATACTCTACAGCACCAACTCATGCATCTTGCATGTAACACCATCACTGATGCCCGACATCTCTTGTTCCCCCACAGGCACTGACGCAGAAAGTGAAGGGCAGGACCCTGCCCCAAGGGCTACTACACACTCCAAGTCATCCAGGGCCAGACAGGAGGGCACTTGGCCTTCCACCTCCGGGGCAGCACCGCGGGCCAGAATGCAAACCAGGGCACCAGTGCAGGCCAGGCCGGCTGAGGAGGAGATCACAGCAGCCGACCAGACTGCAAATACAGAGTCGGGAACAATTGCAGAGGGAGAGGCAGATGGTACCCAGTCTGCTGCCATCAGTTCGGTAGGTGAGGCAGCAGCCACAGACCCTCTCAGCGACCTGGATGTTCAAGTGGAAGAATACCAGGACATTGACGACACCATCCATGTGGAATGTCCACATACACCAAGCCCCCAGTCCACCCCCCACCACTCCACCCAGTGCAAACCTGCATGCCCCATGCAGGGACCAGCGGCTCTACTGAGGAGTCCGCATTTATCCAGCGCCTCAGAGGGCAGCCCTGCAATGGTCCACCGAGCCACAGCTCCATCCACCTCCACAGCCCCCACTGACATGGAGGCACGCCTAACCAGAGTAGAGGTTCTCCAGGACTCCTTGATTGAACTGGTCTGCCAATATGTGGCCGAGGGTGAGCAAACACACCAATAAATAAGGGAGACAAATGCGGCTACCATAAATGCCATCAACACAAGCGCCATACTCATCCGTGACAGTCTAAGGGCGGTGACGCAGGTCCTTAGCAGGATGCTGGACCATTTTCAACAGCAGCAACCTGCACCGGCGGTACCACATCCAACCACCTCCACCCCATCATCCACACCTGCCAGCTCAACTCCCTCAAGCTCTGTGCGGATGATGAGGTGCAGCGCAAGGCACACCAACATGCTTCCCCCAGACACAAAAAGAGGCCGGAAATAGCTGGTCCATGCACATCGTGTGTGGGATGACAATGGGTGAGGGGGGAGGTGGGGTTGGTGGTGTTTGGGGAGTGTTAGGGGTGTTTATTGGAGGTGTTAGGGGTGTTTATTGGGGGCGTTAGGGGTGTTGTGTGGGCTATGGAGTGTCAGGGGTTTTTGGGGGAGAGGGGAGGGCGTGTCATAGGTAGAGGGATGATGCACTCTATTGTTATTTTTTCTAATACACCAGTTGTGTGCAAATTAATTTCATGACTAGACATTGTTCATTTGATGTGTGTTTAATCAATTCATGACAGCGCACAGTGCCCAACTCTCCACACACCCTTTGTCCATGTCCACACGATCCCACTGCCCAGTGTAGTACTGACGCATAACCATCAAAGTCCCAGTGGTTTAGAAATAATCATCAATCAGTGTTTGGCGCATAGCACGGCCATCTTGTGCATCACGAACTGGCAGGGGTGCTGCTTCCCCTCCATCATCATCCTCATCATCCCCACCCGGTACATGCAGGTCAATGTCAGGTGGCAGTGGTACGTTTCTCCGCATGCACATGTTGTGCAGCATGACACACACCATGGTGATTTTTGCCACCTTCTCAGGCCCATAAAGGACTGCTCCACCAGACTTGCTGAGGCAGCGGAACTGTGCCTTCAACAGGCCAAAGGTCTGCTCAATCACACCACGGCTACGGGTATGAAGCCGATTGTACTCCTCTTCGTGCCTGTTCTGCGGGTTCTGTACAGGGGTAGCCATGGCTTCAAGGGATAGCCACCATCACCTGCATGGGAGCACAAAGAGGTATGTGTGAGTCATTATCTAAGCTGACACCTTTAGGATAAACGGCCATGGCTGCAGCTAATTGGTGTTGGCATGCACATGGCCCTGGATGTATGCACACAGGTTCATCTGATGCATTGTGTACTGCACTATGGTCTGCTGGTGTGAATTGTGTTGTACAGATGATGCAGGGTGTTCACTTGCATGCTGATGCGGATGTACTGTGGATGCGGAACAAGGTCTTGCCACTCATGATTGCAGTGTATGCTACTCTGTACCTATCCACACTAGCGGCATTGCCACAGATGTAATCATGTTTAGTCATCCATTGCTTGACATACCCATGGTGGCCTGCTTGTGCATCTGGCATGTTGTCATTCATGTGCGGCATTGGTCTTATGTATGGCATTGATGTGTCATGTTCAGGTTGGGATGTTCAGGACAACAGTGTTTAGCTGTGAGTGCATTGTCCACTCACCGCCCAATCCCGCCCAGGTGGAGTATGCAACCCCCCCAATCCCATCCAGGTGGAGTATGCATCCCCCCAATCCCACTGAGGTGGAGTATGCATCCCCCCAACCCCACCCAGGTGGAGTATGCATCCCCCTCCAATCTCACCCAGGTGGAGTATGCACCCCCCCAATCCCACCCAGGTGGAGTATGCATCCCCCCCCACCTCACAACCCCAATGCACTGCCATGGCCCAGTCAGGCAATTTACTAAGCAGCCAGGCACATCGTCCAGCATGTCGCTCCATGTAGCGGGGTAGCGTGGATTTACGCAGCACCATGGCATTATGTGTAGATCTGGGATATCGGGCGCAACAATGTGTGACGATCTTGCTGGAGTCACATAGCATCTGCACATTGTTGGAGTGGTATTGCTTGCGATTGCAGTACACCGCCTTATTGGCATGAGGGGCCACCAATTCTACATGGGTGCAGTCGAGGGCACCAACGCAATTGGGCATGTCTGCCAGTGCATGGAAGGCTACTTTGGTGTCAGCGAGCTCCTGGCCACTCTGTGGTAGGGAAATGTGGATGCGTGCATGCTTCAGGAGGGCATCAAGCACTTGGGTCAGCATGCGAGAAAAGAGTGGTTGTGATATGCCATGCAGCTGCCCCACTGTGTGCTGGTAGGTGCCTGTGGCCAGGATGTGGAGCATAGACACCACCTTTAGTAAAGGGGGGATGGCAGTGCAGATTTCTATAAGGCTGATGATGTCGTCGTGTATCATGTCCATTATGGTGGTGATGGTGTCCCGGTCCAACTGGTACAGGGTGTGGATCTGCTCAGGGATTAGTTGAATGGACTGGCTCTGATGCAAGGGATTGGTGGCTGCCTACGTGCTACCACTGGCTGTACTGGTGGGACTTGCTGGGCGTGTCTCACACTCCTTCTCCTCCTGCGTCTCCTCTGTGCTGCCTGTTGTTGTAGTTGTAGTTGTTGCTGTTGTAGCAGTACAGGCATGTCCTCCAGCCCCTTGATTGCAAAAGCTAGTGGGATCATTTTGGTGTAGGAAGGGGTGTGGTGTGTGGGTGTGCTCCTTTTGTACTGGGACAGGCTCCATTGACTCCACCTGTGGTGATTGTATGCCCCTGTGGCAGTTGCCTACACTGCAGGTTGCTATTTATGGGTGGTCCGCGATGCCTGTATTGCTGCCATCGTGCAGGCCCTAATTACTGCCTTTGGGATGCCGGTAAGTGCATGCCCGCGTAACTTGTGATGTCCTCCTGTTAGCGGCATCCCAGTATTTCCACCGCGAAGGGGCGCGTGTAAGCGCGCATGCCAGTAAGAAGGGGCATGGTATGCGCGGTGACGTTATTGCTGGGTTTCGGCTCGTAATGACCCGGACCCATTAACGATGCCGGTAATACCATTCCGCCTTCCTTTTTTCATTACTTCCAAACTCGTAATGAGGCCCTAAGAGTAGTGGTTACCGACTTCCTGGTGAGTGTTGCGAGCCAGCGAAAACGTGTCACCATGCACCACGCTGCAAGCAGACAGCACACACTGAATGTCTGCAGGTGCGGCTGACTACTCCCAAGTGGTAAGCAATGCTTACCTTCCGCCAGGACGTCAGCGCTGGTTACCTACTGCCTTGAGTGAGGCTTTGACACCTTTCAATCATGCAAGGCCACATTTTCATGCATTTGTATGTTAGAGAGGAGGGGCAGCCTGGACTTTCATGCCGGCGCAAATGCTGGGGATCCCTATGCGGTCCACCAGCTTTATGCTGCAGCATAAAGCAGGCGAAACACAAAGGGATCTGTTGTAAACGCTGGCTGCTAAGCTGGCATGTCACATAGTGTGTACTAGCGAAAGAACAAAGAAATATTGAGGCTGAGCACCAGAAATGAAATACACCAATCACAGGCTGAAAAGATACAAGTATCTTTTATTACTGTACAGTTTACAAAGCAAAACAAATAGCTTTCTGGCCCCAACACCTCGACGTGTGTACCAGCCGACACAGTGAGGAGAGTGAGGTACTGGACATCTAAACACTGGCCTTTTTATAAATTTCCTACAAGATTGTCCAGCCTCTCTTCATGTTAATAACTTGAGTCTATAGTTCGTGCCTAGCATATGCCAGATTGTACAATATTATGCAAAGGATTACATAAATTTACATTTCCATGATAATACAATGGTGCTATAGGTTCTCGGATCTGCGGTAAGCCTTATGTCAAGAATCTTTCACTATGTAGTTCAGCTAAAACATACGATCGTTGTTTACTCTTCATTGTTTCAGTGTTTATACAAGGGGGAGGCTTGTGAGCACAGACAACACTCGAATAGCAGTTCATATGAAGCACAAGGTTTCTTTGCTTTGCTTAAACAGTCGGCTTGTAGACATCCTAAACATTAACAGAACTCAAAGGTCGGTCGGCTCAACTTGCAAGATGAAAACACAGACCACCATTTTAGAATATGGAACAGAAATGAAAATCAAAATGGCGGCCGAATCTTAAAATGGCAGCGAAGTAAAACTCAAAAATCAGAGCTTTGCAACATGGTTTTCCGTGTAACGTGATTGGGCTTAGGCCAATATTAAATATAAGGAGGCACTATATAATTATGGTTTAACAAACCCTTCTTTTGGCCAAACTTAGCTTACTAAATATATTTGCTTTACTCGTAACTCTACGTTTCAATGTCCACACATCCCGAATCACATTCATCAGATATATCGATCACCATTAGATCCTTGACTGTAATATTCTCCATTACAAAAACTTTTCATCTTTTCATGTGCAAGTATTTTTGGCCCTATTGTACCTACAGTTTGCGCACAACATCGCCCTAACATCAAACATATGGCAGGAAGACATTGTATGCAACAACTACAAAGCAATAGAATAACAATGACTATCACTAAAACCGAGAAGAGTTTCCATCCCCAAGACCTCAAAAATTCCCAAAACCAAGCACTAAGATGCCAATTTCCCTCGGGAACATGTGCCTCTCTACTTAGGACATGCGGATTTTGTATTGCCTTAAATATGGTATAGTAGGAATCAGGTACAAAAACACAACATGCATATCCCACTAATTTACATACTCCACCACGCTCAGCCAGGATGACATCTAACACCATCCGGTTCTGTAGAGCTAATAATCTAATCGCTTTCTGTTCTAACGTCATATTGTAGAGTATGTCAGTTGTTCGGTTGATGGTTTTCTCCAATACTCTTGCCAGTCTCCTAATATCCTCGGAATTCATGGTCTGTCCCCAAAATGGCACAAAGGATTTTGCTACATCACCCAGACCTGTGAAGGAGTATCACTGTTCTTGTCCCGCCTTGGACGAGCTCTAGAGACCTCAGAGGTGCTAGATACAAATTCCCCTGGTAGCAAGATACCTAAATAACAAGTACCCTGCCAATCTGTGGGTAACCAAGCATAATCTTCATTACTGCATATGAAATAAACAGGATCACCTACATACAAAGGTCTGTCCTCACTCATCAAATTTGCAATATTGGTACAACCCTCAAAAGTACCCATTGGCTGAGAACCATTCCTTTGTATGCAGAAGGAAACAGAGTGGGGCCTGTGATTAATAGTGTAAGAAGGAGGCGTGGCATCCCGGTTGCCTACAGGAGACATCTTGAAAGAGATTAAGGATTGGAAAGGTCTAGAAAGTCTATCAGAAGGCCTAATAGAAGCAACGTTAAGTTTGCTCCTATTTGCAAAAAGAGAACATCCCAGAGGCGTCAGGACTCGCCTTTCAAACTTATTCGAATTAGTCCCATTGAAATTCCCTGAGATGCTATCATTCCAACAACCAAATATTAGTGCCCTTAGAGAGGCGTAGCATGCAGTAGTTAAAGGCAAAGGATGAATATACCAGCCCAACCCTTTTTCCTCGTGTTGTGGCAAATGCGAACATATTCAGCAATTAGTTCTATTCAAAATTGCATGGGTCACATTCATAATTAAAAAAAGTGTATTGTTGTGATAATTCTGTCTGTGTTGGGAATCCCTACGAGATAGAGTGTGCAGATGCACAAAAGGAGGAGACATAGTAGGAACACTCTCAGTGGGTATCAAAGTTTCAAGTGGACGCACCCCCTCAATATACCAAAACCCTAAAGTGATGATTACTGTTAGAACAATTAACAAAATCAAGAGAAAACAATAAGTCCTCAAGGACCATGAATTTTTATGTCCAATGTCTCTTTTAGCCACACAATCAATTGGTTCCTCTGTACGAGTAGGAGTATGATATGATATGATATGGCATTTCTAACGCGCCTATACACAAGTGTTTCAAGCCGCGACGAGGCAGGGAGGGGGGAACAAGGGGAAGACAGACAACAATCCTAATAGGACAGGTGTCATTCAGATCGTGCAAGTGCAGGGGTAGGGGGAAGGGAGAAAGTGCAAGGGGAAGGGGAGGGGGGAAGTGCAGTACAAGGTAAGAAGAATAAAATCAGTAAATAAATAAAGAGGGCCAGCTGGTGGCAAGTGCAAGGTAAGTGCAGACAAGTGCTGGGAAGGGGGGGCTGTAGGGATACAGAGACAGTCCCGCAGTGCAGAGGTTGCCAGGGAGGCAGTGCAAGTGGAGAGTGGCTGGGCCCAGGACCGGGGTCGGTGGGAGTGGCCCATTTGCAGATTCAGTGCAGTTTCAGCGAAGAATTAGCAGGGGAGAGGGAGAGAGAAAGCAGAAGCAAAGAGGAAGGTTTTGAGGTGCTTCCGGAACCAGAGATGGTTCTCCTCAAGTTTCAGGGAGGCAGGAAGGCTGTTCCAGAGGGAGGCCCCTGCCGCGGAGAGAGATCTACCCCCAGCTCGTAGCTTTGAGAAGCGGCTGACCCTGAGGGAGTTGGAGACAGATGAGCGAAGGGCTCGGGAAGGAAGATATTTAGGAAGAGAGAGTTGAAGGTATTTAGGCCCCAGGCCCCAGAAGGCCTTGTGGACAATGCAGAGGGTTTTGAACTTTATCCTCGCAGCCACTGGGAGCCAGTGTAGAGATTTCAGTCCTGGAGAGATACGGTCCCTGGGCTTGAGGCCAAGGACAAGTCTCGCAGTTCTGTTCTGGATGAGTTGCAGAGGGCGGAGAGTGGAGGCAGGCAGATTAAGATAGAGGCTGTTACAGTAGTCCAGCTTTGAGAGAACCAGGGCTCGGGAGACAGTGAGCTTCTGGGGGAAGGAGAGGAAGGGAAGAATACCTCTGAGGAGGTGCAGTTGGTAGTGTGATTTTTTAGTGACGTCAGATATATGAGGAGAGAAGGAGAGTGTGGAATCGAAGATAACCCCGAGGTTTTTTGCCTTGCAGGTAGGAGCAGGAAGAGGGCCAAGAGAGGCTGGCCAGAGAGCTGCAGAGAGGGAGGGGGTGGGAGTGCCGATGAGTAGAATCTCAGTCTTACTGGCAGTAAGGCAGAGGTCATTGGCTGCACACCATTCCTGGATAGCAGACAGAAAGTCAGAGATGAGCGAAGGAGAGGAGGAGTCCGAGGGTAGCCTGAAAATGAGCTGGGTATCGTCCGTATAGCACTGAAAGTTGGGGCAGAGAGCGGCGATGCCGTGGGCAAAGAGTGCCAGATACTGGTTGAACAGCTAGGGGGAAAGATTAGATCCCTGGGGGACACCACAGGTGGAGAAGAAGATGTCAGAGAGGAAGGACCCCAGTTGGACCTGGGAGGGTCGATTGTAGAGGAAAGAGGTCAGACACGCCAGAGCCTGACCAGTGATACCCAGGTTATCACGGAGACGGTTGAGCAGGATGGCATGGTTGACAGTGTCAAAGGCAGAAGAGAGGTCCAGCAAGATGAGAACACACGGAGTGTTGGAGTCGAGATTCAAGAGCAGGTCCTCACAGATGTTCAGGAGAGCAGTTTCCGTGCTTCTGGCGGCTCTGAAGCCAGATTGATGGTCATGAAGACTTCCAACAGATTCAGCATGGAGGTTAAGCTGGGAGATGGCCAGTTTCTCGAGGAGCTTGCCCAGGAAGGGAGTGATGGAGATTGGGCGATAGTTAGCTGGGCAGGAGGGGTCAGAAGAGGTTTTCTTAAGAAGAGGGGGCACAAGGGAGTGCTTTAGGGGGGATGGGAAGACTCCAGAGGCAAAGGAGTGGTTGCAAAAGTCTGCCAGGGCTGGAGCCAGGGAGTCGATGTGGTCCTTGATAGTTTTGGAGGAACAGGGGCGAACCTGTTTAGACAAGACTTTCATAGATCGGACTTGTCTGGAAACCTCGTCGGCAGAAAAAAGGGGAAAGACAGAGAAGGAGGGAGGTGGGGTGGCTGTAGAAGGGCCAGAGGAAGAGCCGGGAAGAGAGGGAGGGAGGTGATAGGATGGGAGTGAGGACAGGATGTCCTGTGTTTTAGAGATTAAGTGAGAGGCCAGTGCAGTGCAGAGGGCCTGGGAGGGGACAGGAAAGGTAGAGGCAGCAGCAGGGTTGGCAAGCTCCTTGCAGATTTTAAAGAGTTTGGCCGAGTTGTTAGATGCCGCAGAGATGCAGGCTTGGATAAGGGCTCTCTTCTTGGTGAGAACGGAGAGACGGTATTGCCTTTGGAGCAGGCGGCAGGCCAGTTTGTCAGAGGATGAACATGAAGCACGCCATTTCCTCTCTGCCACCCTGCACTTGCGTTTAAGGGTGACGAGATCCGAGTCATACCAGGAGTTACATTTGGCTTTGGGCTTCAGGCGGATTCTCATGACAGGGGCAAGTAGCGACAGGCATTGTTCCTCAAAACTTTGTTCCGGAAGGTGTCTGCAATGGACTCCTTACATTTGTTCATTGGTGATCTCCTGACCATGTGATGTATCTTGATTGAAGATAGCTTTGCCGGTCCCAGCCACTTATTTATGTTTCAACAAGAGAGTGGCAAAGGACTAGCTCAACCGTCGTTTCCTGTGGGCATAGCCATGCTGTGCTGTAAGTCTAATGCCATGGACGAAGATCGTACCTTAAGACTCCAGGCACTGCGTGATCTGCGAACAGAGAGTCGTTGCTTCCTGATAGAAGTGGTGAAACAGAGGAAAGATTGCTCAAGGGTGCAAAAAGATCCAAAGAAGATCTCAAAGACAACGCAGCTGTCTCCCCAGGTGCCACGGGCTCAGGAAGTATCTCCGAAACACCCTTGATGCTGTTCAAGACAGATTAATTGCCAGAAACAGAACAAGTGGTTTCCTTCTTTTCTTCTTCGTCGAGTAGCAAGGGAAAAGTTATTTTCTTGGTGTGTGTCACGTGGATCGAGTATTTCCTGCTTGCTACTCGTACAGCAGTCTGTGTGGCCAACAGGACCTGGAACGGTCCTCTCCAGCGTGGTGCGAGACTGGATGCTCTCTCAAACAACTTTGTTAGCACCCAATCCCCAGGTCAAACTCTATGACCTGGCCACTCGTATTTAACTGGGGGTGCTTGTCGCACCTGTTGGTAAATGAAATACAAATTTTGAGTTAACTGGTCACAGTATTGAGCAAGAAGCAAATGTTCCACATCTTTTAATGCTCTGGGTTTCGGCAGATTCCAAATGTTAGATGGTCTCCCCATTACTATTTCATATGGGGAGAGTCCAGTTCAAGTCTGTGGGGTCATCCGCATGGACAGTAGAGGTATCAGTAAGGCGTCTGGCCATTTAAATTACTGCTGGCACAGATTTTTGCAAGCTTGTTCTTCAAGATACCATTATGGAATTCTACAAGTGCGGCACTTTGAGCGTGTCTAGCCGAATGGAACCTTTTATCGATCTTTAATTCCGCGCATACTTTTAAGATTACAGCAGCAATAAAATGTAGACCATTATCCAACCAGATGACCCTCGCCAACCCAAACCTAGGAAAATATTCCTTAAGCATGGTTTTTGCCATTGTCATTGCTGTGGCAACTTTCACAGGGAAGGCTTCAACCCACTTGCTAAAGGCTCAAATCACTACTAAGACATATTTGTAGTTATAGCAGCGCTCCATTTCGATGAAGTCGAAATGAATCATCTCAAAAGGCACAGAGGGGGGACCAAAACTACCCCAAGCCATATAATGCTGTAAACATACCATACAACTTTGAACAAAATGCTCAGCAGTCTTTGAAATGTTTACGTTTACCCAGACATATTCTAACAATTTACACAGTTTCCTAGCACATATGTGAGTAGGACCATGAGCCATTGTGATCATAGCAGTGACATATGCATCGGGTAGCATCCATCTTTTCCTTTTGTTGTCCACCCAATAACCTTCCTCATCCAAACTTGCTAAGCCCTCAGCCCAGAGTTTAAGTTCTTTTAGAGTGGCATCAGCTTGAATATTCTTTATCGAATCAATCCCTTCATCTACTATACAGATATTTGTAGTTTCTTTCCTGACATACATTTCTGAGTATAAATCAGTAGCGGTCTGTTTAGCTATCCTGTCAGCAAAAGTGTTTCCTCTCCCTACATCATCTACTACCTTTTGATGTGCAGAGCACTTCATGATTGCTAGTTGAGTAGGAAGTGCAAGTGCTGAGAGTAGTTGAACTATCAAGGTGCCATGTTGGATTTTTGTTCCATGTGAGGTCAAGAAACCTCGTTCTGCCCATAGTCTACCGAAGTTGTGACCCACCCCAAAGGCATACTGGCTATCTTTAAATAGTAAATATGTTTACTGTAAGCCCTTTGGAAAGTTCACAAGCTCGAGTTAGTGCAATAATCTCTGCGGCCTGCACGGAGTTATGCGAAATTCTCTTGGTTTCCACAATCGCGCTTAGTGTACTGATGGCATAAGCAGAAGTGGATGTACCATCCGGAAGTTTGAAGCAAGAGCCATCACAAAACAGCTCCCCTTGTGGATCATTCAGAGGTGTATCATTTAGATCAATCCTGCCTTTGGTTTCTTGCTAAGTGGTATAGAGGCAGTCATGTGACATGCCATCACTGCAAGCAATATCTTGCGGAAGAGGTAACAACTCAGCCGGATTCAATACGCAACACCTCTTAATTTGGATATGCGGTGCAAATAGGATTCGTTTGTATCTTGTTAATCATGCAGAAGTAAGGTGTTGCGTTGGCGTTCTGTTTAGTAGAACATCTACGGAGTGGGGTACCATTATGGTAAAAGTGTGATGTAAAACCATACCCTCACTTTGTTTCACAGATGCAGCAGCAGCAACAGTTCTCAGACATCTCGACAAAGCGCATGCAACAGGATCAAGTGTGGAGGAAAAATAAACGCACGGTCTATTCTTCGCCCATGTTCCTGTGTTAACCCAGCCAAAGTACATACATCACATTCATGCACATACAACACAAAGGCCTTATCATAATTTGGTGTGCCCAAAAATGATGCCAAACACAGTGCAGTCTTGAGCAGATCAAAAGCTTTCTGGTGTTCCAAGTTCCACGGTAGTGGCAAAGAAATGCCCTTCTTTGACAATGCCAACATTGGTTTTATCACTAGTGAAAAGTTTGGGATCCACTGTCTACAGTAAGAAGCCATTCCTATCAAGGCTCTAACTTATTTCTGTTTATTTGGGACAGACATGCCAGAAATGCCTTTTAGTCGTTCAGGTGTCAATCTTCTTCTCTCCTTTGACAGGAGATAGCCTAAATAGGCAACCTCCTGTCGCCAATACTTAAACTTCTTTAATGAAGCCTTATGTCCATTCTCTGCTAGATGAATAAGCAATAACACAGTACCCTCTTTGCAAGCACTTTCTGAGTCTACAGCTAAGAGAATGTCGTCAACGTACTGCAACAATGTACAACTGGAAGGCAACTCAGGTGTGTCGGGCTGCTCTTTCAAAGCCCTACTATAAATGCTCAGACTCTCCGCGTACCCTTGTGGTGCATGGGTAAATGTAAATGAGCATTCCCCTAGGGTGAACGCAAACAAATATCTACTATCCACGTGTATGGGAATGCTAAAGAAGGCATTCTTAAGATCAACGGCACTGAAATGAGTATCAGAAGCTGGGATCATTGTTAATATCATAGTTGCATCAGGCACAATTGGAAATTGCAGAGCAACAACCTTATTGATAGCGCATAAATCGATAATGAAACGAAAAGGAATCGCATTATCACCTTTCTTGTACACTGGCAAAATCGGGCTATTGCGCAAACTTCCTGCAATTCTTCAATCACTCCACGGTGTACAAAATCGGAAACTATACTCTTCAACGCTTGCTCACCATCAACTGAAATCTTATATTGTGGGATATGTGGCAACTTAACTCCTGGTTTCAAAACAATTTTAACAGGCTCGATTTGCAAAACACCAACATCATTGTTGTCAACTGCCCATAAACTTTACTAAATTCAGGCGTTAAAGGTCTAGTCAAAAACTGTGAGGCAGAAGATTGCTGGGATGAAATCGTCAAACGTACTCCATCCGCAGAACAAAGAAATTTAATTCCTTCAACAGATTCAACCCCAACAAATTCTCTCCACAGTTTGTTGTCAGAAGAAACAGACAGTAATCCGTAAATGGCCCCAGTGAAATTGGTACCGACAGAGAAACCGGACTAACTACTGGCATACCAGAAAACCCTACAGAAACATTATTCTGCCCTGACATTGGAATGTCTGGAACCATTGAATGATCAATGGAACACTTCTGTGCTCCCGTATCTATCAAAAATAGATGCTTCCTATTCCCCACCATCATTTCAACGTAGAGAACTCTCTGATTAACGGGAATAGGCATCGGTTCCAGACCCTGCTCCGGGCTGTGCTAATGACACAATATATCGTCGAGTACAAGATGTTCAGAAAGATAGGCAGTTGAAGGATTATCGAAAATATTTCTGTTATCTATACTAGGTTGTTGATTATCTTGCGAGAATGATTGTGGAATTTGAGTGAACTGGCTTCCACCAGGACCCCCTACCCCAGGGCGGCCTCTGGACCGTCTACCCATGACACCATATGTGTTATTCAACCTCTGCTGAAGGATCGGGCATTGTGCTCTCCAATGACCTTCTTGTCTGCAATAATCACATTGGTTCAGGTATACAGGACCCAACTGCACATTACTTTGTGGAAGAATCTGACCTCAAAACGGTGTATTCCCACATGTAGTCCCTCTATATGTTGCAACAATACTTTGGTTTTCGGGTCTCGCTTTTTCCTTTCAATCCTCTCTTTTTCATTATTGACCCGATTTTCATAATATTGAGCCATATGTAATACTTCAGAGTCGGTCGCAGAGTCTTAGGTGCACAGACTCTGAAAGGATTTCCCTGCTGTACCAGTCCTCTTTCTACATCCATTGGGGAGAAGAAGATAAAAACTCCCTTAACCCGCAGAGCGGCCACGGAGTCGGTCGCAGAGTCTTATAGGTGCACAGACTCTGAAAGGATTTCCCTGCTGTTCCAGTCTTCTTTCTACATCCATTGGGGAGAAGAAGATAAAAACTCCCTTAACCCGATGAGCGGCCGCGGAGTCGGTCGCAGAGTCTTAGGGTTTTTGGGCTCTGGGGGTGACTCTGCGACACACTCTGACTCATGAACTAGACTTGTGTTGGAAGGACTCTGACACTCGTACTCCTGTGCCTTGTGCTCCTGTGCCTCGTGGACTCTCTGAGTAGATCCACAGCTTGTGCCCCACACTCGCTAACATGAGCCATAAGAAGAATGGTGGGGAAATGAAGCAGTCACCTCTTCCATCTAATGTGTCCAGACCCAGGACTCGGTTGAGAGGAAAAACGGAACCGAGTATGAACACAGACACGTTACCTATCATGACACAACCTTCTATCTCACAAGTCTTTGCCACACTTTCAAAAGAGAAAACCAAGTCTCAACATATGGCCCGAACAAAAAGCAATGTTGAATCAACGACGCGGGAAAAGAAGTTAAGTGGCCAGAATACAACAATTGCGGTCTTTGATTCCCTTTCGAATAGTTGGCACAGGGATTCGAAAAACACTGGTATTACGCAACCCCAAATCAGAACTAACTCTGAATTGACTATTGCTAAAATCTCCCCATCACATAAACCCTGCCCAGTGCTGGAGATCCCCCCCAGATCCCCTCCCTACCTCGGGTGTCGCCGCCTCTGCTCCCATACGCTCCTGCGGGTCCGGCAGGTGCTCTGCGACCCTGGCTGCGACGCCGGGTAGCGGGGTCAGGCTCCCATACGCTCCTTCGGGCCCGGGCGGGTGTTCAGCGACACACGGGTGACTGGCGTTGGCCCCGGTGAGGGTGGGGGAGAGGCAGTGCCCCCCCCAGCTGTGGAGGCCCTCGCGCCCGCAGAGGACACTGGTAGGGGAGGGACTGGTGGTAACGGGAACACGGGAGAGCAGAGCCATTCCTGTGCTGCAGGGAAGACACCAGCGAGTGACGAAACGCGGATCAAAGACCCGGATCATGCAGCGAGGCTGTAGGCTCTGATGACACTGCCCTCTGGTGCCACTGATGAGAACGGCATTCTTTTGCCACATTGACAAAGCAAGGAGAGGACTTGCAGTCGCCTTTCACAGGAGTGGAATCGGTAACCGAAGTGGATGTTCCCCCAGAATCTTCTGACAGAACCTTAAAACAAAGCAAAAGTGAGAAACATACGACACAACTTTCCATAAACGAAATCTCAAGTCAAAGGAAAGCGAAATCGCTACGTGCAAGAGCGCTATGGGTCCATGTTCAAGAAAAAAAAATATGCGAAAAATGTCTCATACACATGATATCGAGCAGCAAAAGCCCTATAGAGCAGCACGCCTCTCACTGGATATGATGGAACTAAACTCAATCATGACCTCACATGAGTTATCAGTTGAGCAAGAGCAACGCCATAAAGGTCTAAAGATGAAAACACTATGCCATACTTCAACTCCGGCACCAAAACAGAAAGATGTCGACTGTTTTTTTTGCCTGGAACGACAACCCAATAGAACACCTGGACAAAATTCAGGTGGCTGCAGAGGACAGACAGCGGCCATTAAAGATAGAGCACTGGCCCCCCTCCAAGCCCAGCACATTCGATAACATAATGTCAGAAGAACTCAAAGAGTACCCGAACATGGCCCGTCTACCAACAACAATGATGGAACTACAAAATGTACTGATTACAACAACATCACAGTCACTGATTCCGTTCTTAAAATTGCATGGGACAAATGTTCATGCCATTAAAGACCAAGCCACCCTGATTGCTCTGATGCATACCAAACAGATTCATATTGAGAACTTCATCTGCCAAATACAACAACGTTTGGACACCGAGGCTGAAACAAGCCGCATGTGGCAAAATAGACTGGCTGATATTGCCAGTGCAGATCGAATGGAACGAATACAAGCAAACTCATCTATCATGGCACTTATGAATGAGATGGCAAAGATAACGGTAAAATTAACAGAAGTGTCTTTCCCACAGAAGATACCTGTGCAAAACGTTCAGAGACAACAAGAAGTACACCCGAAGAATATAACTTCTGTGGAAACGTCTGCCAGAGAGATAAATCATTCAAAAACAGCGTCACAACCTCCGCAAAGAACAGACCCCCTACCCTTCGACCTATTTCTAAAGCCTGACGGCGGAAGAAATACAAAAGGAAAGGCCATTAATGAAGGAAAAAATAAAAAACGACAAACAGGTTCCCGTGCGTTCTTAAGAAATTTGAATATACCACAACAACAGGAAGGATTACTGACGGCTTAAACTAATACACAGAAGCCAGGTCTTCAGAGCACACAGGCCAACAACCAAAGAAAAATACAAGAAAAAGAGATAAACATTCCATCATCGATACGAGTGGAACCACAACGAGAGGAGACAAAATATGAAATTGAACTGCTAGATCTGTCCACTTACCCAGACGATAATGCTTTGGATATTTCTGATATAGATCAAGATCAGAACATCAAAGACATGATTCTTCTAGACCAATATCCAAACCTCAATCCGATTATCAATCACCAAATCGAGCTCACCTGTACTGATATATCAGATGAAGAACTGGAAAGCGACTATATCATGGAAAAGTCAAAACCAAATGGGAAAAAAAAAAACAAGACCCGATGACCAAAAATCAATAAGAGAACAGATAAACGAATCGCGGCAACATGGTCCGTACCCGCCGACTAATGAGGAGAGGAGCTTTGCATACCCACTGCTGAAAACACCTATATTTGTCGATCCATTAAAACGACAAGAGAAATATGTAATTACAATGATACACCTACGACCAACAAAGCCTGCGGTCATCCTAAACCGGACTAACACTTTACGTGTAATTCATATGCCATTCCTGAATTGAAGCACATCAGTACAAAGGATATAAATCTGGTCAAATTTCTAGATGACGAGAATCTTGACAAAGTTGAAATACAGCTCATGAACCAGATAACTATGCAAGAAATCCTAAAAGCCGACAGCCAGTTACAATGTATTGACTTCAAATGCATTAAGAAGAAGGACACGGACCAGAGGTCAACTCACGATACAGTGATGCATAAACTAGATGACCAGCCGCTATTCAGACGCGAATACGAGAACTCAGACCTGGTCTTCGACTCAATAAGAAACAATGATTCAACAGAATCAATCATGTCATACAGCATGGAAGATGAAACTTATACTACCCAAGGACTGTCTACATCCAGATATATCCAAAGAAAATATATGTATCAATCGAAAGAAAATGAAAGCAGCCTATCCGTGTCCTCATAACAACGAGTGGAAAAACAGAATGAACATATCTTATTGACCTCATGGAACACTAGAGGCCACGGTCATCTATTCCATCAAACTCACCCAAAGCTACAACAATCTCACATAATCTGTCTACAAGAGACATGGTTGTCCCACCCTCCAGCGTGTGAAGGATACAACATCTTTACTAATCCAGCCATCACACAAAAAAAGGAAGACCAGCGTCTTGACAGATTATAATGATAAAAATCTCCTCCCTGTGGACCCCGATTGAATCAAGAAATTTGAATCCATGGATCCAATACGTAGTGATACAACAAAAAAATAAACCCTTTTGCCATCAGTCACCACGGACCATTATATTTAACATTTATTGGAACCCTTTAGCGGTTGATGAAACTCTGTACCTAGATACCTTCCTGACAGCTCTCGATAAACTTGTCAATATGTTTCCAGCGATTGACATAATAATCTGTGGAGACCTAAATATACACATTTTTGATAAATTTGGAAATCAAAAAGAGAAGAAAGATCTGTCCCAGAGAGCTAAATCGTGGATGAAAGAAATGAAAACAAGAATCCTTACCCTTACTGGAACCTATCAGAACAATACATTTCAATTAAATCCAACATGGTCTCAAGGTACATCGGAAGCAGTTCTGGACTATATATATATCTCGGAGAACATTGCGAAGGTACTGATGAAAAAGGAGATCACAGTGAATACCAATAGTGACCACCGCATGATATCAATGACATGGCAAAAGCAAAACCTACACCAAGAGAAAAGTACACTCCCTGCCATGGAATTGAATGTTAAAGCTACAAGACTGAGACTTAAGACAGCTGATGTACTAGGTATAAACCAGGTCTTTCAAGAAACAGGAAAAAAAGACCTAGAGAAAATAAATTATGAATGGCTATTTGGACCAAATTATCAACCGCAAAAAGATCGCAAAAAACAGTAAGTGCCTCACACTCACAGTTACGATCCGGTGATTGCAACAAAAAAAAGGGAGCAACAAAAACTATTCAGAAACTTAAATAAGTTAAGATCTAAAAAAGCGCACCTCGCAATCAACAATGCTAAACAAAAATACCGGAATTGGATAAAATCACATAAAAGCCCCATGTTACAACAAGACTCAGAGCAAATGCTAGCGTGCCTTAACAACCGTAATACTCGAGAACTATGGAGTTTGTTAAAGCCAATACAAAGTGTCCAACATCGAAGGATACAAAATGTCACCGAATCCTGTTGGCTGGAACATTTTGCTGCTCTATACAAGAAGAAGGATACCCTCGAATTCCCAGTTCAACGGACATTGAACAAATGGCAAATTAGCAGTAACAAACAACAAATTCTACACATAATTATGAAATTGAATAATTTCCGAGCACCAGGGCCAGATGGGCTTACAAATGCTCAAATCAAAGCTTCACCAGACATATGGGCGGACATGATATTACAAATTATCATATTGATTAACCAATTGAACCAGATACCCTCAACTTGGAAACTAGCGGTCCTGATTCCAATCTTTAAACAAGGAGACAAAGTGAGTCCCACAAATTATAGGCCCATTACATTATTGGATCCTTTGGGAAAAATATTTGCCACCATCTTATTGAGGGCACTAACGGCATGGGCCACAGAAAATAAACGGATTGCGACCCGACAAACTGGTTTCGTTTGTGCAGTTGGCACAAACATCAACCTATTTCTTCTGAACCTTGTAAAACATGAAGCAAAGTGCTCAAACCAACAGGTCTGGATAGCTCTTGTGGACCTACACCTAGCTTTCGACTGCGTGAACCGACAATTGTTATGGAACAAATTGGAAAAGTGGAATTGCCCTCCTCATATATTGCAACCAATAAGGCTACTATACTCTTCAACAAAAATATGAGTAAGGCTTACTGAAGATGGGCAAATGACCACATATATCAAGACCTGGAACGGGCTGAAACAGGGGTGCCCACTCGCAGCCACACTTTTCAATCTATTTACCTCAGATCTTCCATGTGAAATGAAGTCGGATAGAATATATCCTCCAAAAATAAACTCAGTAAAGATACCAATAATGATGTACGCAGACGACATCGTCCTACTGGACAAAACACTGAAAGGGCTCCAGGCGAGTCTTCACCTGTTAGCGGACTATATGGAAAGAAACGACTTAAAAATAAATATAGCAAAAACCAAAATCATGGCTATTATAAAACCGAAACAAAATTAAAAGAAACCAGTGCTATACATTAACAGCTCCCCAATCAACATTGTTTCATCGTACAAGTACCTGGGAATTGTGATTAATCAAACAATGGAAGAAAAAGAACGGGAGATACATCTAAAAAAAAGTAATGGTACTGGCGAGACAAGGATATATACTCCATGAAAAATTTGGTAAATTCTTGTTCCGGCCAATTACAACATTCTATAGGAGTAAGGTTATTCCAATCCTTACATACGGAAGTGAAACACTAATAAATCTGTCTGAAAAAATATGGCCCATTCTGGAACCTACCTTCTGGCAGAAAATAATGAGGCTGCCTAAATCATTTCCAACAGCCCGAATTCGAGCTGAAATCGCAGTCCAATCACTGACATCCGTGGTACGCTGGAAAAAATGTGATCTTTACCGAAAAATAACATGGGAACAAAAAGTGCCAGCGTTAGAAATATTTCAATCGAAATCTGATTCAGTAAATTCGAGGGCCTTGTTAAAATGGAAACAACAAATATTAATCGCACTAAGAAACGAAGATATAACAGAAGAAATGCTACAAATGAGGCCCCAACATGCCAAGAAACAAGTAATGTATAATGACTGGATAAATACAAATGAAATCAGAACCCGATATAAAGAAAATCTGACAACAGAATCCAGAGCCGTCAACGAACTACCACCGTACTTGTTCATAGTCCCTGATAAAGATATAAGAATGTTTTTTATGAAATTCCGATTGAACATATTACCCACAAGAGAAAGATTAGTAAGAACTAAACAGCAAGAAAACAATTAAATCTCTTGTCGGATATGCAAAAACCAGATGGAAACAGAAAGTTTGTATCATCTTACAATGTCATGTCCTGCCCTTGACCAAGAAAGAAATGTATGTCGATCCTACTTTGAGTGCGTACATAAGACAATGAGCCCGGAACAAAGATGGGCCTGGATACTGTCAGGGACCGAGAAACGAATGATCTACATAATCTTTCACTTTTGGAAGAAGATTATGGAAAGAATTGAAAATGTGAACTGATTAAAATGTATAACTTAAATGTAAGAAGTTTGATAAGATAAAATGAAAAGTTTAATTTAATCTGAAACATTTTTAAATAAAAAAAAAATACTTCAGACTGCGATTTAGCTTGCCAAGCACTCTCAGAAGTCATGATTTGTGACTGAATATCAGGCAACAATCCACGCACAAACTTATCCACAAACAATCTTTTCCCTGACTCAGTGCATAAATCCTGTCCGCCAAAATCTGAGAATACTTGTTCGAACCGATTAAAGAATTCGGTAGCACCTCCATTTTCCTTGGGTGCAAGCAGTGAGTTTGTCCCAAACAATCCTTCTCTCCGGAACCACAGTTTTAAATTATGCTACTATTTTGTCTGGCAAAGTCAGTATCACTTGTGGTGGTCTCTCACCAGCTCTTCTTTCTCCATCTATCCTCACCAAGTTAGCCCATGTATCACCCAATCCTGCTTGATCATCTACAGTCCTAATTTGTTTCCATAAATCAGCAGGTAGGATCACAGGAAACAACCAGTCTATATCACCCAAAGTGAAAATTGATGAATGCAAGACAGATTCTATTTCTTTGTAAAACCCTGTTGGATTTTTCCTAATGTTCGGAATTGACTGTCTGATAGTGTTCACTTCCTGTCTAGAGAACGGGACGTGAACAAATTGTGATACATAGTGAGCTTCAATATCGATGGCTGCTGCACCTGTTGCAACATTAGCTGGAATCTCGACTTTAGGAACGAATGTCGGAGGAACCTCCCTCATAGGCAACTGAGTAGTAGGCGACTCCAAATGTTTGTTAAGCAATAAAGCCAGATCGAGCGCTAAAGTGGTAGAAACAGTGTCAGGGTCAAAGGCTCTCTTATAAATAATCATCCATTCTGCGGGACAACACATTTTTTTCTTTATACACTCATGCTGCAGGTATTCTACCATTACCTGTAATACTTTCCTCTGCATTTCTGGAGTATACTGACTATACATATCACATACTTCTATGGGAGATATCGACACATCCGAAATCCATCTAAGCGCATCCCTTGTGCAAATTTGTGTTTCTTCACTCGTTGACTTACAAGGAGGAAGGAACCATTCCTGCACATACAAAGCGTCCAAACAATCACCATCTATTTCATCATCCTGTAACCATTCCGACCCCCCTCTTAACTCAAAAACCCTCTCGACCAGCTCTTTTACTTTCTCTGCAGAATCCCTTGAATAGGCTAAAACATTCAAATCCCTCAACCCTTGTGGGACATCTATGTCTGTCAAATTATTCCACATTACAGCCAAATGTATTCCCATCCCTTCAATAAAGACATTCTGTTTGGGGATACTTACTAGATTAAGAAGTGTAGCTAAGACAGTTGATTTTTCACCTTTCTCTATACATTGTTTAGTCCATGCATACAATTATCTCTTCTTATCTTTAGAAACTGTACTTCGAGTCACTACTTTTGATTCAATACTCGCCCCTTCATCAGTTACAAGCGGAGCAGAACCGCTTGTGAAAGAGAGAGTAGACAGCTATTGTACAACAGGTAGTGGGAACACTACCGCTGGTAACAAAGACGGAATTACTGGAACAGTAACAATCGGTAAAGGTGGAGGTACAGGCAGAGGAACAACAATAGGAAGAGGAGCAATAATTGGTGGTGGAGGAGCAACAGGAAGAACCGGAATTGATAAGACAACAGGAATAGGTACATAAGCAGGTGGTGCAATGGCACCAGGCCTATGTTCATTTAAGAGTTTATTAATTAGTTAATCTGAGACATGAACATCTTAAGACAGATACATTTTCTGTATACCAAGTTGAAAAGCCCTATCCATGTTTCTAACAGACTCTGACTGATTTTGTTGATCATATAATAATGCTTTTTCTGAATTTGACATATGACGACGTGTATGCTTCTCTTTACTCTTAAGTTGCTGCATAGCTTCCCTTTTCCAATTCTGAATGACATCAAAAGCTGCAGGTCTAGATTTTTTCTTTAACAATATAGTTTCTATATACTCTATTCGGGCAATTTCAAAGCTACCATTGACTGGCCACTGAAATTCGGAAGCATGTCTAGTTTGTCTGTGCCAAATATCGTTGAATACTATACTACCAATCCCGTACTTACAGTACATAGTACATGCCGGCGACCCCTCCTGTGGCGCCGGTCGGCCAAATTCCAAAGATTGTCTATCTCTGCGGAATAATGGCCTGAAAGAGGCAGACAATTTCCCAGGCATGTAAGATTGCTGGTGTTACCTTGCGTCGTCTGTGCTTGCGAGTACAGATCTGCAATGAAATGTCAGGATACTTAGGAATCGGGGCACGACTCACCTGATTACAAAGGACTAAGGAGGTCCGATCAGATTACAAAGAACAAAGGACCCTCGCAGTTGGTGATTTCGGCAAATCTGCCTGCCTCGATATGTGGACCCTCATCAAGATGCCGTCTAGGAGCACATCCTCACCGTCCAGGGATCGGATTGTGCAGTACTGTTGAAGTATTGCATCTCATCCAAAAGGGGCCCCCTTTTTCTCACCGTCCGATCCCGGTCCGATAACCACGTCTTTCCTTCAACAAGGTGGCATCAATCTTGAGGGTCCCTATTCTGGCGCCATCTGAAAGAACAAAGAAATATCAAGGCTGAGTGCCACAAATGAAATACACCAATCACAGGCTGAAAAGATGCAAGTATTTTTTATTACTGTACAGTATACAAAGCAAAACAGATAGCTATCTGGCCCCAACAACTCGCTGTGTGTACCAGCCGACACAGTGAGGAGAGTGAGGTACTGGACATCTAAACACTGGCATTTTTATACATTTCCTACAAGATTGTCCAGCCTCTCTTTACATTAATAATTCATGTCTAGAGTTTGTGACTAGTTCATATGACAGATTTTACAATATTATGCAAAGGATTACATGAATTTACATTTCCATGATAATACAATGGTGGTATAGGTTCTCGGATCTGCGGTAAGCCTTATGTCAAGAATCTTTCACAATGTAGTTCAGCTAAAACATATGATCGTTGTTTAGTCTTCATTGTTTCAGTGTTTATAGAAGGATGAGGCTTGTAAGCGCAGACAACACTCGAACAGCAGCTCACATGAAGCACAAGGTTTCTTTGCTTTGCTTAAACAGTAGGCCCGCAGACAACCTAAACATTAACAGAACTCACAGGTCGGTCAGCTCAACTTGCAAGCCGCAAACACAGACCACCATTTTAGAATATGGAACACAAATGAAAATCAAAATGGCGGACAAATCTTAAAATGGCGGTGAAGTAAAACTCAAAAATCGGAGCTTTTGCAACACGGTTTTCCGTGTAACGCAATTGGGCTTAGGCCAATATTAAATATAAGGAGGCACTATATAATTCCGGTTTAACACTATTACTATTAAACCCTTCTTGACATGGTAAATCGTGTTCACAATTGAAATTAAGCATGTCAGGCAATGGAAAGCAGAGCTCACAATTAACAGTAACCACTGCCTGGCATGTGTCTAAGGGCTCTCTTCTGGCAAATTAGGTTTTTAATGAAAATGAGCTCACAAGATTCGTCAGCCATTAAAGCAGATCCACTCCTGGAATAAAAGGATTCAGTCAATTTAGTTGATCCGATGGAGAACTGACAAAGATACAATAAAATAAATACATCTAAGATTTTATCACGTAACAACGAACTGTGCAATTCATTAAAAAAATGTCCTATTGACATGTGGTTTGGATTGGAATATGGAAGCTAATCATAATTAAAACAATCAGAGTCCAACACTAAAATATGAAAGGGCTTGGACTAATATAGTAAAGCCACTCTGTACATGTTGATGATTCAATATCAGAGTAAACTCACTTTGTAAAACTTTAATTTAGTTCCTTGCACATGTTCCCACTTTTGTCACTTAGTGATTGGTGAACATGTGGTCTATATACTGCACAGAGGTCTGTCCAGGGAACAGAGCCTGAGTCAGTGCCGGTGATCCTCAGTGATGATCTTGTAAGGTCAGTGAGTGGTATTGGTATCAGGATCCTGATTTTTACTATCTGCTGCTTTTGACATCATCAACCAAGGGGTTGTGCTGTATAGCATGTGTAAAACTGGACTTGAGACACTGTTCTGAAGTGGCATGACCTCCTCCACCCCAGACTACTGATAGGGCATCCCCTGCCATTTCTCACAGTGCATTCCCCTCTCCTCTGGGGTCCGTGGGGATCCTTTCTGTCACCAATTCACTCCAACAGTCGCAATCCTCCTTCAACAGGGCTTTGCATTTAATGCATATACTGTTGGCACTCATGTCCGATTATACATCAATTAAGATCTGGAACAGTCAGAATTAATTCGGGGATCTTCTTGAGGTTGTCAGCAGGTGATTGTGTGTCAAATGTCTCAAGCTGAACTCCACTAATAACACAGTGCTAATATGTGTGGGAAGGGCTGACCTCAGGCTGCCCAATGCTTGACCTTCTTTCAGGTGGCCTCCCACAGTACATGTCACAGCAGTCAGAAGTCTTGGACTTTATATTAAGCAATAGCTTTTACTGGACCCCCAGAGGACCCGGGTTACTACCATCTAACCACATTTATGAAAAGTGTTCACGTTTGTTCCTGTGATTGACACAGCCACAATGGCTAATACTTTATCAGGGCTGGATAACGTTAATGCATGTCTTTGATCTTCCTCTGGCATGCCTCAGCCCACCCGCTCTGGTGAATGAGTACAGGGGAACACCATCAGGGGCTTTTTGTAAACAGTCCCATTTGAATGCAGGTCAATGCAAATGTTAGCACTTCAGGGTTGGTGGGTCCCCTGCATGCAGTTTCAAAACAAGGAGTCAACAATCAAAGAATATGTACAAGCAAAATCACCTTTACTCTTTCATTTTACTCTACATTTCGTGAAAGATGTAAATGTCACCTGAAAGATATGCTTTGCAGGAAGTTTTTCCATTGGATTCCTATGGAACCTGCTGGGGGTGAAATTCAGGGAGATTCAATGGGAACGTCTTAATTTTACACCTGCATGAAAATGCAAGTAGATCTCTAGGGATATCATGTCTTCTAATGTTCTCTGTCATGATGTGTCAGCTGTTAATACCGTATCATACTGCAGAGTGGACAATGCCATATTTTGTTTATCCATACTCAGAGCCGTGAATCTGTCAAATCTGATTTGGAGAGCAGGAAGTCCATATGTAGCGTCCTCTGGGGCTTTTGACCGCCAGTTTGACTCCCTTAGCCTGCATACGTTCCGTTGGAGAGAGTGAGACTTTCATGTGCGATAATGACTTGATGCCTAAATCTCCCAGCGGATTTTTATCAGTTTCGCCTCAATCATGTCAGTCTTTTACATCACCTTGCTGCCAAATCCTGGCTCATTGATTGGTTATCGGCAGAATCTGTAGGCTGATTCGGCCCCATTGCTTCCGAACTTCACATTCCATTTTTTTAGTGCAGTTTTTGAGCTTTCTAATCCTAAGGGAATCATGCCGAAGAAAAAAAACATCAATGATAAATACTCCACTGCCATTACCAATCCACTGGGTACACACGCCAATGGTGTCATTAGAAACACCACCAGTTGAACACATATGTTCCTACATGTTCGGCAGCACCGACAAGACTGCTGGTGGCAAACATTAATCACAAGTGGTGGAACGGTTGTAAAATACCACCAGCAATAACATGCACACCTCTCTAAGGGACATGTAAAAAACGAAATACTTGATATGTCGCCAGTGTGATGAATAACACAAATGATATGAATACCACCAGATGAACATATATTTTCCTGCAGGTTCTGCTTCCCCAAAAAGATAGCTTGTAGCAAAAATGATCCACCAATGTTGAATAGGAGGTAAAATATCACCAGCAATAATATTCACACCTTTCTGAGAGAGGAGCATGGCTCCTGCAGAAAAAAAAACCAAACAAAAAACCCCATGATTTCATGACATTTACATTATAGTAGATGGTTAAGGTAAGGCGGGTGTTTAAGGATAGCACTAAGTTGATCATTTTCTCACTGTTTATTACCATTTATCAGCATTTAAAGATCTCATATAATTCCACTTGGCCGTAGTGGTGGTAATACGTTTAACACCAACCATAATTGTACCACTCGCAGTAACCTGTTGAAACAGATTCTTCAGTCCAGTGGTATCTCACACCATTACAACCTGTACTGATTCACTGCTGCATGCATTTTCAATGTGCTACCAATATTAGGAATGCTACCATTGAAACATAATCTATTAGTTTCTAGTTTTCATACCAGCTGCTAAGAAGTATATTAAGGCATCTATAGTATGTGCATTTATTAGAACATTGTCCAGCCAGGTATCTGAGAAGTGGCACGTTTATGAGGAAAATGCATAATGTTTCTCTTGTAACGGTTTTTGTATTGTTTTCACTAGGTTAGCAGACGCCAGTGCACAGGTGACTTTTTCTATAGGCACCCCTGCACAAGGATGTGGCAGGAACCAGTTTAATCTTTTAAAGGAATTATCTCATTAGGTCAGAGTGATTGGCTACCTAAGGGGTTCGTGCCATAATGACAAAAGCAACACAAGGAAGCAGTGTTCACTCAAATGGAACCGTTGAGCTAAAATCAATGGAAAGGAATGCTAACCAGAGAAATTCCTATTTTGGAAAAAATACGTTAACATGTATTCTTCGGTTCTCTTTGAACCCAGGAAACCTGATGGGCTTTGATCAATCGGTCTTCAATTTCTATACACGCTCTATTGGGATTTCTGTTCATGGGGGAACACCCATCACACACAGTAGACAGACAGGAGACTTCCAAGAAGAGTGTGGATTCACAGCACACTTGATATGGTGAGGTTGGAGGAAAAGAATGGGTAAAATTGAAGCAATTGTACTTCCTCTTCTGAGGCCAGTACCCTAGCCCTGTGGCTCAACATGAGTGGACTATTTTTTGGCACACTCTAACATTGATCGCTGTTGCCCAGCACATTGTAACGTTTGTGTTTGTTGATGTCCCCAACTCAATATACAACCTGATGCCCAATTCACCAATCCACCTTTTCCTGCCACACCTCCCACCATCCACTCCAAACCCCTTCTATGACAATTCGATGCCTATCCCTGCATAACATCCGCAACTCCTGTTTCTCACCTCACTTCTAACTCATCCATAGTTTTCTTCTCCAATGCTCTTGCTCTATATACCCCACTCATCTCCACGGCTCCAATTTTCACCCACACCTTTCCTCACCTTCTACTATTCCCACTTTGTGTCAATAAACTGAAAACCTGCTTTATATTAAGAACCCTTTTCTATGTGACCACTAACACCGATGGTACAAGAATACACTGAGTCTCAAGAGTTGAAGGGTTTATAATAAGGCCATATTCCCCGAGTTTACGTGATGAGCTAAAGGCAAGTGGCTTGTCTAGCTAAACGCATTCAAGCAATTCTTAATCTGGCCTACACTTTCAATGGATAGTTCTGAAGGGTGATGCATGGAAGTGGAATTAGAGACTGAAGACCCACTCAATCACCTTGCTACTCTCCTCCTCCGCCTACTCTCCCTGGTCCAACTCCACTACCTTTTCGCCTGCCTATGTCTCTCTCCTCTGTCTCTCCCAAGTTTCTCGCTCTTGTTCTACCAAATGCCTCCACCATCCGATGTAGCAATCTTCTCCCCAATCTTTTGTGCCTATCTACTCTCCTCCTTTAAACTACTCTCTCCTTATGAGTACCACTCCATCTTCTCCCACTGCTCCTCTCCTCTCCTCTCCTCTCCTGTCCTCTCCTCTCCTCTCCTCTCCTCTCCTCTCCTCTCCTCTCCTCTCCTCTCCTCTCCTCTCCTCACTAGTACTCTCCTCTCTCACATCCCTCTAAGCCCCTTACACACCATCTATTGAGGGATATGATGCCTCGCTCGCTCTCACAAACACCTTAACTGCAGTCTGCATAAATTCTGCTTTCAACTCTGCAGCACTCAGCTCCATTATTTGTCCTCTGCCTGGTCTCTTTCTCCAGCTTCTACTCCTCTAAACTCACCCAAAAAAAACACACTCTGCCTCTACTCCAGACTCCTTTTATGCTTTGCTGCAGTTGTTTCTGTAATTTTCTCCCCCTTACATTGGATACAGCTCTCACTTGACTCTCTGCACCAGTCCGTATCTGCCTTTTCCCCAGGAGTTCTGTTTCCCGGGGAAGATGCTTTAAAAATCCCTCTAAACCCCTCCCCCTTTTCCAGCAGGGATTTGCTGACAGTCTCTGAAGGTTTCCATACTGTTTCTGTGGCGTGCTGAAAGTTCGGTTTTCTGCTGTTGTGTTGCGTTCTTAATCTTTTGAGGTGCTGGTCTCTGTTGGAAGGTGGTGAAGACTCATACTGTATCTTGATTGCAGTGTTTCCAGTTTCCCCTTCATTTGGACCTGACCGGGTTTTCTTGTTTGTTTCTAGGAATATTCTGGGAGTTGTGTTTCTGAAATGAAAAGAAGAGAATATGTGCCAGAAAGATTATCAGGAGGTATTAGGTGACAAATAGTGGTACAACTGATAATATCCAAAGAACATGAAGATGAAGGGTTTTCAGGGACTGGGGCCACCCCAACTCCCACGTTTCGCATCCGGGACAGGGCTGACTCTGGCCTTTGTCTTGGTGTGCCTCCTGCCTCAGCATGGTAAGGGTCTATGTTCCCTCTTTTGACAGGGCTATGACCCTGTTGTCACACCACTTAGATTCTAACTACTCAAGGTTATGATCATGGTTATCCCTGGGAAGTTTATTACTCCTAATAGCAATGTCAGAGTACTTTGCCCCTTTCTCCCACTCATTCGTAATGACTAGGCATGTCACTAGGGTTGAACTACTTATAAACAGATCTACACCTCCTCATCCAACTGACTTCCAGCCCCACTCTCCTTTGAAATCACAACCACACAGTCCCTGGCCACTCATTCTCTTCCTTATCTAGGCCTCTTGGACCTCGCAATCCTTTCTTCCCCAGCCATGAAGTACTTGTTGACTCCCTGTCCACTAAAATTACCATCACTCTCTCAGGTGACTTCAACCTTTCTAAAATCTTGCCACTAAACAACATACATTGTATTCACCACTCTGTGACCACTTCTGGTCACCCTTAATGAATAACCCACCCCATCCATGGTGAGTATCAAACTTGATTTCCTTTCCTTTCCTTGCTTAATCATCCTCTCCATCTCCATCGGACCACTGGCTAATCCATCTCTCAATGAGGCCATCACCATAGCCCTCTTCTCAACTCTCTAATGTAATGCTCCTCTAAACTGCATGCTTTTTCTCCCACCTTAACTGACACCAGTCCCCTAATTGAGCAATCAATTTCAGCAACCAGCACCTTACACCCCATCCACATCCAACGTGTATCGCTACCAGCCTGTGCCCTTAACTATGGCTCTTCCCTGACATATGACATCTCAGAACAAACATGCATCTTCTTTTTTTGATATTGTTGTATCAATGCCCCTTTCTAGTCCAGGCATCTCACAAGGTTACTCTCTCCACTTAGACATTCATTATTGACAAAGCAAGGTCCACTACTTAATAGACCTTAACACCCCCTTCTGCACACTTTTCTCTCCTTCATCTATCCTACAGAAATACCACTTGGGCCTAGCCTCCTTATCTTGCACAATCCATTAGTCTAATCATCAGCCAACACAATAATCTCTAGAACCCAAAGGACGAGGAATATATTTTGGATCACCCATGGTCCTGTGTTTGTTTTAAACTGCATCTTTATTTGCTCATATCCCTGAGAAATTACCTAGCACTCTCTGGATTACCTAAGACACCATACAGCTCTGCTTTGGTTCTCTCCTTAACCAATTGCCGCATGACGGACATACTTCCACCATTCGTAATCCTCCACCTTACTGTTCTTTCCTTCTTACCTCTCTTCCTCTCATGGTTTATGCTCAGACCCCTTGGTACCCCTATCTGTTCCTTCACCTTCCTTCAAAACAGCAGTCAGGCCACAACTATGGCTCTGACCCCAGCCACACCAACCCCAGTTATCCAACTAATCCCCCTTTCTTCACTCCCGTAACTATTTTCACAAACCTTACTCCCTCACCCCTGCAATAACCTCACCATGGGACTCTGGAAAGCTTATTCCCTCTGCAAATAAAAGTAATTTCACGCAAATCATTTTTGCTCCTTTCTCCCCAAACTGTCCATATTGCCAATTACAGAAAACAAGAGCCAACGCCATGGCACCGCCACCCTGGCACCCCTCCACTCCAACTTTGACTATTCGCCTCACAACTCTCCTTTCTCAAACAGAAGGAGGTGGTGTTGGTGTGGTGGTCAGCTAGGACACACCTGTGACAGCCCCTCTGATTTCCCTACCTACTCCTTTAGGATGTCCAGCTCCTTGCTCTCACTGCATTCTCATGTACCACCCACGAGGTAACCAAAACAAAATGTTCACAGCCAATGTCTCTGACATCATAATGGAGTCCTCGTCTTTTTTAATTTGACAAAGGCCATCAGCTCATATATGAATCCACTCTCTCTGACAACTTAATTGGTCAATTTACAAAGGGTTCCCAACTACACAGAGGGCAACTCTAGCCTCACAATTGTTCCCTCCTCCTCTGCCACTCAGACATTCGCGTCACCATATCTATCCTCCACACTTTCCCATGCCCCTCCCTCATCTATAATCAAATGTAAATTCAAGACTAACTTCATAGTCCCCTATCTTGAACAAGTGAAAACTTAATTCTAACCTCTGGCAATACCACTTGCTCACTTCATTAAACTTACATTTACTGAATCTAACCCATTTAATGATCACTACTCTATATGCCCCTTCCCCCTTTCATCTAAACCCTAAACCATGGATATCCTAAACTCTGTAATTGCTATGTCAGTATTAGTTGCCCATATTACTGGCACAAAGACTATTACCCCATTACCCATGCAGAATACAACGTCTCTGTATTGACCCTCACCACAGCTCCTGGTGCTGCCAAATCCTCCTATTGCACATATTTCATCTCTCTGCTTACATTCTCATAAACTGTCTATGACCTTTGAACACATGTTTTCCCACCTACGAACCTCTTTATTTCCTATTCTCTCCGCACTGATTACTTTTCCTTGTACTTCTCCTGACAAATTACCAACAAACAGGACACCATATCCATCCTTTCCTTTCTCTCCTCCACCAACTCCCATTATTTACTCCTTTGCCCATTCCTCCCACACCTCACTCACTGAAACTCTACCTGCACTTCACTCTGCTTACTCATCCATAGCTCCAGTGGACTCTTTTTTACCACATACTATGAACAAACACGAATCTGTAATCTTCAATCACCTCCAACCATATGAAGTCCATCTCTCCTCACTAGCGTCATCCACCATTCTACAGATCAATGACAGCCTTACCACTTCTAAAGAAACAAAGTGTTGATCCCAGAAACCCCTAATTCTAGAAACTTTTCTCTCTCGTTCCTCACTACCCTAAAATCCTTGAGAGAGTTGTCTTCAACAGAGAGGTCAATTACATTAGGATACATTTTCTTGCTGAGCCCCTATACTCTAGATTCAAATACAAAAACTCTACTGTAACTATCTTAATCTACATTACCAATTCAGCCCCACTGCCCATCTCTCTTACCGCTCATCTATCCTTATTGTTTATGATCTATTCACAGCCATTAGTTCTATGGCCCATCCCTTTCTTCATCAAACTCTTCCAACTATGGCTGAAAAGACATTGAAGTTGCTGTCTTACTATATGTTCAACAACTCCTTTTCCATCTTAAAGAACTCCTGCAACTAATCCCCAACACCCTGCCACATTAACATTCCTCAAGGATCAATATTGGCCCACTACCTTTCTCCCTTTATTCCTCCTACCTTGGCAAACTCGTGTCTGCATTCAGCTTTAGCTAGCACCTCTTAACTGATAATACTGAGATTGACTTCCCTTTCCTCTCCTTCAACCCAGCAATCTCCAAGATGCCTAACGTATTTCTTCATGGCCATCTGGCCATCTGCCAATGGAATGGATTGCTCTATGTTGGTTCACCCTGAACTCAGACATTTAAATCAACTTCATCCCTGCCTACAACACCAAACCCACTCCACCAACTGCCATCTTGCCACTTACCTTTTCACCCCTGCATCCATGTCTTGAAAAATTGAGATCCTCTTTGATATTGACCTGAAACTCTCCCAGTTCATCATGGTGAATGTCACTGCAGACAGACTCAACATCCTTTACATTAGAAAAATATGCCCACATCTCTGTGCAAGCCTACATCTTGATTTACCCTTCTACTCTTGTGTCTCCTCAACAAAGTTTTAACTTTGCAGCACTCACCCTTTACAACCTTACCAGATCCTACCCTACCTCTACCTACCATGACAGGTTCATCATTGTTCACACTTTAAATACCTGCAATATCCAACAAATGAATCCATGGTTGTGCCCCCCACTACCTCTCTGCCTTCTTCTCACTCTACTCTCCATCTTGTACACTCGACTCTATTGGCCTCATTACAAATCAGGCGGTCCGTACATAACGGTGGCGGTAAACCCGCCGCCACCGTTGTTTCCGGACCACCTGATCCTGACTCCTGCAGGCGGGAGGTGATGTTCCCACCAGGTTTGACCTGGCGGGTTTAACACCGCCCGCCTGCAGGCGGATGAGGAAACACCGGCAGCATTACGAGATGCTGCCGGTGTTTCCATGATCCCCATTCCCATTGAGTCCCATAGGACTCAATGGGAATGGGGATTAACACCATTCCGACCTCCGTGATTCCCGGGAAACCGGGGTTGTAATGCCCCGGTAATTCCGGGAATCACAGAGGCGGAATGGTAATACGAGTCCTGCGGCAACCAGGCGGTTTTACCGCCTCAGTAACCGCCGGACTCGTAATGAGGCCCATTCTGTCCCTTTTCTCATGCACCTTCTCCCATTTGTGTTCCTTTTCTTCATTTTCTCCACTCAACTGGAATGCTGTCCCCCATACATCAAATCCATCACTTCATAACAACTCTTCAAATCAAGGTTCAAACTACACCTACTAGCTACGGAAAGGGATTGCCTATCTCACCCCTCTTTCACTCAAACTTTGTGACTACTTTCTTTAAATAATACATATCAAAGTGTAACTTGCCCGAAGAGCTCATTGTTATATTTCAATAGTGTTACTTTGTTTTGTGTCACTGTCCTCATTTTATATTCTTAATCTTATTCCCTCACAACCCTGTTAACTAATTAATTTCAATAATGCTCTCTTTTAAAGACACAATGCTCATGGATTGCCTATGCTCTCTGTTATTGCCTTTTTCATAATTCATTTCTATGTGACATGATATGCTTGCTCTTCTTCAATATGTAGAAACACAATAACATCCTCTCTGCAATTTCAGAACTACAAACTCTCCACTCAACGTCAGTCAATACTGCATTTGTCCTTGCTACATTTCCTATTACATCTCTGCTAATTACTTCACTCTCAACGTCTCCACTAAGATCTCCAAAATCCTAGACAAACTTACTACTCTCATTTCTTCCCACCTCTGACTTTTTTTCTGGTCCCTCTCCCCCGTTGAACTTGCACCCCATTCCCTCTGATTTAGCCCATACTTTGTGACCAAACAATTACATGTCTGGCTTCTTTCAGCTGCCATCATCCCTGGTCTAACTTCAACCATTCTCTAGAAAAAGGCATCTTCCCTATCTGTTTGTAATTATCCACAGTGCTATCACTTAAAAGAAAGGGTTTACCATCCAAGCATCCTGGCAAACTATCCACAAGTCGCCCTACTCGTCAACAACTCAAATATACGTAGTCTTCAAAAGGATCTTGAAGCATCTGTGACCCCCTCCAAGCTGCTTCGTGTAACCATTGCTCCAAATCAACACTGACACGTCTCCAACATCCTCGCCATTGCACATCATTCCACACTTTCATCTATCCTAATCTTTCTTGACATTTCTGCTGGCTGCCTCTGACATTGTGACCACTCCTCTCTTCTCAAAACCCTCCCTGTCCGCATAATCTTGGACACTTCACTAGCCTGCATAGCTTCCAACCTCTTCAATTGATCTTTGTTCATGTCCAGGAACCTGAAAACCTTACACACTCTCTGCTTCCATGTAGGAGTGCCCTGGGATTTATCCTGGCCGCTCACCTCATTCCTAAGCTTTTACCAACTCTATGCAGGTGATAATCAAATCCACTTCTCCTTTGCTACCTCTACACCACCCTCTCGCTTTACATGACCAACTGCCTCTCGTCCATCCATCACTGGATGGCACAGCACTATCTAGTACTGAATTCTTCTAAAAACAAAGTAATCGTTCTCCCTGCAAACTCCCCCCATCCCCTTTCCATCTCCTTTCCCCTGGTATTCTCACATCTTGCACCAAAATGTGTATTCATGGAGACTTTAAGAGTGATTTACAAGTTTACCAGTTCATTACCTTCACTGCAATTGCTGCTATGATCAACCATCTTTATTAGTTTTTTTTTTATATTTTAAATTTTAAAGTGTGTTACAGTCATAATTTTGACCTTTCACACTACATAATGTTTATAATATTTAATACCAACATACAATACATATACACAGTTTTTAACACATTCAACTAAATTGATATGTATTTATTTATTTTATTTATTTATTTGCATTTTTAAAGCGCACAGCTACCCTCGGGCATCGTGGCGCTGTTACAAGAAGGTTTACTTGACATGGGCGAGTATCATAGAATGAATGGATACAAAGTTACAGACATAGCTGTCACAGAAGTTCCGAGGTTACATGGGAACAGTGAGCATGGTACAGTTATATCTTACGAACATTGATAGACACTGCAGTCATATTATAAGTAGGAATCATTTAAATAGCATGGTTTTCAGGGCCTTTCTGAAGGCTGCGAGGGATGATTCCGCTCTCAGTTTGGGCGGTAAGGAGTTCCAGGCTTTTGGCGCTAGGACTTCAAAGCTAGAGAGGCCAGCTTTGGCTCTATTGAAGTTGGGGACTGCTAGTTGGTTAGCGTACAGGTCCCTTTTGGGTCTTAGTGTCTGAAGTGGTTGTCTACGTTCTGCTAGGTAGCTAGGTGCAGATCGGGATATGCATCTGTGGGTAATGGTGATGGTCTTGAACTGGATGCGCTCTTTGACTGGGAGCCAATGGGCATTTTGTCTTTCTAGGGAGATGTGATCCCTCATGGGGATGTTGAGGGCTGCTCTCAAGGTGTTATTCTGAGTAACTTGAAGTCTATTGATGTTTTTGGCAGAGGTGCCTAGTAGGAGGACGTTGCAGTAGTCTAGTTTGGCACCTATGGTGGCCCTAGCGATGTTGAGGCAGTTTATGGTCGATAGGTGAGGCTTTACTGCATTGATTATTTGGTTGTTAGGGCTGCTGAGGAGGAGATGTAGCTAACATGTCTATCCATGGACAAGGTAGAATCTAGATACACTCCCAGTGTTTTTACGGCAGAGGAGACTGGGATTACAGAGTTCTCATATAGGAAGGTGCTGTACTCGTTGTCTAGCTTGTTGAGGGATTCTTTAGGGCCTACCAATAAGATCTCTGTCTTGTCTCCATTGAAATAAAGGCCGTTGTCTGCCATCCAGGCCTGGATGATGGCGTATGTTTTTTGTAAGGTTTTTAGATCTTGTTCGTAATCACCAGTTAGTGGGAGAAGAATTTGTGTATCGTCGGCATAGTTGGTGAATGTTATGCCGAATACTTCTAAATCGTTGAATAGAGGGAGTGTGAATAGGTTGTATAGTGTAGGGGCGGTGCAAGAGCCTTGTGGTACTCTGCAGTTGATGGGTGAGGGAATGGCTGCTGCTTGGTCTGAGTAGACTCTCATGGCTCGGCACTCCAAGAAGGATGACATCCATGTTGTGGCTTCAGTGGAGAAGTGAGCTGTGTTGATGAGGTGTGCCTTTAGAGTTTTATGGTCGACTAGGTCGAACGCAGCAGACAGGGCAAGGAGTAGGAGGATAGCACATTTGCCTTTATCGATGTATCATGTTTTTTAGGAGTTGGTTTTTTAGATGGAGTAGCGCTGACTCTGTGCCATGGCTTGGGCGAAAGCCGGACTGTCTCTTGCCTAGGATGTTGTGGGATTCAAGGTAAGCTTGTATCTGTAGATAGGCAGCCTTATCCAGGACTTTTAGCAAAAATGGCACTGTTGTGATGGGCCTGTAGTTGTTGGGCGAGTCTGGGTCTAGGGAGGGCTTTTTTAGCAGTTGCCGAACCCAAGCTTCCTCGAGGGAGGATGGTACTGAGCCAGGGGTAAATGATGCGTTGATAAAGGTTGCAATGAACGGCGCTAAGGACTCAGCGCAGTCTTTGATTATGTTTGCTGGACAGATGTCCCCTTTACAGAGTGAGGGTTTTATTTGTTTCATAATGAGTAAGACCTCAGGGGCGGTAACCTTTCTAAAGAAGAATGGCGGTGGAGGGTTGCTGTTGTGTTGAGTAGGGTGGTTAGGGATGTGGGTGTTCCTCGTTTTGTGAGGAGACCTAGGTAGATTGTCAAAGTTGGCTTTGATTTTCTTTTGGAGTAGGTCTATTTTGTCAAGCATGGCCTTCTGGATGTCATTAGACCATTTCTCGTCTTTGACCGTTTGATGTTTGGACGTGGGCGGTATGACTAACTCATTGAAGATGGCTAATAGTTCTTTGGAGTGTGATTGGGCATTGTCAATTCTAGTGTTGTATGTGGCAGCTTTGGCTATGGCGATTTTGTATTTTTTAGCAATAGTTAGATATGCCTCCCGTAAGGGGGCAGAGGGGGAGGATTGTCATTTTTTAAGAGCTTGTCATTTCAGTGTTTTTAGGTTTTGTAGGTCTTGGTTGAGCCATGAGTTGACGTGGAAGAGTTTTTTTGCTTTTGTAATCTCTAGTGGAGCAATAGCATCGATGACATCTTTAATTGTAGTGTTGTAGAGTTCGACTAGTTCTTGAGGGTTATTAGAGATGGGTGAGGCTAGTGCCGAGGCTTCTAGGAGTGGGCACATGATCTCTTTAATGAGAAGTTTTTTAGATCTGGCTAAGGCAGCTGGCATGGGAAGGTTTTGAGAGATAGCTGCGTTCGTAGGGATGTGGAAGTGGATGAGGTGGTGATTGGTCCACGGCTGTGGAGTGTTTGAACTCATATCTACCCTACAGTTGTGATCACCTACCCAGTCTAGTATGCGGCCTTTGGTGTGAGTAGCAGAGTCAACTCTCTGGACGAATTGTAGGTCCAGAAAGGCTTTGGCAAAGGTTTTGCTGTGTTTGTCTTTTGTGTCATTGAACCCAAGATTCAGGTCTCCCAAGTGTATGGTTTTAGTACTTGGTTTGAGGTTGTTCCCTATGAGGTGTAGAATGTCGGCTTGAAAGTTCAGGAGTGGGCCTGGAGGGTGGTAGATAAGATGCATTGTCATAGTGTCGATTGGTGAGAATGAGATTTTCACTGATAGAGCATCGCAGCTCTCGTGTGGTGGGTTTAATTTGTCTAGCCTTCAGTGTTTCTTTGACTATTAAGGCCACCCCTCCGCCTTTGTGAGCTGGTCTATCTTGACGGAGGATGATGTACCCAGGGGAGAGAGCTTGGCATATGGCTGTTCCAGAAGCTTCGTGAAGCCAGGATTCTGTAATGGCTAGAGCGTCTAGCTCTAAGTCGGAGATTAGGTCATGTATTTCTGTGGCATGGGCTTATAAAGATCTGGCATTGATGAGAGCCAGTTGGATGTGGGAGGGTTCATGTGTGCTTGGATTAGTAGTGTTGGTGTGGTGTTTGGTGGTGTTGGTTTGATGTTTGGTGGTGAGAAGTTGTGGATTTGGGGTACAAGTTATTGTGGTGGGTGGGTAGAGAGGCTGCATTGTGTGTTTGAGATTTTTAGTGTGTATTGTGGATGTGCAGGCTCCTAGTCTAGAGTTTCCTATGTGCACTGGTGGTGTGTGTGATGTGATTTTGGCAGTGGCTTTAGGCTTGAGACCTGCAGTGGTAGGTGGGCTAGCTGTTGGTTGGTGGATGTGCAGCTTGTGTGTGAGTAGGGCTGGTAAGAACGGGGTGGGAGGGATGGAGTCGGAGCATGAAAGCCTGTTGGAGTGGTTGGAGGCCATATTAGGTGTAGTGGATGTGGCCTAGTGTAGGGGTTCCAATATTAGGAAAAGGAGCAGATTACCCCTGAGCTAAGGTGCATACAAAATAGGCAAAATTGACTTGAGCTAGGGTGCATACAAGATAGGCAAAATTGACTTGAGCTAGGGTGCATACAAGATAGGCAACATTGACATGAGCTAAGGTGCATACAAGATAGGTAACGTTGACCTGAGCTAGGGTGTATTCAGATTATGTGTGTACGGTTTGGGCTGCATGGGGGAAGGTTATGCTTTGGGTAGGTGGAGGTCGCAGAGATGACTTGTGTCAGTTACAAGTGGAGAATGGTTCTGATATAGCTTGCATGAGGTGGGTGGAGGAATGCTATGGACTGGCACACTTACATTGGGTGGCCAGGTGTGGCTGCAGAAGTGAGGGCATAATGCATATATGTGGGGCGTATTAGAATGTGGCAGGGAGGCTTGATGGGGCAGAGTCAATAGAGAGGCAGGAATATGGGCAGATTTGCATGTGTAGCCTAGATAACGTAGAGCATTTACTAAGCAGGAATAACTTTGTGTGGACTTTGGTGGGGCATTTGTTGAGCGCAGTGTGAGCAGTGACATAAAGCGCTATGGCGACAGGTCATGCCGGTGTGTTAGCGAGACCCTAAGTATACAAGTATCATATACAGTGGTTGCAGGGCAAGTGGAGAGCAGTATAGGCTAGGTGCAGGGATCCAGTGTATGCCGCCTGGGAGCGAGGTGCGAAATATACGAAAGAAGTAGCGCTGAATGGACTACAGAGGGCTATAGTGACGAATACGATATGGCCCTCGACTGTGCACAACAGGCAGTATAACATCGTACATACCAGCATGGGGCAGAGCCACTGTATGGATCAGCAGGACGAGTGGGGTTAGTATTTAGTTCGTGGAGGGTTGTCGAATGGGCAAAAGTGCATTCCTGGACATGAGCTGAAACCCTGAGAGGTCTTGCAACGGGAAACAGTACCTGAAATGAACGGCGGAGATAGTTCCAGCAGGGGACTGTGCCAGTACGCCTGTACGACCCTAGAGAGGCATTTTTAGTGTGGTGCCTTCGGTGGGGGTGCCGGCTTACGCCTGCCGGTCCACCCTATTGGTAGATAAAGGCTGAGCTCGTTGATTGGCCAGCTGATACTGTGTTGCTCCGTCTGTGTTAGTCCCGACACAGTGGCGGCCATCTTGGAGTCCGCTTACTTCGGTAACAAAAGATACGGCAGGGGCAGTGTGTACAATGAAAAATGCACGGCGGAGGGTCTACGTCGGAAGCAGAATCTATTGCGGTTTCAGTGGGGATTTCTTGGGGGTGTTAGCCCTTACATCAAGGCAGGTGCACAATGCATGAGGCGTGGTGCCAGAGCCCAGTTTGGGTTTTCCTTGCTTCCAGAATGTGGGGCGGGTGGTCGAGGCACGCTGCTCCTGCAGCGCCCCAAAGGAGTAGAGCCTTCCAAGGCTTATGACGTCTGATATCATTATACAACTGCCTTAAAACACATAGTCAAACAGCTGCAGATAGCAATATCATATACAGCAGTACCCCATACACAAATAATTGAAATACAAGGTCAGGCACACCAGAATGAGAAGTATCTGTGGGTTAAACAGGGGCACACACTTTGACCAATTGACTTGGTATGCAGACAAAACATTACAGGTAAAGTAGTAATGCCAGAGGAACCGCTCATGGTTGCTCTTGAGGAACTGCATTATCCAGGGCATACTTCTTAGAAGCATATTTCAGCAGATGTTCAGGAGGACTGGTTTGTCCCCAACTTCCATGAATATGTCAATGACTTTGTGGCAAATTGCACTATTAGTCACCTCTGAAGTACAGGACACACCCTCAGGATGTTGTGTGGCATATTTCCCTGTCCAACTGACCCCTTCAAGGAATTCCATGTTGACTACGGGACATGTTAAACAGGTGCAGTCATTTTCGTTATCTTGTAGTCGTTGTTTGCCCATTCTCCTGATGGATGGAGGCTGGCGCTTGTGCACAATTGTCGAGAAGCAGGTGGATGCATTTTCTCTAACTCCTGCCCTCTCACCGTCATCATACTGGAACAGCAGGAGAAGGGCCCTGTGTGAGACTCCAAGTGTTATGCCTATACCTCGAGTGCATTAGAGACGACATGCACCCAGACAACGGTACCAAATGTACTGTTGCACTGAAATTGTGTAAGGATGCCATATGGAAAGATGTCAGCACACACCATTCGACATCATGGAGTGCTGAGTGATATCTGAAGAGGGCAGACCGATGTGATAAAGAAGATATACAGAGCCATGCTGAAACGGTATGAAACACTTAAACTGAAGCGATAAGAGGTACATGTATAAAACGATAAAGTAATCATGAACGCAAAAGAAGTTAAACTAACCTCTTGACCAATAAGTGTAAATAGGCTGTAACACAAGGTAGAAACGATATATAGAAGCTCGCTATAGAGGAATATATCACACGGCAAGGAAGGTCATTATTGGAAAATGGATTCTGGCTTGTGTAAATATTCAATTCAACTACCTCAGAAGCCTATTAGGACTGAAAAAGCCCATAGATGCTGGAAGAACAGCTTTGTGGGAAAAACAAAGAGGAGCTGATGTTGGCTTGAGATCAAGGAACCTATATTTAAGAAATAGCTGTTAAGCACAACGAGAGGCAGACAGATGAGTCATTGACGTGAGAAATATTTCTCTAACATTAAAGAAGAAAACATTTGCAAAAGCCAAGTATTGGCCATTAAAAATGTAAAAAGTCTATGCAAGGTAGAGTGAGAAAGTCTCTAGAGGCCAAGAGAAAAATGACACCCAGTATAATTAAATCAAACAGCAGTACATAAGAGGCTGAAATTGACACATTTATGGTATCTTCACACGTGATTCAGAAGTAAAAAATAAGGGCTATTTATTAAGCCTCAAATCAATATAGTGATGTGCTTTCACTCCCTACAATGTCCTAGAACAGAGAATAGGCTACAAGGTCAACTAAAGACGGGAGATGTGGGCCCATGCCTGGACTGATCAGAGATAATGGACTAATTGAGAAAGTGGGGAGTAATCTGTAATGATTCAAGTACCTGGGTTTCAGTTTCCTTGCATGGTGCTAACTGAGTTGAAAGTCCAAGGTTGGGTGAGAATGCCAACCAATCAGTGGGTCTATGGGGCAACCTGCTATACAATGTTGCATAGACCAATCCGGCTGCCATTTTGTTTGCTATAATCAGCATTATACGTATGTAGAGGTAGTTCTGGGGTTGTTCTACAGATAGGAGACAGCAAATTTAGTACTAACACATATAGCTTCTATAAGTAGGTATGTTCCCCTAATCCAATCTCTCCCTCTAATAGGATTTAGAGTTTGCCACATAGGATGATGTCAACAATGATGCATATTGGGGTACAAGACCCCTCTGTAATCAAGTTTTGTGTGAGTGTGCATGTGTTAGTCTGATGTTTGCCAGATAACCTTGCTTTATTAAATTGAGAATAGACTAGTACTTTGCCATATTCCTTGAGTCTGTCCTGTTATTTGGTCTAATATCTGTATTGGTAATTTGATCTAGCATAAGAGATGCTTCAAGGTTCTAAAGCACACAACCACATGCTAAATCAGCAGCTATATTTCTAGTATGCAAGGTCTTTCCTCACTGGGGTATATGTGAAGTGGTAAAGTCTGATAATAGGACACACTTCTTTAATGATATGCTTAAGGAAATTGCATCCCTACTAGGGATACAACACGAGTTGTGCTCAATATAGCATCCTCAAGCCAACAGGGTTGTGGGAGGATTGAATGGCCTGTTAAAGACCACACTTTCTAATATGTGTACTACGTTAGGGAGGAATTGGATGCATTGTCTCCCTCTGGCTTTGTTCAGCCTAAGGACACAGCCAACATAAGGACCACCTTTTGTCCCCGCACAAAAAAGAGACGGGGAGGAGAATACACACACCTCTCACAATTGCACCCACAGTATTGTATGCTCAAAGGGCAGCAGAAGTTTGGGGGAGGGTTTTCAGGGGTATTTGAGGGAGCTAACCAAAAGTCTTAAGTTCTTATCTCAATAGATTGCTACTAGAAGAGAAGAGATGTTGACAACACAGATCCAGTGAGCTCACCAGCACACCAATTGTATCCCAGAGATGGAGTTTATGTCTGTAACTTTGTGAGATGGTGGAATGACAGGCTATTCGAGGGCTCCTACACAGTGGTATATTCAAGCCAGCTCACAGTTTGTCTGAAGTAGCTGTAGTACTGGTTGCACATGTCTGATGTTAGAAAAGCACCCAGCACTCCTCCACCTTCTCAGGAAAAAGCAGATTATAGTGAATAAAGTAACACTATATTTAGGATCCTCTTATATTAATCCGTATAACTTGATGAAATGTATTGATTTTACTGTGTGGTTTCCTGTTCTTTTTATCCCTCGACGGGCACACAACTTCAAGTGTTGTGTTATATATGTGCTGTTGTGTATATTTTTGTTGTTTCTGTACTGTCTATGTTTATTTTGTATGGTTGAGGCATATAAATGTGGGTATGGAAATGGTAATAATTTGGCGATAACACGTACTAGAAGGGAAACTGACACAGAGATTAAGTACAATCAGTAGAAGGGAGAGATTTTAGAGACAGTGACATATGTGCACCTCCCCAAAATGGACATGTGATATAATCACATGCATGAGGTGGGAAGGGTGAGGTCAAACGAGAGCTGCTATGTATGTTCTTTGATACCTCATGTGATGGGTACACCCAAGTTGTTCACACCTCAAGAAATGCCGCCTCTTATAGCCCAATGTTTAGTACATATGACCCTAATAAGAGTAGGAAATCTTTTTCAAGGACACTGAACTGGATAACCCAGTCCTTTGAGATTAGTAGCAACTACCCTGGAGATGGACAGGGATGCAGATTTTTATTTATACATCAATAATCAAAATCACTCAGGTAGTTGGCAGAAGGAAGACTGTTTTAATATCAATTATGTAAAACAGGGAGCATAACGAACATCAACGAATTTGCTCAATCCTCTTACTCAATGCAGTTAAGAAAAAACTGAGATCTTATACACAAAACTCATCAATCATGACGTTGACCAGCGTCACTACCAATGTCATCCTACCTGGAAAACTACAAAAACCTACGAGTATGGGTGATTGGCTCTGAGTGAACATCTAAGTATACGATCCATATTAGTTTAAAAAAGTGTGAATATGTGATTGGTTACTTAACATCAGGTGGGGCAACTAAGCCCTTCCCTAAAAATGACCACCATGAACATCACTAAATACACAACGTCCCATTGGTTTACACAGCTATAGGACCCCTAACAACGCAGTCCTCTAAAATTGGTTGTCACTCTAACCTCCATCAGTACTTTTCCATCTATGTCTAGCAGCATGCAGGCTGGCCATCGAGGTGCTGGTGAGCTTGCCTTAACCATTGCTTCCCACCAATTAGCATATCAATCCATCATCACCTCAGTGGGCTACTGTCAATTAGGCTTTGAAGCTCGCCCTTGAGAGTGTTCTTAGCTCTGAGAAATTCAGGGAGTTAAGGCACACTCTGCCCTCATGCGTAGGTGTGACCATCTCATTCGTCCAACTTCATGCTTCCATGTGACTAGAGACCATGGAATTGAGCTTCTAGTGCATTTTAATACTATTTTTTAATAGACCTCTGACTTCTTCCTTGTTTTGTTCATGCCTTCTGAACGGGAGTTCTGTTCTTTCACACGATTTGTATCCAATGTCAGTCTACTGCAGTTTGATAAGACCTTGGCTTCTTTGGTTCGTCCAGACTTGTCTGCTGAGATTCACTTCATAATTCAATTTGCTTTTTAACTGTGACACTCTGAAAATGAGGCTTTCTCTGCCTTCTTGCTAAAGTCCAGCAATGCGATAATAGGTAGTGGAAACATCCATCCTTTACTTGTCCATATGCATAATTATATACATATATATATATATTGAAGCTTGCCACAATCTATTCACTATAAAGCCAGCCTTAAGATCACTTTGTTTCTTTTTCTTTTGCATCTGTACATGTGTAGCATAACTTGATATCTTCATCTATTTCTGTGGCATACGTTTCTTCACCTTGATCCCAAGATGTCACTTATCCTTGATACTTTAATAATGCCTTATAGAATATCTACATTCTTTGAGTTCTGCATCTCTTCTAGGCATGTCAGCTCAGCTCTGTGTGACGTTTACTTGGCGATGGTTGGTGAGTTGGTGAGTTGGTGACGTCACCATTCGTCTCGTCAGGAATCTCATTTGAACAACCATAATATTTCCTTGTATGAAAGTATGGTTTTCTCAATGGGAATCCTGCCTCTAGGATTCCTGTTTGCCTTTGCCATTTCAACTGCTCTCTGTATGTCACATACTCTGGTTTCCAACATACAGGCCATAGGGGCGGAACAGTTGAGGTGGGGCTACTTGGCTCTTCCTATACAAAACATGGTCCAATCAGTGATAATCGACATAGATGATGAAAAGGGTGCCAAGATTAAAGAACAAGCCCGATCCAATATAAAAACATTGTTGAAAATGGAATGTGTACTGTTTCCAATGATAGAGGGGTAACTGGAGTAGTGTGTATGTAGCGGGGGCCTACTGGGGTTTTTGGAGGATGTAGTGGCACATGTAAATCCAAAATGTGGCAAACTTTGGGGTGATTATGTGCCAAAGCTGAAATGGATTGAGTTAAGTAAAAAGGCAGCAAAAGTGCATATACCGGTGAATTATTCCTTTTGCTTCTGAGGAAACAGCACTATGCCTGTAGAGTCAAGCATTAATTGGAATAAGACCCTATTCCTGATCTGAATGAAGGCAATGCAGCGTTAATCGATGTGTGTTGGGTGTGTGGACAATACGTCCACCTCCACTTTCCACCATCTTGGAGGGGCATCTATTTGCTCACCACTTTACATTCATCAGTCCTGGTAGTTCCTGATTTGTACTTGACAGTTATAAATGTGCCACCCCCAGTAGCAACTGTGCCCCCATCCCAAAAGCGTACCCACCGCTCACTCAGGTCCTGTCACGAGAAAAGGTACATTTACTGGTTGCAGGACTCATCCGACAAACCGAATACCAGACCCATTTTGTCTGTTTACCAAAACAAAAATCTTCTTCACCTCTCTCCTGGGCCAGGTATCCAGATTCCAGCAAATGCCAAGTGGCTGCAGATCACCAGGTGGGAGATGAGTCAGTTGGCAAACCAAATGGAGCTGGGTATCATCACAAGAAAGACTGAATTATGGGCTAAAAGACTCATGACCCTCCAGAATAGATCTGTTCTGGATTTGCTCACTGCTATGGAGGGAGTGTGTGTGCAAGATAATTAGCACATCTTGCTGCATGTACACCCCCCAAATAATGCAGACAATGGGCCCCCAACCCATGCAATAGGAGCCCTCTACAACTTAAGGATTTCCATGGAGAAGGAAGCAGGATTAAATGTGGATGACAAGTTTGATTCAATGTTCTTGTGGTCCCTGTTGGGACTGGAAATAGCAGTTATTGGTTCCTATCGTAGTTTTTCTGATCATGATTTTTTTGCTTGTGCCAGATGATTTGAGATGCTGTTTGAATACACTGTCAAAGAGAGTGACTTTGATAGTGTCTCCTTCAATAGGTAGAGCTACTCACCCCACAGGACACCCGCATACCCAGATGGATTATTGGGATGGCGTTGTAAAGCCAAGACTGGTGAAAGTAGAACAGGCTCTGGGACACCCGGGTTCGCTGATCTCCCCTCCGGCTGATCCGAACAATTATGCAGAGCATTGGGTTGATTTAGCAGGAGATGGGGGTGTTGTTTCATGATGTGCACTCCAGAGCATAGGGCATGGATACCTGTTGTGATGTGTTTGAAGTGTATGCAGATGTATGATGAGCTGAGAGAATGTTGGTGTGCTATGATGGAATGTTTGGGTGTGAATGCTGTGTGAAGGTTCTAGGATTGAGCAGTTGGGGGAAGCTAGCCTGGGTGATGGGATGCAGTGGTTTGCTGTAACATCTTGTAATGTAACTACAATAAACCTTACCTGAAGAGTCTTACCAGAGTATCCAGGAAACAACTTTTCTACTGTACCTAAAGATCATAGGTACCCAAAGATCATGACTATAGAAGTAAGGAAGCAGCTGGGTTAGTTACTGGAGGAATGTTGAGATGCACGTATAGCATCCCAGCCAGGCAAAAAGGTTCAGTCTGAGAAAGACCTGTTTGTAAGTGCTGCAGTGTGAGTCGTTTGAGTTTGTCGTGGCAGAAGGAACATATATCACTTGTAGTTAGTGGTGACAAACATTATATATCATATAGCAACACAGAAAAAGCAATACATGTATTAATGTTATGGTTACAAAGGTTATAGATAGGGAAGTGTATTACAGGCCTGCTGTTTAGAAGTAGTACACAATAGTATTTATTGATTAAGATGCGAGAAGGGAGTTGAAGTAGGTGAAGAGCAAGAGGATGGAGTCAGAAAGGTGATGCAGTAAATGTGAGGTCAGTGGGTCAACATGGCAAGAGTGCTGCCATATTGCATTTCTAGTCATAGCACACAATGAGCAGAATGAGGGCCCTGATGTGGAGCGGAAGCTCTGTTTAACTAATTTCCAAGACAGATCTCCTTTCCATCCCCAAAATAGAAGCCGAGGTCAAAGGCTGGGGCCTCCCTCTGGAACAGCCTCCCTGCCACTCTAAAACTTGAGGGGAACCATCTCCTCAAGGTTTAAATACCTTCTCTGGGATGAACTACTGTTCCCCAGAGAATGTAAAGTTAAATTGACGTTACTAGTTTTTTAAAATTCGTAGACCCAGCACAAACTATCTTCATATAGAGTGCAGTGCTGGAGGGGTTACTTAGTATCTCCTATGTCTAAACACTCTTGTAGCTGTCAAAAGCTACTCTTTCCTATTGAAATGCAGTGGTTTTATAACGAACTACGGCTGCAGCAACCACTGGACTGTTGGTTTGCCTGGTGAAGCCCTGCTGCAACCCCGAATTGCCAGATCTCCAATGGACAGAAATGCTCCTTCAAGGACGACTTCTTCCTTTGCGTTGGTGGGACCAATCAACTCAGCAAACACCTGGATACCATTCTCTGAGCTAGTTAAGGTTAACCAGGGGGAAGGACACCAGTTTGTGTTTGGAGGCCACAGTTACTTGAGCCAAAGTCATGCAATTTTGTTTGCTCCGACGAAGATCCCGTGCAGTGCAGGAGTCCCCCAACGTCCTGCCTCTTGTCCCCATGACTGAGGCTCAGGAACATCGAGACCTGCAGGACCTGTCAGAAACCAACGTCTTCAGCTGCATATTTGTGCTCCAATTTAAGGTATTGTGTCATACGGTTGAGAGATCCTAACTCTCGCATTGGAAGTTTTGTGAAACTTTCCCAACTCGCAGGCAAAATCAGCTTGTGACCCACCATACCTTTCTTTATATAAAAACTTTTACAAAGACTTCTGAATTTGTAGCAGAACTGTGCTGTCCTATCCAAGAACACTAGAATTTTAACTTCTTCTACTGCCCACATCCCCTCTTGAGATAAGCCTGGCTGCTCAGCTCACTACCAAAGGTGTGTGGTACAGACTCAGACCAAAGGATGTTTTTTACTTACACCTGTAGTCCTAATTGTGTGTGGTGTTCCCAGAGGGTTCTGCCTGCAGTTCAGCATAACACACCACACTTTCCACTTCTCCCTCCTTCAATGCACTTTTCCCCTCCTCCTCTCCCATGCACTTGCGCATTCTCAATGTCACTGGGCCTATTAAGATTGTTGTTTTGTTCTCCCTTTGTTCCCCTCCCTTGCCTTGTCGCGCTCTGAAACACTTGTGTATGAGCGCGATAGAAATAAAATTTCAATATCAATATCAAAAAGGCACCCACTCTGCGTAATAAATGCTAATTGTATCCAAACTGCAGGGCTGGAAGACACTGGGAATGGAATGTTAGATTTCGGAAAGGAAGGTAGGGATGCACACTTTGAAGGACAAATTCATGAGAACAGGGCACAAGGGGTTGTGATGCCAACAGGACAGGTGAAGATTTAGAGGAAAACCACCTCGACCCAATGAACGATAATCCTATATGAATTACAAGTACATTTACAACCAAACCAAAAAAATCTCTTCAATTCAGAATCAAGAATTGTGTCCTGGTCATAATATTACTGGGCATGGGGTTTAAAGGAGATACTGGGTAAGCCGTGACTGGAACATGCCATGATTGGGGATAGGAGGAGCAGAGGTGATACCAGTACATTTAGTACAAGGTCGATAGGGCAGCTTGTGTCTGCCATATCATTTGGTACAATGAGAGGGCCATTGTCTTGTCAAAGCCGAGTTAGCCTCGCCATCCTTACTTTGAACGTGCCTGAGCTGGAGGGGTGCACATCACATGACGGTCAACACTTATTATTGTAGCATTGTACATGTGCACCAATCATGTATTAGGATTCAATAGTGACAATGTAGTGGCCTGGGTGTATAGGAGAATGGGCTAAGATAAGGTTTGGCCAATCGGTCCAGGGACTTCAAGGGATATTAGCATGTTGTATAGGTGGTAGCCAATGAATGTGGTGGGATGACTTTTGAAATGTATGAATGGAAATGTGCAGTTTTCTGCTATATACCCTGTAACTTCTTTGGGCATGGCAAGCTCTGTGTCCATTTGGTTCTAGGGGACAGTCTGAGACTTTCGCTTGTACTATAACGTGTTTCCCCTTGCAAACTGGTGCAGTGGTTATTTGAACTTTGGATTATTTTTATCTTACGGGTTTTGGGTCATGTCTCTCTTTACACCATCCCTAATACTGTTCTCCAAATCTGCCCTTCCAAAGATCTCACCCAGGAACTATCTTGGTATAAGCCTTTCTGAAGACCATAAACTAACATGGCGATCACGGACTGTTTATAAGCTAATCAAATCCCCTCCAAGTTTAAACCAGCAATTTTCATTGAACATTATTTAATTACTCCCAACATCGACAGTGCCTCCAATCTTTCATTAGTCATTAGTTTCTAACGATCCCCGTTTTCAGATACTTCATATCCTAAATAAGTATATGTTGATACTCTGTTAATACTACCTATCAGGACCTTAATACTAGGTGTACCATTCCTACTGTGTCCAAATTTCATGTATTTTGCTCTGCCTAGATTTATTTTAAGATCATTTTCTTGCACATACATAGCTTCAGCACACTACGTGAGGCACTTGAAAATGTATGGCCCTATAGTAAAAGGTCATCCACATAGGCCAACCAAGGGATATAGACATCATTTATTTTTGGAGGTAAATTTGTAACCGCCATAAATGATTCAATAAAATCAGCCAGGTACAAATTAAAAAAAAAACATTTAATCCAAAACACAGCCTTGCTTCCCTCCACTATACAGATTTTATTTTTATATATTGTAAATATAATTAAATAATGGCTTTTTATAAATTCTGACAAAAATCACAGTTTCTTAGAAACCATATGCTTCAATAAAAAATATGTAAATCATAACCCAAGTTCATAAATTCCTTCCAATAAATAATCACAAAATGTGATACAATAAGACATAATATTAAGATCATCGCCACTCATAAAATATTTCCAAAGCTACTGATTAGAAAATCTAAAACAATAATTTCTATATTTGATAAAATATTGGTCCCTGATAAAATTCAAGCTTATACAATCATCAAAAAAGTGCCTCATGGTTTCAATAGCTAACGAGTCTACAAAACCACTGCTCCCGAGGGATGCCAATGCGTGCTCTAATAATTTCAAGTGTTGGTATAAAGTTACATTTAATCAGCATATATATCCCTTCTATGGTGCCATGTGGATAAGCCCTAAGATATTTGGGTTTGGTCTGTCTTTCGGCAAAGTAGGCCATATGTTCATTACAAATCCTGTCACCAAGTTTTCCGGTGTCCAACTACTGGCGAACCAAATGGACACATTGGCGACACCAACTGAAAAACCAGCAAAGTTCCTTTTAGCGCTCCTCGCCACCACAGTTTGGCGGAAAACGTTTTGCTTCAAATGCCACCACGCATAGAGAAGACTAACCAACATGAGGCCTTAACATCCCATCCAAGCACAAACCATCATCGCACCCCTGTGGTGTGTATGCCGCCCAGAAACAGAATATTGAGCGAAATTCCCACGGCATGACAAAAGGATACTCCATCTGAAAAACCTGACATCCTGGCTATAATGTCAGCAGTGACAATAGCTTTGGCACCCTTTGGCAAGCTTTATGAGTCATTAAACGACTCTCTGAAGGACAATACAACCATCATAGCTATGATGCACTCAAAACTCATCTTTGTGGAAGGGTACATAACGGCCCTGGAGCAAAAATCAACAGGCGTCATGGGAAGCAAGATTCACTTCACTTACAGATCTAGCAAATCTCTGATCATCAGCCAACTCGAATCATATGAGTAGAACAGAGACGGAAATGAAATCTTCACCAAGCTCTCTTCTCTTGACAACTTCTCCCACATAAAAAGGAACTAGGCAGAACGTGACTTACGCCACAAAGGGTTTTCCGTTGTTTGGCGCTACAAAAATAAAGACGATCCCAGAGAAGGGAGAAACAAAAATGGCAAGTGATACTGCAACTAGCTACAAAGGACATTACGACAAAGGCCCTAACTCCCCTGACGGGAGACCAGAGGACACGCAAATCGCCCAAGAATAAGGTGCCCAGCAAACCAAACGCTCAAAGCAATGTGTGCCAGTTGGAACCAGAGGTGGTGGACTTAGTCAAATCACCAATAACAGTCGAAGATTTTATGGCAGAAAAATCCTTGATGGATATAAAGCAACATCTGGTCCTGGACTATGGATCACAAGACCACAAGCCTGTATCTTGGCCATTGACAACATCGGCCTTGGTCCAGACAGAGGTAGGTTTGCGGTGGCAATCATCCGACCAAGCACAAGTAAACTCTGAGATCTTTTTTTCGACTCCTGAACCCAAGCGCAAAGCCACTGAGCTTCCAGAGGTTTGGACGTCCACCCGTAACAAATCTATGAAACTCCAACTCAATGAACCAGTGACTCAAGGGAACATTCAATCAACCCCACCTCAAGCATAAAGAAGCAGTGGAGACTCGAATTTTCAAACTAGAACAAGTAACGAGCAACAATAAAGACTTGGTCCTGAATAGAAAAACAGACCTTTACCTGCTAAGCCAAGTTAAAAAACTTAGATCCTTAAAAACTGACGACTTCACACTGATCGAGCCTTACCACAGGGACCAGAAAGCCAAAGCTTACTTGTACATAAAAGCCTCCTCAGTGCGAGAGGTATTCAAAGAAGTTAACTTAGAACTTGAGAATACGAGACTCTGTCTTACTGAATTACCAGGGAAACATCGGAAAAATCACACTCCTTCAAGAGGTGTAGCAACAGTAACCAAAAATGAATGCTATGCATTGAAAACAGAAGATCTTTACAAACACAACAGATGGGGGAAAAACCCCAGAACCCCTGAGGACTGACGATACAAACCGAACCGTCTGCAATCTGACAGGTTGGAAATCCACAGACCAACTCGACATCATTTGAACGAGAACAGACCGAGAGAGAGGCCCACGTACGAATGGGCGAACAAAGGCCCTAGAAGTAAACACAAACAGGAGAATCAGCCATCGTCGAGAAGACTTGTGGCCGCAAAACTCAGTCCAACTAAACATAGCCACAAAGTACTCACAAAGGAAACAATGAAGAAACCCAGTGACAAAAAGACGCAAAAGGAACCATGGGCGTGGTTCCAAACAGCCATAACCAGCAAGCCTACGAGATAGCAAATACACCCCTGCAATCAGATGCCACACAACTCGCACCTGCAAGACCCCGCAAACTTTCCAGAGAAAACAATGACTATGGGGTCTTGGAACATCAGAGGCCACATGCTCCTGACAAAACTGGAAGGACCTGACCTGGGGGTCTTTGACATCTTCTGTCTCCAAGAGACCTGGCTGGTTGAGAAACCATCTCTCAATGGCTTTTCTATTGAGATCTCTCCGGCCTCTAAAGGACTACTGGGCCAGCCATCCTCAGGCCTTTTTCTTGCTGTCCAAGCCGGTTCAGGGATTAGCGTCGTAAAAAAACTTGCAGAGTCCTACAGACTACGAGCAGTACCAGTATCTTGGAAACACCTCAAACCGCACTCCAAGATTTGGGACACCAGCCAGATGGCAATCATTACCCTTTACTGGAACCCTCAAAGAACTTCGAACAAAAACTTCTGTGCATCAGTGGCTGAGGTTATTGATACAATCTATATTGACTACGAGACAAATCACATAATCATCATTGGTGATCTAAACGCCAAATGCTCTGAACTCAGCCAGAACGGGGATAAACAATCGGCAGGGTCACAAGCCGAGGAGCGGGGGGCTATATGGCTAGACTTAATGAAATCACGTAATTTCCACAACGTGGCATGGCTTCAAGACAAAAAGCCACAATTGCCCACCTGGGAGCGAGATAACACAGTAGCCACGTTGGACTACTTTTTCATTGCTCATGCACTGCTACCCCTAATCTCAGCTTTTAAGGTGATTAGAACTGAAGAAAGCGACCACAACTTACTGACCATGACATGGAATACCAGGTGTCCCCAAAAACAAACGTACAAGAAGAAAATCAAAGTAAATAACCAGCAAACACATCTCCGGCTGACCGCCTTAGATATAGTAGACCTAACAGAAAAGTACAAAACCCAAGCGTCAAGAGAGATAAACTGCAAATCACCATCAAGAATAAACTACCAGCCTCTGTTATCGGTTTACAAAGTGGGTCTGACTTTAATAAAAAAAACACAAAAAACAAACATGTTTATAACAAGATTTTGGTGAAGAGAAGGAGACAATTAAAGCAAATGAAAAGATGGGTTCTAAACCACACCATGGACACAACCAGGAACGCTCTGCATGAGGAGATGAAGAATTATAAATTGTGGCTTAAAAGCCACAAGATCAGACTCTACCAAAATGACTCTGAAAAAAATGTTAAAAATCATAAGTAACAAGAAATCACAGGAGTTGTGGGCCTTAATAAAGAAAACAGACCTCCAAACTGATGAGAACCTCACAAACTGTAGCCGAAGATATTTGGGTGAACTACTTTACAAACCTTTTTGAATCCCCAGGAGACCACTCTCCAGCAGTAGAGAAAAAGTCAGAGGCACCATGGGCACACCTAACAGACAAAGACGACATTAAAAGAGTAATCGTAAAATTTAAATCCTCAAGAGCCCCAGGTCCTGACGGTCTGACAAACATCGACCTAAAACGACACCCGAGGAATGGACAACCTTTATCAGCAAGATTTTCAGCCGCTGTATGGAATCAAAATCAATTCTGACTTCATGGACCTCGGCGGTGGCAGTACCCAATAGAGAAGACCAGGTCAATTACCGGCCAGTTGCTCTTCTGGACATCATTTGTAAGGTCTTCTCAACTCTGCTGCTCACAAGATTCCAGAAGTGGGAAAGAGCCTCTCCCAGTGCTGACCCGTTCCTGAAGAACGTGGGTACGTCAGTGAACATCTTGCCTATAAATATAATCAAAAGTAACATCAAAGCTGGCGCCCCAAGAGTTTTCTTTGCTTTTATCGATCTTACCCAAGCGTTTGATCAAGTAGACCGACAGAAATTCTGGACTAAGCTCGAAGCCTGGAAGTGCCCTCCGTCGATCTTGGAACCTGTGATCGCCCTACACACCAACACCAAAATGAGGGTACGTCTGAGTCAACAGGGCATCCTCTCAGAGGAAATACCATCTAAAAGGGGAGAAAAACAGGGCTGCTCCTTAGCCCCTGCTCTTTTTATCGCTTTCTTGGGGGACTTTAAAGAAACTGAAACACGATAAGATAATTTCCTCCCAAAATAGGCAAGTGCAGTGTCTCCTGTATTCTCTATGCCGATGATATGATTCTTCTGGATCAAACCCCGATCGGACTCCAGCATCAGCTGAACAACCTATATCGCAATACATAGAGGAAAATAACCTGGAAATAAGCAAGTCAAATTCTGATACTGGAAAAACATCAACAAAAAAACAAAAAAACTGGACATTAGACAACATAAAAATTGAAACTGTTGCACAATTCAAATACTTCGGAGTCATGATCCAGAACAGAAGCAAAAATGCAGCAGGCCCTTTGGGACAAAATGCGAAATCTAACAGCTCAAACCAGAGCAATAGACAAAAAATACAGTAGATTTTCGTTGCTACCTGCAATTCAATTCTATAAAACAAAAGTAGTGCCATCTATAGCCTAAGGGATGGACGCAACACCTAACATGCCAGTGACACTATGGGCAAAACTAGAAGTCTACCTGTGGAGATCAGTCCTTACTATACCTAAATCTACCTCTATTGCAGCTATCAGATGTGAACTCGGTCTACTCTCTCTATCAGCAACAGTAGAACAGAGTAGTATGCAGCTCTTTAGAAAAACTCTGATGACCGACAGCCAGCCAGTCTACCAGCTGATTGCAGAGGAATCCAAAAGTGGTTGCTGTAAATTGCTAAACACGTGGGTGTGGGTGTTGGCGAAAAAGTGCCAACTCGATGCTATAGCCTGCAGTGAGGAAGACTCGATCTCTAATCCTCAGAGAGTTAAAATAAAAATGGAAGAACGGGACTGGATCAACATTAACAAAACAGCAGCATCTAACAAACTGTTAAGCCACATCCTGATGGCTCCAAAAAAAGCAAAGAAACCACACGCATACTGCATTAAATTCCCAGACAAATCACTGAGAAACACTTTCATGAGAGCGCAACTAAACCTTCTGCCCACACATGAAATCTTGGCAATAAGAACTGCTTCTAGCTCAAACAAATGCAGATTGTGTTATGATCAAGATCAACTGGAAACATTAAGGCATTTGCTGATGTCTTGTCCTGAGACTAGACCTGCAAGAATAGTATACTTAACCCCGCTGCTCACAGACATTAAACTCTGTGAAGAACAGTTTTGGTGGGCCTGCCTGATCTCGGGTGAGAAGACCAGATGGACGATCGCCACAGCAAAGATTTTGATATACGCCATGGAGAAGATTGAAGCCAGCTCGAATTAGGCGGAAGACTTTCTGAAACTCTGAAACATTTTCTTTTCTTTCCTGACCTTATAAAAATCTTAATGATTAAACACAAGTAATAATAATAAATTACTATTTATGTTTGTAGCCAAATCAACCCAAAACTACTCTTTGTCAGTCGCTTTAAATACTTTATTCACCCTGTATTTTCTATTTAGAAAATAGCAATCCCCTTGTGCTACTGCCCAAAAGATGTTTCCAATTTACCTTGATCTTTTTGTCCCAATTCCAAACAGCTCAAAAACAGCCAGAACACATCACAGTACAGAGACAGCACACATAGGTGTTCACACCCATATTCTTGGAATCGTGGACAGTGGTAAACCTGGTCTACTAGTACTATTGGATCTGTATGCAGCTTTTGACCTGCTTGACCACAAGCTCCTCTTACATACTATGAAGAACGGATGGCTGTGCAGTCAACAATCCACTGACTGGATACAGTTTATCCTCTTGCTCTGGGTTTCTAGGGATACCACAGTTGATTGGGGCCAGGGGAGAGGTGGTGTCTCCTCTGGACCCAATCAACTGTGGTGTCCCTCATGGTGCCTGTTTATCTCTGTTTCTCTTTCACCTATTAATCAGACCTCTATGTAGCCTCCTAGAGGAGAAAGGTGTCATTTTTACCAACTAGGTGGATGACACCCAGTTAGTCCTACAACTCTCTGGGAATTACGAGCTTGACACCAACAACTTGAAACTCATCTACTCCCAGATTCAGTCTTGGATGAACTTAAACTGCATTTGTCTGAACAGAAACAAGACAGAACTATTAAGATTTGGGTCACACCAGGCAAGGCTTAATATCTATCTATCCTTTTCAATTCAAGACTGAAAACCAAGTATCTGAGAAGGTAAAAACATTTGGTTTTACATCATCTCTTACCTCTGAGACTCATGTCAACCAGGTGGTTAAAAACTGTGCATATTATCTCAGACTAATGAAACACATTTGCCCATTCCTCTCTGAGCCCAACTGTACATCTATTTGTCATGGCCACAGGCCCCAGAACACAAAAACCACACCATCTAGTGATGGGGGCAATGGGTCACGTGACTCACTTATGTCCCTTTGGGACCTATAAACAAAGGGACCCTGGCTGGACTCAGTCCTGGTGCCTTTGTCGCCACGCTCATATAGAGATGTGAGCAGGAACACTTTATTTCAGTGCAGGAGTGCTTTTACTTTATTTCAGTGCAGGAGTGCTTTAATTTTACAAAAACTTTCCAGGAGCTGAAAGCCTTTATTCCAGAGAATATCCTCATGTGCTGACTCATTGGGTGTGGCTCCCTAGGCCTGGTCTTCATATGCTGACTCATAGGGTGTGGCAGGGTGTGGCAGGCAGGCTGAACCTGGTGGGCGTGGCTTCAGAAGCTCAGCTATATAAGCTGTTCCATCCTTAAGGCCGGTGCTTTGCATTACTGTGCACTCGCGTGCAACGTGACGCTCACCGCTGCTTGGGCCAGTTTACTTACCTTTGGAAACCAGGCGTTCTCTTGCATACTCACCTCCAGGAAACTGGTGCTTCATCTGCATACTCATCTCCTGACATCCAGTGATCTTCATCCCAACGCCGCAGCACCTCAATCCGCATCCACGAATTTGCACCCTGTGAAAAAGAAGAAAGACAAGGTTAGAAAAGCCATCCTAGGGCACCGCCAAATTTGAACCCTGCATGTCCCCTAGTTAACAACTTACCAGTTACTGTACCGCTACAAATTCGTTCCTCATTCTATCCAGCTGTCGCCTCGAGCACCGCAGTTTATGCCGGGCCAGCAACCACCCGCAAGGGAAGAAAGCAAAAGAGCAAACATCAAAAGTGGAACGGACAGCAATACAAGACAACAAACTTTACAATACAACAAAAACAGACGAGGAAAGACAAAGCCAAACAGGAACACTTACCTGAAGTATAGTGGCTTAGTCGCAGCAGGACTGGACTACCACGTGCAAGGGACCAGTGAAGCAACTCGGTCCAGATCATACAAGGGCCCCTGCCAGACGCAGCAGGACGGAGTGCTCGCCAAAACTAATCAACAGGAGCAGTCCCAAGCAGCATCACCTATTACCACCAGTCACCACATAAACAGAGGGCAAAGTCGGACCCGAGCGACCTCACACCAGGGAGGGCTGCAACCGTGCCCCAACACCTTCGCAGAGACCAGGTGAGCATAACACTATTGCATGGGCCAAAACACTATTGAGGATTAATTACTGTGATGTTCTACTCATAGGAGCTCATACAAAATGCCTGCAAAAATTACACAGAACAATGCTGTCCCTTTATGAGCCTAGACAGACTCCATGCTCAACCGCTCAAGGGTTAATTACCAATCCAAGCTTCAAGTGGACCAATGGACTGGGGAACTCTTTGCTATTCCTTTGAGCCAAGTTTTGGAACTCACTCCCTCTGGCCTTGAGACAAGAACAAAACCTTATGCGGTTCTGATGAAAGTTACAAACATTTCTCTTCAAGTAACTTTTATTTGTGACCTGATTTAGCACCTCTGATCTGTGTCCCGTCTTCCTTTGTCTTCTTGTGTTGAAGTTCTGGTGCCCGATGCCTGTGTGCTTTCAGCCATATATAAACAAATAAATCTATTATAGAAATAAGAGCAGTAGGTTCCATTTAATTTATTTTCCTGGTTAACAAAAGTAGTTTTGTGGAAACTGCATTGTCAATACAGGACAGGCCATACTCAAGCATTATATACTCCCAAGGTGTTGTCTGTGGTAGCCTAATGAGTGTTTTCAGGGATTTCCCTTCCAGTGTCTTTAATTCCTTGGTAAATGTGTGCCCCCATACCTCCAACTTTTAGCATAAGAGATCTTACATTTGCTTGATAGATGGTAAGGACGGTATTAGTGGTATGTTCCCCATTCGTCCCAATGAACTTGCTCAACTCACCTATTCGTTGTTGGACCGTGTCAAGCGTGTAGTCCCAGTGTGGACGCCATGATTATTGGTCATCATTCACCATCCCCAAATATTTATAACTAGAGAGCACCTCAACCCGACTTTCATTTAGAGTCCACACAATATTACTTTTTTCCGACCCTTTCTGAATTCCATAACTTTGGTTTTACAAACATTAATCTGTAGCCTATTGAGAATTACACCATTATCAAGTGCACTTAAACAATGTATGTAGCCCCCTAGGAGTGTAATTTATGATCACAATGCCATCTGTGTACTCCAGCCATTATATGCAAAGCATCCCATACTTAATAGCACTGGTGGCGGCAATGCCAAGGGCATGTTGTAAGTCTGTCAGGTTTAGGTTGAACAAAGTTAGTGTAAGTATGCTCCATTGCTTTACATATTTATTTTTTTAGACAGCAGGCCATGACTATTCAGCTTTACTAGGATTCTAGTATCCAAATGCAATTGGATTAATAACTTGAGTAGTAGATCAGGAATGCCCTTCTTGTTTCGCTTATTCCATAGCTTAGCCCGATTAACTATATCGAATTGAGTTCTAAGATCAATAAAACAGCAAACAAGGGTAGCTTATTTTTCTGTAACACATTTGTAATCAATACATTTATGGCAGAAATATTGTGCATTGGTGCACATCCAGCTCGAAAACCAGTTTTATATGGGCTCAGAACATTGTTCTTCTTTAGCCACATGTGAGGAATTCGACCATCCACATAGTGGGCATGGGCTCGCATGGGCTTTTTTGAACTGTTTACGTAAATGGATGATTGTAGACCTGCCCCAGGAAAAAGTGTGGGGCTAATCCACAAACATTTTTTCTCTGCTCACACCACAACAAACACATTGGGCCTCATTACGAGGTATGCGGTAGAGGGATAACGGGGCTGGTAGAGATGCCGGCCCCGTTTCCCTCTACCGCCCCATCATAAGGTCTCCTCGCGGGACCGGATAAGGGTGCCAGGTTTTACCAGGCTTCCTTAGCGGGTCCCGCGAGCAGACCAGGATGCAAACAATGGGCCCGTCATTAACGGGCCTGTTGTTTGCATCCTCCCCATTCCCTTTGAGCCTTATGGGGGCTCGAATGGGAATGGGGATGTACCGGGTCCGAGTTCCCGGGAAGGGGAATTACCGGACCCTCCAAGGTCAGAATGGCCCTGTACTTCCCCATTCTGGGAACTGGACCCAGTACCCGCTACGGGGTAGCTATGCCGCTAATAGCGGCATGGGTACCTGCATACTTATAATGAGGCCCATAGACCTGTGTTCTCTGGAATGGACACAGCCTACAGGTAAATTCTGGCCCTGTCATATTTAGTTGGAAATGAAAAAAGGGGAGAAGAGCACAATGTCATTTTAAGAAGTGGGAGAAAAGCTTCCCCCTGCCATGGACAGTCTGATTAACTGACAAGGGCTCTATGGAACTGCCCTGCTCCTTTGTTCGCCCTGCAGCTGGTGTCAGTGATTAGTTGACCAATAGAGGGTACTTGAAATGGGTCCCCATGGGGCCAGGCTGCAGAGGATAAAAAAGGAGACAGAAGACCCAATAAACCTTTATTATGTAACTGTCTAAATCTGAAGCCAGTTCCTGCCACTCAGTATCAATGACAGTACATTGACATGCCTGAATATATTGTTTCAGGAGACAACCCCTGCTAGGAGGACTCCAGTCATAAGATACAAGAATGTGGTTTTCAGAAGCCAGAGAGTCTGGTCTTTCAGCATCTTAAAGGGAGATCTGGTGCTTTAAAAAGGAACTGCACAGGGAGAATTAACCATATAGACTCTGATCACAGCAGACATTAATTTGGGTGGGACCTATAATCACAGGGGAGTGAGCCCAGGACTCTTTTGGTTGAGAGAAGGGTTCTGTATTATTGGTTATGGGACACCCCTTGTTCTGTAGGGCTGCCTTACCTTTTCCTGCTGCAAAGCACTCTGGTTATGACCTTACAGATACAGACGATTATTGGTAGGAACCCAAGGACTGGTTCAGTAAGATAGGCTCAGCCTACAGCAATCACTGTGGTCCACTTGGTTTTAAGAGAGGGCTGCAGCCCCTGTTTCAGGCAGATCATCTTAAGAATTATCTTGAAGCATGAAGAAGAAGTCATTCATGAACCCTGGCTGAAGATACAGTCTGCCTTACAGCTTCAGCCAGCGAAGGAAACCAGGAACATCCAAATAGGGAAGCAAGATCCCTCCCATTAACTTTTACCAGGGAAGAGAGGGAAAAAATAACTCAGAAGACCCCCCAGCTGCTTCAGATGTGGTACCCTGTCAGCACACCGTGTGCCCTGCTATGCTCCGCAGCAAGCTCCCTGGACAGGGAGTGCCAGATGGCCTCTGAACCCAAACTAATGACAAGGCAGCTGCCTGAAACACACTCGCTAGTCCTGGTCCATCTGCATTAAAGGAAAATGCAAGCCCATTGAAGAGGTGGGGAGAAATGCAACAACAAGCATCTGCCATTGTCCACCATAAAGGACATTCTTGAGCCATTCAGGTTCCTCGATCCACAACCGTCTGCAACGCTGACTGCCGTCAAGCCTCGAGCTACCGCCGTCATGCCACAGTCGCTGAAGGAACCTGAGACATCTTGACCAGCATTTCAGAACCGCCAATCAGCACTGATACAACGACTCCTGTCCCTGAGTCACTGTGAAGGCCAGTCTGCAGCCTTTCACAAAGCTCTGGTCGCTGTACCTTCTTGTCACCTGATACCCACCGCTGACTCCCAACTCGAACGCTGTGGCAGAAGCCTAAAAAGTGCCCTGAAGCCGACTCAACACTGTTGAGCATCAAGAACAACTACAGCAAGAGGTACTTTGTGGTTCTGTGCACCTGGTCCTTACCAGAAGGCCCCTAGAGACATTCTAAAACCCTTTCCCCCTTTTAACTGACACCAAGAAGCCTTTAAAAACGTTTACAGTTATTAACAATACCAACTACCGTCCTGTAATTATCCAGGGTGCATCCCTTTTGCTTTCTTAAAAACTGTCTGTTTTCTGCATATCTTTAAAGGGTGGGTTGTATTTACTACTGTTCTTGTATTGTCTGTTGTGATAATAATAAAGTAGATATTTTTACAAAACCTTGACTGGACCCTCCTTTTGTCATTGGGGAATAATTGTATTTTTAATGTGTTGTAACTAACCAACGATCCACAACCTTCAGATGAGATAAGCCTACTGTTCCGTCCATGTTACCACAATTGGACAAGGAGGTTCATAATTGTAGTGAGCACCCAGGCGGGGAGGGGCGGGGCAGCCAGTCAGGAGAATAGGAACGCAGGCTTGAACCGCCGGTGAAAGCCCGCATTCCATGCAGCCTGACGTTTCGCTCCCCTGCCGCCCTCAGCCTCTGTTCCCTTATTTCTTGTTTTGTTTTCTTATCCCACCCCCAGTTACCTGTTTGTTGTGGCTGTGCAGGGCGCCATCACAACTGCTTCGCCACTTCTCCGGCCAACAAGGAAAGGGAAGAGGGGCTCCGAAGAGCCCTGCCATCCCTTTCATGGTGACCTCTTGGAAAAGGATTTAATTCATTGAACGGGATGTCTTGTGCGTTCCATTCAATTAATATAATTGTTTTTTTTTGTTTTTTTTTTGTTTAGCACCCCGGCTTACCGGTTTGGTAACCCAGGGTGCTAATGTCATTAAGCACCGGTGCCAGGGGCTGGAACAAGTGCTAACACCCAGGTCACTCGTTAAAAGGCATCGCTTCGCTCTGGCTTTAACTTGGGCTGTCGGGCCATTAACAGTCGTTCCAGCCCCTGGGATGGGTGTTTAACACCACATTGTATGCTTGTTTAATCCAATCTGTTCAGATCATTTCTAGTATATTAGGAGTGTGGGGCTGATTGATGGTTTAGAAACCGATATTCACCCCTGGACCACTGGTACTCCGGAATTTGATTTGTCACACCACATCATCAATAGAAAATCATCTGAACATGTAAACGATGTGTGACCTACAAACGTACCACTCTACAAAACCTCTAATGCATACCTTAGTATGAAGATGGCTTGACTACTGTTCTCACCTGTTTCTGGTTCTCCCTCACTATTACTTTTCAGAAACTTCATCACTCGCATGCTCTACAGTCTCTCTGTACCTCTTCCATTTTGACTCACCACAGTCATTCTGTTTGGCTCTAAATACATCACCAATCTCTCTTCAGATTCCTTCTCCTTGTCTTTAAATCCATTCACAGTCTATCCCACTGCAAATATATGATCAACTACTATCCTACGCGTACCGTTTGTTCCAGAGTGCATTCCAACCTATCTGTACCCCACCGGACTTGCACTACTTTTCCCTTATGCTCATTTACCTTTCTTGGCCTCTTCACCGGAGTCCTTACCCACCGCCATTCAGTATCCCATCACAATCCTTTAGGCACTCTCTCTTCTACCTAGAAGGCCACAGAACTACCATTCATTTAGTAGGACCTCTCTCCTAATATCCTCTCCACCACTTTAATTAACTGGCATGTCACCAGAGTGTAGATAGTTGTATAAACCGTGCATATTACTTGCTGTTTTATTGCCCTATTTTTTCATTCCTTATTATATGTCCAAATAATTGTACTCATCACACACTGAATCTCAACCAAATAATGCATTACTTTTGTAACACACCCTTCAAAGAGACTGCTCTGATACTGTTGTGTTTCTTTTAAATGTTTGTTTTGTTCGAAGTACTAACCATGTGCTCACCATTAAATGCACATGCAATAAAAAAGGAATTGTTGCATTTGAAGACTCGGAATTTTTTAAAGAAATACTTTATTCCTCCGTGGCTGTAGTATATGACACCTAGAAACACCCGTATTTCCTTGTCCCTTTGTTCGAGTGGTTCAGTTTTGAGAAGTAATGTTTCTGCCTAGTTTTTACAATAGAATGTTACTTAAACTCGAAAAATGTCAAAAAAGAAACAGTACATCCTCTAAAATTTTGTTCATATCTAATTTGAATTATGATCATTAGTCTGTTTAAAAGTATCATGGTTCACACGGGAATAGGGGGTTACATCGTGGTAGAATTCATTGAATACCAATTTGCGGAATTGTTTTCATCGAATGTGAGATGGGTAATGGTTATTATTAAGATGGGGGAAGGTGGGACGGCTGTGGGGGGTCTCACCTGCATTTATTTGTGGCAAAATCGACATAAAGACAAAACAAAATTAGACGAATTTGTATTTGTTGTAATCTATTTAATTAAATCACTTAGAACATTTGACACTATGAGATTTTTTTTTACGAAATTGTGTTACACAACATAACATAGTAGCAGAAAGAGAGGCAGCTTTATTTGTTGTGCAAGAAAAAAGACCAGGCAATGCATCGTCATTGCACTGGAACAAACGACAAGTGGATGAGCTGTAATCTAGACCACCACATTTATAGCTCAAAATCACATGACGTCAGTGAAATCTAACAGGGATCTTCTGGAACTGAAACTTCTTTGGTCTGCATGGTGTGAAATAGGCCTCCCACAGTAGTGAGTCTCAGAAGAATGGCACATAGCTACTCGCTGGCCTTGGAACCAAGACAACATGGAGCAACACTGGTTCGATCCCCGGGACCACGCTTAGAGATGGAGCAACATTGGTTCGATCCGCCGGACCACACTTAGAAACCTCTGGGTATTGAGTGTTATAAATTACCAATTATAAAATAATATTATAACCTTTGCCCAGTGGCCCTTCATCAACACAAATGACTGTCAACCACTTCTGGATGTTCCTGCTGAACAAAGTTAATCAACCCCGCCATTCCTAGTACTTCCCTTTATGCTTCACAATGACTACTCTGAACCTTCTAGTCTATACAGGTTTGTAATACGTGTCTGCAAAAGCAGTTTTGAGTTTGGCCTGCACATTAGGAAAAGCATAACATGAACAGCAAAGAAGCATTACCAAGAGTGAAGAGTTATCCCTTTTAGATGTACTCAACACAAGCATGCTTGAGAGAGAAATGGTAATGGAAAACAGACAAAGGTCACTGCCACAGAATCAGTAACGCATTCATAAAGATATAGGAAAACAATCTGCTCCCACACTCCTGATTTCAACTCACTAGCAGAACGCTGCCTGGGTAGCTGCTGGTGGACACCCTTAACAACATTAAAACTACACAGAGGGTATTGTCATTTCCCTCCCCAAACAGAATTCAAAGAAGGATCGCAGGTTATGTCTAATAAATGTTTGTCAACCCCTTGCATCTACATTTTCCTAGAAAGTATACCACCTATTAAGAGACCTGATAAACTAGCAGGGCCTCTGGGATAGCCTTCTAGTGAAGCTAATGGGGAAAACATATTCTGTAAACAGAGATATCTGCAGTAGGTGCACACAGTGAACCAGAGACGCCTGTTCCCCACATCCGTGCACATACCCAGAGCCCCATGCACTACCCTGAGTGACTTTCTATAAAAACTTTGTGTGTTTGAGGTTCTCTGTCTCCCACAACCAAAACCCAATTTATTTTTCTACCTCTCCGTCAACCACTCTAGCAAACACCTGCCTCTGCCTACAAGAGTAAAAGGGGTTTGAAGCATTTTGACAACAATTTCAGTTTGACATCTCTTGAATCTCTTTGCTTAAATCACAAATGGCATTCGGCATAGCTATTTCCAACTTAATCTGCCAATAAATAGATAATTCAATGTGGCCAAATATAGTCACCAGGGTTTAGTCTTCAGAACTCCACCGTCCCCCGACGCCATTCAACATTCTCTAGTGTTGGAAGTGATAGTTATATTGCACAAATAGATGCAGTTGGAGGGCAGCCTTGCACCTCGGGTAGCATGGTACTGCCTGAGAGAGAAGACTATTAACACTAAGGGCCCATAGTATTGGAAACGTTTTGGAGCATGCAAGTAATTTCAGGCTGTTAATGAGTGTCGTATCTGGATAGTGTTGAGCAAGTTCTTTTGGGGTTCACAAGAGGGACATTTTAGCTGCTGACCTTTGGAGAAACCTGCCTTCCCCATACCTGATTTCTCATTTGTATGGACAGTTTCCTAATAGAAGACTTGGGGTATTATACTGCCTTGCCATGACCTCATGTGCATTTGGACTAACGAGTGGTTCAGGTCCATCAGAACACGTTGGGGATCCGTTTGCTTTCACAGGCTTCAGGATTACAATGGTAGCACAATGGGGATACTTAGATATTTCCGGGTTAGTTTTCATTGTAGGTTCTGATTACATTTTCAGTTATATTCAATTTGGAAATTAAAGAGGACGTGTTGAATACTTCAATTTGTCAGCCATTTATCATCCTGTTTAAGGAGAACTACGCTAGCAAGCGGTTGCCTGCATCGGCTATTCAAGGATGGTTGCAATATTTCACCAACCTCTTCCCTTCATGGGCTGCCGCTCACAGAAAAAATGTCCAGTGATGGGAAGGAGGTGTGTCATAACTGTTCTGTTCCTGTGTAATTCCAGGTGAGTCCCAATCTCTTCAGCTCAAACGAAGGCTTTTGCAGGGTTTCTGTCTATCAAAAGTCTTTAAAGATGCTTTTCCCTTGGACATCCTGCCACTATCTATTTTCCGTTAGTGGCGGACAGGCTGGCTTTAGGATAGGGCCATCCCTTTATTCCAAGGATAAACAAAGGGATCTTCACACCCCTTTCTTCAGAGCCACCCAATCCTAGATCATTAGCAATTTCCCTCAGGTATGAAACTTGCTGACCGAGACATATTTTCAATAATTATTTTTGTACTGTGCATTTAAAGAAACAATCTAAACAGACCATTATTTTTTTTTATGTCTGCAGTTCAAAGCACTTTTACATATTACAGTAAAACAATACATTTAAATAAGAATTGTTGTCAGTAAAAAGAGTAGGAAACATGAATAACATTATATCAGCAAAATATGCATCCTTTCCATTTCATATTCATTAATCCCAAACAATGAATTTTCTGCCTTGGTTCATTCTCATGTCCACCGGGCTGTAAAAGGGTTAAGACAAAATAGATGTTCAGATCATGAGTCGTGCCATTGTATAAAAGCGTCAATCATCAGTCAGTTCAGGCCTATCTAGCTTCCCAGTTGCACATAGCCCTTTCCATAGCTTATAGAGTGCAATTTGATGTGGGGTGACATATAGCCCCTGAATGACAGAGATAAAAAGGGCCGGGTCATTTGTAAATGTCCATTGAAGTATAAGGCCATCACAGAAATTGTGATGTCAGACATGAGGCCTATTGAACCAAAAACAGGCCTAAATCTCAAAGGAAAGAGAGTGGGCTGAAATCTCAAAAGTGCGAACACATTTGCAAAGCATTTTTAGCAAGGAAAAGAAAGACATGTGACTGAAAATGCTGTTTTAATAAATCCATGGAGATCTGCACTTAAAGAGACAGATGGCTGTGTGTACAATATCTTTATGCAATATGATACTGTGATCCCGAAATCGTAATTGAATCCAAGCTTCTTGCATTTACAAGAAATACAAGATTTAGTTTTTTTGTTTTTCCTCATCTAAATGACAGTATGCAGAGAGAAGTGCTCTATAGACTTTCAGAGTTTAAACATGGTTTTCTCATACAACTGCCCTATACAGATGGACAATCCAGAAGTGGTATTCATGTATTTTGAAACTGTGAGATTAAAGAGGTACATTACACCTGGATATAAGGCCCAGGTGCCTTATAAAAATGTCAAGTAAATTCATTGCTTTCAGAATTTGCACATGCAGCCGGTCATTTCTCTTAAAAATGAAATTTAACCTCCAACACCTTTCCTCTTCTGTCCTGGAGAGAAAGGTATGCTTGTCAACCATCAATCAGGGCTATTACTTAAAAATATAGAAGGAAATACACTGTTTAGATTTAAACCATGGTGAAAACAGATAAGGTCATGCCTGTTCTCTCAGCAGAAGTGACCTTTATTTATTTATTTATTTATTTATTTGGCTTTATAAAGCGCCCAAATGGGCCAAGGGCATTGTGGCGCTGTTACAGATTATTCACTTAATAAACGTTAGGACCAGTATTTCAAAAGCAGTAATAAAAGTTATAACAGATATTGAGGTCCCAATTTCCATAAAATGTCCATTAGAGTTGAAATTAGGGCCATCACAGGCCTTGAAGGTGGAGGCGAACATCAACATGAGCCAGCATCTGGCTGATCCCATAATCAAGGGAAAATGAAACTGAAAGTGATTAAAGAAAGAAAACTACAGTTTAGTTACTAGACACATACATATTATTGCATAAAAACGGCAGGATATAAGCCACAACGTTGATTCCAGACCTATATTAATGGTGACGGTAACCTCCTTTGAACCATGCTATAACAATTGTTGTGTGATAAACATAACTAAAGTTATTAATGGAAATTTGATTTGGGCCTTCCCTTGATTCTGAGAGATTTAAAATTTGGTGTGAGGGTGAAGGAAATAATTAACATGGGAACTGTGAAGTGGCATATGTTTCGCTGATACGGCCCCTGAGTAAATGAAGTAAATGAAGAAAAAAAGTATCTCTGCATAGGAACAGAGTGCTGACTTCAGACCAGCATCATCTGATTTGCCTTAAAATGTAGTTCTTAAACATATATTCATACATATAAAGATGTGAAAAATTGGGGTACTTGCCATGTGGATAGAGATTTGGGGGTTGATTCATGAAAATAATGTGCGCCGAAAATTCCCACGCAGAGGTGCCAAAACGTGTGAATCGCAGTAAAAGTGCGAAAATCGCAGTAAAAGTGCAAAAATCGCAGGGAAACCAGCGCACATCGATTCATGGAAGTCCGTGCGCGAGAAAAACATTGGATGTGCGCTAAAAATGTGCGCCACGCCGGCGCACAGGTCATAAACAGCGTGTGCCACGGCCACTGCGAAATCGCACATAGCGCGGCGCACATCACAAAAGTAGCCGGAACACGGGGCGTAACACGCGGAATGGGGAACAACGCGTGAAAATATGGAAGTCACGGGGGAAGTACAGGAGGCAAGTGCGCGGAACGCCCACACGCTCGCCTAAAACCCGTATTCATGGAATCGAATAGGGCAAACCAGCGCACAGTCGTAGACGCGCACAGGGCTAAACAAGTACGCCACGGTAGCACCCCTGCGACTGAAAAAAATGTGCGCCAAAATGTGCGCTAACAAAAAGCACCCATATATAGCCATGATGAATGGGCCATACAGTGGCCCTGTAGGACAAATGAGGTGCAAAGGGGTACCGACAAACACGGACACCCGCTATGTGAAAAATAGCGTGTGCGTGTGTTCCTGGGTGCGCGGGAAGTTCCACACGTGATTGTCCTGGGTACGTGTACTTTGGGGTGCGCGGGAAGTTCCACACGCGATTAGCCTGGGTACGTGTACTACGGGGTGCGCAGGAAGTTCCACACGCAATTGTCCTGGGTACGTGTACTTCGGGGTGCGCGGGCAGTTCCACACGCGATTAGCCTGGGTACGTGTACTACGGGGTGCGCGGGAAGTTCCACACGCGATTAGCCTGGGTACGTGTACTACGGGGTGCGCGGGACGTTCCACACGCGATTGGGCTGGGTACGTGTACTTCAGGGTGCACGGGAAGTTCCACACGCGATTGGCCTGGGTACATGTATTCCGAGGTGCGCGGGAAGATTCACACGCGATTTCAGCAGGGTACGTGTATTTCGGTGGTGCCGGGGAATGCTATACGTGATTTGGCCATGTGGGTCCTCCCAGGTGTTCCCTCTACACCCTCCACGGCCCCTGCAGGCAGCCCACACCACAAGGGACTACCCTGCACCCCTGCTCATGTCCCACAGGCAACCCATCCACCATGGCCATGCCCCCCAGCCAACCCACATGTCACCTTGCACTACTGATCACCAACACATGTCTCCCATCACCCCCACCCCCCAGCAGTGCAGGGGCACCCTCCACCAGGCCCCCAAACATGTCCAACTCATGTCTCCGTGCACCCCCACCCCCCAGCCACGAGGGGCAGCCTCCACCAGGCCCCCACCCATGTCTACCACCGCCCCCACCCCCCAGCAGTGCAGGGGCAGCCTGCACCAGGCCCCCACTCATGTCTTCCACCACCCCCACCCCACAGCAGTGCAGGGGCACCCTCCACCAGGCCCCCACTCCTGTACCCCTGCACCCCCACCCCCCAGCCACCAAGGGCAGCCTCCACCAGGCCCCCACTCATGTCTCCAATCACCCCCACCCCCCAGCCACCAGGGGCAGCCTCCACCAGGACCCCACACATGTCTACCACCACCCCCACCACCCAGCAGTGCAGGGGCAGCCTCCACCAGGCCCATACACATGTCCCCCTGCACCCCCACCCCCCAGCCACCAGGGGCACCCTACACCAGACCCCCACTCATGTCTCCCACCACCCCCACCCCCAGCCACCAGGGGCAGCCTCCACCAGGCCCCCACTCATGTCTCCCACCACCCCCACCCCCCAGCAGTGCAGGGGCAGTCTCCACCAGGCCCCCATTCATGTCTCCCACCACCCCCACCCCCCAGCCACCAGGGGCAGCCTCCACCAGGCCCCCACTCATGTCTCCCATCGCCCCCACCCCCAGCCACCAGGGACAGCCTCCACCAGGCCTCCACTCATGTCTCCCATCACCCCCACCCCCCAGCAGTGCAGGGGCAGCATCCACCAGGCCCCCACTCATGTCTCCCACCACCCCCACCCCCCAGCAGTGCAGGGGCAGCCTCCACCAGGCCCCCACACATGTCCCCCTGCACCCCCACCCCCCAGCCACCAGGGGCACCCTCCACCAGACCCCCACTCAGGTCTACCACCACCCCCACCCCCCAGCCACAAGGGGCAGCCTCCACCAGGCCCCCACTCATGTCTCCCACCACCCCCACCCCCCAGCAGTGCAGGGGCAGCCTCCACCAGGCCCCGACTCATGTCTCCCACCACCCCACCCCCCAGCAGTGCAGGGGCACCCTCCACCAGGCCCCCACACATGTCCCCCTGCACCCCCACCCCCCAGCCACCAGGGGCAGCCTCCACCAGGCCCCCACTCATGTCTCCCATCACCCCCGTCCCCCAGCAGTGCAAGGGCAGCCTCCACCAGGCCCCCACTCATGTCTCCCATCAACCCCACCCCCAGCCACCAGGGGCAGCCTCCACCAGGCCCCCACTCATGTCCAACTCATGTCTCCCTGCACCCCCACGCCCCAGCAATGCAGGGGCAGCCTCCACCAGGCCCCCACTCATGTCTCCCATCACCCCCACACCCAAGCCACCAGGGGCAGCATCCTCCAGGCCCCCACACATGTCTACCACCACCCCCACCCCCCAGCAGTGCAGGGGCACCCTCCACCAGGCCCCCACACATGTCCACCTGCACCCCCACCCCCAGCCACCAGGGGCACCCTCCACCAGACCCCCACTCATGTCTCCCACCACCCCCACCCCCCAGCCACCAGGGGCAGCCTCCACCAGGCCCCCACTCATGTCTCCCACCCCCCCAGCCCCCCAGCAGTGCAGGGGCAGCCTACACCAGGCCCCCACTCATGTCTCCCACCACCCCCACCCCCCAGCCACCAGGGGCAGCCTCGACCAGGCCCCCACTCATGTCTCCCATCACCCCCCACCCCACAGCCACCAGGGGCAGCCTCCACCAGGCCCCTACTCATGTCTCCCATCACCCCCACCCCCCAGCAGTGCAGGGACAGCCTCCACCAGGCCCCCACTCATGTCTCCCACCACCCCCACCCCCAGCAGTGTAGGGGCAGCCTCCACCAGGCCCCCACACATGTCCACCTGCACCCCCACCCCCCAGCCACCAGGGGCACCCTCCACCAGACCCCCACTCATGTCTCCCACCACCCCCACCCCCCAGCCACCAGGGGCAGCCTCCACCAGGCCCCCACTCATGTCTCCCACTCACCCCCACCCCCCAGCAGTGCAGGGGCATCCTACACCAGGCCCCCACTCATGTCTCCCACCACCCCCACCCCCCAGCCACCAGGGGCAGCCTCCACCAGGCCCCCACTCATGTCTCCCATCGCCCCCACCCCACAGTCACCAGGGGCAGCCTCCACCAGGCCCCCACTCATGTCTCCCATTACCCCCACCCCCCAGCAGTGCAGGGGCAGCCTCCATCAGGCCCCCACTCATGTCTCCCACCACCACCACCCCCAGCAGTGCAGGGACAGCCTCCACCAGGCCCCCACACATGTCCCCTGCACCCCCACCCCCCAGCCACCAGGGGCACCCTCCACCAGACCCCACTCATGTCTACCACCACCCCCACCCCCCAGCCACCAGGGGCAGCCTCCACCAGGCCCCCACTCATGTCTCCCACCACCCCACCCCCGAGCAGTGCAGGGACAGACTCCACCAGGCCCCCACTCATGTCTCACACCACCCCCACCCCCCAGCCACCAGGGGCAGCCTCCACCAGGCCCCCACTCATGTCTCCAATCACCCCCACCGCCCAGCCACCAGGGGCAGCCTCCAGCAGGACCCCACACATGTCTACCACCACCCCCACCCCCCAGCAGTGCAGGGACAACCTCCACCAGGCCCCCACACATGTCCCTTGCACCCCCACCCCAGCCACCAGGGGCACCCTCCACCAGACCCCCACTCATGTCTCCCACCACCCCCACCCCCAGCCACCAGGGGCAGCCTCCACCAGGCCCCCACTCATGTCTCCCACCACCCCCACCCCCCAGCCACCAGGGGCACCCTCCACCAGACCCCCACTCATGTCTCCCACCACCCCCACCCCCCAGCCACCAGGGGCAGCCTCCACCAGGCCCCCACTCATGTCTCCCACTCACCCCCACCCCCCAGCAGTGCAGGGGCATCCTACACCAGGCCCCCACTCATGTCTCCCACCACCCCCACCCCCCAGCCACCAGGGGCAGCCTCCACCAGGCCCCCACTCATGTCTCCCATCGCCCCCACCCCACAGTCACCAGGGGCAGCCTCCACCAGGCCCCCACTCATGTCTCCCATTACCCCCACCCCCCAGCAGTGCAGGGGCAGCCTCCATCAGGCCCCCACTCATGTCTCCCACCACCACCACCCCCAGCAGTGCAGGGACAGCCTCCACCAGGCCCCCACACATGTCCCCCTGCACCCCCACCCCCCAGCCACCAGGGGCACCCTCCACCAGACCCCACTCATGTCTACCACCACCCCCACCCCCCAGCCACCAGGGGCAGCCTCCACCAGGCCCCCACTCATGTCTCCCACCACCCCACCCCCGAGCAGTGCAGGGGCAGACTCCACCAGGCCCCCACTCATGTCTCACACCACCCCCACCCCCCAGCCACCAGGGGCAGCCTCCACCAGGCCCCCACTCATGTCTCCAATCACCCCCACCGCCCAGCCACCAGGGGCAGCCTCCACCAGGACCCCACACATGTCTACCACCACCCCCACCCCCCAGCAGTGCAGGGACAACCTCCACCAGGCCCCCACACATGTCCCTTGCACCCCCACCCCAGCCACCAGGGGCACCCTCCACCAGACCCCCACTCATGTCTCCCACCACCCCCACCCCCAGCCACCAGGGGCAGCCTCCACCAGGCCCCCACTTATGTCTCCCACCACCCCCACCCCCCAGCAGTGCAGGGGCAGCCTCCACCAGGCACCCACACATGTCCCCCTGCACCCCCACCCCACAGCCACCAGGGGCAGCCTCCACCAGGCCCCCACTCATGTCTCCCATCACCCCCACCCCCCAGCAGTGCAAGGGCATCCTCCACCAGGCCCCCACTCATGTCTCCCACCACCCCCACCCCCCAGCCACCAGGGGCAGCCTCCACCAGGCCCCCACTCATGTCTCCCATCAACCCCACCCCCCAGCCACTAGGGGCAGCCTCCACCAGGACCCCACTCATGTCCAACTCATGTCTCCCTGCACCCCCACCCCCCAGCAGTGCAGGGGCAGCCTCCACCAGGCCCCCACTCATGTCTCGCACCACCCCCACCCCCCAGCCACCAGGGGCAGCCTCCACCAGGCCCCCACTCATGTCTCCCACAACCCCACCCCCGAGCAGTGCAGGGGCAGACTCCACCAGGCCCCCACTCATGTCTCACACCACCCCCGACCCCCAGCCACCAGGGGCAGCCTCCACCAGGCCCCCACTCATGTCTCCAATCACCCCCACCCCCCAGCCACCAGGGGCAGCCTCCACCAGGACCCCACACATGTCTACCAACACCCCCACCCCCCAGCAGTGCAGGGGCACCCTCCACCAGGCCCCCACACATGTCCCTTGCACCCCCACCCCAGCCACCAGGGGCACCCTCCACCAGACCCCCACTCATGTCTCCCACCACCCCCACTCCCAGCCACCAGGGGCAGCCTCCACCAGGCCCCCACTCATGTCTCCCACCACCCCCACCCCCCAGCAGTGCAGGGGCAGCCTCCACCAGGCCCCCACTCATGTCTCCCACCACCCCCACCCCCCAGCCACCAGGGGCAGCCTCCACCAGGCCCCCACCCATGTCTACCACCACCCTTACACCCAGCAGTGCAGGGGCAGCCTCCACCAGGCCGCCACTCATATCTCCCACCACCCCCACCCCCCAGCAGTGCAGGGGCAGCCTCCACCAGGCCCCCACTCATGTCTCCCATCACCCCCACACCCCAGCCACCAGGGGCAGCCTCCACCAGGCCCCCACACATGTCTACCACCACCCCCACCACCCAGCAGTGCAGGGGCACCCTCCACCAGGCCCCCACACATGTCCACCTGCACCCCCACCCCCCAGCCACCAGGGGCACCCTCCAGCAGACCCCCACTCATGTCTCCCACCACCCCCACCCCCCAGCCACCAGGGGCAGCCTCCACCAGGCCCCCACTCATGTCTCCCACCCCCCCACACCCCAGCAGTGCAGGGGCAGCCTACACCAGGCCCCCACTCATGTCTCCCACCACCCCCACCCCCAGCAGTGCAGGGGCAGCCTCCACCAGGCCCCCACACATGTCCCCCTGCACCCCCAGCCCCCAGCCACCAGGGGCACCCTCCACCAGACCCCACTCATGTCTCCCACCACCCCCACCCCCCAGCCACCAGGGGCAGCCTCCACCAGGCCCCCACTCATGTCTCCCACCACCCCACCCCCGAGCAGTGCAGGGGCAAACTCCGCCAGGCCCCCACTCATGTCTCCCACCACCCCCACCCCCCAGCCACCAGGTGCAGCCTCCACCAGGCCCCCACCCATGTCTACCACCACCCTCACCCCCCAGCAGTGCAGGGGCAGCCTCCACAAGGCCCCCACTCATATCTCCCACCACCCCCACCCCCCAGCAGTGCAGGGGCAGCCTCCACCAGTCCCCCACTCATGTCTCCCACCACCCCCACCCCCCAGCCACCAGGGGCAGCCTCCACCAGGCCCCCACTCATGTCCAACTCATGTCTCCCTGCACCCCCACCCCCCAGCAGTGCAGGGGCAGCCTCCACCAGGCCCCCACTCATGTCTCCCATCACCCCCACCCCCCATCAGTGCAGGGGCAGCCTCCACCAGGCCCCCACTCATGTCTCCCATCACCCCCACCCTCCAGCAGTGCAGGGGCAGCCTCCACCAGGCCCCCACTCATGGCCCCACCACCCCCACCCCCCAGCCACCAGGGGCAGCCTCCACCAGGCCCCCACTCATGTCTCCCACCACCCCCACCACCCAGCAGGGGCAGCCTCCACCAGGCCCCCACTCATGTCCCCTATCACCTCCACCCCCCAGCAGTGCAGGGGCAGCCTCCACCAGGCCCCCACTCATGTCTCCCACCACCCCCACCCCCCAGCCACCAGGGGCAGCCTCCACCAGGCCCCCACTCATGTCTCTCACCACCCCACCCCCGAGCAGTGCAGGGGCAGACTCCACCAGGCCCCCACTCATGTCTCCCACCACCCCCACCCCCCAGCCACCAGGGGCAGCCTCCACCAGGCCCCCACCCATGTCTACCACCACCCTCACACCCAGCAGTGAAGGGGCAGCCTCCAGCAGGCCGCCACTCATATCTCCCACCACCCCCACCCCCCAGCAGTGCAGGGGCAGCCTCCACCAGGCCCCCACTCATGTCTCCCATCACCCCCACACCCCAGCCACCAGGGGCAGCCTCCACCAGGCCCCCACACATGTCTACCACCACCCCCACCACCCAGCAGTGCAGGGGCACCCTCCACCAGGCCCCCACACATGTCCACCTGCACCCCCACCCCCCAGCCACCAGGGGCACCCTCCAGCAGACCCCCACTCATGTCTCCCACCACCCCCACCCCCCAGCCACCAGGGGCAGCCTCCACCAGGCCCCCACTCATGTCTCCCACCCCCCACCCCCCAGCAGTGCAGTGGCAGCCTACACCAGGCCCCCACTCATGTCTCCCACCACCCCCACCCCCAGCAGTGCAGGGGCAGCCTCCACCAGGCCCCCACACATGTCCCCCTGCACCCCCAGCCCCCAGCCACCAGGGGCACCCTCCACCAGACCCCACTCATGTCTCCCACCACCCCCACCCCCCAGCCACCAGGGGCAGCCTCCACCAGGCCCCCACTCATGTCTCCCACCACCCCACCCCCGAGCAGTGCAGGGGCAGACTCCGCCAGGCCCCCACTCATGTCTCCCACCACCCCCACCCCCCAGCCACCAGGTGCAGCCTCCACCAGGCCCCCACCCATGTCTACCACCACCCTCACCCCCCAGCAGTGCAGGGGCAGCCTCCACAAGGCCCCCACTCATGTCTCCCACCACCCCCACCCCCCAGCCACCAGGTGCAGCCTCCACCAGGCCCCCACCCATGTCTACCACCACCCTCACCCCCCAGCAGTGCAGGGGCAGCCTCCACAAGGCCCCCACTCATGTCTCCCACCACCCCCACCCCCCAGCCACCAGGTGCAGCCTCCACCAGGCCCCCACTCATGTCTCCCACCACCCCCACCCCCCAGCCACCAGGAGCAGCCTCCACCAGGCCACCACTCATGTCCCCTATCACCCCCACCCCCCAGCAGTGCAGGGGCAGCCTCCACCAGGCCCCCACTCATGTCTCCCACCACCCCCACCCCCCAGCAGTGCAGGGGCAGCCTCCACCAGTCCCCCACTCATGTCTCCCACCACCCCCACCCCCCAGCCACCAGGGGCAGCCTCCACCAGGCCCCCACTCATGTCCAACTCATGTCTCCCTGCACCCCCACCCCCCAGCAGTGCAGGGGCAGCCTCCACCAGGCCCCCACTCATGTCTCCCATCACCCCCACCCCCCAGCAGTGCAGGGGCAGCCTCCACCAGGCCCCCACTCATGTCTCCCATCACCCCCACCCTCCAGCAGTGCAGGGGCAGCCTCCACCAGGCCCCCACTCATGGCCCCACCACCCCCACCCCCCAGCCACCAGGGGCAGCCTCCACCAGGCCCCCACTCATGTCTCCCACCACCCCCACCACCCAGCAGGGGCAGCCTCCACCAGGCCCCCACTCATGTCCCCTATCACCTCCACCCCCCAGCAGTGCAGGGGCAGCCTCCACCAGGCCCCCACTCATGTCTCCCACCACCCCCACCCCCCAGCCACCAGGGGCAGCCTCCACCAGGCCCCCACTCATGTCTCCCACCCCCCCACCCCCCAGCAATGCAGGGGCAGCCTCCACCAGGCCCCCACTCATGTCTCCCATCACCCCCACCCCCCAGCAGTGCAGGGGCAGCCGCCACCAGGTCCCCACTCATGTCTCCCCCCACCCCCACCCCCCCAGCCACCAGGGGCAGCCTCCACCAGGCCCCCACTCATGTCTCCCACCACCCCCACCCCCCAGCCACCAGGGGCAGCCTCCACCAGGCCCCCACTCATGTCTCCCACCACCCCACCCCCGAGCAGTGCAGGGGCAGACTCCGCCAGGCCCCCACTCATGTCTCCCACCACCCCCACCCCCCAGCCACCAGGTGCAGCCTCCACCAGGCCCCCACTCATGTCTCCCACCACCCCCACCCCCCAGCCACCAGGAGCAGCCTCCACCAGGCCACCACTCATGTCCCCTATCACCCCCACCCCCCAGCAGTGCAGGGGCAGCCTCCACCAGGCCCCCACTCATGTCTCCCACCACCCCCACCCCCCAGCAGTGCAGGGGCAGCCTCCACCAGTCCCCCACTCATGTCTCCCACCACCCCCACCCCCCAGCCACCAGGGGCAGCCTCCACCAGGCCCCCACTCATGTCCAACTCATGTCTCCCTGCACCCCCACCCCCCAGCAGTGCAGGGGCAGCCTCCACCAGGCCCCCACTCATGTCTCCCATCACCCCCACCCCCCAGCAGTGCAGGGGCAGCCTCCACCAGGCCCCCACTCATGTCTCCCATCACCCCCACCCTCCAGCAGTGCAGGGGCAGCCTCCACCAGGCCCCCACTCATGGCCCCACCACCCCCACCCCCCAGCCACCAGGGGCAGCCTCCACCAGGCCCCCACTCATGTCTCCCACCACCCCCACCACCCAGCAGGGGCAGCCTCCACCAGGCCCCCACTCATGTCCCCTATCACCTCCACCCCCCAGCAGTGCAGGGGCAGCCTCCACCAGGCCCCCACTCATGTCTCCCACCACCCCCACCCCCCAGCCACCAGGGGCAGCCTCCACCAGGCCCCCACTCATGTCTCCCACCCCCCCACCCCCCAGCAATGCAGGGGCAGCCTCAACCAGGCCCCCACTCATGTCTCCCATCACCCCCACCCCCCAGCAGTGCAGGGGCAGCCGCCACCAGGTCCCCACTCATGTCTCCCCCCACCCCCACCCCCCCCAGCCACCAGGGGCAGCCTCCACCAGGCCCCCACTCATGTCCAACTCATGTCTCCCTGCACCCCCACCCCCAGCAGTGCAGGGGCAGCCTCCACCAGGCCCCCACTCATGTCTCCCATCACCCCCACCCCCCAGCAGCGCAGGGGCAGCCTCCACCAGGCCCCCACTCATGTCTCCCACCACCCCCACCCCCCAGCCACCAGGGGAAGCCTCCACCAGGCCCCCACTCATGTCTCCCACCACCCCCACCCCCCAGCAGTGCAGGGGAAGCCTCCACCAGGCCCCCACTCATGTCTCCCATCACCCCCACCCCCCAGCCACCAGGGGCAGCCTCCACCAGGCCCCCACTCATGTCCAACTCATGTCTCCCTGCACCCCCACCTCCCAGCAGTGCAGGGGCAGCCTCCACCAGGCCCCCACACATGTCTCCCATCACCCCCACCCCCCAGCAGTGCAGGGGCAGCCTCCACCAGCCCCCACTCATGTCTCTCACCACCCCCACCCCCCAGCCACCAGGGGCAGCCTCCACCAGGCCCCCACTCATGTCCAACTCATGTCTCCCTGCCCCCCCCACCCACCAGCAGTGCAGGGGCAGCCTTCACCAGGCCCCCCACTCATGTCTCCCATCACCCCCACCCCCCAGCAGTGCAGGGGCAGCCTCCACCAGGCCCCCACTCATGTCTCCCACCAGCCCCACCCCACAGCCACCAGGGGCAGCTTCCACCAGGCCGCCACTCATGTCTCCCACCACCCCCACCCCCCAGCCACCAGGAGCAGCCTCCACCAGGCCACCACTCATGTCCCCTATCACCCCCACCCCCCAGCAGTGCAGGGGCAGCCTCCACCAGGCCCCCACTCTTGTCTCCCACCACCCCCACCCCCCAGCCACCAGGGGCAGCCTCCACCAGGCCCCCACTCATGTCTCCCACCACCCCCACCCCCCCAGCCATCAGGGGCAGCCTCCACCAGGCCCCCACTCATGTCCAACTCATGTCTCCCTGCACCCCCACCCCCCAGCAATGCAGGGGCAGCCTCCACCAGGCCCCCACTCATGTCTCCCATCACCCCCACACCCCAGCCACCAGGGGCAGCCTCCTCCAGGCCCCCACACATGTCTACCACCACCCCCACCCCCCAGCAGTGCAGGGGCACCCTCCACCAGGCCCCCACACATGTCCAACTGCACCCCCACCCCCAGCCACCAGGGGCACCCTCCACCAGACCCCCACTCATGTCTCCCACCACCCCCACCCCCCAGCCACCAGGGGCAGCCTCCACCAGGCCCCCACTCATGTCTCCCACCCCCCCAGCCCCCCAGCAGTGCAGGGGCAGCCTACACCAGGCCCCCACTCATGTCTCCCACCACCCCCACCCCCCAGCCACCAGGGGCAGCCTCGACCAGGCCCCCACTCATGTCTCCCATCACCCCCACCCCACAGCCACCAGGGGCAGCCTCCACCAGGCCCCTACTCATGTCTCCCATCACCCCCACCCCCCAGCAGTGCAGGGGCAGCCTCCACCAGGCCCCCACTCATGTCTCCCACCACCCCCACCCCCAGCAGTGCAGGGGCAGCCTCCACCAGGCCCCCACACATGTCCACCTGCACCCCCACCCCCCAGCCACCAGGGGCACCCTCCACCAGACCCCCACTCATGTCTCCCACCACCCCCACCCCCCAGCCACCAGGGGCAGCCTCCACCAGGCCACCACTCATGTCTCCCACCACCCCCACCCCCCAGCAGTGCAGGGGAAGCCTCCACCAGGCCCCCACTCATGTCTCCCATCACCCCCACTCCCCAGCCACCAGGGGCAGCCTCCACCAGGCCCCCACTCATGTCCAACTCATGTCTCCCTGCACCCCCACCTCCCAGCAGTGCAGGGGCAGCCTCCACCAGGCCCCCACACATGTCTCCCATCACCCCCACCCCCCAGCAGTGCAGGGGCAGCCTCCACCAGCCCCCCACTCATGTCTCTCACCACCCCCACCCCCCAGCCACCAGGGGCAGCCTCCACCAGGCCCCCACTCATGTCCAACTCATGTCTCCCTGCCCCCCCACCCACCAGCAGTGCAGGGGCAGCCTTCACCAGGCCCCCACTCATGTCGCCCATCACCCCCACCCCCCAGCAGTGCAGGGGCAGCCTCCACCAGCCCCCACTCATGTCTCCCACCAGCCCCACCCCACAGCCACCAGAGGCAGCTTCCACCAGGCCCCCACTCATGTCTCCCACCACCCCCACCCCCCAGCCACCAGGAGCAGCCTCCACCAGGCCACCACTCATGTCCCCTATCACCCCCACCCCCCCAGCAGTGCAGGGGCAGCCTCCACCAGGCCCCCACTCATGTCTCCCACCACCCCCACCCCCCAGCCACCAGGGGCAGCCTCCACCAGGCCCCCACTCATGTCTCCCATCACCCCCACACCCCAGCCACCAGGGGCAGCCTCCACCAGGCCCCCACACATGTCTACCCCCACCCCCACCACCCAGCAGTGCAGGGGCACCCTCCACCAGGCCCCCACACATGTCCACCTGCACCCCCACCCCCCAGCCACCAGGGGCACCCTCCAGCAGACCCCCACTCATGTCTCCCACCACCCCCACCCCCCAGCCACCAGGGGCAGCCTCCACCAGGCCCCCACACATGTCTCCCACCCCCCCCACACCCCAGCAGTGCAGGGGCAGCCTACACCAGGCCCCCACTCATGTCTCCCACCACCCCCACCCCCAGCAGTGCAGGGGCAGCCTCCACCAGGCCCCCACACATGTCCCCCTGCACCCCCAGCCCCCAGCCACCAGGGGCAGCCTCCACCAGGCCCCCACTCATGTCTCCCACCACCCCACCCCCGAGCAGTGCAGGGGCAGACTCCGCCAGGCCCCCACTCATGTCTCCCACCACCCCCACCCCCCAGCCACCAGGTGCAGCCTCCACCAGGCCCCCACCCATGTCTACCACCACCCTCACCCCCCAGCAGTGCAGGGGCAGCCTCCACAAGGCCCCCACTCATATCTCCCACCACCCCCACCCCCCAGCAGTGCAGGGGCAGCCTCCACCAGTCCCCCACTCATGTCTCCCACCACCCCCACCCCCCAGCCACCAGGGGCAGCCTCCACCAGGCCCCCACTCATGTCCAACTCATGTCTCCCTGCACCCCCACCCCCCAGCAGTGCAGGGGCAGCCTCCACCAGGCCCCCACTCATGTCTCCCATCACCCCCACCCCCCATCAGTGCAGGGGCAGCCTCCACCAGGCCCCCACTCATGTCTCCCACCACCCCCACCCCCAGCAGTGCAGGGGCAGCCTCCACCAGGCCCCCACACATGTCCACCTGCACCCCCACCCCCCAGCCACCAGGGGCACCCTCCACCAGACCCCGACTCATGTCTCCCACCACCCCCACCCCCCAGCCACCAGGGGCAGCCTCCACCAGGCCCCCACTCATGTCTCCCACTCACCCCCACCCCCCAGCAGTGCAGGGGCATCCTACACCAGGCCCCCACTCATGTCTCCCACCACCCCCACCCCCCAGCCACCAGGGGCAGCCTCCACCAGGCCCCCACTCATGTCTCCCATCGCCCCCACCCCACAGACACCAGGGGCAGCCTCCACCAGGCCCCCACTCATGTCTCCCATTACCCCCACCCCCCAGCAGTGCAGGGGCAGCCTCCATCAGGCCCCCACTCATGTCTCCCACCACCACCACCCCCAGCAGTGCAGGGACAGCCTCCACCAGGCCCCCACACATGTCCCCCTGCACCCCCACCCCCCAGCCACCAGGGGCACCCTCCACCAGACCCCACTCATGTCTACCACCACCCCCACCCCCCAGCCACCAGGGGCAGCCTCCACCAGGCCCCCACTCATGTCTCCCACCACCCCACCCCCGAGCAGTGCAGGGGCAGACTCCACCAGGCCCCCACTCATGTCTCACACCAGCCCCACCCCCCAGCCACCAGGGGCAGCCTCCACCAGGCCCCCACTCATGTCTCCAATCACCCCCACCGCCCAGCCACCAGGGGCAGCCTCCACCAGGACCCCACACATGTCTACCACCACCCCCACCCCCCAGCAGTGCAGGGACAACCTCCACCAGGCCCCCACACATGTCCCTTGCACCCCCACCCCAGCCACCAGGGGCACCCTCCACCAGACCCCCACTCATGTCTCCCACCACCCCCACCCCCCAGCCACCAGGGGCAGCCTCGACCAGGCCCCCACTCATGTCTCCCATCACCCCCACCCCACAGCCACCAGGGGCAGCCTCCACCAGGCCCCTACTCATGTCTCCCATCACCCCCACCCCCCAGCAGTGCAGGGACAGCCTCCACCAGGCCCCCACTCATGTCTCCCACCACCCCCACCCCCAGCAGTGTAGGGGCAGCCTCCACCAGGCCCCCACACATGTCCACCTGCACCCCCACCCCCCAGCCACCAGGGGCACCCTCCACCAGACCCCCACTCATGTCTCCCACCACCCCCACCCCCCAGCCACCAGGGGCAGCCTCCACCAGGCCCCCACTCATGTCTCCCACTCACCCCCACCCCCCAGCAGTGCAGGGGCATCCTACACCAGGCCCCCACTCATGTCTCCCACCACCCCCACCCCCCAGCCACCAGGGGCAGCCTCCACCAGGCCCCCACTCATGTCTCCCATCGCCCCCACCCCACAGTCACCAGGGGCAGCCTCCACCAGGCCCCCACTCATGTCTCCCATTACCCCCACCCCCCAGCAGTGCAGGGGCAGCCTCCATCAGGCCCCCACTCATGTCTCCCACCACCACCACCCCTAGCAGTGCAGGGACAGCCTCCACCAGGCCCCCACACATGTCCCCTGCACCCCCACCCCCCAGCCACCAGGGGCACCCTCCACCAGACCCCACTCATGTCTACCACCACCCCCACCCCCCAGCCACCAGGGGCAGCCTCCACCAGGCCCCCACTCATGTCTCCCACCACCCCACCCCCGAGCAGTGCAGGGACAGACTCCACCAGGCCCCCACTCATGTCTCACACCACCCCCACCCCCCAGCCACCAGGGGCAGCCTCCACCAGGCCCCCACTCATGTCTCCAATCACCCCCACCGCCCAGCCACCAGGGGCAGCCTCCAGCAGGACCCCACACATGTCTACCACCACCCCCACCCCCCAGCAGTGCAGGGACAACCTCCACCAGGCCCCCACACATGTCCCTTGCACCCCCACCCCAGCCACCAGGGGCACCCTCCACCAGACCCCCACTCATGTCTCCCACCACCCCCACCCCCAGCCACCAGGGGCAGCCTCCACCAGGCCCCCACTCATGTCTCCCACCACCCCCACCCCCCAGCAGTGCAGGGGCAGCCTCCACCAGGCACCCACACATGTCCCCCTGCACCCCCACCCCACAGCCACCAGGGGCAGCCTCCACCAGGCCCCCACTCATGTCTCCCATCACCCCCACCCCCCAGCAGTGCAAGGGCATCCTCCACCAGGCCCCCACTCATGTCTCCCACCACCCCCACCCCCCAGCCACTAGGGGCAGCCTCCACCAGGCCCCCACTCATGTCCAACTCATGTCTCCCTGCACCCCCACCCCCCAGCAGTGCAGGGGCAGCCTCCACCAGGCCCCCACTCATGTCTCACACCAGCCCCGACCCCCAGCCACCAGGGGCAGCCTCCACCAGGCCCCCACTCATGTCTCCAATCACCCCCACCCCCCAGCCACCAGGGGCAGCCTCCACCAGGACCCCACACATGTCTACCAATACCCCCACCCCCCAGCAGTGCAGGGGCACCCTCCACCAGGCCCCCACACATGTCCCTTGCACCCCCACCCCAGCCACCAGGGGCACCCTCCACCAGACCCCCACTCATGTCTCCCACCACCCCCACTCCCAGCCACCAGGGGCAGCCTCCACCAGGCCCCCACTCATGTCTCCCACCACCCCCACCCCCCAGCAGTGCAGGGGCAGCCTCCACCAGGCCCCCACTCATGTCCAACTCATGTCTCCCTGCACCCCCACCCCCCAGCAATGCAGGGGCAGCCTCCACCAGGCCCCCACTCATGTCTCCCATCACCCCCACACCCCAGCCACCAGGGGCAGCCTCCTCCAGGCCCCCACACATGTCTACCACCACCCCCACCCCCCAGCAGTGCAGGGGCACCCTCCACCAGGCCCCCACACATGTCCACCTGCACCCCCACCCCCAGCCACCAGGGGCACCCTCCACCAGACCCCCACTCATGTCTCCCACCACCCCCACCCCCCAGCCACCAGGGGCAGCCTCCACCAGGCCCCCACTCATGTCTCCCACCCCCCCAGCCCCCCAGCAGTGCAGGGGCAGCCTACACCAGGCCCCCACTCATGTCTCCCACCACCCCCACCCCCCAGCCACCAGGGGCAGCCATGACCAGGCCCCCACTCATGTCTCCCATCACCCCCACCCCACAGCCACCAGGGGCAGCCTCCACCAGGCCCCTACTCATGTCTCCCATCACCCCCACCCCCCAGCAGTGCAGGGACAGCCTCCACCAGGCCCCCACTCATGTCTCCCACCACCCCCACCCCCAGCAGTGCAGGGGCAGCCTCCACCAGGCCCCCACACATGTCCACCTGCACCCCCACCCCCCAGCCACCAGGGGCACCCTCCACCAGACCCCCATTCATGTCTCCCACCACCCCCACCCCCCAGCCACCAGGGGCAGCCTCCACCAGGCCCCCACTCATGTCTCCCACTCACCCCCACCCCCCAGCAGTGCAGGGGCAGCCTCCACCAGGCCCCCACTCATGTCTCCCACAACCCCACCCCCGAGCAGTGCAGGGGCAGACTCCACCAGGCCCCCACTCATGTCTCACACCACCCCCGACCCCCAGCCACCAGGGGCAGCCTCCACCAGGCCCCCACTCATGTCTCCAATCACCCCCACCCCCCAGCCACCAGGGGCAGCCTCCACCAGGACCCCACACATGTCTACCAACACCCCCACCCCCCAGCAGTGCAGGGGCACCCTCCACCAGGCCCCCACACATGTCCCTTGCACCCCCACCCCAGCCACCAGGGGCACCCTCCACCAGACCCCCACTCATGTCTCCCACCACCCCCACTCCCAGCCACCAGGGGCAGCCTCCACCAGGCCCCCACTCATGTCTCCCACCACCCCCACCCCCCAGCAGTGCAGGGGCAGCCTCCACCAGGCCCCCACTCATGTCCAACTCATGTCTCCCTGCACCCCCACCCCCCAGCAATGCAGGGGCAGCCTCCACCAGGCCCCCACTCATGTCTCCCATCACCCCCACACCCCAGCCACCAGGGGCAGCCTCCTCCAGGCCCCCACACATGTCTACCACCACCCCCACCCCCCAGCAGTGCAGGGGCACCCTCCACCAGGCCCCCACACATGTCCACCTGCACCCCCACCCCCAGCCACCAGGGGCACCCTCCACCAGACCCCCACTCATGTCTCCCACCACCCCCACCCCCCAGCCACCAGGGGCAGCCTCCACCAGGCCCCCACTCATGTCTCCCACCCCCCCAGCCCCCCAGCAGTGCAGGGGCAGCCTACACCAGGCCCCCACTCATGTCTCCCACCACCCCCACCCCCCAGCCACCAGGGGCAGCCTCGACCAGGCCCCCACTCATGTCTCCCATCACCCCCACCCCACAGCCACCAGGGGCAGCCTCCACCAGGCCCCTACTCATGTCTCCCATCACCCCCACCCCCCAGCAGTGCAGGGACAGCCTCCACCAGGCCCCCACTCATGTCTCCCACCACCCCCACCCCCAGCAGTGCAGGGGCAGCCTCCACCAGGCCCCCACACATGTCCACCTGCACCCCCACCCCCCAGCCACCAGGGGCACCCTCCACCAGACCCCCACTCATGTCTCCCACCACCCCCACCCCCCAGCCACCAGGGGCAGCCTCCACCAGGCCCCCACTCATGTCTCCCACTCACCCCCACCCCCCAGCAGTGCAGGGGCATCCTACACCAGGCCCCCACTCATGTCTCCCACCACCCCCACCCCCCAGCCACCAGGGGCAGCCTCCACCAGGCCCCCACTCATGTCTCCCATCGCCCCCACCCCACAGTCACCAGGGGCAGCCTCCACCAGGCCCCCACTCATGTCTCCCATTACCCCCACCCCCCAGCAGTGCAGGGGCAGCCTCCATCAGGCCCCCACTCATGTCTCCCACCACCACCACCCCCAGCAGTGCAGGGACAGCCTCCACCAGGCCCCCACACATGTCCCCCTGCACCCCCACCCCCCAGCCACCAGGGGCACCCTCCACCAGACCCCACTCATGTCTACCACCACCCCCACCCCCCAGCCACCAGGGGCAGCCTCCACCAGGCCCCCACTCATGTCTCCCACCACCCCACCCCCGAGCAGTGCAGGGGCAGACTCCACCAGGCCCCCACTCATGTCTCACACCACCCCCACCCCCCAGCCACCAGGGGCAGCCTCCACCAGGCCCCCACTCATGTCTCCAATCACCCCCACCGCCCAGCCACCAGGGGCAGCCTCCACCAGGACCCCACACATGTCTACCACCACCCCCACCCCCCAGCAGTGCAGGGACAACCTCCACCAGGCCCCCACACATGTCCCTTGCACCCCCACCCCAGCCACCAGGGGCACCCTCCACCAGACCCCCACTCATGTCTCCCACCACCCCCACCCCCAGCCACCAGGGGCAGCCTCCACCAGGCCCCCACTCATGTCTCCCACCACCCCCACCCCCCAGCAGTGCAGGGGCAGCCTCCACCAGGCACCCACACATGTCCCCCTGCACCCCCACCCCACAGCCACCAGGGGCAGCCTCCACCAGGCCCCCACTCATGTCTCCCATCACCCCCACCCCCCAGCAGTGCAAGGGCATCCTCCACCAGGCCCCCACTCATGTCTCCCACCACCCCCAGCCCCCAGCCACCAGGGGCAGCCTCCACCAGGCCCCCACTCATGTCTCCCATCAACCCCACCCCCCAGCCACTAGGGGCAGCCTCCACCAGGACCCCACTCATGTCCAACTCATGTCTCCCTGCACCCCCACCCCCCAGCAGTGCAGGGGCAGCCTCCACCAGGCCCCCACTCATGTCTCGCACCACCCCCACCCCCCAGCCACCAGGGGCAGCCTCCACCAGGCCCCCACTCATGTCTCCCACAACCCCACCCCCGAGCAGTGCAGGGGCAGACTCCACCAGGCCCCCACTCATGTCTCACACCACCCCCGACCCCCAGCCACCAGGGGCAGCCTCCACCAGGCCCCCACTCATGTCTCCAATCACCCCCACCCCCCAGCCACCAGGGGCAGCCTCCACCAGGACCCCACACATGTCTACCAACACCCCCACCCCCCAGCAGTGCAGGGGCACCCTCCACCAGGCCCCCACACATGTCCCTTGCACCCCCACCCCAGCCACCAGGGGCACCCTCCACCAGACCCCCTCTCATGTCTCCCACCACCCCCACTCCCAGCCACCAGGGGCAGCCTCCACCAGGCCCCCACTCATGTCTCCCACCACACCCACCCCCCAGCAGTGCAGGGGCAGCCTCCACCAGGCCCCCACTCATGTCTCCCACCACCCCCACCCCCCAGCCACCAGGGGCAGCCTCCACCAGGCCCCCACCCATGTCTACCACCACCCTTACACCCAGCAGTGCAGGGGCAGCCTCCACCAGGCCGCCACTCATATCTCCCACCACCCCCACCCCCCAGCAGTGCAGGGGCAGCCTCCACCAGGCCCCCACTCATGTCTCCCATCACCCCCACACCCCAGCCACCAGGGGCAGCCTCCACCAGGCCCCCACACATGTCTACCACCACCCCCACCACCCAGCAGTGCAGGGGCACCCTCCACCAGGCCCCCACACATGTCCACCTGCACCCCCACCCCCCAGCCACCAGGGGCACCCTCCAGCAGACCCCCACTCATGTCTCCCACCACCCCCACCCCCCAGCCACCAGGGGCAGCCTCCACCAGGCCCCCACTCATGTCTCCCACCCCCCCACACCCCAGCAGTGCAGGGGCAGCCTACACCAGGCCCCCACTCATGTCTCCCACCACCCCCACCCCCAGCAGTGCAGGGGCAGCCTCCACCAGGCCCCCACACATGTCCCCCTGCACCCCCAGCCCCCAGCCACCAGGGGCACCCTCCACCAGACCCCACTCATGTCTCCCACCACCCCCACCCCCCAGCCACCAGGGGCAGCCTCCACCAGGCCCCCACTCATGTCTCCCACCACCCCACCCCCGAGCAGTGCAGGGGCAAACTCCGCCAGGCCCCCACTCATGTCTCCCACCACCCCCACCCCCCAGCCACCAGGTGCAGCCTCCACCAGGCCCCCACCCATGTCTACCACCACCCTCACCCCCCAGCAGTGCAGGGGCAGCCTCCACAAGGCCCCCACTCATATCTCCCACCACCCCCACCCCCCAGCAGTGCAGGGGCAGCCTCCACCAGTCCCCCACTCATGTCTCCCACCACCCCCACCCCCCAGCCACCAGGGGCAGCCTCCACCAGGCCCCCACTCATGTCCAACTCATGTCTCCCTGCACCCCCACCCCCCAGCAGTGCAGGGGCAGCCTCCACCAGGCCCCCACTCATGTCTCCCATCACCCCCACCCCCCATCAGTGCAGGGGCAGCCTCCACCAGGCCCCCACTCATGTCTCCCATCACCCCCACCCTCCAGCAGTGCAGGGGCAGCCTCCACCAGGCCCCCACTCATGGCCCCACCACCCCCACCCCCCAGCCACCAGGGGCAGCCTCCACCAGGCCCCCACTCATGTCTCCCACCACCCCACCCCCGAGCAGTGCAGGGGCAGACTCCACCAGGCCCCCACTCATGTCTCACACCACCCCCACCCCCCAGCCACCAGGGGCAGCCTCCACCAGGCCCCCACTCATGTCTCCAATCACCCCCACCGCCCAGCCACCAGGGGCAGCCTCCACCAGGACCCCACACATGTCTACCACCACCCCCACCCCCCAGCAGTGCAGGGACAACCTCCACCAGGCCCCCACACATGTCCCTTGCACCCCCACCCCAGCCACCAGGGGCACCCTCCACCAGACCCCCACTCATGTCTCCCACCACCCCCACCCCCAGCCACCAGGGGCAGCCTCCACCAGGCCCCCACTCATGTCTCCCACCACCCCCACCCCCCAGCAGTGCAGGGGCAGCCTCCACCAGGCACCCACACATGTCCCCCTGCACCCCCACCCCACAGCCACCAGGGGCAGCCTCCACCAGGCCCCCACTCATGTCTCCCATCACCCCCACCCCCCAGCAGTGCAAGGGCATCCTCCACCAGGCCCCCACTCATGTCTCCCACCACCCCCAGCCCCCAGCCACCAGGGGCAGCCTCCACCAGGCCCCCACTCATGTCTCCCATCAACCCCACCCCCCAGCCACTAGGGGCAGCCTCCACCAGGACCCCACTCATGTCCAACTCATGTCTCCCTGCACCCCCACCCCCCAGCAGTGCAGGGGCAGCCTCCACCAGGCCCCCACTCATGTCTCGCACCACCCCCACCCCCCAGCCACCAGGGGCAGCCTCCACCAGGCCCCCACTCATGTCTCCCACAACCCCACCCCCGAGCAGTGCAGGGGCAGACTCCACCAGGCCCCCACTCATGTCTCACACCACCCCCGACCCCCAGCCACCAGGGGCAGCCTCCACCAGGCCCCCACTCATGTCTCCAATCACCCCCACCCCCCAGCCACCAGGGGCAGCCTCCACCAGGACCCCACACATGTCTACCAACACCCCCACCCCCCAGCAGTGCAGGGGCACCCTCCACCAGGCCCCCACACATGTCCCTTGCACCCCCACCCCAGCCACCAGGGGCACCCTCCACCAGACCCCCTCTCATGTCTCCCACCACCCCCACTCCCAGCCACCAGGGGCAGCCTCCACCAGGCCCCCACTCATGTCTCCCACCACCCCCACCCCCCAGCAGTGCAGGGGCAGCCTCCACCAGGCCCCCACTCATGTCTCCCACCACCCCCACCCCCCAGCCACCAGGGGCAGCCTCCACCAGGCCCCCACCCATGTCTACCACCACCCTTACACCCAGCAGTGCAGGGGCAGCCTCCACCAGGCCGCCACTCATATCTCCCACCACCCCCACCCCCCAGCAGTGCAGGGGCAGCCTCCACCAGGCCCCCACTCATGTCTCCCATCACCCCCACACCCCAGCCACCAGGGGCAGCCTCCACCAGGCCCCCACACATGTCTACCACCACCCCCACCACCCAGCAGTGCAGGGGCACCCTCCACCAGGCCCCCACACATGTCCACCTGCACCCCCACCCCCCAGCCACCAGGGGCACCCTCCAGCAGACCCCCACTCATGTCTCCCACCACCCCCACCCCCCAGCCACCAGGGGCAGCCTCCACCAGGCCCCCACTCATGTCTCCCACCCCCCCACACCCCAGCAGTGCAGGGGCAGCCTACACCAGGCCCCCACTCATGTCTCCCACCACCCCCACCCCCAGCAGTGCAGGGGCAGCCTCCACCAGGCCCCCACACATGTCCCCCTGCACCCCCAGCCCCCAGCCACCAGGGGCACCCTCCACCAGACCCCACTCATGTCTCCCACCACCCCCACCCCCCAGCCACCAGGGGCAGCCTCCACCAGGCCCCCACTCATGTCTCCCACCACCCCACCCCCGAGCAGTGCAGGGGCAAACTCCGCCAGGCCCCCACTCATGTCTCCCACCACCCCCACCCCCCAGCCACCAGGTGCAGCCTCCACCAGGCCCCCACCCATGTCTACCACCACCCTCACCCCCCAGCAGTGCAGGGGCAGCCTCCACAAGGCCCCCACTCATATCTCCCACCACCCCCACCCCCCAGCAGTGCAGGGGCAGCCTCCACCAGTCCCCCACTCATGTCTCCCACCACCCCCACCCCCCAGCCACCAGGGGCAGCCTCCACCAGGCCCCCACTCATGTCCAACTCATGTCTCCCTGCACCCCCACCCCCCAGCAGTGCAGGGGCAGCCTCCACCAGGCCCCCACTCATGTCTCCCATCACCCCCACCCCCCATCAGTGCAGGGGCAGCCTCCACCAGGCCCCCACTCATGTCTCCCATCACCCCCACCCTCCAGCAGTGCAGGGGCAGCCTCCACCAGGCCCCCACTCATGGCCCCACCACCCCCACCCCCCAGCCACCAGGGGCAGCCTCCACCAGGCCCCCACTCATGTCTCCCACCACCCCCACCACCCAGCAGGGGCAGCCTCCACCAGGCCCCCACTCATGTCCCCTATCACCTCCACCCCCCAGCAGTGCAGGGGCAGCCTCCACCAGGCCCCCACTCATGTCTCCCACCACCCCCACCCCCCAGCCACCAGGGGCAGCCTCCACCAGGCCCCCACTCATGTCTCTCACCACCCCACCCCCGAGCAGTGCAGGGGCAGACTCCACCAGGCCCCCACTCATGTCTCCCACCACCCCCACCCCCCAGCCACCAGGGGCAGCCTCCACCAGGCCCCCACCCATGTCTACCACCACCCTCACACCCAGCAGTGAAGGGGCAGCCTCCACCAGGCCGCCACTCATATCTCCCACCACCCCCACCCCCCAGCAGTGCAGGGGCAGCCTCCACCAGGCCCCCACTCATGTCTCCCATCACCCCCACACCCCAGCCACCAGGGGCAGCCTCCACCAGGCCCCCACACATGTCTACCACCACCCCCACCACCCAGCAGTGCAGGGGCACCCTCCACCAGGCCCCCACACATGTCCACCTGCACCCCCACCCCCCAGCCACCAGGGGCACCCTCCAGCAGACCCCCACTCATGTCTCCCACCACCCCCACCCCCCAGCCACCAGGGGCAGCCTCCACCAGGCCCCCACTCATGTCTCCCACCCCCCACCCCCCAGCAGTGCAGGGGCAGCCTACACCAGGCCCCCACTCATGTCTCCCACCACCCCCACCCCCAGCAGTGCAGGGGCAGCCTCCACCAGGCCCCCACACATGTCCCCCTGCACCCCCAGCCCCCAGCCACCAGGGGCACCCTCCACCAGACCCCACTCATGTCTCCCACCACCCCCACCCCCCAGCCACCAGGGGCAGCCTCCACCAGGCCCCCACTCATGTCTCCCACCACCCCACCCCCGAGCAGTGCAGGGGCAGACTCCGCCAGGCCCCCACTCATGTCTCCCACCACCCCCACCCCCCAGCCACCAGGTGCAGCCTCCACCAGGCCCCCACCCATGTCTACCACCACCCTCACCCCCCAGCAGTGCAGGGGCAGCCTCCACAAGGCCCCCACTCATGTCTCCCACCACCCCCACCCCCCAGCCACCAGGTGCAGCCTCCACCAGGCCCCCACTCATGTCTCCCACCACCCCCACCCCCCAGCCACCAGGAGCAGCCTCCACCAGGCCACCACTCATGTCCCCTATCACCCCCACCCCCCAGCAGTGCAGGGGCAGCCTCCACCAGGCCCCCACTCATGTCTCCCACCACCCCCACCCCCCAGCAGTGCAGGGGCAGCCTCCACCAGTCCCCCACTCATGTCTCCCACCACCCCCACCCCCCAGCCACCAGGGGCAGCCTCCACCAGGCCCCCACTCATGTCCAACTCATGTCTCCCTGCACCCCCACCCCCCAGCAGTGCAGGGGCAGCCTCCACCAGGCCCCCACTCATGTCTCCCATCACCCCCACCCCCCAGCAGTGCAGGGGCAGCCTCCACCAGGCCCCCACTCATGTCTCCCATCACCCCCACCCTCCAGCAGTGCAGGGGCAGCCTCCACCAGGCCCCCACTCATGGCCCCACCACCCCCACCCCCCAGCCACCAGGGGCAGCCTCCACCAGGCCCCCACTCATGTCTCCCACCACCCCCACCACCCAGCAGGGGCAGCCTCCACCAGGCCCCCACTCATGTCCCCTATCACCTCCACCCCCCAGCAGTGCAGGGGCAGCCTCCACCAGGTCCCCACTCATGTCTCCCACCACCCCCACCCCCCAGCCACCAGGGGCAGCCTCCACCAGGCCCCCACTCATGTCTCCCACCCCCCCACCCCCCAGCAATGCAGGGGCAGCCTCCACCAGGCCCCCACTCATGTCTCCCATCACCCCCACCCCCCAGCATTGCAGGGGCAGCCGCCACCAGGTCCCCACTCATGTCTCCCCCCACCCCCACCCCCCCAGCCACCAGGGGCAGCCTCCACCAGGCCCCCACTCATGTCTCCCACCACCCCCACCCCCCAGCCACCAGGGGCAGCCTCCACCAGGCCCCCACTCATGTCTCCCACCACCCCCACCCCCCAGCCACCAGGAGCAGCCTCCACCAGGCCACCACTCATGTCCCCTATCACCCCCACCCCCCAGCAGTGCAGGGGCAGCCTCCACCAGGCCCCCACTCATGTCTCCCACCACCCCCACCCCCCAGCAGTGCAGGGGCAGCCTCCACCAGTCCCCCACTCATGTCTCCCACCACCCCCACCCCCCAGCCACCAGGGGCAGCCTCCACCAGGCCCCCACTCATGTCCAACTCATGTCTCCCTGCACCCCCACCCCCCAGCAGTGCAGGGGCAGCCTCCACCAGGCCCCCACTCATGTCTCCCATCACCCCCACCCCCCAGCAGTGCAGGGGCAGCCTCCACCAGGCCCCCACTCATGTCTCCCATCACCCCCACCCTCCAGCAGTGCAGGGGCAGCCTCCACCAGGCCCCCACTCATGGCCCCACCACCCCCACCCCCCAGCCACCAGGGGCAGCCTCCACCAGGCCCCCACTCATGTCTCCCACCACCCCCACCACCCAGCAGGGGCAGCCTCCACCAGGCCCCCACTCATGTCCCCTATCACCTCCACCCCCCAGCAGTGCAGGGGCAGCCTCCACCAGGCCCCCACTCATGTCTCCCACCACCCCCACCCCCCAGCCACCAGGGGCAGCCTCCACCAGGCCCCCACTCATGTCTCCCACCCCCCCACCCCCCAGCAATGCAGGGGCAGCCTCCACCAGGCCCCCACTCATGTCTCCCATCACCCCCACCCCCCAGCAGTGCAGGGGCAGACGCGGGGGGGCCCCACTCATGTCTCCCCCCACCCCCACCCCCCCAGCCACCAGGGGCAGCCTCCACCAGGCCCCCACTCATGTCCAACTCATGTCTCCCTGCACCCCCACCCCCAGCAGTGCAGGGGCAGCCTCCACCAGGCCCCCACTCATGTCTCCCATCACCCCCACCCCCCAGCAGCGCAGGGGCAGCCTCCACCAGGCCCCCACTCATGTCTCCCACCACCCCCACCCCCCAGCCACCAGGGGAAGCCTCCACCAGGCCCCCACTCATGTCTCCCACCACCCCCACCCCCCAGCAGTGCAGGGGAAGCCTCCACCAGGCCCCCACTCATGTCTCCCATCACCCCCACCCCCCAGCCACCAGGGGCAGCCTCCACCAGGCCCCCACTCATGTCCAACTCATGTCTCCCTGCACCCCCATCTCCCAGCAGTGCAGGGGCAGCCTCCACCAGGCCCCCACACATGTCTCCCATCACCCCCACCCCCCAGCAGTGCAGGGGCAGCCTCCACCAGCCCCCACTCATGTCTCTCACCACCCCCACCCCCCAGCCACCAGGGGCAGCCTCCACCAGGCCCCCACTCATGTCCAACTCATGTCTCCCTGCCCCCCCCACCCACCAGCAGTGCAGGGGCAGCCTTCACCAGGCCCCCCACTCATGTCTCCCATCACCCCCACCCCCCAGCAGTGCAGGGGCAGCCTCCACCAGGCCCCCACTCATGTCTCCCACCAGCCCCACCCCACAGCCACCAGGGGCAGCTTCCACCAGGCCCCCACTCATGTCTCCCACCACCCCCACCCCCCAGCCACCAGGAGCAGCCTCCACCAGGCCACCACTCATGTCCCCTATCACCCCCACCCCCCAGCAGTGCAGGGGCAGCCTCCACCAGGCCCCCACTCATGTCTCCCACCACCCCCACCCCCCAGCCACCAGGGGCAGCCTCCACCAGGCCCCCACTCATGTCTCCCACCACCCCCACCCCCCCAGCCATCAGGGGCAGCCTCCACCAGGCCCCCACTCATGTCCAACTCATGTCTCCCTGCACCCCCACCCCCCAGCAATGCAGGGGCAGCCTCCACCAGGCCCCCACTCATGTCTCCCATCACCCCCACACCCCAGCCACCAGGGGCAGCCTCCTCCAGGCCCCCACACATGTCTACCACCACCCCCACCCCCCAGCAGTGCAGGGGCACCCTCCACCAGGCCCCCACACATGTCCAACTGCACCCCCACCCCCAGCCACCAGGGGCACCCTCCACCAGACCCCCACTCATGTCTCCCACCACCCCCACCCCCCAGCCACCAGGGGCAGCCTCCACCAGGCCCCCACTCATGTCTCCCACCCCCCCAGCCCCCCAGCAGTGCAGGGGCAGCCTACACCAGGCCCCACTCATGTCTCCCACCACCCCCACCCCCCAGCCACCAGGGGCAGCCTCGACCAGGCCCCCACTCATGTCTCCCATCACCCCCACCCCACAGCCACCAGGGGCAGCCTCCACCAGGCCCCTACTCATGTCTCCCATCACCCCCACCCCCCAGCAGTGCAGGGGCAGCCTCCACCAGGCCCCCACTCATGACTCCCACCACCCCCACCCCCAGCAGTGCAGGGGCAGCCTCCACCAGGCCCCCACACCTGTCCACCTGCACCCCCACCCCCCAGCCACCAGGGGCACCCTCCACCAGACCCCCACTCATGTCTCCCACCACCCCCACCCCCCAGCCACCAGGGGCAGCCTCCACCAGGCCACCACTCATGTCTCCCACCACCCCCACCCCCCAGCAGTGCAGGGAAGCCTCCACCAGGCCCCCACTCATGTCCAACTCATGTCTCCCTGCCCCCCCACCCACCAGCAGTGCAGGGGCAGCCTTCACCAGGCCCCCACTCATGTCTCCCATCACCCCCACCCCCCAGCAGTGCAGGGGCAGCCTCCACCAGCCCCCCCACTCATGTCTCCCACCAGCCCCACCCCACAGCCACCAGAGGCAGCTTCCACCAGGCCCCCACTCATGTCTCCCACCACCCCCACCCCCCAGCCACCAGGAGCAGCCTCCACCAGGCCACCACTCATGTCCCCTATCACCCCCACCCCCCAGCAGTGCAGGGGCAGCCTCCACCAGGCCCCCACTCATGTCTCCCACCACCCCCACCCCCCAGCCACCAGGGGCAGCCTCCACCAGGCCCCCACTCATGTCTCCCATCACCCCCACACCCCAGCCACCAGGGGCAGCCTCCACCAGGCCCCCACACATGTCTACCACCACCCCCACCACCCAGCAGTGCAGGGCACCCTCCACCAGGCCCCCACACATGTCCACCTGCACCCCCACCCCCCAGCCACCAGGGCACCCTCCAGCAGACCCCCACTCATGTCTCCCACCACCCCCACCCCCCAGCCACCAGGGGCAGCCTCCACCAGGCCCCCACACATGTCTCCCACCCCCCCACACCCCAGCAGTGCAGGGGCAGCCTACACCAGGCCCCCACTCATGTCTCCCACCACCCCCACCCCCAGCAGTGCAGGGGCAGCCTCCACCAGGCCCCCACACATGTCCCCCTGCACCCCCAGCCCCCAGCCACCAGGGGCAGCCTCGACCAGGCCCCCACTCATGTCTCCCACCACCCCACCCCCGAGCAGTGCAGGGGCAGACTCCGCCAGGCCCCCACTCATGTCTCCCACCACCCCCACCCCCCAGCCACCAGGTGCAGCCTCCACCAGGCCCCCACCCATGTCTACCACCACCCTCACCCCCCAGCAGTGCAGGGGCAGCCTCCACAAGGCCCCCACTCATATCTCCCACCACCCCCACCCCCCAGCAGTGCAGGGGCAGCCTCCACCAGTCCCCCACTCATGTCTCCCACCACCCCCACCCCCCAGCCACCAGGGGCAGCCTCCACCAGGCCCCCACTCATGTCCAACTCATGTCTCCCTGCACCCCCACCCCCCAGCAGTGCAGGGGCAGCCTCCACCAGGCCCCCACTCATGTCTCCCATCACCCCCACCCCCCATCAGTGCAGGGGCAGCCTCCACCAGGCCCCCACTCATGTCTCCCACCACCCCCACCCCCAGCAGTGCAGGGGCAGCCTCCACCAGGCCCCCACACATGTCCACCTGCACCCCCACCCCCCAGCCACCAGGGGCACCCTCCACCAGACCCCGACTCATGTCTCCCACCACCCCCACCCCCCAGCCACCAGGGGCAGCCTCCACCAGGCCCCCACTCATGTCTCCCACTCACCCCCACCCCCCAGCAGTGCAGGGGCATCCTACACCAGGCCCCCACTCATGTCTCCCACCACCCCCACCCCCCAGCCACCAGGGGCAGCCTCCACCAGGCCCCCACTCATGTCTCCCATCGCCCCCACCCCACAGACACCAGGGGCAGCCTCCACCAGGCCCCACTCATGTCTCCCATTACCCCCACCCCCAGCAGTGCAGGGGCAGCCTCCATCAGGCCCCCACTCATGTCTCCCACCACCACCACCCCCAGCAGTGCAGGGACAGCCTCCACCAGGCCCCCACACATGTCCCCCTGCACCCCCACCCCCCAGCCACCAGGGGCACCCTCCACCAGACCCCACTCATGTCTACCACCACCCCCACCCCCCAGCCACCAGGGGCAGCCTCCACCAGGCCCCCACTCATGTCTCCCACCACCCCACCCCCGAGCAGTGCAGGGGCAGACTCCACCAGGCCGCCACTCATGTCTCACACCAGCCCCACCCCCCAGCCACCAGGGGCAGCCTCCACCAGGCCCCCACTCATGTCTCCAATCACCCCCACCGCCCAGCCACCAGGGGCAGCCTCCACCAGGACCCCACACATGTCTACCACCACCCCCACCCCCCAGCAGTGCAGGGACAACCTCCACCAGGCCCCCACACATGTCCCTTGCACCCCCACCCCAGCCACCAGGGGCACCCTCCACCAGACCCCCACTCATGTCTCCCACCACCCCCACCCCCCAGCCACCAGGGGCAGCCTCGACCAGGCCCCCACTCATGTCTCCCATCACCCCCACCCCACAGCCACCAGGGGCAGCCTCCACCAGGCCCCTACTCATGTCTCCCATCACCCCCACCCCCCAGCAGTGCAGGGACAGCCTCCACCAGGCCCCCACTCATGTCTCCCACCACCCCCACCCCCAGCAGTGTAGGGGCAGCCTCCACCAGGCCCCCACACATGTCCACCTGCACCCCCACCCCCCAGCCACCAGGGGCACCCTCCACCAGACCCCCACTCATGTCTCCCACCACCCCCACCCCCCAGCCACCAGGGGCAGCCTCCACCAGGCCCCCACTCATGTCTCCCACTCACCCCCACCCCCCAGCAGTGCAGGGGCATCCTACACCAGGCCCCCACTCATGTCTCCCACCACCCCCACCCCCCAGCCACCAGGGGCAGCCTCCACCAGGCCCCCACTCATGTCTCCCATCGCCCCCACCCCACAGTCACCAGGGGCAGCCTCCACCAGGCCCCCACTCATGTCTCCCATTACCCCCACCCCCCAGCAGTGCAGGGGCAGCCTCCATCAGGCCCCCACTCATGTCTCCCACCACCACCACCCCCAGCAGTGCAGGGACAGCCTCCACCAGGCCCCCACACATGTCCCCTGCACCCCCACCCCCCAGCCACCAGGGGCACCCTCCACCAGACCCCACTCATGTCTACCACCACCCCCACCCCCCAGCCACCAGGGGCAGCCTCCACCAGGCCCCCACTCATGTCTCCCACCACCCCACCCCCGAGCAGTGCAGGGACAGACTCCACCAGGCCCCCACTCATGTCTCACACCACCCCCACCCCCCAGCCACCAGGGGCAGCCTCCACCAGGCCCCCACTCATGTCTCCAATCACCCCCACCGCCCAGCCACCAGGGGCAGCCTCCAGCAGGACCCCACACATGTCTACCACCACCCCCACCCCCCAGCAGTGCAGGGACAACCTCCACCAGGCCCCACACATGTCCCTTGCACCCCCACCCCAGCCACCAGGGGCACCCTCCACCAGACCCCCACTCATGTCTCCCACCACCCCCACCCCCAGCCACCCAGGGGCAGCCTCCACCAGGCCCCCACTCATGTCTCCCACCACCCCCACCCCCCAGCAGTGCAGGGGCAGCCTCCACCAGGCACCCACACATGTCCCCCTGCACCCCCACCCCACAGCCACCAGGGGCAGCCTCCACCAGGCCCCCACTCATGTCTCCCACCACCCCACCCCCGAGCAGTGCAGGGGCAGACTCCACCAGGCCGCCACTCATGTCTCACACCAGCCCCACCCCCCAGCCACCAGGGGCAGCCTCCACCAGGCCCCCACTCATGTCTCCAATCACCCCCACCGCCCAGCCACCAGGGGCAGCCTCCACCAGGACCCCACACATGTCTACCACCACCCCCACCCCCCAGCAGTGCAGGGACAACCTCCACCAGGCCCCCACACATGTCCCTTGCACCCCCACCCCAGCCACCAGGGCACCCTCCACCAGACCCCCACTCATGTCTCCCACCACCCCCACCCCCCAGCCACCAGGGGCAGCCTCGACCAGGCCCCCACTCATGTCTCCCATCACCCCCACCCCACAGCCACCAGGGGCAGCCTCCACCAGGCCCCTACTCATGTCTCCCATCACCCCCACCCCCCAGCAGTGCAGGGACAGCCTCCACCAGGCCCCCACTCATGTCTCCCACCACCCCCACCCCCAGCAGTGTAGGGGCAGCCTCCACCAGGCCCCCACACATGTCCACCTGCACCCCCACCCCCCAGCCACCAGGGGCACCCTCCACCAGACCCCCACTCATGTCTCCCACCACCCCCACCCCCCAGCCACCAGGGGCAGCCTCCACCAGGCCCCCACTCATGTCTCCCACTCACCCCCACCCCCCAGCAGTGCAGGGGCATCCTACACCAGGCCCCCACTCATGTCTCCCACCACCCCCACCCCCCAGCCACCAGGGGCAGCCTCCACCAGGCCCCCACTCATGTCTCCCATCGCCCCCACCCCACAGTCACCAGGGGCAGCCTCCACCAGGCCCCCACTCATGTCTCCCATTACCCCCACCCCCCAGCAGTGCAGGGGCAGCCTCCATCAGGCCCCCACTCATGTCTCCCACCACCACCACCCCCAGCAGTGCAGGGACAGCCTCCACCAGGCCCCCACACATGTCCCCTGCACCCCCACCCCCCAGCCACCAGGGGCACCCTCCACCAGACCCCACTCATCTCTACCACCACCCCCACCCCCCAGCCACCAGGGGCAGCCTCCACCAGGCCCCCACTCATGTCTCCCACCACCCCACCCCCGAGCAGTGCAGGGACAGACTCCACCAGGCCCCCACTCATGTCTCACACCACCCCCACCCCCCAGCCACCAGGGGCAGCCTCCACCAGGCCCCCACTCATGTCTCCAATCACCCCCACCGCCCAGCCACCAGGGGCAGCCTCCAGCAGGACCCCACACATGTCTACCACCACCCCCACCCCCCAGCAGTGCAGGGACAACCTCCACCAGGCCCCACACATGTCCCTTGCACCCCCACCCCAGCCACCAGGGGCACCCTCCACCAGACCCCCACTCATGTCTCCCACCACCCCCACCCCCAGCCACCAGGGGCAGCCTCCACCAGGCCCCCACTCATGTCTCCCACCACCCCCACCCCCCAGCAGTGCAGGGGCAGCCTCCACCAGGCACCCACACATGTCCCCCTGCACCCCCACCCCACAGCCACCAGGGGCAGCCTCCACCAGGCCCCCACTCATGTCTCCCATCACCCCCACCCCCCAGCAGTGCAAGGGCATCCTCCACCAGGCCCCCACTCATGTCTCCCACCACCCCCACCCCCCAGCCACTAGGGGCAGCCTCCACCAGGCCCCCCACTCATGTCCAACTCATGTCTCCCTGCACACCCACCCCCCAGCAGTGCAGGGGCAGCCTCCACCAGGCCCCCACTCATGTCTCACACCAGCCCCGACCCCCAGCCACCAGGGGCAGCCTCCACCAGGCCCCCACTCATGTCTCCAATCACCCCCACCCCCCAGCCACCAGGGGCAGCCTCCACCAGGACCCCACACATGTCTACCAACACCCCCACCCCCCAGCAGTGCAGGGGCACCCTCCACCAGGCCCCCACACATGTCCCTTGCACCCCCACCCCAGCCACCAGGGGCACCCTCCACCAGACCCCCACTCATGTCTCCCACCACCCCCACTCCCAGCCACCAGGGGCAGCCTCCACCAGGCCCCCACTCATGTCTCCCACCACCCCCACCCCCCAGCAGTGCAGGGGCAGCCTCCACCAGGCCCCCACTCATGTCCAACTCATGTCTCCCTGCACCCCCACCCCCCAGCAATGCAGGGGCGGCCTCCACCAGGCCCCCACTCATGTCTCCCATCACCCCCACACCCCAGCCACCAGGGGCAGCCTCCTCCAGGCCCCCACACATGTCTACCACCACCCCCACCCCCCAGCAGTGCAGGGGCACCCTCCACCAGGCCCCCACACATGTCCACCTGCACCCCCACCCCCAGCCACCAGGGGCACCCTCCACCAGACCCCCACTCATGTCTCCCACCACCCCCACCCCCCAGCCACCAGGGGCAGCCTACACCAGGCCCCCACTCATGTCTCCCACCACCCCCACCCCCAGCCACCAGGGGCAGCCTCGACCAGGCCCCCACTCATGTCTCCCATCACCCCCACCCCACAGCCACCAGGGGCAGCCTCCACCAGGCCCC